>NC_138072.1:2738000-4107000 GCF_964194185.1 Rhinolophus hipposideros | reverse complement strand
AACTCAGGTGCTAAAATGCATGTAGGTATGGCTAATAGCTTATGGAGATGACAGAAAGCAAACAAGTGAGATATAACATTTCTGAAATAGTACTGTAAAGCTATAGAATGCGTTATACGCATATTACCAAATACCAACAGTCCTGGACTGAAAGAGACTCTGGCCATGTGATCAAGGACTGTTACGTCTGGAATTACCCTGTACTTTGCTTTCTAGTTGTGAAATCTCCCGATAAAGAAAAGATACGTCCAGAATATAAGGCTGCCTTACATTACATCCTGGTCAAGAGATTACAGTGAATCAAATATTGGATCTTGATCTTGATGGTGTAACTGTGTGAATTATTATTTCCCCTCTGAAGAGCTTGAGTGCATTTTATAAGCAAATAGAAAGGGAATAAGGAATTTGGTGGATTCTTGTGGCTTTTGTGCTCTTCGCAAGCACTCAATGGGAATTTCTCTTCCTGTTGCAGCTTGCTAGCTCTGGCCCTTGACTAGTCTCAGCCAGTGAAATATGACAAAATGTCTTATTTTGTAGATTATTTTCTCTCTACTATGGTAATACCTCTCATTGTATGTAGCAAAGACTCCATCAGCTGGAATCCTTAAGGCTGCTGACCCTGCACCACTCCTCCTCAGAATCAATGCGACTTTGTAAATATTTTCGTGCATACTAATAAGCATAGGTCCATTGCTCTGCTTTTCTTCTTGTGGACAAGTAATATGTATTCAGCTTGTACAAGAAATACATTTTGTCATTGTAAGGCAGTGACAATTAAAAATTTGTCTTTTCAAGAAAGCTTTACTGAAGTATAGCTAACACCATACACTCTTTGTACAAAATGTGCACAATGTGGTAAGTTTTGCTTTTCGCATACATCATGAAATCATCACTACAATCAAGATAAAGAACATATTCCCCACTCTCAACAGTTTCCACGTGTTCCTTTGTAATCTCTCCCTTTTGCCCCTCCAGGACCCCTTCCCACCCCCAGAGAGGCACACATCCACTTTCTTTAACTACAGAACGTTTGCACTTTCTAGAATGTTTAGAGAAATGAAATCATACAGTATCATACAATGTGCTCCCTTTCCATGGATTTTTTTTTTAGTCAGTATAATTATTTAATGCAACATAGTTATTTTGACATAATTTTGGCCAATTCATATGCTCGGTTCCTAGTTACATTTTTAAGAAACTGACAAACTGATTTTCAAAATGTGCACTACATTTTACACTTCATCCAATAGTGTACACTGGAAAGGATTATACCACACACTTGCTAATGTTTGGTATGGTGAGTCATTTTAATTTTTGACATTTTAATAGGTGTAATGATATCTAACTGTGGCTTTCATTTGGTGTTCCCCAATGATAGAGGATTGTTTTTTTTTTTTACCCCCTCATTATAGATCATGTTTTTCTGTACCTTTGCATGCTTGGTAGGTGTGATTAGACGCGAGAGAATAAAAATTGTACCTTTTCGGGTGGTGAATAATTTTTTATTCCTACAAATATTTTTGAGCTTTGTTTGGGATGTCATTAAATGTTGAAAATGGGTTTCTTTTTTGTAATCTTGCTTTTATACTGTGTCAGGCAGGAAGAAAAGACCATTTCTTTAGTCGAGGGTTAATTTCTCCTCACTACTGAAACAAGACTTCTGAACCCCCTGCCCAATGCCCCCCTGAGTTATAAGGTCTTCCAGATTGGTTGGTGATCGCAGGCAGTCCTCCTGGAAGCCCCAGAGGTTGTTTCCTGAGGTCCTCTCAGTAGTTCCCTTTCCATCCTTGGGTAGCTTTCTCCCAGGCATGCACAAATCAATACGCAACTGAATTCTTGAAGGGACTCTCTAAAGATGTCTGAGGTTCTCCTTCTGGACAGCATTCTTCTATCTGATATTCTTTCCTGCAAATTCTGTCTGGCCACCGTAGCTCGCCTGGACCCCTATCTCTGTCTCCTAACAGAAGGGAGACCACCTCATTCTGCCTGGGTTTCTGATGCCTGAGTCTGGAGCCCCCACCTGAAGTGTCTTCAGACCACAAACTGGGAAAATACTAGCATTGACTTTGTTTGTTTCCCATTTCTCAATCACTCTCCTTTGTTGCCCGATGTCCAATGTCTTGAGGGCCATTGTTTTATATATTTTGCCCAGGATTTCAGCTGTTTGAGATGGTACAGTTAATCTGGCCCCTGTTATTGCATCTTGGCCAGAGGTAGATGCCACAATCTATTTTATTTTATTTTTTTAATTACAGCATAAACAAGCCTCTCCTGACCAATGTAAGAGAGGTTGTATCAGTATGCATCTGCTCAAAAATTAGGGATAGGGCATCTCACATATAATTTCGAAGTAAGTTCTGAACACACAGGTGTGTATGAATGTCTTTTATATAATAAGAGACCAACAATAATAAACCAAATCAATATATCAGCCAAGATTCTGTGTGAGACAGAAAGCCCACGTAAATGCCTACACAATTCTTGGATGAAATAGAGAAGTGAAGGCTTTAATTTCACACCACAACAGCTAGGATCAACGCATCAGGACACTACTTCTGTCACCCAGAATTTAGGAAACAGTTCCTGCCTCTTTCAACATAACACCAGTCATCATTTTCTTGGCACACGATGCTGGTAATTAGACACTAAGATATGGAGTTCAGTTTCTGCCAACACTCATTTCTGTCAGAGCTATCTTATCCTACCATAGTACTACAGAAATATGGTTTTGCCTCACTTCTAACTTATAAATATAAAGCCTAATTTACATGCAGAACTGCAGCTTTAAGAGTGTCTAAAAAATGCAATATTTACCTTTCCAATTTTAGGAATACCCGATAAAAAGAAAGTTTGTGAGTGTCAATCAACATATTCCTCACACTCCCTCACTTTGGCTACTCAAATTCCGTTCATAGCTTCCTATGCATAATAAATTTCCATCTGTACCATAAGACAGAGCCAAAGAGGATACCCAGGGCACCTTCAATCATGGTATCCATCTCAGAGTGACATCGTTCTCTGCTTACTTGATCAGAATTCTGCCTTGGTTTTCTATAAACAGAGGACTGATTTTAAGTCAACTGTCAAAAATGCGCCATATATGAAGTATTAGGGGAAAGAGCAAAGTCTATATCCACTATAAGGCAGGAAAGGAACTATTCCCAGTCATTACATATTTATGTATAAATGTCAATGCATTTGAAAGAAAGGGAGAACATGGTTCCTGAAGTTGGCACTGCAGCCCACAGGGCTGCCGTTGGCATTCATAACAGTTTATCTCACCACACAGACCACGTTACCTTTTCCTTAGCCAGCTTTTCTCTTGGCACCTGAACTTTATGACTCAGTACTTTGAGCCATTACTGCCTCTGCTTTTTCTGTTATCAAAGGTTTGACAGAGTTGAGCTATTAATCTGAGGACCCCATGCTTTCCAAGCATGCTCCTCCCTCTCTCCCTCTTCCTGATTACCAGGACTCAGCATCTCAGACAGAACAGTGATCACCTCCCTTTCTTGTTGGTTCCAATGCAGAAGGACCCAAAGTGGCACAGTGACAGTCTGGGACCGTGTCCTATTTGCTGAGGGAATCACAGCCCTCTACTAGGAGAGAACAGACTGCTTGTGATGGAAAACAAAATTTGCTGGGGGATCATTAGGAAACACCACTTACAAATCTTGAACACCAGAACAATATGCTGTGCCTTGGCTAAAATGGTTCTAAATGTTGCCTAACTAAAGGATTTTCTTTCTTTCTTTTTTTTTTTAAATTTATCGGGGTGACATTTGTTAGTAAAATTACATAGATTTCAGGAGTACAATTCTGTATTACATCATCTATAAATCCCATTGTGTGCTCACCACCCAGAATCAGTTCTCCTTCCATCACCATATATTTGATCCCCATTTTCACACCCAGTGTACTTGCTTCCGTATTTCCTACCCAGGACATACAAAGTGATGCTTCACATCCACATCCTGTCGGACAATATACTGAGAGCGTAGAAAATGCCATTAATAAATCTGCAGAGGTCACTTCAACTTCCCATTAAAGCAGTTGACTTTTTCATGTAAAGTTGAACAGCTAAGAAAACTATGGGAAGACAAACTCTCAAGACATGAGCTACTCCATCATCAATATGAATGTTTTTGTTATCATAAAATGAATTGTTTGTTCAAAAACAAACAATACGTGCTATATCATAACAGTGAACTAGACATTTAGTAAATCCACAATTGATCGTACTTAGAGCAACACTGTGGCCAGAGAAGACACAGCGTCATTTTTATTCAAGTGTAAAGAAAGAGTTGTCTTTAGAAGAGAAGGGAGTCAAACATAAATAACTTTCCACTGGGTGATTTCCCAATCTTGCAGGGAAATGGTGTGATAACAGCTAGTGACAGTGATTTCTGCAGTGGTGGCACTGTGTACCATCAATGGCAGTAATCATTAAGCTGCAGTGAGGTGATGTCTAGGCTGTTTGATCCCGAAATGATCTCCATCCTATTTGCCTTGTGAGTGTATTGACTAGATTTTATGGTAATTAGTGAAAGAAGCTGACCAGGATGGGTAGGCTTGTTCCTCTAATTATTGAGCATCTCTTCTGCAGTCTCACTCCTTGGTGAGCATTCAAAAGGAAACAAATATGCTCCCACTTGATCCTGATTCTGAAATTTCTGTACAAATCTAGCCAAGATTACTTTATGAGGAATCCACTAACCATTTTTGTTAATTGCCCTTATCGCCTTGCCATGTGGTTAGTCCTTGCCCATAAATCATTGCAGATTTGTACCTGGTACTTCTTTCTCTAGGAAAAACATACTTCAATATATGTTGTACAAAGTCCCGTCGATCCGTGGGATTGATCTCCACTAGCCTTGAATGTGTAGGTAAGATGGAACAGAATTGCACTTCTAGCAGAAGCCAGTCAGCGAGCCAAAATGAACTGTAAATCAGGCTGAGATTTGATTTCCTGAGTCGACTGCTCATAATAACCTCTCCAAGGGTCCATAGATGTGTATAAATACTATATTAATGGCTTTAGGACATACAGTCAGTCCCTTCTCATTGATACCATTTCTACTTGTCCAAGGAGTCCTGTTGTACATGTATAGGAAGCTGGGGACATTTGTCACAAGAAGAGTGATCTTTAGCTTAGTTTCTTTCCCATAAACTAGAGGTCTGGTATGTGCTTCTCTGATTAAAGATTTCCTCGGTCTCCACTAGAATCCTGATTCAGCAGAGACATCAGTTCTTTTCTGGGTCCACTGGACCAGCAGCGTGACCAGCAGCCAGGACGGCAGCTGAACTTTTTTCTTATTCTCCATTACTTAGTTCATGGGGTAGAGCCAAATATTCAGCCAAATATTTTTTCTGACCTCCCATATCTAAATAGGTCCAGTAAGCATCACATTTTCTATTAGGTAAGAAAGCAGGTGTTGCAATAGATAAACCCAAAAATCTCAGTGAGGGTATTAAAGTCAGAGTTAGAAAAGAAGCTGCAGAAACTCTTAATAATCACAGGTTACATGATTGCATATATGAAAACACCCAAAACTAAATTAACAATAGTTAAAAATAATTAGCATTACTGAGAGATTAACAGGATGGCTGATAGTACACACATATACAGTTTATTTTAAAATAAAAGTAACAAACAGTTTTTATTTCCTAACTGACTCTAAAATTTATATGGAAATGCAATGGTTCAGCTATAATCAAAATGCTACTTAAGAAGAACATATACTGCCAGATATTAAGACAGAAAAAAGTATTGTATTATTGTAGGTGGTGACAACATAACAAGTGGGACAAAGGGTGAGACGAAACAGACTCACGCATATACAGAAGCTTGATATGGACACTGTGGTGGGGGATGACATATTTTTAATAATTACTGCTAGGAAATCTAGCTATCCACATAAGGGGGCGGGGGATGAAATTGTGCCTCTGTGTGACACCATTAAAAAGAAAATCAGCTCCAGGTAGACTGAAGACCCAAATGTGAAAGGCAAATGTATAGATTCTTTAGAGGAAAAAAATGAGATTATTTTCATGACCTTGAGGAATACAATGATTTCTAAGACATAACACACCAGAAGCAGCCTGAGGAAAACAGTGACATATGCTATCTACATTAAAATTAGGAACTCACAAAAGATGTGAAAAGGTAAGTTGAAGATTGGTGATTATATAGAATCTACCTGCCCCCAAAAATCTTTATCAATCACTAAGATTAAAAAAAAAAAGGCAAGTGCACACAAAGGAATTTTGCAAAAGATGAACTCCAAATGGCCAATAAATGTATGAAAAGCCACACACTCTCGAAGTAGCACTGCGTGCCATGGCATCAAGGGTTTGTTGCCGAACATGACAGCCAACCAGGATCGGTGTAAGTGAGGATGCAGACCCGTGAGAGCTCTGTGCTCTGCTGGGTGTTGTGCAAATCAGACAGAAATGCTGGCGAAGAGGATGGCAATTGCTGCTAAGGTTCAGCCCATACAAACCCCACAATCCAGCAATTCTACTTTCAGCTGCAGAACCTAGAAAAGCAGGGCATGGTTAACCCCCAAAGTACACAGAGGAATATCCATAGCATCGCTATTTAGAATTGCCAGAGATTGAACACAACCCAAATGTTCATCAATACGGAAGTAAGTGAGTAAACGGTGGTATAACCACAACAGAATGTACAGGGCAGTAAAAATTAATGAACCCTAGCTACAGGTCACTGGAAGAATCATAAACCTTTAAAGAAGCGGAAAAACAACATAAAAGAAGCAAACAACAAAAAACATAAACAGGGCAGAAAAGAAGCCTAAGAGATGTTGTTGACTGATAAACATCAATATTGTGAACTATGAGGATTTTTTTCTTTGTCCTATTTTGCCCGTCAGGGAATGGAATATAGGATATCATAGAACTGTATCGTTATAATCTGAGGAAGACAGGTCTTCAAAAGACGATTATTCTTACTGCAATGTAATGAGTTTATTTCTGCTATATTTAACCTTTGCAGCAATGATGGTAGAAAACTTTTTGCCAAGCCAAGTGTATAGTAAATTTTTATCAAGCTTATAAGAAAAAGTAGGAGAAAATAAGGCTAGACTGTCATGTCACCCTGAGGAGATGCTTACTTGTGATATTTCTGCTAAGAAGGGTATGATTGCAAGCAAATGTTTTCACCTTTTCATTCTCATATTGTTTTCCCCTCTCACATCTGAAGAGGCTCATACTCATAGGCATTTCTAAGACAAACAAACTACTAAAGAAATAAGCCTTTGTGGTGTTATTACAAATGCTAATGTAATGCCTCCCTTCAGTGCTTTTTACGAGAATAAATTTGCGTGAAGGTCTTGCTGAAGAGACAGAAGCTGATGTGATTTGAACCCATAAACCCACTTCCTGAGGCCATGGGGAATACAATCGGGGTGAACGGCTGGAAGGAGACCCTCTGTCCACAGCCTAGCCTGACATTTATGATGAAACCTACTGAGAAAACATAACCTAAGACTAACAAACTCTCTTCCTGGGGGGGAACATCAGTAGCAACTAGGACTTAATAATGCTGAAAATCAGGGTGAGCTGAAATTAGTGCTGAAAATCCTCTAATGTGGATTTTCATCTTTCTGACTTCTTAGAGTCTTGGCAATGCTTTTCTAATGTTTTCTGTATCACTTTTAGCCCCATCTAGCGTGATACACACATCAGCCTGATTGATGCTTTGGGTTTTGTGGTTTCGCTTCCTGGAGACCTTATCTTCCAGTATTCTAAAGAAGATTCAAAAGAGTTCACTCAAATTTCTATAATTTTCTGACATGGACCTTTCTCAGTTTTCTTCTTTTCCTCTATTCTTTTGTCTTTTGTTTACCATAGTCGTGATTTATTTTTCTTGCGCGAGCGCGTTGTCTGACAAGTGCGGTCACCATTGCTTAGCCCTGCTGCTTTGACACTTCTGGGAACTGGTGCTCCACTGACACAGTGTGGCATTTAATCAGTAGGCAGAAGAACAAAAGTTTGAAAAGCCATATGGAAATATCTCAAAACCTCAGGGTTTTGGGGGGTGACTAATTTGTGCGTAAATCAAAACAGGAGGTACACAGAACTTTTGAGGAGAGTGAAGCTTGGGTTTATAGAAGTACACAGGTAGTCATGTTCACCATCAGAAGTCTAGCTACAGTCACAGTGGAGGAGGGAGGGTGCTTGGAGGGCTGCTTTGTAATGATTCAAAGGAAATTTTCAACTTCACTCCAATCTCTTTGAAGCCCGTTTCTATGTTACCCTTTACTTTCCATGAGGTCCAACCACCGTGACGTAATTCCAGGTTTCTTATTTTGTATATTTATGGCAAGTAAAAATTTTTTTTTGAGATTGTTGTTTACAATCTTACATGTTCCCTAGAAATTCTTAAATTTACTCCAAAGAGAATAGCCTTGGCAGAGAATAGCTTTCCAAAGGAGGGACCGTAAAAGTCCTGATGAGGTTTTTTACACTAACATCTCAACTTCAATGCAGAAAAGATAATGGCAATACAGTATAATAGATTACAGGTAAAATATTAAATTTTATACAAATTGCAATCTAATCTTGCCTGAGAATTGCCTCAGTCTTTTTCATCAATAAAAAGCTTCATTTCACTCCTTAGGTAAAATGTATTTTGTGTCTCTCAGTTCTGCCAATATCAACCAGTGAGTATATGAAATCCTGAATAAATATTTTGAACTTCCACTATTTTGCCCTATCATTTTCATTAATGAAAGCCCATTTCTCTTCTTCAAATATATTTATATTTCTAATGTATTTTTATTTTTAACTTAGGGGACTCATATTTTGCACAGTTTTAACTTCCTAGTAATTAGTGTTTTTTTTTTCTCTACCAAATTAAAAACAACAACAACATAGAATAGATTTCACACTTCCATATATAATGTAGAGAGCTAGAGTGTCACTCTTGCCCTAATAAAAAAAAGCAAGGTAACCTACAAAATTATAACTTTTCTTGCACCCACCAGAAAAATAAGATTATAGGGATAAAAATTAGCCTGAATTGTAAGACACACGATGTGGACTCTGAGAAGATCCATTTAATGTCAACTCTGAGAAGGAATTTTTTCTGCTGAGATAGACTCCCCATGGTCAAAATAAAGTACACATTTTAAAAAGAGTAAAGTCTAGCAGCCATTTTCTGACAGGGACCTCTCATTTACTCTGTATCCTGGAAAGAACCTCAGACTGAACTCAGCTTCCCACACTGTGCTCTGCCTGTTTATGTCATCTGGGTCTCCCACTGCAGGGAAGCCCAGGTTTTGTTTTTCCACCAATGGACAAAGACGTTCCCCATCCAATCAGAACTGCACAATTATATCCTCATTTGCATCTGTACTGACCAGTCATAATCGAATGAGTTGGACCAATCAGAGCTGTACAATTTGGAAACCTCATTTACCTGAAACCGGCCAAAGTGGGAAATATGGGCACGAAAGTTCCCTATAAAAACATTACCTCTTCCTTGTATTAGCAAAGCACACATTTGGTTTCTGCCAGAGGCTGCATTCCTCTGTTTGTAAACATATCTCCTTGTTTAAGTAAAGTCTCTCCTTGTCCCAACGCCTTCTGGATTTGTTAATTATATGAATTTCCAGGAAAATTTAGGATACCATTCTCTTTACACATATGAGAGGATGAGGGCACTCTGCTATTTTCTTTTTTTTTTTTTTTAACAAAGTGCTATAGGCTGAGTATATACTAGGAGTAGAGTGAAGACCCAGGGGAATTCACACCCTAGGAGAGTTCACACCTACTTCAAGTTTTCATAGATCTCCACCTTGCACAAATAAGAAGGATTGGGAACAAAGAGGGAGAAATGAGAAAACCATCTGCAATGCAGGCTATGAGAAGAGCAGACACTGTCACCATGGGAAAGACACAAAGCACCACCAAGCTGTCTCATTTTTAGGACAAAAACAAAAACATAGGACAGACCCAGGACAACTGAGTAACTCACCAAAATGGCCCAAGCCACCACCTGTAATCCATTCACTTTTATTGGTGTGTAGTAGTACTTATTGTATGATTATAAACATTTATCCAGCATGTGTTTTAGTTACATAAGTTTATTATACTTTTGACAGTTCATCCAGCTGTATTCTTATGAATTATGAACATACAGAGGGTACCAAAAAATGTATACACATTTTAAGAAAGTATAAAACTGTATTAAAATTATAATACTTGGTATATACTGATAACAAAAGATGAATACAAGTCATGTGTATACATTTTTTTGGTACCCCCAGTATCTCTATCTTTCTACCTCTATCTCTGTCATCTCTATAAATCTAGAGATATATCTATATATTTATATCTATATCTATATCTATCTATCTATCTATCTATCTATCTATCTATCTATCTATCTATCATCTATCTATCTATCTATATACAGGTACTTAATTCATAAAAGGGATCTGACTCCTCCCTCCTGCAAGAACACAGAATAAATAAAGAAATTTTGAAACAACATAGCTGTAGGAAGGTCAGACATCGGAGGATATGAGTAGAGAGCCTTGTGTCCTGGCAAACAAGAGTGCTTTATCACTGATGTTGTTTGTAAGTGTCAACTCATTGTGATAACTGAAAGCAGATGGAATTTTAACCGGTGTTCAGTCTCTACAAACTGTGGACTCCCTTAGTGCCAGGCCACTTTCTTGTCCCTTCTTTTTAATATACCACCATTTTGACCAAAAAGCAAGCAGGAATCATACTTTCAAAATGAAACAAAATTTTATTCTAAGCAGCAAATTAATTATTCATAGTGATATGTGAATTGATTAAAAGAGCAATTCTTCAAAGTACCTAATGATCATGAAATTATACATACTGTGAAAATATGTTTCTCAAAATTGATAATGTAAAATTATATGAATTGAATCACAAAATATTTTGAAGGCTTACCGTGTCAGGCCCTCTTCTAGGCACTTGAAGTCTTCAGTTAATCAGACGTGGAATTCTTTGTTCTTGTGTCACTTTTATTCCTATGGATGGAACCAACAAATACATGAATTCAGCAACAACTAAAGATGGGAAATTTTACACATCACTTTCAAAAGCTGATAGATCAATGAGCCAGATAGAAACAAAAATATAGGAGACCTGAATTACGCAATTAACAAGTGTAGATTATATGATTCATTTTATACAGTCAAACTGGAAATGCAGTCTTTTATTGTATACATGAAATATTCACAACAAAGTCATTATATATTGGTCTGCCATGGCAGTCACAATTACTGACCCACTACCAAAAAAAAAAAAAAATACTGATCACACTGACAATATTCTTCTCATTCACTTCCATAATTGTAGAGATCAAGAACATAAGTGGAGGTAAAAACATTCACTGTGTCTGAAAAGCAAACAACATACAACATACAGTAAAGTTGTTTTTAGATGAAAGATAAAAGCTGGGTCTCCTGCGCTCCTATCTGGGAGGTAGGCTGTAGGGAGTGGGTATGGAGCCACCAATAAAGATCTTCCCTTCATCCCTGGAAAGGATTTTCTCAGCTCCACTTCTCTTCCTTGGCCTCTGGAAGACCACGATCTTGCCTGCTGGGAAGGACTCAGGAGCTCCAGGGCTTCTCTCCCATCAGCTCATGCTGGTATCCTGAAACCAGAAACACCTCCTTGAACCTGGGGACAGGTCATGCAGGTCTGCCCTGCCCCTACCACCGGCAAGTGGCGAAGGTCCCTGGGAAACCGAGTCCATGTGTGCAGTCTAGAGTTGTACCCAGGACTCCTCACCACTTTAGCCTTCAAGCCAGCCCAACGCCAGAGGTTCGTTAAACATTTGTCTAGGTTCTCCCTACCTCTTAGAATAGCAGATTCCTTGTCACCCTCCTGCTGCTTTGACAGTGATGAAAGCAACTGAGGGTGTTTTCTCCCTTAAAATTCACTAGTCACTTTCTGCAAGTTTATTTACATGTCTTTGAATTCTTAGCTCTCTGATGGGTTTTTAAAAAAATATAATGATTTTGTGGCTCATTTGGCTTGTTCTCCAGCTGTAAGGAGGAATAGTGGTCTAGTGATATTTCCTACGCATTAAAGACCAGCATGCTATTTTGATTGTAAACTAATGACGACAAATTGCATGACTGTAAACTTATAACTATATTGCACACAGAGAATATCATCTAAGTTCTGGAACCATTCATTGACTTTAATCGTTGAAGCTTGGAAACATTTTCCACCTGGGTTCCACTTAGAGTTTGCGTCCAGTAACTTCCACCACAGTGTGCTAGCCGCTCATCCCTTCATACTCCACAGGTCCTACTGGGTGTCCATCTTTGCAGGAACCTCCCCCATTAGGGTGGAGCTTATAGCCCTGATTCAAGAGGTCTCTGCTCTTGTCATTCATTGTATTCTCCTCTTTGTTTTATGGAAACTAACAGCCCTTGACATTTCCCCTCATTCTACAATGCTTTCTTCTTCTTGCCTCCTAAATTACCTGGACATACCTCTCCTTATTATCCACTATAGAAAATTGTAGAATATCTTTTTTATCACAAAATTTTCACTTGAGCCTGGTGTAAATTTGAACTCAGTACACTCATGATACCTTGATAGGTCAAGACACATTTATGTTAATGATAGTCCTGGTACCCAGTAGAGTAACATAATATGTAAATCTTCAGCTATAAAGTTTTATTTGATCACTTTTTCTGTTTAATGTCTCTATTTACTGTACAATAATTATATTCAGTACAATGGATATGGCAAGAAATACTCCATTAAACTATTTTTGGCCTTGACACCAGGTGTTACATTTTTAAATTGCGTATTTTTCTAGCCATTGTTTTTTCTGTGGACTTTATGTTTTTCACTTTCAGGAGAAACTGTAAGGACTGAACAGGTTTATTTTTAAAGTAATAAAGTGCATAACACCCTCGAGTTTGGTATATGAAGAGCAAATGTGAATATTAAAAGAAATAAAAATAACTGAATTTTAACTTTTAGAGCTTATTTTAAAATCTGACTTGGAAAGGGCAGCATTATCGAATGCCTACAGTACATTGGAAGTCAAATGTTCTCAACAGGCTATTTTTGGAGCCCTTTTATGGTCCCAAATAAGTGGTAAATAATTTTTGGTCTGCATACCTGAATTGCTTATATTTTTATATTTGAATTAAGTTGTAAGTTGCACAAGATATGTGAATTAAGAAATGTCCATACAATTTGAAATGAGAAATCCTGACTATCACCAAACTTTTGGGACTGAATGAGGGGGTGTCAGAACTTGTCTCTGGAAACAGTGCACAAGTACACCTATTCTTCAGTCAATCATTGATAAGAAAGTTAAGTGTTTGTAAGCAAAACCTCTGAGGGTCTAAAGGCAGTGAGATGTAACAAATGAGAGAGACAATTGTGCTTCTAGGACATTAGTTTTCACAACACCTACTGATTTTAGTCTTTAATGATCTAGGGCCACAGTGGAGGAAATGCATCGCACGTTGGGTGGAGCCCATAATTTTAGGACACTTGATGATTAAAGTTGCATGAGGGACACGTATAGGTGGTCTGGATATACAAAAAAGCTATCAACAGGAATTTGAATGTGACCTTTGGCGTTCACCAAATCTTTGCACACCCCACATTTCCCGACCAATGGCTGCTGCTGACCGTGGCGACGGTGTGTCCAGTGTTGAGTCAATTTTGGAAAAGCACCTATCAATTCTCTCTAACTCAGGAGCCCATCATATACTCTTTGCATTCCTTATAGTGCCTCATTGTATTGATGCTCTATAAACATTCATTCTGAAAGAGACTACCAAGCATTTTACATGTGTTTTAGTCATTGAAAGTTGGTGAAATATGTGGCTACTAATTTGAGAAATCACAGATTACCTAAAGAGACAAAAAGTATTCAATGTTTTTAAAAATGCCAAGTACCAAAAAAAACATAAAAATAAGTTATCAGCACATAATAAATTATATATCTTTAATAATATGAACTAGAACTGAATCTTCAGATAGAGTAGATAGGATTGGAGAAAGAAAATACAATAAGGTGGATGATTGATATCATTTATTTACTTACTTTTGTCAAACAAATAAAGGTAACTATTTGACAGGACTTACTTCCATATTAAACTAAAATAATGCGTCTCATTGCTTTGAATACCTAGACAAAGCCAAAGGTGTTCAGTAAGAAATAGCAAGCAACTAAACATACAAATACATACATACATACATACACACATATTTTCATACATGGATATATATACAGACACATGCATAAATGAATGAATGTGTGATTAGTGAAATTAGAGAATCATTGAAAACTTGAAATATTCTCTCCAACTTTACCAGTAGAGAAGCTGAGATTAAAAAAAAATAATAATAAATAAAACTAGAAAAAATCTAAAGTATCTCATCATTTGGGCAAGTTTAAAAACAATACATGAACAACTGCTCTTTTTTTCTTCACTCCTTTCTATGTTTCCTAACTTTCACAATGCATATACCTCACTTCTATTTAGAGAAATGCAGTATTATTTTGCAGTGCAACAACAATAAGTTAAGTAAAAGGAGATGCCAATACTTCTTTTCCTGAGCTGCTTGAAAGAGTTTCTCATACTATAGAGTTTCTCGCCAATATATTGGCGTTCTCATACTATAAAATGAGAAATGCGTTCTGTAATGTGCTTTGCCACTCAGGATTTTTCTTTCATATGCACATGTCTTCTACACATAGCCTTATACTTGGTTGTATCCCACTGCGTACAATTCAATTCAGCTTAATTTTACACCATCTTCATTTCTGCACGGGAAGATAGATGGTGAAAGCAAAGTTCTTATCACAGATAGCTTTTAACCTGTGAAAAAGGTTAAAATATTCTGTATACTTCTTATTTCTTCTTATATTTTCAAGCAGTTAGCTACTCACAGTGATTCATATCAGCCCGAAAGGGCAAGCTTCAGCTACGATTTACTGCCCTCTGCTTACTGACAGGCTCTGTATACCCTCCAAAGGACTGTTTTTTATGTATTCAGCAAGCACACCAGACTGTCTCGCTGTGTCTCCTGAAATGCTAACCTCATCAAGAAGGGGTTGACGCTTCCTACATCTGGATAAAGTTTTCTCTTTGTTCCCTTTGGTCCTGCACTTGCCCTTGTTTTTGCAAATGTTGTATTTGCCTTTTCTTTCTACTACAGAAAATTCATTTAACATGATATCATTTTAATGCTGAAATCCAGTACTGAAACAGATACACTTTTTTTATAAAGCAAAGAAAAACAGACTAGATTTCAGAAAACTGTGCCTGCATCTTTATTCTATCATTCTCTAGTGACATAACTTTAGATAAGTGTTTGAAACAATCTCTTTTTTTTAATGGTGGCCAACTTAAGATGGCCCAAGAATTGATCATATTTAAAGAATGAGGCAGAACAAATTACAGATCAAAATGGCAAAACAATCTGCAATTATTCACAACCAAATAACCAACCAATGTAATAGCTAAGAGCAACTGCACAAATGTATTAATGAAATATTCATATTTAAGAGGAACAAAGCAAAACCCTAACCAACTCCAGGCAATAATGATAATGTATTGATAGCAAATTGCTATTCCCCCGAATTTGGGGAATTCAACATATTTGCTAGGTAGGAATACATTAAAAGTTATTTGCCTTTTAAAAGAATTCCTTTATTTATGGACCACTTTCTAGAATAGTAAATCAGCACTTTCAGCCCTGAGTTAATATTAATGCATGCCAACTAACTTTAGTAACTTTAATAACCAACAAGCCTTTATTTTTATATACAAATTAAAACTTGTAAATTTTTGCATAATTTCCTCATGAAAAAAAAAAAAGAGGCCTTGCATTTTTAAGTTAGCTTTTTCCTAAGCAGAGTCCATTGGTCTGCTGTGTACTACCGAGCATATTACTAAATATGGTTTTAAAAAGTGTCCATAGATAGATGATTGGATAAAGAAAATGTGTTACATATACCCAATGGAATACTATTCTGCCATAAGAAAAGACGAAATACTGCCATGTTTGACAACATGGATGGATCTTGAGATTATTATGTTTAGTGAAATAAGTCAGACAGAGAAAGGTGAGAATCACCTGATTTCACTGATATGTGGGATATAAAACTGAAAGCAACAAAGGAACAAGACAAACAAACAAAAACTGATAGACAATAGTTCAGTGGTTACCAGAGAGTAAGGGGGGAGGAGAGTGGTAGATGAAGGTAAACTGGGTCAAATATGGTGATGGAAAGAGAACTGACTCTGGGTGGTGAACACACAATGTGATATATAGATGATATATTACAGAATTGTACTCTGTAAACCTATATAATGTTACTAACTACGGTCATCCGATAAAGTTTAATTTTAAAAAAAGTTATTAAATTTACATTTACAACCTAAATCTCTTTATATTCAGTAAACTCATCACACGCTTCTTTTAAAATATTTAAAAAAATATTTTTCGCATTGGCTGAGGTAGGGTAAGATGAATGGTGTTTATTATAATTTTCAGTAGAGTACCTGCTACTTTGCATTTTTTTGTCTTTGGGAACCCAATTATATTTATTTATTTATTTGTTTATAATTTCTGAATTCTGTTAGGTCTTATTTCATATCCTGATTTTTTTCTAGCCATATTGTTGTTGCACTTGTTCCTCCCCCCCACTGCTCTTTTATTCCAAATGACTTGTCTACTATTTTAAGCTTCAATGAAAGTATTAGTTTAAATTTTCAAATCTTTTTGGTCATTTTATTTTCCTTTAGACCTTCTTCACTTTGTTTTCATCTTTTTATTTGTAATAATAACAGTGTGTATCATTTTACTGTAATCCTCCCCTGTACCCATTCTTAAGAAGATGGATTTTCGTGGACGAGAGGGTTGGGTTTATTTTTGTCAGACTGGGCTGGGCTCTGGTTGCTTTTCTCCGTAAGCCGTACGTGTATCTTCCATGTGGTGATTTGCTCTTCAGTCTCTTTTGATAGCCGTTTTTCCACCCATCCATGCCTCCCATTAGATCCTTTTTCTTCCATTAACTAGTGTTATAACTACACACATCAACTTGTACCCATCAGCTTTTCTTCAGAGCATGAATTTGCTAGGTCTCGTCTTCATCCTCAAGGACTTGACCACATGGTACCATTTGGTCTGTGAGTTCCTACTACGTGTTTGCCTTTATAACCAATGTGGAGCCTCAGAGAATTTGTTCAAAATTTTCTGATCACATTAAGACTCATTTGCTCAGGTTTTCACTAAGGGTGGGGGTCAACCTTCTTGAAGTGTGTATTTGCTGAGATTTTTGGTCTCGTAGTTGGTATCAGTGATCACCTTCCATCTCCCGCCTCTCCATCAAAGGTGACCCTGGGCTTACTTGGATGCAATTGGTAATGGGCGTCAGGAGTCTGCACTGTGGCATTTTCCTCTCTCCCCCAAATTATACAGGCCAACAAGAAATAGTTTGGTAATTTTCCCATGTTGCTGTAACAATGGACCATAGATTCGGTGGCTTAAAACAAGACGGATATATTCTCTTACAGTTCTGGAGGGCAGAGGTCTAAAATCAGCTTCACTGATTTTGCAGCAGCCAGGGTGTGAGGAGGTGGCTTCCTCCTGGAGACTCTAGGCGACCTCCATCCCTTGCCTCTTCCAGCCTCTGGTGGCTGCTTTCCTTTTGGCGGCATCCTTCCAACCATTGCTGTGGTCACACTGCGTTTTCCTTCTAAGGACCCTAGCAGTGTCAATCCATGCATGTAATCCAAGAAAATCTCCATGTCTCAGGATCCTTAATACAATCACACGTGCAAAGTGCTTCTGCCATCTACAGTAATATATTCACTGATTTCATGATTTGGAGATCTTTACTCTTTTTGGCGGGGGTGGGGGAGCATTATTCGGTTTACTACTGATAGCTAAGAATAACTGAACAAAATATAAAAGTAAAAACACCCATTCTAAGACATAAAAGAACTATGAGTGCATACAGTACTTGAGGAACCAAGATCTCAGAGAGAAGGGACCTCCTCCGAATGGGCGGAGTTCCATTTTAATTTCTTAGGGACAGGAAGGATTCAGAAGGGACAGTTTTTCTAGATGATAATTCTGCAGACTTGGCATTTGAGTATCTGGAAGAACTCTAGGTAGAAAACACCTGAGTGCTATGGCCTGTCTGCACTGGTTTTCACAGACACTCCCCTACAGCTGTGGGCTACTGTTGCTGTCTTCTTATAGGGCAGGCCAACAAAAGTGGGGTACAAGAAGAAAGCTTAGACAGCTTTCCCCCAACTGATTTCTAGCCATCTCCATCATGACTGCAGCATGAACCCCTCCCCCACAAACACACACCCTGCACATATCAGTGTTCAAGTCAGGCTTCATGCTGCACAGGGAATTTTTAATTTTTATTGTCATTAATTCTGGAACTCTTTTTACTATGTATTTCTGGCTTTGGAAAATTTATTTGCATTTCATATATGTTGATGCTGCACATTACAGAAATTGCAAGTTTGTAAGCAGATTGTCACACATTTTGGAGAATGTAGGTGAGAAATCCCTTTAACATTTGTGCTGAGAGAGAGAGAGAGAGAGAGAGAGAGAGAGCTAGCTGCTACATTACTTAATTCCCTATTGTTCCCAGGTTGAAAAGGCAAAATTATTCCCTCTATTCTTTTCGGATCTTGCAGGAGAATGCTACCATAAAGATGAATAAAAGTGATGAGCAGAGAACTCAGGAAAAAGCATTTAGACTGGACAAGATGATGGGAAGGCGTTAGAGATATGTATAGAGAGTTTTAGATCCATTCCTTTACTCTCAATTAGCAGACAAGTGTTATTAAAATTAACCGAATGATCCCTTTAATAAGGAAAAAATAAAGAAATAAATGCTTTTCTTTCTTTAAATATACATTTATTTTATTCTCATATAGAGTATGTATGGTGTGTTAAGATATCAGACTGTATTCGTATTTACAGCCCAGCCTACTGAACATTCCTAACCTGTGGTGATATGTTTGAATTCTTAACTGCTAGTTTACAACTACGTCAGCAGGTGCTGTGTGTAAAAAGTATGATCAGCATCCAGTAATCGTGTAGCTGTTTATTGTTCTCTGGGGAGAAAAATGGAGGGTGGTATACAGTTGTTTGTAGAAAAGAGAGTATATGACTTTTTCAATTTTGAAAAAATATCATTGGTCATTGCATTCCATAGTGTGCGTGAATCTAAACTGTGCATGCTCACACACACACACACAAAATTGCCGAGAGAAAATTAGATTAGCTAATAATCTAGCATTTCCTCGTATAAAACAACATGACAACAGTGTGTATAGAAAATGTGGATATTTACAATGCTAAGTTTTTTTGCTATAAACTTGGCTGCTTGTGATATATTTGATTTTCTAGGACAATAAGACCTGAAGGAATTACTTGAGGTCATCCCATTCATTTTTCTCACTTAGAGAAGGTCTGCAATAACCCAAACAAAACAATTAATCACACAGCCTGATTCTCATCTCAGCATGGAGAAGAACTAGGCTTGGAAATAACTTCTACAAAGCCTCAGAAAAACAACTGTGTGTGTGAGAAAACCCCTAAAAGGTGCCTCTTCACAGGTCCTTGGTGCTGAGCCTGCTCTGATGTGAGAACCATAGTTGGTTGTGACTAGCTAGCATCTTTCTCAAGCCATAACATCATTAGCTCTTGAAATAATAATGACCTTGTGAAAATTTTTACGTGTGAAAGACAACTGAGGACTGGTATTGTCAACTAACATGTTGCTAGATAACACTGTTAACCGCCAGTCTGTGAACAAAGCCTCTCTCTGTTGCTGGAGAGAGAAATGAAATGGGGGAGAGTGTGGGTACTGAGTTGTGGGTCGAAGCGGGTACAGGCTGCAACCACACCTCTGCCTCCCGGCCTCAGCTTCTTCCCACCTCCCTCAAGCATATAACAACTTTTTATGATAAAGCGATAGGAAGAATCCAATCTTACATTCTGCTGCAATACATCAAATTGTGTATGGTTTCACCAAATTACATCATGAGTGAAAAGTGAAACAGTGATAGATTTTTAATAGCATAATGTATTTGGATTTTTTTTTCCCTTGAAAATTTGCACCATGAATTTGCTGAGCCTGCGTTTATCATAGGCAGCCCAAGTTTCTAAAGTTCTGTCACTCTAGGGTCCAAATACCTCTGTGGTTCAATGTTTAAGGAACATGAAGAAAAAAGAGAAAGAAGACCTGTGGACTTTCTGCTGCTGATTGCCACACATTTGCTACCTTGTTGGATAGTGCCTGGGGCAGGCCTGGGGACAAAATGGCGCATATTTTATGTTCAGCCTAGAAATTTAGTCTCCATGTCTTGTCCTTCTAGCAGGTGTCTTTGTCTCATCTTTCTTCAACTTTCTTACAATAATTTTTTTCCCCTGTTTTAGTTTAAAGGTATTTACATAGTTATTTCTAAAATAATCTGTGCTTTGACAAAATAACGGAGTTTAGGAAGGTCAAATAATTCAAAGACTTTATAAAGGAATGCTTTGTGCTGATGACATCATTTTAGAGTATATAATTCGACCTTTGCAAAACTCCAGGTAAGCAAACCTCAGTTACAGGACTTGGTAAAACAATGTTCAAAGAAAGAGAGGGGGAGATGGTTTTGCGCAGGGATCTGTGACTAAAAGAAACAGTCACTAAGATAGGTGACTACAATGGACCCGACCTTGAACAATACTATTCTCGTTTCTTCTGCTTGCACTAATGACTTCCCTCATGATTTCTTCACATTTTAAGTAGAGAGTAGGATTTCTAGGTAAAGGAAATCAACGAATACAGAGAAGACAGTTGAAAAGGAGTCATGTTTGTTTCCTTCTTGGAATGGTGGAAGACAATTATTTTCATCGATACAAAATTCTGTTTTATATATACCATTCTGCGACAGAAAGAGACCTCAAAAACCACAACAATACTGGGAGCACAACACAACTTAGCATCTTTTCGTGAAATCTGAAGATTATTCTTTAGCCCTTTTATCATCTATTACAGTTTACAAGCATATGTGCATACATACATATGCGTACACATAAATATACATGTGTGTATGCACAAAAAAAAAACAGGGCAACCGCCATGCACTAAATAATATGACTAGATACATATAGAATATCAGATATAACAAATAAAAAAAAGTTGCACATATAAATTAAGAACACTTTTGTTGTTTATACTTAGACAAATGATACATTAAAATATCTCAGTAAAAATGTAATTAAAATAAAATTGAATGTACTCCCCTTTTTTTCCAACTTTACCTCTTTTATTGATAACACTATCTATAAAGTAATAAAAATAATTGAATTCATTGTGGGGTTTTTCCCCACTTTAAACTAACAACAATTATTTCCATGCTATTTCCACTGTCATTAGGGATGAGCCAAACTGGGGTCTTTTCTAGATCCAGCATGTTAGTGTTTCTTAACAGGTCAGAGGAAGTAATTTGTACCTAGCCTGTCTTGAATTATGTCCCTTTTTTTGAAGTGTTCTTTTTTGTTTTTTATTTCCTGCTCTCTCATCCCCATATGGGCACAGGCACTCCTGCTCATAGTGTCCCAGATTTTTTCCTCAGAGCTTCCGTGGCACATTCTGCAAACAGCCACACTGTGCGCTCATCGCAGTCTTTTTTCTCTGCATGCAAATAATTTCTACAGAGGAATACTGATTACCTCCTAACATATGTGCATAGACGCTGATTTGTGATTTTAGCTACAACGCTCACAGTTCAGGGGGAAGGGCCTTGTTTTATTCGTACCATATGTTAATAACAGAGATTTGTTGAATGCTATCATTCAGTCTATTAGAGTAAAAAGGGAACGAGCCTCTTACTTGCATATACTCACCCATATTTCCTGGGGTATTGCAAAGACAAGACCTGTTTGGTCTTTGGGAAACGAATGTATATGTATGTATGTATGTGTATATATATATATATATATATATATACATATACACATATATGTATATATATATACACATATATATATTATATAGTATATTATTATATTACATATTATATTATAGTATACTGGGTCTTATAGTAAAATAAAACCAGGTCTTATATTAATATTTGCTCCAAAAGATACATTAGAGATGATTGTCCAGTTAGGTCTTATTTTCGGGGAAACAGTGTATGTGTGTGTGTGTGTGTGTATGTGTGTGTATAAATACACTTTAGGCACCTCCAAAAAAGTTGGCAGGCTAAAAGCCTTTCCCTAAGATTTTACCCTGATCCCTAGCGACTCTGAGGCCTGCAAGTTCGGTGACTTGAATTCCAATGGGCCCCTCTCAGACCCCATGCTTACCTCTCCTGATCCCAGGCTGGAAAATGCTGTTGTTAAATTTGTCTTCTGTTTTAATAAATAGACGTAGTCCTTTCAAATAATTGTAAGCAAGAGAAAGCCAATGCAAGGCAATCTGGACTCAGAAAAATAACCTAACATGATTATATTTGATTAAAATTACGACGGAGCATAATTGAAAGTAAGTTCCTCTGAATTGATGTTACAGTGTTTAATATAGTCTGATTTAAACAATATTTAATATAATCTACTGAGACCATAATTTGATAATCTGATTTCCAGACTGTACTCATGACGCTTTGTAGAAATGCATGCCCGTGTATGTTAGTGCATTTCTCTGATTAAAATGCCTCAGTGACTCCCACTGGTCGTGTCCAAGTCCCTGTCTGCAACTAGCAGGAAGTGCTTACTGAAAAATCCACGGTCTACCCTCGCTGAAAGTTTGACCTTGAGTCGCTCTTGCCCGGCTTTGAAATTTCCAAACTGCTGGGCATCGCACTGTATGACCGCACACTTCAATTGATGAAGGTTTACACTGAAGCAAAAGCTGTGAGGATGAAAAGAAGGTAACAGATCTGAGTTCCTCAAAGCCGGGCACTGTTTTTCAGCATGAATTTCAGCAGAATAATTATATCTCACACATCCTTGCCCTGGGCCATACCTTGCGCAGCATTTTTCGGTGAGAGGGTTCAAATGTTTCAAAGACACCTAATACTTCTAAAATCGAGAAGACAAATGCATGCAATTGTTCTCCAGACACTTGTCCACAGCAGTGTAAAATGTGGGGGTCGTCGAATCTGGAAACACTGCCTTAAAGCGATTTCCTCAGACTTCTGGTCATGAGGGATGCAGTATATTCCTGAAATCAGCCATATGCCTGGGCGTGATCAGCGGTGTCTCGCAGAGTTAACTGAGGTGGGGTCGTGATATGAGTGATCTCCTGAGGGCTCAGAGACCAAAGATGGGGTAGCGCTCCCCAAAGGGACACCTTACAGACAGTTGAGACAGTGCAAACTATAAGAAGAGAAAATAGAATCATTTTGCTTCAATCCAGTAGTAGTAATTTATGTGTTATCTATAACATCATGATTCTAGCTTTCTACAGTATTAAGTTTTTAAAGTTCTTATGAGTATGAATAAAAACTGAAAAAAACCACAACATTTTATTTCTAATTTTATTTCTGTCTTCAGGATTTAAGGGCAGTAAGTGAGCAAGGGTCTATGAATACCCAGTCTTGCAGTTTAGGCTCCTTATTGAGGTTAGATGAAGAATTAGGATGAGACTAGTGTTTGTGACATTTTATTTAGAGATAAGAGTATCTTTGACACTCAATGCAGCCCATTCCAAGACTAAGTTCCTTCAGGAAGATTTTACCTTGTCTCCTTGCCAAGCTAAAGGTGGCTATGCTCCAATTCCAAATGCGCTGAGGTTTTCAAAGTGCACTGTTTTCAGCACTGCACTGAAAGAGCCTAATAGGCCAGAATTCAGCACAGTTCTCTTTTCATAGTATTCAGACTTTACCTTGCGTTAAGTAATTTTCTGGTACAATGTATTGAAAAATGTGTCCGCATTGCATTTCTTTAAGTGTATATTTCTACTTTGGGTTGCTTTGCTTAAAAAGAGAAGAAAAGAAACACACCTAACACTAAAAAGGGGAGATTATCCTAAACGTGTATGAGAATCTCTCAAAATTAAGGAGCAAAAGTATGCTGGGGTCTTGTGGGAGCTGGAAAATCATTATCTCTAGGTATCTTTCTTCTTCTGCCTGGGGCCACATGGAGCTTGTTCTGCTGCTGTGCATTGTTTCATTGTATTCTCTCTGAAGCCTGCAGACTCCAATCCCTGATGGGCTTTCAGATGACGAGTCTTATTTTGCTCCCTAGATGGCAGCCTTAGGCCTTGGTCACCTACTCATCTAGTTCTTCACAATTAAACAATGAAGTTTCTATATCGAAATTCCCATATCTCATTTGTGGGATTCCCAGGGGCTTTCTTGTCTCATGGTTCCACCACGGTTCTACCAGCTACAGGCAGATTTTATAGGGTCATTGGGAACACAGGGCAGTCCATGGGGCACGGGTAGGGCAGGGCCCAAGCGCAGAGACATGTGCAGGACACACACACACTGGGGATCTCCAGAATCTCTTTCACTACAATGGTAACTTACCTTCATTGGATATTCATGACCTATGTGAATAAAGCTTTCCCTGAGGGGTTGATAATGTTATAACTATCTGTTGCCTGTTAGAGTTAGCTGCTGTGTGGGGGAGAAACTGGATAGGAGTTCTGTTACTTGCTGAGTATAACTTATTCAGCCAGCAAACAGTTATCGATCATTTTGTATTGACCGCCCCATGAGTGAGGCAGTAACACTAGCAGCTTGGATAGAAAAATAAGTAAAGATCCATAGAGGCAGAGATCAGTTTTTGCTGAAAAGTTCACTCGAGATATGCCAGACTAGCAACTGTAGATGCTATTCTTCCTCTTAGCTTTCTGTTAACCAGAGCTGTTGGTTTAAAAACTGCCCTGATAACATATGCAACTCTATATAAACATTTACATGTATCATAACTTTCTTTTTCTTGTTAAAACCCATGGAATTTCAAAGAAGGATGTTAATATGTATATTACTCTATTATATTTTTATTTTGGTATGAACTTTTTTTTTTTACTAAGATATCTGTTTAATAAACATCAGGATAAAACTAACGATTTTTAATTAACTCATGTTCTCTCCTATTGACCAAGATAACCACAAATGAGTTATGATAACATATCACGTCTCTTTGCTCAATTCAAAAATACATGGACTAAGAGATGAATTCACTCTGAGATAATACTAACACATTTAATACATTAACTATATTTGAAATGATGTACTAAGTTCAATTTAAAATCACCACCAACAAAGCCACCACCACTTACTAGTGATAAAATCTTAGATAATGCACTCTTTTGAATGTTGCTTCCAGTTTCATTCTGAGTTATATTTAGTTCTTACTTTGACAAACATGATAATGAATGTTTTTCTCTTAACATAGAATTCTTAAAAAAAAAAAAAAAAAGGATAACTGAAAAAAATTGCAATTTGCCCAATTGGTGTTCTTCCTTAGAAGAAAGTTTTAAATTTCATAAAAACAATGGCAGCCTGCTTAAGGGAGATTATCTGAGATGTACTCCATGGCCTCCTTTTAACAAGAATAATCTATGTAGGCTAGGGTTATGGAGAATCCATTGTAGTTGGAATACCAATGTAGTTACTAGAGTTAACAGAAAATTAAGCCGTATATTTCCCAAATCATAATAATACCTTGAAATACTGTAAAATTTCATATCTACTTATAGACATTTCCTAAAATACAGACATCAGGACCCACTAGCAATTGATATGCCAACTGACTGAGAAGTTCATCTTCAATCAAACCTTAATCACCCATTGAAAACACCCTTGGGGAAACACGATAATTATTTTAAATTCAGTGAGGAAAACAAGGTCTGTTTTATGGTAATGACTGCCTATGATGAAGGGCGGCAGTTTTTAAATCTGTCAGCTATGAATTTTTCAATATCCATCATGGCTCACAAAGACACTGAACACATCACAGGTTATAGACATTACCAATTTAAAGGTTTACGTTGGAAAAGCTAACAATAAACAATCTTAAATTAATACCTCATGTTACAGTTTAAGACGATGTGACATAAACAGATACGAAGTATGGAATATTGCATCACTGTGAAAAATACTATTTGAAACACACAGAGTGGGCTGAAGCTGGAGATGGGATCTAGAGGACTAATTGCTTCAAGACTAACCGACATTTTAAGAAAGGTTATGTTATAATCCAATTTAGAATATAAAGCATGCATAGAATGAGAATCCTTTTTTTGAATGTATGTGATTTTCAACTTAGAGATTCATTCTCTAAATTCATTCTCTAAATTAAATTCTCTCTTTAATTTCCATTGGGATAGTTTGATAGTTTTGTTTTTGTTGTTGTTTGGTGGAAATAAAATACAAAAACCTTGCTTATTTCTAGATGCGCTGTGAATTAACCATCCTCCGTTGCGAAGCCATGACATGAGTGAATCGTTGATGACTGGGGTTTACTGCCTTGTTCTGCATTATCCCTCACTGTCACTCAGTTCTGCCTCAGTGACCCTTTTGGCCAAGGGAAGCATCGTATCATTTGTTCAGGGAAAAAGGGCGGAATTTCAAAGAAAAAAAAATAACCCGTGACCTTAGAACTCAAAATGGAAAGAAAATTGGCTAGAATTTAGTCAGTCACGGAGTTCAAAGGCTTTCTTTTTCTATAATTGAACTTAAATGATTTTCTGTAATAGATTTATAAGGATATGTGAATAGTTCCTAATAGTGCTGCATTGAAAGATTTGCAAAAAGGAAAAAAAAAAAACTACACACACACAAAAGTGTTATACTAGAGGGTCATGGGAACTATAGCAGTTTCCATAGTGATTTCCAGAGAGAAATACTGTGTGCTACCCAGTGTAACCTCTATTACATATAAAGAGACACTCTTTTAATAAAACTAGATCATTTTAATGGATCTCAGGCAGACCTAGCTCTTTTGTTTTATTTAGGTTTCATGCTTTTCGTATAGTACTTTCACAACCAGCATCGCATTGAATGAAGCTGAAACACTGTTTAATTCTTTATCACTTTATGCATACCTCCAGAAAGAGATACAAGATTTGAAGTTATTAGTATCAGTATTGAAACTACTTCTGTTATATCAGGAATTCCGTCCACCTAGAATAATGCCTGGAGCATAGTAAGTGCTTAAAAATGATCTGCACAAAGGATCACAAATGTGTCCATTTATTTTTAATTAAGAATATCCATTTTATACTTTCTTCACCCTTAATTCAGGACTAGTGCAAGTGTCAGTGCGTGGCTTGATATGATCAAAGGCTGAACAGGCAGCCATCTTTATCACGGCCACATTTCAAACCTTATGTACTCATATGAAAGTGATGACACACCACTGAGTTCTGACTGCAGCAATGCTTTATCTTCTGTAAAGCATCTGAGAAGAGCTTTAAAGAGGAAGAGACCGATTGCTGCTTATTGTGGGAATTTTACATGTTTTCTCATTTAAATTTCACCACTCTGAAAGGCAGTTACGATTACTGGTACTAACCATTTGGGATTCTCCTCCTCTCTCCAGTTCTCAGAGCAGGGTAAAGCTGTGGATACTGAAACATACTCTAAGCAGTTGTTATTTATCAGTTGAATCTGTACGGCCAATAAGAGCCATTTGTGAAGCAAACATTGATTGAACGCTGAGCTGAGACAGGACTGACGAGGCAGCAGTCTGTTAAACACTTTGTAGAAGAGAGCATTTCGCTCAGAAGCAATAGGTAATAGTCGTAAGGAGAGGAAAGCCTGGGTGTGTCTGCAGGGCAGCACACATTTATGCTGGGTCTGCTGGATCAGAAGGAGGAAAACAGTTTGGAGCTAGGCAGTGGCTGCATCATGAATGGCCTTGTAGTGATCAGAAAGTACTATTCGTCCGCTATCTTTATGATGGACTGTCCAAAAGGTCTACAAAGAGATTTTCTTGATATACAGTTGCTCTCTTTGTGTATGAACGCTGCCCTCCTGAGGGGGTATGGTGGGGAACTATGTGCTCAGAGTACTGCTCGTGTACCTGGCGTTTGTGGCCCGTCTCCTAGGTTCTCAGACACATGCAAGACATCTGAAGACCAGAAGGCGAGGCAGCAGGTGCCTTCTGTTGAAGTGACATGACAGAAACACCTTTCCTGATGCACAGAAAAGTAATCACGTTCCCTCCTAATCGAAGAGGGGAACTCTCCGGTGTAATACACGTAAAACACGTGGAGAGAAGACTGGTTCTGTGTATCATTCTGAGCAGGAGAGTTTTGCCCAACAGTCTGAAGGGAGAGCTGATGCACGTGCCAGAGAGAAAGCATTGCACGTGTACGTGTCTCACGGGATGAGCCGTGACCAGGGATTTTCAGAGGAACCGGGTGATGAGCCACTAAGAGAAACAGTCAGTTGGAAATATCAGGGAGGTCTAAAAGAAAGGCATCTCATGATTGTCCCACTCAAGTAAGAAATGTGGTTCCAATCCCACAGATGTCAGTAACTGCAGCTTGCCAGTGGACTCAGAGGAGCAGGAGGAGCAGGGAAAAAAAGAGGCTGACACTCCCTTTACAAAGGCATCAGCTCCACCCATTATGCATTTTACCTGGAGGACCAAAGAGGAAAGGGGTACTTCCGAATGAACCGTGAAGTTTTAATTAATATAGCGAAGGGGCCATTTAAATTGCTGAGATTAAACTGGACTTGATAGGACTATCTATTAAATACAAGTTACCAAGGAAGCCTTGGGCTTTGCCAGTTTTCTCTTAGTTACAAGAAGAATCTTTTCCTTGTCAAATAAATATTAAAAAGAAAGTGTGGGAAGAGAAATATAAATGGTAGTTTTATTATATCCCACATATTGTCCTTTGTTCAAAATACAAATTATGTCGCTTTAGTGCATTTTCCCCACTTCCAGATACCCAGAGGCATTCATTGAATATATTACCAGTCTCCTACAATGTTTTACAGTTACAGATTTAATATACAGTTACAGACTGTTAGTTTTCAGAAAGATGCCTTTCTTCCATTTATACAGGTATCCCAGTAAAAGTAGAAAGTGTTCAGGTTTCATAGTCAATATAATCACGGTGCATTATCTGGACCACAGTTTACTAATTGGCAAATAGAGCGATAATAATTATCTTTTTGAATTGCTATGAGGTTTGTAGGTAATTAATCCAAAGGAATTAATACACACTGATCATTTAATATACATCATTTCCTTGTTTTGCTAGAACTGATTTCACAATCATCATTCTCTAATCATTGCCTTGAATTGCTTAGTTAGATACAAATGAATAAAATAATATGAAATGGACTTTTAATTTGACTAATTAATCAAAATAGGAAATTTTTTTAATGTGATAATACAGTCTCCTAAATATTAAATGTTTATCTAAATTGCATATAGCATGATGACATTTTAAAAATCAGGAATTCACTAAATAAGATGTATTTCATCAATAATCCACTGGGGTATTTATAAAACATAAATATAAGGGTGAACAATATATTTTGTTAATAATTTATTGAGGCCAATACACATACCATGATAGTCACCATTTTATTTATTTTTAATTTTATGTATTTTTTTTCTAGTGGGATGATTACAAAGTATTTATCTCTATTGAAGTATAGTTGATTTTAAAGTAAATAATTCCATTTCATTTGGTTTATCCACAGTGCTTTGCACCTACCACCTCTATCTACTTAACAAAGTATTTCTCACAATATCTCAATTTATTTGTAGTAGATAGTTGCCTATTTTTAATATTCTTAGTTTAGAATTCAAGTAGCGAAGAGAAAAATATGTTTAAAATCATCGTGGATTAAGATGTTTCATAAATATTTAATTCTATTGATTAGCATCAATGTTTCTCATTAATAAGTGGCAGCAAAAATAGCTTCCTAATTGGAAAGAAAGATAATTATATGCAATTGTTCATCAAGGAAGTATGTTTTCTCATGAAAAGTATTTAAACATATTTAAAGGAATTTAGAAGTGAGTCACTTGCATGTTATATCAACATTGTAAAAAACTATTAATATCTACTATAAACAAAATAGAATCCAATCATATTGATATTTACTCTAAAATATGGCATACGTTTCATTCTTAATGCGTTTTGATCTTAGGACTTTTTAATTGCCAGGGTACTGTGTAATTACATTTGTGATATGGTTTCCTCTTTCATCATCTGAGCTTTGGTAAGGGTACTTGAGTGTGGGCAGGTGTCCAAGGAGTGCTGGTTTTATAAGATTGAAGGGAAATGATGACTTCAGTGCCGTTGGTTTTAACGTTGGAAGAAAGGAGTTAAGAAATAGTAGCAGAGTGGGACCCAGCAGCTGTGTTGCTGGTAGATTTCTTTGCCGTAGCAGTTGATAGTGTCTGGCATTGGGTACAAGGACCACATTGTTGGTGTGTCATTGTGTGTTTTGTTTGTGGTGGTTGTTGAATGTGATGGGAAGGTTATAAAGAACGGGAGAACAGAAAGTAACAAACTCGGAAACACAGGGATTCTGGATATCAAGAGTATTATAAACTTGGAAATGAACTAAAGCACCTGAAGGAACAGATACAACTAACTGACTGAATTCCAGGTGGTCTGTAACTAAACATTCCTGATGGAATTTCTATACACTCTAAGAAGGGAGTTATAATTCACAGAATAGATACAATTACAATAGGACCTGTTTTCTGTGCTAAATTAGGGCATCCTCCAGATAAGAAAAATTAAAAAAAAAAAATTTAAATCAGGACTCTGAGACAGCACATTGCATAACATACCCTTTTAGATTATGTTTATTATCTCTGGGAAAACACACTAAACTTAATGGCCGCTACATAGAAAAAACTCGTTGTAAATAGTTGAGAAAGTGTTCTAGTAACTTGCAATACTAACTACTGAATAAAGGGCATTTTTAAATGTAATCTATGTTTGCACACTTAACACACTACCTAGGAATAATAATGGCAATTGTTATATTATTTAAACAAAACTGAAGATAACTTTTAATTTATTATAATCAAGCCAAGTGTTACTGCTGCTCAAGCATTACTACATAACTGGTTATTCATTATGCGTTTTCATATTCTGTAGACTATTCTGCATATTCTGTAGAATATCAAAATGCACTATTTGGGTGAATGGATTTTGCTTAGAGACACCAGTTTCATACTGTAGCAAAATTAAACTGCCAGCACAGCAAAATCTGTTTATTCAATTGCCAGGCTGAATGACCTACAATGATAGAAAGCTGTTCTAACTTTGATTTCACCAAAGTTCTTGTAACTTAAAAAAATGCTTTAAATGATATTTAATTAATCAGATTTTTTAAAATTAGTACAGGTACTTTTGTTTTGCTGATACGAACAAAGCCATGTTGTAAATAATATTTTTAGAAAATTGCTTTTATTATTGACAACATGATCGTGGTAAATTTCCAAGAGGATACTTACAAATCTTCCTATTCATTTTTAATGATTTTATAGTATTTTATTTGTTGTTTATATTACTTCAGTTAATTTTACTTAAATGATGCCATATGTATTATCTATACAAATGCACACATACACATATAAATGTCTCCCTCACACACTGACACACTCATTTCTGAAGGTTATCTTTCCTATAATTAAAAATTTTAATATATATTCTAATCTCCATAGTTATGATTTATCCATGGAAAGCAATAGATTTCTAAAATATTAGTTCTGAGAATCTCAACTTCTTATAGTTTTTAAAGAATTATAACTCTTTGACTTCTCCCCAAGTTTTCTAAAATATAAAACCAGTGTTATTTGAGAGGATATTGCATTTTCTAGAATTGCCACTATAAAGTTGTAAAGTAATATTTTAGCAGTAACTCGAAATTGCTCCTAAATTGACGATACCTTTAGTGGTTCACCATTTTTTATTATATATATGGTGTTGATTTCAAGTAAGTGTATATTGTGACATATAGGATATTTCTAGTTCTAGTTTACTTAAAATGTTTAAAAAATAACATTCTAATGTTATATTTTGTCAACAATGTATTGCTAAAAGTATGTGGTCATTATTATTTATATTATTGAATTATATTAACACATAGTTTAATATAGAGCCATCTCCAAATTTTTGGAATACAGCTATGCTGACCAAGGCAAATCATTCTTTTTAAAATGATGCTGAATAATTGTTTAATTATTTTTTCCATAGTTTTGCATTCCTATTTGGAATTTTTAAAAGTCTACTATATTCTATTTGAATATTATAGTCAGGTGAGATTTATAAAATAAATGTTGAGGCTTTTAATATTTTGCTGTTCTTTAAAGTGGTTTAATGGTACAAGTGAATTTTAATTCTCTCTCATTTGAGTCTGAATCATTAGATGGTGCCAAAGAGGTTAGATAGGAATCAAGTGATTAATGTTATTATTGGTAAAACTGGACCTAATGGGGCTGAATAGATCTAAGGAAAGCGATTGCTGAGTGAAAGAGACAGAAATGAGAAAAACAGCACAAGCGAGTGTGCAGTATGTGCTCACGGGCTCTCTTTCCGTTCTTGCCAATCACACAAGTCTCTCCTTTTCTCAGGGAGAGGAGCCACTGAAAAGAAAATAAGTCAGACGGAGAAAGACAAATACCATATGCTCACTTATATGTGGAATCTAAAGAAAAGAATAAGTGAATGAACTAATCAGAAACAGTTTTGGAGACAAAGAGGAAAAACTGAGGGTTGCTAGATGGGCGGGGAGGTGGGGATAAGGGGGAAGGTGAGGAGACTAGAAAACAGTCGGTAACCACAAGATGGCCACGGGGTTTTGAAAATTAATTTGGGGAATGTAATCAATAATGTAAAGATTTTGTAGGGTATCAGATGGACACTTGTCTTATTAGGGAGACCACCTCAGGGATGATGTAGATGCCTGATCACTGCACTGTACACCTGAAGCTGAAGCTGAAGAATAATGAATGTCAACTACAAGTTTGTGTGTGTGTGTGTGTGTGTGTGTGTGTGTGTGTGTGTGTGTGTGTGTGTACTTACAAGAAGCGGAGTACAGTATTAGGAATAGAGATAGTGGAAATGTAATGGCTGTGTGCGATGTCAGAGGGATAGTGGATGGGGGGAGGACGGTTGACACAGTGTGAGGGATATAAATGATAAACGTCTAAGTATTACTTTGTCCTGTGCACCTGAAACTAATAAAAAAAAATAATAAAAAAAGAAGAAAACATCCCCCCCCCCACACACACACAATAAATCTTAAGAGCTAGGTGTTCTTTTCTCCATCCAAAAATGGTTTCAGGGAGAGTGAGATATAAACACTTGCCCACCTAAATGTCATTTATTCACTAAAGAAGTAATGGCTGGTATATATTAAGGCAGCAGAAATAAGTAAGGAACAAAAGAAACATAAGTCTTTGTGTTCACTTTTATTCCAGTGTGTATCTGTGCGTGTGCGTGGTGCTGGGGGCAGGGTTAATAAATATGTATTCCATAAGTAAATTGTGTAGCACTATAGATGGTATTTAGTTGTCTGGAAACAAAATAAAGTGGGGAACGTGTGGAGTGCCAGAGGGCTGTGGAGACGGTTGTTTTAAATTGGGTGTTTGGAGCAGGTCTTATTGGGAGGTGACCTTTGAGCCCTGAGGCTCAAGGGAAGACCTAGGCAGGCACAGAGTGAGTACAAAGAGCCTGAGAAGGAAGCATGTTGGCATTTTCCAGGAAAAGCTAGGAGGTAGATCAAAAAGAAGGCTAATTACATCTAACTCTGGATACAAATAATCTGTAAAACTCTCAGGGTCTGGAATCTTTTGTGGTAATGCTTCATAAATCATTTCAATTTTTTTCCTTTAAACAGCCTGTTCAGGTTTTCTAAATCTTTATGAGTCACACTGTGTAATTTATATAATATTTTTGATTAAAACAATATGCCATCAATTTAAGATACTTATTGGGATAAATGTTGACTTTTGTCTTTAAATTCCATTTATCCACTTTTAGTGTTTACAGCCCTGTTGTTTTCCTTTGAATTTTGCATGTGATTTCCCCACCCTGTTTCTTTGCAAAAGATTTTAATTTACATTTCTTTTCAAGATAATTCATTATGTAGGTTATCAAGCTACTTCAGTAAAAAAATTAAAAAAAAAATAAAATTAAGTTATATATATAAAAAAAAAAAAAGTTCCTGCTACATGGAGCTTATTCTCTGGTGCAAATAATAAATAGTAAAAATCAGGTAAAAAGTAAAATGTACTATGTGAGAAAATGACAATGTAAATGGAGAAAATAGCTTAAAAGGGTGAAAAAATGTTGAGGAGAGGCATCGGTTTTAAATACTGTGGCCATGGAAGACCTCAGTGAAAGGCAACAGAGTGATCTCTTTGGATACTTGCTGAATTTTTTTTTGTTTTTAAGTGGTTATCCTAGCACAAAATTTGGCATCTAGGGTTAGGCTAATAATAATACTCTACTTTTGTTTCAGTTGAATAATTGTCCTCATAGAAACACTTCATTAATAACTTTTCTTTATAATAAAAAAAGGTATACTAATTTCTCAAATTTTGGCATCCTATTAACTTTGCTTTAATAAGATTGTTTAATAAATAAAAACAAATTAATTATAAAACATATAGTAGTAGCAAACATAATACATTATTAATAAATTAAAGAGCAAAAGAAGAAATGTGCAATGAGTTGCCAAATGCACACTTACCGAAACAATTACAGAAAATGACAAGTAAATTGGAAAGAAAGTAAGAGAAAATATTTCAGATAAGAAACTAAATCTATTATAAAATGCTGTGCAAACAAAAACCCAGTCAGATATTGTATTTTCCCTTCCGAGTTTCTCTTGGACTTACCATAATACCCAAGAGAGCCATTGTATCTATATTTTAAAAAGTTCTACACAGAGAATCTTGAAACATTATTCTTAATGTTATGTTTATGCTGATGTTGTACATTTATTACATCTTTTGGTGAGTTATATTGAATAAACATTTAATGGTGTAAAAAGGATCTCGAAAAGTAGTTTATTTCTGTGAAAGTGGCATTGAACCTATAAACTATTCTGATGACTAAGGTACTTCTTTTAAAGAAGGTGAAATCCAACATTTTAAATTAAATGAATCTGCGACAAATGTTATCATAGAAAGCAAATGTTTGGAGTTTTCAACAGCAGTAATAGAATACAGGGATGGAAAATCTATTGTAAGCTAGCAACTCAATTCTGAAAGTCTTACGAATCAAGTGCATCAAATACATATTTAGCAATTTCATGTTAAGATGGATGGTAACTAGACTTATTGTGGTGATCATTTCAACTTATGAAAATATTGAAGAATCACGCATGCCTGAAACTAATAGAATGTTATGTCAATCATATCACAATTTAAAAAAGCAAAAAGAAGAAAATTGACATTTTAATCTTTTTTTTCAAATTTTCTGTTAAAGTTATAAAATAACACATGCATTTCTCTGAGCGTTATGCAACATGAAAGATCAATTTACTAATTATATTTCGAAGAAGTATAAATCACAAATAAAATTAAAAAATCAGTTAGAAACACCTGTTTATTTTAGAAGAAATCTGTAAAACTAACTAAATTAATGACTTTCATACAATACTTAATAAACTAAGCATTTAACCATTTTTAGGGAAAGCAAAATCCCTATTGTCCAACATATCCAGACTTCTTCCAGGGAGATTCTTGAGAAATATGCTGATTAACTTACTTTTAGGTGATTTAAACTTTTTTTTATTCTCACAGACATTTGTAAATTAAACTTTATATGTTTTTATTAAAATACCTAATACATAATGTTAAATACATACATAATGTTTAATACCACAGTTTTATGCATTAGAAAACCCAAGTAATTTCAATAATAATTTGAATATCAAACATCTTCTCATGTCCCCCCTCAACTGTCATTTTTTAAAATATCTTTATTAAAAATATAGCTAATCTACAATATTATATTAGCTTCGGGGTACACCATAGTTATTCAACATTTATGGTCGATTTAACATAATGGCCGATTCACAGAATGGTCGATTCACATTCTGTAGGAAAAGTAATTCAGAATATGGTCCTGTGTATCCTTTACCCAGATTCCTTCCCCACATAGGTGAGTCTCACAAAACTGGAGCCCAATGTCCCTGCTGACATTAAAGACTGAGGATTTCTGTCACCAGACCAGGCCCTCCTGCTGCCTTTTATGTGAACATCTTGTGTTTCACCCTCAAGTACTTCCTGTAGAATGAACTGCTAACGTTTGAGGCAAGCATGGAAGTCTTCTTCACACTCTAGCTTTCGTGAGCTTCGGCAATGCCTCCAAATAAAGCATGGCTACTGCAAAGAACAGAAACCACTCAAATTATATTAAGTGAATGAGGATATTTATATTAACAAATACTTGTTTAAATAAAATCGAAGCAAGAAGAGGAGAAAAAATAGGGTAAAAACAAATAGGAACCAAACTAAATATTAGACCATCAGGAATCAAGAGCATTGTTTTTCCACACATGGGTTCACAGTCCATCATCCTTTCTCTCTGTCAACAGTCTCCTGGAAGTGTGTGTCTTGTTCGCACATTACCACATAGACTGCTCTAAACCTAAATTTGAAAGACCATTTAATTCAACACTATCTAATTATATTTTCCTGTGTCTTTCAGTCCAATTATCAAAAGATTAAGACTCTTTGGCCAATGATTGGAGTGCGTATGGCAGTCCATCACCCATGGGTTCAATTACCCTGTTTCCCTGAAAATAAGACCTAGCTGGACAATCAGTTCTAATGCGTCTTTTGGAGCAAAAATTAATATAAGACTTGATATTATATTATATTATATTATATTATATTATATTATATTATATTATATTATATTAAGACTCGGTCTTATAGTAAAATAAAACTGGGTCTTACATTAATTTTTGCTCTAAAAGACGCATTAGAGCTGATTGTCCAGCTAGGTCTTATTTTTAGGGAAACACAGTAGCTGTCAGACGGCGTGGGATTGAGGCAAATGCATAACTGTACGAACACTTACATGAGTTCCAGCAGCAAAGTTTAACTGGAAAAGGAAGGTGTGCGTACATGGAAATTGGTTAATGTCTACTCCAGAGCACAAAATTAAATGAAATCAAAATAGCACCGGTCCTCGAAAGACCTGTCATTCCTACTCTGATTCATATAGTTTGTGCATTGGATTTCAAATTATGATACTAAATAGATAAAAAAAAGTCTATTCATGTTATCTTGCCTTTTAAATCACCATGAGAAATTGTGCAAAGGTTAGTGTATTTAAGCCAGAATTTAGCAGTATAATGTAGGGAGTTATATGCGTTTATGATGAAAGTAATTGTACTTTTATTTGCTTTTTTAGGTTTATCGTTTTAATGGTTTTATTAGTCCCTCTTTGCTTAGTTATTTTATATTATTGTGCTACCAATAAGCAATTAGATGAACAGAAATGAATATCTTATTCATAGATATCCTTATAACTAAAATGTAACAAAAACGCTATGAAAGGTTTTACATGCATTTATTTCGTTTAGCTGCCTCCATTTATTAGCTATATATTAGAACACTGGGAACCCTCTTTTGGCTTATAAAAGATACATGCAATATAAGTAAGAGCTTCTAAAAATACACTGGTACCTTTATCTTATAAAACAAGGGATGAAGGAATCAATTGGATTACAGAAATTTATGAAAAATAAAATATTTTTTGAAGTACCACACTTAAGAACTTTTATTTCAAATTTCATCGTATATTTTATTATCACTCTTATTTAAATATCAAAGTTCTGGTATGTGAGTACACCTAAAAATAGAAATCCTGTTTTTTGTCTCTAAGTTTCTTGTAGCCTCACACTTTGGTTCCCAGGGACGTCTGTGTGCTTAAATATTAGTATCCACCAGGGTCCTGTTAGTCTGTGCACCATTCCTAGTTGAATTCACCTAAACGACAATGGCAACGATTTCATTTAGAAATCTCAAATCTGTAACTTCAGTCCAAGTGTCTCCATTGAGATCCTGCGCCGTACTTAAGATCTGGTAATATGTGTTTACTCAGGCATGGCACAGTTAGCTCTGAAACTCGGGGATTCAAACTGACCACACAGGGCTTCCCTTACTTCTGCTTGCAGATGCATGGTAGGGGTCGTGCTAGATGTTCCCTTTGCCTCCCCCTGAACCATCAGTTCTCCTTGGAAAATGCCACCTCTGAAAAGAGTCCTTTCATCAAATGTCACTTCTTCTTCCTGGGAAGCCTGACCGTTTGATGTAGGAGTACCGATACCAACTCCTTAGTAAAAACGGGGCCATTCTAAAGGGCCCTCTCTTCTTTACAGCTCCCTCTGGGGTCAGGATAGGCCTGATTGGGGCTATATCTTAGGCCAACTTCTTCCTCTTCCCAATCCTATTCCAAATTCACCATGCAACAGGATGGGAAAGCAGACCCTAAGGGGGGATTCTGGAGCTGGAGCACCTATCAGCTTGCTGACAATGAGGACCCCAACCTCACTGAGAGAGGGGACACAGATTGTACCTGGCCCAAGGAAGCATGCAGTTGTAAGATGTTTCGCTGTGGTAAGGTGAGAGGGGATTACAGCGAAAGGAAATGTGCTGTGAGGTACACTGCATCAGTCTTTTGAAAAATATGCCAGGAAAGAGTAACTATAAGGATAGTGGATTATGTGCTGATTAATGAATGTAAATAGTGCATTAGCATAACAATAAGGAAAAGCTAAACATGATTAATCAGCACCTAATAGCTAAATGTGAAAGTCAAGGCCTCCTTAGATGCATTTGAAGGGACTCTGATCACCTCTGACCTGAGGGAAGAGAGATCTGAGGACCAAGCCCCTAACCTAATAATAAGAATAGCTCTGCTGAAGAATTTTGCCCCCTCAATGGAGGTGGGTTTGCTATGACTGGGTCAGGACAAGAATAGCACCCTCATACATGGCCTGGGGACGTCTGGGTGTATGCACCTGAAACATTGGAATCCTCAGCTTGATTGAACGCTCTGGGCCGTCAGACCAGGACCACAATCCCCTGTTAAGGGCTGCATTGCTTGAAGACAATGCAGTCTTCCCCTTGGTAGGACAGAGTAAGGCTTCACCGGGCCTCTGCTCACACCTCCCCTATGAGTCACTAACCCGATGCCTAGGGTTAAGTCACAGAAGCCTCACTGAGGACGTGCTCAGCCTGATAAAGGAAGACATGGCCATCCCCTTCCCCCCCAAATACCTGCAGGACCTAGCAACGTGTACCGGCAGGAGCAAGAGAGTATTCACGGAATTTCCTCAAGGGGGCAGAACGTAAAGTTGGCTAAGGAACATCTATATTTAATGACTATGGTCTTCAAGTGACTTTTCTGGGTTAGAGTCATATATTTGGGAGTCATATCAGTCGAATTAATAGCAATATGGCTGAATGACAGCCCATAGCCAGTGCTTACTGGCTACTAGTTCGATGGATTATTGAGAACAATATGGGTCTTTGCGAGCAATATGACAATTCTGTCATCCACCATACAATCGCAGAGGTTACCACCCACATAAGGGGAAATTATTATAATTAAAGGAAGAAGTCAGTGCTTCTGTCAGAGGTAAAGATTGGTAACTCTCTTCACTGTTCAGTCTTTCACTGAAAACTAAGAATGAAATGCATGAAATTTCAACATCATTTTGTGGACAGGGTTTGTATGTAGCAAACATATCTACACATGCCTTCTTGTGTGTGTGTGTGTGTGTTTATGTGTGCGTATGTGTGTATATATGTGTGTATGTGTGTATATATGCATGCATGTGTGTATGTATGTGTATGTGTGTGAATGTTCCTCCTACTTAAATATAAATTTCATAAACTATATGCTGCTTTCATCTTCATAAACTGAGAGATGCAGCATTAATAAAAAAATAGCAGAACTACGGCTGCTTCCACATAATTGCATATTTAGCAAAATGTTCAAAATAGCATAATGTATGTTCCAGAAAAAAAAGTACAGTTAATGCCATCCTGATAATTGCACTGATTGGTTTATTTCTGGGTCGTTATTTCCTTCTTGGTCCTCCTGTGCTTTTAGTGTATGCAAACTGGGACCGTGGCTCAGGGTGAGGGTTTTAGCATTGCTGTCTGAATGCAAATCGAGATTCACCCACCTGCAAGGGTAAAACTTAAGGAAATAAGGGAAGCTCTCTGTGCCCGTGTCCTTGTCACTAAAATGAAAATAATCATAGAACCTACCTTATGGATTTTGTGATCATGGAATGAATAAAAGTCTGTAAACGGAATAGCATAGGGACTGGCATATATTAAGGATTTCATAAATGTTAACAATTATTAGCAATTACAGGGGAGATTCTCTCATTACTCTGATAAAGGTACTTTATATGATTGGCTTGGAGTCCTTGACACCAACTAACTCTGCCACCTAACAATTACAGAAGCTAATTTTTTTCCTAGGAAGCCTTATTTATTAGACCTAATTATAACTAAGCAATATAACCATACCTCCTCTTATCTGCAACCTTGACATCTAATTAAAACACACACGGATAGGAACTTTAAAAATAAACTCTAAGAATTAACTTAAGCTCTCAGGGTATTTTAAACTTTGTCATATATAGCACATTAAATCAGAATGGATATAACAAAATAAATGAAGTGAAATAATTAATAATGGAGTTTTTATATCGTCTGTGATCGCTCCATTGCAGCTCTCCAGGTCAATATGAGAGTCATTAGACTATATGAAATGGATGACATTTTTCATTATTTGCTAAGACATGTGTAGGAGACCATTTAGAATAATATCTTTAATAGTCTACTTTCAAATGCGTAATTTAATCAATATTTATTGTTTTTGAGGCATCATGCTAGGAGGACATCATAATGTTAGTGTAAAACACTTCTAGCTTCAATCTTACTCTGATCACTTGTAGATTCCAAGAAAAAAAGAAGTGCCCAGATGACAGATGGCTTCAAAGACTATGGTTTACTGAAAACTTAGTTCAAAATACCTAGTAGGTCATGTGACTATCATAGTGGGAGAATTTGTCTTTCAGATCAACATGACTAATTTTCTCTGAAAATCCATGTATTATACAGAAAGCAAAAAATTGTGGTTTTCCCGTTGGAGAGAATTTATCACTTGAGTCTAAGAATGAAGGAAAAATCTAATTTCAAAAAATAAAATTAGGGCAGAGGACTTGAAGAGACATTTCTCCAAAGAGGACATACAAATGGCAAAGAGACATAAGAAAAAATGCTCAACATCACTAATCATCAGAGAAATGCAAATAAAAACCACAATGAAATATCCCCTCACCCCAGTCAGAATGGCTTTCATCAACAAAACAAATAGTAACAAGTGTTGGAGAGGCTGTGGAGAAAAAGGAACCCTCATACACTGTTGGTGGGAATGCAGACTGGTGCAGCCGCTATGGAAGGCAGTGTGGAGGTTCCTCAAAAAATTACGAATAGAATTACCATATGACCCAGCAATCCCTCTCCTGGATATCTACCCAAAAAATCCGAAAACATTTATACATAAAGACACGTGTACTCCAATGTTCATTGCAGCTTTTTTTACGGTGGCCAAGACATGGAAACAACCAAAATGTCCTTCGATAGATGAATGGATAAAGAAGTTGTGGTATATGTACACAATGGAGTACTATTCGGTGTTAAGGAAAGATGAAATTGGACTATTTGTGACAACGTGGATGGATCTTGAGATTATAATGCTAAGCGAAATAAGTCAGACAGAAAAAGCAGAGAACCCTATGATTTCACTGATATGTGGTATATAAACCAAAAACAACAAAAGAACAAGACAAACAAATGAGAAAAAAACAAAACTCATAGACACAGACAATAGTTTAGTGGTTACCAGAGGGTAAGGGGGAAGGGGAGTTGTTAGATGAGGGTAAAGGGGATCAAATATATGGTGATGGAAGGAGAACTGACTCTGGGTGGTGAACAAACAATATGATTTATAGATGATGTCATACAGAATTGTACACCTGAAATCTACGTAACTTTACTAACAATTGTCACGCGAGTAAACTTTAATTAAAAAATAAAGTAAAATAAAATTTTGTCTTTCTTTTATGAGAATTTGGGTCAAAGAATACTTGATAGTAAATGGCTGCTATTATTACCACTGTTAAATGTATGTAGGTCAATCAATGCTTTTATAAAAGGTTGTAAATTTTACCCAAACATTATTTTGGATGTGCGGTAATAAAATTCAAAGTTTATTCTAAATTAATGAAAGTGAATCTATTAATTGTCTCCATTGGCCAAATGTGATTATGAGTAATTTTTCAATTATAGCAAAAATAAGAGGCAGCATCTAGTCACAACTATGTAACATGGCAAATATCCATGGAAAAGTATGAAAATATCACATTTGAACAGAAGCATAGATTTAAAATACAATGTGTCAAATCCAAAGAGAATGCAGGCATTCAAACAAAATCAATTCCCAACTTATCAATTTGAATAGTGAAATAAAATGATGCGAATCTAATGTAGTTGCCTTACTGTGTTTTCCAGTTCATTATGCTGCATGCATAAATATGAGATGGTTATTTTCCCTTTGATAATACTCCTTACGTTGTTTGCTTTAAATTGGTCTGCTCCTTTAAGTGCTGCCAAAGCCTTTTGATAGATCTTGTTTTCAAATGAGCTTTCAGCACCTGTTGTATTTTACTTTTATTTAGTTTTGTTTACATCATGGAAAAGTCTTTACCAATTATTTTGCTTACTTGTAGTATGAGACCACAGTACAAAAATATTTCAAATTACCTCCCATTTTCTTTTCACTAAGAATATAGCAAAACTCTAGGAGACTGGGTCTGATAGTAAACACCTCCGAATTTTCCAGTTGCTCAGGTCCTTCTGTCCAAATCCTCTAGCTTTGTCCTTATCCTGCTTCTTACACAGTCATCACACCTTTCTTTCTGGTCTTTCACTATTGAGTGATTATTTCTGCTTCTTCATGGGAATATCTCATTTTGCTGAGTGGTTCATGGTTATGCCAGTAAAGGAAAAATTAGGGAGAAAATAGGAAGAGACGCATATGCTAAAAACTAATGACATAAAATATGTCTATTTTATCAAGTTTTTCTTCTCTCTAATTTTCAAATTTCCAATGTCTAGTACAATTAAACCCCAAAAAGTAGACGTACATATCAAACACACAGAAAAGAGAGCCCAGAAATAAACGCATGTAAATATAGTCAAACAATTTTGACAAGGGGAAGGCAAAGGCATTTAAATAGGTAAAGGGTAGTCTTTTTAACAAACAATGTTAGAACCTACTGCTCTATGCACATGCCAAAAAAAAAAAAAAAAGACCTTCTACCGATTCCTCAATCCTATTAAAAATAACTCAAGTGGGTTAATACAACTAAATGTAACACGTAAAACTGTAAAATATCTGTAAATATATATATGAAAATTATGTTAGGCAAAGAATATTTAGATACTGCACCAAAAGAGTGATCCACCAAAGTAAAAATGGATAAATCTGACTTTATTAAAATTTAGAGACATTTGTTCATCCTCCATTTAATCCTTTCAACCACTGGTTTTCCTCTCTATAAGTTTTCATTTTACAGAGTTTCATAAAAATGCAATCACACAATTTGTAGCCGTTTGGGTCTTGCTTCTTTTACTTTATGGAATGCATTTCAGATCTTTGTGTTGAATCGGTAGCTTCTTTTTTATTGCTGAGTTATGCATTCCATTTTATGGATGTACTTACTACAGTTAGTCTATGTACTAATTGTTTAAAATATATGACAATTTTTTAAAAATTAAAGTTTATTGGGGTGAATCGGTAGCTTCTTCATTTTTATTGCTGAGTTATATATACCATTGTATGGATGTACTTACTATAGTTAGTCTGTTTACTAGTTGTTTAAAATATATGACAAGTTTATTGGGGTGACATTTGTTAGTAAAGTTACATAGGTTTCAACTGTACAATTCTGTAAAACATCATCTATAAATCCCATTGTGTGTTCACCACCCAGAGGCAGTTCTCCTTCCATCACCATATATTTGATCCCTTTTAACCTCATCTACCACCCTTCTCCCCACTTACCCTCTAGTAACCACTAAACTGTTGTCTGTGTCTATGAGTTTCTGTTTCTTCATTTGTTTGTCTTGTTCTTTTATTGTTTTCAGAAAAGATGAAATAGTGCCATTTGCGACATCAGGGATGGATCTTGAGATTATTATGCTAGGCGAAATGACAGTTTTTAATAAAGCTGCTATAAGCACTCATATACTTATTCTTTGAGAACATATTTATATATGCTTTAGTAATTACTTAGGGGCGATATTGCTGAGTTATAAGACAGTTACATTTTTAACATTAAAAGAACCTACCATTTTTTTCTAAAGTGGTTGTATCATTTGGTATTCCCAATAGCAAAATATGATAGTCAGATAAATCCACCTTCCTGCCAGTACTTGATATAGGCAGCTTTTTTTTTCTCTTTAAACACATTCCAGTAGATGTTTACTGGCATCTCATTGTGGTTTTAATTAGAATTTCTATAAGATTAATGATGTTGAGCATTTGTCACACATTTTTATATCTTCTTGGGTGAAACATCTGTTCAGATCTTTGTTTGTTTTATTTTATTGGATAGTTGGTTCTGTTTTTGTTTTTTACTCTAACATATTGAACGTTCTTTATATATTTTATATATTTTGGATACAGTTTCTTTATTTGTTTGTGATTTGCAAACCTTTTCCTAGCCTATAGTCTGTCCTTTTTTTTTAAAGATAACTGATATTTTTCCATTTCTAGAGAATGTGAATTCAATAATGGAAAAATTAAAGGTATAGTGGCACTGGGTATGGCTTCTCTTTCTTGAAAATCCCAAATTTCGTGCTACAGACACTCAAAATACTAGGAGGGCCTTAATTTTATTCTCCTGTTATGGTTGCCAACAAAGGGTTATAACAATTGTAATGAAATACTATTCTGAGGCTAATTTGCAGGGTTGAAACAGTATAAGAAATCAAGCCTTAGCTCGGCCAGCATTTTCTGTTCTGACACTGCAGAAGATACATATTTCCCAGGGTCTAAGATCCTGGGACCTCTGGCTGAAGCAATTGTACCCTTGTGAAAACATGTAGTCCTCAGGTTATAGATACTATGTGAACTGCCTGATTTGTGAAGCGTTTTAAATTGTCACTGACCTTCTCTGTAGGATGATTTGAGGGTTGTGGTTTACTTACAAACTTCCAGGCTCAACAGTTGGAACTGCCAGTTAAACATAGGCTTCAAGGTATGGTATCGTTAAGCTACTTTCTCCCTCGTTGAACATTTTTTCTTCTTTAACTATCTGGTGAAGAGCCAATTCAAGCCTCTTGGTTATACTTACGTTTGGCAGATTGTAGCTTTCTTCAGATTTAAGAAATCACAGAAAGCCAAGAATAAAATTGGAGAGAAAAAAGCATCTGGGAAGCGTGGAGGTAGAGTCTTTCTCTGCACATAGACCTTCCCTGGAATGAGAGTGAAAAAATATAATGACTGATGTTTCTGTAGTTGTCAAAAGTTAGAAGTGAAAGCCTATTGTTCCTTATAAACCTCTATTTTTTTCAACAACTGTTATATAGAGTTAAATGAAAAAGAAATAGAAACTGTGAAAGGCTAGAATGGGGTATATATAGTTCTCAAACATTATTCTGAATAAATATTCTAAGATTTTAGGGGTTGTTTTGCCCAAATATCTTTGTGTGTCTCATTTTAATGTTATTATCGTGATGAATTAATTTATCACAGCACTTAGAATTTTCCAATGAAAATTAATTCTTAATGAGTTAATTTATTAAAAGAACTCATGTTAAAAATGTTTTATATACTTTTATCATTTTATGTTTTTGCTAGCTGAAGGAAGCTATTGACTCTTAGTCTCTAATTTCATAACGACAGAACACATGGGTAAAAATGAAACTTCACAAACTCTCTTGTAGAACATTGAACAATATAAGTTACTTAAAGTTTGGAGAAAATCAAGCTATTTTATTGGCATACAAGCTGAGAGGGGGAGAAGAGCGAGAATATTCCAGGGCCCTGCTTTTTGTGAGGTTGGGGGTTAGAGACTGATTTACTTTATCCTTTCTTATATTCTGTTAATATAATATAGTAAAATTCCAAGGGTAATAATTAAAGAGTAATTTTCAAGCTCATAAAGGGGACAAATAGAATGAGGAAAAACCTTACTACAAATGAAGACAAATACGAATAAACATAAAATGGGGTCAACGGATGAAACAAAAATGATGCTGAAATGTATGATGATATATTTGTAATCACCATAAATATGAAACTCCCTGTGAAGCTAATATAATATATAAGCAAAGATCATATCTATCAAACATGATAGACTTTAATTCAAAAGATATTTGTAAGAATAAGGAAATGTCTAATATTAGGATAAGAGGTTTAATTCATCCTGGGTCTTGATGAGATCTAAAAAAACTCCATTGTATTTTGATACACTAGCAGCAGACAGTTAATGCACTTTAAGACACACTATTTAAGGAACAAATATAATTTAAATAGGTATTTTGGTTTTCCTAGTGATATTCTAGTTCTTAACTAGTAAAACTTCATATTAGCCATTGTCGCTGCCCTGTGAAATAGAACTGAAATACACACTTTCCTTCCCATCATCTGTCAACATTGACCAGGTCATTTCTTTCCATGTACCTCACTATTTTCCCACAAATCTACTAAGGTTTAATGTTGTCTTTATTATTTTATGTGTCATTTTAATAAGTATGTTATTTTGTGATTATAATTGTAATGAAATTGATTATAGATAAGTATGTTATAAATAAGCAGAATAATTGGAATGACCAGTGAATTCTCATGCTGGTGAATACCTCCATTCTTTGAGTTTTCTTTATTATTGTTCTTGGAGATTTACTGCTATCTAGTCACAACATCATTGATCTGTTTTCCTGATTGTACTCTTTATACTTTTTCAGTGGCTTTTTATAAAGCAGAAATATTCTGATATTCCTATGTACAAAGGTCTTCACATTTCACCACTGCCTATTTGTCTGAGGGTATCTCTTCTAACCTTCCTTCACTCACTGCATTTTCACATAATAGAAGTTACTTTAAGGTACTCGAACAATTTACTCTCTTTTATCATCTCCTTTACAACTTGTTTTTATCACATCCTCTTTCCTTTTCCTTAGAAAAGAATAAAAAAAAAAAATCAAATAATGACCCAAAGATAAAAGGTCAGAACTAGAGCCTGGAACTTAAAACCAGGATATGTCCATCACTCAATTCTTGAAATCATGTTATAAAGAAAATTACCAACTTTTAGTCTTTAAAAATGTGGAGGTAGAGTCTTTATAACTCCAAAATATGGGGAAAAGAAGTAAATAGCTGGTTCCTTGTTCACCTCTAACTGCCACCCCATTTTAGGACATAATCTTTGGCTAATCTCTGAAAATATTAACTAAATGAATGGTTGGGTGACTTAGGTCCCATAGAAAAAATAAGGTGTACTTTTTTTATCATGAAATTTCTTTAACTTTAATTCAGCCCTCCCAATTCCAACTGAACTTTGGAAAGACTTAGAATACTGATTGAGACTGCACTGAATTTATAGATTTGTTTAGAAAGAATTGTTAGTTTTACTGATACTGAGAATATACTTGTCACGCAGGGGACCCTGCTTGCTGCGCCATTTGTCGTGCAGGGTCTCAGCTCCCACTCCCCGCCCCTGAGCGCAGGACACGGTAAGGCCAAAAAGGAACACCCACGGAGCCATAGATAGGGGAATCAAACCAATATATTCTCGCTGGCGGCTGGGCTGGAGACACAGGAAGCAGGATCTACATAATCTGCCTAACAGCAGTCCGCGCTTGCCAGCCACCATCTTCTTGCTAGCCCCCATTCCCTCCTTGCTAGCATAGCCACAGCCATTATATTAGTGGCCAATGGCTTACGGGTTACAGCTGACGGCCAACTAGCCACAGCTGCTGGCATCTGATCACAGTTGATGGCCATTTACTACCCGAGCCAGCACCTTTCTATGTGAGGCCGAGAGCCTGGAAACTGTTTTTTTGGGGTTTTGTCCCCACAATACTCGTGTCATTTGGTCAAGAAATAGGTTTCTTCATCCATTCAATGTCTCCAACACTTTGCTCCCTTTATCGTGTTTACTTCTATGCATTCAGGATTTGGGGTTGCACTTACAGTTGTGTTGTCCATGATAAATCTGATTGTTTATGTCAGGAGTTCAAGAGCTAGGAGAGAGCTGAGTTGGCAGGTGTTGGTTAGCTGATTGAAGCAGCCTGTGAAAAATGAAAGAGCTAATCACTGTAATGGTACACATAAGCAAGGGTCTGAAAGCAGACCACCTCCACCTGCTCCATTTTCCCCGTGGAGCAGCTCACTGCTCTAGCCTCAGGTGCAGCAGCGTGGACCTGAGGGTCGTCTTACCCATGAAGGAGCCCAATGAAAGGCTCTGGCAGTTTTATGGACCCTGAAGGGGTGGGTGGTGAGGGCAGCGAGGGGGAAGGGCTGGAGGTAGAGATGTACTGGGTATGGAGTGGGGTGGGGAAAGGGTTTTCAAGCTTCCCTGCTTCTTGCCATCAGGATATCTGGGCAGAGCAACAGGAAGAGGACCCTTGCCAGAGAACACAGTTGATGAGATCTGGAAATGAAGGTGCTGGGGGTAGCAGAGCAATTTGCGAAGAGCATGTTCAGTCAGGAGGGTCTGAGCCCTTGACCCCAACTGGCTTCAGAGACTGCAATGCAACATTCGTGCACCAGGTCTGGTGTGGGGAGGTTAGCTGTCCTCCTGCAGACTTGCCAGGGAAAGGCTTTGCGACGGCCTATGATCAGACTGGAAACATAACAGGTAGATTTCTAACCAGAACCTACTCCTCAGTTTAGAGCTGCTATACAGAAAAAAGTATAGACTTTTATATAGAGACACAAAATCCACCTTTCCTTCATTCTAATCACATTGCTTTGGCATCTCTTAGTAGGTTTTGTTTGTTTGTTTGTTTTGGTTTGGTTTTTAAAAGCTAATTTTGTCTCATGTGAAAATAGTGCAATGACGTGGGGATAAATAACTTGGACTAGTAGCGTGGTACACGGACGACCTATCTGACTGATGTTTAAATGAAAACAGGCGAGGGATTGGAAGAGCACCAAGGGGAGGCTTTAATGCATTTACACGTAGGGGAGGAGCTATGCGCACATATTGAAGGTACTGTCTATGGAGCTAGATTCCCAAGGTATGAACCTTGTCTCAGCAACTTAAAGGCTTTATGATTTGGGGAATGCTAATTTTTGTTTCTCTTAGATCTTTAAAGTGGTGATAACAAAAATATTTACTTGTTAAGAGTTTAAACATGTTAGTGTATTGATTGTGCCTAGACCTTGCTTATTCAGCACCCCCCTCTTAACCCTACAAGCTTCCTGTGGACTCTTCGAGCCCCATTTAAAATGAACCAAACTGCAGTCCTTCAAAGATTCTGTGCATTGCCACCAGCTCTCTTCAGCTTCCCTTTGTCACATATGCTGGGACCTCCTGTCCCTCTTTCCATTGGAAAGCCCTGCTCATTCCTAACCCTTGCTTAATTTTATTGTTCAAGAAACCGTTCTTTTCAGAGTTGTAGTTGCACACTTCTGGAAAACCATGTCGCACAAAGCTTACTTGTTTTATAGCCATTTCCGCAGTGCTGGCAGTTATTTATTTTTACGTTGTCTGCTCCCTAGCCCGTAAACTCTCGGAGATGGCAGATGTCAGGTCTTTTAATCTAGTGTCCTTGCTGACACCCGTAGTTCTCATGTGTCATGGATGTTAAGTAAATACCAGAGCAAAGGGGAGAGGAGACAAGGCTTTTTCTATGTCTGGTGCTATGTGTCCTCTAAAAATATTGCTTCAATTCCCATCACAAAGTTATGAGGCAGCACTTTTATCTCCAGCTCACCCATGTGGAGAGAAAAGTTTGAAAGAGTTAACTCCTTTGCACATGTTCATGCAACTAGTAATTCTAAAGCAGGGCACGGTTCCTAGACTGTCTGCTTCTAAAGTTCACGCTCTTTTCACCAATCCCTGCCTGAGTGAAAGATGTGACTAAGGCTGAATTTCAACAGGAGGCCTGGTGTCAGTGGCCATTACTCAGGGATGAGGAAGAGATGTGCTTTGTTTTATAGGAAAAAAAGGCTATCCTAGGTCAAGGGAGGCCATGAGGGAAAGGGGGAAGGAAGGTTAGTAGCTGGATCAACTAGGTCACAACCTGGAAATGATGCTACTGAAGAAAGCTGGGAATCCAGACAAGAGTAGCTTACAGCAGATCACAGGGTCACCTCAGGAGTTATTACATTGTGTGCGTGAGGCTATCTAGAGATAGGCTCTTTGTCTAACCAAGAGACCAGTGAGACAATACACACTGACACCAGCAAAGCCAAGGGAGAAAGGATCACAGACGGATGTAGGTATGAAACTATCAGGGTAAAATGAAGTACAAGCACAGAACCCTTCCATATTTTGCTACTCTATGATCACAAATACTATTATAGTATCTGTCTATCGCTTGACTTGCTGTGATGGTGCATTTGATGTGTCAGCTTGACTGGACATGGGTGCTCAGACATTCGATCACACATGGGTGTGTACATGAAGGTGATTCTGGATGAGATTAACATGTAAATGATCAGACACACACGTATGCACAAACACACACACACATGCACAAACACACCCTATTGGTACAGTTTCCTTGGAGAACCCGACTAATACACTTTGTTAATGGATTATCTAAGGGCGAACAAAAACCGTGAAAGTTCCGAGGTGCCATGTGAGACGGTATTCAGGATGACGAAGAGCTAGGAAGGCTAAGTGTATCTGAAGGAAGACTGTTCACTAGTCAGTCTTTGGGGCTTAGGGAAATGGACACTTCTGCCTCCTCTGAACACGGCGTGAAATGGAATGAAGTTTTCATGCTCTTCAGGCAACAACTAGTCATGACTGCTTCACCAAATATAAAAGTAGAGCAGACTAATATCTACGGAAATCAAAAGATTATATATCTACGTAGAAAATAACAGCACTCTATTGAGCCAAATATTATGACAGGGAGCACTGAGCTGCCAGGTGCTGGAGCAGCCAATTAGGCAAAAATGAAGGAATGAAACCTTTCATCACTCAGGGTGACCACATGAATTCTAGACCAGAGAAAATGCCACATCCCTTGTGGGAGTTTCCTGGGTGGAAGACGCGCCCTGTGGAGGGTCAGCGCAGACTTGGGGGTCCTCTCATTGTTAAGAAGCCCCAACAAAGGCTCCAGCAGGTTAATGGACACTGGGTCTGGGAAGGTGGAAGAATGAGGATAGGAGAGGAAAAGTACTGGGTACTCAGTCTGAGATCTCCAAATTTTCCCCTTCCTACCACCTCCCCAAGCCCCATCAGCAGAAGGAAGGTTAGAGAAGGAGCCTAAAGAAGATGTCTGCCCAAGGCCCTGATAAAGGGACCTAGGAGTGCAAATCTGCAGCAGAGCATGACATTAGAGGGGAGGAGCCCTTGACCAGAACTCGTGCAGTGACGGCAGCATGCTGGCCATGCACAGTGTGACGTGGGAGGGCCGCTCCCCCTGGGAGGGCTGCCTCGGAAAGACCTTGCAATTGGTACAGTCTGACCTGCACAGTCACACAGTGGTTTTTAACTACAATCCTCATGGGCAGTTTATATATTTGGGCTAGGGATTAGGCTAGGACTGGAAGTAGGACCACCTGCACACATTTTGAATCTTGTAAAGAGCATGTATTAAAGGCATTTCCTGATTTAAACATCACTTGATAGTGATATTCAGCTGTTGGATTGCCATATGCTGAGAAATCTCTATATACAGTTAAAATATAACTGAGACTTGTCTGTGGATGCTGAAAAAAAATAGAACAGAATGTTATATTGGCACAAATATAATAAAGATTTCCTAATTGGAGGAGTTCAAGGAGGCATGCATAACTAGATAATTTTAGATTTGGAAACGATCTGATATATCAAAGCCAATCTATTTCTTTTAAACAAGCATATAAAAAAGTAGAATTTTAAAAGTTTGTCTGAGCTCACACAATTAATAGTGGCATATCTAAGGCTAAAAATTAGAGCTCTTGATTCGTAATCCCACAAACTTTCATCTGCATCATAATATTCTGCAGTCAAAATCCACATCATCTAGTGTTACAAAAACAGCATGAATTAATACTCAACAACACTAGCAGAGTATGGAGTACCTAGGGATTTCATACTCAAACTACAGAAAACAAAAATCAAAGAGAAAATAATGAAGACCACGTAGGGGGAGAAGAATATCATCAAGGGAGGCAAAGGAGCATGAATTACATTAGACTTGTCTTCAAAAATCATGCAAGAAAGAAGAGAGTGGCGTGAAATATTTAAAGTGTTGAAAGAAAAAAAATACTAGAATCACATATTTGGCAAAATTATCCCTCAAAGTGAAGGAGAAATGAAGACTTCTCAGACAAAAATGGAATGAATTCATCACTAGTGGACCTGTCTTGCAAGAAACGTTGAAACAAAATTATGAGAGAAAGAAATGACAAAGGCCAGAGCCCCAGATTCATGTGAAGAAAATGAGAGCCTTCGAGAACAAGTTAAAAAAAAAAGTATAATATATGTATACTTACATATTAATTGATCTACCAGATAACAGCTTGTTCAAAATAACAATGCAACAATATATTGGATTATCATAGGTTATGGATAAGCAAAATGAATGACAACAATTCTGTAAAGGGTGGGAGGGAGGAATTGTGATCATTCTATTTTGAGGCATCTGCACTACTCGTAAAGCAGGACAGTGTCAATTTAAAGTGGACTTAGAGTAATTGAAAATCTATATTGCAAACACTGGAAAAACCACTGCTTTTTTAAAATAAGTATAATTGATATACTAAGTGAGAAAACAAAACCATAAAAACACTCAATTAAAACAAAAAATGGTACAAAAATGTGGAATTTCAACAAAAAAAAGAAATGAGGAACAGGATAGCAACTAAGAAATGGCTACAAATATGGTAGATAAATTACAATTATATCAGATTTTTCTATGTATAAGATCCCCTCTAAAATCAATGAAAACACTCCCAAAAATAGTGATTATAATAAAGCAGCAGTGTCTGAAGTTAATATACAAAATACAATTACCTTTTTACATAATACAACTGAACAATTAGAATTTGAAATTAAAAAAGCATTTAATTAGCACCAAATATTGAACTACTTAGGTATTAGTATAATAAAATATGTACAAGATCTATATAAAAACACTACAAATCTTTGATGAAAGAAATTTTAAAAAAGAGCTAAATACATGGATATTCCATATTCATGGATAGGAAGACTCAACGTTGTTAAATATGTCATTTCTCCCTATCTATTTTATCTATAGGTTACATGTAATCCCAATCCCAGTTCCATAAAAATGTTTGGTGGAAAGCAACAAACTGATTCTAAAGTTTTTATGGAAAAGCAAAAGAGCAGAATAGGCAACACTACTCAGAAAGAGGACCAAGTCAGAGGATTGACACTACTTGACTTCAAGACTTACTGTAAAGCTGCAGTCATCAGGACAGTGTGGTAGTGGCCAAAGGATAGACAAATACATCAATGCAACAGAATAGAGGGCCCATTAATAGACCCATACAAATATAGTTAACTCATATTTAATGAAAGAGGAAAGGCAGTTCAATGGAGAAAGGACAATCTTTTCAATAAATGGTGATGGAACAACTGGATATCCACCTGGGAAAACAAAAATGAATTTAGACATGAACCTTACACTTTACATGAAAACTAACTACAAATGATGATAGTCCTAAATTTTAAATGGAAAGCTTTAAAACTGAGAGGATAACATAGGATAAAAATCTTTGTGACCTTGGTTTGGTAATAAATTTAGAAATAACATCAAAAGCATAATCCATGAAAGGAAAAAGTAATAAATTGGACTAAACTAAAATTAAAAACTACTACACTATGAAGGATTGTGTTAAGAGAATAAAAGGCCAAGCAACAGATTGGGAAAAAGAATATTTGCAGAAATAATCTGATAAAGGTCTTGTATTCAAAATATATGAAGAACTTTTGATTTTTTAGATTAAATTGATTGGGGTGACATTGGCTAGTAAAATTATGTAAGTGTGAAGTGTACAGTTCTATAATAAATCATCTGTATGCTGCATCATGTGTTCGCCACCCAAAGTCAATCACGTTCCACCACCATATAACCCCCTTTGACCCTTTTCTACCTCTCCCCATTGCCCTCTGGTAACCACTAAATTGTTGTCTGTGTCTATGAACTCAAAATTAGAAAACAATAGATGATATTTTGGGAAAGGCAACTAGAGATAGTTAGAGGTCAGTCACGGGGTTGGGGGAGAATGACAGGACATGTTTATGGGAGTGAAACGATTCTGTATGAAATGAAAATGTGGGCTGATGACATCGTGCATTTGTCAAAACCCACAGAACTGCCCAACAGCACAAGCGAGCCAGACTGTAAACTATGGACATTAGTTCAAAATAACGTATGGGTTTTGGTTCATCAAATTGAGTAAGTGTGCCACACTAATGAAAGATGTCAAAAACATGGAGAATTGTGAGGGTGTGAGGCAGTTTATGGCAACTCTCTCTAAGTAGAAAACTGCTCTAAACGTAAAATCTGCTAATTTTTTTTTAAAATTATCCATTTAATTTGCCGAGAGTAGGATTGCTGTTGAAAGACTACAAGCCCCTATTGTCAGTTTAGAATCTACGTTTCCTTTCATCATGTTGTATATTAAGATTAATATAATCCGCGTGTTGATGAAACCAGGATGATAAAGTGTTGTATGCACCTACACCCCACTGGAGGAGAGCAGCTGATGGTGGCACTGGGGCCTTGGACTCGGGTTACTGGCCTCCAAATAGTCACAAGGGGAGCACTGGCCAAGCTGGCGCTTTTTGTGTTTTGTCATGTTAGGTAATCCTTGATTGGATCTTTGCATTCTATGTGTATCACTGTTAATAAATTTAATCAGAATGTAATCCTGTAGGGTGACTTTGCAACAGCTCTGTTCTTATTACTGACCTGTTGATTTTATCGTGTTTTTACTCTAAGAAAGAAGAACGATTTCCACCACTTTCCAATTATTTAGAACATTTCAGTGGAGTTTTCAGTAATGACAAAACATATTTTTGGGGAGGCCACATCACTCCATTTAATTATCAGCTCCTAACAGATAAAATTATTGTCATTGAGGTTTATACTTTCAAATGTAGCACGGTATATCCAAAGCAGACGATGGTCCATAAATGATTTTAAATTGAAGTTAAAATAAAATGTACATTTAAGCAAATAATAAATCTAACTATTCAGAATTAATGATTCATTCTTTGCTAAGGTGCGCAGAGGAATACTTTACTTCCCACAAAGGAAAATTAAATTTTGCTATGTATATTATGTGAGGCTTAGGCATTTTAAATTACATTTAATATTAATTAATTGGCAGATTCCTCTATTGGATTTTTCTTATTTGTTCTACAGGGTCTTAAGCTAGACTCCTTCATGGGAAAGGGGATATGAGACAGCTATTTCTGAAAGCAAACTGCTATCGCTAATAAAGTACTTTGGGAAATTTTGTAGACCAAAAAAAAAAAAAAAAAAAAAAGACTAATTATATAATGGTGCTAAATTGTTCCCAGTGAGAGAAATCAGAGGGACTGGATAAGCACTGTACAAAGGCACCCAGCGTTGAAATTATAAAGTACAATTGGTTCTCTATACTTTGCACTGGTATAAACTAATCTAGAGACTTTTTCCTGGAATCGTTTGAAAACAAGTGCTGTTACTGTCTAATAATTCATCCATAATTCTCCGAAAGGAACAGAGCAGAATAATTCATTTTAATATTGTCAGCACTTATCAATAGGGAACGCTGGATGGAGTGAATGTGGGAACTCTTTCTACTATTTTGCAACTTCTTGCAAGTATAAAATTATTTCCAAAAAAGGATTTTTTTAAAAGATAAGGTGTCAACATGCTCTCAAAGGCTCAAATTTTAATTTACCTAACATGAAAGGGAGACATCTGTTAAATAAACAACTAAATACATACATACATACATACATACATATATATGTACATAAAAACCTGTTTGGAGTGGTAGTGTTGTGAGGATAAATATTTTTCTTCTGCTAGGTTGTCAGCATGTTTTCAATACATAAAACTTTATTTCATATCAAATCATTTTCTTGTTTTTGTAAGTATAGCTGTGTGTGTGTGTGTGGGGGGGTTATGATGCTTATATTTGGATACAATCACTCAAATATATCTGGCATTTTAATTTCACATACTAAAAATCAAGTTCTTGTGTTTTCTTTAATTTTCTTTTTTTTTACACGTTTCTATACCTAGATGAGTAATTCCTCAGCATATGTATTTTTCTAAACAGAAAATTGTCAGCCTATTGAGATTCCTCTACAAAGCTCACCAAAGATATTGGACATGCATTTCTAGGGCAACACTACAAATGAAAAATAATAGGAAATTTATTAAAATGAGTATTTCATTAATACCCCTAATACATGGTTTATGGACAGACCAAATACTGGGACACATGGCTCCCTTAATCAAATATTCTTCACCAAAAACACTACCAACTTGATTCAAGCCATAGTTTAGCAGTGATTTGATGGGTCACAGTATTTTGCTCTCTGAATGAAAAGTCATCCCCATTTCTTCTTTTATTTCTCATAGTCACAAATGAAATACCCAGCTACTGACAAGTAAATATCAGAAACATTCAGTGACTGAGACATCTCATGTGTGAAAAAAGCATATGCGATTTCCTAAGAATAATTCCATCAACAGTGATACAATCATCACTTTTATGATAAAAGTGAAGATTTTAGTAAGCACAGTGAGCTCTTAAGCTTCATATTTAGTTGCTCTAAAACTGCCAATAGATTGTTTATCTTGAGAAGCCTATTTTTGATGTATTGTTTTATTTTGACAGTTAGCCACCTGGCCTTACTTGAATCTGATAAAGTATAAGAAAGACTGGCACCTCTTCAATAGTTCTCTTGTGATGGATACAACATAGTTAATTCCATTCAGAAATTCCTAAATTCCTAATATATTTTTCTTTACAACTGCAAATCACCTTAAATATATTTAACCTTTGACTTGTATTCTGACACTGTTTTTAAAGACGCTCAGTATTTTAAATTTGAGATTTCGGATATTGTTAGTTCTCATCACTTTTACGAAATACTAATACTGTAATCTAAAACTTCAAAGTCAGTCATTTACCTCCTGTATGCTATAGAAACATAAACCGGCAGGTTTTTATTCCCTTCAAAAGAACAATAAAACTTCTTATAGACAGCAAAATGAAAAGAAGCTAATATTAGAGAAACGATTTTTCAAGAATTTATTTCTCATGGGAAAATTGATTAAATGTGTGATTAAATCACTACAATTTTTAAATTCCATACTTAGGTGGACCTTTTTTAGAGAATCCAAGTGAATTTTATATAAAATACTTGGATTTGAGTATAAGTGTCATGTTGTCTCTTGTGTTTTTTAGTTGTTTAATTAAAATAAAACATTTTAATTATTCCTTAAATAAATGTTACTTTTAAATTTCGGTAAAAAAAATTATTTAAAATAAGATGAATTGGTGCATATATCAGAAAAATACAGAATCCATCATGGCTCATGAGATGCAAAACAAAATAAAGTTTATATTAAATACCTATTTCTAGGAAATGTGTTGCTAGATGATGGGCAGCTTTGATGGTTAAATGATCCCTGAGAAAAACAGTAAACATAATATAAATATGGACAATACAGACCAGTGATATTGTGCATAGTTTACTTGCCTGCAATATGTTTGCTGTTTATATTCTACAGCTCAAATTCGACTCACATTTTTGGGGGAATGTTGGTGAACCACTATTGGAAACAGACATACAAGTCTTTTTAAAAGAAAAAAAACCCACGATATATGTGTGTGTGTGTGCACGCGTGTGTGTGTCACACACACGCGCACACACACACATTCATACACACATATATGGAGAGAGAGACTTCCAATTATGTAAAATGAACTTCCCGATTTATTCTTCTTCATTCAGTGGTGGCGTAGAGGACAATGGAGAGGAATTTGTTCGTAAGTTAATTGGTAGCAAGGTGTCACTGCTCCCAGACATCAGCTCATCAAGCTTAGACAACTGGATATTTTTGTAGTTCTCTTTTGAGTTTACAATACAGGCTTCCTTTAGCGGTCTGCCTCTACTAAGGTTACCTATTTACGCAGTGGCCCTTTTTAATCTTTCGTCTAGTTCTTTCATACTTTAAAATGGTTAGTCTTTGCTTCTCAGGGAAAGGAGCTCTCCAAATAGAATGTCTCCTTTTAGGTGAGTGAAGAGTCCTGTGGAAATGGCAACTGGCAGAAATCAGTATGAGTCAACATATCTATGTGGCCTCATATTGGAAAAAGTAAGTCTGATAATGCCGTTTGATACTGAAAATGTGGAACAAAGGAAATGGCTGCATGCTGGTGGGAGTGCAAATCCGCTAAAACGATTTTCATGTCAAGTTGGCAGCAGCTCACAAAATTAGAGATGCAAATAACCCCCCTGCCCAACCATTCTAACCGCTGTTATTTACCCTGGATAAACTCTGACTCTATGTCCAATGAGACACAGGGCAATGTTTAGTGAAGTCTTGTTTTTTTTAATATCAAAACTTAAAACGGCCCAAGTCTCCAGTAAAATTAATGACATACAGGCAGACATATCAGCAAAGATGAATCTCACCAACATAATCCTGAGAATTTTATCATTTTATAAATAAAAATACATGGTATAGAAAACTATTTAAATACCATATTAAAGGTATAGCAGTGCATATATTTAAAAAGGTACCTGTGATGCAAAAAGTGAAAAATACATATGCAAACCACTAAATATATTATTTAAATTAATTAAAATATTCTAATACCTGTATTTAATTTCCCTCCCTCCTTCCCTCTCTTCTATAAATCTCTTCTCGCTTCCTTTTTCCATTATTGCAAATACGTGCGAACAAGCATAGGCTGTAGAGAAATACAAACTGGCTTTCAATACCAACTCAAAATTGTCATAAATGTGTAGTGTTAGGCTAACTGCCTGAACACAGTGAACTAGAATCCCTTCATCTGTTTCTTCAAATGTATTGAGAAGTTGGAAGGAGAAAATGAACATAAAGCTTGCTGACTCAGTGTCAACCTAAGAGCGGACACTTCTCTTTGGGACATATCTAGTTTTATTCTGTAAAAACAATATGGAAGTTATTGTATAAAAATATTATGCAAACTGCAGTAATCTCACATCTTACTATTTAAATACATTCATTTAAAAATTGACAATATGAATTTGCTTTAAAATAGTTATTCATTGGAAAAACTTGGATGTATGATTGTTTCTAATTCAATTTATTTCTTAATCTGAACTTTATTTCACCTCTTATTATTTTTCTGATATTCTTGCAAGCAGAGAGTTTTGCTTTGTGTCTTTCAATTACAATAGAAAGAAAATGCTTCTCTATGCTTTCTGTGTTGAGTGAATATTGATTAAAAAATACAAGGGCCAATAAATTAAAAACCTACCCCTTTCTTCATTGCTTTTCAAATGTCTGTTGAAAGTTATTACCTCACATATTCTTTACTTTTAACTTGAACAAATTTACTTATGTTTAATCACTTCTGAATGTCAGTATAGTCTCCGTTTTATTTCTAATGCTTAATATTTAGATATAATTAACTTTTAACATTATGTTCTATTCACATTTGCATTTTATTAGATTTAAACAGTTCCTTTTTATCATCTACAGATTTTTTATTTGCTTTTCATTTGATGACAGTATATTTCTTAATTTTTGTCTATTCACTCGACTTAATTTTGGTGTTATTCTAACTTCTCAAGTTGAAAATTAATTCATTAATTTTTAGAACTGTTTGCTGACACACACACACACACACACACACACACACACACACACAGGCATGCGCGCACTCTGAATTCCACCCCCAGCACTGGTTTGCTACCATCCGTTAAATCCTGAGAAGAAGTCTGAATGTGGTTGTTTAGGTTATGTTTTGCACAGAAACGTACCATCTAAATGCATGCTCTTCACATCTGGAAGAGTGTGTAAGGATACACTCTCCTCTGCAGGTTTAGTCAGCCAGCAGCGTGCTGGAGAAGAGGGGGCAGGCTCCCTAAATAAACCCACACTAGCACCAATAGCCAACAATGGGTACACAGACCAACCTGGACCCCCGGCCGGACCTCACTACTCTCTGAGTCTATCTCCTGAGCTTTCTTTTCTCCAGTACGCTCCCCAAGTCCTGGAATCTCGCCATTCATTCCCAGGGCAGACACTGATGGAGCAGGTTGTTGTGCTACGGGGTAGCCACTTCTCCAGATTCATAGGCAGGGCTCAGGCCACTGATTTCCAAAGTATATATCATTTATTATTTTTTATTTTTGAAGAATGTCTCTTTGGGTGAATTTAAGCAGTCTGTTACTTGTTAAATCCAAGAATCAGGGCTTCTACAACTTCCCTGCTCCTTTCTTTCTTCTTTCCTTTTCAAGCTGACACTTCAGGGTCACCTAAGACTGCTGAAATGGGGAGACCCCCTTCAGTTTTGCTCTTCCTAAGTTCCTTAAGGTAGTAACATCACATGACATATAATGACATAAAAAAAAAAACAAAACATTACCTTGAGAAATGAGCACAGTTTCTCATTTTGCATAAAGGCAGCTTTTGGGCCAGTAGAACCCCATGTTTTTTTATATATAAACTATTTCAGCCTATAATTTTAGTATTAAAGTCTTCTCTAACAAAACTATTGTATGAAAAAAAATAGCGTGCTTTTGTTTTCATTTGCATTCTGGTATGCATTTTTAGTTTTAGGATGGTTTTTGTTTGCATTGTCACACATTTTCCTTTCTGTAATGTCATTGGATTTTTAAAAACATGTACTCTCTATGGAGTAACAATGGATTACTCCATTGGATGTGTGATGGTAGATATGTCTGCTGATGGTAGCTCCTGGGCCCCTGGGAAGAAGGAATCAGAGGTGGAAATGAGGACAGGCAATGATATTTCCTTTTGGAGACACAGGAACTTGCCCCCTGGGTTTCAGAGACTGAAGAGATCCCACATCATTACAGATATTGCTTCATTTTTTCAGCACCACACTCGGACAGTTTCCTCTGGCAGACAAATCCTAACTATCTATCCTCGAATTTCAGTCTTCCAAAACACACTGAAGTCAATCATCCTGAGAACTAAGTGCTACAACAGTTAGTTGTTCCAGGGCCATGTAATAGTGTATTGAAGGATCCTAACACATTCTTTTTGCCGGATTCTTTAGCGCCTTACAATACAGGTTTATAAATCTTCTGCTATAGAATCTGATTTTCTGTAATCCTGATTTTCATCTGTATTTCTTTGAAAGATGGTCAACAATTTTATCCTTATATAGTAAACTGATTCCATTTGCTTTGTGTCTTAGATTAATTCCTCATTGTTTTGTTCCATTACCAACAATTTCCTGATTGCTTCATATAATATAATATTATGTTATAGTCTTTCAATTATTTCAATTTGATTTGTTGATGGAAGAGAAACAGTCATTTATACACCATAAACTAGATTTCTGTTCTTCATTTGTAAAACGTTTTAATGGAGAAAAAGTATTAAAATTCTACATAAAATAATGTATGTTTAACTATGATTATGCAAGTTATGGCAGATATAAAGACATTAATAATAGAAACAAAACTGTTAAATTTCAAAATTTTATCATCAGCAACATGACACCCATGGTAAAAGAGCTATTTGAAGGGTCATAGGATGAATGATTTTATGGCAGAGTAATGCACTCATAATCTAATGTAGAAATTGCCCCATGTTTTATTTTTCTACTTTTACTGAAGCACACTCATCAGTTAAACATATAGGGCTATTTTCTTATACATTGACAGTCCTTGATTTTTTGTTGTTTTTATTTATGTTTTTGTTTCTTGGTTGGTTAGTTGGTTTTTGGTTCATTGACCCAAAACTAACAACATTTTTATGATGACAATGATTGTGATCACCGTTTTAATCATCATTACTACATATAAACTTTTACACAGATTACGACTTTACACTTGGGAATAGTTAACCTGCATAAGTCTTAACTGACTTATTTGTAAAACAGGAATAGTGATACAACTGTACTGGGAATTGTGTATGTATTACTGACCATAATTTTTCATTCCTTCTTCTGATTATGTTACTCCTTTGTTTGAGTAATTGATGCATTTTGTTTCCAAACATACAACGCCTCATGTAGAAACAGACCATTGTAATTATTTACTTAGAAAAATTTTAATAGTGAACATACTACCAATGTGTATTGAAATTTACTACGTTTTATTTAAAATTTACTATATCAAGTATATGTACTCAAAACCAAGTTACTTACTATTTTTCTTTAAAATTTAAGAACATGTTTAATATATAGTAATAGACACCTAAATGCAGAAAAACGTGATACAAAGGGTTTTGTGCTAAGAAATGATGAAATATTGGATGTTTAATTCAAAACTGAGAAGGAGATGTGAGCCTAGATGTTTATCTGGGCTATATTAGGACTCTTCAGGATTTATGACCATGGTGACAGCTATCTCCCTCCCCTGAAATTTCGCTATTTCAGGAGAACATAGAATTCAATTTTTTTTAGAGCCAGTTAAATGTAAAAGGGCAAAGTTCCAAAAAAATGAAACTTAGGAAATAAATTTATTCAAATAAAATAATAATCAAGGGGTTATTTGAAGTAAAATATTTTGTAGAAGCAGATATTAAATTGCTTTGACCTTTCACGTACAATACAGAACACACATTTGCCTTTACAGGAATAAAATGCTTGACCTGTATTTGACAGAATGGCTTGAAAAGCATAAAAAAAAAAAAAAAATCAATGAAAGTTTTTTTAGATCTAACTTTTGAATGCCAATTCTAGGTTAATGTTAACAGGCATTTTGTGTTATACATTATTTTTATCAATGTAAATACTAGGCTTAATTCTAACACAGTTATCCAACAACAAGAAGCAAAAAAATGAATCTGCCTGCTATCCAATAACTGAAGTTATAAACATGAGAAGACATTTTGTTTTTGTTCTGTTGGGTTTTTAAGGAATAGAAGGGATGTAGTGTACAAGTGAGGTGGTAGAGAGGCAGGAAAGAGGACACCAGAATGATCATTTTTACAGTTTTTGTAGCTTTGCCTTCGTCTTTCTCCTAGATACTTGCCCTGGTTTTCTAATATTTCATAGGCGCACTGCTGCTGCAGGTGTGAGCCTTGGATTTCAGAGGGTAATAATGAAGCAAGAGAAAGTTAGCAGAAGTGGATTCGTGAATCAACATAAATGTGGCTTTTGCATTTTATGTTCGCGCCAGTATATTGGACTTTAAATTTCTCTAATTCCCCACACACATTTCAGCTTAGTTGAAATCATTTGCTGTTCTTATGTTCAGTTAGTAGATTTCTTTTGTGGGAAAGAAGAGCTTTTTATTTTGTTTAATTTTTGATTGAGAGATAAGTGACATATTACCATGTTTCCCCCAAAATGCCATGTTTCCCCGTAAATACGACCATCAGCTATAATGAGTTTTTTGGAGCAAAAATTAATATAAGACCCAGTCTTATTTTAATATAAGACCGGTATAATATAATATAATATAATATAATATAATATAATATAATATAATATAATATAATATAATATAATATAATATAATATAATACAATGTAATGTAATGTAATATAATGTAATATAATATAATACCAGGTCTTATATTAATTTTTGCTCCAAAAGACGCGTTAGAACTGATGGTTCCGGCTAGGTCTTATTTTCGGGGAAACACAATACACTGCGTAAGTTTACGATGTGCAGTGTGTTGATTTGATATGCTTATCTATTGCAATATGATCACCACCGTAGCATTAGCTACACCTCTATTACGTGACATAATTACCATTTTTTTTGTAATGAGAACATTTAAAATCTACTCCCTTAGCAACTTTAAAGTGTATAATACAAGACTGTCGAGTACAATCAAAATGCTGCACGTTATATTTCCAGAAGTTATTCATTTAATTAAAAGTTTGTACCTTTAGACCAGCATCTCCCCAATCCCCCAACACCCCAGACCCTGGTACCACCACCCTACTCTGTTTCTATGAGTTCAGCTGTTTCAGATTCCTTAAATTCTCATGCATATAAAGAAGACTTTATTTTTAAATCTTTCCTGTTGCAGAGAAGAAAGATTCTATTGGAGAGAGGACACAGGTTGTCAAGCCATCCTTCTCAGTGCACACTTCGTACACATACGAACACTGAATCATACAAGAATCAAGAGAGAGGTTTATTCCCCCTAATCTTTATATAACATATTATTATTTGTACAATTCCCTCTCCCCTAAATGTAGAGCAACCCAGATGTACAGGGTGAGAGTTTAAGATTAAGAAAACTTTAATTGTATAAGTTGGTATTTAGTATCATTTTGGGGGTACATCCTGAATTTCCAATCATAAAGGGTAGAAAAGATGAACTACTAATCATTTAAAATAACAACAAACTTTTACCACCTCCACACTGAGGCAAAATTATGCTTAATTTTCAACTTAATCTTAAAAGGAAACCCAAGTCTGGTTATTATACTTTCTGTAAGTCTTATTAGTTTTTCATCTTTTTCTAACCCTTGGAAACTAGACAGGAATAAAACACGCATAATTTATCATGTTGACAATAGAAATTATATATATATAGTTATATCTTTCAATCTAACTATATATCTATCTGTATATCTATCTAACTATATATATAAAACTATATTTGGCTTTTTTTTCAAAGAAGACATTAGTATTTTACTCTAAAAATGTCTTGATAATTGTTACATTTTCAGTGTTACCAGTTAAGAATTAAAAATGAAAATATTTTTATGGTTGGTAATTTACAATTTGCAAAACTTTTTCACAGATACATTTTTAGGCTTTAATATTGCTATTAAAAAAAAAAAAAACAAACACGTGTGAGTTTTTTTCTCTAGAATCTGGTGGCCAAATAGAATCTCCAGAAACTGAAACAGATAAATGATATCATATAAAGAAGATAATTTATAAGTTTAGAATTTCACGTTGAGCAACAAAATTCTCACTATTGATATTTCTGTAGGAGCTTTTCTCCATGATGTTGTACATAATGTTATGAACATGATGCTGTGAGTAATTTACTATAAGGTAGCAAGGATTTGTTTTTGCAAAATAGAATGCACAGAAAAATCAATTTTAGGTCTCTATTGCCATAAGCCAAAATGTGGAGGATTACCCTTATACTTTTGGAATTTTTCTTTTCATATCACTCAGAATTAAACTACCAATCACATCTGAGTCCCACTGCAAACCCAGAATTTTTAGGCTTAAGATCAAGAAAAATACAGCAGCCCAGTGGGCTGGCTCCTTACTATGGATCTTTTAGAAAAGGTGTTCCCTGACCTGCACACTCTCATCTGTTTCTGTGAAGAGTTCATGTCTGAATTTATATAATTCTCAGTGGTACATAAACAGGCATTCAGGATTTCCGTCACATCTGAGGTGTTAGACATAGCTATAGCGGAATTTCTATGAATGCATTGACAAAATAATTGAAATGTTTATGAGAAAAGTATTTAAGACACATCAGTATTGCATATTTTATTAGATTATATTTCTGTCTAAACATTTTCAAAAATATTCATTTCAGAAAATTAAGTAAAGGTATGTTCAATCAGATGTGGACCTGATAATATATGCTATTTCGGTCTGTTTTATGTGGATAAATATTAAGGAATGAATTTCTCACCTGCGCTAGCTGAAAGGACTAGTTCTTTGCATATTAAAGATCAAGGGCTACGTTGCATGCTTCGCACAGCATGCCAAGTGCTTGCTCTCTCTATAATAGCTAGTCGTCCTTGCAAATTACCCATAAGATGATACATGAAGTGGCCTTCTCAGGAAAAAGGAGGAAATGTAATCACTCGATTTTCTCAGAGTTTTCTATAATTTGCAGTTTATTTTTAAGTTTAATCATGAGGTTTAGCTGATTGAGGGAAGTTTCTGTGGAGAGTGATTCTGAGAATCATGAAAAGTAAAGCCCCTGTCAGGACTGGGACGGGAAACAGGAAAGAACTGTTTTTCCCTTATAACCAGCCTTGCAAGTCAGTGTCCATGTGCGTTTTGTTTTTTATTCACATTATGAGTAAACACCACAATTCATTAGCAATAGAAAATATTGCTCATTTAATATTTTTAAACAATGGATAACGAATGAAGAACCTGCATTTTTATACAGGACAAATAAATGATTTTGGAGAAAGAGTAACAGGCCAGATCTGACACGATGCTAATATCCAGATCTATTATTTCTGTTGCACTAACTTTGGGGACGACCCTCCAGCTGTGACTCATTCTGAACCATCAAAAGCTGAAGACTCCCAACAACAAAAAAGATCAAATAGCTATATCTAAAAACTCAAAAAACAAAAAAATGACAGGCTAAGATTGGAAACATGAAATTTTATTTATGAGACATATGATTTGCATCTTTGAGGAAGGAATGAGAGATGTTGGGATTTAAGAAATGTCTCAGAGGCACAGTGAAAAGACTTAAGACATTCTTTGCCACCCTTCCCAAGAAACAGAAGTTCTGTATAAACTATAACATTTAGAAGTAATCAAGGGGGAATCTCCAGCCACTAAAATGAGACTGGAACCCGAAGCCAGACCTTGCCTCTCTTTACTTTGTTCTGTCTTCTAGAACAGTAACATCTATACAGCAGGCAAATGGTAAAGAGTAAATGTGTATGGTTCGGTAAATCAATGGACACCACATTTCCGCATTGGTAAAATGGGGTGAGGGTGGGAAACAGAACTAAATGGAACCTCAAGGATTTTTGCTGTATACTCTTAAATTTTCTATACATTATTACATAATTGTCATAGTTAACAATAAACTATGTGTTAATTTGTTAACATTTATGTATGTGCTTAGTTTAAGGTTTAACATAAAGTTTGAAAAAAGTGAGTATTTAATTAAATCCCACTGAAGTTTTTATTCTCTTAGCTTATGTTCTTTATAAAATCTTAAGCAAATCCTATCAACTTCAAGTAACTGGGATTTTAATTCTCATTTCATCCCTTGAATCTTAATGTTTGGTCAAATTCCAGCATTAATTGCTTTATCTCCAAACTAATGAGCTAATTTGCATTTTTTACACAGAATACTTGCTGTCAAAGCATCCATATGAAACCGAAATTTAGTCAATCATGCATCTACGTGTCCTCATGCTTTCAAACATCTGGCTGTTTAGAAACTGCAGGATGTCTGAAATAGCCTTTTAGCATTCATCTGGGGTACCGTTCATAAACTTTTGGGGTCAAAGGACTGTTTGGCAGTAGATGACAGCAATCAGCCTGATCACTGGGGAGAAGTTACATATTCACACACTCACAAGATTTTGCAATTACTGAGACTTAGATCATTTGAAGCCTGTCCATAATCTCAAGACTAATTATCCCTGATCTTGAAATCTGCTGTTTTATAGTCAATATTTTCAGATGGATTATGTTGATGTTAGGAAAATTTCATCCCCATCATATCGTGAACTCTAATCTTTCCAAGTATCTATAAAATATTATATATTTGAAAATCTTTTGTGTCATTATTTGCTTAATATTGACCTCCTTCATTAGCATACTCCTAGAGGTCCATTTTTCTTAATTTTGCTCATTAATTTATCATCACCTAAAACCTTCCCAGATCCCAAAGAGACTGGTTGTTGAACTAACTGAGTAGTTTATGAGTGATTCAATTATCCATGTTTAAGGATATTAAACATTTTCACTGAAAAAAAAGTCTCTCTCTATCTGTCTTTCTTTCTCCCTCGCTCTCCACACTTTCAAACTAAGCATTGTAGATATCCCAGGAGAAAGGCAGCAGTCATTCAAATTTTCTCTTTAGACTGTGTAGAAAAAGCAAAAGTATACGAGGTCTGAAAATTGAGTTCGTAAACTCGTCCTAGAAAAAGTGCTCCACACCTCATTGGTGAATATCACTACGGTCACCTTTAAAGTACTGCCTTGGGGAGCTATGCACTGACACCAGTGCCTAGTTCATCCTTCAAGCAATTTTGGAACTCTTTTCCTGGAATGGCCATCAGAGCTGTTGTCATATTTCTCTTGCTGTCCTGAAATGTCATCAAAATATCTTCCATTTACTATTTGCTTTATCTTCAGGTGGAGAAATAAGTCATTGGGGGCCAGACCAGGTGAATAGGGAGGCTGTTCCAATACAGTTATTTGTTGACTGGCTAAAAAGTCCCTCACAGACAGGGTTGTATGAACTGGTGCACTGTCGTGATGCAACAGCCATCAATTGTTGAAAAAAAGTTCAGGCCGTCTAACTTTTTCATGCAGCCTTTTCAGCACTTCCAAATAGTAAACTCAGTTAACTGTTTGTCCAGTTGGTACAAATTCAAAATGAATAATCCCTCTGATATCAAAAAATGATTACAACATTGTTGCAACAAGTTCGCTATCTTAATTGTCACACCTGATATGTTTTAGAGGCTATAAAATTTCCCACAGAGGCTTCGATTTAGGAACTCAGACTCATCAGCTGCATGGGCTCCATGTATGAAACTAACTTTACCTGCATAGATACCTTCTCCTTAGGTGGCAGGAAAGCATCCTAACCCAAAGTCAGGTTAATTTACGTGTTTCTTAGCATTTGAAAATTTAAAACAACATCTTACCCCTTTCTTCTTGCTGTATTCAATATCATGATTGGGGTCTTTGCTACACGAGAATATGCATTTATCAAAGCTAATAGAACAATATGAACAATATGAATAGAACAATATGTTGAAAAAATGAGTCATTTGCCTACCAGCATATTAGAAGAATAGAAATAAATCAGGGATGGCATTCTTTTTCTTTCAATTCCATTGAGTTGTTTTGTATAGCTGCTGTCTGTTTACTTCTATGCCCCAAACATCTACATTTATATTTTTATAAAGTTTTAGACACAGTGGTGAAGATCAGTAGTGAAACAGAAGATCAGTTTGGCAAAAATGAAAAAAAAAAGATGTTTTATGTTGCAATAGAGAATATGTTTCCACTTCCTTACATTGATATGTGTATATTGGTGAAGAGCTGATCTTTTCATGAACAGATCATTCTGAAAGCTACCAAACCTTAATCAATGAAAATGCATGGCCTTCGATTCTGACAGCTCTGCTCGCAAACTTGAGCTCTATCCGTTGACAGGTTGTTTTCCTATTCAAGAGCTGTAATTTTTGAGACTATTCTACTTGTTTGTAAATGTGGCATCAAATTAACATGATATAGATGACAGACTGGAGAAGCTCAGTTGACGAGACGACCTGTTATTAAATGTCGCTTCAATGCCACATGAAAGGCAGTAAATACTGTTTTAAGAAAAATGTCACTGATGGCATTCCAAACCGAGTTTTCACATGTGTAAAGTTTGTCCCCATTAAGTTTGTCCCCATTAACTTTCTTTAGATTCCCCTCAAGTTGTATTTTATGTTATTTGGCTAAGAAATAAAATTGGCTTGCAGGTCGGCAGGAAGTTGGGTGCGAAGTTGTAACTAGCCCTAACTTATGAGGGGTGTCACTCTACATGGGTGGCAGCTCACCCACCAGCAGAACGAACCGCACCAGGAGATGTGGGCTAGGGTTTGTCTGGGTGCTACCTGGCCAACAAAGACACATTCCTACTTTCCTCATTAATTCCCAGTGAGCATCACTTCCTTTGACAGTCATCATTATAGGGATTTGGGGATCCCCAGGGGTAACAGAGCCCTGTTTGCTAGAGAATAAACTTCTTTACTCTTTATATTAGAACTTCAGTTAGGAGTCACAATCCCCCTTGATGAAACAGGCAATAGTGAACATAAACTTCTACTCACAGGAAGATCAACTTCATATTCTGTTGAAGAATGTCCTTCAACAGAAATTTTCACATAGACACTGTTCTAAATTCGAGGACCTGCACATCAGGTGCTGGAAGAGATTTGTACACTATCAGGACTCCTTTCTATGGGGTCCAATGTTCTACCACGTTTCTTCAAATTTCACATTTCTAATCTAAATCAATGTAATATGGTCCCCTAAAAAGGGGTAATATTCTAAATCACTATCCCTCTTTCAGAAGTGTGCAGATAATTCAAAATGATCAAACTATGGAACTACTGGTATTTTCTATAAGGCACTGTGCTATATATTGGAAGACTGAATACATAAACTGACATTCATGCTAAGATAACAGGTAATGTGAGAGATTCAAATACAGAAATAGACAAATGACTAGGAGAACAGGAAGAGATTCATCCAGATTAGATTGATTGAAACCTAGAATTTGGGCATTTAAGCAAGATCTTTAAAGATGAACAAAATCATATTTGGTTTGGAATAACAACAACTAGACTTTTAAATATGACGAAGGTCAATATGACAATTCTAGATATATTCAAGGTAATGTCACTTACGGACTTATAAAAATCTCAACATTTCATAATATAAATACATTAATATGATTTATATTATAAATGCATATAAAAACAAATAAATTACTTTTTTACTTAAAAAATATTTGTATCTGTGTTAAAATTTTTCCATGCATGTAGTGACTTTACCCATGCAAATTAAGTGCTATATCATCTATATTATATTAATTCTGATATGCTTACATAGATATAGATATAGATAGATAGATACCGGTAGATATACAAAAAAAAAAAAGAGAGAGAGCTTAATACAGAGCATATAGTTGGCGTGTGTGTGTGTGTTTCTGTGTTTAGAAACCAGTATTAGGTGATATGAATCACTTGTGAAACTCATGAGCATTTTTTTCTGCTTTATTTTACATATACATGTCACTTTCTCTGGAGGGCTTTTTTGTGTTTTTTTTTCTTCTACCAATGAATAAGAACCTTTGCAAACCAAGAGCCATCAAAATGACCCGCAGCTCAGAGAACATAACACCTAACAGAACATGTGGTGCAACTACGATTTTCCTACAAGTGGCATTTAAAATATCTTATTCCAAAGACAAGACCCTCTTTTGAGAGCAGAGGAAAATAGCATAACAGTGAGCTATTTCTGTGATAGCGATTTTGACTAGAATGTCAAAAAAAATTAATCAGTTTGACAAATTGAATAGGATTTTCATTTGAGATCATAAGAATCTTACAAATTTGTGAGAGATTGGCACCTTTAAATTAGTTTTCTTAATGATAATAGGTCTTATACCTATGGACGTTTTGTCACCTTTGACTTTTCTAAACAATGATTGCATATTTCTGTTAGATCTTGCACATCTTTTTAAATATTTACTCATCTACAACGTATACTTTTGATGGTATTATAAGTGACCTTTCTTCTTTGAAGATGTTTTCCAATTCTTTGGTACTAAATACAGTTTTGTATATTGTACACGTAGCCACAAACTTACTAAATTCACTTATTTATTTTAATAATTTTCCTGTAGGTTTCTTTGTATTTCTGTATACCCAATCATTTCAACTGAAAATAATGGCATTTTTTTCTTTTTAATCATTATTCACTTTATTTCTTTTTCAGGACTTATTTGATGAACTAGATCCACCAGCAGTGCAATGATGAATGGAAATGGTGACAGTGACCCTTCTCATTTCCAATCTCAACATTTCATCATTCTGTAAAGATTGGCAGAAAATCTTAAGTAATTAAATTCCATTCCCTTCTAAATGAGCATCGCGTTTTTCAAACACTTATTATATTGATAAAATTGCATAATTTTTCTACCTCATTTTCTTCATGCGGTGAATTATATTTTAGAGTTATAAAATGCTAAAACAAATATACCTCATAGCACAGAAGTCATTTGCTTATGAGGGATCTCCCTTCTCATTGAATGCTTGTTTCAATTGCTATTTTGAAATTTTTGCATCAAAGTTTATGAGAGAGATCAGTGTCACTAGCCATTCTTCTAGGGCACTTACATCACTCAATTGGAGCATATAATTGCCAGTTCTTATAATAGGGAAGCGTGTGAGAGGAGATGGTATTGAAAACCCATATTTTAAGGTAGAAGCAGATGAGATATCTGTTTGTTTTGGGGCTAATTAAGTCAGACATTCTTATTACTCATCCAAAAGGGAGATGCCCAGTAGGCAATTGGACATAGAAGTCTGAAGTTCAGATGTGGTCTCCATCAGGGTTTGACATCGGGGCTATTAGGATGTTGTAGCCATGTGTGGTATTTGAAGCCAGGAGACTCAGTTCACGCAGAGCACAGATAAAGCAGTCTAAGGACACATCCCTAATAAGGTTTCATTTGACGTTTAGTGAGGGGTAGAGGAAGCACTGAGGATGGAGACCTGAAAGTCCAGGAAGAAGGTGGCATGTGCGGCTGAAAGGCCATGTAGACGGTCTTGTGACTTGAGCTGGGAACTGGCAGCATGCAGATCAGAAGTGACTTCGAAGGAGATTGTTGAAGAGTAGTTAGAGTGAACAGAGCAGAACATCTATTTAGATTTTGGCCCAAGGGATGCAAGAAATAGAGAAGCTGACGTAATTTAGTACAGAAATTCTTTTCAGGAGCTTTGTGGTAAAGGGAAGGAAATGGTGAGATATCTGAAGGAGGATCTGGAGATAATAGAAGACTTTGATTTGATTTGATTGTATGATTATAGTTGATATAACATTTATACTTGTATGCCTATGATTGAGTGAAGAGGGAAATTGGCAAGATTAGTGACAGGAAGGGGACAATCGTTGATGTGATATTGCTGAGTGCTCCAGAGTAAATGGGATCCAGGAAATGAGGTGATGAAAAAGTCAGTGTTACATAGTATTAGCTCATCCCTAAATTCCGCATTAACCAAGCTATGTTCAGTTATCATCTAAATTCAAGCAAAGGTGGCCACAAGAAATATCTCTGTAATTTCCATTTCTACAGAAGACATTGATCACGCTGTGTCTCAATGTCTTCTGTGTGCTACCGCAAGTAAGATATGTATCTCAGAATTTAGTATCAGAAGACACGTGGTCTCTTTTCATAAACATGTTCTCCTCTCACTTGGAAACCTTTGTTTCCAAGAAGAGAATCTTGTTACAGGTATGACTATATATTTTCCCTTTAATACTATGTTTTCCTTTTATTTTTAAAATCTTCTGTGTGTGTGTGTATGTGTGTGTGTGTGCATGCACATTGGGAAAACTCACAACTATATAACATATTCATTAGTTCTTTTAAGCTAGGCTATGAATAGGTTCTGGTGATACCCACATCACTTTGGGTATTCATGGGAGAGATTACAGCAGGTTGTAGAGAAATTCAGAAGAGATTCATAAAGGAAAGCAAATTTGAGATCGGTCCTGTTAATTTGATTTTGACAAGCAGCAACTGAGGTAGGGAGTAGAGGAAAGGATATTCTGGTGTTTGAAGCCATGTAATTAAGGTCACAGAGGTGGGGTGTGGCAGGTGTCTTCAGTTAGCAGACTCCAGTTTTCCCAGTAATTGTGTTGATTGTGGAATCTGGAATCCCTCTCCCAAATACACTATCATTTCTGTACTTTTATTCACTTATTAATTCCACATGCATTTACTGATCTACTGTATTCCAGAAAAGGTAGTATAATCTGAGAATACAAAGGTAAAGAAAATGTAACTTACCACAAAGGAGCAGAATTTAATGTAAAGAAAATGACATCAATAATTTATTGATGTATTATGTGATAATTACCATACAATAGGACTATTCCAAGTTGACATGGTGGCATGATTAGATGACTAGGGAGGGTGGTATTGGAAAACACACCCAAATGTATGGTTCTGAAGTTGAGTACCACCTTGTACACAGAATGCCAGCTCTCCACTGAGCTGGGATTCATGAACCCACAATTCAAATCCTGACTTGTTTATTTTTTATATGAACTCTGCCTACTGAACAGACTGTGAGATGAAGTCCAAGGTGAATTCATGTTATTCCAAATCAGCAATTAGAATCTTAGGGCTGTGTGACCAACAAAGCCAGCCTTTACACAAACCAGTATATTTAACCCATTCATAGAATCCCTGACGGCACTGTAAATATCATCCAGAAATCTTTAATTTTTAAAGATTTAAATCTTTATCTTTAATTGCATCACACGTGACATTTGTGATTGCAAAGATTTTTACAAAGCCTTATTTTTAATCTCTGTTATTTTAAATTGTGTGAGAAAATCAATAGAGCTATTTTCATGAAACTTCAAATTTTGTAGCTCTGGACATTGAATTTCAGGGCTGTTTAAGGAATTATCTTAATACCAATTAATACTAAAAAAGCACATTTTTATGTCCAATGCCATAATACTGTACAGAATTTTACTTGATTTCTAAGACCTCAAATATTAATATAATTTTTAAAAATTGTCTGATATTTTATTAAAAATCAGAGTTTAATATTCCTTAATTTTATATTTCAAATTTATGCCAATAAAATGCCATTGTAGGTAATCATTTTATATTCAAATTCTTTTTACCATTTAATCTGTTATAAGCCCATGAAATCCATATTATATTCAACAACAAATATAATAGTTATACTGAAAAATTGTTTTTCATATTTGAAAACTTATAGACTAGGGATGTTTTTGTCTCTAAATTCTCACTTCTATTATGTATATTTTAATCCTTGTCGTTCACATTTGTACAATTATTTTCCCACTGCACTTTAGCACCAGTCACTAACAGTGACTATAAAATGAATAGGCAGAGGTACAAAGTCACCTATGCAGTCTAAGACTATTGCAGACACACAAAAATCAAAATGAAAACTATATCTCAAAGTACCAACTTATGCAAGCTATCATCTTTTTGTTGTCAATTTAATTTTTCCTTTAGTAACATAATTATGACATAAAACATATCAAAATCAATTTCTTCTCTATCTTCTTGCTTTACTATGAAAATATAAATTCTCCTGCTTAGTGCTCCAATGGTGGAATATTTTACAGTTTTCAGTAATTTTCTCTAAAGGAGGTAACACTCTGACTGCCTCTCACTTTCAAAGATTTCTATCTACCAAAGAAAAAAAAAGTCCACCTCTCTGTTTCTGTACCTGTGTCCCTAGAGATTGCCCTGCAACATTTGATCAGCAAAGTCCCTAATCAAAGGGTGACAGGAAGTACATTTGTGTTGTTACTTCACTTTTTCACCCAGGGGGCATGGAAAGAGCAATACAAATGCCATTCCTCACCTTATTCAATTGTGAGAATCCAATGAAATCATATCTGAAAGTGCTTTGAAAACTATAAAGCACTGTGAAAATATAAGGCATTGTTATTGGTATTAGAAATAAGGCATTTTTCAGTCTTTATTATTTTTCCCTTCATCCTGAGAAGTTATTACTTCATATTCTATTCTTACCACCTCTGATTCCTATTTATCATGGAAAATGTGCCTTGGATTGAGAGCAAGTTTCAGAAAAACAATCACATCAATGGGCTCCTTTATTTTCGGTTTTAGATGCCGTGTTTATGGAAGTTTTGCATATTGCAGTGGTGAAAATTGAATAGAAATTTCATGCACTTTACTTAATGTGTTCGATTTGATTTAGCAGTTTGCACGGATGGAACAGTGTTACCTGGGTGTTTGCAATAACACAGAGCCCCTGGGTCCCCAGTTAAATCTACTGAATTAAATTCTCAGGAGATAGACCCAAATAATGTACGTTCCATAAGATCCCCAGGGGATTATTTTTACACCAAGTTTGACAACGTTTTTACTAGGAAAAGTTAGTATTGGCTAATATGAGAATAATAAGCATCTGGTACGAGCCCAGATTTTAAATGAACAGTAGCTATATTCTGGGTCAAACACAGGTTGGATGGAAAAATATATTGAAGCCAATTTTTGATTCCAGGATTAAGGAATTAAAAATATGTTCGCTGGAAACAAATTTCAACATATTAAGCTAACTAAAGGAGTTACAACAAGTCCCCCAGATTTGATTATAAGTATTTCTTGTTTGAAATGTACTCATGTGTGTATACAGTCATATTTGAAGGTCCTATCTTAAGGATTGCCTAAATAACAGGGGGTATAGAATGGTTAAGTAGTAACCTTGTTATGCGATAGCCAGAGGAATGTTTAGTACCACTTTAATAGTAGTATAATATCCATGACCACAGAGTGATATTGACTCATTCTGGAAAGTATTGTTTCCTATAAAAACTAGAGCAGAATTAATATGTTTAATTATGCTGAGAGAGAGCTTGAAATGGAGGATATTATTTGGTGTTTCATCAGAAAATCAGAAGTCCTTAGATTCATGTCGTTCCTTGTATAACGATGGGATTTGGTTAAGCAAGGATATGCTTCTGTATCTGGTGTTGGGCTTGAACAAAGCAGAGCTAGCAATGAAAAGGAAAGGCGGGCATACAAGTGAAAGAGTAAGGACACATTGGCACTCACAATGACAATCTGGAAACAGAAAGAACAGACAGGAATATGTCTCTCACCGTCTTCAACTCTAGTGGTCCAGTCACTCAGAAACAAAACCAGTGCCCTTCACTGCTGAGTTGCCCATGTGCTAGGCCCGTGGTCTTGGAGCAGCAACAAAGAAGAGTTGGTGAGAACTTTGGCTTTGTGAATATGGCTGCTGCACCATTCCAAAAGTTTAGTCAGCAGATGAGTGACCATGCACGGAAACGGCAGTCGGATCTGGCCTTCACCAATCTTCCAAATGCACAAATGCTGCTACTTCACTTCCACATTCCAAACCTCATGCTATCTTCTTCTTGGTTGATTCTAATGCAGAGCCATGTGAGGAAGGGAATTCTGGGAAACGTGGGCCCAGAGTAGGTAACTTGACAAAGTGAAAAGTCACTAAAGTCCATGCTTGCCAATCTGACACCAATACCAATCACTTTTAACCATAACTTACTTACTTAACCCTGTCCTTACTCTTTCACCATAACTTACTGTTCAAATAAAACAAATAGAAAAATTGTGCTTCTGCTTAATTGTACACAGCTTGGCCACATACAACCAAAAACACAGTAATCCACTCCTCAAGAAGAATTCAAATTTACAAATTCCTGTTCTTTTCTTTAGGTGATATTCAGATGTTCATTCCTCTGCTAACTGAGATACACTCTGTTTTTTAAATAACCTATCTCTTAAAAACTAGAAATAAATTACCTAACTTTTTTTCTGTTTTGTTTGCTCATTGATTCTGTTCTTTATTTTTATTTTTTTATTTTTATTTTTATTTTTGCCTTTTTCTTAAACCTAACTTTACAGCTTTACATGAACTGGTAGAAGAAAAATTTTAAAAAAAGAAAGAAGAGGGCTGAGAACATATGTAAATATATTCTATTACAGTCCTCATTTGTGCAACTGGACACGTGGTCGTAGCTGATATTAATTCTTCTTTGACTCCTCAATATATATTTCTTTTGCCTTTAGCAAGTAACTCAGTGGTCATAAGTATTTGTGTGAAGAGCTGACCCAAAGCTTCATTCCTAGAGTCTGGGTCATTATCTGCACCCCTGCTGTTGGAGAGTTATAGTTCTTCGTTTCCCCTGATCACAGGACATGGTATTATTCTGAGATGCCTTATGGATTTTCTGAATTGCAGACATATTTTAGTCAGGATAAGTCACTGGCCAGTACAGTAGTCAACACTTTGCCTGTTGATTCTCTGGCAAGGGAAAGCAAAAGTGGCCAGATGGTGTCTTGTCTTTATGTTTAAATGAACTCTTGCTGGAGCCCCTGATGGAATCATTTCCCTTTTGTGACTAAGATCTTTAGGCCAAAAGGCTTGAGATGACGAGATCAATAAGGATAGTGTTGAAAAGATGCACTCTAATTTCTACTTCTTGATGCAGGAATCCTAGCTCATATGAATCCTAGCTCTAAGAAAAACAACACATATACCAGTAGTGTTACTGATTATGAACAACACCCTGGAGGATCTTACTTCATGACAGCCATGTTTTGACACTCAGCTGGTGTATAATATTAGAAAAGCTGTTCCATTATTTTATCAGAATAGCTACTGTATGGTAATGGGAGCATAACCAGCTCCAAAATCATCAATCTTATTACCATTCTTTGCTTGCTGGGTAGTTAGTTCCTTGTTCAAAAATCATACTGTGTGTAATACTAAGACACTGAATATGGTATTTTGTAGTTCAGAGATTTTGGTTTCAATAGAAGGATTGGGTCAGAGAAGGCAAATCTATAACCTGAGTTGGTGCCCATTCCACGGAGAACAATATTTCTTCCCATGATAGAACTTGTCTACCATTATCAACCTGCCATGAGGAAGCCGGCTGAGTCTTTGAAGGAAGGTAGAATATGGAAGTCCCGTGTTGTTTCCTGATATTGGTGGGTTGAGCATAGAGCAGTGGTTATAGCTGGGTAGACCTTGGAGATAAGTCAGTTTGCTTAGTCCGTGTATAACATCCATCGTTGCTATGATGGCCATTCTGTATATGAGCTGGAGAACCGACTGTCTTCCACAGGATGATTTACCTTGTATATTGTTAATTCTTCTTGAGCATTTACATGGGACACAAATATTTTTATATTCTCTGCCCCTTCTGAGTGGCCTATGCACATACCTCTTCTCCAGACCTCCTTGTTCCCAAGTTTACTCCAAGTCCCTGCCAAACCTCTCACCATCACTCGATGCATTGCCCAAAGTCCTGTCGGGAGGGATAAGCTGCTGCCCTTCGTTATGGAGTTTCATCCACGTCTGGCTGACACTTCAAAGGAGCTGAGGGATAAGACCTGGCAGTTGTGGAGAAGCAGCAGACCAGCTGCTGCCCCACACCAACAGCAGAGCTAGCAAATCAGTAACGATGTGTATGTCGAAAGCACTTGGCATACCACTGACCTTGGAGCATAAAAATGAATGTTTTCCATTTCCACTTTCCAAATCTCACAGAAATTTCTCTTGTGGGCAAAACTGACTTGTGATGAGAATTTGGGCAAACATAGTTCAGCTTAGCTAATTGACATGCAGAAAGCCATTGCATTAGGCAATGATATTATGGATAGGGAGATGGAACACGTTTGGAAACGTGAATACATTGAGAGTCATGGTTAGCCAAGGAGCTGTCAATTGTGATTTTTGTTCATGTGGTTGTTTGAACGGTTGTATCACCAACTGAAAGAGATAAAGAAAAGATAGAGATGCCTATCTTATCTCTGAGAATAAAGTTTCCATTGCAACTGAAAAATCCAATTCTTCCCATTGAAATCTGGGAATAATTCCATCTTTTCTACTATAAAAGGAGAGCTCTGCAAAGCTTTTGAAGGTTACTAATGTTCCCGTGACCAATTAATTCTAAGTGTCTTGGTCAAAGGAACATGTTAGGGTCCCCCACCCATTGTGGTAAGAAGGTGGCTCAGCTCGTTACTTAAATGGATTTGTTCCCAAAATTTCATGACCCTGAGAATTCGCCAACCTCCTTCCTCTACACAGGATGTCAGGAGTATTAGTTTTCTAATCCTGTGTAACAATAGTCTGGTCACAAAGTTAGTGGATTAAAACAATACCCATTTCTCAGCTGAAATTAAGATGATTTAGAGAGGATGGTTTTCTTTTCGACAAGAGAGGTCAGTGAAATCTGTTGACTGAAATGTCTGGGTGTATCTGTGAGTGTATTTCTGAGCGAGATTCACATCTGTGTAAAGCTCACCCTCACCATGGCAGGCGGGCATCCTCCATCTGCTGAGGGTGTTGAAGAGAACACACACGTAGAGAGAAGGTGAATTGGCTCATGCTGGGGCTGGGATGGCCATCTGCTCCTGGTGTCAGACGTGACCACTCCTGGTTCCTGAGCCTCTGGTCTCTGGGACTTAAACCATTGGCTCCCCTGGTTCTTAGGTTTCCACACTTAGACTGAATTACACCACTGTCTTCTGAATCACAATGTCTTCTCCGGTTCTCCAGCTTGCAGATGACAGATGGGGGACTTCTTGGCCTCCAAATTGTGTGAGACAATTCCTATAATAAATCTTCATATGTATATGCCCAAATCTATAGCTATAGCTGTATCTGTCTCCTATTGATTCTGGTTCTCTCAAGAACCCTGACACAGTCTTAGGCCTAAAACAATGATTCTCGAATGGGGAATATTTTACTGTGAGGGGACATGTGGCATCTGAAGACACATTGGATCATACAAGTGAAGGATTGCTATTAGTATGTAATGTGTACAGGCCAGAGACGTTGCTAAACATACTACAATGCCTCTTCCCAGAGCAAAGACTTCTCTGTTCCAAAATGTCAACAATGCCAAATTTGAGATAAGCTGGTATAAAGAGTGAAAAAGTGTGTGTGTGTGGGGGGAGGGTGGAAGAGGGGGTGTAATTTAAGGAGGCTGAAAAGAGTGAACTCTAGAGACAAAGGCCTGAAAAGATGCAGTCTTTCCAAAATAACCTGGCAGAGCAAGAGCCCAGGGAGAAACCCTGACCTCATGTCTCCCCTGCTTTTCTATATGCTGTCTATGCTTCCAGGGGGGTGAACACAACTGTCCATAGGATAGAGAGAAAGCTGTATCAACACTGACACACAGTCCAGCTTCTTAGAGCACCGAGGAGAGAGAAGTCAGGTAAAGAACGAATCTGGAGTGGCCGATGGAACATACCACTCCATTTATATGACTTGCGAGTATACGTCACTATCTAGGAAATGACTGTGACCAGAATAAAAGATTCTAGTACTAGGACATGGAAACGCCACCTATGAGTGATGTGGACAAGAGGACAAGAATGTCACAAAATATCAAATAATAAAGCAAAGAGAGAGGAGGAAATATGAATAAGTCTCTTCAATGCTGACACCACAAAACCAGATATTTAGTCCAAATGGGGGCCAATGTACTTCATTTTTCTTTTCTTTTTCTTAGATTTCATCTGTATATTTCACTACTAAGCATCAGATATTTTGCCTTGGTCAGACATTTGATTTCCTATAAATCAGTAGCTTTTGAACTGTTTTCACTAGATAGCAAACCAGTTCGTGTGGAACATTCCCATCACATGCCCTCCCAAAAACAAATCAAAAGAAAACCAACAAACTCCACTTTAGTTAAATTGAAATATTTCTATGGGAGGAAATATCTTAAGGCTAAATAAATAAAATTTAAAAAAAAACTAGAACATCTACGTTATTCTCTTTATTTTTCATTCTTTGGCTAAGAGTTTTAAAACCATAGAGAGACATCATATGAATGATATCTAAGTAGATTACTTGTGGCTTTTGACTTTAATCTCCTTGAAAGCACTGAATATGCCATAAATATATGAAGAAAGAAAAGAACTGTCTGCAAAACAAATTTTCTTTCTATATGCATACCTTGAGAGTAATAAAGCAACTATCAAAAGTAAAAATTTAAGGGCCTTTAGATCATTTAAAAAAATATGGCAATAACAAACACATATATTCAATATCCCTGAGAAATTAAAGACACTATTTCAAAATCAACGTTATGAACATTTTAGCAGTATTGATTTTGTTCGGTGCATACACTTTATACTTGCTTATGACATTGAGCAATTTTAGTGAAATTGTCTCATTTATATGCATGTCCACCATTTACTTGCAAATGTGAAATGAGGAATCTCATAAACATCTGAACTCTGTATTCAGGGAAAAATAACATCTGCTTCAAAGAAGAAAAATGTTTCACAAACGTGTCAAGGGATTTAAGATTATATTGTCTGGAAAAAGGACAAGAACCATATGATTTCACTCATAAGTGAGATATAAAACAGAAAGTAACATAAGAACAAACAAAACAAACTCATAGGCACAGACAACACTATGTTGGTCACCAGAGGGGAAGGGGGATAGGGGGAGGATGAAGAGGGTACAAGGGGTCAAATACATGGTGATGGAATGAGAACAGATTTTGGGTGGTGAACACACAGTGAAATATACAGATAATATAGAATTGTACACCTGAAACTTACATAATATTATTAACCAATGTTACCTCAAAAATTTAATTAAAAATATTGTATTGTCTAGTATGTATTTTACAGTCAACAGTTTAATATATGTGTGTTGTGGGATATTTTATGTATATTCTTAATGTCATAGAAGGGGTGAGAGATAGAATATGTGTGTATGTGTGAGCGAGAGAGCGAGACAGTGAACAAGAGAAGAGAGAGAGAGAGAGAGAGAGAGAGAGAGAGAGAGAGAGAGAGAGAGAGAGAGAGACAGGCTACTCTTATAAGAACAGAAAACCATTATGTTTGTTTGCACACTCCAGTCAGTTATTAATAAAGTATAATTGAGAAGCACTGAGACACAGAAAGAGTACTGAGATTTCTAGAATTAACTAGTTATTATAAATTATTTAGCTAGTATTTATATATATTTGTCTCTATGGTCATCTATTATTTTTTTCCTTGTAGATTATCAGTGTTTCAGAAATACATATACAATCATCAGTCACATATCAATGAATCATTGTTTCTAACGTAAAAATGGAGAATGAATTCCCCTTACTGAGGTTAGGTAAGGGGAAAATTACTCATGCAGCTGTTATGCTCAGGGAAATAAACAAATGTTACCTAAACTTAAAGCACAATTAGACCTATACAACTGTGACCAAAACAGTCAAATAAAAGTTTCTTGTGGATTATGATTTATTTCAGATTGTGTGGGAAATGCTCACTTTCCTTCCTCTGTTGTGTGGGAAAACTGCCTTGTATCTCCTTCCTGGGAAGCAATGGGAAGGTCCAGGAATCAGGAAGCCAACAGGAATGGAATGTGTAAATGCACAGAAACTGAAAGCACATTTATGAAAAATGCATTTTAGGGAAGCGGTTTGAAAACTATGTGATGTTTGAAATGACCTATTTGAACTTAAAACTTGTCTTAACGAAGTCCGAATATAGAATGTTCCACTGCATTGGGCCCAGATGACCTCAAAGCTCCCCTCAGCTTGATTAAACTTGACACAGGTTGCCTCTGGACTCCAGGCCCCTGACTTATTTCTCCTTAAAGCACGTCCTTTAGAAAATGTCCCACTGTATATCTTCCTTTGTCCCTTTGAAATATAAATCTCCGAGCCCCTTGTCTGTTGTATAACCCTTGTCTTTCTCAGTGGTCTAGGTGTCATCCCTTAGTAGAAAGAGGGCCAAAGGGGTAAGATATTTGGTGATGGAAGGAGAACTGACTCTGGGTGGTGAACACACAGTGTGATATACAGATGATGTATTATAGAATTGTACATTTGAAACCCATGTAATTTTTCTAACCATTGTCACTCCAATAAATTTTAATGAAAAAAAGAAGAAATGGAATCACAATGGATGATAGAATCCCAATCTTCCAGTTCCTGGAGGAGGGAGGGTGAGAGTCTAAGCTCTATAAGCAATAATTCACAAATATGAATGGCCTAATCACAGAGAAAAACATTTGCAATTCAGGAATCTTGGAAAGATCAGCTACAAATTTGGTGTTTTATTTTGTTGAATTTATCAACAAAATGTATCCGACAAGAAGAAATTTTCAAAGACAAGATAAACAGTAGAAAGTTAAGGCTCTTCTTCGCATGATAAACATTTTAAAAAATCCAAACCAAATTCCACAATAAGAAGTTGGACTGTATAACATTTCATGAAAGTCTACCATCAATATATTTTCCTCTCTCCAAATTTCCCTTGGAAATTCTATCTTTTTGTTACAACTGTCCCAATTCTCTCCTGCCTGGCTCTTTTTCTAACTCCTGCAATCTTCATCCTCAGCAATTTAATAATTATTTAAGGAGTGCTAGTCCTTTGTTATGTTAATTTGACAGTTTGCCATTTTGACTTCCCTTTAGTCTACTGATCAGATCATATGGTACAAGAAAAAAAAGAGTGAAAACAGTAAATATCCATCTTAGGAGATGGTGGACTCACAACACTGAATAATTGTTCTCAATCATTTTTACTCTAGTAAATGAAAAATGTCTCATTGAATACTCACTGAATAGGTTCTTCTAACTAATGTTATTTACATTCACATGTAGTAGTAGTAGCAGTAATATTGTCCTCACATTTATGGTACTAAACTTAATTAATGATTTACAATCTTACCATGTCTTTCTTTGATAGTGCAGTGTAGGGAAAAGAAGGAGATCTCAAAATTAGGAAGAAAGTCTGGCAGTTAGAAAAATGATAATTCAAGAGACTATGAGAAAATAAAGATGGATCAGGTCCACGTGCTGTATAACTTCACCACTTGAGATCTTTATTTATCATAACTGTTACCCAAGGTTCTAGTGATCTCACTCTCAGAAGTCTTTCCTCTTTGTAAGACATCGTCTGGACTCCTGCCAGTGTTCACGGAACATGTCTTTGATGGTGTATTGACAAGGCACCACTATTCCCAAGGTCTTCTAGGTTTTCTCATGTTATTTTCTAAGAGTTTAAAGTTTTTCATTTTACAGTACGTCTCTGGTCCATGTTGAGTTAATTTTTGTGAAAGGTGGAAGTCTGTACCTAGTTTAATTTTTTTTTCGCTTGTAAATGTCCAGTTGTTCTACCACCATCTGAGACTGTATTTAGTCCATCGTCTTTTCTTTGCTCCTTTTTTGAAGATAAAGTTGACTATCCTGACGGGGTTTCAGTTTCTGTTCTCTCTGTTTTGTTCCACTGATCTATCTCTCTAGTCTTTCAGCAGTGCCATACTGTCTTGATTATTGTAGCTTTGTAGCCAGTCTTGAAGTTGCCAACAAATTCCTACACGATTTCAACCATGTTATGTGCCAAATTTTACATTCTTCCATTCTTTCTCCCATAAGTTATTTCCTGTTATATTAAGCTTTTTTATTTCACTGATGGCATGTATGAAAACTTGAAATTATCTTTGTAGTTTTCTATTTTCATTTCCGTTGTCTGTGTTTCTCAAGAATGTGTAGACAAATTTATGTGAGGAAACTTGAATTATTTTTCACAGCTCTGTTCTTGGTGTAACCACACAGTAGACCCTCAATAAATTTTTGTCTAATAAAAGAATGACTATTGTTGTGAACAGTATGGGGGAAAATCTTGTTACAACCTCCACAATAACCAAATTATATAATAATGACGTATGATAGCAGATAATAAAAATTGCTGTCTCCATTATTTTCACTTCTAGTAGAAATTCTAGCAAGTTTCTCTTGTAATAAAGTTACACTTGTGAGAAATAATTGAATAGATATTAGCAGGGGGTGGGGAGACAAGTGAGATAAAAATTAGGATCCCTAAAATCTATATACAACTTTGATTTTTAAATCGTGCCTAAACTACATGTAATTCTCCTTCACAGGATAATTATTCAGACTGAGTGATTGTTCACTGAATCAAAGTGTATTCATCTGTTCCAAATGCATTGACATTAGAAATGATTTTGAACATAGTTACTAACAGTTATGGGGAAAAATAAAGCAAGATTGCTGCTAAAATGTTCAAAGCACTTGTAACTCTCCCCATCTCTCCCCATGCCGAATTTAAAAGAAAAAGAAAAAGGATTCACTAGGTTAGAAATATACATTTTCATCATTCTACAGCAACCAAGTGAAACATTTAAAAATCAATTGTGGTGGATCTTTTTCTACACAAATGAAGGTGATAAATTTTATAGGTTGTTTTTGCATTGCTTTTGAATAATTCATAATGACAACATATTGAGGTAACATATACTTAGGGCTTACTCCGGGTCACTCACTTTTCTCTTTTAATCTTGACAATTATATAATGACATCAATTAGAATAATCGGTATTACAAATGGGAGTTTGAAGTTTAGAAAAGTTAGGCAACTCATTCAAGGTTACACAGCTCTGAATAATAGTGATGAAACTTATTTCTAGGTTTGTTTGACTATAAAGCCTGTTTCTTATCCATAAATAACTGTCTCATTTTTTTGTTTTCCCACCTACAGACACATGGTAATATGGCCTTTAGTATTTACTTATCAACTATTTTTCAGTTTTTGATATTAAGCATCACTAATCATCCCATTATTTTAGGAGAGGTGATTACTGTTAAGTTTCATAAGCATTTATTTAGAATAATAGAATGTTAAAGTTGAAAATGAACCTTCAAGATAGTCTAATTATTATCTGCTGATGGAAGTATACACTGTTGGGATCTATCTGGAAAACAGTATATTTTAAAAGCCTTAAAATATATTAACTGTCATCATATAGAAATATAATCTTAAAGAAAAATCTTAGGGACAAATTAAATATAATTTATTATACTACTATACATAAAAGAAGCATTATGAAAATCTCACTATAATCAACTAATTAATAGAGGATTGGTTAAATAAAGGATGGAATGTTATGCAGCCATGGAAATTGTGTTTTTGAAGAGTACTTATTTACATTGAAAAAAGTCCATATAAAATTTGATTAAACAGGAATACAAAATTGTACATGGGATCAAACCCAAAATCAGTACTATACATGGAACTATATATTAGAATGGAAGGAAATGAAAATATATGTCTGTTAAAGATAAATGTTCTAAGTCCAAAAAGAGTCCTGTGGGTAGTTTTGTATTTGTTGTTACACAGAATTGCAGAATGATAGAGATTGAAAATAAAACATAAGTTTAATGTCACCTTAATTATACTGAGACAAAGTGAGGAAGTCTTGGCGTATATATGTGTATACATACACATACACACACACACACACACAAATTCACACACTCTCACACACACACAGGGGCTGTGTCTCTGTTTCAGTGTTTGTTAGGTTCTGTTGATGATAGAGAAGTAGAATTGGGTGCTTTTAGTTATGATCTCAAAACTGGGTCAAGATAGTACATGTGAAATATGTATTACATCCTCTCCAGGAGAATATATCTTTTAAAACACAGTCAATGATATATAGGAAACAGAGATTTGATTCCTAAATTCAAGCTTTTATTGCAAGCAAGTTGTAATCTGTAGGTGTGTGTGTGTGTGTGTGTGTGTGTGTGTGTGTGTGTACTCCTTCAGTCTTTAATGGTTGTAGAGGCACTTATTGAAAGGAAGGACATTGTTTTTCAAAAAAGTTTTGGGAAGAAATAAGCTAGGCCTCAGAAATGGATTATCTCAAAGCCTCTTTACTAAGACATCCACTAATATTGTAAAAATGTTACCAGTGGCTAATCTCGTACAGTTTTTACTTTCCTTTTATATTATACGTACTTGTTTCTATGAATTTCACTTCAATGTACATGTTTAGCTTTTATAACAAGTCAAAATAATGATTGTAGAAAATATTATCCAATATAAAAGATTATTACAATCAGATATACTCTGAACGAAGACTCTACTAAATATAACTTTCTTATATATTAAAATGTTAATGTTTTCTGAAAGACTATGCTCATTTTTATATGAGATTATTTGACATTTCAATTTGACAATCATCCCCATTATCATACTGCTTATTAAACAATTACTATTGTTATAAACCCTGTTCTTATGGACAGAAAACAAAAATACCTTTTTGGAGCTTACTTTGAAAGAGCTTTGACCTTCATTTTCTTTAAGAAAGTTTTAATTTATCATTTGGACTTTTCCTGTGTGTGTTTTTTTTTTTAGTTGATCTGATTGTGTGATGACCTTTAAGATTATGTTGATTTATGAATTCTAGCTCATCACCATTTCATATGCTTCTTTTCTCAGGAGAAGGAAAAAAATATCAGGCAGTAGAATTTGGGAGAGTAGTGAGTTTTTATTGCTCCTTCAGTAAATATTAAAGAAAATCCAAGATCTGTAGGCAGTTGTCATAATGAGGCAAATTTAGGTTCAGCATTGAAAAAAAACTGTAATAATTGGAGAATTTGAAATGTAGAATGGATTGACTAATGAAAATTTAAGCTCTTTCACATATTGAAAAAGAGTGGAAGTTGCATGATAATCCTTCATGTGTATTTCAAATGGAATTCTTATGTTGAGAGAGGAGTCAGATGACTTTTAAGTTTAATTCTAATTATGCTATTTTGTAATTTTAAACGTTTAGAGAGGTAAAATGTTAATTCTTTGAAAATATGGACTTTTTAAAAATTAAGACATAAGCAATGATTTAGCTAATTGGGCTGTTTGCTTTTAAATGTTTCTATCCTGATTATAATGGCAATGATTTGATCTGTGCAGAGATAAAGTAGTAACAATAATACATCAATTGCTTTGATATATGCTCATATTTATATCATCCTAGGATAGGACTCAGGAAGCCAAATATTACTTCTGTATTGTTCCCACCTCCTGGCTCATTTTTAGTTTAGTGTTGTTATTGTTTTGGTTGTTGATGTTAGTTTGTCTGGTTATTTTCTTGTATAGTGACATGATTTATTTGTACATTAAATGTTAAACATGGTGATCTTATAGTCTCATGTGATATAAATATTGTGTTAACCACTGATTCACTGACCCGTAGACATTATTTGTATGATCTCACTCATACTGGATTACTGCCCACTTACTACATATCTTCTATGGAGAAATCCTGTTACAACATTACAACTTCAAGTGAAGTATTTATCTCAGTGGCTTTTATCTTTTCCTTAGCTGACAAAAGTTAAAACAAACAAAATATATTAAAATAGATCATATCTAACTGCCCGATAAAGATTTTGGAGATGTGCCTGCTGGTTTGGTTTTTCCCCTCCAAAACAAGAGGCACAATGTAATTAAGCAGCAACTTGAATTGGAGAGGAGGAACAGAGAAACAAGGAATCCTAGAAGTGACAGGAAGCATGAAAGTTACATTACAAAAGACCAGGAAGTGAAGTTTAAGGGACCCCGAGGAGGTACTTTGGAGAAACTCTATCTGGTAAACCAAAATCACATGTGGATAGTATATCAGTCAGCCAGGTATAAGGAACAATTTAAACCCCCGTTGGAAATACGGACTTGGAGGAATAATCTTGCACTGGGTTCTCCTTATGTTTGGGGCCTCAGCAGACCTACTACCACCATATATGTGTGATAGTCCACTTAACTAAATTTGATTAAAATACGTTTTCAATACAGAAAGTGTGTCGGTCTAAACACTTTTTGTTAGGATGCAGTTTCCTGGATCTTGATGATACACTAAGCTTTTTTTTTTTAATTACCTGGTAATTACATTAAACACCACTGGCTCTCATGGGAAATTATTTTCTCTTATTCAAAGATATTTTTAATTTTTAAAATACCATGAAATACCTTGACATACAAAAATGAACAAAGGGTAATATACTCAGCCACCAATTATCTCCCAGTTGACTTAAGAAATAAACTACTGTTTAAGCTAAATTATCCCCTGTATTATATCTGCCTACTAAAAACAAAGCAAACAAAAAAGTCACCTTAAATATCATCCTAATGTCCCTTCATTAAGGGAACAAGTATTCAGGTGTTGATGTTTACCATTACCTTGCTTTTTTAAGTATGTCTAGGCCAAATATATGCATTTGTAATTATAACTGATAAGGAAGGACTTCTGCCATTTTGCGAATGTTTTGTATGTCTTATATGTTTTTTGATTGTCGTTTCCTCCATTGCTGTCTTCTTTTGTGTTTACTTGAATTTCTTTACTTTTCGTTTATTTATTTATTTATTTTTGTAGTGAACTGTCTGGATTGCCTTTTGATGTATTTTTGTGTATTTTTCAGATATTTTCTTTCTGAGTGCCATGGAGATTATATTTAACATCATAAATTTACCAAATCTACTTTGAATTGATACTGACTGACTTAACTTCAACAACATACAAAAACTCTGCTCCTGGATAGCTCTGTATTCTCTTCTAGTGGATTGTGTACAGTGAAGTTAACGAAGATCTCAAGTTTCACAACTGAGGGCAGTCACGTCATCTCCAGACCACGAGAATTTTCAGACCACATACATTCAAAGACATTGTCCATGATGACATAAATAAATCCAATTATGTAGGGAGAAGTAACCCTTATAATTTAGTGGATGATTACGTTATAATCTCTTTACAGGAACACCAATTGTTATTACTTTGAAGAAGAAATATTGTTTTTTTCATGTTTATGCTTTTATACTTAATTTTCTGTTTGGTTTTAATTTTGTTTCAATGAAATACTTTTAAGGCTACAATATACTAATCCATGAATCTTAAAATGTCATAAAATCCTTAACTAATTTCTCCTGCTTTGGTGACAATCAAACTGAATATCTCAGGAAAAAAAACAACAATAAATGTTGATTAAATAATGTGAATATTGCCACGTCTTTAAAATGTAGCAAACAAAGAAATTATCTATATACCGTGTTTCCCCGAAAATAAGACCTAGCTGGAAAATCAGCTCTAATGTGTCTTTTGTAGTACAAATTAATATAACACCCAGTCTTATTTTACTACAATATAAAACCAGGTCTTCTATAATACAATACAATACAATACAATACAATACAATACAATACAATACAATATAATGTAAAGTAGGTCTTATATTAATTTTTGCTCCAAAAGACACATTAGAGCTGATTGTCCAGCTAGGTCTTATTTTCGGTGAAACACGGTAGTACTTTTAGTTGCTTTAAGAAACATTTCCTGAAATCAAAACGAGGAACATATCAAAAAGCAAGCCTGTCTCTTTAGTCTGTGTAAATACACTAAATATTAGTATGTGATATAATTTATAGTTAGGATAAATATTCAACATCAATTGTACTTCATTCACGTTAGAAAAGAAAGCGTTCTCCTTTCCGTCATTGCGACAGTAGTTGGCCAGCACTTGAACTTGAAGCTCAAATTCAGTTGGCAAGAGCATAACATTGTCAGTTAAATAACACTTGTAGTGACTGCTATCATGATGCGAGTCCAACATGTCTTTTTTTTGATATCACTTTTTACATTTTCATGAATTTGAATGATTTATACACTCAAACATATATTGCATTCGTACAAAGAACTTTCATTTCCTTTATGTATGCCATGCACACACCACCACCACAAAAATTAGAAACCCAGGTCATTTCTTTTTATGTTGGAGATTTTATAATTTAACCTTTTACATTATTTATTAATTACTTATTAGTTATCTATGAAATATTTTAAAATACTTCAGATTGTATTCCTGTTCATTTTCACGGGTTTTACTAAACCCAATTTTGAATAAAATGATTGAATCACATTTTTGAATACTTATAATTGTAAAGCAGTAGCATGCTCTATCTCTTTTTAATGGAGCCATTGTCTAAATATGTTCCTCCATAACAGGATCCATAAGTATGTATGAATATTATGTCCATTTGACAAATAACTATATTGAGGAAATGAAAAATAACTTTGCAAAAAGCCTATTTCATAACTATACCAAGATGTACCTGAGTCTAATAATTTCCAGTACAATGCTATTATAATAAACCTTCTCATTAAAAATATGATACGACACACTGAGTCTTTGAGATATAATATCACAAAATACTTAAAAATTACAAAAAAATCTTTTAATTAAAAGTATAGTCTTATAGGATTTTTTAAAATGAAACTGATGAAAAGAACTGAGAGTTTGATTTAAAAAAATTTAGATACTGCCAAACAATTATGTCACTACATAATTTCAAAGCAATTTGCAGATTTTATACACTTTAGATGTTTTAGCACTTACAATTAATGAGGAGGTGAACTTCAATTTTTTGTATTTTAGATTCTACAATCTCAATCTCATAAAGTTGTATTGTAAAATTATGTAAGGCAGTTATATTTCTAATTCAGATTTAAAATCCATTGTGGTTAGTACACTTCAAAGGCCAATAATGGAAACTGATAAAAATAAGCTTCAAAATAAGAGTACAGTATTTATATAAAAACTCTTGAATGCAGAAGTGCAATTGTACCTAAAAAAAGGAAGGGAAAAAGATCTTTTTCAGATAGTCGCCTCTATATTTTCCACCTTTTTTTCTATGTAGGTCAGCAAATGTGTTATGGCTTTCCCTATCTCCTGTATCAACCCAGATTCTTACTTGCACAAAGAAAGTAAATTTACTGAAAAGAGACTAGATTCTTTGTGGAAGCGTTGGGAATTGTATTATAATAAGGGACTCAGAAAGCAGCCAGAACAAAACAGGTACCCAAAGTAATAGCAGAGCTCTTCTCACTGCCACTGCCATTTAATCCTGAATTCCCTAACTTGGATTCTGTCACTACCAGTATTAACCCTGAATATTGCCACATACCTTTCCTATTTCGCCTCTGTTAAGGGGTTGACAATTCTATTGTTACGATAATCTTTAGTTGCAGATTCAGAAATCATGTTTGTATGTCTCTTACTGGTTGAGCATCTTGTATACTGGGGGTGCCCCCCCAAAAAAAGTATACATATGACTTGTATTCGTCTTCTGTTATCAGTATACATTAAGTATTCCAATTTTAATGCAGTTTTTTCCTTGCTTAAAATTTGTATACGTATTTTTGGCACCCTTTGTGTAATAAGTGTATCTCAGCTACTGAGAGAGCATGTTACAAATACACATTTTATTTACTTTTAAGAATACAAAGTGAGCTCTTTCTCCGAGAGGCTTACAGTTGGTGGAAATATCTAATCAAGAAATAGGGTACAGAAAGCCTCATAGACAAAGTGGTAATATATTTATCCCTGTTACCACGTTCACATGATAAATACCTAAGCTAATGGAGAAATAGTAGGGTAGTTGCCTAATCCCTATGACGGATTTTTAGGGGAAGTGTCTAATTGGGGCAAAAGTGATCAGGTACTCATTCCTGTCACACCCAATGACTGAGGCCACAGCACAGGGACAGCAAGCATACATTTGGGCAGTTCTGCCTCTGTAGTAGTTTCTTGTGGCTGCTGTAATAATTTATCACAAATCCAGTGGCTTAAAACAACGGAAATTTATTCTCTCATGGTTCTGGCAGCCGGAAGTCTGATAGTTTTACTGTCCTGAAATCATGGTGTTGGCAGGAGGCTACACTCCTAGGCTCTGAAACAGAATTTGGCCCCTGCTGCTTCCAGCATCTGGAGGCTGCTGGCCATTCTTACCTTGTGGTCATATTCCTGCCTATATGTCCACGTGTCCTTCTCCTTTTCATCTGTCAAAGCTCCTAATTCCTCCTTTTTAAAAGGATCCATGTGATTATATTCAGGGCCCTCACAGGTAATCCAGGATAAGATTGTCTCAGTTGCCATAATTTAATAACACCTGTAAATTTATTATTTTTCAAATTATTTTATTTATTTTGCCATAGAAAGTAACATACATAGCTTCCAAAATTAGAGCACAAGTGCCATTTGCAGAGGATGGCATTTGTTAGACAACTACAGTCGGCCCCCTGACCCTTAAAGATTCATGTCTGCCTCATATGCAAAATACATTCAACACATCCCAGAGAGTCCAAACGTTGTAACCCATTGGAGCACCTACTCCAAGTCCAAAATCTAATCTAAATGTCAGCACCTAAATCTGGTACTGGTAAATATTCTGACTATAATCTTCCCTGAGGCAAAATCTAACTCCATTTGTGGCCCTAAGGAACTAGGACAGAAGTGATACCTTCCTTCCCAAATACAACGGTGGGACAGGCATAGGATAACAGTTAGAGTCCTCACCCCAAACAGGAGAAATGGGAATGAAAATGGAGTCACTGATCTCAAGGGGTTTCAAACTCCATTAGGCTTCAAGCCTGGAAATATACCTTGTTGTGATGTCCTGCCTCCAGGTGATAGGATGACCAACTTTGTACAGGGCTGCAGATCCCAGAGGAGGAGTTGTTATGATTTGGAAGAAATCTCAAAACATATATAACCACAAAAGAAAATGTTAGTAAACTTTAAAAGTATCCTTAAAAGCATATGGGATACTTTCAAGTTGGCTTATCAGGAAAAATGTCAATCAAGCATATCACTAGTAGAAAGACTTTCAAATCCAGATCTATTCAGTAACTCATACATATGAGCTATTCAGAAAATAGCCACATAGTGTGACTTCTTATACTCCCATGGGTTTGTAAATTAACAGTGCATTTGTAATAGTAAATGCAATAGATATTTAAAATTCTAAATCACTCATTTTATTAACTACTTCAGTCTAGAATTTTTGAATATAACTCCTCAAAGAAGAAAAAATCATAAGGATTACTGTAAAAGGTAAACATTTCCTAAAATCACGACTTTCCTGAAAATTTATCACAGCTTCTGTCTTATTTTTTATAACAAAAATATTCTTGCCTCTATTTAAAATCCATTGATGTACCAGTGCCATTTACAGTGACAAATAGAGTCTTTTGCAATGAAAAGAAGTTAAGCTGCCACACAGTGTATCGTACTCTACTTTTCTTGTAACTGCATTTGCAAGACTGCCTGGTTAATGATTTGAAATAGAAATGTTCCACCACCCCCTTCCGAGCTGGGTGAAATGAAGCAACATGGTCACACTTCACTACATTTAGGTCCAACAACATGTCAAATTCTTTTGAGATAAACTGCAAACCATTGACAGACTTTATTTTTCCCCCTAGCAAACCTTATTTCAGAAACAATTTTTTAATATCTCCTACCCTTCTCATAGGAGGAAGAGACGACTTTTCACAACAAAATAATTCTGGGAGCATAGATATGAAACGGCCATTTTGTAACATATTACATAGATATTTTTAATTTTTATTTGATGTATTATTATTATTTTTTTAGTAGCTAATAATACTCACAGCCGCCATTTATTTATCACTGCTGGGCTTATGCTTTGATTTTCACAATTATAAGGAAAGGGATATCTTCCTTTTTTTCAGATAAAGAAATTGAAGGTGAGAAAATAATTTTCAAAATGCCCTGCTGTCATTAATGGCAGACTGAAAAAAAAAAATATTGTGTTTATCTGGCTGCAAAAATCAATGATCATTGCATTATAATTTGTGAACTTTGTGGTAATGGATCGACATAAAAAGAGACTTTATTCACATTTTCACCTCCATTTCTTATCCGTGAGCAGTACAGAATGGGACCACGAGTAGACTTCAAGTCCACGTCTTATTACACATTTGAAAAATACAGACCAAACAAAAACCTGCCATTAACCATGGTAGAGTTTTATCCTCCGATGTTTCCATATAATACGGCATTCCACATCATATTTTTTGTCAAATTAGCCAATTAAACGTGCTGAGTATTATATACCCAGAATTATTTGTTTTAAAGTGTGTTTGTTTTCTAAAAGTAATAAACCACTAGGGAAATTTAATTGTATTAAGATTTTAATAGATTTTTACATCATTCAGCATACAGTACTTTTAATACATGTTTATTGGACATAGACTGAAAATAGTTCACCAGAATGTTCTTGTTTTTGTATTTTATTTTCAAATTTAGAAACATCAGCAATGTACCTTGCCAATTTTCTTTTTGTAAATAAAAGTCATCAGTTCCTTATTTTCTCTGCTTTCACAATTTTAATGATATTCACCTTAAAACTATTTTGTAAAAATGAATAACAGTTTCCTGTTAGCTTTTTATAGCGTTCTTTTGACCATTACATCGGTGCAAATATAATAACATTTATTTTGGCTCTGCTGAACAATTCAATTCAGTGGACTCATGAATATAAATCAGTTATTTAGTCCTTGCTTAGCAGGTAGTAAATTCATATAGTTCTGTTTATATATTGGTTTGCAAACTTCAAGTCCGTTTCTTATCACATTTTTCAGATAATCTCATCTCTACATAACACTGCTCTAGTTTCCAAATTCCGTCATTTATTTTGGTTGTACATGATCTAATCCCATGGTTATGAAGGGAAGCTATTCAACTGCTTGAAATTAGGTTGTTTTCTTTTTCCCCTTGCACAATACAAAATGTAATATCAGATTGATTATTATGGTCGGCATTATAGCTGCAGTGTCCCAGGCTGGTCTGATCAACACTTGCTTTCATAACTCAGCAAAATATGATTATATTATTATTATTAATGGAGGTACAGATCCTTTTGCTAGGTATAGTGTATTTTTAGCAGATTCTGTTATTGGTTCATTTATTTCACTTAGTTTGCAACTTATTTTTTCCTTTTATCTGTTTCCTATTTTTGTTTGCATACTAGTTTATTATATTATCCATGGGCATTACATTTAAAAAAAAAACTATCATTTACTTTCTAGCAAACATACTGAATAAATGAGTTTCTATTTGTATTTCAAAAGGAACAAAATATAAGATACAATTCTGATTAATTAGAAATGTTTCAATTTTATCATTTAGCAAGAGGAAATTTTTCCCTAATATCCGCAGATCATTGTGAGTTATTTTTATTATTTTTATAAGTTGAATGTATTAACTAAAATGAGGTTTCAAACTCTAGTGTTTCATCCTAAGACAGGAGCAGTGCAGACCAAACACAAGACAGCTTTGTATGGCCTACCTGTACTCACACAACAAAATTCAGTGTCTTATGGTAGACATTCAATAAATGTCTTTAAATTTAAAAATTTTAACTACACTTTAATTATAAACTACTAAATTAGAAGATATATACCTTGAAGACTGTAGTTGAAAAGAACATATTTACACTAACATTTCAGGAGGCAAATTATACTGTACTTGTTTTTCACCTTCACATGTAAATCACATTAGAGAAATAGTTCAATACCTCTGATGTTCTCTTAGTCTTTTATAAATTTTTGCTGATTGTAAGAATTACATAATTGTCATTGCATTAGTCTCTGATTTCAATATTATTCTGTAGTCTCCTCTGAGTGGAAAGACAATTTAGACAGGATTACTAAACAGTAAATATTCATAAAGGAGGACGAAGGGGAATAGCAGGAATCACGTCAGTCTTACAGTCTTTGGTTTTCGGTATCTCTTGTGTTTTTTTCATTAGCCTTTTGCAATACATTTTTCAATAAAGCTATTTTGGAATTTCGAAGTTTTACATGCGGATTAAAATAGGTATCTCACTCTGTTTGATTTGCGAGCCCTTGCTTTCAAGTGTACTTCTTAAATGAATGATCTAATTGGAACATTTCCCATAATGGCCATTGTAATTTTAGGTTTTCTTTTTAAGATTTGTCTGTTTTTTGTTTTTTGTTTTCCTTTGGGTGGGGGGTGGATATTTACTGCCTCCCGGACCAAAGTCCTTAGATATAAAATAAGCAGCTGAGCTGGAAGGTGATCCACTCAGGTCTTTGCAATTTGAGGATCCCGTTTCTTTAGCTAAGCCTTGGGTGTCTCAGCATCCAGTTAACACTTAGGAGGGACATGCCACGGGGTGGAGGACGGTGTGATGTTTACAGTGTACCTTATTGCATAGACATTTTCTTGAGGTTGGTGGGTGACCTAGTGTCAATATTTTAGCATGGGAGACTTAGAGTTAGGTGGCCAGAGCTCTAAACGCTTTTAAGTACTCTACCCGTGCCCACCAATTTTGTGGCATCTAAGATTCTCACTAACAACAGACCTACTATTCCTTTACCATGTGTGCCCATTAACAAAAACCAATAGTAACCGAGGGAATGAAAATATGGATATCAACAGTAACCAAAAGAAGGTCTTGGGTGCATACCACCAATGGTTCCCAAAGTAGGTGTTTCATTTTGGATATTTTTGATTTCAATATGCTGTCAAGAAAAATAATTTACCAAGATCAAAAGATCCCCCAAATGGCCATTGTGTTCCAAACTGCCTTTTGTAAGATTGTGCCATCTAGATAAAAAACAGACACAGCCGAGAGTTCCAGTGGGATCTGCAGCCAGACCTCATGACAGTAGGATGCATTGGACATACAGAAACTTTCAGTAAAACGTGAAGGGTTACCAATGCAGGGCAGAGGAGGTCCGAAATCGAGAGAACTTACCTTTGTTGTCTCCTACTCCTGCACACAGACGGTGAACATAAAGTATTCAGCGGGTATCAGAACCAATGTCCAAGTCACCATGGACGGTGCTTCAGATGCCACTTTCTGAAGCCAAGAGATCTCAATGACCGTACTCGGCACACCAAACTAAACAAACCAGAAGGATGAGTTACCATCCTCCTGCTTCTAATTATTTTCCCATCATTTACATTCATGGGAAAAACACTTAAACCACCCATGTGAACTATTGATTATTTAAAGTAAATTCATTCTCCTCTTTCTATAGTTGTGTTGACGTGAACATACCAGGTACTAAAGGGATTTTTTAAATAATTCATTAATTAAAATTACATATCTCGACTGTTTGACAAAATTGTACTTCCTGTGTCTCTGTAGGCCTACTTTATAATGCCAGTTGTGTATATACTAATACTGAGGAAATAAAACACTGAAGTAAATTCTGTGTGGCATAATGTGTAGTTAATGGCATGTGATAGAAATGTTTGTCAATCTTGAAGTCTTCTCTACATTGTCCTGATGATATGTGTGGTCGAGATAGTATATTTGACCTCATGTCAGATGGAACAGCCATATCAATAACCACCTATGAAGCAAATAGGTGGGACCAACATTTCCCACCTATTTCACCTGTCAATGAATTGATTAAATGAATTGTTTGCGAATGGTGTGTTTGTGAGGGAAACATAGATCCAGGGCTCCCTACTCTGCCATCTTGCTGACGTCACTCTTCTTAAATTTTCAAAAATATATTGAAACCGATGATAAACAAACTAGGATACATACTGAATTGAAGTACATGTCTTCTATTCTAACATTTTTATTAAAATGCATTTGCCTGCTATAAGTCTATGTGTATTTGTGATGACTATTTTATAATTATAACTATGATAATTTCACATGTATTCAGGTATGAATATAAAATTTCTGACATGCATTTGGACACAGTTTTGTGTACTTTGTAAACATATTTTACCTTAATTTCATATGATATAAAAATAGAACTGTGAAGAAAATTGAAAATAGGGAAGAAATTTTCTTTTTTAAAAAGCCAACTATTGTAGCATATCTCCAGATAGCCTAAGTTTTCATATTTTCTTTGTATCTGAAAACCTTATTATGATTCTCTCTCATGTATTTCTTATTTACTGAGATTTGGTGTATATGATTTTACTAGACATTACAATTTCAATCCAGCAGTACAAGAGAAGTAAATCAACTTTTTGACACTCAACTCTCACAGCCAATGTGGTTGTATTAATACACTTGAAAATAATCGTCATTATTCTGTGCCAGAGGAATATATGCTAGTACTTTGAAACACAGCTGCCACTTGGATTGGAAAATTACGTTCACAAATGTAAGTCACCACAAGTCCGTAGATTTAGAACTAGTATGACCAGATACTTTGTGTGAGATAATTTTCGCACATTGGAAGACTGCCATTGCAGATTGAGGTATCCATTCTAAAAAATAGGAGAAAAATGTGGTGAGTGCATTAAGCAAAAGTGAAATATTTACTGGACCATAAGTTTTGATTTATGTAAGAAATATGCCAAAACAACTCTAAATTAGTTATAACATAGTTTTTTTAAATTGTTTTTTATTTTTATGCTGTAGTCAGATTTTTCATTTACCAAACACAGTAACATCACTGAAATAAATCTGAGCAAAGAATTGGAAAAATAGGAAGAGGTTTACTTTCTGTTCAGTAAGAGACAGACCACGTGGAGTCATGAGCTGTCATCAGCATTTGGCTCCTTGTGTACCTGTCAGATTACGTGTTAAGGGAGAATTATTTCTGTAACCACAAAAATTAATTCAGAAATGTTCTTTTATAGAACCATTTTCATTAAGTGTTCCTTCCTTCTTTCCTTTCTCCCTTCTTTCTTTTCTTTCTTTGTTGATTTCTTCTACCTTTCCAACACAAGAATGTATTGATTGTCTATATGAAAAAGCAAAGTCCAAATATTGCTATACATATTTGTATATTCACATAAACATATTCACATAAACATATTCACATAAACTATTACAAATAAGCTCTATCTCATATAAATAGATGAAGATAAGAATAAAAAAATAATATGCTTGGGTACAGCCTTGCACCTGGGAAGGAAGAAAGCATCATAATTTATAAATAGCCATAACCACATAGATTATATTAAAAATTTCCCAATGGAAAGTGACGATATATATTACTAGAAGGGTCAAAAGTTAAAGATTGCTTAAATAAATAAAAATAACTAAACATCCCTTTTTTACTTTGTCTTTTACTGCCCAAGATAAATTCATTTCATTTCACATAGAAGTAATCAGTTGCCATAATGTTTACTCCCAATATAACACAATGTTTGTACCTGCAATGGAAATTATATCTACCCTTTCCCAAAGAATGGCAAACACCCTTTTACAAAGCTCCAAACATTTTACCACGTTCTTTCTGTTTTGATGCAAGTTGTGACTTCTGATGGGCATGTCATTCTGAGGTTAGGTGATAACTTCATCCTACCCAATGAACCCAAACAATGGCAGAATGAAAAGAAAAATACCTGCCATGGCAACTCTCCTTTGAGAAAAGAATGAAGTTTGGTGGTGGTGGTGGTGGTGGGGGGAGGAATTCAAAGCATAGTCTCTGTCAAAATTTGGGAGAAAAAAACGAGAAAACAAAACACCTCCCTGCCTAGTAGAATTGTATCTAGTTATGTCAGTGAATTTAGCTGTCTTCAGATTTGCTCACTGGGATTATACCTCTTGAATATTTGTATTTCATGGGAATGAGAAATTAGGGGCTGTCTTCGTTTGTGAAGGCTGCTATAAACAAATACCATACACTGGGTTGCTTATAAACAACATAAATCTATTTCTCACATTTCTGGAGACTGAAAAGCCCAAGGTCAACTTGACAGCATGCTCATCCTCTAGTGAAACCCCTCTCCTTTCTTCATGGCTGGCATCTGCTTGGTGTACCTTCACATGGTGAAAGGTGGAGGGATATCTTCAGGGTCTCTTATAAGGTAGGTACCCCCAAAATGTTCTATCACCTAATATCATCTGTAGGCATTAGGATTTCAACATATGAATTTTGTGGGGACACATTCATTCAAACCATAGCAGTTTGGGTTTTTTTCCATCAAGGCACCTCCTTTAGAATCTCAGTAAGCTAGATTTCTTTTAAGTTCTAGGAATTATTTTTTTAAGAATCAACATCAGAAACCTGATAATAGGACTTTGTGGTTTTATCCCTTGTCATCAGACGTCATAGCTCTTCCTGTCCTTTCAATCAGTGGCTTACTGGTTTTGGCTTGGGTCCAGGATGAAAGGAATGGGCATATGTCTCTAGAAATCAGGTTATAACCCAATTGATAATAATTTAAAATGAGCCAAGTTTTAGTTATGTTACAGGTTTTTAGTAGAAGATATGTAATTTCATATTATTCAAGTTAATATTTAGGAAAACCTAGAGTAGTGCTGGATAGTAGAAATATAATGTGAACCCCAAACATGATCCATATATATAATTTTAAGTATTCTAACAATTATATGAAAAAAAGTAGAAAGAAATGGTGAAAGTAAGTGATATATATTTTCATTCAATATGTCTAAAATTCAAAACTATTATTTCAACACGTAATATAAAAATTGTTACTGACCTATTTTACTTTCCTTGTACAATGTGTTTGAACTCCAGTGTGTTTTGTACACTCGAAGCACATTTCAAGTGCTCAGTAGCCACATCAGTGTAGTATTGGGAGGTGTAGAGAGCTCAAGCTTTTCCTTTCTTTAGATCCTATTTTTATCCCCTGCTCTCATTCAAGATTTACACTCAATTTTGCTGTCACTAACTTTATCCTGGAGTGGAAAGATCAATCTTTTTGCAATTCTATGTCACGCAGTGATTTGTCCTGTACCCATTTCAGATTTCCAGCCATAAACAGAAAGAGGATGACGTCGTGTGCTGTTTATCTGCTTTCACAAAGACCATTTATTATGGCGACTTTGGGCTGCAAGGAGTATTCAACCAACTGAAGCATTTCCCTATGTTTCTTCAAAGTGTCCTAATCCTCAATCCTTCCTCACTCCCATATCACAAATCAAATCAGTATTGTATTTTAGGACTGCCTCTTGCCACATGCTCTGTTCATGTGCCCAATTCCTGTATTACATAGGATGCTTTCACTTCCTATGGAGTAACTCAACTCCAACTTTGGTCAGGTTAGGCTGTGCACTGGAACACACTACTGCAATGCCCAGTGACAGGGCAAGGTGACACAAGACTAGATTCCAGGACACAGCAATTATTACCTTTGTCTCTAGTTCTTGGTTTTGCTTGTCTTTACCAGCATTCCTTTAGAACTGTTCTGTGTCAGGACAAATAACAGTTTGAGACCTATGCTTCACAACTTACCTGTCGCCATGAAAGAGACCTTGTCTTGCCAGCATACAAATATCAATCTGCTCCTAGCCCTAGTTAGACGACTGTGCACCAAGCAGGGGGGTCCTCAGTCAGCCAGGTGCTCAATGAATGTGGCATCGCCATAGTGGTCCTACAGACAAACATGAAAACCCAATACTAGTATAGTCTGCTTAAAAGAGATACAGCCTTCTACATTATCTACGTACTTGTCTCAATGGGTCAAGAAAAATATCTCAAGAGAACCCTCTTCTATTATGTCGACTCAGAGCAAATCTAATTAGCTCTTTTTTTCTTTGCTGCAATACACACGTGATAAAATTGTACTCTTAAGACAAACCAATGTGTCCTTTCTGTTTTTGTTTGTTTGTTTTAAACTTTTTTTCACTTGTCCTCATTGCTTCTGCCCTGAGCCTGAGCCAGTCATATAAACATGTGCCCTCTACTACGTAGGCGAAGATCATTAGAGTTGAACGAAAGACCAAGGAGCATCCACTTTTTTGGTTTTCAGATTTTAAAGCTGTGGTCTAAGTGTAAAACAGAAAATATATATTTTTTTAATTTATTAGTTTCAGGTATACAAGACAAGGTAATACTTAGACGTTCATCATTTATATCCCTCACACTGTGAACTCCCCTCCCCCATCCACTATCCCTCTGACTTCACATCGAGCCATCACATTATATGTATAAAATTATAGTTGGCATTCATTAATGTTTAGCTTCTGGTGTACAATGCCATGATCAGGCATCCACAGTATCCCTGAGGTGGTCTCCCAAATGGGATACGTGTCCATTGGATACCCAACAAAATCTTTACAACATTATTGATTACGTTCCCCAAATTAATTTTCAAAAACCCTGAAGCCATCTTGTGGTTACCAGCTGCTTCCGAATCCCTTCACCTTTCCCCTTATCTCCACCCTCTTCCGCCCATCTAACAACTCTCAGTTTTTCCTTTTTGTCCCCAAAACTGTTTCTGATTAGTTCATTCACTTATTCTAGAAAATATTTTTAAATTGATCAAAATCATTGCAGCATTGTTTACAATAGTAAAATATGGGAGGAGGTAACTAACTATCCATCAAGGGATAAATGAATAAAGAAATTGTGATATATATATGTATGTGTGTATATATGCATGTGATTATAGATACATATATACATACATATATACATATATACATACATATATACACATATATGAATATTCAGCTATAAGTACACTAGAAGCTAAACAATAATGAATGCCAACTATAATTTTATATATATAATGTGATGGCTCGGTGTGAGGTCGGATGGATAATGGATGGGGGGAGGGGGGTTCACAGTGTGAGGGATATAAATGATGAATGTCTAAGTAGTACCTTGTCTTGTACACCTGAAACTAATAAAAAAAGAGGGATATACACATATATATTTAACAGAAAAAAAGAAAGAAAGAATAAACCCTTGCCATTTGTGATAGCACAGATGGACCTTGAGGGTATGATGCTAGGTGAAGTCAGACTGAGAGAGACAAATACCATATGACGTCACTTATATGTGGAATCTAAAAAAAGAAAGGAAGAAAATGCAGAGAAGAGATTGGTGGATGCCACAGACGAGGCCTGCGCTGGGTGCAATGGGTGAAGGTGGTCACGAGGCACCTCTCCAGTGACAGAAGTGTTCTCATCACAAGAAGAAAACAACTGGTAACTGTGTGATGGCGGATGTTAACCAGTCTTATTTCGGCGGTCATTTTGCACCACAAATACCAAAGCATTATGCTGCAGACTTAAAACGAATATAAAGTTACACGTCAATTATACCTCAGTAAGAAAAGAAAGGCTGTCAGAGGTGGTTCCTAAGCCTCTGTGGCCTGAGCAGGGCCGCCCACGGTCCGCAGTGGGCCAGGCTGCGGCCTTTAGTCGGTCACGGTGCTCAGGGACGAGGGCACCTGTGCGAAGTCACACGCAGACGTCCGCCACCACAGGTGGGGAAGCCTGAACTCGGGAGCTGGGGCAGCCCCTTCGCCCTGAAATTCCTGCTCAGGCCCAGCGTTTTCAGGAGCAGCCTGCCCCCCGGGCCAGTTGCTGCAGGGACTCTCCAGAACAGAGACCAGGTGTGACCCATCCTGGGTACCATGGGCGGCACAGTGCGCGTGCGTGTGCGCAGCTTCGCGCCAGGTGCGCGCGTGAGACCCGTGGAGAGCGCTGCGGGCGGCCGTCCTGGATGGCGGGGTCGGGGTGGCGGAGTCCAGCCTGCTCGGAAGACAGTCAGCTGCACAGAGCAGCGCTGGGCGGGTCACCGTGCGGTGCCTCTGGGAGAGGCTGGTGGCCAGCCAGGGGCCTGTAACCGCCAGGAGCGACAGGGCCGGGAAGGCGGCCTGGACCCGGGCAGTGGAGTGAAGGGACCACGACAGAAGTGGCTCCTGGGGCACCAGCCCACTTCAGCACAGCTCGCTGGCCAGCATCCCTGGAGAATATGACGTTGACTTCGGTTGCGTTTTCCATGGCGACAGTCGCGCAAGCTGTGGGCAGAAGCTTCTCCCAGGTGCATCAGATTGACAAGGTAACACCATTACTTTCTTTTCTGTGGATTACTGTGCCAATTGGAAATCAGGGTTGGTGCCACCAAGTGGGTTCCTACTGCAAGGAATTTAAGGACCTCATCCAACTTTATCTGCAGGACATCAAGGGCTCTGGACGTTGTGAAAGTTTCCTTTTAGGTTCTGACGAGAACCCAGAACAGCCCTTTGTGGACTCCTCTCTGGGTTAAGTGGGAGAGACTTGGTGGCATTTGTCTTGAGAGAGATGATTGTGGCGTTTAGTACTATTGTTCGTCTATATTCTTGTCTCCTCTACTTCTGGAGCAGAAGACAATTTTATTTATACATAGTCTACAGGGTAGCCAGGAGGGATTTCAAGTGGTTTGTATCTCCTGGGCTAGCTGCCGCTCACAGTAAACCATTTTATTTGGGTTTCAGAATATATATCAGGTTCTATAAACATGCTCTGTAGTCTGCATGATGGCATCCAGAAGAAATTGTGCCAAAGTGACCACGGAGAGACTTTTTAAGTTGGAAACTTAGCGGCCAGCTGCAAAGGGCACAGCTGTTGCTAATACACCAGAGGCCTACCCAGGGAGTAGCTAGAAAAGCTATATTCCAGGTGCCAAGGAACTAAGTGCTGTGGTCTATGGCGGCAGCAGATCTGGGTGGAAAGGCAGGGTGAATAATGTCAAGTTCATAAATTAATTTTCTTGATCAGGAATTGACTGTACCTATTTTAACAGAAAATACAATGCTAAAAAAAATATGTTTATGAAGGAGAGGGAGAACGAATGATAGCTAAGCCAGAGAGATGGAATGAAAATAAAATGGGAAAGGTGAAATAATGCAACTCCTTGTTTTTGTCCTGATGGTATTAATCCAACTTAAAGGGAGCAATTGATATTTCTGTAGAAAAATAAGATAATTGAAATGTTGGTGTGGGGACAGAGTCCCAGAGAGCAGTTTCCAGGCTCTCAGCCTCACGTGGAAAGGTGCTGGCTCAGGTAGTAGATGGCCATCAGCTGTGACTAGTTGGCCATCGGCTGTAACTGGTTAGCCATTAGCCACTGATATAACTGCCATGGCTGAGCTAGCAAGCGTGGATTACAGTTAGCAAGTGAGGTTGGTTGGCAGAGAAGTGGACAGCTGGTTGCAGATTGTGTGTTTCCTGCTTCCTGTGTCTCCAACCCAGCCGCCAGGGAGAATATAGTGGTATGTCTCCCCTATCTATGACTTCGTAGGTATTTCTTTCTGGCCTTGCCATGGGCAGGGAGCAGGAGCTTAGACCCTGCATAACAATTGGAATCTGTGAAAAATGAAGGATTAGCTATTCATAAGAGATGTTTTCCCCCATTGTGGTGAATTGAATGGCAATAATGTGTGCAAGTGTGAGCTTGTCTGGGAGTTGGTGGTAGAAAAAGAAAACAGCCTCCAGTTTGATGTGTTCTGCAGGATGGCCTGTGGGGTCTCTGCTCCCTCTCCCCACATAAGAACGCAGGATGTGGCTAGGCCCAAAAGGAGCACCCACGGAGCCATAGGTAGGGGAGTCATACCACTATGGTCTCACTGGGTTTACACGACATGCGACCTGCTGTCCGCTTTGCTGCCAACCGACCGACTCTCCTCCACTCTCCTAGGCTTCCCTCCATAGCCGCGGCAGTTATATTAGTGGCCAGTGGCTCACTGGTTACAGCTGACGGCCAATGAGCCACAGCTGATGGCCATCCAATCACAGTTGATGGCCATTTACTACCCGAGCCAGCACCTTTCTATGTGGGGCTGAGAGCCTGGAAACTGCTTTCTGGGGCTCTGTCCCCACAGATGGCATGTACTTTCTCAGATAACTGTAAGGCTCAGTCAGTAACCAAGAGTGATGGTTGAAGATAAGGTGACAAAGATGTCTGAAAAGAGGAGTAGGAGGTATAGTGTACATCATAAGCATTAGAAGAGATAACGTACCAGAGTGAGGTAAAAAGACTTCAGCTACTTCTGTATAAAGTATGAGGGTTGATAGGAGGATTTGGATCAATCAAAAAGTATTGATCTCAATTGCAGAAATTTCTCCAATTACTTTCCGTTTCTTTGGTGCAGACTAAGAAAAGGAAGATGAAAGAGTTCATCCTGATTTGGTAGCCAGATGAGTATGAAAGAAAAGTGAGCAGTTCAGGCGACTTTTATAGGAGTGATTTCAATGATAGACCACATAGTAGCAGACTGGTCAAACAAGGAAGTAAAACCAAGAGGTTGTAGATGGATGGTGGTGATGGAAATAAAACCACAATAATCCTAAAATGATCTAAAAGCCAGATTAAACTGAATTATCGAATTTTCGACTAGAAAAGACTTTAAATATAAGTTATTTCTTCCATCCCTTATTTTAGAGATGGAGGAGCAAGGCTGAAGTGGCTAGATGCCTTAGGAAAACCAGAAAACTGAACTACCCAGTTTAGATGAAATGCCAAAAAATGTATTTTAGCAGAAAAATGTATTTCATACACAGAGAATGAAAAATTGTGGGACCAATTAACAGTTCAGATTATGAAAACAAACAATTCATAATGTAAATAAATATTGATAGGAGACATTACAGTTTGGTGATAAGGAGCGTAGAGGTATTGTGCAGGATGAGCTTATCCAGGAGACACATGACAAAAATAAATTGTATTAGTCTTAAATATCCTCTTACAAGTCACAATAATTACTGTGCTGTGGAATGTGCTATGGGGTATTTAATACATGGATCACGTGTGATTTGCTTTATTACTTATTTCATCTCTTTGGGTAAAGGCATTGAACACTTCCACACAGTAAATTTATTTTCCAGCACTTACATATATACAAGAAATTGGATCCCACTGCTCATTGTATCAGAATATGTCTATACATGTAATTTATAATAAGAAAATTGACAGAAATTGAACATACTTAGAACCTAGTGTACCAGTCATCTTATTGATGATGATACTTTAATTTTCATTTGTAGGTAGTCAATTCATGTTAACAAGTATGACTCACCCTTCAATTTTCAGATTAATCCTTATTTCCTCTGAAGCTGTTTTTTTTTTTTCTCCTGGAAAAATATGACTGTTTCATTTTAATGTAAATTTAATATGCCTTCAATATTGATTTTACACTCATTTCTTGTAGTTACTTTTGGTGGGGCAGGGGTGTGAAAGATGCTTATGTTCTCCCTAAATTGTAAACTGCTGTGGTAGGAACACAATATCCGGCGTTTAGTGGCAAGTGTGGAATATACTATGCTTTCAATTTATGTAAATTGATTGGAAGAGTAAATGGGCAGTAGAATAATAGTTACACTTACAATAAAGGTAAAAGCAAAACAGTACGTAGGACATTACAAGAAAATTTGTTAAACTGGTGAAAACTTTGTGTGGCAGAGTCACGGAGAACAGGCAAGTTTATCCATATGAGTGTGGACTTTATTTGAAATACTCTTTTTAAATTTTTTAATAAATAGGATTATTTAATGCACCTTATATCCATTTTTTGTCCCCTACTTGCTGAATCCTTCTCTTCCCAATTCATGAGACAGCATTAACAGGGAATATTTAAAAATTGCCTGAAACCTTGTATGTTTCATTGGCACAGATAGCTGTCCATGGAGTGTTATTCGACTCAAAAGTTATTGTCAGAACTTAAATCAGGTACAGTCTCTAGAGATCTTGGGGACAAAGAGTTTAGGTGGGCTTTTAAAAAGCTGAAGGAAAAAAAGCACCCACTACATACCCACAAGTGCAGTCACTTCTTTTGAATTGAGAAAAATCTTTGGACATTGTATAATAAAGTCTATTATAACATGAACAATAGTTAAAGGACACGTCGAACCCCAGGTGACTTCTTTTGCAAAGGAAGGTCCATTGTCTGTTCTATATTAATTACCCTTTGATTTGATTGCTACATAGAAGATACGCTTTTTATTCTGTAGATTTTCTATATTTAAAATTGAACACTGCAAATATATTTGAACTTAAATAAAACCGCTTAAAATGGCGAAAGCAATCATATAAAACAACAGTTAATGAATAAGACTGTAGCTATCTGAGACTTAACCATAATTTGATTATTATTGTTAAATGTAAGTCTTTGTTTCCCAGACTGCCATCTATTGGATTTATACTAAAAGGAATTTCATTTTCTATACTAATTCATGGAACGGCCGTGTTTCCCCGAAAATAAGACCTAATCGGTCAATCAGCTCTGATGCATCTTTGAGCAAAACTTAATATAAGAAAGACCCAGTATTATATTACATTGTATTATATTAGATTAGATTAGGTCCGGTTTTGTATTACAGTAAAATAAGACTGCGTCTTATATTAATTTTTGCACCAAAAGACTCATTAGAGCTGATTGTCCAGCTAGGTCTTATTTTCAGAGAAACGCTGTGTTTATAATCTATTAAAATTGCTTTCTTCTTAGGGAATGTCTTTGTCTGAGTTCCCTTGAAAATACAGGTTCAAAACAAAACAAAACTTCGCGTTGATGCTATATTTCTTGTGCAGCTTAATACCAGAACAGGAGAAAGAGAAAAAAGGAAGTATAGCCGAGCAAGCTGGGAAGAAAATACAAAGCAATAAGCTTCTGAGCTGTTGATTATTGAGGCGGGTTTGTCCTGACACTGTAATTGGTATTCATCATGTACTTTCTCACGCAGCTGTCAGAGTGTCCCCTAGTCTTTAGCAAGTGACTGGGCTGCTACGGGTTGCTTCATGGATTGCTGTAACCCTGTGTTGAGTTATAGTTGCTGCAATTGCCCATTGCCAACGATTGCTGAACATGACATACTAAACGATGGCCCCAGGGAATCTACTGGGCTTCGGATGTCTTCCCTTGCCCAATGTTGCATTTAAAACCCTCAGTCCATACTGCAATTCCAAATACTATACCTCAGCCAATAAGCAAACTCCTCTTACCTTTTGATAATTGGAGCCCAAATGGACCAAACAGTAACTACAGCTTCCAAGCAGCGTCCTCTTAATGTGTCTCTTGTCAGATGTTCACTTCTCGGAAAGAGGACAACTAAGCCAGCACAGCTTAATGTTGTAGACATGAGAATCACAAATGGAGAAGTGAGTCTTCAAGAAGGTCCCCTTATTAATATTCTGTCCTGGAAACTGCTGGGCACTAGTGCCATGTATTGGCTGTTAGCAGTTCAATGCATACTCTGGATTCAGAGGGCAGTGCTCCAACCCTGTATCGTGATAGGCCAAAGGTGGTATTTCATTCAGCTGGGAATTCAGTTGGCTGTCCATCTTCTGTCAGGAAGGCTGCTTCTAGAAAAGATGTCTGGATCCTGTGTCATGAATCAAATGGCATTCTTTTTGTTTTCTTTCATTACTGTAGTTAAAATGGTTGGGTCAAAAATAGTCTGTCCTCTTCCACTTATGTTAGACCAGCTAGACCCAAAGCTTTTCCATGTGAAACCAATCGTTAAAATGGGTTTGTCTCCTAGCCTCCTTGCACTTCTCAGCCTTTATATTCTAACAAAAGGATATATTTCAAAGCTCTCAGTCGTCTCATAAATATACCAAAAAAAAAAAAAAAAAATTGCACCGTTTTTAAGAGCTTTTTGTACATCAAAGATATTCATTGTTTTGAAACTAGATTTTAAAGTTCAACAAATATTTATTATTTAACTGCCCTGAAAATAAATGTGGTGTTTTGTTCTTGTTGTTATTCCAAAAATTATTACTTTGATTTCTGTTTTCTCACTTCATCCTCACTCACATATTATATTGCAGTTAGGAATTTGAGTTTATTACTCTGGTTAAAAATACCACTCCTCCCAATATTTTCGTTTTAGTCAGAATTAAAGCTTTTAATTAGAAGCAATAAAACAAATGGTGATGACAGAATTTTGAGTGGGGGATGAAAATTTCTGTTTCCTAGTCCATTTAAATAAAACAGCAGTTGGTCTAAGTTTCTTCTAATACCTATAAGTAAATGCCAATCATTAGATTTCTATAATTCAAAACTATTTATGTACTCTATCTAAATTAAATTATCTAATATGTTTTATGTCATAAATAATAATAGATTTCTAAAAGTATGAGTGGATAAGGAAACAGTGTGTACTCTAAATTGCATATTCTTATACATTATGCAAAATAGCTCTGATCTTAGTTTTATAAATATTAAAGAGTGCTGACTGCATATTAGTAATTATAGGAAATATTATGCTTGTATTCCAGGAACTTACATTTTAAATCAGACAATATCAGAAATCATCCAATTTTTATTATTTTAAACATTTCTTTTCAGATTTATGAAGTTTGAATATCATCGGTATTCAATCAAAAAAAATATTTGGGAAACTTTGGGGAAGAATATTTTTGATGAGAAATGAATTTGGGAATCTCGATAATATAGGAGTTAATGAATAATTTTATTAACTTACAAGAAACCGCTCAGAAACAACCAGTGCTCTTTCTACAAATGTCATAGGAGCATTTAAGAATTACATACATTTATGGTAAAATAATAACGAATTTTCCTTATTTAAATAGCTGCATACACTTTAATGAAACAGGAATAAATACAGAAGTATTTCCTAGTTATTTGTAATTTTTTAAATTTTATTTTCAATAAAAATTTCCCCCTATTTCATGCTTAACAGAAGTAATCATGAAGACCCATTATGCAAAGGAAATATTGAAGAGTCTAATGAAAAAAATCATATAATAATCAGGTTAATATGTAATCCAAATACTAGCAAGTTACAGAAAAATGAGGTTAAAATAAAGCTGCAAAGGGTTTGTTCTGAACCTATGTTTTTTGAAGTGCTGTTTTCATTAGCCAGGAAGTCCGTTTACTCCTGTGTTGTAGCAATGCGATAGGACTAAAGAAAGGTTTTATCGCAGCCTTCTGGTGTTTCCACACAATTTATAGAGACTTTGGTAAAATTGCGTTGACAGCAGTACCCTAACTATGTGTCTTAAATCAATGGTATTGATTTCAATTATGTCTGATTTCTGCTTTGGGGTTAGCAACTTGGAGATAGGGCCCAAGTTAACCATTAAATATGATTTCATGGCCCCTTGCTCACTCTACTTCTCACTTGATTCCCATGATGCAACTGTGATTCCAACTATTCCTTAGAATGTTGTGTTAGCCTACTTATTCCCCTGGAACATAGGAAGCCCAAATCTCAAGGACATACTGTCCTTATTTAATGGAGGTCCACATGGAATAATCAGGGTGAGAGAAAAATATTTTATAGCATCTGCCTTCCCTACATATTTCTAAAATACATGCTTCACAGCCTAGCTCAGGAAGCTTGGGACAAGCAAACTCTCAAGGTTATTCTGCTCTGACCTGAGTTACACATGTATCTAACAGGAGTGGCCTGTGTTTAGAGTTACAGTTCTCCACAATCTCTTTCAAACACTAATGCATGAAAGTTGAAGACAAAATCCTGCCACCAGGCTGATATTTATTAGACAGACACATGTTTTTTTCTTTTTTCAGCAAGCTGGTATAAAATACTCTATACCTTCTGTTCGGGAGGCTTGATTTAAATACAAAAAACTCTGTTATGTTCTTTGATCAAAACTTACTTAAAGGTTTCATTCTAAGAAGTGAAAACGTATTCTACAGGCAGAATTCTTTTATCCTGAGGATCAGTTGCCACCAATAACCCTTTGGTCCAGTGGTAGGACACAAAAATAAGTTGTCATCCCTAAAGTGACATACAAGTACTACATGGCTTATAAGACGCTTAAGGTCTGCTCATGCAAGGGTAAGGAAGGTTTCTAAATAGTTCAAACATTTCGCCTTTACTACCAAGCTCCACAAAGATCTCATTTTTATAATCCGTATTGTCATTTAACAAGTGACTAATTTTGTAATTGGATAGCCATTTGTTATGCTAAGCATGGTGGCAAACCTTCTAATAACAATCACATAAAAATACAGCCAAAGAAGTAGCTGAATCTGAAATACGAGCTTTCTGATTAGAGTGTTGGGAGACTTGCCAGGAATATAGGCTGTCCTGTTGCATTCATGGTGGCTCTGCTACACTCCCCCATTGGATATTTGATCACCCGTGATTCACTCAGGACATAGCATAGATGGAAACCTGTTTTTCTTCATTTTACTTGACGTATTGGACAGAAAACCCAACACTGACGTATTAGGTCAGTGAACATTCAGCATCGGTAAGCAAATCAAAAAAGGATTAAGTGTATTAAGAAAAAGTACATAATCTAGGTATGCTGAATTTGAAAAATAGCCTCTTCCATTTCTTATTTCAGAATGAGGTAATTATAAACCTTGTCAGTTGAAATTAAGATTATATGACTTCAACTAATTTGGAGCTAAATTATTCATTTGAGGCCTTTGAGGTAGACAGAAGTCCTGTAAGGGAAACACAGATATTTCCTTCTTGGAAAGTGTGGTTTTTTCCTCTGTATTCCTATCAGAGACCAAGGCAGAACCTACAGTAAAGGGAGCAGAAAAACTGACATTTTGAAGGGATAAGCATGAAATACTGGACTTCCTTCTCAGCGGTTATAATCCAGCTTATCAGTTTAATGAAGCAATCAGTAATTTAGATTCCAAACACTTCTAAGAAATATATAAATTCATAGGACTATAATAACCAATGCTCTGTATTGTTAGAGAAATTGAGCATGCCTGTTGTTATCTCCATGAATTATAGCAGAAGAGAAGGAAGTCCTCAAAAAGGCAATGATATTGATTCATTTCTATATATAAATAAGGAAATGCATATTAAATGCATACAATATTTATGTGTACACACACACACACACCATACCCATATCTATATGGATGGGTGTGTATCATTGTTTCTGAAAACTGAAGATGCGTTTAAGAAATATTGCAAGATGACTCCAGAGTCCTGGTGACCACCTGACCTTGCCGATGATTATATATTTTACCTCAAGCAAGATATTTAGAGTCTGGGGGGCTCAATTTCCATTTCGGTAAGACTGTAGGAGAGGAAGGCATGAATGTCTAAGGTCATGCAGTTTCTGGTATTCTTTGATTCTGCTTATCTTCAATTTAAAACTTGTTTTTTTTTTAATTTTGTGCTTTCTGCAGATGATTATCAATGGCTGAGACTCGGAGAAAAATAAATCTTGGAAGGCTGATATTCCTTGATAGCTTTGAAAGTGCTTCTTGGAGAGAGCTGTATTTCCAGAGCATGCAGCAGGAAACTATTGTGCTTTAGGTCTTGCCTTAAAGCAAGATAACACTTCGCCACTCAAAGAAGGCAGAAAAATGACAGATGGAGGTATGTGATTTTGATTATCTAATACCACTCATATCCTCAGTGACAAATGTGATTTTTATATGATAATACTTTAAAGTAACTGGCTTTTTTTATGATTACAATGTGTGTATATGTTGTTTCTACGTGTGTGAACTCTTTATGAAACTATGTTTACTAAAAATGATTGTTTTGGATTGGTCAGCAGTATAAAATGAAAAATTTATTAATAAAAAATGCCCTCAAGTGAGCCTATAATTACAGTTTATTCTTGACATATGTTGCTTTTTACTTGACTTTTCAAAGGGATGCATGGTGGCTGTCTGCAGAGAGCCTTAGCTTGTATGGAATGGCGAGTTGAATGGAATACACAGTGGATGATATACCACTTTCACTATTTTCTGGAAAAGAAATATGTGAAAACTGACTTGGTTATTCATAATTCACTATATTTTCAATATTTCTTCTTTTTATTTTTATTTAACTTGAAGGAGTGTATTATACATCTAGCATTCTATGTTGAGACTTTTGGTCATACTGTATAATTTTGAGTCAATGAAAATATAAAATTTCTAATTTTCTTATGCATTAGTAAGGCCAACTTTTTCATTTCTAAAATGAGCTAAGGGATTAAGTTTCCTGATGAGAAATTTAATTTGTGTCTCAAAAGTTTAATCTTCTATTCTGAATTTATTTTTAGTCAAGGCAGCTAGGCAAAGTCGAAATATTCTTTCCATGAGCTGTCCATCACTTGCATTGTTTGAATAGATAAACAAATCTGAAAGAATGTATAAAAATCAATTAACCAAACAATCATGCATTGAACACAGAAGATGTAAATATTAAATGCTAAAAACATATTCAACCAAAAAGTCTAGCGGATTGCTAACATAATTATTATTTAATTTTATTTAATATAATATATTTCTATCATGATATTTTAATCTAAGAGTCAACTTAAGTGTTAGAGAAGGTAAATGTAAGAATTCTGGTTCATTATTCTTCAGTTTCAAAAAAATGTATATTTATGTGGGTTTATTTCTGGGTTTTCAGTTCTATTCCATTGGTCTGTTTTTCTGCCAATACCATGCTGTTTTGATTATTGTTGTTCTGTAGCACAAGCTGAGGTCAGGGAGTGTGAGATATCCAGCATTGTTCTTTTTTTTTTTTTAGGATTGCTTTGGCTATTCACTGTCTTTTGTGGTTCCATAAAAATCTGATTTTTTTTGTTCTATTTCTTTTAAAAATGCCATTGGGACATTGATGGGGATTTCATTAAATCTGTGTATTGCTTTGGGTGGTATGGCCTTTTAACTACCGTGTTTCCCTGAAAATAAGACTTGGCCGGACCATCATCTCTAATGCATCTTTTGGAGCAAAATTTAATATAAGACCCGGTATTATATGATATTAATTATATCAATTACATTAATTGCATATTAATTATATTATATTGTATTATTTTATATTACATTACATTACATTACATCATATTATATTATATTAGACCGGGTCTTGTAGTAAAATAAGACTGGATCTTATATAAATTTTTGCTCCAAAAGACACATTAGAGCTGATTGTCTGGCTAGATCTTATTTTCGGGGAAACACAGTATGTTGGTTCTTCCAATCCATGGGCATGGAATGTCTTTTCATTTCGTGGTGTCTTCTTCAGTTTCTTTTTAAAATGTCTTATCGTTTTCAGTGTATAGGTCTTTGAAATCCGTGGTTAAGTTTATTCCTAGGTATCTTATTCTTTTTGTTGCAATTGCAAAAGGAATCTTTTTAAAAAAATTCTTTTTCTGAAATATCATTGTTAGAATATGGGACTGCAATGGCTTATTGCACGTTGATTTTGTAGCCAGCAACTTTATTGTATTTATGTATTGTTTCTAATAGCTTTTGGTGTAGTTTTTAGAGTTTTCTATGTAAAGAATCATGCCATTTGGAAAATGTGACAGTTTAACTTCTTCATTCCCAATTTGGAGGCCTTGTATTTCTTTCTCTTGCCTGATTGCTCTGTGTAGGACTTCTGATACTATGTTGAAAAGCAGAGGTGATAGGGGACAGCCCTGTCGTGTTCCTGAACGTAGAGCAAAGGGCTTCAGCTTTTCACCATTAATTATGGTATTAGCTGAGGGTTTGTCATATATGGCCTTTATTATGTTAAGGTATTTTCCTCTTAGACCCATTTTATTAAGTGTTTTAATCATAAATGGATGATGTTGTGTCATAACGTATTTCATAACTTGTCAAATGTTTTTTTTCTGTATCTATTGTTATACGATTTTTATCTTTTGTCTATGTGGTGTATCATATTGATCAATTTGCGTATGGAAAGTATAAGACTTTCTTTGGTCAGTGTTTATACTAATACTTGTATAAACTGCTCAAATAAAAGAAGAAAACTCGCTCAAAAAATGAGTAAATTATAAATGGAATGTTGTGTACATATTTCATCCTAATGATTCTCAAGTACAACAGTTAAAAAAATCAAACTTTATCAAATACTTATCCATTTGAAACTAATACAAATAGAAGGGGTGGCAATGAAAAGGCAGAGTTTTAACTATTTGAATTTTTATTTAATAAAATTAATTCTTTGTCATGATTCTGTAATCAGAACAGTATTATTAAAACTAGAAATTTTGAGTTGCTCTAAAATTTAGTATCAGAATATTTGTTTGTATGGTACATATGTCTTTGCTTTTGTGCTATGATCTTACCTCAAACTTCTAGTTGTCGAGCTTTATTTATATTGAATAAATTAAGGAACATCAACTCTGTTCCCTTCAGTACACCCTTGGCCCGATCATCTCCGCCATGACTGTGTGTTCACTCTCATACACTTATGATGCTGTATGAGTCAGACACTGGGTAAACCAGGGCCTTGAGTAAGTATGTTTCATCTTAAATCTCCTCTAAGGTATTTGCTCAGAAATTAGTAAGTGAGTGCCTCCAGCTGACTTACAGAGGTTATTAAGCAGCCACAAATCTCGTAAGTTGCCAGCAGAACTCTCCTATGCACTCTTGGGAATTTTCTCCTCCACCAAACTAGGATTTGAGTTTCTGAATAATACAGTAAGCTCTCGGTTCCATCAATTATTAATAAGGATGTCTTATTAATAATAAGAATATCTTATTTGAGACCTTTTTCAGCCAATGTAGAAATAAGTTCCCAATAAAAAAATAAAAATTTCCATAAGCATGTTTTCCATATTAGCTCATTTGACCTTTGCAACATTTTACCAAAGGCTAGATGAGAATGACTATTTACCATCAATTTCCCTTTAATATAATAATTAAACCAACTAATGTCAATGGCTGAACTAATATCATCATGTTGTTTCTCTGTCCCCTTCTTTGTTGGGGTTAATAATCTAGTTTCACTCCCCATCATTCAATATTGTTCATTTTTACCTGCTGTCACTCATATTAAAGGTCCACTGTTGAGGATCCCTAAATATCACCTGGGAGATTAATCCCACTGTAAATTCTAAGCTGAGTCCTCAGGTGGAGGTAAATTTACCAGAGCCAAGAAAAAGAAATAGGCTTCTGAACCTAGGATTCATTGATTAGAATAATTTCAATTTTGTTGTTTGTGTGCTGCTGATACTGTTTATTTTAGATTTATAACCAGTTGTACACACTTGCTTGGTTTTTTGGATCTCTGCCATATATACTTGTTATTTTAATACATTTGTTTTTTTTATCTACCCTTATGTTCGCCTTGGCATATTCAGTTTCTCTTGTTGTTTATCTCACATCCATTTATCTCTGCCTGTCTTTCTCTGATATTAATTTAGCATGATTCAAACTGTGCAATAATTTGTCAATTGCTTACATCAACAACCGCCAGTCTACATAATTTCAGATGCCTTTGATACCATTTTTGATCAATTTATTTAATGATTCAGTTATTCCAAATTCCAGGAGTAATGCTGGTCCTCACTTTACCAAAGGAATATAAGACTGCATCCCATTGAGTCATACATGTGTTTGTATTGTCCTGGACTTTCTTGTCCACCCTCAGCGTATCTGTTGTTCTGCTTATTTAATTATATTTTACCACATATTATTTTAAATGTACAAAAATGGAAATATAATATTTATACTGAAGAGGAAGGAGTTCAAACTGTACATCTTCGTGAGAGGATTATTAAATAATAGGTGGGCATGTGTTAAAATCACCAGAGCAGTTATATCTTTTGGGAGACATACTATCAGGCTATGAAAATATGCTGTTTCTTCGTAAAAATGTGTGCACAAATTTTATCATTCATCATCCGTCTTGCCTACAGCCCTTATTATTGTGGATGTCTAATGATGATTTTCTATATCCCACATTCCTTCTACATTTGTTACTTGGAATTGTTCAGTAAGGAAGATTTATCTTTTATCCCTTTGGTGAAGTCAGACTGATTCTTGGTAATTGTATTAGTTTTCTAGTGATGCATCAAAAATACTGCACAAATTGAGCAGCCTAAAACAACGCCCCTTTAATAGCTCACTGTTTCCATGTGTCAGATTCTGGCCATGGTGCAACTCAGACGCTTCCTCTGCTCTGAGACTCACAAGACCGAAAACAAGATGGATACAGGGCTCAGTTTCTTTCTGGTAACTTCCCTGGTCACTCGGGTTGTTGGCAGGGTTCAGTTGCCTGTGGTTGTTGGATTGAATTTACTTCCTGGATGTCAGCCAGGCATCATTTTCCCCAGCCAGAGGCCACATACAATCCTTGAGTACCAGTCCCCTTTCTAAACCAGCAATGGTGGCACAGTCCTTCTCAAGCTTCGCATCTTGTGCTTCATTCCTCTACTGCATTTCTCTCTCAGCCCAGGTGGTGAGGAAGCTCTCTGCAGTTAAGCATTCAAGTGATTAGACTGGGCCCACCTGGAGAATTGAGGCTGAGCTTCTTAAGTGGCATAAACTTACTTACATTTGCAAAATTATTTATGCTACGGAACATAACATATTTCAGACAACAAAGACCAAAGGGAGCCCACATCATCCCCACCAGTTATTTTTTATTTGGTTTATAAGCAAATAAATTTTTATTGTGTTTTTTTGCTGACATTCTTTTAGCTTTGACCATTGGGAGCTCTTTGTCCTCTAGGTAATCCTTTGGTCCTATCTTCCTCATTTTTTTTAAGCACATTTTTTTTTTTTTTAAATTTGTGGCACTACTGAATACCGTGGGCTCATCTAGTATTTTTTCTGCCCAGACTTGTGGTAAGCAATTGCTACAAGGAGCCCTGGTTTCTTTTATTCTGAATTCTGTAACACTCTCAAAAACAAAATAAAACAAACAAAAATCAGAGCGACCATGAGACGAGGGACAAACACCCAATTCCTAGAGCTAAGGTAACACATAACTAAGGTGACAGAGAATCCTACAATTTCACATTACACGTGAACACTAATCCTTCAGGGTCACCTCTGGCCTCCACGACTGATGGGCAACTTAGAGAGAAACTACCATCCAGATTCAGGTGCTAACGTTATCTTACCACTCCTCATGCCTTCCTTAAAATCTGGGTAACTGTGACGTTGTGTCCTTGGTCTATCTCCTATCCTCTTGTTTTTGTGTGTGTGTGTGTGTGTGTGTGTTTTTTCCTGGAACTTCTGTTGGACATCATGACATATAATGTCTTAGCTTCTCTTTCATATTGAGGTTAAAATTTTTCTATAATGTGTTCAAGTCATTGGTTTATTGCTACCTACAGATTCAGTTATTCCTTTATCTGCTGCTTAAGCCACCCACCAACTGAGATCATTTTTTTGATATTTATATATTGTCAGAGTTTCAATTTTGTAATTTATCAACTATCAGTAAAGGCAAAGATAGAAATAGCATTACCCTTTGTCGCATTGTACATATATGTGCAAATTCTGGTATTGCTTAAATATGGCTTCCTTAAAATAAACATAGGCTTTTTGGTTTTCTTTCTCAACATTCATAGTGATAAATGTTACTTATAAGCTGCATTCTGTGGGATACTCCACTTCAATAATTTGACAATCTTACAATTTTAATTACAAACCAGTTTGACTATGAATTTAGACTTTTCCAAACGCTGAGACCTACCTAGTTGAATGTTTGGTAATTTGTGTTATATACACAAGACTGGTGAGACGTGAAAAGGTTAACTTTCCCTGGGCTACAGAATATGTGTTTGTAAAATCAGTATACAAGTCCCCTGGTGATCTGATCATGGAATATGTACTCCTAACCACTATCTATTACTGCCTTGTAGTGAATAAACAGTTCTGCTAGATAGTGTATCATGTAGAAAAGCCATTGTGGTCCAAAGGGAGGCACAAGGGAACAAAGCGTATGGTAGCTGCCTTCACAGAATTTACATCTTATTTAGAATATTTCTGGCAAAGTCTAACTTGTTGAATCGAATAGTATTGTAGAGGATGAAATGTGATGTAATATCCATTATCTTGTGGAGCAGGCAAAGATGGAATCAATGCATTGTACCAAAAAAAGAAAAAAAATGAAAACAAGAGGAAGAATGAAATAATAGTTAAATGAGAGATGTAGCATTGTCCTATACTTTTTTTCAGGTATCGATTTAATATACTTTGAAAAAAAATTTTTTTTTGGTTGGAGGGGATTTCTGTGACATTTGTGGATATGTAAAACTCACTCAATTTATAATCTTACACCTACCAACATGTATCACCTTCACAGATTGTCCATCACAGTTATGTTAATTGTGGGGAGGTCTGAATAGTGTCTATTCTCCAGATGACACCATAAGGTTCATGATGGTAGGAGCCACATTTAATTGTACTGTTTAGTTGTTAGATCTTTTCTCATGACACTTACATGTCAATAAAATGATTATTTCAAAAATTAAAGATAAACACTTTTTTCTAAAACACAATGAACACTGTCACATGAAGACCAAATACATTATAATTTTTTAAATTATGCTTTCCTCCACTTTTCTACTTGAGCTTTTATTTTATCTCATTTGTCATACTTTCTATTGCCATCCAAAAAAAAACAAGACTGTTTCATTCACCCAGAATATTAATTTCAAAATGATGATTCCATTATTTAGAGCGCTCATCCTTTGTCTTCCTTAACCAAAACCTTATTTTTGAACATTTAAGGGTAAATTCCACTTTTATTAATATAAATAAAATGAAAGACGATTGGAATGCATGAAGCTCTTCCTCCTATGTTTAGGGTTCTTTTCTTGGGCTAGATTCCCAGCCTTGTAATTGCAAGAGCTGAGAGGGAACATTGGCATATTGAAATAGGATGATTTTCAGATTATGCAAATTACTTCCTGAGGGCACCTCATATGTAATATTAATAAGGCAGATAAAGTTTATAATTACAGTGTTTTGCCATCGGAAACATGGAAATGCTTTATTAGACAAATTAGATTTTAAAAATTATATTTTATAGCTATGATTTCTGTGTGTCAGTGAGGTGTTCAGTAAGAATTTTGGATGCTAGTTTTCACAAAAGCAGTTCATTCAAAGGAAAACCATCTATGCTTCTTGTTATATCCAATCATGAAATGAATAGCCATTCAGGCTCCTGCCACTGTGTCTTGTGTTGTTTCTTCTCATAGCACAACAAAGTTTAGATTGGAAAGAATTTGCTGAATTTTGCAGTTCAATAGTTGTATACTTAAAATTTACAGTTTTTTTTTCTTTCATTATTTCTGTGCTATGAGCTCTTACCTTTTGTAAGCTCTTACCTTGTTTATAACAGTATAAACAAGTGGTAGGAAACAGTAACATTTTAGGTATAAAAAGCAGAAATGGAGTATCTATAGGGAAGTATAAGTCTTACAAAATCAACAACCGCATATCAACATCTATTACCGGAATTAATGAGTTCAGGACCAAATGATGAAGCAAAAAAAGACGAAGCAACAAAAAAAAATCAGGGGTTGCCAGAGGTGAGGGTGGAGGGAGGTGACTAGGCAGAGCAGATATTTTAGGACAGTGGAAATACACTGTATGATACCACATGATGGATACATGTCCTTATACTTTTGTTCAAACCCATAGAATGTCCGACAGCAAGACTGAGCTGTAATAGTAACTGTAGATTCTGAGGGATGGACATGTCAGTGTAGGTTCATCTTTGCTAAAAGCGTATCATTCTGATCAGTGATGTTGATAATAGAAGCTGTGCATGTTTGGGGGCAGGAGATATAAGCAAAATCTCTTTCTCTCAATTTCATTGTTAACTTAAAACTGCTCAAAAAAAATCTTAAATACATTTCTTAAAAATGAAGAACACATGGCCTTTGTTATGGTCCAGGAATTACAGCCTTAGCGGCTCCTTGCCCCTGATTTAGTGACTGGCCACCAAAATGCTGGCTGGCTTGCCAGAAGAAACAATGATCAGATGATGGCTCCACTTCTTCTTACACATTTCTTCTGGATACAAGCAATGCCTCTCACGCTAGAATGTAACTCCTCTCCAGATGTAGGCTGAAGGATGTAGGAGAATAAGTAGTTTTGAACATTTTAGTGTCTACTATTCAGGAAGCTACACCAGGGGAGGATGAGAATGGATACTGAGAACCACTAAGACATCTCTTACCCTTGTTTCCCACTGAAGAGCCATGCAGCATACCACAGGCACATACACGTAAATAAGAGAGACATTAGTAGACAAATAACTATTACCGTTAATAAATGGACTTTCTCCTAGCTTGTGCACACATGTGCATATGCACACACACACACACACACACACACACACACTGAACATTATCCCAAGGGATATCTGAATATCCTTTAGTTACTTTATCCATCTGTGGGTGACCATTATTATTATTAATTATTATTATTATTATTATTATTATTATTGTAATTCAAAGACCAGCAAACAACCTGTAGCACACAACCTCCTCAAATGGTATATGTGTGATTTGGGGAGCAGAAAGGAGTAGATAACTCCTTATTTCTGCAGCTGGCCATAATTAATATTTTAACTATGTACACCCTATGTTCCATTAGTTTTGCAGATGACCAGAGTTGTTTATCGGGGCATAGGAGAGACCAGAATCTCTATTCCTGAAGAGTCTGGCTCTCTTGATATTACTGTATTAGGGTCTGTCATCAGCCATTTTCTTTTACCATTGGGCATAGCAGTTTTGGGGAAGTAACTCAGAAGAGTGGTCACCGACCTGTTGTCCAGGTACACTGCCGAAGAAACTTGAAAGAGAAGGTATTTTAAAAATGTGAAATCAAATGTATGTCATTTGAAATTTGACATCTAAAGCTTTTCGTCATTAAAACAGTCCCAAAGTATAGTTTCTGAGGAGCTGTCATTATTGACTTTAAAGCACAACTTCCCGCTTTTGCTTAGGATCTAGTCGCAGGAGGACTCTTTTGCACCCTCACAACATGAACGAAACATCTGAGAGCTCCATTGGGAAAGACTCTAAGTAACTAAAACCCACCAAGGGGCAGGTCTGTGTGGCGCTGGGAGGGGCCCACAACAGCTTTCTTCCTTGGGAAAGCAGCAGGAAGTAGAAGGACTGCCACAGAGGCAGGTAAAAACACTGATGGAATGGATCACATTTGTAAACCATGATGGCAGTTTGGCAGGATGGTCTAGAATCCCTGGGAGGCCCATACACAATAGGAATCTCCGTGCAGTCTCTGGGGTGATTGGCAGCATAGCGGGACACTGCAAGGGGCTCCTCTGAGGAAAGATTGCTGATGTGTGAGGGCGGAGCTGCACGGGGAGACATTTCCAGGCACTTCAAGCCTTACACTGAGGACGCAACAGCCATAGAAATCCCACGTGGGAGGGGTGTGGAACAAGGCTGAGCGAGTACTCTGTAGTGGTCCTTAAGAATCCTGCCAAAATCTGATATTAGAGGGCGACTGAGAGAGACCCATGAACATCGTAAGCCATCTGCTGCTGAAAGGTGGGTAAGGAAGTGGAAAAAAGAATGTCTACCCACTAAAGATTAAGCTTAGAGTTTCTGCTGAATTCTAAACGTTCTCCTATGTTGCCTTTTTTTTTTTTTTACCACTCTGTTATTTATTTCTAATTGCGTTCTACTGTGTTTTGAAGACATACTTTGTTTCCTCTTCATACTTTTAAATATGTTGAGACTAGTGTTGTGGCTTTGCATTTGATCTGTCTTGACATGAGTCCCATGGGTGCCTGAGAAGAATGTGAAATCTCTGCTTATGTGGAATGTTCTACAGACATATGTTAGATCTAGTTGGTTTATAGTGTTTTCAAGTTTTTCACACCTTATTGATCTTCTGCCTGGTTCTGTTAGCCATTATGGAACATGGGATATTAAATTCTGCAGAGCTTCTTATTCAATTGTCTATTTCTCCTTTCAATGATATCATTTTTGCTGCGTGCATTTTTGGGTACTGTTAATAGGTTAATATATGCTTATAATTGTTATATCATCTTGATGTAAAACTTTCAATATTATGATTTATTGTAAAATATTCAAGTAACTTTTTAATGCCTATTTTAACAGTAATATAGTCGTTTCAGTTCTTACGGTTTCTGTGTACATAGTTTAATCCTTTTATGTTTGATCTATATGTAACTTTGAATCTAATGTGTGCGTGGTCGACAGTATGTCGTTGTTCTCTTGACTCTGCCTGCCTGGAATGGTTCCTGCACCATTGAGCTGGGGTGTCCTCCAGCCCCTCCTGGAGCGAATATGTGCCCTGAGCCTGGGAGCCTGGGGAAGTGGCAGCTCTGTGTTCTTAGCTACCCTTTCTGGGAATACAGTCCCATCATGTTGAGCTGGGTTGGGGGTTGGAGGTAAGGAGGGAGGGTGTTGTGGCTCACACATGTGGCTTTAGTGAATTTTTATAAATATACGTTTCTCTTATTTCCTGTATGTTCTTAGGGCCATTCCCGGAGACTTGTGATTTCCACTCATTATGTGTTCCTTTCACTGGGGAGATAGTCTGTTAGGCACCACGCATTGCCATGCTACAAATCTCAGTTCTTTCCACTGTAATGCTGACCTGCTGCCATCTGCCCCATCCTCTCCCAGAGCAGAACCATTGCTCACATTTTCAGTTTCTTAGCTCTCACATTTTGCTCTGTTTATTAGACTCTTGACCAGCAAAGATGAGAAAATGAAAGCTTAATGAGAAAGTTAAGACACAATATCTTGCTCACCTTTCAGAGGCTCTATTTTTTGGGGGCATCTTGATCCCTGAAGTCCAGGGCACCTTCATAGCCCGAATCTCCAATGTTTGTCCAGCTACATGAGACTGCTCTTGTTCTGAGCTTCTTTTTCTTGACGCCTAAGCTGGATACCGATTAAAATCCTACATGTATCTCGAGAAATGAACATCAGAGAATGTTGGCTCACTTCAGTGCTTTTCCTGTGTTGGGGCTACATTGACCCTTACATCTCAGCTGTCTTGGGTGCTTCCTAAGGCTTTCAAATGTCAGCATGTTTGGATTTCATCTGGCTTTTACAATTGTTCTCGTGGTGGCATTTGCAAGCTCCTCGGTCATAGCCAAGGCTTCCTTAACTGTCAAAAAGAAGCTTAAATTAAAAAGGGTACCATGAAGCATGTCCAGGGAGAAATATCAGAAGTAGCTCATTCCAACTCTCATAATGTACATATTATCCTTGGAACAGACTGAGTTTTCTTTTAATATAACATTTTATAATTCAGTTTTGATGCTTGATGTTTTGCAGGGAGTTGTTTCAATAGATGTTTTCTGTTTCTGGTCGTTACTTTAGATGTGTGGATACTGGGGTTTGATTATTTCAGGTATTTGGAGAATATTGGCATTTGGGGAAGAGACATAGCAGGAAACAGATATTTTGTGTATTGTTGTTTCGTTGTGTTTTCTATTAGAAAGTCAGGGAATCCTGTATGAATTTGGTCATCGCTCTTCGTATTGTCCTCGCTTCAATTGAATTACATGCACTGTTGTCAGTCAGCATGTTAAACTGAATTGCCATTTAAGTCTTCAGTGAGATCGGATTAGTTCCCCATTATCAGAGAAACCGATTGTATAAAAAGTCAGGAAAACAGAGCAGAGAAGCATAATTTGATAGAATCAAAGCAAACATTCATTTTTAGAAGAATGACTAGAATCTCATTTTCTTTTTTGGAAAGCAACCAACAAGAGCTGTATAGCGACTAAGAAAGGAGAACGCTCATGGTGTTCTCCAGATTCGAGTTATGTTTTGTTACCGAGGTACATGCTCTGAGATTACCTGTCACTATTAAGCCCACGAAGCAAGGTGCGTTAGAAAGGCCATGTAATAAACGAAAGAACTCATACCGATGAGAAATAGAAGTGATTCCAAAGTTGTGCAGGGTTTTTGGCATCGTATCACTTTAATTGAAGGACTTTTCTAAGTTTTATAAAAAATAATTGAAGACAGTCCTCCAACATATGAAATGTGGTATTGATCTATTCTTTTTTTCTGTGTGTTTGGTGCACAGTGCCTTATACATACCACATACGTGTTTGTACATGTTTAAATTACCAGGCTTCTAGCTTATGTACTCAAATTATGACTTTATGCTTATTGTTTTGAAATAATCTACATTACAGTTGTCTTATCTGAAAAGTTTAAGTGGTTCAATTTTTACACATGAAATTTCATGTGCCATTTATATTCCCCATTTTAGAAATGTTTGATATTTTGAAGACTATTAAGGGTTTACATTAAACAACAAAACTGGTTACTTTTGTCTAATTTTACAGCAGACACATATCACTAGCATTATCTTTTGGTTTCAGTTGATAAAATGCTGAAAAGGGAACTATTGATCAACTGGGATCTCCTGATTGGGGAGTTAACATTTTAGAAAACAATGAATTTTCCCATTTTAGATAAAATATTTTTCTATGATATTTCTTTGTATCCTATTTGGAAAACCTCAGAAAACGCGACAGATTTCTTCTTAGGTTATGGTCTGGATACCATGACTGTAAGATGTAGGTTTGAAACTCTCTGGGAATATAGAGAATGAAGTTTTATCTTTAGAACCATTAGTAAGGTCATTTCAGACAAAAGCTGCCTCGTCAGGAGTTCATGTGCTCACATAAAAACTGAGTTAGCTGAAAACTGAGTTCTGGATAAATTAGTTATATTCACTGCTCTTTTATTACGATCAGAATACAATTACTAAAATTCTTAGTTTACAGGTCAAGAAAAACATTTACTTTTTTTTTCTAGTAAATATAATGTTTGGGGTAAAGGTGCCCCAAATGCCAGTAATTGTTTTTACTTGGGGAAGTCTTCATGACTGTGTGAACGTGATAACAGGAGTTACTTTTTTGAACAAAGATAGGTCCACTGTAAAATTATACAGTATTTCTAATTTAGAAAACATAAGGATATTTAAAAATTATTCAAAGGTTGGTTCACTAAGGATACACTATGCAGGAGCCCTTGTACTTTTCAGCATACATTTAGAAATAGTGTTTATTCAGCAAAATCCATTTTAACATATTGCTTTCCCTTTGTCTTAAGTTTTATCATACAGCAAATTGATGAAAATAGTCATTGGTCAGCCCTAAAATGTACATTTATCTCATAACTGGTCAGCATCTGGTCTTGACAGAGAATAAAAACAGCAATTCATCAGTCTTGAAGTGATGAATGTCAGTCACTAGGAACCATTACATTGACTTAAGTGGGCTGCTTGGGAGAGCTGAAGCTAGCTTTCCTGCTAAATCTCTAAACCAAGTGATGAGAAGAATCCTTTGACCATGAATAACCAATACTTTGCCTAGGGTACTATCTTATTTCATTTCAGAATTGTGGATGTCAGATAAACCCACCACCCTCACTCCCTGTATTCTCATGTGTATCTCATATATTTTGAATCCAAAAGACCTGATTTGAATAATGTGTCCGCCTTCCCGACTTAACCAAATCACTACTTGATAAAACAAGAACATAGCCCCTTAATCAATACTGCATACAGTTGAGCATGCCACGATTTTGAGGTGTCTGATTATGTTGCATTGTCATGACGCAGTTCATTGTAATACAATGCATGACTTTTTAAATGTTTTGGAAATTAGAAGTTTGCTACTCTTTATTTTTCTCCTTTTTTAATGCGGTGGTTTAGCTTAATGAAATTTGATCAATGGCAAATTGAATTTATTCAATTCTGCTATGATTCATTTTCATCAAAACATGCATCTTAAAGGTCTTGATTTGATAGTCCTTCTGATATGCAAACACTGATAAAAATAAATGATTAAGTGAACATATTTTTAAAAGCATTAAAATACCATATGAAAATCTGTAAACAATACAATTTCACTACATTTACTTAAGTAAAACTCTTATTAAGAGCTCAAATTGAGGATAATAACCAATGATGGATAAAAGGCTACCAAAAAAAATACCTGCTTTTTATAATGGTACCTTTCAAATGCAGAATTGAGCTTTTGCTCGCTTCTGATATACCATTGAATATAAAGCCTGGCTTTTATTAATACATTAAATTCCACTAAAATACTGCCAGACAAAGTAAATTTTATAGAAGTGTTCTTCATTATTTTTATTGTAAGAAAAAGTAGGTGTTGACGAATGAGATTTGCATTCCACATGGTGATGATGTGAAGACGAGGACTTTTGAGCTTTGACACTCTGAACATCTGGCTTCCATCTGGATGCTCAGGGTTGGCATACTTGCTGTCATTCCCCAGCCAAGAGCAAAGATGCAAGGGACCACGGGTGCACAAAGCCAATTATTTCACGGACAAAGCCCATATGAAACACTAGTGGTTGCTACTCATACAACCCAGTGGCCAGAAGTCAGTCTCATCGTCATATCTCACCCCAAGGAGAGAGAGAAATGGGAAAATTAATGATTCACCAAAAGAAAAATCGCCATGCTAAATATATTTTATTATGGAAGAAGAGGAAAACAAATACGGGCTAGATTAGTGTATCACTGTCTGCACCAAGAACCCAGAAAGTGCCTTAGGTATTTGTCTAACAAGTAAAAAACGCACAGGAAATTACAGAAATAACTATGATAACTATCATTATTTCTCTAAAGAGTTTTGGTGTTTCACGTATCCAAAATAATTTCGTATTAGAGGGATCTTTAGTCAGGCCTTTTCAGGGTTGCACATTAGAGATGCGCTGTCCCAAAGTGTGATTTAGGGCACCTGGACTCTGAGAACCGATTGCCTGGATTTGATTCCTGGCCCCACGCCGCCTACTAAGGGAATTTCACAAACTTCTTCATCTCTGTGTGTGTCAGCTTCTTCACCAACAAAACTTAAAGAAAATACTAATGTGCCATTTTGGTTTTTGTAAACATTAGGTGAGTTAATATTTACATTTATGTTTGGACAATGGCAAAACATGATGTATGGGTTAGCTACATCTGTACATGCTATTATTATCATCTCTAAGTTTTGATATCTGTTCTGATTGTATACTTTCTAATAATTTAAAATTGTTATTAATTTTGAGAAGAGTATTACTCAAAAGTATTTGTAAAAAAATCAAACCCAACAAGTGTGAAAAATGCATTTTTTAACTTATATTTTCAATTTACAATGGGTTTGTAGAGACATAATGTGATCTTAAGTTCAGGAGTGCCTGTATAGAGAACATTTAATATAGAACTTATTAAAGAGAGGACAAACAGCCCAATAAAAAAGGGAATGAATGGTTAGAACAGAACCTTCACCAAAGGAGATATATGCATGGCAAGTAAACAAATGGAAAAATGCTTAGTGACATTGGAGAAATGAAAACTACATCTCAATCTGATAGCACAAAACACCCACCAGCTGGCTAAAATGAAGACTGTCTATATATTGTGAATATTTTATTTATGCTTCACTAAAGAGAGCATCACTAAAGAGACATTTTCTGGGATCAATATTGTAACTGTTTTTAGGTTAAGAAAAGAAGCGACTACGGTCAATGTGGCAGCAGTTAGCATACAAAAGTCTCATATAACATACAAAAGTCAAATAAGTGGATTTCCTTATTTTCTGAAGATTTATATGAATGAAGATTTCATACCCCGCTAAAAAAATTTAATGATAATGCAGTTTGTGACGTCTTGATGCTATCCTTTACTCAGTATAAAATCATAGAAACAGATTAATCAATCAGTTCATTTATAGCCTTAATTTCTGTGGACAAATTAAGGAACCATTACAGTCAAAAAAAAAAAAAAGACTCACAGTCCAGAAAAGGGCCAAATTATCTTCAATTTTTTCTCTACCTCTATGTGTATACATGAGATTCATACACTTACAGAGATTCAAAGGGAAAGTTTTTCAGTAGTGCGTCATTGCCAGAATTGAATGGGGCTATTGGTAGGCAAGGAAAAATTGGGTGTAAGCAATCTCAATATATGCTTTCGGATGGAGTCGAGCATCATGTTGACAGCAGCAATGGAATGTCTAAATCTTGATAAGCAGCTGTGTAACACACAGTAATCCAGATTACGTTCGTGCCAATAGTCTCCATTTTTCCCCAAAATTTACTCCTCTCTAAAGAAAGAAAACGTGATTAGAATTAAAAATAGATGTGCCAGAGTAGAATCTTCATAATTTGATGGGAAGGAAGATGTCAGTGTTGCAAGGTGTCATCACGATATGTTTAGGTTACAGGTGTTTATTTCTCGAAGAAGAAGGAAGCCGATAATGTTCCTTTTTTTGTTTAGATGCTAGCATCAGAAATCCGTTTATTATTGAGTTTTTGTCTCATGATCTTCAGGGATTAAACTTCAGGGATCCTGAGAACAATCATCCCAGAGATGTGTAACATCTCTTACTGCTTGATTGAGCACAAAAGCCTTAGAAAGAAGCCTAGGAGGAAAATCCACCCTCTCGCTGTGTAGTTAAAAATCATTTATGCTGCCTGGAGTCAGCACACAAGCAGGCCATGTTAACAGAGCACCACAATTAACCTTTCCTATGCATTAAATGTGCAAATGTTCTATGGGGTGCTCGCTTAGAATAATTTTCCATCATTTACAGAAAGTGTTAGAAAAATAGTTTTCTACCAATAGCTAGGCAGTCTGAAGATTAATTATGGATTTGCTTTTGATGTTTTAACAACTTACCTGTTTTCGTGGATAGGCAAATAGCAACGGTTGTGTGTATGTATATACGTATGTGTTACTGTTTCTCTCCTTTATTCCATTTCAAAAGTGCAACCGTCCTTCTCGAGAAAATGAGAGTGAAATAGCCATTGTTTTAAAGAATGCATTTATCTTTCAATAATAGTTTTATTAATGTCTTTTTCAAAGTCATTTGTCTTTATTAATTGAACACATTTACGGAACACCTTTTTTTATTATATCGCTGTGGGGAGAACACAATGTGACATTTACCCTCCTAACACATTTTTAAGTGTACAGTAAAGTATTAGTAATTGTAAGCACAGCTGATCTCAGGGACTCACTCCTCCTGCGTAATTCAGACCTTATGTTGGTTGATTAGCGGCTCCCTCCTTCCCCTCCCCCAGCTTCTGGTGGCCACTATTATACTCTCTGCTTCTCTGAGTGACTCTTTTAGGTACCCCCGGATAAGTGGGCTCAGGCAGTATCTGTCCATCTGTGCCTGGCTTATTGTACTTAGCATAATGTCTTCAAGTCTCATCTGTGTTGCAACATATGGCAGGATTTCCTTCTTTTTCAAGGCTAAGATTTCATAGTGTGTATATATCACATTTTCTTTATCCATTCATCCGTCAGTGGCCATTCAGGTTGTTTCAGCATCTTGGCTATTGTGAATATTGCAGCTAACGGAGGAGAGCTCTTTGAGATCCCGGTTTCAGTTCTTCATAAATACGCAGAAATGGAATCACTGCATCATTCGGTAGTTTTTTTTTGTTGTTGTTGTTTTTAAGTTTTTGAGGAATTTCCATATCGCACCATTTTGCATTCCCACCAGTAGTGAACAAAATTCCTATTTCTCCACATCGTCACCAATAGGTACCTTTAAAAAAAAATACCCATTCTAATAGGCGTGAAGTGGTACGTGTTGCAATTTTGATTTGCGTTTTCCTGATGATGAGCGATGTTACCTGATGATGAGCGATGTTACCTGATCATGTAACATGAGGTTGCAGAAGACGAGCGTCATTCTGGCCTAAAGACAGACATGTAGGAAGTCGAAGGCTGACTCCAGGGCGGGGAGCTGAGTGTGGTGAGAGGGGGCAAAGGGCTGTTACTGTTGTTACCCACCTTCTAGGACTTGTTCTTTCAACTTATTAACTTGTTTATTCGGGTTTTTATTTCAATACATTTCAATATATTTAGCTATTTTTATTTGTATGTTTTATTTATTTATTGGTTTCCATTTTGTTAAGTTTGCTTTTCTTCCTCTCCTCTCTTCCCCCAGTACACCCCCTCCATACCCTATGAATATGTCCCAAGAGAGTTATATCCCCATAACTGCTCAAATAGTGTGCTATGAATTGGATTACTATTTCTTTTTTTAACAACCTTTTTCCCCTTAAGCTCTATAGTTTCTCTTACGTGTATCTCTCTCATTTCTGTGCACCTAATTTTGTATGTATGTAACTATTATATATATATATATTGCATATTCCCCTATATAATTTCAAAACCCCATGTAATTATATTTTCCATAAGATTAAATAAATCGACAAATCTATTAGGTTTTGTGTTTTCTTAGGGACATACTTCTGGGATTCTCTGTCCCTTCCTTTAACCATGGACTAGTGGTTCTCTTGGTCTGCTTTACACATGTTCTCTCCATTTATCTGTCTTTATTTCCTGGATCCAGCGTCTTCCTCTTCAGTTTGAGTGGAGATGTCTTTTTGTAACTTCCCAAGAAAGTGTTCATGGGATGCGGTTTTTGAGAGGTTAATCATCTGAAAATGTCTGTATTCTACTCTCATACGTGATTGAACACTTGGCCAGGTAGATAATTATCAGTTGAAAATACATTCCCAGAATAGTTCATTTAAAAAATTATATTTTTGTATAATACACATGTGCACATACAACACACACACACACACACACATTCTTATACTTACATAATGGTAAACTGGCATTTCACAAAGGTGTCAAGAGTACACAGTGGAAAAAGGACAGTGTTTTTAACAAATGATGTTGGGAAAATTGGATACCCACGTACAAAAGTGTAAACGTGAACCCATATACCACATGCAAAATCAACTGAGCACCCTCTGTATGTAACAGCTCACTGACAGCGGTGAACAGATGGAGGTAGTCTGCTTGTCCTGGAAAATAAATATGTGTGTGTATAATCTATTGAAAATGTTCTATTTAGAACATATTGTATCTTACATATATATTTGCGTAATATACACCAATTTTGCTAAATAAAGCTACAAATATACAGAGGGTGCCAAAAAATGTATACACATTTTAAGAAAGGAAAAAATACTGTATTAAAATTGTAATAATATATACCGATAACAAAAGATAGATACATGTCACGTGTAAACATTTTTTGGCACTCCAGTATATTTATATGTACATATATGTATATACACTTGGGAACCAAAGAAATGAATACACATGACTTATATTCATCTTTTTTTTATTGGTATATATTGAGTATTACAATTTTAATAGTTTTTTCTTTCTTAAAATGTGTATGCATTCTTTGGGATATTATATATCAGAAATATGCCATACCTACATTTAAACATTTTTATTGGTTGGTTGTTTGCTACTCCACACTCTACCTTTAACCAATGAATACACTTTTTTCAAGAATTGATATTAACAGTACATAATGACAAGACTCTATTAAAACATGAATTGATAAGCTGGATTCAGTGTTCTAGATATGCTTAAATAAAAAATAATAGTAAGTCTTCAGTGTAAAGGAAGGTCTATATAACTGATAATCACATTTTATTTTTCTATATCAATTAGTAGTAATAAGAATTCACATCAGTTGATAAAGAGGGAGGTTATATAGGTTATTTCAGTTGATAATAGGGAGTTTTGTGAAGTAATTCTAAATCAAAACATCTTTTCAATATAGTGCTGTGAAAATAAATCCACTGACTTTCATCATTGTTAATCTAAAAGGAAAAAGCACATAAAGGTAAAGAAAAATATTATGAATTTCATTATAACAGCACCTGTTGTGTAATTTTTTAAAAATTTGTTGGGATGACATTGGTTACTAAAATTATATAGGTTTCAAGTGTACATTTTTATAATACATCATCTATATGTTGCATTGTGTTCACCACCCACAGTCAGTTCTCCTTCCATCAGTATATACTTGAGCCCCTTTACCCTCTTCTACCACCCCTCTCCCTCTTTACCCTCTGGTAACCACTAAACCACTAAAGTGTTGTCTGTGTCTATGAGATTTTGTTTCTTCATTTGTCTTGTTCCTTTCAGTTTTATATCTCACATGAGTAAAGTCATATGGTTCTTAACTATTTCTGCCTGACTCATTTTGCTTACTATAATAATTTCAAGATCCATCCATGTTGTTGCAAATGGCACTATTTCATCTTTTCTTATGGCAGAGTAGTATTCCATTGTGTATATATACCACATCTTCTTTATCCAATCATCTATTGAAGGACACTTTGGTTGTTTCCATGTCTTGGCCACCATGAATAGTGCTGCAGTGAACATCAAGGTACATATATCTTTACAGATAAATGTTTTCAGATATTTTGTGTAGATACCCAAAAGAGGGGTCACTGGGTCATATAGGCTGATAGTCTTAATTTTTTTGAGGAACCTTCTTATGCACCAATAATAAAAAGAAAAATGCTTGTGGAAATGATCAGAATGCTTATTGAGACTGCAGCTAGAAGTACTACATTTTATTTCTGGATAATATGGCAGTATAAATCATAAGGTGCTGTGGAGCTTTAATTAATAGTTGTTAATTGTGCAAGAAAAAAGTCATCGCGTCGGACAATTCTGAATCTTCAGGGACTGGAATTTGACTTCTATAGCTATGAAAAATACACTGTGGAATAAGGGATTATTTATTAATATCGGCAGTAATTAGCATAGAAAAATCTAGCTCATTTCTGTTATCAGTAGTACTTCTTTAACCATGCTAAACATCAGGCACTCTTAGAAACATAGAGTAGAATCAGAGATGTATATGCTATACAAACATAATACTCCCACCTTTACGTAGAACTTACTATTTATTTTATATAAGATATTTCATGCAACCTACATTCACAGACTTGAAAGATAACACAGTGATATTATCAAATTAATATTGATTTCATCAGAGCTATTAAAAATACATTTATTCCATTTCACTTCTTTCATTATTCATAGAGTTCTTTCGAGTACTACATTTTATCCACCTTCTGAAACTGAACACATTCTCTCTAAGACAAGGCGTTACAGTAATGGGTGTATGGCCTCCACTGATGATTGTTTAAAATGATCGAATGCATCCGTATTAGCAATAAGATACCTCATTCTAACATAGGCAAGTTACATTTCTATCTTGAGCTAAAATAATAGTGATCACTGGAGAAAATCAGAAATATAAATACAATTATCTATGCTATGTTATCTCAAGTTCAACTCCCATTTCCTTTCTTACAAAATATACATGGAGAAAAATTTTCTTGTTTTAGATTTGCTTGTTTTTAACTTTTCTATTTACCTCATGTTCTTAGTCATTATTTTAATTTTACCTGCAATAATGTCTTTTCTGTCTTTTTTGGGGTTTTCTAATCATAAATTTGTGTGTCATGTTTTATGGCACATTCCTGTGATGTGCTTGACATCTGTAGTTAGGTTGTATGGTTTATATTTAAACACACACACGCACGCACGCACATACATCGGGGGTGCTAAAAAAATGTAGACACATGACCGCATGACTTGTATTTGTCTTCTGTTATAGGTTATATTGAGTATTACAATTTTAATACAGTTTTTTTCTTTCTTAGAATGTGTGTACATTTTTGGGGGTTACTGTGTGTGTGTGCATGCGTGAGTGCGTGTGCATAAAATATTTGAAGTAATTCCAATTTTACATGGTATCATATACAAAGAAATATTTACTATTGTCTGAAAATTAAGACCAAATAGAGCGACTTACCTAACAAAATTATATCATATAACATGGATCATGTTTCTCTGTAACTTGGACAACAGTAGATATTTATGTTAAATGGCCATTGTATTCTTAAAAATGAATTACGAAAAAAAAAACCCATTCAGTCCTAGCCAAAATTTATATTGCTCAAAAGTAAAGAAGACTGTGCTGGATTTAGAATTATGGAAAAAGCATATCATTGCGTTTTGGTCCACTAGAAAGGATCTGCATAAATCCCTTACTTTCTACCTGGACAAATTACATCGATTGAGGTTAATTGACAAGTCCAGTCTTCAAATTTAATAGTCTGAACACTTCAGTATTTGAAAGGTTAGATGAAATAGAGGATAAAACTGAAGTTTTGTTTACAGTCTCAGAAAAGAAATAGAATGCCCAAATGTCACTAAGAGAAAAATGAAAATAAGAATCTGATTTATGGCTATCAACATAGTTTTAAGTGCTGTATCTTTTGGCATATAAATAATTTGTGATTAATTTTCACAGCTATATCTGAAATTTTTCCGAATCACATAGAGCTACATAGGTCATCAATCCAAACACTTGAAATTAAATAATGTTTAAAGAGAGTTCAACATGAATATACAGTTTATCTTTCTATTTTTCCAGCCTTTCTAATTCTTTTCAGAAAATGAATAACCAACATAGGTTCATACTTAGTATGAACATGAACAAAGGTTCATACTAAGTTATTTTTTCCTTCCATAGTTAAAGAGTAAACAGATTGAAACACAAGGGGGCATTCTGTGACGATACAATCTATATCAACATAAAATAAATTCACATCTTTGGGAAGAGGAATATAAAATCCATTATATTTCAAAATAAAATCAAGGTTGGAAATGAAAAATAAGTAAAAATTGATGATTCACATATTTCTTGAGAATAAATTGGGAACTATATATTTCTTGGGGAATAATATTGTGGTTTCCCTATAGGATTGCCAGATAAAATATAGGCTATCTAGTTAAATTTGAGTTTCAGATAAACAACAAATATCTTCTTTTAGTACAAATATGTCCCAAAAGCATTTGCGGGCATACTTATGCTAAAAGAAAAACAAATGATGCTTATCTGAAATTCAAATTTCACTGGACATTTTGCATATTTATTCCCTGTAATCCACAACTCTATATTCCCTACCCAATTCTGCTGGTACATTTATACTTTGAGCAGAACAGCAGGTATTCCAACATTAACCATCAGAGACAGCTCTAGCATATATGAGTCTGATCCTGTGTGTATCCTCTTTTCTAAAGCTCTGGGCTAATTTGATTTCATCTTTCTCTCTGCTGTATGTCTCTCAGCAGTGGTAGACTGAGTCTTTCCAAGGCAAACAGGGAAGCTCTAACCTCAAAGTTTATATCTGGGCTTAACTCTTCCTAAAGATTTATGTAATCTGAATAATTAGTTGTCAAATGTTTAATGCTGTAACTGTTTTCCTACCCCAAAAAATCAATTTGGGTTCTATTTTTTTTCTCACTTATCTCATTCAGTTGAATCATAGCCACATTTGCATTTAAAAAGAGTGAGAGGGAGAACTAATGGTGCATATTTCGCTTCATTTCAGATTATTTTAAGTATTATCATATATTAAATAGTAATAGGTGCCAGAAACTGAGTGTAGTATTTTACATATATAATCATCATCAATCCTCACTCAGTTGTGTGAAGTAGATATCATTCCTGTTTTAGACAGAAGGACCTGGGAAGGGGGATACATTGCCCAAGGGCACATTTGTAATAATAGGTTGGATAGTTGAAAAAAGTTACCTGTAGAGCTCACATTTTCTTTTTACACTCCATGTTGAATACACTGTAATCTTAATTTATTTATGGATAAAGGCCTCTGGAAAGTGAGAGCATTAATTATAGTAAATAAGGTATTTCAATGTTCAAAGTTGTAATTTACACTTAAGCTGATTTTATTTCAGAAAAACACTCTGGATTACTAACTAAATTCCCTAGTTAGTGTAATAACAAATGTGTGGTAAGAGATTCTTCTTAGGAACTCATATACCTGAAAAGATATATTACATTAGGTGAAAGCACAAACACGAATCCATGGTAGCAAAGATACAGAAATCCTGTGAGAACGTTTGCAGCATTGGACAAACCTTCTCATTAGAGACTTGATTTTCACTTCACTGTTGCTATAGTGTTTAATACTCAGGAAGAATAAACATTCACTATTTCTCAGTGTAACCAGCTGTTACAAAGTGGCATCACTTCATACCAATGGTTGTTCCATTTTGGATGTAGAGGATTTGGGGGTAGAAAGGAAGAAGCAATCTTATAAAACCAAAGGCCTGGAAGTGTGGTTAGAGAGCATCAAATTAAAACCCTGCCCAGTTTTTACGTTTTCCTTCACTGGTATACCTGTTGGGTTTTTTAATATCATTGTTGTTAGTTTTCATAATTTTCATACAATAATATTTTTAAAATCTCTGAATATGAAAAATGTCTGAAATTAGAAGTGACTGACTTAGGAAATTCTGAGATGGAATGACACCCTCGTGACAGGAAAGGTATTGTGGCGAAGTAACGTGTCCTGGATTTTTCAGACTATCTGGTGAAAGCCGTATCTTTCTGGGGCATAGAGATATATGTGCTATAAAGCCAAAGACTGTTGGAGTTCACATCTCCTAGAAATATCTTGACATGCCATGAGCATTCGATCTGTCGTCATTATCTGGTTGACCCCAAAGGATCAGATAAGAATATATCTTTCCTTAAAAGGGCCAAGTGCTTACAGCCTGGCTGGGCACGGTCCCTATGATGCCAGGAAGAGGACTTCAGTTTCTGTGGAAAGTGTTGAAGTCCAGAAATTAGAGACAGAACTCGGTGAGGAAAACGAGAGAACCATGGCACTCTCTGGCTCCAGGAGGCAGTTTGCTCATGTACCAAAGTGTGGGAGTCATTCAGAACCATTCGTTGCCAGGGAGATTCTCTTAGGAAGGGAAGAAAATGGCTGCCTCCTTCATCTTCAGAAGCAGAGAAGAAGCATTTGTCTTTATCCCTGAACTGTGGGGTGTCCAGCTGCTTCTGAAGCTGGCTCTTACCCTGTCACCCTCTGGATATAGATGAGGGCGAAGGGAAGCCAACATGTGTACTATTTACTACGAAGTGTTTAACACACATTTCATCTTTGATCCAGAAAACCACAAGAGTGTATTCAGGGTAAAATAATTCATGGTGAATATTAAAAGCCAACAGATATATCAGAAAAACACCGCAAGGAGAGTGTCATGCACAGAACCTAAAATATGGGAAATGGCTACTTCACAAAGTCAGCAAAACTATACATGTGAACATTTTAGACTTGTAAATATCTGCAGTTTAAATTATTGTTCAAAATTTATGTTTCTGTACTTTTTATATTTGTTCATTTCCTTTCATAATGTAATTAGGTCACTTCATTAAGGTGACATGGAAGAGTATAGAAACATAAAATGAGAGAATGATTAAATAATGGCCTTACTAATTACTTAGAAACACTGAAATAACTTCTAAAATATACACAATTGAATATAATAAGATTAAGGACAAAATGCAAAAGAAAATTAAAGATCGATTAAGAAAAATTTTCTGCATCTATGTTAAAGCTGTGATACCTTGTAGTGTGAGTTGCCCACAATTTAGCTCCATTCTGTAAATAAAAACATATTTGAATGTAAGATTTATTTTATTGATAATTTAAAATTGTCCTCAAAAGAGTCACATATTTTCTTCCAAATAAAAGTTGTAGTAAGGAAGGAGACTAGAAACTAGTAAAGAACATACAGCATTTCTCTCTGTGTTCAAAATTTATGAGTGTCTTCCCCCTACCATGGAAGATTTAGAATGAAAAATTGAAAATGTACAAAAAACAAAGACAAATCAATAAATAAGGGGATTTTAGACATGAATAAGTCATCTGAAGAGTGTAAGATTGAGTGATGGAATCCACAATGTCTGTCGAGGTGGCAATGGGCAAGCTGCAGAAACTGCCTCTTGTTGAGACAGAGAATGTGTACAGATACTGGAGAACTCAACCCCTGAGAAGCCTGGAGAAGTGGGTTCAGGAAAGGGAGCAGGAATGAAGAAGGCCACGAGGCAGCCATATCCGCAGCCAGAGGGACAACACTGAGTGAGTGCCCTGCGCCCGTGGCCCCTGGGCTGATGACGGGGTGCTGGCCCTGCTAACACTGCCCACCTAGAAAACCACCTGCCGCTGCTTCTGCTCCATCTCCCAGAATGCAGTGCCCCTTGTCTGGAGACTCACTGGTCTCAGAGTGAATGAATCTAATAGGTTGAGATTAGATCCATGCAGACTGCAAGGGAAACTACAGGACCAGGAAACTTCAAAAATCACTAAGCAATTTCAGAACTATGGTCTGACCAAAACAGAAGGAGGGTGAAGAGGGAGGGAGGGCAGCAGAGGGGCCGGGATCAAAAAAATATGTGCCTAGATATATAGGGGTATCTGACTGAGTCCAGCTGAGACCACACTGAGAAGTCAAAATCATCCACTAAGATACTGAGATAATGGCTTTGGAGGAATCTTGAATAGCAGATACAAAGGACCAGAAATAGAATTAAGGTTGGTGTCACAGAAAAACAGCATCTCCTTTGTGGTTGGAGCCCAAAAGGGTTGGCTCTCCTTTGATGGCTGATGTGATTGGTGAGTTGCAACAGAAAAGGAAATTCCCATGTTTCAGAAGAAAATGAAGAGCTGAAGAGCTGAATCTGCAGCCACCCAGGGACTTACTGGACCCAATCGTTAGTGGTTTCTGCTTTCCTGCCCTCGCAGGGACTGGAGCCGAGGTTTTTGAGACTCCATGTGTAGTTGTGTACAGTGCTAAGTGTTCTACGGGGAGGGCACCATAAAGTGCCATGGCTCTTAATAATCACAGATGGCATTTGAAGGAAATATTTAAGGATGTTTTTCATGAAAAAAAAATGCAGGAGTGGAATGCTATTAGTGATGGTGGAGAAAAGGGGGGGGTCATTGTCAAAAATCAATAATGATGATTAGTTGGAAGCTGTGGTTAAAAATAAGATGTAAATAGAAAACAGTAGAAGATAGGTTTGGAGGGAGTAATGGTAGGAACAGGCTTTGAAGAGCGCGTACTATTCAAGACATGCTCCAGTGAGCTTACATTTATCCAGCTGTATCTTGCATTATACTCCGTTGATATCCAAAATCCAGCTGTTTTTTCCTTTGCATTTTTCTTCTTCTTCTTTTTTTTTTTGTTTCTATAGTTTTGTGGTTTTTTTTGGCATCTTTTATTTATTTTTTTTAATTTATTTTTTTTAAATAGCTTTTCTTTTCTGCCGCATGGCCTTTGCATATATTTATGTTGCCTAGAATAAATTACCCCACTTTTTTATTACTTTCTTCTCATCTTTCAAATCTATCATTTTTTAGATACTTTCACTGATGCCGTCAGCCATGTTTGATGCAGTGTTAGATGATTGTTAAGAACTTGGGCTCTGGCCCCAAAAGTCTGAGTGCTGTTCCCCGCTCAGCCATGTACTAGTTATGTGGCCTTGGCTAAATACGTTAGCAATTCTGTTTTTCACTTTCCTCTTAATATGGTGGTTGTGTGGATAAAGAGAGTTAATTCACATACAATGTTTTGAATAGTGTTGGAAACATAGCTGAAACTAAATCACAGTTAATTATTATTACATATCAATTATCTTTTTTTTTTTTTTCTGAGAGCACAGTTATCTACCTGTTGTAACACCAGGACAAATTATAATTGTGATTCTTTTGTTTCTCTCTACCTCACCCACTAGCCTTAAATCTCCCTGAAAATGGGTACAATGGATTCTTAGTCACCGTTAGATCACAAAGTCCTGTTAAATGACTGAGTTGATTAATAAGTCAGTGAATTATTTATCTTTTGTTATCATAATTTAGACATTTAGAGACCGAGTGACTGGGAATACACAATATAGTTTACTGTAAAATCGTAAAAGGCAACCGTGGGCTATGTCTGCATATGCCACAGGCTCAGACAAGGGAGCGCTGCATGTGCAGTGACGTACAGAGGCTTTGAGGCTCAGACACGTAACAGACTGGACACAGTAGATGGGGAGGTAAAGCTAGCTTCTCAGCGTCTTCCTGGGAAGGCCAGAAGATAACACCTAGAAACGCCGGGAAGTTGAGGAGTATGAAAATGGGATTTTTTTCCAGTTGCATATCATATCAATTCTTGTATTGCTCAGTAATAGTGACCACAAATCTTAAGATGACTCTTCAGTTGTCGGGGGTTAGGAGTCTGCATGCAGGTGAGATGAGGCCTCTGTTCAGAGTCTCACAGGTGGCCGTCAAGGTGTCACATGGTCTGTCTTGTCATCTGCAGGCGTGGCTGGGGGGAATCTGCTTTCAGGGTCTTCAGGATCTCAGTCACAGTTGCTTCTTTGTACTTGCATGACTGCGGGTCCTCACGTCCTCCTGGCTATTGGTGGGAGGCCCCTCTCTGGCTCTCGGGATGGTCCTCTTTTCCCTACCAGGTGGCCCTTTGCATAAGCAGCTCCCAGTACAGCTGTTTGCTTCTTACATCCATGTAAATAATGTATTTTACAGTCTAGTGATGCAGAATCACAGGTGTGACATCCCATTCCCTTGCCGTATAACATTCGACTTCCAGGACTACACCCTTACATATGTATACAAACAAGAAGTGTCATACCAGCAATATCCGTAATAGCAAAAATCGGAACAAGCCAAATGCCCACTCTAAAAAGACGACTAAATTGTAGGCTACTGTATACTAGTGAAACAGGTGAATCATAGTCTTTTAAACATCAAATGGCAAAACATCAAAGACAAAGCCACAGTGAATCCACACACGATGCTTTAAATATATTAGTTAGGTACACATACCAGCATGGTAAGAGTATAGTGAAAAGTAAAATGATTCGTAAAGTATTGAGGACATTAGATAATTCCTATCAGGGAAATGCAGTCACTTAGGGGCCGCAGTGAGCTTCAGACATATTATTCCATCTGTGAAATGGGAGGGTTTGGGTAAATCAGTGTTTGCCTGTACTATATACTGTTCTTTCAAATATCTATATTGCATATGTATGTGTACTTGTCCATTTAATATATTAATTTATGTTTATACAAATATGTGTTTAATATGTAGTAAATAGCACATGTCTCAAGAAAGTGATTTTTAGCAGGTTTATGAACTTTCGCTGTTTGTGCTCTGAGGAGTATAGTTACATGGCTCTCATCCATGTTAGCTTATCCCATGTGTGCATTTGTTTGGACTAGCATTGATGGACTTCTTTGCACAGGGAGCCTTTTTGCACTACAGGTTCTCAGTTACCCAAAGCGTTTGTCAAAAAACAGGAAATGGCCCACAGTACATTTAGAAATCTTTACAATTATAAAATCACAAATGCTAGACTTCACCATGCAGTAAGTAACAATAAAAGTTATGCACCCAAAATAGCATTGTGTTCTGAGTGTAGAAGGAGATAAATAAAAATTAGGCAACAAATTGATTCTAAAATAATCCGTAAGTACTAGCTATGCATGCTACCATTTTGCCTCTGTGGTGTATACTTTAAAAACTGGAATTCGAAGAATGCATATTGGGTAGAGAGTCAAGTTGATGGCAAGAACGAGAAAAAATACTACATCATTTCGTACTGTACCCTGGCTACAGTCTCATGAGCAGGCAATTTATAAAAGAGAATATTCTTAATTTTTGAAATCCACAGATTTGGTAACGGTTCCATCTTTGTCCTCTCAATTCCTCTTATATTTTTTGAGAATAAGGGTGTTCCTCAAACTTATAACGTTCTCATGAAAGATACATACATTGAAAACATAATATACAAATTGTAGCTCCACCATAGTGAAATTAAAAATGAAAATGTCACTCTGTAGAAACTGAGATCACGATGCCAGCTATCACTGTTTACTAGGGAGAGAAAACTAAATTGTGCTCATGTATAGTTAAGAAATTAGGTAACAGATGTCAAGATAAATGGAGCGTATCGATAGTCTGTAAATTTTTGACAAACAGAGTCAACACAGTGTTTCCAAAATATGGCCCTTCAGCAACTTTTTATCTTAAGAATTTTAAATTTGCCTTTCCAAATCAAGGCTGTTCCAAAAGGAGTTAAATGAACTGACATTTAAAAGTGGAGGAATATTAAATTTTGCTGGGGAAACATGATAAATGCAGAAACTTTATTCCCGGTGAATAATGGATAGTGACACAAAATACCTCAAAAAGAAGAAAGTGTTGGAGCTGCCAATCCTACAACTACAGAGGGAAAGAAAGCTTCTCTACTGTCCAACCATTGACGAATGTGCTGAAGCCAAGAGGAGACGGGCTCTTATCCCAGCTGAATATGAATGAAATTAAAGGAATTACAAGGCACAGGTTCTTGTACACCAACAGACTTGCATGCAGTATTAATCACAGGAGGAAGTGTGGAATTGCTCCTAGTGGGACACAGAATTATTCCACCCAATATGCTCCTACCCTCAGAGATGTGGATTAGGAAGAAAAATTGAAGAACGTAAGCTAGTTCTCAGAGAAATAGAATGGCAGCCACTTAATTGTAGTTTGAAACCCAGTGGGGGTCATTGAAAGCCTTCCAAGGGAACACCTTCTATTTACAAAACCGAGTGACAAAAAGGATGAAATGTTACCGGAATCTTCATTCAAGGGTAACTGGCTTATAAATCAAGGGAAGCTCAATATTTTGCCACTGTGTCCTTCATATTACTAAATCTGTTTCTTAATATTTATATCACACCTTTTATGTAACGCGTTTGAAATCACTAACGGGTAGCATAGGGCGTAATTAAGGAATCACATGAAACAGGCAAGGAAATGAGTACTTTGTGGGAGACACCACAGGTCACCTGGGATGAGCTAATTTGTACAGTCGGCCTGTTAATTTGGCCTGGCACTTAACAGCAGGGGACTGTGAGCATCTTGAATTCACAACTAATGTCACATTCTTTTTTGCATCGCATTGCCACCCATGTTTCCTACATTGAAAATATCTACAGTAATGAATGCACTTAAAATAATAAAATAAGTTGTGATAAATTGTATTTTTGAATTTAAAAACAATGTTTGTTCCACAGTATTGGGGGTATGTTTGTGTCGAATGTTCCGTCGTGAACAAAGTCAGACTCCTTTCCTCAAGTTGCTCATAGCTCAGTGAGTGAGTGAGCCAAGAAAATAGATGATTTCAATACTTGGTAAGAGGTTCTCAGACAGGGCAAGTTCATATGCTATATGCACACATAAAACAGTACCTCACCAGGAGTTGGTGGCTAGAAACGTTTTCTTGACATGATTTGCATGATCAGTAAGTCAGAATTAGCCAAGTGACGGGCCAACATTCTGGTTACACACATTAATAAGTTCATATGCAAAAACATTTCTTTCCAGAAACCTTGGAGTCTTTCTCAGCATACAAAAATTGACACTGTAGTTTTCTTGCTTCGTAAATTTTGTGAACATAAATGATTTTAATTAACTGGAGCCAAAACACAATTGGAAAATTGGAGCATGCAATCTTGAGGAGCACTTGATGACTGGCGGGTAAGAAACCTCCCCTAGGCCACTATGTACTGAGTGCTTGAACAAGCCGTACTGTAGAAGAGCGTGTTCGAGAAACACCCGCATCCAAATGAGTTCTGGTCGTCACCATAGGAGGGGCGGTTTACGTTTGAGGAATTAAAAAGACATGGTATTCACGATACGTTTTTGCTATAAGAAAATATTTTCACATGCAACAGTGAGAGTCACATGATTGTTAAGGAATAGAACTTATAAAACAAGTTCCGATTCGAAACAATTATTAATGCAAGAGAGAAAGAGGCAGTTTCCTTGAAGAACGTAGGGTACAATGGCACTCAAGTTGTTGAGTGACACCTCTCAAAAATACTTTGAAATCTCCTACTTTAATATTATTTGACTCGGCCTCTGATACTCCCAGCCTAACCATCCTTCAACATTGTCTACGAAACAACGTGGTCAAAGGTGACAGGGCCATAGTAAGGATCCTGATGCTGCCTAACAAAACGGGGAGTCTGATATGCAGGCCTCATTGACAGTGGAGGGAGGCATCCTTGAAAAAGCGCAGCACTTGGGCAAGCTTGTCAAGAGCCCTTTTGCGTATGGAATCATGGCGGTGGACTTCATTACACGACGGCAGATTAATTACCTGTCCGTGGGCTATGCTGAAGGATCGCTGAGGTTGTCCCGGCCTCTGCTTGCTGTCATGGAAACGATGGATGTGTGTGGCAGGGACCGCATCCCAGACTAGTCTGCATGCCCTCCCGGGTCACGTTCCCCCTGCAGCATGCAAGGGTCTAAAAGCGATTTCAGTGAAGAGCTTTCATAGACTTTTATCACCAGAGATTCCCAATGAACCGGAATGATGCTTTCTTGACAGGTAGTAAAGGCAAAACGCAGTGTCAGAGCCTCAGTCCGCTTTTCACCAGGGCTGATGACCGGAAGAGCTATTCTAGGGACCAGGCCAAGTGCAGCCTGGTGCGGGAGAAGCTGATGCGGTGATGACTCGTCACCATACCTCTATGTCTGTGGACACCTGCGTTGTGAGATGACCTTGTTATTCCACACAGTGATAGGAGCAGCCATCCTGGTGGGAATCCAGCAGTGAGCGCTAGAATAGTCAAATCCTGCTTCTAAGGGAAGTGGTACAGGGACTACAGACAGATATGCAAATAAACGTGTAATGTACTATGCAAGTCCTCCTTAGAATTGGTGAACATTATCTGTAGAATGTTACAGATATCATAAACATCTTATAGATTTCAGCCAGCCTTATACGTGTGAAAGCAACATGGTTGAGACAAGATAATCAAATAATTAGCTATCAAATCACAATATCAAAGTGTAGGGCAAGAAATGTGGTTGAGGAATTACTACTACAACTACAGTTGCTGTAGTATTACTGTGACTCCAACTACTAGTGAGCTTTCATATTGAGCATTTATATGCACTGGGATGTAATTAGAATTTATATAAATCTCATTTAATATTCAGGACATTTATGGAAGTGGGTGATACGGTTAATTCAAATTTACATATAAAATGTTTTACCCATGCATAGAAGCATTAACTAATTTATACAGTGTCACACAGTTACTAATAATCTTTGTATTTGAAATTGGGACCAAGACCTTTTTGATTACACTCTGGTAGCTAGTAAGTTGTATTACAGAGGAAATGTTTTCAGTGAGAAATAAAATGATGTTAGGTACTCATTACTGGATTTAGTTATCAACCTAATACCATATAGCATATACCATTACGTTTTAATAAACTTCCTTTAGCTTTATCCAGGTCAATATATCTGGAAATAAGGAATAAGCAACCACTTGTGTGTGTCCAGGGCATAATATCTCTTGTCTCTGGGTGGGACCTCAACCCAATGCAAGAAGTCTGGGATTCCTAATTGTTATTTCTCGCCCCTCATGCTAACACCATTACAAGAATAGCCATTATAATATAATTATTATATATAAAAATATCCAGAAGCTCTGGTCTATCATCATTATTGTATTCCCCATAGAAATGTGTAATTAACATGGCTGCATGATATATATGAAAGTTGTATAGAGACTGAATCCTCAAGAGTTTTCATCACAAGGAGAAAAGTATTTTTAGTATGTATACGAGTACGATGGATGTTAGCTAAACATATTGCAATAATCATTTCACAATATATATGTCAAACCATTTTGCTATACACCTTAATCTTATACAGAAAGGAAGGAAGAGAGGGAGGGAGGGAGGAAGGAAATTACATCCATATCTCACAACATAAACCAGAAAAAAAAACCTCCAATGTGATGAGAAATCTAAATGTAAAACCATATAAATATTAGAAGAAAACATGGGAGAATTTGTGCATTTCCCTAGATCGAAGCAGTCAATTTAAATGTGGTGTAAATGTGACTAAAAATGTGAAACAAAAATGACACAACTGGCTTTATAAAATATAAACACTTCTTTATGAACAAAAGAACACCCAAGCAAAGTCTAAAAGTAACGACAACTTGCAGAAAAATGCAAAACGTAAACAATAAAGTCACTTTTACATTTAACATCTCCTAGAAATCAAGGTGAGAAGATCAGGAGGAAAAACGACAGAAAAAATATGAAACAGTTCATAGAAAATGAAATGTCAGTGGCTTTTAAACGGAAGAAAAGAGAAACTCAGTCATAATAAGGAAAGTACAAATAATAGCTACTCAGATATGCCATGTCTCTCCATGCAATATTGGCAAAAGCTAAAAAGTTTGAGAATCACTTTTTGGCTTGTGTGTGAGATGATTAACATCTTTGTTTCATTGGATAATCATAAAGCAATATTTTAAGTAATGGTTTAGTAATGCCACCTAAGAATGCACCTGACTACTTTTCAGCTCCGACTGTAGATATCAGTGAATATGCCTTTTGTTTTCCCTTGACTAGATATTAGGTTCTTCAAAGACAGAAAAATCCTTGAGACATTTTTTTTTTCTCACCCTTACACATAATTTGTCGTAAGAAGAAATTAGTTCGCGAAATCCCTTTATTCTCAGGTAGCTTTCCAATCCTATACCTAGAGTTGATATTTTATGTAACTGTGAACAGTCTTCATGTCAACCTACGGCAACGTAGTGCTCAAATTGCATTCACTAATCTTTAAAATAGATAGAACCTTACCTAATTAGATGGTTGCATTGAAGATGGAAGAATATATGTTGAGTTCTTTTCAAATGATGAAGTGCTAACCAATATAGGTTGATTTATATGAATCAAAATATCAAATTCACTTTTCCTTTGCAATATCTGAAAAGTAGAGACAAGGAATGTTTTTTCTTCTTTATGGAGACTGGGTGAGTAATTCTGTCAAATTTAAGACAAGTTCTGAAAAACTTTAGAATGAACTCTCTGGAGAAAAAAATGCAGAATCTACCATATGTTCTCTTGTTTTTACCTTTTATGATTCATGAGTCCAGAGATAGTTGGTACAGACATAAACTGCATGTGAAACTAGACAAATTATTCTCAGGAAGAAAAATGGCTAAGGCCTCCCATTAGAGGCTTTTAAGACTTTGAGGCAATGTTTTGTAAACTCTAACCTCACCAAATGCCTATGCTCACCGGTGATATTGTAAGAAAACATTTTAATAATACCATAATAAGTACTCATGAATATTGGAGGACTATAAAAATCACATGCTATTTAGGTATCCTGATAATATATAGATTCAAAGTATCAAACATACTTAAAGTATTTACATACTATCACTTATATGGCATTAACTAGACTTTTATGTACCAAGAAGTTTATATAAATAGAAATTGTAATGACTATATTTGACTCACACATTTTATAATATCCAGAGTAGCACAGCTGCCTAGCATACACACAAAAAAGAATGTTGTGCCAAATTCTTTAATATACTATGGAACTACTGCTAGAAAAAGAGGCAGAAATCATAAGCAGGTGGTATTTTTATTGTTTATTATTCTCTAGTTTCTTCCCTTTGGCTACCATTGCCTACCAGATGTGCTTTTTATCTTTTCTTTTAATTAAAAAAAGCTTTAATGTGATCTATATCTTTACTTGGTTTTATGCCCCAGAAAAAAGATGAGTTTATGTACCATTTAATCACCATGATAAAAAATAATACTGTAGAGTTAAAAGAAATAAGACTAGTTTAATGCAATATGTAGAAAATAACTTTTCAATAAATATTGGATACATTTTCGATTATTTAAAAAAGAATACTTTGAACCACCTAAATGCTTAAAATTTCAGGTTATAGCATATTTAATAATTACATATTTCTAATAGTCAATAAAATATAGTTATATCACTGTACATTTATATCAACCTTCCAGTGGTAGAACATTTTCAACATTAAAATGTTCTCAGTATCTGTACATTATATGACTTCAAAATATGAAGCTTAGTATTTTTATTTTCTTTGAGATTAGTTTTATGACAGACTTATAAAATATTTCTTTTCTTAAATGATGGGAAATTAAAGAAACATAAAAGAAAAGTCACAGCCCTTAGTAGAGTTTATTTTCTATTTAGGTCAAATCTAGATAACTTAGTCATTACTTAATCATACTTTTTAATTCATATGTTTAAAAATAGAGAACCAAATAGAAAAACACATAGTGAATATAATAGGTGCCAACTGTGTTTAATGCCATGACTGTATAGAAAAAGCAACCGTCCTCATATACAGGGATCTCAAAAGGTACGAGAAAGGGCTGGAGTGGAGGTAAGTGGAGGGAGGAATTCCATACATAAAACTTGAATAGAATAATGACAAATGTAATGTCCTGGTGTTCTTGAGACCTAAAGAAAAATGTCACCGAAACTAGAACAGTAAAGGAAAATATTCTGTAGAAAATAAAAATCATTTTTATCTGGAAACATGAGCAAACATTTTTGTTTTTTATAGATTAAGTAAAGGAAGGGAGCGATATGTGAGGCAGTTCCAAGGGAAGTGTTCCTAGAAGTTGGAAGGTGGGGTAGGTTTAAAGGAGTTGGCATGAATAGGAAAAGTAGATGCTGCTAAAATTCCAGTGTGTTTTCTAACTCTTATGCGCGCGCGCACGCACGCACACACACACACACACACACACACACACACACACACACACACACACCTTTTTCCTGTGACCAAGATAAGTGAGTAGCTAGCTGAGCAGAGATAAGAAAGGAGACCTCTTTGTGGTTCTGACATGGGGATATGTAGGGAGATGAATGAGAAGTGAGATACTTATCTATTTCTATGCAGCAGTTGCAATCTTATCAGACTAAAGCAGCAATCACATAACTACCATACAGTCTCCAAAATAACACAAAACACAGTTATTGTCTCATTGCACTGGAAATGCCATGTTGCTTTCCAAGAGTATTTAAAATAGAGTTAAAAAAACACAAAGCAAACAAACAAACAAACAAAAAACACTTCTGCCACGGCACAATAAATTTTGTAGAGCCAGCAATCCTGTTTACTTGCATAGATGTAACTTCTCTTCCTATATCTGCTCCTTCAAAATTAGAAATACTTATTGCCTAGAGCTGCCCTCCTTTTGGAGTGAGGTCACGTGGACCACAGATCCCAGATAGTGCATCTAATTTACACTCAGTTTACAAAATATCAAAATTCTTTCAGTATGTGTGTCATCTCTTCCTAGATCACGCTTACTATTTAATACTTTGGGATGGATTGGAATGATATTCTAGCTGTGAGTCTGGAGGCAACGAGAGTTGGTTCCTGAAACAATGATCATCCCTTTGCCAAGAACTCAAGTGAAAGCATTAGAATTCAACTACACATCTTCGTGTCTCCCCAGAGGAGGGAGAAGGGCTGATGGAGAGATGAAATGTACTCATTACATGGACTCTGCCAAAGTCACCACTATCGATTTCCCTACTCTTTCCCTATCACTTCTGTGAATTTCATACAAAAGAATATTTTAAATTACCTTACGATTTTCCTGCATGCATGATCGAAGTTGAGATCTTGATTTCAGAGGCGATATCTAATTTTTTCTGCATTCTATCTCATATTGACTTTATGATTTCAAGAAGCCACGGAGAATTTTTCTGTAGCATTAATAATATTTTAATCCATTCTAATTTGATCATTTAGGTTAGAAAGATTTATATTATCTAGGTTGGTATAGAACTGCCTCAGTATTGTCGTTAGTGTAATCTTGTATATGGATATGTAGACTGTATCATCACTCTCATTGTTTCCTTTGAAATATTACTGGTTACACATATTTCATTTTTTTTTATTGCTGGATAAAGTTAGAGCAAGTGACCTTAAAAGGTGGTTAGATATGCATAATGCATAATGCGAGCCATGTGAGTGATGACTCTCACATTGGCCTGTAGAGACACCATTGGAAATTCAAATGCTGCGAAAAACGAACATTCTTGGGAAAGACAGTACTTAAGCTTTTAGCTATTATGAGTGCTCATCTGATAATTATATTCAATTATTCATGGATCCTGACCTATTTGGTATTAAGTAAATACGGTCGACTCCAAGTAATTTATCTTACCATTAAAAACAAAACAAAACAATGAGCAGATTTGTGATATTTCTTCATAAAGTCTCACAGCAAATTGGAATTCATTACTGAGACTTCCTCAATGAAAATCTGTAAGTACATTGATTCAATTCTTTGACCTTAAACATTGTAAATAAACTAAAATTCCTATAGTAGCAGTTAAAACATATTCAAATTTAAGTAACTGGTTTATAAGATTTGTAAACTGATTATTTCTTATATAAAAAAAACACTGTACCTTGTAATTAGTAGTCCAGTGATACCTCCGTTTTAAGGAAACATCGTTTGATAAAAGCTGGAGGATATAGTGTCTGCTTCTATGTACTGTTTTACTAAGGCGTTTAAATGTCTCTGGGAGGAAATCCCACTTTATCAAAATGATAGCTTGATGGTACATAAATTCCTTTCCTCTTTGAGTACACTGTCGGTTATGCTGACTTTGCTAGTAACGTGATTTTCTTACCTACAGCGATGCTCGGTCTATGAAAAACAGCGTACATATTCTTGTACCTCGCCATCATAAACTCATGCCAACCATGAAGGCTCTTGCACAACAACTTCTAACTTTGTTAGGCAACTTTGGTAGAATAACGATGTAGAGATACCCTACTGAGCAGTTGTTTTATTTTGGTTCGGCGATGTGACTTAAAGACGCAAAGGTGAAAAAACATCCCATAAATTGGTTATTTTCTACATTATAAAAATGTTCTCAATTAAAGGCTTAGTCAGAACTTTTTACGTATGTCAGACTAAAGAATAAAAGTAGGACTTTTACTTAGAGGTGGCACATTTAATACATGAATTTATTTCCACTTTCCCCCAAACACAAATGTAATGAACATGATGTCATTTTTTAATGCACAAGCCGATAAGGACAAAAAGCCTGCAAATGGTAAAAATAAAATCAACAGCAGTAAAAATAAGGGCAAGTGACAATTATTAGCACCTTATGTGTTTTATATGTATCTTGTATTTCTTTCTATGAAAATGAGATATCTTGTCTTTAAATCTTTTGCTCTTTGTCTTATTCCTCACAATTTTTCAGAGATCTAAACTGGCTTACATGATTTTATAATAGATGTGTACATGATTTACATAATAAATAATGTATGCATGCTCTAGGTATACTGAGTTCTTACCATCGTTTTCCCTCATGTTGTTTAATTTTCTGTTAGTAAGCAATGTCAAGGAAACTGTGTACAAATAAGCGCCGGGAGATAAAATGTGCTGTCCTTTCTTCCCAGGACTCCTTCCTCCCAGGGAAGAACTTCATTCTCTAATTTCTAAAAGTAACGACTCCCTTAGGTTGATGGCGAGTCCTGTGTCAGAATACAGGTATCCCTTCCTGTCATCCCTCAGGCCATTTCTGGTGCAAGTCACCTACGCGTTTCCAAGTAGGTTTTATTTTATTAAATTGTCATCACAAATGAGGTCACAGTGCCTTAAAAGAAGTAGGTAGAAAAGCCTTAATATGCTTAAGTAGACTAGCTACCTTGTTAGGCCTGAGTTTTACACAAGAAGGCGACAAGTCAAGCAATCGTTCCTAGGAATACGTGATGAATTCGAAGCCCACCTCTCCATTCTTTAGGCTGTGACAGGTTATCCATTACTGACTGAAGGTAAATACCCAACTAGGGACATTTCATACCAAATGAGTTTTGAAACTGATATTCTGAGAATAGGCAGAATGAAACCCTCGATTGTCACTACATATAAACACAAGTCTTTGTCTTTAAAACATTCTTCTCAAATGTGTATGATTTGTCTTTCTATGGCAAAAAAATGATTTGTAATGTAACTCACACCACAATATCTCGCTGTCTGTATTAAATTATAAATCCTCCTTTTGAATGCACGAATTTGGAGTCACACCGAGAAGCAGCTATACCTTTCTGAGGCAGAAAGCTTTGAAGGCCAGGAAGCTTTGAGAATGAAAAAACATCTCTAGAGAAATATCCTGACAAAACCATAATGAAAAGGTCATGCACAATTTTTCTGATTTAATACAAGCTGTGTACCAAAATTAGTTTCAATTACTGATAATTAGAAATATTGTATTTAAAGAGGAAATCAGAACTACCTTAATACTAGATTAAGCACACTGGGGTGAAGTTTTAACAAAATGACATCCCTTTAATACTGGCATTCAGATTTATTCTCAGAGCTTTTTAACTTTACCTAAAGATGAAGGGCACAGAGTTTTGCAGTTTCTATTTTGTTGTAACTCGAGGCTAGTTTTAAACCATTATTACTTTAGGAATCATGACTCGTGTCTGAAGGCAGGAATGAGAATAGAATATAAGTTTACCAGCACATAAATTTAAATGGATACATGGACAAAATCAGAAGTATAGAGCTTTCCATAAAAATAGTAAAGTGTTTATTAAAACATGTCAACACATTTTTTTAAAGAATAAAATATTTAGATCTTAAGTTTTATGAAAGAGCAAAATAGAAAGTAGAAGCCATTGTGTGCTTTTTATTGAACTTCTTTGCAAGGTTAATTTAAATATAATAATATGCAGCTGAAAGACTACTGACATGGGAATGACATTTTTATTCCTGCTGAGAACTTATTCTGAGCAATATTCCTATCAAACTAAAACAACTTCAAACAATCAATCAGAAGCAATTGCAAACTTGAAAATACAGCTGGATTAAAATCTCAATAATGCTGTTTGTCAGTTTGTTTACCAAACAGAGGCTTCGTCATTTCGTTTAGCATACAGTTCTTCACCTATGAAACAGAGAAACTTGTGTTGGCGTTTCAGAGTTATTATGATATGTAAATAAGGTCATAGGCTGCTGCAATGGAGCTGCTCAGTAAATGTTACATTATATCATCTTATCAATTGAGTCACTAGGTCTGGAAATTTTGAATCCTTGGGCCAAGGACTTCAGTATATTTTGATGGCTACAAATATATTTTGAGTGGCCCTAATACAAACTTTGAAATAATAAAATATCTTAAGCATGCTACAAGATTTGTCTAATGTACCAATTGACTCTGAAATTGGACAAGAGAATGTCTTCGGTATGGAACCATCTGCAGAGTTTGAGGAAAAATTATTGACCATCCTTTGGCTAAATGCTGGAGGTTTTGATCTAGAAAGTGACCTAAATATAAAATTAACCAATTTGTATGTGGAGGGAGAGGAGAGGTAGGAGATACCATCAGAGAATAAATGCATTTTCCTGAGATTAGTGTTTCATCTATTGATGCAATTAATTCATTATTTCAAATATATAGGTATAGTCTGCCTTTGAGGAAGAGTTGTTCCCCCTCCCTTTGCCTACAATAATCATTTACAAGAGTAAAAGCAAAAGGGGCGGGATTTGTAATCTAATAAGATTACAGGAAAAAATTTGCTATGGTCTAGCCAGATACCTAGCTTGTGCGTATATTGGACTTTGTGTACTTTATTTTGGTATGTGGGGCAGGGGATAGCTGGGCACCTGATGTTAAGTTGCTCTGTGTTGTGTGAACTACGAGTGTGAGACTGGTACCTGCACAGGTAGGTTTTGGATTTGCATCTGTTGGCACCCTCTACTCCTGCGATTTGCTCATGTGTTTAGTGACGGCATTTGAAAAAGCTCGGTGGTTCAAAGCTAACTTGTTTTTCCTGTGTGAGTTATTTTTTTCCACCGTTACCTATGTTTCCTCACCTTTTATTTGTACCAGACCTACAACTGTGCTATTTTCAGCATTTGTATGTTACGGGTAATTTATCATCGTGCATGTAGATATTTAGAGATGCACATTATACAAAAGACAAAGGAAAAACCTGTAAGTTATTATATTCCTTGAACTCACCTTCCTTGTTATGATACTCTAGGAATAGGGATAGAGAATTATGAATTTACTTTTTTATATAGATCGTAAACATCTCATCTTAAGGAAAGTCTTAGCATATAATCAAGGTTCACTGTATTATTCTCTTTATGTGTCAGTGATCAGGGTATAGCTTGAGATTTAATATTTCAATTGTCAAGAAAAATAATCGTATCTTACGAGTCCTTCAATTTGGAAACCTTAAACCACTGTCATGATTTTATATATATATATATATATATATATATATATATATATATATATATATATATATATACATATCATGAAAATGATTTAAGGTTACGTATTATATGTGTATATATTCACATATGCTTACATTTATTTATCATTAGAATTTTTAAATCGCTCAAATATGCATGTGTACACACACACACACACACACAGTCAAAAATATATGTATACACATTTTAAGAAAGGAAAACTGTATTAAAATTGTAATACTCAATATATACCAATAACAAAAGAGATTCCCATCAGTGTTCAGACACTTCTGATTACTGCGAACTATGGCTTGAGCAACGTTGACCCAAGTCCACTTGTGTACATTTTTTTTGGCACCCCTGGTAGATTTTATTCCCCAGTGGTTATTTTCCAATATTGTTCGTAAAAGTGTGCCTACAGTATATAACAATTCATGTTAAATGAACACTGAGATGAGGATTGTCTATATTAAAGTGACAGTGTTAATTTTTCAACTCAAGGACAAAGGCATTATTAAGAAAGACAGGCAGAGATGTGTGATATTAATGTCATTATATAGCAAATAGAATAAGAAACATCATAGACTAGATAATACCAAATGGACACTCAATAAGAGCAATAACGGGCTCAAACTTATTGTTTTGCTGAACACTTGTGTTCTTTTTTGCTTTGTTCTATCTCAGATAGTCACAGAAATACCTATTTCCTTATAAAATGTACACCTTATTACATTTCATGTCTGCAAACAAATTAAAATGAGGAGAATGTGCTACAAAGAAAAAATTAGCAGGCAGTCTTGTTGAACACCCACGCTGGTATGGAGATAAAACTAAGAGACTTGCAGCCACCTAATTGAAGTATCTATTTAGAAAATGTACAGCTGTTCTAGAAGCACACACTTATTGCAGAGGACTTCCGGGAGGTTCTCTTTTTAAATTTTTTTTCCTATAAAATTTAGAGCAACTTCAGAAATTTCCCTTTTCGCATAGAGACTGGGCGAGAGTATTGAAAAGTACAGGAAGGAAAGTTTGAATAAAAGAGACTTGCAGAAAGATAGTTTTCTATGGTTTTCCTCTGTGTTATTTTTTATTTATTTATTTTACTATGCGTCAGCTTTTGTTTTCAGGAATAGTATATAAGTTAAATTGGGCGTGGACTTGGCAAGGGCATTGATGAAATCAGTGGTTTTTAAAAATGCAATGGAAAAGGTCTCACTGTTGCATATTAAAATGCACCTGTGTTTTATATAAATTCTATACTATCACCCTTCAAAATTGATATTAAAGATATCAGCATGATACGATCAAAGATAGAAATAATAATTCAGTTTTGATTTCTATAGTGACAGAAACTAACGAGAAGATTACCCAACTGACATGTATTGGAAAGGTTATTTAGAAAGTGAAATATAAAATCAGGTGATGAATATACAGACAATTTGCTTAGAAGTCACTGAACTTGAGTGAGTTGGTGAAAACCTGCAAATACTAAGGATGGAGAGGAATTGGGCTTTTGCTCGTATGTCCTGGAACAAGTTGTTTTTCCAGGACAAGAGGCAGTGGTGTGTCACTCGTGGGAGCTATTCGCGGGCCTGAAAGCATGGAAGTATTTCTTATCCACTTTATTGAGGCCATCCAATCTGCCAAGGACTAATTAAAACTAGATATGTGTAAGTTATTAAAGTTACGACCCAGTAGTCTTTTTCCACTAAGTAGCCTGCCGAATCCCTACCACTCAGGGGGCCGTGACATCTGCATTACCATTTTCTTCTTCAATTACCGCTGATGTAGCTTCAGTAGAGTGAGAATGAATGTCAGCCTGCCTTGGAAGCTTGAAAGTTAATTTGACTTTAAACTTGAGACCTAAATTTCATCAACCACAAGTGTCAGAAACAAATACGCACACAAAGAGTTGTGCAATGCTTCCACTTCTCAGTGCTAGGCATAAACATGTACAATGCACCCTCAAAAATAGACTGACTTCTCAATTTGTTTCTACATAGTGTCAAGCAGAAAAAAAGAAAAGAACCTAGAAGTTTTAGTGACCCAGGGATTTCCACACTCAGATGCTTTGACATTATAAAAAAAATAACCACACGAATAAGAAATATTTTTTTTTGAAAAACTAGTATGTTATCTAAAATAAGACAAACGTGGTAACTTAGTTTTAAATTTATAATTATAAAAGACTGCATTTTGTCTGTATTAATCTCCTTATTTATGTGATCTCTTTTATGTAATTGTTTGAAAGGAAGTCTGATAAACACAGAAGATGCAGGAGATCACCTTCCCATGCACACAGCAGGCATGAGATGGTGTTTAAAGCCATCCAAACGAATACGCACATGTATAGTAAGAGTATAGAGAGAGGAGTCAGAACTGAGTTCTAACCTCAGAGGAGTGAGGAGAAATCAATAATAATAATAATAATAATTTTTAATAAAAAGTGTGAAAAAAAGGCATTAAATTAAGAGGAAAATCTAAATCAAGTTGAAACTAATGAAGAAAATATTTTAAGAAAGAGGGAGTGATCAACTGTGAGAAACGATTCTGATAGGTCCAATAAGATGTATCCTGATGGTTTACCATTGGATTGAGCAATATTACGGTCACAGGTGACCTTGAACGGGTTATTTTGGTCAACTCAAGGGGAGACGAAAATGAATTTTAAGATAAATTCCAGGGGCAAGTATACATTGATGACAATAATTTAGCAAGTGTTTAACTGTAAATTGGAAAAGTAGCTCTAATTGTACTGATACACCATGGAGATGCGTATGTAAATAAGAAAGGAAACATTCATAGTAGACATAGAAGATATGAAACTAAAGATTGCTGCGTCGGAGGACTGGAGGCCCAGTGTGCTCAAGTAATTTTTGAAGTAAGGACAAATGGGATGATCTGGAAGGGAAAATTACTGGTTGAAAGAAGAGGTACCAGAAATTGATGTTATGAAGAGTGTGCACAGTAGATAATAAGACTCATGGTTGACCATGGAGGGTTGGCTTAGGGCAGAAGACATAATTATTGGATGAGAGTACATCAAGAAGCAACAAGCTCATTTATTGGTGGCACATCAGCGTGTTGCTGAAACAAAACAAAAAAATATGAAAAGAGTAAGTTTTGAGATATGGAATCTAAAATTTTCAAGTAATGATTTGATTATATGCTTTGCATATAATTATCTTAAGCAAGAGTGGTATAATTACTATCATGAAACAGGTTTATCTGGGGGTAAAGAATTTAAACCGATCAAGAAAATATGGGGAATGACATAATTTCAAGTTAAATATATTTAATGTTATAAGCATATAGATTTGGGTATACACATGTACACAAACAATGAAGTTCTCTCATTTTGTTGTTGTTATTGCATAGAGTCACTTTTTCATTTGTTCTAGTTCCTCAGGAAAGTTAAATGCCATCAAAATGTTTAATAGAAATGAAAAAAATAGGGTGGTAGTGATTCTGAGACAGAATTTCTGCCTAAAATGACCTTCCTTAGGCATTTGCTAAATTTCTTTCTTTTAATTTTTATATTTTCGCTTCAAGAAAATAGATTTCCATTTGAAATTTCACCATTTGAACTTAGAATCTTAATTCCAGAATACATTTTCTCCCCATTGACATGGAAACATGAGAAGTATAGGATGGCGAAAAAGCTAACCAATATTGTAATACACGTAAAGTGATTTTTAGAATGTGAACGCAAAATTCTTATTATTACGGTATTTAGATTTTCATAACATTGAATTTAATATAATATGTTTTATTCTTCATGAAGAATAATATAATTAATGTTAGCTATGAAACAGTGAAAAGTGTGCAAAGCACTGATCAGCCATGCACTGGCGTATGTCGTCTTCATTAATCTCAGAGACAACAAGGTAATTGGGACCCACGATCCAGAGTCTCTGAATTGGAATCCTCTGTGTCACGTTGGGCAGTTAGTTACCTTACTTTGTCTACTCATCTTTAAAACACAAACGACTATTGTCTATTTCATTGAGTTTTTATGAGGAAATAGTGCGAACATATAAAACATTCAGAATGCTTGCAAAAATACTGTTCATTATTTGTTAGTATTAATTTTGATAGCAACTTCACCAGTTAGGTATTTATTTTCTCTGATGTAAATATTGTGCAATGGGTAGCTTTACCTGCTAGTGACACGATTTAAATATGTCCGGTATATTCAGAATGTGATATGTCAGACCTACTGGAATTTGAATATATATATATATATATATATATATATATATATATATCCAATAACTGTAAGTGACAGAGCCAAGATTCAGCTTTGAATTCTGCCCAATTCCATCTCTGCTCCTTCCATCTCACCACTGTATTCATCTCGTCTTATATTCATAATATATTTTCACTTAGATGGCAGGTCAGATCTGAAAACTAAATTTGTAGTGTTTAGGCAATTGTAAGAACAAGAAAATCCTAGAAAAATAAAAATAAAAAGACTATATTAAGATGCATAAATTTAGATATCTCCATGTGAGATATTTAAATTGAGAACAGATGGCACATACATGTTAATACGTTTTAAATACTACATAGTGTTATTAAAGTTAGTGGGAGAGATATTCCAGGTTAATCTTTGACTTATAAGTTATAAGGGTGAGATAAGTTCTTCAGTAAGTGAGGGAAAAAATAAACTATTGAAAAATCAGTACTTTTAAGGAACATGTCAATTAAGAGGAATTTATGAAGTTGTATTTTATGGGGGAGCCCACATTCACATTTTAAAGAGAACATTTGGGTATAATGGTTGAAGATCTCAATGTATATCTAAATTTAAAAAAATATTGTTACGTTTTAAAAATAAGTGTTTTTAAATAAAATAAATAAATAACAAATATATGAATAAATTAAATAAATATGACAATATTCCTCTGGGGGAAAAAGTCCTTCACTCTACATAACAGAGCCTAATATATTCTCGAATCCAACCTCTTATTGAATGATAAGAAAGCTAGCAGTAAGAATGTGTTAGAATCACAAATACATGACAATAATTTAAACATAAGATACAGGTAAATAGCTCCTTTTTAACAGCAAAAACAGAACCACAACAAATTCTAATGCCTAATTTAATGATATATACTAATATACAATATGCACAGAGAGTGAACAACATTTTAATAAAATCACGAGTAGTTCTAATCTGTTAATGAAAAACAAAAGGATCTATGGGAAATTTTTGAGACGCTTTACCTTATGTCATGGGCTTTTGAAAAGGACATTTTTTAGCCCAGATCCCTACCGGTTTTTAAAGAGTTGTAATGCTTTCAGTTGTGATAAAACTAAAGTACTTTGATAATATTTATTTTTATTATATTTATTGGGGTGACATTGATTAGTAAAATTACATAGGTTTCAAGTGTACATTTTTATAATACATCATCTATATATATCCCATTGTGTGTTCACCACCCAGAGTCAGTTCTCCTTCCATCACCACATATTTGATCCCTTTTACTCTATTCTACCACTCTCCTCCCCTGCTACCCTCTGGTAACCACTAAACTGTTGTCTGTGTGAGTTTTTGTTTCTTTGTTTGTCTGGCCCTTTGTTGGCTTTCAGTTTTATAGGCCACATATCAGTGAAATCATGTTGTTCTCAACTTTTTCTGTCTGACTTCTTTCGCTTAGCATGACACTCTCAAGATTCATCCATGTTCTCACAAATGGCAGTATTTTCATCTTAGGGCCAAGTGATATCCCATTGTATATATGTAGCACATCCCTATCCAATCATCTATTGAGGGACCCTTTGGTTGTTTCCATGTCTTGACCACTGTGAATAATGCTGCAGTGAACATTGGGGCACATATGGCTTTATGGATAAAGGTCTTCAGATTTTGTAGGTAGATACCCAGAAGAGGGATTGCTGGGTTGTGTGGTAATTCGATTCTTAATTTTTTGAGAAACCTCTATACTGTTCTCCATAGTGGCTGCACCAATTTACATTCCCACCAACAGTGTATGAGGGTTCCTTTTTCTCCACAGCCTCTCCAACACTTGTTACTATTTGTCTTGTTGATGATAGCCGTTCTAACTGGGGTGAGGTGATAGCTCATTGTGGGTTTCATTTGCATTTATTTCTCTATTCGAAGCTGAGCATTTTTTCGTATATCTGTTGGCTGTTTATCTTCTTGGGGAAAGTGTCTCTTTGGGTCCTCTGCCCATTTTTAAATTGGAAAGTTTCCCCTTTTTTGTTGATTTGCATGAGTTTTTAATATATTTTGGATATTAGCCCCTTATCAGAGGTGTTGTTTGCAAATATCTTCTCCCATTCGGTTGCTTGCCTCTCTGTTTTGTCCATGGTTTCTTTTGCTGTGCAGAAGCTTTTTAGCTTGATACAATCCCATCCATTTATTTTAGCTTTTACTTCCCTTGCTTTGAGCTCATAATATTTAAATTCATTGTGTAGTACAACACATGATCATGATAAATATGCTGTTTGTACTCTCACTAGTTATACTCCCTGTTCTTATTTGTAATTTACTATTCAAAGAAGCCAACAATATCTTGTGGGAAATTCAGCACTTGAACTTAAACCGCTGTAGCTCATCACAGGATTTCTTTTGATTCCTCTACTAACAAATGAGATACATGAATAGATGAGAACTAAAGACCTAAAGCCAGAATTTCTGTGCCTGCCAAGACAAAGGGGTTAGGTGTTGAAGTTCTTGCCATTAAAAATACACTAAAATTGTCATAAAATAAAATAACTTTTGTTACTGGGCTTTTCTTTTTGAATTAAGAACAGTAAGCATTATCTTAAAGACAAATGATGACATTATTTATATAATAGGGGAATTTACTTTGGTGCCAGTGACAAAGTGGGGGAGCCAAACCAGAGACTCGTGTTTATTATTACTGAGAACCTATTTGATTAAAATACAGTATTTTTAATAGTTAATTTTATTTTACGACTATGACAAAATAGTAAAACAGATTTTCTGGATATTTTTGTATTAGTCTCTGAGCTCTTTATGCTCCTCTGTTGGTCTATTTCTTCTTTGATATGAAAATTTGAGCTAAGTTTATGTCTGCGTCACACCACCAATTCTCAGAAATATACTCAGGTGAGATTCTAATAATAATAATGTGTCCATTCTCCAAAATTACCATTGAGTCTTCTATGCAAATCTTGTTAGACATGATTCAGGAAAGTGTGATTAACACATTAATTTAAATTAATTTAGATAACTATCTAAATGCCAAAACCTTTTTAAATTCAACTCATTCCATCTGACTTTCAAATCAGAAGAGACATATGGCTCCAAATGTATATTAAACACCATAACATGAGAACTCCATAAAATAACAACACTGGAACACTTTCAGAAACATTTTAACTCTTTCGAAAACATATACAATACTGTCTATTATGAAGAGAAAACATGAGTAAGATGCTAACTTTGTTTTGTTGACCAATCAGAACTTTTTTTAAGCGTTACAAATTCGTTCAGACATAGCTCTTCATGCAGAAACATTTTTAAAACCAGAAAAAGGCATGTGAATAACTACTGATGAATGCCACAGTTTTGATCGCCGCTCTTTCCTCCGTAGCCCCGCCCTCCGCTGCAGGTGCTGAGTCTGTAGTCAGTATGCTCTGCCTCTACCAGGTACACAGCCGCTTCTGAGGACATATACTTGCCAGTAAATCAGGCATCTGACTGTTAGCCGGTGTTTTAACTTGTGGAGATGTTAAAGGACATATTATTCATGACATTTGTTCAAACGAGGAGGTTGACTTTATTCAGGGAGGTGGTCACCATAGGTAAGGGACTATTGCACTTGGGGGTTTGCCATAGGATGGAAACACTGGGCTCAACTTCCATTTCCTTTCTTCGAGGAAAAAGTGGAATTTAGAGCCAAGGAGCAGGCATGTGTTTGTGTGTGTATGGTCGCGATGAAGAGGTAGTTACTAAAAGGAGACCTCAGGGATCGGGGAAGATTCTGGTTAAACTGACCCAACAGGATTGTTACAGAATGTGGTCCAAAGTGATGTGACATTACTAGGAGCAGGGGAGGGGCTTCGGGAATGAGAAATGTGGTCAGATGTTGAGGGTGAACCCTGAATCAGCAGAGCTGTTGCTAAAATGAGGCTCTTGTGGAAGTGCCCAGTGAGTGAAGCATGGGGCCCAATCAGAAAAGAGCTCCGAGCCCAACTGGAGTTTGATCAGGGAGAGAGCCTCCCATTTGACAGGACCCATACAACTGCCAGTTTTCAGCTATCCTGGCCCTCTACAAACAGCAGTCTCCGTCAATTTAATATTAAACTTTTATTTCTTGTTTAAATTCTGTTGACATATAGTATTCTATTAGTTTCAGCTGTGCAATATAATGATTTGACATTTAAATTCCTTACAGTGATTTCCACACTAAGTCCAGTAACCATCTGATAAGGGTAACAGTTTACGTAGGTAGAGAAAATAAAGGAGAGAATCTTTGAGAAAAAAGATCAGTTTCATTCTGAACCGTTATCGCCTTAGAAATTCAATTTCTAATTTCTTAAGACGTTAACAACTGTTTCTTAAGACGTCAATAATTTGGACTATGATGAAAGATGTAGTAGAATAAATCACTGTCTCTTCCCCATGTGGCAGACAAATAGCACTTGTTTAATCCCTTTATCTTGTGGTTAACCGTTCTCATCCCTCACGTACATTTTAAGTCATTAGAATCACCAAATAGAACTACAGTCCAAAATTTGGATTTTAAAATTTGTTTTGCATCCAATAAATAGCTTTCAAATGTCTTAAAATTGAGGGAAGAGAAACGCAAAGCAATGCAGCATTTTATCTTTAAATACAATATATTCAATACAATGTAGGTCAACAAAGATTGACATAACCAGAATTAGAATATAACTTCAAATACAAATATAGCAGAGTTTAGTTTTAACTTTATTCAACAAGACGTAGTTGTAGTATGCCTATCATAGGTGAGCAAACAGAAAATTATCCCTGGTCTCACAAAAACTATATTATATTTAGGGGAAAGATATCAGATTCTCATAAATAAACACACAGATACATACATACACATACATAAATATGCAGATGCATAAATAAGTATAAACAGCATGCATACATACAAACATACATAAATGCATGCACACATACATACATAAATGTGTACATACACGAATGCATGTGTACTTGAATGCATGCATGCACACATGCATGCGTACTTACACATACCTACACACATGAACACATGCATATTTACACACATGCATACATAGATGAATGCATGCATACTTACAGATGCCTGCATGAATGCATGCATCTTTACACACATACATGTGTACATACATACATAATGCATGCATACTTATACATACATGCATACCTGCATGAATACACATGTATTTACGCACACATACATACGCACATGCATGAATGCATGCGTACTTACACACACACATACCTACATGCACCATAAACCCTTTAGTATGGTAGGAGGACATAGTGTCTCACTGTCTCAGGCTGGGGGGTCTGTGTGATCACAGTCTGGGGGCTGCAGTTCGCAGCATTGAACATGTTGGTCAGGAAGGGAATCACTGAGAAAATAACATTTTTTCGAGTGTCCCAGGAAGGGACAGAGAGATAAAACCTCCTCAGCACGCTGCCTCGAGGCCTTCTAATGGATCTCCACACATCTACAGTTGCCTCTGTACAATCTGTTCTTACACAGCAGCTTTGTGGGGTTCGGGTCCTGTTCCCCAATTGTGGCACCCTCTCATAGTGAGTATTTTAAACTGAATGAGGCTGAGAAATCAGTAGTACAGGAAGGTCACCCTGAGTCCCCTCCCTGTCCCCTAAACAGGACTTAAAACCCTGCTGTGAGAGGTGCCCTCCCCATACCCAGAGGGAAGGAACATCCTGATCTTGGAGACAAAGGGACTTCTTGGGGACGAATCCTAACAGACAGGCCTTGCTAAATCCACCCCCCATTTTCCACCCTTTATACTCTCTCGTCCGTCATATTTTTCCATCACTGGCCACTCTTTATCAAAACTAGCATAGAGATTCTCAACTCTGTTTCTTCAGGTTTTCATTTCCCTGTGTCACATACAATGTGAGTTAAATAAATGTGCATGCTCTTCTGTTGTTAATCTGTCTTTGTCCTCTAGAAGCGCAAAGGCCTGAGTTTCTCGGATTTTGTATAAACGTGATGTGGTGTGAATGGAATGTGCAAAATGAAGTTACCGCATTGAATAGCCATATGTGTGCTTCTATGTTCATTTTGACCACAGTTACTTCACATTAGAATTCAAATGTACTTATTTTCACACTTCTTGCAAACGTGACAGTCCTTGGTATTTAGCACATTTGATGGAAAAAACGAATATGTGAACTAGATGAACAGTCCTTTCCATTTTCGTCAAATGTAACGTTTGTTAATTTACTGTTACATAGAGACATTACCTTAAGTGGGCACTGATCACATTCTCCCAATTCACTTCAGCAGTTATTTCCCTAAACAACTTTAGACAAACTGTTTGGTAATTAGCGTTGTTTCACAGTTGACCACAGCGTCCCTAAATCTCTGTTCTTCTGTGAGAAACTTTCAAGTTTTTCTTCTGTGCGCTGTATGCCAATACACAACTTCCACTCATGTACGTAACTGTCATTCATTCATCAAACCTATCCCTCCCCCTAGCATTGTGCTTTGAGAGGCCATGTTTCCCTGTTGGCTCACCGGCTCTGTTCCAGAATTCTTTCTGGTTAATATAAATATAGCTGAAGTCAGCTGGTGAAGGGAAAAGGCAATTTCCAAACTAAGCATATATGTAAAAAGCCAATTCTCATCACATATCCAGACACATTTTAAAAATAATTCCCTCAAGGAAAAGGGTAAAGAGACTTCCATAAGTTATGGTGTATCAAAATTGACAGCGCTATTCCTTCTTCTGTGCTTTACCTTTTTTAGTAAATGTTTGATTTGTATCTTCACGAAGGGCTTTCTGTCTTATTCACATAGGACAAAAAAAAGAACCTATGTTATTGAAAGCAACATTAGTAGGAGGTTAAGGATTCATGATATTAGCTAAAGAATGTAGTTGTAGTTAAAATTTTAAGACTTAAGTCTTACCTGCCCCTATGGATAGATACTTGAAAGATTATACTGGTTTGTTCATATTAGAGGATGTTGCTGTTATCTTTCCCATCCCTCTTTTAACCTAAATCTAAATAAAGAGTTCGTACTTTTCCCAGACATTCTAAATTCTTACTGTCACCAGTCCTTGAACTATTATTAAAGTGCTTTCTAGGCAACAGCTATTACCTGCTTTCGGTGAAATCCCTTTTGGCTTTCTGGGAATACAAAATATCAAACTAATAGGATGTGAGTGGAATTCCTTTTGCTCTCAAATTGGTAAATACGCCCTACAGCAGACGCAGAGGCTTCTAGAAGAGTACATTCTAATGAAAATTACAAAGACTTCTGGTCACACTCGTTTTAGGGCTGAGAAATAAGTAGCCCAGAGGTCATAGAATTCCTCCTGAGCCTTGTAGCACATGATTCATGCATAGACATGTCAACACACACATATATTCAGTTTTCCATACATGTACACCCATGCAGGGCACACATCAAGATAACGGAAAGGACATGTTGGGGAGGTGAAATTAATCAGACAGTTGAGGGGCGATTGACTGCCATTTACTCGATTAATAATCGCGCGCCTACGAAGTGCCTGCAATTGAGCTGTGAATTGGGGATTTATTGGTAGCAGTAAACAGACTTTAAAAGGATTTAAAAACAAAACAACCTACCTTGGGCAGGTAGGAGGAGAATTGGGACGCTGAGATCTCAAGGATCAAAAGTTGATAGATATGCAAAAATTAGTCCAGGTGAGAGTGTTGGACAATGAGCAAATGTAGCTGGAAACATTCCAGGCATGGAGACAACCAGAGTCCTGGGCATCACGTTGGTGTGTTTCAATAATTTAAATAATTTAAAGAAGGGGGAGAATGTGTGACGGCTCCTGGAATACTGATTTTAGTAACCAAATGGCTTAAATTTCTGATTTTGCGGAAGACTTGTAGCAAGAGCCAGGCATGGGGTGGAAAATCATCCTGCCATTCACGTTAGCAATAAATGGAATTCTTAGCTGTTGTTCTTGAGGTCGATTACATGATAACATATTTTGATTGGTTTAAAAAAAAAACGTTGACGGATTCTTTGGCATGAGTCTCTGTTCTAATAATGGTTCTCATTTTTTGTTACCCTAAGACACCTGAGTCACTAATTATGGATGAATGTGGTAGTGACTGCTGGTTAATGAAGGAAGCATAGGAGGGAACATGAGAAAAAGTACAAAATTCCATGCGGTTCAAGAGAGATTATTTAACACACAATTCCAATCAGGGAGAGATTGGAAAGCATCTAAAACAAAGGTGGCCAGCATGAGTGAAGGAGGCTCACTTATGCTGTCCACCTTTGTTTTAGGTTCTTTCCAGAAAAGGCTGCATGAGTGAAGACAGATTTTAAAAGACTCGTGTAGACAGTATGGACTGTGGTTTATATGACCGGGGAAATACGCAGGAAGCTTACATGGATTAATAATAGTATTGATTGGAAGAATTATGAAGTGATGAAATCATTTTTGTTTGCTTTTTATAAAAATAAAATAAAATAAAACCTGCCATTAGACCCTCAACATAGTTGAGAAGGATTGACAATCCTTATGTTTAGGAAAATGAGCAAATGAAAACAGATGATAGAAAGCAACAGTGTTTAACTTGCATATTGTTGTTTCATTCTATGAAGGAAGAAATTAACAAACTGACAAAAACACGGTTAAAAAGTTATTTAAAAAAGGTACTTGAGGAAACTTCTGTAGCATCTGACATAAATGTATTTTCAATAAAAATAAACATAAATAAAAGTTACATCGATAAATTAGATAAGGTCACATATCAATATCCAGAATAAATTTCTACAAGTAATAAGAGCTTACAATGATTCTAGGTCCTTTAATATATGATATCACTTACTCTTCATGAGACTAAACTTATTTTTTTTTCCATTTTATAATGAGTCACCTTGGGATTTTAGAAGTTAATATTATAACAATCTAGACTACCTAGGGTTTAGAGTCAGGTCTATACGTATTACAGATACTGTAGCATTCAGTCACTGATGCATGATAGAAAAATGAAGAAACAGCTTATATAACTTTAAATTAAAAAGGCAAAAAATCCAGAAACAATACATAAAATATTTAGTGAGTCTAAACAAACAAAACTGAACACATGCAGAGTCTTTTGTTTTCTTGTGACATATGTAATTAAAAACAAAACTATTGACTTTTTAATAACCTTGAAAAGAAATATATATATGTATATACATACGTGTGTGTGTGTGTGTGTATATATATATATATATATATATATATATATATATATATATATATAAATAAAATTAAGGTCATCTATGAGAAAATTAACACATTTTTTTTACTGTTAGGTATGTTGTTCACAGTTATTAGAATGGGAAATTTATAAAAGTTTTGAGATGAAAAAATAATTAAAATGGAATGCATTTTTATATTATGTTTGACAATGTGATTCTAATAGAAGTAACCCCTGCAAACATTTTATATTAGTAGGTTTCTTTATTGCCAGCTAGTCTTAGTTTCGTAATATTTCTATTTCCCATCTTTCAGGCCAGTGGAGGAAAAGTTATTTTACTTTGAATGACAGTCTCACCAAGACTACTTGCAATAGAACAGGGAAGGTTTTTAAAGAGAACATTAGCGGATAAAAAAGTATAAAAATATCTAGTATATATAATGTATTCTGGTATAAAATTTAGCAAGATGGACTTGCATAGTGCTTTGAAATTCAATTTAAGTGCTTAAATTATAGTAATTTAAGACAGAATGAATCTGACATTTTTATTTCTGATTCTAATTCTGAATGTATACTTTCAGTCATAAAAAAAATTGTGTTTTTACCTCACTAACCTAAGTATCTTTTATAAGAGCTATATTATAAAATTTCATTATTATCTCTTTTTATGGCTGTCTGTTTCATAGGGAGAAGATTTTCATTCTAAACTTTGCTAAAGATTTGTAGTTTTCTACCATATTTGACCTGTCCTGCTACTAATATAATTTTTAAAAAGAATATGTCCTTGCTGGAAAATGACTTTTCAAACGTCAGTTTCTTCATCATGTGTAAGATGAGTGATATCTGTCACCGGATATTTCCCTGAAGACTTGCATAACATCACCACATTCAAAATGTTTTAATTAATTCATATGCAGCTTTTCATCATACAGTGTAAAATCCTTCAGAGGACATCTGTTTTAGGGTCCATGAACAGAAAATCCAAGCAAACTTCTCTGAAACTAAAATTCTCTGATTTTCAGTTTCATGGCAAGTAATAAATCTTTAATTTTACTTAAATATTTAGCAATAATAAATACACATAACTAATCATTACTACCCACAGCATTGCCAGTTTTCTAATGTTTATATAGTTGACCCTTGAACAACGTGGGTTTGAACGGCATGAATCCTCTTATAAGCAGATTTTTTTATCAGTAAATTAACAGTCCTGGGTTTGGCATCTGCATAGTCAACCACCTGAGTTCCAAAATGATACTTTCTATCAGTGGTTGGGAATCTGCAGATGCAGAAAACTAACTGTGTGCATTGATCTGCGCCATTTTCTAGCAGGGACTTGAGCATCACTGATTTTGGTATCCGGGAGTCCTGGAACCAACCCCCCGTGGATATCAAAAGAGGACTAGTTAAATTTTTGGAGAGTCAATAGTTAAATTCAGATTTTTGACTTTGCAGGGGTCTGCACCTTTAACCCCCCTCCCCACACACACACACTGTTAAAGGGTCAACTGTATTTTAAAATTCCAATTTAAATGTCAACAGTTATCTTGAGTGATAAATTATACAATGCAAAAAGCATGAAATAAAAGGAAAGAATCAGTCATCTGAGAGGCCTGACTACCTGAGGCTTGGACATCATTCCTGGTCTTCCATTCCCATTTCTTCCCAAACTACTTGACTGGCCTGATCCAAAGAGCTGCTGAGACCTCTGGGGAAATAGATGTTGTTGACATGCCTGGCTCATTTGAGCTCAGATGTGGAGAACTGAATCAATGCACTCACCCCTGTCACTTTGGAAGTCAGCTGGAGGTTTTCAGAACCAGGAAAGAGAGGTCGTATCAATAAGAAGAAGTGATGGAAATAGAGGAGACACAATTTTAAGTAAGAACCAAGACATAATGCCAGTTACATATAGTTATAGAAAGAACAGGATGAACATTTGGGCTTGGGAGGAAGGAACTATGAAGACAGGAGTATTTAAGAAATTTAAAATTTTCTAAACTTAAAAACATCTAAAAACTAAAATAAAATTAAACTTTTTAATATTTTATTTTTATTCAATTTATTGGGGTGACACTGTTTATTAAAATTGTATAGGTTTCAAGTGTACATTTATTTAATAGGTGGAAGAAAGACAAAAGTAAATACACAATAAAAGGGAGAAGAGGAAGAGAACTTAGAAAGTACAGGGAAGAGTAATAGGGTACTTAGACTGCCTTCAGAACCAGTGGCAAAAGAGGACTAGGGGAGAATGGAGCCCCTACTAAGACAGCTATAGGGAAAAAAAGAAAAAAACAAAACAGAAAACAAAAAAACAAACACTGTCCTCAGGGAAGCATTTGATTTTTGTGACAGCACAAATTCAAATAAAACTAGAGAGAAAATTGTTGCAGTTACATGGTATTGTGCTGATGGGGGGCCAAGAATGGTTGCTGAGGTGGGAGAGGGGAGTTGGTTGCCTCTTCATAAGTCATAGCTCCATGAAGATGGAATAATCTTTGAGGAATGCTCTGGGATTCTTAGGCTCTTTGATGTGATAGTGAGGCATCAGCCTAGATGATCTCTTGGATGCAGTTGTCTTGTTTTGCCTAAGAACAGTGGTGGTGATGGTCACGGGGAGGTATTCTTGAGGAAAGCAAAGAAAGGGGCTTGGGTCTCCTGTGCTGTCTGTTTGATGAGGGCCAAGCCTGTGTCAAGAATACCAAGTAGAGCCTAGTGGGCATGTTTTAGCAATCATTCCAGTATATACCGCAATACCTATGAGTTTCTCTCTTAGAAATATGTTTATGGAAGCGTATACCTGTATCTCTGTATCTCTATCTACCAGATATCCTGGCTATATAGATACAGTACTGGGTTTTCTTGCCAGTGATAGACGATAGATAGAGAGATGACTCTAGGTAGATAGACAGATAATAGATAAGAGATGAGGTAGATGTATATACATATAGATATAAATATACATACACAAAAATAATGCTTTACGTATTTTCTGTAATGTTCTATGTCAATAATTACCATTATTTTATCAATATTGAGCTATGTTTATATAGTATTATCTAGGCTTAGTTCTTTTGATTTTGGGGGGGTTCAAGAGTAACGTGTCTTACTATGAAAAACTAATCACTACAATGATAGTTTTGCTCAATTTCATTAGACAATATATGTATTTCACATATTTACATGTCCCCTCTTCAAAAAAACAAAGAGAACAATACTAAACACTTAAAAAAACAGTTTATTGAAATCCATTTTATTTATTATACAATACCAGTCTTATATTAATTTTTGCTCCAAAAGACGCATTAGAGCTGATGGTCTGGCTAGGTCTTGTTTTCGGGGAAACACAGTAGGTGTCACCCAAAAATGTTTTAGGCACCTGTCTGCTTTCTTATGCTTTTCGCTACAGGCAAATGTCATCTTTTTAAAGAGGATACTTCTGTGTTTCTTGTTTGGGCATGTTATGACAATTCAGTCTCAAACTAATGTAACTCTAAAAACTCTTTTAAGTATCTGATATCACATACCTTTCTCTTTACAAATGTAAATAAAAGTGGGAAACGGCACAATCTCTTCATTCTCAGCCTTAGGAGAATTTCTGAGGCACATGTACGGGGTGTGTGTGTACGTGTGTGTGTGTGTGTGTGTGTGTACGCACATACTACTATTGAGGCCAATTGGGAGACATTACAGTCTGCTATTTCTGTTAGCTGTTAAAAAATAGTGAAATAACTATTAACAGATATGAAAATAGATAAATATTCATGTGCAACAGTTGAAAGTCAGTTGAAAAATTAGAAGAAACTTCTGTGCAACCGAGAGTCATATTTTTTAGTGAATATATATATAGTGAATACAAATGTCACTTAGCCCAATAAATTATTAGGAGCTTCTTGATAGATAGTCAAAATGTCTGAACGTGTTATACTTTACAGCCTTACTTGTTGTTAACAAAGTTTGGTGTACACCCGATTGCACAGGCTCTGGCTTATCTGAAACGTGATTTTGACGGTTCGGGGAGCGATAGACCGCTGAGTTCCAGGTTCTATTGTGCTGATTGACATTGATTGCAAAAATATTTGAAATGAATGGAAGCACCAGAGTTTGTTTCTGTTTTTCCACAAATATCAACAGCACCAAATTGTATTTCATTATCCACTTTAATGAAAAGTGCATATTTTCGTTAAAGTAGGAAAATAAAGAAGGTTAGAAATTGTTATTCCAACTATATTATTGTTGGTTTTTGTTTCTTGATCACACTTGATTCTGACTGATTTTGAAGAATAATAATATATTTCAAAGGCTAGTTTTAGATCGGTCGCGTTCACAGTGGTGTCAAACAATTCATTTCATTTTCATGGCATACCTTCGATTTAAAGCCTTTTAATCTGTTTTGGTGTGCTGAGTGATACGATTTCATTATGTGTCACTTCACAATTGCGGCTGTGCCATAATCACTTACATTGACATTTATATTAAAGTTTGTGAGCTTAGAGTTCAAAACTGTTAATAAAGAGGGTAATATATTCACAAGAAATCATTAGTCCTTCATATGATTTGGGTTTGCTGAAGACACACATTCCTACAGCCCCACCCGCATATCATCAAGGATATGGGCAAGGATTGACGTCGGTTGAGAGGGTACATTTCTTTTAATAAAATCACATTGCCAAAATCAGTAGCTGGCACTATCCTCGAGGTAAAATTGAGAGCCAGCCCCTTTGCAGCCACAACATATAGCCAGATCGTAATGTGCTTTGACTTCAAATGGCCATTCAGTTCTGTCTCTATTTGATATCTACCCCTCCCTCCAATTCCATACAGATATACCCCATAAGTTCATAAAATAAAAGTTCTGGAAAATAAAAATGCTAACAGGTGCAAAACCATTAGGGGGGAGATTAAAACTCTGGTGTATATATCATTCTACTGTAAATTTTATCATTTGATTGTATCACCTCTTACCTCTCTTAATGATATCTTTTCTACCAAAATTTCTTGTCATCACAACGTATTCGTTGAGGATTTGCGTAGTGTCTCAGGATTTCCTCTTCATCACAACAACAGGGATATTTTTGCGGCTCAAGCCATTGGGTTTGTCTAATTTACTAGCCTTACATTCCTTCCACCTCGTCACCCACAGTAATTGTCATTTGCACCCAGCCATTTATGCCTGGAAGTTCACTGTACATCCGTGTTATACAGATTCTCTGAACGCTTGTCTGAAATCCACACAGTTTACTCCCGGACAATATCTTGCGTTATTTCCAGTTTTTCCATTCTCTGTTTCTCTTTATAGCTCTTGGATAAATAAGTAGGAACTGTTCTCTCTCTCTCTCTCTCTCTTTTTTTTTTTTTTTGTATTTTATCCTATTTTCACCCTTAGGTATTATTTTTCCCTCAATGTTTACACTCCATTTAAACACACACACACACACACACACGCACACACACACACACACACACTTAATTTTTTCCTATTGGGTATTTGCCGTAATAAATTACCACAGGTTCAGTGGCTCAAACCATGTAAATTATCTCATAGTTCTGAAGATGAGAAGTCCAGTACGCTCCACTCATTTGTCTACTGTGGTTCCCAGAAAGTAGGGACTTTATGAGATCTGTTTCCGGGCTCATTCAGGTTGCTGGCAGAATTGAGCTTCATGTGTGGTAGTGGGACTGAGTCCCTGCTTCCTGCTGGCTGTTGACCGGGTTGTATTCAGCTTCCACATGCTACTTGCGTTATCTGGCCCAGGGTCCCGTTGCCCTGCATTTGCCAGACCGAGTCCTCATGCATTAAAATCTCTCTGACTTCCCTTGTGTCTCATCTCTCTTGCTTTTCTTCCCCCACATCTCTCTGAGTGACTCCACCTAACGGGTTCAAAGAAGCAGAAAACCGTGACCCACAATTGACATAACTGAGAATCAGCAGTAGCTTACCTCAAATAACCCATCAGTTGGACTAAGAAACAAGATTTTAACTATTTTAAATCACTAAAAATTGGCTAAAGTTGAGATGGAAGTCAAGATGAACAAAATGGGTAAACAGAAGGAACTTTTCAGCAGAGAGAATACAGTTCTTTCCAAATAAGAACCAGAGGCAATTCTAGAACTAAATAATGCAAAAGACAAAATGAAAAATTGGCTAAAGGATATTAAGGCTGAAAGAAACTTATTCCAGGTAGAAGCCCAGATCAGTAGAACTAAATGAGGCACAAGAGAAATGGTAAATGGGTGCATTAATATAAACATTGTTTTTAATTTTTTTTAAAATAAGTACTGATGTATAATGCAAGCATAATAACAATATATTAAGAAGTTTATAAAATATTTACAAGTAGACTGCAAGAAGACGACAGTACAAGGGTATAAAAGCGTGAAATGGGACTCTGTAGTGTGAGGTTTCTCATACCCGGTGGGAATTCGTATAATATTAATCCAAAATAAAACTGCCTCAGAAACTAATAGAAGGGCCTGGTCCTCGGTCACTATTATCAGCTTTGTGATCCTGGAAAAACACAGGCCTTAAGAGTGAGGGGGGATTGCCAACACTGCGTGTATAGAAAGTTCATTAGGTGTCACTTTGATGTATCAAAACTTCCTTTGGTCTTCATTGTTTTTAAAAAACTGAGAGCAATGTTAACTGATACAGGAAGATTTGTTTAGAGTTATACAGAGGTGAATGGAGAAGGTTTTAATGTTTAAGTTTTATCCATTTCCTACACGTTTAATATTGCTCAAGAATGCAGATAAAATCTACACGTATACATTCTAATTCCAATGAAAACGACAAGCATTTATTAGCATCATTATTGTGCTAGACAATCAGCTACGTCCTCATGAGTTATGTAGAGGTATTTTCTCATTAATGTTCCACAGAACCCAATGAGGTAGAAATTTGTCTTTAATTTTAGTACATAAAAAAATGAAACTAAAATATTAAGTAATTTAGTTATGGTCGCAGCTCGTAAGTGGTAGAGTTGGGTTAGAAATTAAATCCATCTAACCAGCAGCCTGTACTAAAGAGCACCAGTGTATCTCCTCCCTCCTTGGGCCAGCACAGTGTAACTTGACGTTTGAATGAGATGATATATCTCGTCCTTGAGATTCTACATAAGATTTCCATTGAGCGTTAATGGAAATGTATACAAGTGTAGAGCAAAAAACAAATACAAATTGCCACTAGGTTCTATATTAACATAAGAGCAGTAAATCAAGCCTCGCCATAGGCACATAGTCACAGGAAAGGCAAGATAAAATGAACAAGGACACAGTACCTCGATAGGACTTCAGGCTATAATCCAAAATATTGGGAAAGTAGAAGTACTATTGGCCATTTTTTGCCAGTCTCTTCAAGATTCTGTTTAGTGCTAGGGATTCACAGGAAGTAGTCCAATTCCTGGGAGTGCAGCTAGTAGGGACAACACGAGAATAGAAACCAAAGCAGAGTTCATGCCCTTGAAATCAGCATTTGTAATCACACTGACATGGGTATGGATTCTGGTGCAATCCTTACTAACATTGTGACTTCGAAAACGTTGTATAACATGTGAGCCCCGGTTTCTAAGTAGATACAATAGCGCTTAACTCACGAGGACATGGAAAAGCACTGTTCTACATAAAAGACACTTGAATAACGTTGACCCCCAATCTTCTGGCTCTGTGCTGGTGTGGCCTCACCATCCAGGCTGGGCTGAGTAATTAACCTGGAACGGGACTGGATGGGTGCCCCTTCGGCTGTCAAACATTGTGCGTGCAATCCAATCCTTCATTGTACAATCCGTACAGATCTCCTATTGAGAAAGACTCGACTCGTCCTACTTATTACTGTTTCTGTTTTTACAAAGATAATATTCTCTATGCACCTGAAAAACGATTTGTTTCTGGCAAACAGCAAATGAAACACCTGCTTGCAAAATACATATGGGGAGTCTGCAATGGCTCGTATATTGGCAGCACATCTTGCCTGGCAGTTTCTGTAGGTGTAATGAATTGGGAAAATGTGTTTTTTACAGAAACTTAATCACTTTCCATGGCACAAGTAGGTAGAAAAAATATGAGGAAACTGATCATTTTAGCACCTGTGTTTGCTTAATTCTAGCCAAAGCAGCAACCTGATGTGTGTGTGTGAGCAAAAGTACAAACATTGGTTGAAAGAAAATAAATGAAAATTTGCTTGATTTCTAACTCTAAAAAAAAAAAAAATGCAGCAAGTTTTGAACAATTAAAAATATTCCTCAAGGACACTAAATAAATCCCAGACAATATCCCTTTTTCAAACATTGTCTTGCTGAATTTTTTTTCAACAGATGTAATTATTGTCGGTATTATGTAATGAAACACTTTAATGTTTGTGTATCAGGATTAAGAATTGTGAATGAATGTGGTAGAAATAAACACTTAATTTCTTTAATGTATTCCAGAGTAAACAATATTGAATATTTTACTAACAATTCTTGTTAGATTCATAGAGAATTGTACTTTCTACACAAAGCATACACATTAGAATCAGACATAGACATACCTAGCCAAGCTGCTTATTAGGTATTTACAATTTAACAAGTTACCTACCTTTCCAACCCTTAATACCTTAATTTCTTTTGAACAATTGTATTGAGGGATAATTAATGTACAAATAACTATACATATTTAATGTATACAATTTGATGAGTTTGGACAGATGTAAACCCCTCTGCCTATTGAAGGTCAGCTATTCCCACTTCATAGGTTTGTGCCTGTGTGTGTGTGTGTGTGTGTGTGTGTGTGTGTGTGTGTAAGGGTAAGAAAATTATGTTTTAATATAAAACAGCATATGTAAGATACTTGATAAGTGGCAGCCTTTTTTAATGAATTAGAAAACCTTATAGATATCAAACTTTAATTGAAATTAACATACTATCAGATATCTCGAATAATAAACTTACTAATTGGTTTTCAAAAAAAACTTACTTTTTATTTTCAAATATTTTGCTATTTATCTTTTAATCAACCAATAAAATAACCTGTGATGTGCAAGCTGTTGTGAATGATACAAAGGTTGCATAATGTATTTTTTAACCTCTTAAGGAGTTTGTATTCTTGTTGAAACAACAAGACTTAGACTTATTAACAATGAAAGAGTAAGAAAATAAAGTGTTGGGCTGTTTGACATAGTACATGGGCAATGTGAATCAAAGACTAGTAAAATCAGTGTGGTCCGGAATCACCAGGATGGGCCACTTTCAGGTAAAACTCAAACATTTGTAGCTTATCAGTATATCCTCTTGGCTTCTCTTTTGTCTTAGTTTGCTATTTCCTGTAATAGCGCATTCATCTCTAATATATGTGGGCTTCTAGAATACAGAATATTGGTAGCTCCCCTTGGAATGGTTGTATGTTATTGATGGGACATCTGTCAAGTAAGGCAGTCCCAGTAAGAAAGCAGCTTTGACCATGTGCTTGTAACCAGAGAGCTATTTATAGACCCATATGGTTGATGTGTTCTTATAAAAAGGAAATGGCATATCGGCATATGAACTTACAGAGAATCACATTTCTCAGTGGGGCCACTAGTTGCCGTGTGGATGGGATACATCCTGATTGTGAAGAATTGTCCTTGCATTGCTGGTCTTTAGCATCCCTGGTTCACACTTAACACCAGGAATGTGTTCCATCAGTGTCACAACCCAGTGCAACCCAGTGGGGTTCCAGGTACCTACATATGATCCAGGGAATACGTGGGGATTCTGTCCAGACATTTTACGACAATCTTAAATACACACACACACACATACACACACACACACACACACACACACAAATCATGTTGCTTTTATGTGACATTTAATCCATGGCCACATTTCTGTCTTCGTATCTCTCAAACATTAAAATAATATCTTTCAAACAGAGAAGACAGAATCAAAATACTCTCAAATATTCTCATCTCAGCCTTACTATTTATAATACCCCCAGCCAACATTCTTTTAATCGCTATGCTTTTGAATACCATTTAAGAGATACTATTCACACAATGTCTCCTATTTAATTTTCATAATTTACTTTTTTCTTTATTGCTTGGGTATAATTACTCATGTGATTTTGATTTTATTTTTTGAGCTCCTCATCAGCAAGGTTTCTGTTTTTGTTTACATTTTGGTGTTTTTATGTTTTGTCTCTTGAGAGTGTCCCAAAGTTTGGAAACACACCTGCACAGAAGTTTTTCCTGTGTGTCTATCATAACTTAGAGGAATTTTATCACAAAAGGGTATTTGTGTGTGTGTGTGTGTGTGTGTGTGTGTGTGTGTGTTAGTGTGTTAATCCCCCATATTGTGTACCTTCAACATACGATTGGTAATAATTCAGACCCAACATCTCAGGATTTTCCCCTTCGAAACTCCAGAAGATTCTTTGCTTCCCAGGAAGCTCTCTTAGGACCTTTCTTTACACAGGGCAATCACTTCAGCTTCCTGTTACATTGGAAATGGGATATAGTTTCCTGTGTTTACCTGAGTTATCAGTGGCATATATCAGTGTGGCATATATCTACATCCAATGTCACACTGACTACCAAACATTCACCTTTCACTTAATTTTCAGTTCACAAAATTGTGAATTTTCAGTTCACAAAAGCCTATATATTTTTTTTCTAAATTTTTAGGGAACGATAACTACTGACAAATGTTTTAATATATATTCATTTTTGTCCTCATGTCCAAATACTCCTTGATGACAGAGAAAGGGAATAATGAAGCTGATATAAAATATGAAAAGATCTGGGCAGCATTGTAGCCTTAACTAAAATGATTTATAAAAAGAATAATTCCCATTTTCCATTAGATGGCTCAAATCCTTTGGGTTATTGGAATATTTACAGACTTGCTTATATAAAATCTTGCAGGACATATTTTCATGAAATTTGTTTTAAGATGATTTATGAAAATATAGATAGAAATATATGTCAAGGAGATATTGATCAAGATCAGAGAGTGGACTGAAGGAAAGAAAACAAACAGCTGGGCTATGATTTATTTCCTTCTACTTGGGGGTTGCACAGGCAGTAACTGAACTAGACTAGACCTTGTAAATAAGCTAATAGAATTTACAAGTGGAAATGTATTTGAGAGTTCTTTTAAATAATTGCATCTTGGCAAGAAATGATTTGTCTGTCAGGCTCTCTTATTGTAAATAAACCCATAATTTAAGGATTTAAAGAACGTGGCCAGCTGGAGAATGAAAATTAGTCAAGCAGATGGAATAAAAATACTAAAAACACCTTCATGTAACAGTAATTTTATGGACACATGGTTAAATGCTCATGTTTGTATCATCCCAACGTGGGAGAAAAGAACATTTAGAAACTGCTTCCAATGGGTTTTGGCCTCTCCAGGAAGAAGTTGGTGCTTATATATTGTTTGAATCATTTGAATAGTTACTACAGTTTGGTGTTGGAGATGATCTATGATTTATGTGAGTTGTTTTTAACAGTTCAGTCATTTTATGGTAATGCAGTAACGTTGGTTTAACGTTTGACAAAAATCAATGAAATTACCACATTAATAGAAAAATGGAGAAGAAATAAAAAATCATTTCAGCAGATGCAGGGAAAGTATTGACAAAATTCAATACATATGCATGACAAAAATATGTAAATCAGAAATATTGAAATAGAAAGATACTTTCAGTTCAATAAATGTATTTTTGAAATCTCTAAATAAGATCATACTTAATGGTGAAATATTGTTTATTTTCCCCTATGATCAAGATATATGATCTTGCTACCTCTTTTCAACATTATACCAGATATTACATAGTATGAGCAAACAATAAAGATAGGAAAGGATTATCTAAGTAGAAAAGTCTAAAACTCTGTACAACAAAATTACTATGATAAATACATTTGCTAGTATCACAAGATCAAAGTCAATATCTAAAAATAATTGTGTTTCCACATAGTAACACCTAACCGTGGGAGGACAAAATTATATATACATATATATGTATATATAATTTAAAGTAGCATTAAAACGTAAACCTCTTTGGGGGACCATTATTCTGTGTCACCAAGTACATAGGAAAATACTGGTATGGAGACAAATATCTATAACAAATGTCCCACTGGAGAAAATGGTTGTCTCCTGATTAGGTTAATTTGCTCTATTATATATTTTGAAAAGATCATTGTTAACCACTGGTTTATGTAGTTATTTAGATTCCTGTGTCACGTATCATCAGTAAGTCTTTGATATCTATCTTTAAACCCTATTTTAAGATTGTGTATAGTCAATATCATAATTTTCTGTCCTTGCAATCTCAGCACTGAATGTGGTGACTGGTGCATTTGAAGCATGAAATAAATGAATAGATTAGGGTAATAGTTCCCTTTATTAAGCAGGATTCATGTTTGTAAGTACTTAGTTGTTTTAATGCATAGACTTGATCTGGAATGCTATGGTGAAAAAGATGGTTTCCTTTGGGTTGGATGGTGGGCTGCCTGGTTTATAATCCCTCTTCCATTCCCTGGTTAGTGGTCTTGGGGAAATTACATAAAGTCTCCGTATTTCAATTTCCTTCTCTCTAAAATGGCACTGTTCACGGTATCTATCACATGAGATATTGTGAGGATAACCATAAAACACTTAGAAAGATCACTGTATTCTATTATTATTATTACTAGTATTATATTGAAATAGTCAAGGGACAATGTTCCTTTAATTACATTGTTTAGTTCTTTCACAAAGTAATGTATTTTCATAGTCTATGTGTAATTGCTAAACAAAGTACAAAAATTGTAAAGACACATACAGTGATTGATTTCATATGTTTACAAAAGTTTAAAGGAAGTTGTGCTCTACCACAATCTAGGAATTAATCTTGTTGAAAATTCACTTGATTTATGAACACTATAAGTTGCTGGCTTTCCTGTAGACTTAGGCTATAATGAAAGATCTAAGGTTAAAAGCACTCTCTATTTAATGTTAATCTCATCTTCACCTAAATAATACTTATTTAGAGATATTTTGAAGTAAAATTCAGAATGCAAATGATATATGAATAAATGACTTAATTTTAAGAAAAATTATATTAGAAAGAGCAGAAAATATAGAAATATTGTAAATTGTAACAATTTTGCTCTAGCTTACTCCAACACGCTAAATTCATGATGTTTAAAGACAGTTGATGCATTAAATTCTCCAAGATCATATCCACTATATTAGCTAAACTTTGATATCCACTGCACATTGTTAGTGACCTAGATAAATTTTATTGCAATTGCTATTAAATGCATATTCCAGAAGACACCAATCTCAACAACAAATTTAAAAGAAGAAGCTAATACAAAACTTTCAGTGTGCATGTTGGATAGCTTTTCCCAAAGTTTTCTATTTTCTATTCAATTTCATGGAAGATGGTTTCTTTAGCAACTAACACTCTGCCACATATTTCCTTAATAGAACATTACTGAAAAAAAATAATGGTCAGGTTTTATGTGGCTGAAAATGTGAGATTTTTTAGCACTCATTGAAGTTATTATCTATTATTTTAAAATATCAGTGAGGTGTTTGTAATTTAACACCACTGGGCACTTAACACCTAGTGTGGTAAAGAACTATATTTCATAAAATTGTCACCTTTAAAAAGAATGCAAAGGAGTTGCTGAAATTATGATAGGAATCTGTCTCTATGTCAGTATCCACAGCAGAAATGTAAAGGAAATGAACTTGCTGCTAGAACAGGTCTGAATTATAATGATAAATAAAGCTCCTTGTAAAAGATGAAAATTCTCATGAATGTTCCTTGACTGTGTATGAAAATATCTATTGTCCTGCAACCAATTTTAGTAGAATTGGAGAAATAAATTTTCAGATTGGTCAATTATTTTGGAAGTTGTTTGTATGATATAGAACGGTGTGCTTACTTAGGTGTATAAAAGTATTCAGCATGAACTCCATACATACGTACTCCCTGGAACCTCTCTTTCCTTACGGAGTACGTATCTACAGAAAACAAATGTTTCCTTGGATTCCAAGGAAATGTTTTAAGATGAATTTATTTCATTTATTTTGAGTTCTTAAGGAAGAAAACACACCATTTACTTGTAATACTTTAAAAAGTATATCTGTATATATACACATATGTGTGTGTGTATTTTTTTCATTTTGCAACGAAAACCTGTTTTATTTTTTCCAAATACAGAAGTTTGCATGATTTGCAAATATTGCTTCAAAGCAATATTTCTATATATAAGGCCTTCTGTTCTAATAGCACAAAAACATAGACATGTATCCACAGTACAAATATATATATATATATATTTTTTTTCAATTTGAGTTTTTTTCTGTTATTTTGGAACTCAAAGTTGCCATGGTAGAGATCATTAGAAGTGAGGAAGTAATTCCATAAGAGGCTTCTATTATTTTTGGCTACACATTCATTAATTCTGTAAATATTGAGCACCTTATTTTTTTATTTGGCATTCATCTATAAATATTGATAATTCAGTGATTATTATGAACTGATTGATTACCCTGGTGACTTAAAATGTTAAAGATAGTTTATAGGAGAAAACATAGAAAAAAGAATGTGAAAATTCATGCGAATGGAGAAACAAGGCTACAACTGTGTAGAGATGAAGAAATTTACCAAAAATCAACATTGTGGTTGATGCACTAAATTCAACCATTCTAATCCATTGTAAAATGTACATTGGGGTACTCCTTTTCTGGTTGGACCTTGATTATTTTAAGTCAATTACAATTCTGGGATGTGCCTTGATAGTTTTGTGTTTGCTTCTTTTTTATTCTGTGGAGAATATGGGCCTAATGTTACCCTGTGATCACATTCCTGTCATCAGAGACTGGTCCATGAAGGGACACAGGGCCAAGCCAGTTTATACCCCAGTAACTGAGATGTGGAAAACTTTCCTCAGTACCAAAAGAATGAATAATAGTATGGTCTGAAGATCTGTGTTCCACGCAAAACTCAAATGTTGTTGTAGCCTCCAACGTGATGATTTTAGGAGGTTGACTGAACTTTTGAAAGATCATGAGGCCCTGAGGGTGGTGCTCTTATGGGAGAGGCTTCAGAGAGCTGCCTTCCCCTTCTGCCACCTGGAGACACAGCAAGAAGGGGCCATGTAGGACCCAGGAAGTTGGCCTTTGCCAGACACCAAACCTGTCAGCGTCTTAATCTGAGATTTCCAGCGTCCATAATTGTGAGGAATAAATTTTTGTTGTTCATAATCCACCCAACTGATCATATTTTGTTATAGCAGCCTGAATGGACTAAGATAGTCTTAAAACCCATGAATGAAAAAGTTGGGCCAGTCTCCTCCTGGTAAATATCCTATAATTATGAGCAGGATGAGACTTAGTATGAAGCCAAAATTGTAGATGGTAGAATGAAATGATTGGGGAAAAACTGGACTTCCCTAACCATGTAATTTAGTTGTAACAATGACCAACCGTAGAGCCAGTTGTCACTCTAGATTGTCTCTTTTGTGAGACCAAGTCCACTTAGTTTTTAAAGATAATTTTTTTTGTCTTCTGTTTCATCTAGTTAAAATAATCCTGATACAGAAGTTAACAACTTTAGAACAGATATAGCAGGAAACAACTTGAGAACACATGCTAGTACATAAAAATGTGACAGATTGAAAATACCAGATTTTCAAAATTCATAGTATTGATATTTGTGAAATGCTATCTATGGGATATAAAAAGAGATAGCTACAGAGGCCTAGGAATCACTGTGAAAATCTGAAGATAGGATTGGAATGAAAAGCAGAAGAAGGCAGGATTGAGATGAAAACTAAAGAACTGGTCAGATTTGAGGATTGGATTGAGACTATATTAAGTAGAGGGGAAAAAGACAATAGAATAAACTAGAAGGTTAGAAAAATAATCATGAAGACAATGGCTACTGATGGTATATACCAAAAAGTTTAGAATATTCTGTTTTCTCCAAAATCAAAATGTGCATAAATAATGCAGATATATTCTGATATTAAAATATAATTAGATTTTGTTTTTAATCAGTGTTTGTTATGTGAGATTGTCTTCAATCTGAATAAATAACTTCTCATCTCTATATAACGATTGAAGAAGATATATATATATATATATATATATATATATATATAGAGAGAGAGAGAGAGAGAGAGAGAGAGAGAGAGAGAAATAGAGAAGTTATTCATTGTATGCTCAATAATTTGAACACATAAAACACTTCGGGAGTCAAAATTCATTTACTGAAAAGGATGGCCATGTACATTAAATATATAATTCAGAACATAAATTATCCGCACAATAGAGTAAAAAAATAAATAAAAATAACCAGAAATAACTCTTATATAAAGGCATTAAAATTTACAAGTTATTGTAAGAAATGTAGTTGATAAAATGTTTTTCATCATTATTTAATTTTCCTCTTATATTCAACCATTTAATATTATATTTTAGCCAGTATTGTCTTCAACAATTTACAGAGAAACATTAAACAAAATTATACCAAGGATTTCAAAATAAAAATCCGAAAGTAAAAAGGAATTTTTTTTCTTAAATCAATGAAAATGAAGACAGAATCACGCATGTACTTAACACACACTAACGATCTATCTATTTGTGTCATTGTCCAAAGCTGCCACTCCCTTGAGCCTCCTCAGACACATAATTGCAGTAATTCTCTGGCAAATCCTGATGAGATAGTTACCTTTATCCATAGTGCTAATGAATACGTTGTATTAGAATTAAAGTAGACAATGACCTTTCTATCTTACTTCTCAATTCTCTAATGATTACCATTCTGAGTTTTTACATCAAGTAACAGATAAACCAAGTTAATTTAGGAAGACACAAAGAATCATTCTGAAGTTTTTTGTTTGTTTGTTTGTTTTTGTTTTTACCCTGATAATACATAATATTTGTATCTGTACAGCTCTGGTTAACTGTCATCCCTGTTATTTCTCTTTATAATCACTAGGAATGGTGGATTTTCTCTAGTAATAGTTTCTCTTCTTGCAAAGTTAATCCTATTTTGTATCTCTGTGCCTTTTATTCCACTCTCTGCCTTTGGTGATCTTCTAATAACTCAAGGATCACTTTTCAAGTAATTTATTAATCATCCTTTTTTAAACACCAGACTGTGTCACCTGTTGATCTGTTTTTCATAGATTCTATATTTATATATGCATTTCCCACTAGATGGTATTGGAAATAAATACAGATAATCATGAAAATGGAAGGGACAATAAAGGAATTTTACGAGAAATTCTATGTCCACAAATTGAATAACCTAGTTGAAATGGACTAATTCATTGAAAGACAATCTGCCAAAACTCAAATAATAAGAAACAAATGATCTACATAGATCTTTAATATCTACTAAAAATATTGAATTAAAAATTAACAGCCTTTTAATACACAAAGTACCATGACCAACTGTGTTCACTAGTTAATTCTACCAAACATTGAAGGAAGAAATCACAGCAACACTCTATAATCTATTTCAGAGAATAGAAGCAGAAGAAATCCATCCTAATCCAACCTATGAGGCTAGCATTATACTAACACTCTAACCAGACAAAGAAACTAAAGGAAAAGAAAACTGTAGACCAATATCTCTCTTGAATATACATGCAAAAATCTTCAAGATGCTATCAGTAAATAGAATCTCAATATGTATAAAAAATAATTATACATCACAACCAAGTAAGATTTATCCCAAGTATACATGACTGATTTAACTTTCAAAAAAAATTAACATTCGTTTGTGTCAACAGACTAAGAAAAATACAATGTGCATATCAATAGATGCAGAAATAGCATGTGACAAAGTCAAGCATCTATTCATGATAAAAACTCTTAGTAGACTAGGAGTGTAATGGAACTTCCTCAGTTTGATATAGAATATAGTATACAAAACAATCTACTTAATGGTGGGAAACTTGAAGCTTCCCATGAAGATCAAGTACAAGGCAGGAAGGTCCCAATCTTGGCAGCAAACATGACCTTCATGAGGTCAATCGATGATGAACTGTGGTGCTCCAGACAAAGGAATGTAACTCAGCACTAAAAAGAAATGAGCTATTAAGCCATCAAAAGACATGGCGTAGCCTTCATTGCATATTACTCAGTGAGAAAAACCAGTCTGAGGTGGCTACGTACTGTATGATTTCAAAATGTAACATTCTAGAAAAGGCTAACCTATGAAGACAATAAAAAGATCAACGGTTGCCACAGGTTAGGGTAGATGGGGGTAAAAATGGATAGAAGTGCCTAGGCAGAGTAGAAAGAATTTTTAGGGCAGGGAAAATACTCGCTGTGACATTACGATGATAGACATATGTTGTTATACAGATTTCCAAACTCATATTTAACACCGAGTGAACCCTAAGGTAAACTGTGGACTTTGGGTGATTATAAAGGTCAATGCAGATTCATCCTGGGTGGAAAAAACAAAAATGTACCCTTCCAGTGAGTGACGTTGATAATGGAAGAGGCTGTGCATATGTGGGGGTTGGAGGATATGGGAAATCTCTGTACCTTCCTCTCAATTTTATTGTAAACCTAAGACTGCTTTAAAAAGTAGTCTTAAAAAATAACAAGTTGTATTTTATATTCCAGTATAGTTTAAATTAAAAAAAATAATAATATCGGCTCCTTCTGTTTTAATAGTAATTTAAAAATTGAAAAAAACATTTCACATGTCTACGTGTAATAATTAAATGAAATTAAAAAAAGGAGTAGTAAGTAATGGTATCCTTTAATATTTAAAGATTTTCTGCATTTAAAATAATATGTTGGCATATTAACAGGTGCAATTGAATTATTTTAATATCAAACCAACACTGTTTGGTATAAAACTAAGTTTCTATGTTGAATAATATTCTCATCCCAAAGGGTAGAGAAGAAAGGAAATACTAATTTGCAAACTAATTAAACATTGACAAAATAACGTAGGGTAATGTGAACTGCAAAATGATGAGACTTTAAATAAAAAAGATAACACATTATTTAAAACAAAAATTTTCCAACCATGATACCTAATACTCTAACTCATTGCATGCACAGAAAAAAAATAATTTATCAGTTGTAGAAAGTTTGGACTTCAATTTTTTAATACTTGATAAAAGGTATACATAAGAGCAATATTTCAGATTTATGTAAGACATAAAATGTGAGCAATTTAGGGCTAAAATTGAACTAAGCTTTACACTAATACACTAAGCTTTTTCTTAGTGTAATGTCCATGATTATCTAGAGATTTTCATCAAAAGATCAAAATAATGAGGTGATTATACACAGACTCAAAATTTCAATCATACCATCTGTAGGTGGTCTTGATAATGAGATCTTCATTGCCTAACGGGAATGAAAAATTGGCAAGCTTATTTCTTGCAAAATTAGAGGAAATACTACATCTAGGACAGTTTCTCCAATCATGAAATTCACTTCCGTTTTCATTTCTCTCAAATAACTCTTTTTAAATATGAAAATATATACTTCAAGGATAAAACTAAGAGGTTATTTGTAATGTTGCTGATATCTCCCATAATTAAATATATAATTATGCGTCTGAAATTTTACAAATGATACACAAATCACACCTCCGAATTTAATCTTGATTGAGAAAAGTTTAGTTTATAGACATGTTTTATGAATAAAACAGGTATGAAGGGAATGACATAGAAACAGGTATTGAGTGCCCACTGCCCTTGCCTTTCTCCTATGAGGCTCAGGCAGCAGAGTGACCATGACTGACTGATCATTAGATTTTGCAGAGAAAATAGGTAACCCTCAGGCCTAACGTCCTTAGGAGTAGGTGTTGCTATGGGTTATAATTAGTTCTGCTAAATGAAGACAAGAACTTGGAATATTGTCAAATAAATTGTCAAACTGTAGTCTGTTAGGGCAACGATCATCAATCAATCCATTTATTAGCTAAATGGAAAGGGAATATATTCCCCGGAGAAATGATGGGAGAGATTCCTAATATAGACCACTCAAAGAATTCAGAATTTGCAAGACGAAAATATCCTTAAAAATAATAGTATTGGTCCCAGGTAAGTAATAACCCCAGAGCATCTATCAAAATAAAATTTAAAAGTATTTTCAAGGAACATTTCCAACACCTTCGGTCACACAACAGGAGTTGACTACAAGTGTATATCCCACTGAATACAACGTTTATTTAAATTGTGAGTAGTAATAATTGGTGATTACAGTACAGAGAAAGCGAAATGACAGGCAGTGATGACAAAGAGATGGGAGGGAGGAATTGTACCCTTTATAATAAACCTATACAACACCTAAAATAATATTATTAGAGGAGCGGAAAGTAATATTGTAAACTCTAAGGCAATTGATAGCTAAAAAGGAGAGAAAATGGAATCATATGAAATGCTCAATTGAAATTAGAGAAGACAGAAAAAGAAGCTTCTGTCAGTGAACAGAAAACAAATATGAACATGATTTATGGCAATCCAACTGTGGCGATAATTCAGTATCATCAGGCTAGAGATACCAATTAAAAGGTAGAAAATGGATTAAAAAAAAAAAAGACCCGACGGTATGAGTATACAAGGAACTTACTTTAAATATAAAGACTCAGAAAGACTAAAAGTAATGGGATGAACTCCTGCTCTGGAAAGATGAACTATCACCTTTTTTTTTTTTTAAACTTCCTCTTCATAAGTACAATGAAAACCCCTGGACATTTTATATGAAACGAACATAAGAAAACTCTGAAAGACACAGGAGCCTCAGGGCCAATAGGATGACATGGTGAAGAGTTCAGTGGATTTTCTTTTTATCTTATATATTCCAGACTTGGAGTTGGAGCACTCAGCAAACTGGGAATGCCTAAAGGCATGGGGGGGGAACTCCAACAAAAGCCCGTTTCTTCTAGCTAAGGGAACAAAAATGGAGCAGACTAGCAAAACAGAAACATTAGACAATAACTGCTCTATTTCAGGAAAATAATACAGAGAACACTGTGACCCCCACCTCTACCCATGCCAGCAAATGCTGAATAGGGAACTGAGACTTTCATCTTTATGAGGGTGTAAGGAGCTTCCTCAGCACTCGTGGTCAGAGACCTCCCAAGAGAGACACTATACATCCAGGCCCAATTGCCAGGAATAAGATTCTCCTCCCACTGTGATATCAGTGAAGACCATGCTGGGAGCTTGGGCTTCTAGATCCACGTGGGTATAATGTGGAGGCTTTTACTCTCACACCTGTGGGTATCAAAGGACGTCTAGATAGAGTCAGGACTTTCAACATTACCCAGTGGAAACAAGGTGACAGTCAGTGAAAATCATGTGGGATCCCAAATTCCTATGCCTTGCAGAAAGCAACAAGGAGCACGATCCTCATTGGGTGTCTATAATAACCAGTTGTGAACCTGGAATTCTGCCCCCACGAGGGGGCAGTAAGTGACAGTGCCTGCCTTCCTTTGCCAAAGGGCTGTCCAAAAAACACCCTCTTACATGACTCAGTCTCTCAACCTATTAATGAAATATCCAGGGTTCAACCTTTTCATACTAAGAACCAGAAAGGTCTCAAACTGAATGAATGGAATCAATCATAGATACCGACGACAAGAAGTGATACTGGATAATTTGGCAAAGACTTTAAAGCAGTCCTCATAAAACTATTTGAAGGAGCAACTATAAACATACTAGAGACAAATGAAAAAATAGAAAGCCTCCAGAAAAAAATAAAAAAGTTTCAGAAAAACAGAAACTATAAAAGAGCAAAATGCATGTTTTAGAATTGAAAAATATAGTAACTGATATACTAATCTCAGTGAATGGGCTCAAGAGCAGAACGGAGGGACAGAAGACTCAATGGCATGGCTTAAAAAGTAGCGATTACCCAAATTAAACAGTAGAGAAAACAAGCTTGAAAAACATTTACCAAACATTGAACAAAACATCAGGAATTGCTATTACGATTAATGGTTAGCAAATCCAAAATTCACATCATTGGATTTCTATAATAAAAGGAGAAAAAGAACAGCAAGATTGAACAGTACTCAAAGAATGGTAAGAAATGTCCCAAATTTGGGAAAAAATACTAAAACCCCGAAAGAACTACAGGTATAAGAAGATGAATGAAGCCAAAACAGGATAAACCTTAATAAATATTAGCAAGACAGTTCCTTATTCAGCTTTTGAAAACTGGAGACAGAGAAAAAAATCTTGAAAGCAGTCGAATAAAAATGATGCTTTACCTATATGGACAGTAAATTAGAATGACAATGGATTTCTCATCAGCAGCCTCATATGAAATCCAGCAGGAAGTGGTACCATATATATATATATATATATATATATATATATATATATATATATATATATATATGCTAAAAGAAGAGAACTGTCAACAGTATTCTATACCCAGTGAAAATATGCTTTAGGAGTAAAGGAAAAAAATCAAGACTAAGATAATTTGTTACTAGCAAACATACTCTAAAAGAATGACTAGAGAAAGTTTTCTAAATGGAAAAAGAATGATAAAAAATAAAACATTGGCATATGAGGAAAAGAGAAAGAACAAGATTAGAAAAATTTTGATAAATACAATAGGCTATCTTTCTCCGGATCGTCTTCTCAAGAGTCTGCTAAATTACTCTTGGTAGTGGAAGCAAAAATTATACTCTCTCTACATGCTTTTTTTCCATGTCCAGGAAATACTTAAGAGAATTCCAAGAGTTAAAACAAAGCTAGTTCAGCACTTGAACCCATCAATTGATTGGAAATTAATCAAAAGGATTCACCATACTCTTCAGGATAAAACGATAGTGTGGAGGGTGACAAAGTATCCAACACATAGCAAACAACCTCTTTGAAAGGATCCCTTAACAAACATTTGAAAAGAGTAACAGTGTTTATATCGTTTTTTGAAAGTCCCTTCTCTTGTTTATTTTTAAGTTGACTTATATGTTTTATTATCTCTGAATTTTAATATATATTTGAATAGTTTGGATACCCGTCCTTCATCAAATGGGTGTGCTGCAAATATTTTTGCCCACTATATAGCTTATCTTTTCAGGCTTTAACAGAGTCTTTCATAGAGCAATAGTTCTAATTTTTGAAAAAAAAAGTCCAATTTGTTGATTTTTTTCTTCCATGGATTATATCATCTTTTTGAAATTGTATCTCAAAATCGTATTACAAAACCTCAGATCCACTATTTTGTGGAAGCTGTAGCTATTTGCCTCCACGTACAGTTATTCACTATTGTCTTACTGTAGAACGCCTGATTTTTTTTTCATTACAGTAAACGGAAAAAGCAGGTAGATCCATTATTGATTAAGAAACTATGGAAACCAATTGTTCTTGTTGTTAAAGAAACATCCCGTTCTTATAGGTGTAGAAGATGATATGCTCTAACAGGTTTTGTGATGTTCAACTTGAAATGAGTCCAAAGTCGCCTGGTGAGGAGGTGACACTAATATTAACATTTTCCAAAGCGTCAGGGGAAGTTTGGCCAATTTACAATAGGAAAGGGGGCCCTCTAATAAAACCCCGCTCCAAGACGACTGTTTCTAAGTTAATTGTTCTTGGTTATATTTTCATATAAGAAGACATAAAGGTAATATTGCTTCAGTGAATGTTTGCCTCCAGTTGATCCTGTAGGGAATTAAATCTCAGAGTCCGGACTTATCATCCGCTGGAAACTTAAGAAGAGTAAACACCAGGTGGAATAATTCCAGGATCAATGTTATTTCAAGTTGTTGTTATTATTATTATTATTTGCTGTCCTATTATTCAACGTGGGCCTGCTTAGACCTATGTATATATCGATCGCAGTCCTACTTGTTTCTACAGAGTATCAGTCGATCCTAATTATTCACAGACTAACTATTTGCAAATTCATCTACTCAGTGAAATGTCTGTAAGACCAGATCAGTGCCGGCAGTGTTTCATACTTATTCAGGGAAATGCAGAGAAGGGCAGAGACTTGTGTCACCCTGTGCACACAGCCCTAGCTGAGGGCTGGACCATGTAATGTCTGCTTGCTTCTTGTTTCAGTTCTTATACTGTACACAGTGTCTTTTTTTTTTCCAGTCTATTTACTGCTTAATTTTCAAATTTTGGGGGTTTTTGTTGATGATTTTCCTGTTTAAAATGTTTCCCCAAAATTTCCTGTTTCAAATTTGGGGGATTTTTGTTGATGATTTTCCTGTTTAAAATGTTTCCCCAGTGGGGCAGGGCTGCGTAGTGTTCTAAGCGCAGATAGCTATTGATTCTTATCAAACACAAGGTGTGTTTTAGATATCTATTGAAAAAAATCTGCATCCATCATGTCCATGGATAAAACATAGCACAGAGAGTTAAATAACTTACTCAGGACACACAGTTATAACTGCTGGATTGAGATGTAAACTTTCCTGCACGTTCAGCCGCTTCATTGCGCGAGAGAATGTGCCCCCTTGAATGGTGTATCTCGATATTTCTAAATAAAATGAAAGAAAACAAAAATTGGAAGAGAAAAACATCTTATCTTTTTGGAACTTAAAATGTATCCATGGTCACATCATATGTTCATTTTAAGGGCAACATACTACTTTTAGAAACAGACACTAAATTTAAACACTTACATTTTCAGAAGTGTTGGGATTATTTTTACTTATGTATACCGTGTTTCCCCGAAAATAAGACCAACCCCGAAAACAAGCCCCAGTTAAGATTGTCAGCCAGCAGGACACACTTAGTACATTATGACGATGTTCCAGAAGAAGATGACATGACTGTATTTGAATAAATGTAGATTGTTGTACATGAAAAAATAAGACATCCCTTGAAAATACGCCCCAATGAGTCTTTTGGAGCAAAAATTAATGTAAGACTTGGTCTTATTTTGTGGGAAATACAGTATAAGACCCGGTCTGATTTTCAGGGAAACACGGTAGTTGACTTTAAATAGATTTTACTTCAAAAATCTGCAACTACAGACATCGTTTTAGTATTCTGTTTTATTATATTTACTTTATATGTTTAACACACAAAGTAATTATAAAAATTAGAATTGGGAAAATTATTAAGGTACATTATAGTATTTAATTTAACTTCACTAATTTTACTATGGAAACTTAAACATATTCAGTCAAAATCTAACATGCTATATTCTTTAATGTAAATTAATTACTGTAAGATACAAAAATTTCATTTAAAAAATTGTTATTCTGAGTATAAATCAGATTTAGTTCCAGGTCTCGATTCAGTTCTGATAAAGCCTCACTGAAAAACTCTAAGAATAGGTTAAATAGTTCACCACCAGAATACAACAGTAGGAAAATTATCTCATTTATTTAGATGATAACTTTGCCTTCTTGCATGAAAGTAATTTTGTGGGTATATGGCTGTGAAACAATGTGCTATATTCCTCTCCCAGAAGAATCACAAAGGGAAATAGGATACATTAAATCAATTTTAGTTTCTAGTGGTACAAAAAAATTTCATCTTTCGTTTAATGAAATTGTGACATTTTATTTCCATTATTAATGAGTTACATTTGTGGAATGAGCCGGTTCTTACAGTTGATCTCTAAACATCTTAATCTGTAGGTTAAGCAAAATAATAATAGCATATGACCTAGTTTGCATTTTATAATGTAATCTATGAAAATAGATGTCATTTCGAACATATTAAATTACTGCTAAGGAAACTTATATTATGGATATGAATCTCCCCTTGTATAAAAATTCACTTTATGTGAAGTTGTAAAAGTATTCTGAATTTTTAGCACAAAACCACACCATAGCTTTTGATTGTCCTTTGAAAAGATGAAGACATTATATAGAAATCTGGATGTCCTACCAACTAGAGAAATTCTCATATAATTCTAAATCCTTCCTATAATATATATGTAAGTGTACACACACACACACACACACACACACACACACACACACACGAGGTTGTCTATTCCTCAGAAAATTAGAGGAGCTTTAAACAATTTCTGGGGTGAAAGGTGTTGGTGTGTGTATGGAGGGGGGAGGTACAGGAGAAGAATAAGAAAAGCCCACGCATAGTTTTGAAAACTAAGATTCTCCTGCAGTGAACTGTACTTGTTTTAACCTAAAACTTTGAAATAACCCCAAACTTCAAACTAGATTAAATTGAACTCATACAGAGTGAAAGATTCGATTGGGAAAAAAACCCTAAATGTTTAGTCAGCTGGGTACAGAGTAATGGGCTTTATTCAAGAGATTCATGAAAAGGGCAGCATCCTTTCTAGCAGGTAGAAGGGGCTGGACATTATGAGGGGGCTGAACAGAATGGGAGGTTTTGTAAGAAGCAGGGTGGGGCAAGGGAGCTACTAACAAGAGAAAAGACTATTTTTAAACCAGGATGACTTTTAGGGGAAGGGAACTGTAGGAGTTTTTATTATACAAGTCACCTCATCTTTCTATGGGGGATGGAGAGGGTCCAAGTGACAGGTGACCTCATTGATGTTAACCAGAAAACTCTAGACTGGTTGATTAAGATTGTTTCTGGGAGAAGCTGAAACAGCAACTAGGTCACATTTTAAATCTAGGTTTGCTGTCATGGGCTTTAGTAGGAGGGACGTCGTTTTGGGCCTGTGGTGTTTGTTCTCCATAACACCAGTAACAATAAACTATTTGTGAGGAACTGTGCTTAGGTTTTTTTTGTTTTCCTTAGTTTCGTAGTCTATTCTTTAGTCTGCTGTCTTGTACCTTGTAGCAAATGACATAGACCCAGTGAAATTGAAGCATCTGGTTCATCTCTTCTTAAACCACAGGATGGCATCATAGGCACCTTGTCAGCAGGCAGCACCTTGTAGATTTATGATATTCCGCTTGGTGCTAAGCCCTGTGAAACCACAGAGGTTGTTTGCCTTGTGGTGTATATGGAGTTGGAATAATACATTTCCCATCAATCCAAATACAAGCCTGTTGTAAATTCAACTAGGAAAATGGAAGCAAAGAGTTGAATGAAACTATTGCCCCAGACCTTCAACTTGGCCAAACACCAGATTGTAGGGCCTGCAAAGGAGAACAGCAGTAACACCCATCCCCATGCCCTGGAGTCAGAATCCACTAGGACTCACCCATCCAAGGGCAGGCACCAGGGTCTTCATTGGCCGCAAAAGTTATGTGTGGATCTGAGACCTGCTTTCAAACTCAGGCTAGGCTGGTCCAGTCAGAGGACAAGCACCTGCAGATGAGTAGCTGACATAATGGATTGGGCCCACAGATACGCCACCTTGCTGTCATTGATTATCTTCCATCTGGCTGTTTTCCAACACTATGAACATATGGAGATGAGTATAAATAGTACTGGAGTCTGTATCAGCTGCAAGTTGCATAGCCCTAAAGGAAATCTTGATGGCTTCCTGGGACCTCCATTGGTTCTTCTACTGTTTTCGGAAGAAGTCCTCATTTCCTTCTCACTATGGCTTTTTCTTTCTCTCCCTTCCTATGCCTCTTTTTCTCTGTATATACCTGTTCTTGCCTTTATGTGATATCTGCGGCTTCAATAAAGATGCCTCTGTACATGATGGAGTTTTTAAACTCTAATTAATCTTCTAATTCTCCTATTTCCTAAAATAGATGATCTGGTCAGATATATTGCCTTCAGGTGCGTGTGGGTAATAATTTAGGAAAAGAGATTGGTTAAAATACATAGATATAAATATTAAATATTGATGAACATAAATAGACATAAAATAAATATTCTTGATAGACTTCGTAATCTGATATGTTCCTAGATTGGTAATAGGAATTGTTGAACAAGTTTTTAATCCCCCAAATATATTTATACCGTAAAATTTGAACTATGGTATCAGCATGGGAGGTCCTTATATCTGGAGGCAAATTGGTTGAGGTCACATCATTGATGACTATTATTTTCCTACATTATGTGGTTATCTAATTACTTTATTTAAAAAAAATTAAAAATTGCAACCGGATGTTAATAGAACACAAAATTTTTAAATAGTTAATTCATACTACATTTAAAGGCATTCTTTTTATTACTTATCTAAGTAATTTAGTTTTGCTTTACCTAATCCTCATTACCACTGTGAAATTAAGTAAGAATAAATATATTTTACTAAAATAAATAAGTAAATAAAAAGCTCTAAGCTTCAACCAAAATCCATACCATCATATTCTTTCTCATGTTAGTTGAATTTCCAGCAGATTTTTTTATGATGTTTAAACAAGCAATCCATATAAAATCACTAGCCAGATGTTTAAAGAAAAATTAAAATATGCCCAGAGCTGTACCAAGACCTGAGGATACTAAAATCAATTAGAAATTGACTGTTGCCTGGAAGAGACCTCAGTGCAGTTGTTGAGAAAGACTCTTGAAGTAATAATTACAACCCATCATGTTAAAGGATGTGGTTAATTAAAGAAGTTCTGTGGGAACACAAAGAAGGAATCACCTAAGTGGGGGCGCACTATATCCTTAAGATAATTTGATCTCCCCTAAGAAAAGAAGAGGAGACAGAACTCCAAATGGAAAGCAGGAAATGTAAATGTATGCCATGATGGTTCCGCATTTGCTGGGAACGTTCTCCTAAGAGCTTGGAGAACTGAATCCTGTATCATGAGTACAATGCAGCAGGAAGTGGTGAGCGCATGGCAGGACTTCAGTTCTATGGGTTTAGGAATCTAAGGCAGCCGGAAATGTCTCCTGGCTTGCAAATGTCGGATCCCAGTATGACCTTTGCTTTAGAAGCTGACCTGCAACAATCCAGCCTGCAATCTTCGCTTTAGGCTCTACTGGGACTGAGTGGGACAATCGCTCATGTTGGGGAGGACTGACACTAGTATCTCCAGGACAAGACGTACTTCGGATGGACCATCATGTCAGCTGATTATGACAGTAACTAGTGAGAATCCCCAAAAACTTCTCACAGAATAGTCATGGATGTGCAAAACCACTTCCCTCTAAAACGTCAGGATGCAAGTTGCCTTGCTTCTCAATACCTCATGGAATTCTCATTTCAATCAGTGTATATGTGCTTTTGATGGAATTGAAGGTGAGGAGACCTTGAGCAGCCGACAAAGAACACACCGTGAATACTGAACTATGGACCATTTACGCAGACAGACGATATTTCTTACTACTAGTTTCTCCTTTCTGCAATGCAAATACCACCACTACTACTATTAATAATACTAGTAATAGTACTTTCAGATTATTTTGAGGTTTCAATACATGAATCATTAAAAATGCTTAGGAAAGTGTCTTGTACAGAGCAAGTAGTGTATAAATGTCGGCTGCTGTAACAGTTCTAACTTATCAATGTTAGTATTATATTAAGGAAACTTTTATGTCTTCCTGTCATTTTTCATCAAAATTGTAATAATCATTGAAGGGATAAATGTGATTCGATCCAGGTCATAAAGTATCTTCGGACATTATCTTCTGTTAGTAGGCACATATGAGTTTTAATGTTAGGAAAATGACTCCTGGGAGCCTGCAGATGGAATTATGTGTAACAGTGACTATGCACAGACTCTAGTCAGAAGAAGTCTAATAAAATAATAATTGGAAACATAATAAAAACCTAAAGTGAGGCAGTGGCAGGAAAACTGCTGTGACTGGAACAGATTTATCCAATAATCAGGGGAAAGGCCCAACCAAGGAGACGTGGCGAATGAAGCTGCTCAGGGTGTCTGACCAGGCGGTAAGCTCTTCAAAATTGAGTACCTTCCCTATATTTATCAGATATGTTTAAGAAATATAATATTCCCTTGGCTATAGTAGTTCCTCACTATATATTTCTTTAACAAAGTGAAAATGTAATGAAGTCTTTAGTTTATAACAGTCATGGGCAAAAGGTAATTTGAAATCAGGAGATACTGAAGTAGATATTTGATAATCTGGATAGGAGGTGATTTGGGCAAATCCAAAATAATATAAAGTGTAAAATAATAGAAAAGAGATTACAGATAATTAACAACCTAGATTTTTGGTATTACCCTAGGTGTTAAAGTGGTAAGAATGGATGTCGTAAGCCAATATGTTTCCCTTGATTTTAGATGATTTCAGAATTTCCCATTAGAAGAACCTCATTGTAAAGCCTATTACTCCGCGCTTTACATCGTCCGCATGTGCAGGAATTAGAATGATTTTGTTGTAGGCCTGGAACTGGTTTGTGAATCATTTCATTGAACCACGACTTCTGTGGATCGTCTTTTCCTCCTTTGAAGAATAAAGTTCTATCTTAATCCCACTCGTGTTGTAAGGATGAAGGACATAAACTTCAGAAAAAGAGTTTTAAAAGTTAAAAGAATAGTGATAATAATGTCACCAAGTTTAATAGTAACATTTAGCAGGCAAAAATCAAATTTATTGGAAGAATGGAGGTGAACTTACACTTCTAAGGATGGCGACTTATGGACATAAGAAATTCCCAGGCAGACCTCAGATTTTTTTCTAGAAATTGGTTATCTATCAATGGAGCCAAAGTACACTGTAACTGCTCTCATGGGACTCTCAAAGAAACACGCATATTATACACTGAAATAGTTGTTGGATAGAGTCGCAGACCAAGTTTTTCTTAAAGTACACCACACATTAATTGCTATTTCTAATTAAACAACCACTGAATTTACGAGACTGTGATGGGTGCTTTACACGTTTTATCTGATTGAGTCTTCATCATACTTAGAGGGATGTAATGTTAACTGTACAAAGTTTATCTGATAAGACAAAAGCCAAGAAAGGATAAATAACCCAAGGTCATATAGAAGAAAGTCAGTGTAGGAGCCAGAGTTGAAACTCACAATTGTCTGATTGAAAATATATAGGTTTAATTATACGCAGCAATGCTTATATAGGACCAGATTATGCAATGTAATTAGAAAGATGAATATCCCCCTTAGAAAAGAATTATGCAAGGCAGTGTGCAATTAAGTAAAAACAGTTTTGCACAGTAATCAAATGATTATGGGAGTGACAGTGATAATAATTAAAAGTGATAATTGATAATAATTGGCTTTGCTAGAATAATCAATGGATGTTAAAGAGCAGAGATATATTTTTCTGGACCTTTAACAATGGGGAGGTTGTATAAGAATTTTCAAAAACAGAAGGGACAGCATTATCGACCAATTGTCTTTGATATACTTCTTAAAGTTAGTCTCACTGAGGTACAATTTTATCTCTGTGATTACGTGTTTTACTGTAATTGTATAGCTCCTCATTATTTTACCAAAATTATTTATTTGTCCTTGATAAACAAAAAGCCATTTACAATCTTGCAAAATTGAAATCTTGTCTAATTAGACATAAAAGAAAGAATCTATTCTCTCTGTGTATAGCTGCTTTATTTTGTGGAGCCCAATGAAATGTAGTAAGTCCTAAGGGGTTACTATTTGGAGTTATTATTTGGGTTCCAAAATAATCAGAAAGCTTCCCGAAACAGTAGACTACAATAATCATAACATCCAACTTGCCATTTAAAAGAGTTTGGAGAAGGTAAATGGTACGCTGTATCTATAGCACTTGGTAATACACGTTTAGATTCTGACATTTTTATGAGTCAGAGGGTTTTGCACGTTGAAATTACTTTCCTCTGCCTTTGTCTGGACAAGTACCTGACAGCTGATTTAGAGTTTGTGTCACAGTTGGATGGTGTGCACCCACCTAAGAAATAACAAACCTAGGGTTCTCTCGGAACAGATGGAAGGCTCTCATGGACGGTGTCACCTGCTTGGGGGGGGGGAAATGGTACATGAACTGAGGAATTTGGGTTCTGACACTGACATAGTTGCATGCAGCGTCACTGCAGAAGTCATCAATGACAGCTGCCACCTTCAAGTATTTGAAACTCTTAGCGATGCTTGAGTTCTTACTACTCTTCCTTTGACATTTGGAAAATAAGTCCTGTAATAACGCTGGGGCTCCTTTATCATGCTTTTGGTTTGTTTGTTTTTATTAATTTTTCTTAAGAAATGTTCTTATGTTGAAGAGGAAAAATGTTGGGTTATGAGTGGGAGTAGAGGGCCTACATTATAGATAATGAAAAGAAGGGGCTATTTATAAAATACATACTCAGTTTCAAGGGTTGTAATTTCAGATATTTTCCGTGAAAATCTTCATCATGTATAATTCCCTTTCATTAAAAAACAGTCAAATTTGACTGAAATTATGAACACCTGCCTGATCCATAGCTCTAATTTGAAGAAGTTCAAGACATATAATTTGGGTTTTCTCTGCCTCCCATGATTTCCTTTCCTTTTTTTTCAGAAAGTCAAGAATTCTTTCTGGAATGGGACAAATTATGTTATGAGACATCATCTATCCTTTCTGATACGTTAAAAATTTTTTCTAACCCTATAATCGTTTGTTGTTGCTATAGTGTTTGAAGTCTGATTTTAGGTCATCTCTTCTCCCCGCCCCTCTGTTAATTAAGAGAAGTAATCCTTGGAACGTTGAACATATAATTTGAAGGGCACTGTTTTCAGTTTCTTGAATTATTGCTCTTATTGACAGTGCACATGCATTTAGGCCACACTTAACTGACATGTAACTGAATTGCTATAAATGTTCATATTTTAGCTCTCTCCCGTCTCTTTTTAAAGCTCGTAAATTAGTTAGGGTGATAATCCTGGGCATTTTTAAACCGTTTTTCTGCCCCAGCTGCGAACTTATTTGCCATCACAACTGATAATATGTAAAGCAGAATTACATACTAATTAAATTCATGGATAACACTAAATTGGGAGTAGTTGAAGAAATATGGGGATAAAAAGCAGTAACATAAAATGTGATCATGACAGAGAAATGTGAGAAGGAAAAGAATGTTCAAGAATGTTGGACTTCAGGAAATGGGATTTCTTAGAGAAAGTTACTGGATTTTTAGCTGTCTTTACCTTTATTAAATGTGTGTGTGTGCTTGTGTAAATCCTGATCAGAACCCTACAAAATAATGAACAGGCAATGATTATTGTTCTTGAAGCATTGGAGAATAGTAAACCTTTGTTTGTCAATACAAATACCTTATCTGCGTAAAACCGTGTGGAGTAAATTACAGCTTCCTTCCCTATGCTTATGGGTTGTTTTCTTTTAGGTTGCTTTTAAGATATCATTTATTTCTAAGTATAATCCTTTTTTTTTGTGGAACAATGTATAAGATCTTGAAGACAAGATCTACAAGCCACGGCTTTTGAAATTAACTTGATTTGTTAACACTAATAGCATTCATTTTTTGCTTCAACTTTCTTAAGGACTCTGATTTAAAGAAATGCTAGGGGAACTCATACTGTATTTATTAATTTTCCTCACCATAGTAATCTCAATCAAGAGCATTAATAAACACCTAAATGAACAGCTTGATCTTCTATGGTTATTAGGGTAATAAAATGAGTAATACTAAGTCCTCATATGTTAAGTTTTGGCTAAGATTCTTGTGGCAAAGAAAGAAGTGAATTAGCAGTTTATGGGTAGAACTAAAGTTTGAATTTAACTATTTTGATTTACTTTTTGATGCCTAGTCACTGTACCCTGTGGTCACTATACTACATTTCTTAGGACCAATGTTTTCTTTATATCTAGATATAAAGAACCTTTCCCTAAAACATGTATTGTTCTTTAACACACTGGAACAAGCATCAGTCTATCAGCCATGACATTATCAACCTTCTGTTCAGCCACGCCCTACAGATTACAACAAACATTCTGTAAGGGATGGTGACATATAAGATGGCATTTTTGTTTTCAAGAACTTACAACTAAACTTTACAGATTAAAGAAAAAAGCATACTCAAAAATTACAGTAATAATAAACACTATTAACTACTGTTTGAGTATTAAAGATAAAATATTCTATTGAATTTTAGAAGAAAAAGAATTTACTGATATAGAACCACTGGTTAAAGCTTTATGAGATGGATGAGCTTCAAATCACAAAAACCTATAAATCAATAGAAAGCAAGAGAAAAACAATATACGTGGGGGATTCGGATAGAAAATGGTTGGATGTAAGAAGATGATTTGTTCAGTATAAATAGTTTTATTGAAACAGACATTGTTTTCAATTTAGCATGAGGACAGTTCATAACACACTTTTAATGACAGAACAATTTATTACTTCAAACATTCAGGTAACTTGAGTAATTTTTTTTATATATATATATTTACAAGGCAATGTGCTAAGTACTGAAAGGAACTTGAGGATTTCTCTGTAGGAAGACTTTGGGACTAAATTTTATACCCTGGTCAAACATACTACAAGGACCTTCATCGTTATGAATGATTTCAGCACCAGTGACTTTAAAATCTGACCTATGAAAGAAACTGATAATCTGGCAGGGGCATTGTTCCAGAAAAGCACTCTTACAAAGCTTGGTGGGTTAAGCGAATTCATGATCTACACCTTTGGTATTGAACCTGAAGGATTGCTACCCATTTAGACCAAACGCAAAGCTCCTTAAAATGAGACTTGCAGAATAATTCCATGTTTCATCAATCATGGCCCTTAACAGCAAGTCTCAATCAATGAAACTCACGTTTGGTACATACACCAGTGCTTTTCATCATAGTTTAGCTAATTCCTCACTTATCTTTCTTCGGTATCATCCTTGACTGATGATAATACTCCACTTACTTGGCTCTTTTTTACGACTGGGTTGTTTCTCTCCCAACATCCTGAACGGGACTTGGGTATAACTGATTCGTGTATCACTGTTAAGTTTCAAAACCAGGTTCCAAGGGCCAAGACTGAAAATCGCATGTGATGCATGTATCGCTTGCTTCACCTACCTACATGTACAAGTCCATCTAAATCTACAACCGTTACTCATTTTTCTGTCACTAAACCTGATTTAATAATATGGAGTCCTTTCTTATTTACAACCAGCCGACATCCAGCTTGTATTAGTAAATTGCCCTAGTTTGAACCATAACATTTAATTTAGGCATTAAAATTTGGTAGGTCTGACTATGGAACAAAAAAAGTGATATTTTATAAGATTTATGTGTCTAAAATATGCAGAATGGATTGGGGAAAAGTAGAAAAGAAACAACAAAGACTGTGACAATAATTCAAAATGGGTGACATCAGCCTGAACTAGAGTAAATATACTACAATGACTGACTATCCTAAGAAAGAAACAGATGAAGACGTATAATAATTTGGAAAGAAAAATCAACTAGACATGGTGATTAACTAAAGGCAGAACAAGAAAATAAAAATGTGGTGTTATTTTAGAACCCAGTAATTGAGAGACAAGAGTATCATGAGAAGAAATTAGAAAACCCAGAGAAGAATGTAATTACGGTGAAACATGGTGTTGCTGTTATGCTGGCTTAATTTGGAGCTAAAATAGCCAAGTGGAGACATTTTGCATGAAAATTCAAAATCAGAATAATGAGTAAGATTTCAAGACTAGGTATTTATATTTGGAAGTTATGAATGCAGAAGTAATACATGAATCCATTATGGCAGATGAAATCTAAAAATAAAAGAGAGGATAACAAAAGGGGGCTGAAATCTGAGGGTTATATTGACATTAGGAGTAAGAATGGAGCCCGTAAACTATATAGAGAAGAGAGGCCAAAAAGACGAAAGTAAAATATAGATAATGTGACAGCCCCCCCGCCCCCCAAAAAAAGAGAAAACTAGAGAGACAGAGACAGAGAGGAAGGGAGGCGGGAGGGAGGACAGAAGGGAGGGAATAAGATCCAAGAGAACTGGGTTGTTTTCAGATAATGAGTAAGACCAGCGTCTAGTTAGACACCAAAAAAAGCACCATAATTTTGAGTATAACAGTCATAGTTATGATAAATTTCTGTATTTGTTAGTGATCATACCTATAAACAAATAATAGTTCCCATTGAAACCAACAAAAAACACAAACAGGAAAAAGAGTCCTTAGTACGACATATACAAGAAATTCTTGGCAGTTGCATTTGGTGGGTTGCTATCTTGTGTCTAGTGCTGCTTATTTAAGAAGTTCAAGGATGCTGAGTAAAGACCAGACACTAGATTTAGTCAACAACATTTTTTTTTCTGTTAGTGTTTCTTTAACTTTTCAAACAAGTGATTCTTAATAACAAGACTGTGTCTTAGAAAATATGAAATAATTGTGATTAGTTGGAATTTTAAAGCAAACACATGAAAATAACAAAAATATTAAATAATAAAGGATATTTTCATCTAGAAGTAGCTAACCTGTTGGATGTGAGATTAAAATGGGACAATTTCTGAAATATTTTGAAAAAGAGAAGCCATTAAGCTGTCAATATTTTAAATGAATATTATGTTGTTTTTAGTTTCAGAAAATGCATATTACATTTTGAAAATTACATAGGATGACTAAACAGTTAGTTCTCGCTTGAACAAAATAAGCACGTAAGTGTAAGAAGAATGTGTTTATGTGTTCTAGTGAAGGCATCTACAAACCTGTTCTTCATACATAAGAGAGATCCACCCCTGCTTTACTCTCAAACCTACTTTGACCCCCACTCACACATAACAACCTGTATAAGATTTTAAAAGAGAAGAACCATAAAAAAGGCTAAAATCCTATCAGAATTTTCAAATTTGATTAAACCCCCCAAAATGATCATATAATTCTCCAGGACAATAGAAAAGAATCAAATGACTGACATATAACACCACATATATTAATCTCAAAAAAAAAAAAAAAAAAAAAAAAAAAGAATGTGATAAGTGGAAGAAGCTGGATACAAAAGGCTATATACTGTGTGATTGCATTTAAATGGCATTCTGGAGAAGAGAAATCTATGGGTCTGATAAACACAATGGTCATTGTCCAGTGACTAAAGGAGATGGAATGGATGAGAAGGTGCATAAAGGAACTTTTGGAGGAGATAGCTTATACTATTTCTTGATTTTGGTAGTGGTCACACAGCTGTACCCCATGGAAAGAACCCATTAAATGGTCCTTCTAAAAAGTAGTGACATTTATTAAATGTAAAATTTAGTTCAGTAAGTCTTACTTTAAATAAAAAACAAAGGATATGTTCTTTCAGGCATGAATAAGAATGGTTTATCTGAACGCGTGTGTGTGTGTGTGTGTGTGTGTGTGTGTGTGTGTGTGTGTGTGTATGTCCTGGTTTATCTGGTATATTTATATATATAGGAGATTTTGAATGATGCTTTAGAGACTAGAGTTCATGTTATAATCATTTTCCTTAGTGGCTAATATGGTAAAGGGGTGAATCCTTAAAGTATTGGACCCATATTTTAAACTATTAGCTATATTTTCTGGATTAACACAAATGTCTGAACATAGAGCTTAGTATAAAATTCTGTTTCTTTTATACCCTATTTTTTTTTTCTTTTCTACATGCTCTGAAATTCATTAATTTTCCTATTACGCCCCATAAATAGGACATTCCATTAACTTATTTTCTTTCAAAGATGAGTAATTTAATATTAAAAATAGATTGGCCATTTGTGCAGGGATTGTTGCATGGTGAAACATCATGAATATTAGTATTATAATAGCTTCATAATGCAGATCAGGACCAGGTTCATGACCATCCACATACTTCTATCAAAGATGCTGTATTTAGTGCCTTTTTCCACTTTTTTTTTTTTTTTTTTTTTTACTATTATTACGGAGGCAGTGTCGCAAAGGTGGTTTTCTAATTTATTCCACATTTTATTTCCAACATGAGGTGCTAAACCTATTGAACCATAGACCTTCGCTGAATTGATCTCTTCACTTGCAGTATTTACCGCTCTGGCAAATTAGGTGAACAGAATAACCAGCTGTCGACCTCCAGATGCAAGGAGTCAAACTGCATAAATTGTCATCCTTTCAGACACGCACGCCCAATGCCTTTATCTGATAACTTGGTCTACTGCCGCTGTAAATAACTTCCCACTGTGGAAACTAATTTCATGCCATCTTTGTTTTATTTACTTAAAAATAGAGGATATTTGTGATAAAAGTTTGACCAGAGTGGCAGTACTGTCCAAGTGTTTCGAAAGGACATTTTGTCCAACTCAAATTTACATGTAAAATCACTTCTTTTAAGATTATATGTAAAGTAAATGAGAACCACCTTCCCTTAATATGATCATCTGTATCTTAGAGTATTGCCCATTCATTGAGTCACGTAGTGTATTGTTTACACTTTAATTTTAAGTTTGCCAATGAATAAATAACCAGAAGACCTTTTTGTTTTGTTTTTAAATTGAATAGTGTTGATTTGAAAAATGGGTAATATAAATAAATGACTATCGCAAGTAAACTCAATGACCAGGTACTGAAAGTTTTCTAAAATTAGAATTTCCTTAAGTCCCTGTGTTTGCTTAGAAGAAAACACCATGCGTATCACACACTCACACACACACACACATGTGTGAAACACTTTGGGTTGCCCCTGAGGTACAAGGAGTGAAATAAGAGAGTAAGTGCAGTTTGATCGAATGAAAACGGTCCAAAGATAATCCCTTCAAAAGAGGTGGTATTCTGTTGACCCTCAGTGGAGGGACTTCGAAGCCCAAACATGAACAAATGAAAGACAGAGAACAGCACAAAGGACACGTAATTATTGAAGCATCCGAACTTACCGTTTTGGAACCAGACCTTCATTTGAAAAATTGATGATATTACAGTTATAAATAGATTAATCAATAAGTAGCGAAAGCTGACTGAGACAGTCAGGGGCCAGATGGTCTTTTCTCAGTGAAAATGATAAATGGAGCACAGAACTCTATCGACAGTCGCTTCGGGAGTGTTCATGATTGAAAAAGAAGACATGATGTGAGACAATACTATGTCAGTATTCTTCATGATTACAGAAACTTTTTTTGAAGTTAATAGGGCGCTAATAGTTTAGCAAAAATAGAACTATTATCACAACAGTCACCAGCAGTGCCATTAAAAAGAAGGGGTTCAAAATGAGGGCGTTTTACAAAATTCCTAGTATCAATTCTAAAATAACGAAACTAAACAAAAAAGCAATGATGAGATAATTTCTGACAGCAATTCTTAGTGTTCTCGGGTATCAGATAAACACTGAAACAGATATTTTCAGCCTATCTAAGATAAATTTACTTCTATGAGAGTTATAACAAATAAATCAATCATTTAATCATTATATCACTCATCTGAAAAGTAGCAGCCCTCTTTTAAAAAGCAGCAGACGCTTTGAACCAATATTATTGGAAAATAGGGGGGAAAAGGTGTCATATTCCTATCATGCATGGCCTTTTGTGTTCTGTTAGAGATTATGACGAATAATGTTTTCACTTCACATTTCATTATGTCAAAGTGCTACAAACCAGAAGAATTCAAATGTATAGCACCGTCTTATTTGTCATTGGATAAGGGTATATAGTGTTTGGATTTCTTTATCCCTCAGAACTTGACTTATGGATTATTATTGGGAAACTGGAAATGACGTAAATTGATCTTAGGGTGTCTGGTTAACCTGGACCGCTTATCATATAACGAAGTAAATTCCAGGGCCCTGCTGAACTGTGTATGGGTATTACCAAGCCTCTTGGTAATGGGGCACAGAGACACTTGACACAGTGTAGTCCTTCCATCTTCTCATTTTGGAGTCTGGCCACTACATGGATGCATTCCATTTTACCCAGCTTCAATGAGTGTCGCAATATCTTTATAGCTTTATCCCTTTCTCCCACCCACTTTAGGGGCTTGCAACGTAAAAGACACTGGTAAGGGCACATCTGAGCAGACACCTAAAGAATATGAAGAAGTAGGGCATGATGAGGCATTTGGACATCTGGAGAAAGAGTATTCCATGTAGGAAAAGACCTGGAGGTGGGAGCATGCGTGATGTCTGGGGAAAGAGCAAGGAAGGCAGTTTTGTTAGAAACTCAGTGAGACAAGAGATGAGGCTGCTTGTCAACCTGATCACTGTATTGTCTGATCACACAGGAGGTTTCAGAGCATTGTAAGTATACAGACTTTTACTTTGCCTGAGCTGTTAAAACCAAGGCAAGATTTTGAGCAGAGAAATGAGGTGATCTAAAATATGTTTTCACAGGGTCACTGTGTGGGTAAAAATATACTGTAATGGGTCAAGAGCAGAAGTGTGGTGACCAATTAAGGGACTGCTGGAATAGTTCACTAGTGATAGAGGATGGTGCATTGGACCAAAGTGCTAACAGTGAAGGAGGTGAGATGTGGTCAGGTTCTGGGTAGGTGTCACACGTTCACCCAGTGACATTTAGTGATAAATTAGATGGGGGGTGAGAACAGAAATAATTAAAAAATGACTAAGATTAATGGCCTGAGATAATTGTAGGATGGACTTAAAATACAGAAGACCACAGTGAAAGCAAGATTATGATTTGGGAAGGGGTCAGCTGCATAATTTTAGATATTTTATTTTTGGGACTTTGAGTGAAATCCTAAGGGAAATATTGAATAGCCATTAACTAGCGATTAAATGTATAAGACAAGAGATCACGTCAGAGTCCAGGCTGGAGTTCTACGTGTGAGAATTGTCAAAAAAGAATAATATTTGAAACCGAAAGACTAGATGAATTCACTTAGGATAAAAGAAAATGTATATAGAAAAGAAGGCACTTCAATATTTAGAATAGAGAAAAGGTAAAAATGGGAGAGAATAAGAAGAGATAGACATTTTAATAGACTGATAAACTGCAAGGAGAGCGCCATTATCTTTAAATAAAGTGATACAAGAATACCTCAAGAAGGAAGGCAGGATAAACATTGCCCCATTTGTTGACACTTCTAGTAAGATGAGCCTTTGAAAGTCTAAGGACTCCAACTAGAGCTGTTGTGGTTTTATGGCAGGGGAAAAGGTTACATGTCCAAGAAAAGGTATAAACAATGTAGCAAATGTGAATATGGACTAGGTTTATTATTATTATTATTATTATTATTATTATTTAGAGAATGGTAGATGTCGAGAGTTTGGCTTTTGTTTGTTTGTTTTAGCTTATTTGTTTTCAGGTGGTCAACATTGCTTGTCAGTGTGCTGAGAAGATAAGTTTGCTAGAGGCGTCCAAACAGCAGTGATACGGCAATGAGAAAAGAGTGGTTGGGCAATGACCTTGGGTAGGAAATAGTGGAGAATTGATTTTTACATAAAAATTTGGGGGGGACACAGCCATTCAAACTATAAAATCTGTTTCCTAGCTCTTTAAGTTTCTTTATTCTTACATTCTTCTCATGTTTAATGGGGGTTATATAATCTTGGATCTCTCTAATATAGCAATTAAAGTTTTTCTGTTGTTGCTTGTTTTTGGGTCTCTCCCATTGCTTGAATTAATTTTGTTAATTATGATATTAATTATTTTGGCTGTACCGTGTTTCCCCCCACCCCACCATTTAGGTGTCAGATAATCACGACCCCACTTTGTTTGTTACACATAAAACTCAAGTGGACGCCGTGGGTTTCCTTTAATTGTTGGAAAATAGGTGTGCTCTCTAATAGAATCTGCCTTAAAGCAGACTTGTCTTAAGTGAGGGTCAGAGCCAAGAACTTATGGTCAGAGTCAAGAACTTATCCTCATGCTACAAAGCCTCCGAATGTCAAAGTGTACTGAAGGTCCTCTGGTATTTGGCTAAAGTGGTTTGTAAGAATGACAGACTCTTCAGAACAGAGTTTCACCAAGAAGCATACTTTTTCTTCTCTTGAAGTATGTGAATAAATGTTAGTATCATTTTTAATGATCTTCACAGTAGGAAGGCAGACCTAGCAAGAGGAAAAAGTCACAATTTCTGCTACTTCTGTATGTAGAAAATGATTTGTTTTTCTTATTAGTAAAATCAACTGAGTGAAGCCAAGCTGGATATGTCTGAAAGATTTGGTTGGTGCATTTTTCAAAACTGGTACATACATGCTAGTGAAGTAGAATGAAACAACTACATTTTTTGGTTATGTCATATTTTCTTACATACATTAAAAACTGTATATAGAGCTAACCTAAATTACTCATTTGGAGATCATGGAATCCTTCCAAATTGTGAAAAATTATCATAATATGTTGTAGAACTGTACTAGAAAACACACTAAAAAATTATATGATGTAAAAAGTAGTATGTCTGTTAAAATTTGTCAGGAAAACAAATCTTAAATATTTGCAAATTTTGCAAATATTGATACACAATTTTATTTTACATGTTTTCTAAACAGAAATGTATTACAGAATGGCTCTAAATCTTCTGTAATTAAATGGGTTAACTTAATATATTGTAGTATTAATATTGGTTAAACTATGATAAATTAACATACACATATTATGTATAGGTATTACATATTTATAATAGTTCTAATTTTGAGTTTTAAAGGTGGAATTTATATGGCAATGCCCATCACTTTAAAGATTATAATATAGCATCTGTACTCAAAATTAAACCTACTGTTTTACCATTGCATTTTCATTGTATTTTCTCACTAGTAAAATCTGGCTTTTCACATTTATGAGGATTCTCCCTCTTTTAAGTAAATACTGTGTCTCAAGATGATGAACAAAAATCCATTATTTTCTCTATTTTTGACGTTTTCTTAAGGACTGAAAGTACACATTGTGCCTATCTTATAGATAATTTCTTATTCATATTTTTATATATGAGATGGCCACAATTGAAAGTTTTATTTTGACCTTAAATTTTTATAATTTAAGAATGACTTCACGAAGATGGCTCACCAAAGATGGCTCACAAATATTTACTGGGATATTTGTTATCACTGAGAAGGAATTAGAATTATCTTTTATGTGAATGTAATTTCCCAAAAGAGTGGACAGTCAGGTGAGTAGCGTTCCATGATTTAAGAACTCTCAGGAGTGGTTGAAGAAATAGTATACCTTTGAAGAATAGAAGGAAGTATTCTTTGCCTTGTAGAATTACAAAGGGAAGAAAAATTGCAGCCTACAGTGCTGATTTTCTCATACTGGCTCTGGAGCAAACAACCACAGGAACAAGAAAATTGGATGGTTTCATAATTTAGTAGACCCAATTCATCAATAAATACCTTGACAATACAACAGTTGGGACTTTTTGCCTCAAAGTCATAGGCAGTGATTTTCTTCCCCTCAGAAAATTCGAGATATCAAAGGAAGCAGTATCTGTCTACTTTTAGAAAGCACTGCTATGGGTATCTCTCTGAATTAAACCATAGAACAAAAATATTCTAAAAGCCATTTGTAGTGCTGATACATACTCATATATACTTTGTGAAGCTTTTTGGAATGCATGTCAAACATATAAATAATAGAGGAGATAGACTATTACTTTTGTCAAATAACTTGTATTTTGCTTTGCTCAAGTATGCTTAAGTTGTAAATTAATATTTTTGTCCTCTCTTGATACCATCCACTAAGTAATGAATTAATCTCTTAGATATCTGCTTTTTCATCTGTCTTCTCGGTTCTCTTTTAGAAACTCCTGATTCTATCACTCATCATGCCTAAATAGCTGTTAATTACATTGTTACTTCTAAGTCTATACTGTCTGTTTCCAATCTATGTGCCATATTTAATCAAAATTGTCAGTTATATATATTTGGGATATAAATCCCTGCTTACAGGTTTATAACTCTTGCCCAGGCATAATTACTAATAGTAATTACACCAAAATTTTTCCAAGTACAAGATCACAAAATTATATCCAATATAGCTGGAGCTTGTTTGTTTGTTTGTTTTTGTACATTCCATTGCATCTAAGAAACATGCTTGGAGCACTCTGATTTTAGAGTATTTTTCCATTCTCCATTTTTGTTACTCAAGACTCTTTATCTTTAAAGGACTCTTTACTCAGTAAACACTCATTACACCTTTCCTCATTTATAGTTGTCGATTTTCTAGAGTGAAAATCCAGGGGTGGGATAGCCAAGTACTCATGTGAATTTATTACCACTTTCCACTGCCAAAGTGATCCCATATACACCTGTGCTACTATGAAACCTGTATCTGTGTTTCAGATTTCTTTTAGAGTAGATATTTATGTTCTCAAATCTTATTTAGAAGAAGCTTTTAAAATACAAAAAAAAATAGAGATGATAATTAAACAGAAATAATCATATTTCAGTCATCCAGAATTAACTATTTTAACGGTATTCATGGTTCCTTCAAATGACAGTTTAATGGATAAGGTGTAATATTATAGATACTTTTGAAGTGAACTTTGATCATTATTTCTAATTATTTTCACTTTATCCTTTCCTTAGAAATCTTTCATCCTCTCCAAAAAATAATAAATAATAAATAAATAAATAAATTTTGGGGTATATCCTCCCAATCATATTTTAATATATTATATATGTATTCATGCAGAATATATAGTATTATGTAACTCTGAAGTTTGATGACTGAAAAATACAGATGAGGAAATAAGCCCTTTTTTTCTTGCAGTTTAGTTTTTGAGCTGTGTCTTTGTTTAGTGGTGGGCAGAAGCTGGCTAGTATTAGTTTGAAAAAGCTCGTCGTTCCATTTTCACTTGGGTGTTGAAATAAGCCATAGCGGGACTGTTTACAATATGCAAATTGGCAAATATCACAAACCAGGACTTTTAAAAAATCAAATAGATTATAAACTGTATTTTTAATCTCTATCATTTTCTATCATTGCCTTTGATATATTTTATAAATACACCAAAATTAAATTAGCGGTTGCCTTATTACTGGAACTTCATGATCATTCCTTTCTTCTTCTTCTCTCCCTCTCTTTTCTCCTCCCTACTCCCTCACCCCATTTCTCCTTTCTGATTTCCTACTGCAGACAATGCAAATGTCAACATGGGAACATATATGGGAAGTGGAATTGCTGACTTCTAGAGTGTGCTATGGGGGATTTCAATTTGTCTTTATCTAAAGCAGCATCCGTATGTTAGTTCTCATGTCTCACATTCATGATATTCTTATGCTTACTGTATTTTGCTAGTCTCGTGGACAAAATATTGTTTTGTTTTTGTTAAAATACTGGAGTCGACAGAGCAGGCCTCACAGTAAAAGTGACAGTTGGGGGAAGCCTGGAAGCATACAAGGGGGCAATTACTACATCTTGGGTAGAACATGCTAGTAAGAATGATCAGCAAGTTCAAAACCACTTTTGCAAAAATCCATTTTTAGAATTTTTAGCAGGGATAGTACAATAACTCCCCTTTTAGAGAAAAAAGTTAAAAACAAATAAAAAATCAAATTAATTCTGACGGATGGAAAGCCTACCCCTAAGAGTGGGAACTATTTATTTCTCATTATTGTAGACACATTTGGAAAAACTGAAGCTTCTTCTGCACCCAATGTCCCCAATCCTGCTTCATTTCATTTTACCAATAGATTATTCTATTCGACGGAAGTAGTTATTGTAGTAAACTAGTCTCAAATTAAAATATAATTTTGGTCTATCATGTTTAAGATCAAGTGGAGTGAGAATACCTAGTGATTCTTTCAGAAAGTATCGCTATATACCTTTCCATCTTTGCCAATCAAACTTCTGAAAGGTCCCCATGAGTCGACACATATTAGAGACTTTTATAGAGAGAAAAAAAAACACAAATGAGAAATTAAGCTCCTTGTTCCCATATGGAAAAGAAAAATTCCTTTCCCTCCCTCACGTCTCATGTTCCTCTCATTTTTGATGATTTAACTTTCACCTGTAACTTTTGACCTTGTCTTTCCCATTTCTCTGAGAATAGTTGAAGGACACCAAGGAAATACAGGCTCTCTCATGTTGCCTGAGTACTCGGAAGACCCAGGACCCCATCATCTGCTCCTACATGGGCGCTGGGGATGTCCTTTTACTTAGGAAGCCTCTCTCGCACCTTCAGTGTGTCTAGTCTTGGTGGTGTTTGGAAAACCTGACTGGTATTAGAGTTCACTGGGCACTTAGCATGTGATTCCTGCTTCTCCGGTCTAGATGTGTGACTCCATTTGCACCAAGAAATGTGAGTTAAGGTACTGTGATTGGTTGTTTCAACCACGAGCCTTCATCTCCGCCTGCGTTACCTCCAGTTGAACGAAAACCCTGCTGACAGCATTTCAGGTTGTGAAATGATCAGCGCAATCCTTCTCGTAACACTCATCGCCACACACAGTTACACATTTCTTTCCTTATGATGAGATCTTTTAAGATCTGCTCCCTCAGCCATTTTCAAAGACACAATGCAGTGTTATCCACTGTCATCAACATGCTGTGTGTGACACTACCAGGATTTATTTATTTCATAACTGGAAGTTGGTACCTTTTGACCCCCTTCACCCATTTCACCCGCCCCCAGTACCCAGCACCTACCTCTGAAACCACCAGTCTGTTCTCTGTGTCGGCGTTCTGGTGTTTGTCTGTCTGTGTGCTTAGGTGTCACTTATAAGCGAGGTCATACAGTGTCTGTCTTTCCCTATCTGACTTATTTCATTCACTTTGTGTAATGATCTCAAGGTCTATCGATGTTGTTGCAAATGGCTGGATTTCCTTTTTGTATGGCTGAGTAATATCCCAGTGTGTGTGTGTGTGTGTGTGTGTGTGTGTACAAGTGATAGTGTAATTAATTCACTTGCATGAGGTAGAACACATATTTAGTGTCTCTCCAGTACTTCTTCAGGTTAGTCTTTCTCACACTGATGCATGTTGGTTATTCAAGTCAGATTTTGGAGTGCTTCCTTGCTGCCAATGAAACTCTAGAGGTCATACCAATTAGATCAAGTGAATATAATTTTAAACCATTATGTGCAGTCATGTTAAAGAGCAGGGCATAAGAGGAAAATGTTGATAATTGTACTCCACCCATTACAACACTTAAATTGATTTGACTTCAGGGTGAAGGCTAAAAGCATGTTCAATGTATTAAAAAGCACAAATCTATACTCTATTGTTCAGCACACCATTATTATAACTAGTGCATCATTTTCTCTTCAGACTTTCACTGCAGAAAGTTTTAGGGAAATGATTGCAATCAATCTTTCAATAACTTGAGCATAGTTCTAAAATCTCAGATCTGTAGCTGAAGGAAAGGTAGTCTTTCTTTGCCTCAATTTCCTTATGTAACAAGGTAACGATTTTAGCTAGATTATTAGTTCAACACTCCCCCCACCCCTCGAGAGTGACACACTAACCATTAACAACCAACAAATACCTACTAATAAGGAAGAAAGAGGAGCCAAAAGCGTCATAAATTAATCACCATCCTAACTTGCCCATTTCCAACCAAGATGCTCTTGATACTTTTATTTCATTGTAGGTCTGAGTAAGATTTATTGAGAAAACTGGTTTCTGTGGAAAGAGAACAGAAAGAAGAGGAAAGAAGACAATAATTACAACCACTGAAATGAAGCATATTTCAGATACGATACTTAATTAGTAACAAATTAGGAATTGGACTTTTGTGGCTATTTCCCAAACTAATGGTATATTTAATACATTATTCATATTTTTAATGTAACTAGATGCCTTTAGATCATAAAACTACAGTTTTGCATATCATTTTAAAAATTGTATATCAATATACATCACTTTTGTTTTAGATTCTTTATCTATTGCCCTGGGATGTTAAATACCAGAGTCAGCGTGCCAGTGAAACTTGGTAACATTTCAGGTTAACACTTTTGATCCCATCAGCTTTATCCATTGTTGTCTTTTTGTCAGGGGGTGGAGGCAGAGGACCAGGGAATTTATACAATAGGTATCATCCAATAGCTACCTGTGCTTCTCACCTTTGCCAGAAGAGCAGATTTTTCTCCTTCTACTGTGTATATGATATTTTTTTTTCTTTCCTTTTTTTCTTCCTTTCTTTCTTTAGGGAGAAACTAGGGGAAAGTCATGTTCTAAGGAGAAAAACATCGCAAAGTTAGATTAGCAAATTCTCTCCCTCCTCCTTCCTCAATGTGATCTTCAGTTATTGGTAAATACGGCCATAGTTCTTTGTGGTCATAATGGTCCTTCTACAACGCGGGAATCGCCTGGGTCCCTGAAGTTTGAAAACAGTTCAGGGACTATTACATAGGTAGACAAGGTGATAGCATTGTGTCTGTTTGCCACAGGCAGGCAAATTAGAGGCCTCTATCCAATCCCAAACATTAACTAGGTCTTAGAAGTAGATGTGGTGTCCTACTGTGTGGTTTGACTTGGATGAATGAGGAAGGACAGGAAGACGTGTCCTCCTTTTACAGGTGTGACCATACCTGAATCAACTTGAACTTCTCAAGTACCTACCTGTATTTTGAATCAGAAAACAGCTATACCCTCGCATTCCAGGTCTACTTCCTTTCCTAACATATTGGTTATTCAACAGTCATTTCAATCATTTCTAATGATTTTCACAGTTTGCACATAGTCCAGTATTCATTCATAGCTATTAAATACCCCCATGCAAACACTGTTACATCTGAAATGTTCGTTTTAGCTCCCATACTGATTCGATTTGATATTTGTATATCAAATTTATGTGTCATTATGAAATGATCCCCGCAGTAAATCTAATTACTATCTGTGGCCATACACAGCTCTTACAATATCAGTGACTAGATTTCCTATGCTTGCATTATATCCCCATGACTTATTTGTTTTATAACTTCACCCACCCCACCAAACTCTTCCCCTCTGGTGATTACCACATTCTTTTTATCGCGCTTGCCTGAAGACACAATATTGCTAAGGCCAATGTCAGAGAGCTTACTGCTTACGTTTTCTTCTTGGAATTTTATAGTTTCAGGTCTTATATTCAAGCCTTTAATACAGTTTAAATTTCTTTTTGTATGTGGTATGAGGTAGTGGTTCAGTTTCATTCTTTTGCATGTAGCACTCCAGTTTTTTCAGTGCCTTTTAACCACTTTGCTGAATCCTCATCCCTTTTCCTAACTTGTGCCTCTTTCCAGGTTTCCCAGCAAATTGAGTTGTCCCACTATTAACTCAATTACAGCAACTGAAAACTTGGGCTTTGTATTTTATTTCCCTTTGCTTTTTTCAGTTGAATATCAGTTAAGTCAACGACTAACTTTCTACTTTCTTGCATTCCTCCAAATACCTGACTATGTTTTTAATATTTTATTTCATTTTGAATTTTCCACCAAGTTCAGTATTTCCCAAGCTATCTGTGGTGAAGGATCAGACACACCTCTCTCCGATTCAGCATGGAAAATAAGTTTGTAAAATGCAATAAATACAAATACTAGAAAAATGAAATACAAACCATGAAGACATGTAAAATGGAAATTCGGATTTTATTAGATGCAAGAGGAAGAAAAATCACATTACAATAAATATTTTCAGGACAAACATTATACGAGAAGAAAAGTATAAACGTTTTATGCAATTTATGGAAATTATGCATACAGGTTATTAATATAGATAATTGCTTTTACAATTAATACATCTTGCCTGTTGCAGTAATAAAGAAAATTGATTCCCCATAGTAAATACCTATATGCAAACATTGAACAAGCCGCTTTGTCACGTAAAAACTCAAAATATCAGTATATACTGTGTTGTCCAATTTGTGCATAGAGTTTGACAACTGGAATTCAAAAGTGGAAAAATTTTGCTTACCTCATCTGTTACATTGAAGACCATGTCACTCCTAGAAAAAGAAGTATATCTGTGCTGTGCCTATGTTCTGTTTTAGTAGCTTATATTAAAACAATCGGTCTCCCAGAAATGTATTCGTGGGTAATGAGAGATTTTAAAGCACCTTCCGTGAGCGTAGGATATTCATTTTTAACTTTTATGAAAAAGGAAGCCAAGTGTCGCTGTATTTTCAAAATTCATCCTTAATTTTCCATGCATTTTCAATCATGTTTCTCCTGTAATTTTAATTAAATTGGAAGTATCTTTCCATAGAACAAATGAGTACGGGATGTTATACACCTTTGAGGTACAATTATTAAACTTGTCTTTAACTATTACAAATTGAAACATGATCCTACTGCTGGTCTCTGTAAGAATGACTGGCCTCATGCGACTGTCAAGTTGCGATGGATGTGTCCAGTGGTGACTCTCCAATTCCGTGCTTGTACTGTAGCCTCCACATGGTTTATGGACCAGCAGTGAACCATGAGCCCAACTGGGGATGGCCCTGAGCTACAGTCCAACTCCAGCTTTCTTTGTGTTCACTTCGTCAGTTGTGACCCTTTGCATGATTGTAAAACTGCACTTAGGGTTTCCGTTCCCTCCCCAGCTTTAAACCTTTCATGGCTGTTTCCAGAAAATGGGCAGGTCTGGAGCATGCGGCATAGATATGAAAGTGGTGGCACTTCTGCTCTGTTCCAAAGAGTGAGAGGAACAGGAAGGAGCAGCCTCAGCCACACCAAGTCTGGAGCAGGAAGTGAAGTATGTAAACTGGGGACCTAGGTCAGGGTCTTGAAGAAATACATCCGTAGGCTGTGCTGTGCTTTGTTGTTGTTTGTTTCCCTGGAAGTCAGGCCAGGGACAATCTAGGAATGAAGCATTTCTGAGTCGTTGATGGTTATAACCTCTCCACTATCACATGCGTGCTTTAATCAGCCAAGTGGCTTACATTCTTCCGTTTCTTTTTTATTCCGTCCTCAGTTCTGTGTCATTTTAATTTTTGCGTACGTGTTCTTTACAGGAAATAAATAGAACATGGGCTCAGGGGTCCTGGTGGATCTCAAGAAGTGGGAAACCATTTCACTTTCTTTGAAGTGACTGATCAGCATAAGCCATGCTAAAATCATTTCTCTTCATTGGCAGTTACTCACTGGAACTACCAAGTCTTCAAACTAAAACTTCAGGGCTGTTTGAACTTAGATCAAATGCATGATGCGACCCTGAGCCACCATTATTCTTGTTTCGGTATTCAGGGGACATTATCGCCAACCTCCTGTATCCTATACGTGCTGGACATTCTCCCATGTCCTCGTCAAATCCCCTCTCTCCCCTTTCGCAGTTCTGTTCCGCTTCCAAAGCAGCTTCACGGCTGTGTGAATAAGCTGTCTTGCTCTTGTCTTCTTTCCTGTGTTATTTTCCATGAAAGGCACCACAAGAGATGAGAAAGGAGAGTGAATTTGAGTTGTTTATCTTTCTTCTTCTCGGCGATGTCTCCATGCACTGGCTCCATCATCTCATCACTCCTTCTCTACAGAACTTCCTTTTTTCCATGTTCCCATACTTGCTTCCCGCCCTTGCCCTTCAACCCTAAAGAGAGCCAACATGGCCACTTTAGTTCTCCCAGAGAACCACGTTTTCCCAACTCCGCCAACAGTGTCTCCACCAGTAAATGTCCTGCTTTCATTTGCCCTGTACGTCCTGGCAGGTCAGGGACTAATCCCGAAATTAGTACGACGAGTGGCCTCAAAATTGGATTATGTGTTTGGGTTATATACACATTTTAAGATCACTCAAATAAATTCCACATACATTATTTTAAAGCTGTAATAATTAAAGCAGATTGGGATTGACCCAAGTGTAGGAAAATAGATCATGGAAAACAGAATGAAGGAGCCGATCAGTATATACACATTCACCTGTCTTGTGACAAAGGCCACTGAAATTCAGTGAGGAAAGAATGATGCTGACAATAAATGGTGCGAGGTAAATCAGATATCTCACTAAAGAAAGTAAAATCTAACACCTTTTTCTCTCACACAAACAACCTATTTGACATGAGTCACAGCCTTAAATGTGAATGGTTAAATATAAAGTTTCTATATATGAAGACATTGGAAAATACAATCAGCTCCATATAAGAAAATGTTTTTAAATAGTTTATAAAAAGTACTGTATGTAAAGTAAAACAATAATAAGTTTGGCACAGGGCCAGAAATTATCCATAAAAAAATATTTTATACTAAAATTGTGTACTAAAATTGTTCAGAAGAAAGAAGAAAAATAATGAAATAGCCAGAGATTGTTAAACCAATTAAAAAAGGCTGAAAGGTTTGTTTTTTAATTTAGGAAAAGAAGGGGCTGACTCTACTTTTTGCAGACATAAAATAAAACAATTAAAATACCTGTGGATGATTTAATTAAGCAGTACATTAGACTGTGTTAATAGTTTTTATTGAAAATTAGAATTCTATTGGGAGGAAAATGTTTTTAATAGTATTAGGGCATCTGGGTTAAAAATGTCCTCTATATTTTTACCTGTTTTTTTACTTGTCCATTAACTCATTCAACATTTTTGTATTAACCGTTATGAGTGGTTGGCGGTATAATATGGCAGAATCGCAGTTCTCTTTGTCCAAATGCCCATTCTCTGGTACATGGGGCAGACAGGTCCAAAGGTAATTACATACAATGGAAAGGGATGTGTGACAGGATTGTGGTCCAGTGATGAATTACCTATCAGTCATCCTAACATATTTTCTATAGTTCACTGAATTGGAGGAGATACTGAATTTAAGAGATGGCTAATCATTAATTGTGCAATAAGACATTAGATTTAGAGCCCTTACAACATAGAAACCAATGTTCTGAGTTTACTTTTTTCTTCAAATTGCCATCCACTCATCTTTGTAGTCAAAATTTCCCAAACTCTGGACATTCATCTGTGATGGCCACATTTTGCTTTCTCTTCTACCATCTTTGCCAACTTCTAATCAAAATATAAATTCACTCCTCCTTTTTGACAACTCTTTATTTTGCATGAAAAAATATATTTCATGTTTCAGTCTACTACATGAACAATGTTTAGCCTAGCAAGGGAGAATATTTAGTGCATGGAAAAGAGATCCAGCACATTATGTATGATTTTAAACAAAATTTTTAAACGTTAAAATATCATGATTGGAGGACATTTGGCAAATATTAAATGTCAGTCATTGTACGACATGCTTTTGAAAATGTTGTTTATTAGAAATAGATATTGTCCACATATCATAAATACAAGATTACTGCATGAACTGCTTTTTAAAATTAAGGTAAGCAAAGCTAAACAGCTTAAAGACATTACTAAGAGAAATAATCTTTCTATCTGAAGCAAAGGTGATGAAAAAGATAAATTTGTAAACATAAACATATGTTGTTTATTGAAGAGTCTGAAAAATGAAGTAATTAGGTTTTTGCAATTTTTAACCTTTTAAACTGCAATTACTTTGTCACCAACTAAATGTATTTTTTATAATACTCACATATCTAGCCCTATTATCTGAAAATGCCACGCTCTCTTTCAAAAGATAGTAATGTGTCTGAATGTTTTAAAATAGGTTTATGTAAGATGTACGAGGTATTAGTTTATATTTAAAATATGTTCCAATTTCTATATGTATTATATTACCTAATTACCAGCATTTGCTAGTTTCAGAAATACACATTTATTGATAGTAAACTGTGTTCTAAATACATACCAAGTACCAAATAGTAAATTCTTTAATATAATCTCATTGCTTGTGGAGACAAGGTTTAAGGAAAAAGTGAAAAAATAATAATGACTCCAGTTTTATTAAGCCTCAGTTTTTCAGACAAATGCCATTCTCTTATTTCTTTTATGGTGGGATAATTTTCATCACATCTGTGTTGATACAGTCAACCTATGCTTATCATTTCCCATTGGTGGTGAATGATGAAAGTGGCATTTGGCATTCTCACCTGTCCTTTCTGTTCCTCATATCATTTAATTGCCCAAATAACTGTATGCAGCAAACAATGAGTAGCTCTCATTGGCACACAGTAGCATTAAATTCGCTGACAAATTTGTGGTCTGATTGGGGCTTGGCGTGGCTACACTCTAGGTCATGTGTGTACAGGTAAATGTAGGTCTTCAAGTTGGCTCTGATAGGTTCATTCCCAAATCAGTGGCTGGCTACAGTTTTCCTGGTTATGGACAACTCGCAAGGAGCCATCCATGACTCACCTGTCCTCCATGTTTCATTCTCCAGTAGGTTAATGTGTAGCCGTTTTGCAAGTGGTGAAGAATTGAGGTCATTCATGTAATGAATCTGCCCCATATTATGGCACGACCAAAAGCTCTCTTGCTGACTCTTCAGTAATCTGGGTCTGCATCCTGGATACAATTTAGATTCTCTGAATGAGATATTTTCTGTTTCACCTGCAGACAAGCAGGCTTCAATGGATGTGCTTTATTTATTTTCCTGTCCCTGTGAGATTTAAGAAGTTCTGAGAACTTAGGGAAAGACTGATTGTTCTGTATCCATGGTAACATGTGGCCCACATGTAGTTCAATCAGATAACAACTTTCCTTAGTGGACATGCTTTGCAATGTCAGCCCCTCATGTATGAATGTCAGCCAGTCGAGAATGGAGTCCCTTGCGAGGAGCAGGTCTTCAAGGAGCAGCCAGTGAAAAACAAGAGTCTCTCTGGAGTAATCACACATCAGAGAACATGCCAATCATGCCTTTAAAATTGAAGCGACCTCTGAACTGCAGTGTCCCAGAACACCTGGAGAAAGTCTGCCCACCGCTCTACACAGAGCAGCATAGCTCCTCCCTGGAGTAAGCAACACGTTCAGCGTTGTCTGTTTCTTTAGATACTGAGTGGGGGGTCTTGTCAACATGGGTGAGAAGTAGCTGTGAAGTACCATTGTGCCTCTTTAGGGGAGTGCCATCCATCCATCTCTTGCTACGTCTGGATAGCAACTATCTGTATAGATTTGAACACAGAAATAGTCTAATTTTGGCTAGCAATTTTGTAAACGTGTAGTTAGAACCCTTTCAGCCAGAAACAACTAATGCCCCCACCCCCTTTTTTTCCCTCCCTGTATCGTGCATGGAACACTTTTTGGTACATGTTATTATATTTTTTCCTCAATTGTAATGAGCTACTTATTTTTGATCTATCATAACAAAATATTTTTGTATTATCTATGTTTTACATTCTGTAGATCCTAGGGGGCAGTTTCTTGTCCATATCGGGTGCTTAATAAATGTTTGTTAAATTTAGACAATATATATAAGCAGTGATTTAATGATAATAATTAACTAGTTCAGGATTATAGTCATTAAAACAAACTTTACATATTTTATCCAAATATCTTTTTATATGTGATTACCTTTACATTCAACTAAGAGCACATTTTGCAAAGGTATTATTCTCTCCCATTTCATCAAAAGCAGCCAAATTCTCTATAGGGGTTCAGCACTGTATATCTACTGAAAATTAAGCAAATACATCATTTGTATTCAGTTGTACTTTGTCTTATCTACCACTAAGAACCTTATCTAAAATGCCAGCATGAACTTTAAAATGCTTTTTCTTGAGCCAGAAATGCAGTGTATTCTGACAAAATACCTTGACTTGAGTTAGTGAACTTTCTGAAAAGTAGTCTGCGCTGGTCATTGTCTCTCTCATACTTTCCTTGGAAAATTAGGTAACGTTGGGTATTCTAAGTAGTGTTTGACTGTCACTGCTACACCTTTAAGATAATTAGTATTTATGTAGACTTGATTGACAGGTTAAATGTTATCTTTAATTTTTTTTCTATTAGATAGCTGCTATTTATCTTTGCTCCTTTTTCTATTTTTCTAATCTATTTTTCATTCAATTCTCCTAGCCAGTCCCCTCTTAAATTCTGATGCCATCTTGCTGAAAGCCTAGCTTCAGGCTCCACAAAAGTCAAATCTGTTTATTTAAGACATCCATGAATAGAATTAAGAAGCAAGAACTTGCAGGTCCTCTCATTCAATCAGAAAAGTAAATGAATGAAGGTCTCAATATAATTGTAGCCCACTTTACGCACATATGCCTTTGCACACAAGTTTCAGTGAATAACAATAATAAAAAATAAAATAAATATGTAAACTGCACAACTAAAGTCTAATCTTTATGAAGTATGAAAGAAAAACTTCAGGATGATATTTGCCCTAATATAAGTGAATTCCTAGCATATCTCTTTGTCGAATTGTAGTTCATTTTATTTGATTTTCTAGCTAGTTTTATCATGTGTATTTCACAGAGGTAAACTGTAATAACCTTGGTAAACAAGATTTACAAAGGAGTTGATTTCATATCTCTCAAAGATGTTATAAACATGACTTATTATTTGATCTTAAATGAGATCTCTTACTCCCTTAACTATGACCATAAGCTACAGTTTCCTTTACATTTTTAAAAGCAAATTTTAAGGTATCAGTGTTATCTCTCACATTGACAATATGGGTAAAGTAAAAATTCATAAATACAAAAATATCCATAAATTTATGAAACACAATTATAGCAGGTTGTCCAGTGCGAATCCCTGCTTTATTTTCAATTAAAATGTGATGCCTACAAATGTTTTCTTATTTTTTTATGATTTTGAGAAAATGATACTGACATTGGGAAGGTTGCTGGGCATGAAATCCAAACAGTGGGCTTCCTCTAAAGCTGCTGTATGTCAGAGACTGCAGCAGGGTTAGGAAAAGCGATTGGAAACGACAGCTATCTCCAGCCCAATCACTCTGAACCAGTAAGCAGTGACAAAGTTTGAGGCGGAGTCCATCTCTTTTTACAAAACAGGAGGAAATGTCTCTTTTATCCCAGAGGCAGCGAGAGCTGCCATGATGAGTGGAGATGCTCAGAGCCAACAAAGATCCTTTCAGTTAGTGAGCACCGAAAACATCAGCAGGTGACAACAGCAAAAAGGAAGCTTCTCTTGGGCTTGAGTGACAGTTGGCGGGGAAGGTCGTCTTAGGCAGAGCTCGGGTTCGGCTTCTGTGCAGTGGACGCTGAGCTGTGCTACAGCAAACCCATAAATCAAATCAATAGGAAAATGATTGACTCTCTGAATGATACATCCAAAACTAATTTAAGGTATTATCTGTTTCCATAGAGAAAAGGATAAAGGAGCTTCAACAAGTGGAAATTATGGAAAGAAACGTGTTCTCAGAGGATAAAATAAAGGTGAACTCCTAAATAGCGACACCAGTTCTAGGGACTTGTATGTTGCTGTGTGACAATTACTAAAATGAATCACTGTAATAGTTTAACATTTGGTTCCACTGCCTCCATGGTGACTGCTTAGGTTTTTATTATTTACATTCTGTAATTGAGGATGTGTGGCTCAGTTTTATGCTACGTTTTAAGCACAGCTAACGAGTCTTAATTTTAATCAAAGTGTCTCTTATGAAAATAAGTGAAAAGATTGAAGATTAAGAAGAGAACAAAGAAGGGACAGTGAAAGCCCCAGGCAAGCAATTTGCTATCGATTGTGGCATTTAGCCAAACGATCTTTGAGTAGCAATTTCATTACAAGTAGATAGATGAGAACTAGAGCACATATGTTTTTAACCTAAGTCAAGTTTTAATGTTTTGAATCAAAATTTGAATCCCATATCACAGGATGTTTTTATTTTGAAAATGCTAGTGTTTGGGGGGCAGGTAATATGCTGTGCATTGCCGAGTCCTCGTTATTGAATGCTCACAGCATTTCTATGGAGTTGCTACTAGAATTATGTATGTTTTTTCAATAAGAATATGACACACAGACATTATTTAACTTATCTAAAGTAACACTGTTGTTAAATGAGAGTCCGAATTTAATCTGTGCAGTGTCCAGATTCCGTTCTTGTTGAACATTCCGTTCTTGTTGCTCAAAATAGTCACTGATCCCCTGCCTTTTGGGGTTTAGAGTGTCTGATAAGTTGCCTTGATAAGGGAATGTGTGTAGGAATGACACCTGTCATTTTCAATGGAAAGCTTCGGAGCTAGGCTATGGGTGCCGCACATCTCTCCTTCTCCCATGAGACTGGTGAGATTGCAGATAAAGGTCATTCAGTCACCCTGGGTCCCAACATGACCACAGTGTGAAGCAGAAATTGCTCCTATCTCAGAAAAACCCATAGGGTAAAAACATTCACAGTTATGTGGCATTAAGAATTTTCACTGTGGATGACTGCTTATTTCAACTGACGTAGCTCTAAACCGCTGTATTATTTGGCTTTTCAATACATAGTCTGCATATACACCTAGTGCCAAATCACGGTCAAGATTTTTACTGGCTGGTACCTATATCAAATAGGGAGGATGACTGATTATTTCCTTTATTTGAGAAAACAATATCAGTCATTAACCAAATTAATGAGAGAAAAGTCAAGTCTTCTACTTGATCTACTCATCAAAATCAGGGAAAGACAAATACATGAGTTAAAACAAAAAAAACAGAATTTTGTATTAAAGAATGCTTAAACAACCCAAAGCAATCAAATCAGATTTTGCAGCTGAATCTCAAGAATAAATGGCTGCTTCTTGCCTCTCATTGTATGTCAGCTTGGTTGTCTTCTATTTGGATATATATTACCTGTACACATCTGTGGTTTTTATCCCCAGAGAGAGACTGACTTACTTTATAAGTTCTAGTTTGAAAAACTCCTTAGAAATGCTCTTGCTAGGTTGCAGTGTACAATGCTGGACCATGCAACTATGTTAATGGCGATGGGTTGTCATGGCAACCCTTTTTCATGAAAGGCTTCCCCTCCTCCACCACCCACACAGGACACACTGTGCCCAGGGAGAGGGATCCACATAAAAACACTGAAGCTAAAGTTTCAATTCTCAGATGAGGAGAAGACAGATCCTTAAGCAAGTAATCCACCATTGTGAGGATTACAAATCCATCAAAGTATAATCTTGAAGTCATTTTCAGTAATTTAGATGTTTTCTCATTACGGTGAAGAGTGATTATGAGAGTATCTTGTCATTAATTGGGACTCTTACGATTTCAATTTCTGACTAGGCAATTATGGTGGTTATGACTAGTCTTCCACTGAATTGTAATTTTATGCTTCCCTCTTACCAAAAATAAGTAAGTAAATAGCCCATGTGGTGTTTCCAGGTTGTAATTTGTGTAGTTAACAAGGTCTTTCTAGACCCTACTTGCAGCTAGACATGATTTGGTGACATAGTTCTAACCAAACTATATAAGTGAAAGTCAGTAAGAGCAGCTTTGAAAAAATGTCTTCAATGGTGTAAATTTGGTACAGACTCTTTAGGTTTTCAACTATGTGTTTTGATTTTTTTCCTGGAATGCAGATGTCAGACATAGAGAGGCTGGGGGCCTCTTGCTGTTTTGAGAAGGAGGGTTGTAGGATGGAATTAGAGTGGACACCTAGGATCATTAATGACCAGCTAAGGGCAGCACCAGCCACTCTTGTGATTGTCTGAGTCACGTAAATACCAGTATGTTTAAGTCACCCTTAATTAGATTATCTCTGACTTACACCCAAATATAAATCGGAGCCGAAACAGTCTCTTACAAAGAGATTCTATATAAATTATAATTGCGGCCATGGAGATTGCCTTTGCATCTCAAACAAGCCTTGTTTAAAATACAATGTGTTGTTTCATGTAAATAATAATGGTGCATTAAACTGAAAATGTGTTCATCTTTTTTACTTTAGGAGACAATCTAAAGTCAAATTCAGTTATTGCATATAGAGATGATTATTTGAGTGTGTTTTTCTCTGAGTTTATATTTTCCAGGTGACATTTATTTCTCCTTTATCACCATCATAGTCCCAATTAGACTTCCTCCGTTCGTTAGACTGCTATGTGTACAAACTCCAATGTGCGTAATACAAAAAGATAGAGGAAATTACACACTAATCATAATAACCTTTTTCTATTTAAGAAAAGGGAAAGCTTTTCACAAAAATGGTGACCGAAGTGAAGAAGGAATCTCCTGGCCCTCACAAAGCTGAAGCCAAAGTAAATGTATTGACTGCTGAAAGGCGTCCATGGACATGCAAAAGTAGATTTGTGTGCCTTCCACCTTACACAGGACCAAGACACTGCAGCTCCGCAAGCAGTCCCAGTATCCTTGGAAGAAAACCTCCAAAGAAATCAACTTGACCTCTATGCCATCAGCAAGTTCGCCCTTACCCTTGAGAAGTTAGAAGACAACAACATGCTGTTGTGTTCATTGTGATGTCAACGCCAAGAAGCCTCAGATGTGGAAAAGCTCTAGGTCACGGCCAAGGTCAATTCCCAGATCAGGCCTGATGGAGAGAAGAAGTCACATGTTCCACCAGCGCCTGACTACGATACTTTGAATGTTGCCAACCAAATTGGGATCAGTTAGACCGAGTCCAGCTGGCTAATTCTAAATATGAAATTTTTTCATTGTGGAAAAAAAAAAAGGACAAAAAGAATAGAACAGAGAGTGGGCACGACTCCACGGCATACATGGTAATGTGCTGGAGAAAATACCAAGGTCTTCCGGCTATGAAGTAAAGTGATTGCTTTCATCAGAAATCGACCCACGCTTGGTAATGTCTCTGAGTGAATATTTGTCTTCTCCCTACAAGTTTACATCTAAAAGGGTAGAGAGGAGGAATTCCCTTTTCAGAGCTGCACGGTGTTAACATAACAGCCTTTTTTTTTTTTCCACAGTCATAAGAACGGGCTTGTATTCAGAGTTGAGAAATGATCCATTCTTGTTTGTCAATCGTCTTTGTCACTCATGTCTAAAAAACTTTCTACTGAAGTTTCATTTCAAGTAATTCAGAACTAATAACTACATTGATTGTAGTTATCCACTCATACTTTGAATTTAGACTCTTTTTTAAAAAAATTCTTTGCGTTACCAAGACACATCACTGCTCCTTCTACAATGGTTAGAGAGTACATTTGTTTTGTTTCTTTAGCCCGGGCTGAAAACAAAACCTACCACATTTTAAACTGAGGGCTCTGTTATAGTAGAAAGAACAATTTAACATGAGAGAATGAAGGCGTCCTGATTGTCCTCTGTCTTACTTCATTCCAGACTTTACACTTGGCCATTCACAGTGACCCACTCTGATCTGATCTCTGCATTATTAAAATCTTTTGCATCATGCATAATGTGAAAACAATTGAAGGTCATTTTGTCAGTAATGGAATGGATGTCTGTGTATCAGCCTATGATGAGAATGTCTACTCGAGCATGGCTAGGTTTGTCTGGGAGCCTAAGTAATTGTACTAGATCTCTACCTCTCTATTGTATGGTCCCCTTTGCCATTGTTTGCATTGCATTCGACTATAGATTTTCTCCAACTGGAGCAAAAGATGGCTGCCATCCCCGTTACATTCCTCTGCATGTAGAATTCCTATTCTAGAATAGAAAGTATTTTGGACAATGTCTGTCCATTCATTCTAAGAAAGATTTGGGTTGTCTCTGCTCATATTACTTGCTTACCCTGTAGAAGTGATTGGGAACAGTGCAAGCTATGACCTGTCCAAGCAACAGAGATTGTGACCTATTTATAAATGAGCCTCAGAAAAAGTAGGGAAATCTTGGTTTGTTTTCTTTCTTTCTTTCTTTCTTTCTTTCTTTCTTTCTTTCTTTCTTTCTTTCTTTCTTTCTTTCTTTCTTTCTTTCTTTCTTTCTTTCTTTCTTTCTTTCTTTCTTCCTTTCTTCCTTTCTTCCTTTCTTTCTTCCTTTCTTTCTTTCTTTCTTTCTTTCTTTCTTTCTTTCTTTCTTTCTTTCTTTCTTTCTTTCTTTCTTTCTTTCTTTCTTTTTCCTTCCTTTCTTTTTCTTTCTTTCTCTTTCTTATTGTTCTTTCTTTTTTAAAATTTCAGCTTTGTTGAGGTAAAAACTATCTTCCAACATGTTAAGTTGTAAGATAAAGTGTACATCATGGTGATTTTATATGTGGGGCTGCTCCAGTCTATACCCTGAGGGCTAAAGCCTATATGTCAGGAGAACTAGAAGTGACCTTGAAGAGGCTATGGTGGCCCTTGAAAATCATAGCTCTTGCTGTCAGTTTGCAGAGAGCATGGCCAGCTGAATCAGTGTGGTGACAGGGGCTCTCTATCTGGTAGCCTGCATGTGTCATTCTGATGTCCTCTTGGCCTCTGTGTTTCCTGACTTGAAGTCACCTGTTTATAGCATCATTGTTCCCATCTGTGTACTATGTTGGTTTTCCCTTGCTCTTTCAACTATTTTTCTATGTGTTTGTAACTTTTACCCATTTTTGCTATGATGCGAGTATCTATGCATATTAATTTCCTATAATATGCATAGATATGCAACAAGTTACCACAAAGTTATTGGCTAAAAACAACACACATTCATTAGCCCATAAGTCTTGTGGTCATAAGTCTGAAATGAGTCTGATGGGGCTGAAATCAAGGTGTTGGGGGGCTGTGTCCCTTCCGGAGGCTGCAGGGGAGTGTGATGTCCTTGCTTTCCAGATTATGGATCCATCTGCGTTCCTGGGCTTGTGGTTCTTTTATCCAATTTTCACAGTGATTCATTCCAGCTCTGTTTTCATTGTCATGTCTCCTGTTTCTTATACCGGCCCTTCTACTGCCCTCTTACAAGGACCTTTGTGATTACATTGGGCCCACCAAGAAAGCCAGATAATCTCCACATCTCAAAATTCTGAATTCAGGCACTTCTGCAAAATCATTCTGGCCCTGGAAAATAAGCTATTCATGGATTCTGGAGATGAGGAATCTTTAGGGGGTATTTGTCAGCCAACAACAATGTGGTCAGCTGATTTTATTTTATTTTGAATTTCTTGAGTTTCATGAATGGTGTGAATCAGTGTTACAAACAAATCTGGGAATTTTTAGCCATTGTTAGTGTGAGCATTTTTTCTACGTCTTTTTTTCCTCTCGTTTGCAACTAGAATTTCACAGATGTGTGAGAACACTTAATTTGTTTTACCAGATTTGTGAGATTTTATTTTCTTTCAATCTTTATTTCATTCTTCTCCAGTTTGGAGAACTGATCTACACTCAAGTTCACTGCTGCTTTCTTCTGCAGTCTCAGATTGGCTGGCGCTACTACCTAATGACATTTTCATTTCTGGTATTATAACTTTTATCTCTAGAATGTCCATTTGTTTGTTTCTTATAGCTTCCATTTTTTTCGTATATTTTTTTTTCTATTTGTTGCCTCAGTAATACAATCATTTCCTCTCCTTCTTTGGACACATTTGTAGTCGTTTTTGAAGACTGTTCTCTGCTAAATCAATTGTCTGGCCCCATTCAGACTCAGTTTATGCTCACTGCTTTTCTTCCTGAGAATGGATTTCACGTTCCTGTTTTTGTGCGTGTCTGCTATTTTTTGATCGAAAACTTATAAATTGTTGTTTGTCTCAGTTGTAATTTCCTCTTGTTTGAATTGTTAGTATTAATTTCAGTAGACAATTATTTTGTCTTTACCGCAATGTGCAGCCACTGGCATCTCTTCTCAGATTTCATTTCCTGGCCCCCTGCTGGTCTCCTCTGTATCTGTATCATTTAGAAGTCACCCAATTTCTGTCTAAAACAATATATTGTCATTTGCATACGTAACCCATGGTGACTATTGAATATTCTCTCATTAATTTAGTGTCCTCACTCTATGTCAAAAATTACCTTGTATCTTTTACACATTTGCTACTATAAAAATTTCACACACACACACACACACACACACACACACACACAAAATAAAGAAAAATAAAGAAACTTGGAAATCTTCCCCAAATAGAAACAATTAAAAAAAAAATCACCCAATATTCACAAAGGAGTTATATTTAGACAATTCAAGTCTCAGAAGTTTCTACTTTATGCTGCCCAATCTCTGTGTGGCTGAGAAATGCATTCAAAAGAGCATGAAGGTTGCCTGTGCCCCAGGTTTTCAGTTTTCATTAGCGTCCTCTGGTGTTCTTTGCACACGTATCTAGTTCAGCAGTCACTGAGGGGGCGTGTTGTTGCTGCTGCTGCTACCGTGGTTGCTTTTCATCTCAGCCTTTCCAAAGCTCGCACCTCCAGGGTCTCTCTAGTAATATCCGCTCTACTGTGTCACCTTCTCTGGATGAAGACATTCTCTTGGAGGAGTTTGGGAATGGTCTGAGACAAGAAGCCCACAAACGCAGTAACTGTGGCTGGAGGCAGTAAAGCTGTTCAAGATCTTGTCTACTTTTGGTCTTGCAGTCGTTGTTTGTGTTAATTTTGTCCCATGTTCCACTCAAGTGAAATCACCCACCCTTGTGGGGAGTCATGCCACCATTACTGGCAGTATTGTGTGAGTCGTAGGGTCCTTCTCCTTCTCCTTCTTCATTTTAACTGTATTGATCAAATTTTTTTCATTAAAAAGGGAATTTTTCTGTTACAGACACCAAAGATAAAATATTAATAGTTATACCACCTGCAAGTATTAGGGCTACAATTTGAAGGCACGTAAATAGGTAGGCGAAATAGGGACTGGAGGATAATCCTAGTAATTTGTACTATTTGTTCACCATCATTTATTTCCTCTCATTCTTTGTCACGCTTCCCTGTAGATATATTTTCTCAAACCACTGAATTGAAACTCTTGGACGTTGGACATGCTTTGACTAATGAGGTGTGAAAAGTGTGACATTTGCTATATCTGAGCCAAAGGATCTTAATGTACTTTCGTAGTTTGCTGTACTTCTTACTCCTGCCTTTCACCATAAAAACAAAATGACACAAATGTCAATACTCCTTCAAATTGAGTTCCAGGAAGATGAGACACATAGACCTGCGTCCAGCCAAGCCCAGAAAACCCAGGAAAGAAGAGTTGTAGCTGACCCATATCCTTTATTTAATGTAAGCAAAGAAAAAAATCACATTTGCAAGGCACTGAGCTATTGGTGATTGCTTTGACTAGAGCAACACGTGACTATAATAGCAATCTCTTGTATTTCCTTGAATATTTAAAATAGAGTGCATGCTGCCTCCGACCCTACAAGGTAAATAATAAGAATATTATGAAATTAAATATATATTGAGAATGGAGTAATGGTTTGTTGGCATGCAGACAAATCATCACAAAAATTCAGGCAGAATTATTAAAGATTCCTATCTTATTATTGGCTTAAATAATTTTGAGGAAATCATCATAGTTTTACTTAGATATCTATTCCATTTTTATTGCAGCTAATGATATAGTATATTTATATGGCCTCATTGGGCATTTGTATAATAAATCCAATAAAGCTATGGTGATTATCCGTCTCCTGCTATTAGCAGCAATATCTTATATGTTCTAAAAGTGTCTCTTAGGCAGTGGAATAGAACAAATGGTAAATTAGAAAGAGGAAGCAGGGAAAAATTAAATATCTAAAATGAATTATTTAGCTTAGAGTATTTTACACTAAACATTACTTAAGCAGTATTAGCTCAACTGTTGGGTTGTAGCCCCTCTGTTTATGGAATTGAAAAGTGCTGTGACAGCCACACGCAGTTTGTAAGATTTAAGGACAGAAGAAAAACTGCCCAGTGTACAAGAAAAGATTCTTGGACAAAATTCAGAGGATATAATTTTTAATAATGGCTCTGTCTCTGACAAGTTTATCTATCTGATTGTGAACAGGTCCCTTTCTGCCTCCGTATTTTCTTTTGAAAGATTCCAAATCAACAGAAATGGTAAAACACAAATAATCCCTAGAAAAAACATCGCATATACTGTTCAACTTGATGCTACCATTAAACATTAGCTCATTTGCACAATTAAAATTCACAACAAATGTTATTGCCAATTAGATTCATTTTAAAAAGAGTATGTATTTTTGGCATTTGTATAATTTTTTAAAGAATGAATCTCTCTCATCTGATTCCGCACAGACATTTTCCATATTAATGGAGGAAGAAATCTTGCATTTCCGCAGATTTCATTTCAAATTATTTGAACAGTGGGTACTCAGGGCATTTTGGAGAGAGTCTTGTTCTCGTATTATCTCCTGCAAATGAAGAGAAAGCAAGTAGCAACAAGCATTACACTTCTCTCCTGGCTTGCAAACAGAATGGTGGGAAAATAAATTGCCTACGCCATGCTGCCCTGTGATACAGGGCTTAACAGTAGGTGGCTGTCCTCTGATCATTGACTGTCTGCCTGAGGGAACAATTCACTGCAGTTCAGAACAGGGATTTTTAGAACTTTATCATTGGAGCGGAGTGCAAGGACTTTACTAGGTGTGACACCCCAAGGAAACCCGAGAAGACTGGAGTACTCGAGGCTACCGATTGTAGCCTTAAAACAAAACAACAATGACAACAAAAACCCACAAAAAGACCTAAGACACAACCCAAAGTTATCATTTTCTAATACATGTTCCCCTCAGGTATACTCTATCAATGCATATAAATAAACTTAGAAAGCAAGGCTATTTTTTGTGGTCAGGCTATTATGAGCTTCCTTTTGTAATTCATTTATTTTATATGGAAAGCTGCAAACACATTTATCCATGGTTTCGGCATACCCATCAGGCACTGTTGAATAATAATGTATTCTTTCATACTTTAACTGCAGACCTACTTTTTTCTCCATAACCCCTAACAAACCCTACCACTCACAAATTTGGGAGAATTAATCAGAAATTATAGAAAATAATATAAAGGACAAACATTTTTATTTGTAGGTAATAAAATATTGATATTGTTTATTTTTTGCTAGGGTCCTGCTAGGAATTTTGAATATATTATTTTTCTCACTTTAAACCTCCTTTTCTAGTTTGAGGAAATCAGAAAAGAAGCAAGGCTGGACAGATAGTAAATGCCAAATTCAGGTTTGAAATCTTAACAAGTCTGACTCTAGGATTCACACCAGTATCACCCCAAACAACTTACTTATAGGATGCAGTATTTTATTATGTATCATTAAACATATTTGTAATTTGTACGTAGAGTAAAAATAATAATAGTACAAAAACAGTAAACCATATATATATATATATATATATATATATATATATATATATATATATATATATACATATATATAGTAAAAAAAAATAACAGTTACATTCTGAAAAATGCATTGTTAGGTGATTTCATCATTGTGTGATCATCACACGAAGAGGTACTTCCACAAACCTAGATGGCCCAGCCTTCTGCACACCTGGGCCGAATGGTGCAGCCTAGTCACCTGGGCAGCAAACCTGCACATTGTGTGACTGTACTGAATACTGTAGGCAACTATAACACAATGATATTTGTTATCTAAGCATAGAAAGGATGCAGTACGAATACTGTGTAAGAGATAAGAAATGCAACACCTGTATAGGGCTCTCACCATGAACGGAGCCTGCAGGACTGGTGAGTCGGTGAGGGAATGGTGAGTGGACGTGTAGGCCTGGGACATCACTGTCCATCACTGGCCACTTCGTAAGCACTGCACACTTAGGCTGCACTCACTTTATACAAAATAATGTTCTATCTTTGTTACTCAATAACCTTAGATCATACTGTGACTTTTTTACTTTATAAGCTCTAATTTTTTAAACATTTCAACTCTTTTGTAACAATAATTAAAACACACGTTATACAGCTGTACAAAAGAATTTCTTTATATCTTCATAAGCTTTCCTCTATTTTAATTTTCTTTTCTTTTTGAACGTTTTTATTAAACATTAAGACCCAGACACACACATTAGCCTCGGCCGACACTGGGTCAGGACCACCAGCCTCACTGTCTCCACCTCCACTTCTTTGGGGCAATAACAGGCACGGAGCTGTCATCTCCTGTGACAACACTGCCTTCTTCTAGAAGACCCCCTGAAGGACCTGCCTGGGGCTCTTCCTGAGAATGTGGCACTCTTTTCAGAAATACAACCACGGTGGATTTGTTTCTTTCTTGGTTTCTTTTTTCATCATAGATTTGCTTGGAAGCAGGTAATGCACCATGTTGGGTCCATATTTTCCAACATTTTAAGGGGTGTGTTGAGGTCTGAGAAAGCGTCTGCTAAACCCTTCACTGTGGATTTTCTTGGGGTGATTCTTCTTCTCCTGCAGTTCCCATTTCTCTTGCTTCTTCAGCTGTGCGTTCCTGTTCCACGTCCATGAACTCCTCATTAGTCATTTCCCCGGGAACCACCCTTAGGAGTTCCTCAGTGTCATTGCTCTGTGACGTTACAATGGTTACATGGTCACTAGGCCATAGAAGGTTTTCAGCTCCATTATAATCTCATGGACCCACCATTGTATAAACGGCCTGCTGTTGACCGCAATGCTGTTATGTGGCACATGATTGTGATTCTCCTGAAGCCTGGAACTAGAAGTCCTGGCCTCGCCAGCTCCTTGCCAGTGCTGATCCCCAATCACTGTCACCGTGAACGGACGCCGGAGTTTTCCAACATTACTTCAGGTGCTGTTACCGGCCCATAGAGAACCGCTGCACTAGTTACCAAATAAAACCTAGATGGTTAGGATTTTTTTTCTTTTTCTTTTTCTTTTAATTTATTGGGGTGACAATTGTTAGTGAAATTACATAGATTTCAGGTGTACAATTCTGTATTACATCATCTATAAATCCCACTATGTGTTCACCACCCAGAGTCAGTTCTCCTTCCATCACCATATATTTGATCCCCCTTACCCTCATCTTCCACCCCCCATTTTTAATGAATAGAGTATGGCAAGTAGTGATTCAGCTAGAGTAAAATATCTATAGACAGAAAAGACCTATAGACATGTGGAACATTAGATATCTTTCCTTAGGCAATTTTTATTTTAGGAGTTGCCATGGGAATAAGATTGGAGAAGATATTTTAAGGTTCACATAAAAGAAAATGTGTGAGTTTGTCTCTCTGAGACTAATTTGTACTGAGCATTCCCTGATATCCGTGGTTTGGTAGCTGGAATGTAGGTAATACTATATCCTGTGATTCCTGGAGCCAAATCCCATCTCTCTCTCTTCTGTGTCATCCTGAGATCTTAAGTTGCCAAGGTTGATAGCAGGATGAGTGCTATTTTTGGCAAAACCTGTGTTTTCTGTTCTCTGGGATACCATAATACTGGTTTAATGATTTCTAGGAAATGGGATATGCCAGATGGCATTGTTAAAAACTAAAGAGAAAATGCTATGATTTGACCTTTCCTCTTTGTCCATAAAAATTACTGAAAGAAAACACGGGGATGAAAATTATACAGATGACGACTGAAACGTAAAACAAAACTGACTTTCAAACCCTAGGGATGGCAGAATATAAGCATAGAAATTACAAAAATAGACTGAAATATGAAAAAAAAAACATGACTTCCACACCCTATTGTTGGCAGAATGGCAAGACTTGGTGACTGACGCTATAGCAGCCCCGGAAAACTGAGTTCTGAATGTTTAACTGAGAGTCGTAAACTTATTGGCTTAAAGTTCTATTTGACCTTGTACGTACTTTTTCACTCATGGCCAAATCTAATCCTAATTAATACAGGATTTCATGCCCGCACATAAGCTATTATAAATGACTGTATTATACATAAAAATCACTGCACTTAAATAAACACCTGTGGCATTAACTCCGAGGAATGACGGGCTTAAATACTGTAAGCTGGCAAAGTGATCACTTTGATTCCATTGGAGGAAAATATGTGACCAGAACTTTAGCTACTGGTATCCTGGTGCTGTGCTCTGAAGGTTGGCTGCTTGCAGTGAACATGCTGCTGGGGGAGGGGTGGGTGAGGATCTATGTTCTACAACTTGACTTCGGCGGTTTTAAAATCGCCTATATCCCAAATAAAAACAAGAGTGCATATTGTGCCTCGTGGCGTTATTAATATAATGGTGCCCCAACAAATTGTCAAGCATCTTCATTAGAGTTATCTGCCAGGCCTCAGGGGCCAGCCGAGCAGCAGAGATTGGATTCAGAGTGCTTTGTGCTTCAGATGGCTTCAGAAAAGCTACCAGTCAGGTGACAGTGGTGGCGGCGTCCCTGGGCAGACACCGAGCCCAGTAGGTCAAAGAGCAGGGTTTTCAGGCTTTCACTGGGCCTTGCAGTTATTTTCCTGTGGTCGCTTCTTTCCAGAATAACCAGAAGCAAAGAAAGTGATGCCTTTTAATTTTGTGGGAGTTTACTGCCACAGAGACAATAAACCTAACCAGAAATATTCTGTAAATTTAAAATCCCTGAGAAACCCTTGGGCTGTCAATACATGCTGGCAAGACAGAGGATGGGAAGGCTGTGCGGTCACTGAATGAGGTGTGCTGCTCAACGTCCACCCCCGACTCAGCACGGAGCCGACTGAGCATGAAGACCTTCCCCAGAAGCAGAGTCGGGGTCTCTGGGAAGCGTGGGTGAGGGCCTTCTTCCCAGTGCCAGTGGGCTGAACCAGGCAGCTCGTGCCCTGCACAGAAAGCGACCTCACTGCTCCTGCTTCATGGGGGTAGATGAGCGCTGCGACCAGGGACCACTCTGTGCTGCCTATGTTCCCCTCCCCCAGACAGCCTGTTCCGGTCCTGTGTGTCAGGGACACATGACATGGCGTTTCTTATACAGGTCACAGGACCGTAAGGAGTTACACTTTATGGTGCAGAAGGCGAAGGAATCTCTTGATTCCCGAGAGCATGGATTTTTGAGCTGAAAGCAGTAACCAGATGGGATGTCTCCCTCGGGGGCATGACAGTGGAGGTTCATGGGTGTCCGAATAGACAGGGTGGCAGAGACTGGTCACTGTGACACAATATCTGTTCTCCCCTTGTTCTGTAACAAAACCCCAGGTTTTTATCTGGGCATGTGGCTGCCTGAAGTTAGAGGCCGTTCCTTAGCTTTCTTAGCAGCTGCATATAGTTACCTGGCAAAACTCCAGCCAATTATAAGTGAGCGGAATTGATCTAACATCCTCTAGGAAGCATACTTCAAAGGAGACAAAATGCCGCCTCTTCCTTCGGCCTTCCTGATGGCTGGAAAGTGGATAGCCTCGAGCTGTCAGTCACTAGAAGCAAGAGACTAGGGGCTAGCCATAGCTTAGGGATGACAGAGCAGACAGGGAGAAAGTTCTCGGTTCTTTGACAGCCTTGTGTAACTGCCATAACCGGCCACAGAAGAGTAATTTCTAGAGTCTAGACAGATGAGAATTAAAATACAAAAACAAACAAACAAAAAACAACACGTGGCTTTCTACAATTTCCATCCAAACACAGTGAACAGTGTTCCTTTTGGTGTCTCGGGATTCAGATAGGTCCTAAAGAAACTCTTAGAAATAGGAACAGGGGACAGTTCCTTAAACAATTTGATACCGGTCCATGTATAGAAACGTCAGCTGCCATTTGCTTAGAGCATTCATTCAGGGCAGATAAAGGTGGCTATTATTGATAAAATAAACTTTGCAAAAGCTCATAGTTTCATTATTTTGTGCTAAACCAGCCCAAACAGTGTCTATCCTTGAAATAATGTGTCATCCAAAGTGGAAGAATAGTACTAAGCTTTGGAGGATTTGAGTGTGTTGTTTATATTTTTCTCATTTAATGAAATGGATGGTGTCCTGGCTATTAATTTTATATGATGAGTTCCAAAAGCAATCAGGATAGAAATGTATAATGAAGCTGTGCTGTTTTTTATTAAAACTTTTATCTACTTTCAAGGAGGTAAATACTCAAAGCATAGAACAATCCTTACATCCTCTCTCCACTGCATTACTTAACTTTAACTTAACTCTACTGCATATTTTTTATTTTTTTGCCTCGCTTTGTATTTTTTGTTTCTAGTCTCAGAGTCTTACTGGAGCTTCAAGATGATAATGAATCCATGGCTCCATGAATAGTTCAAAAGGAACTGCCAAAGGTAGTTGTATTTAGAAATACTAAATACAGTACAATATAAAACTTCATAAAAAACTCAAACGCTTCTCTTGATTCAGATAGCTCAACTGCAAATTGGATAGAGAAGAGCAGTTTAATGAGCAACCTTTGGATCAAATATACTATTTAATTCACTCTTTTGCTCACCCAGAAAATTCATAGTGCCGATTTTAAAAGTTCTTCTGGTTCCCAAATGAAATTATTTTTGAAATGTCAAGTAAGTCTTTTCACAACTCAAACTTTAAAATAATGGTGATAAAGAGTGGGACAAGAAAACTCCAGATATATCATAGTTTGTTTCTTATTTCATTTATATCTGCATATAGCTGGTTCATTAAAAACAGGTTCTCTGGAAATTTTTGGTGGCCCAAAATAAATATGATTTGTAATTTTTGAGATTTGCCTTGATGTAGTTTAGAAAGGCTGTAGTCCTGGGATATGGAAATAGAAATTATGAAGCCTTAATTTTTAATTCAGGTATACTTAATGTTGAAGTCAAAAAGTACACAATTTTCAGTATCAGACTTTTCGAGATAGAGGGAAATTTAATATTTTTTAATTCAATGATTTCATACATATTAATTGGGGTAAAAGCTGCAGAATAACTCACTTGGGAGACACGCTTATATGAACATTAACTAAGGAGGGATACAAATACTCCCTTTTAGATTTTTTGCACTTATTTTCTGTCTTTATACCCCAATATTCAGTCCTGGTGAATTTTCTTAGCAGGAAGTTCTGCTTTAAAGTCTCTACCTTTTTTTTGTCGTTGTTATTCAAACTTATCCTTGAGACCATGGGGCTTATATACATGTCCTTGTAGGAATTTGTATTTATGAATTGTCTTAAATAGGACATTTACTTTGAATATACTCATTAATCTTGTAATTTTGTTTTTAAAGTTTATTGGGGGGACAATTGTTAGTAAAGTGATATATAAATGATGTATTACAGAATTGTGCACCTGAAATCTTGTAATTTATTAACCCCTGGTAATTAATTCCGGATGTTATCATAACCTAACTCTACTAGGAAAATAGTCTTCACAATTTTGGGGTGTTGGAGGAAATGACCACTGTTCTTCTACCTACTATAATTGCAGTAATTTAAAAAAAATGGTTATAGAAAATATATTTTTGAAACACCATGCAGGCCTTTTATTTATGGTTGATAAGTGGAAGGATAGGACTCTCTACAATCACAGGCTCTCCTGAAAGATATAGAGTAGTGTTTCTTAAACTTCATCTTCATCTGGGAGCATATAAAATGCAGATTCTCGGGCAACAACCATACTGACTGACTGAATTCTTTATTCCATGGGCCCGAGGTCCCCTGTTGTTGAAGAATAGGTCATCTGAAAATGCAAGGTCATCTTTTGTTTTTTGGTTTTCCTCTTGTGCTTTCATTTTCTGTGGACCAGTGCCGCTTAAGGCCTGTAATTTCTTCCAGGAACAGACAGATGGCCGCGTGCACTTTGCGACTCGTACACTGTATGTGTGTCTTTCCTCTTCTTTATTCCCTCACCTACATGTGCCATCATGCATTCATTAAGAAGCACACTCAAAATAGGATCTAACTTGACTGTAGCTGGAGGAAACCTCATGCTGACCTTAGGGGCGTGACTAGCCTCAAGAAGGAAAAGGTTTATTTGGAAGTGAAAGCTACAGAAGTATATATAGTATTTCATATTTTACTTATCTATTTCTAGTATGTTACTTGGACATATACTTATCAAACTTCTTTTAATAAAATATCTTAAATTATCACTTATTATTTAAAAAACATTTCCCCAATGATAGAGGATAAATGCTTTTTTAATAAAATCATAGTGAAATTTCTAATGGCCCAAGTAAGTAGGTCAGGCAAGTATTACTTTTTACTTTTTCAAATAATGTTTCGTAGGACTATTAATAAATGGATATGACCCAGCTTATAGACACACGAATATGTACATGCTTATTTACAAATGCCATCTCTTTCTCATATAAATGTTTTGTTTTTTTAATTGAATGAAGCAGAAAATAAGATTAGGATATAAACTGAGAACAAAAAAAAATGTTAATTTTTTTATTCATATAGAAACCTGAGGTTTATAGGCTTTCATTGAATTTGCACTGATAAGATCATTAGAACTTGCTGTTGTCTTAGGAACAAAATAGCTGTCTTAATTATGACAGATTTTTATTTTTAATCAAGTATTTATGATTATGTAATCTATAAGAACAGTTTACAAGAAATGAGAGTTAATATTACCGTTGTCTGCTTTTACTTTTCACGTAAAGTAAAAATAGTTTTTCTTGTATCCTTATTTTCATATGCCTATGAAACTGACTTGTAAACATATTTTTATTTAACAATAAGAAAATTAATTCAGCTTTGTCTTCAGAGATACTGTGTCTACCCAGTCTGAGTGTAACTGTTTACACCTTATCTGTCCAATTAGATCGAAGCACTCCATTAGAATGGAGAATTTGTGCCATTTTTATATAACAATACACAGAAATCCATGGATTCTCAGCTGTTGAAATGTTTATAACATGTCCCATTTAAAAAGAGCAGCTCTTTTGTTAAGGTCACGATAAATTAAACGATACAATTTTAATTGGCTTAAATGACCCACTTACTATCCATATATCCTAATGCAGGTGGTGAACAACTCCACGTTCTCTGTGCTGTTTGAATGTAATTTTAAGATTTGATTTCCATAAAGGCTAGCCAGTTTGCCCTTTGTCAAGCTCTCTAGCCAAAAGGTTGTCTGCCTCATTTCCATTAATAAAAAGAACGTGTTTTTAAAGTTTAACTAGATTATCTTAAGGGCAAAAAGTGAATATAATGGTGAACTGTGGTGTTTTTTTTTTTTTTAAAGAAGCTAGATTTGCAACTCTGAATGATTACTTGCTCAACAACTATAATTTTTTTTTGTATTATTCCCTTTTCATTATATTTTTTCATTATTTTAATTACTGAAACTAAGAAAATGTGTAATAAGTAATGCTTTTCAAATCTGAGCTCTATTCAAATGATTTAATCAAGCAAAATCTAACAATAGTAAACATAAGTAACTTTACAATTTGAATTATTTTGCTTGTTACGTAAATAAATACATATATGTATGTGTGTGTGTGTGTGTGTGTGTGTGTGTGTGTGTGTATATATATATATATATATGTATATATATATATATATATATTTACCAGTAGAAACAACTGAGTTGAATTGTATCGATAAAATCTAATTTAGAGAAAAACTTATAAATCCTAGGTCAGGGTTTTCTCCAGGGGGTCATTTTATAAAGTACATTAGTTCTCTACTGTTTCTTCATCACAAATAGATTCAGTGTTATACCACTAGCCTTTTTGTAAATGCATCTTGTAAATACTTAGTTTTAAATGATTAACAAGTATATTATTTATGTTGGTTGTCCTGTTATTTACAATGCACTTCCTTAACATTCATAGTTACCATATTTCATGCGGACCTCGGCTGAGGAGAACAGCCTTTACCTGGATATGGGGCCATTTCTATCGGGTTGTTAGGCTGATGCTTGTGTCGATAGAATTGGACGCTGAGCTGGGTTTATGTTGTTTTCTCACTACCTTACCTCAGTGCAGCACACATTTCAACGTCCTTAATGGTTAGCTCTTCTTGTGTTTAGGGTGGAGGCTAGGGTCCCGAAGGCTTTCTCTTCTTCTACCACTTTCAGCTTCATGGCTCACCTGTATCACAGGTAGGCTCTCTCTTCATGCTGTCAGCTCTCCTCCACCAGTAGGTAAATGTTGTTACTTGAGTCAAAGCTTGTGAGAGGGCAGGGTTCCTGTTGGCATGGTCCAAAACCATCTTAGGGAGAGCTCAGGTTCTCGATTGATATCTCGCATAGCCTTCCCCTGGCTGCAGTCCATGGCAGTCAACCCTTCACTGCATTTCTGTTTGGTCTTGGGCATGAGATGTGTGCCCCTCACCAGGGATAAAAAGCTTCTGCTGGGTTTAGGTGTAGGGCCCTTTGCCCAAGATCCTTTGCTGTTCCTTCCTCAGAAGAGGCGTTTTCTTTTCTTTCTTCCTCCAATCTTCAGAGGAAGTCTGACTTGATCCTGGGTGCCAGAACATTGCCTCTGCACCCTACAGACAAAGACAAGTTTTGTTTTTACTCATCTTCTAGAATCACCTTGATTTTTTTTCTCTCTCTCTCTCCTTGGTTCTGAAAGACAGAACCTGAAGCTGCTGTTCCTGTCTTTACAGCTTCAGAGTCTGACTTCTTAGGAGACAAGATTACGGGTCTAAAAGCATGCCTCTGTGCCTAGCAACTACCAATCCCCAGCTGCACATCTGTGCCGCCGTCTCAGGCTCTCTACGGGACTTCTGCACTGTCTTTTTTTAACGAGCACACAGTGGAAACTCATGGGAAGAAGCCTTGCTAGTGTTTGGAACCCCATCTCTTTTCTGGTACCCCTACTGTTTGTAAACTCACATGACATCTCAGCCTTGACCTCAGCGTGTGTTTAAAATGGTAACTGTTTCTTCTCATTTGCTCTTACCATGCTGCCACTATCCCCTCACCCTGGCAAAATGGAAATGAACCTTCCCTCTTCCCAGGACTTCTCCCTCTTTGGACGTCAGGTGTTCGGTTCCTCTGAAGCCAGCTCTACAATGTGCTCAAGATAAGTTGTGATATCATAGGTTATACATTTGTCCTTTTCCCTCTGGTTGCAGGAAGCATTATTTACAGTGTTCTATACCTCGAGTCTCTGGCTGACTTTTAGTTTTGTTCTTTCTCTCTGATTTTTGCCATTTCTTTATATTATGTCTTCATATGGCTTTCTTCATGTTTCTTGTACTCAGGTAGTTTGAACTTCTTGAATTTGTAAGTGTCAGAGGCAGAATAATGGGCTCCCAAAGACGTCAAATCCATAAAAATTGGTAATACGAGTGTGTTCCTTGGAAAAGGGGAATTAAGGTTGTCAATAATCTGAACTTAAAATGGGGAGACATCGTAGATCCTCAGGGAGGACCCAATATAATGTGAAAATGAAATACAAAATGGAGACGGGCCTTGAGAATTCCCTGAACTTTCATATGGAGCAATAACTTTTTAATAGTGTAAGTAGAATTTACTATAAAGTACAGCACAGGGAATATAGTCAATAATATTGTAATAACTATGTATGGTGTCAGATGGGTACTAGATTTATCAGGGTGATAACTTCATAAGGTACATAAATGTTTAATCACTGTGGTGTACATCTGAAACTATTATAATATTGTATGTCAACTATAATTAAAAATAAATTTAAGAAAAATTGTATTTACTTAACAATTATAAATTTAATTCAATTTTATAAAGATTTAAAATACAGAAGCAGCCGTTTCAGTAAAAGATGGCACTTACTTTTAATAGGTTAAAATGAAAAACTATTATTTTCTTCGACTCATAAATAGCTTCCATAAATGTGAAGCTATATGGTGAAAATGAATGTTTCCAATTGGGCTAACACATTGTTATTAGAAGTATAAATTCATGTAAATATGATAGTATATATTATTCAATGAGTGGATGAATCTTGCTACGAAATATCTTTTTCTGAAACTGAAAAGGAAGAAAGTAGAATTAATTAGGTCAATGCATAGAATATTTCTAGTTAAGTTTAAATATATGCAATTCTGAACTGAAAGTAACTAACAGAAAGCTGTCTCATACCATGTTTCCCCAAATATAAGACCTAGCCGGACAATCAACTCTAATGCGTCTTTTAGAGCAAAAATTAATATAAGACCGGGTATAACATAACATCACATCACATCACATCACATCACATCACATCACATCACAACATAATATAACATAACATAACATAACATAACATATATAATACCGGGTCTTATATTAATTTTTGCTCCAAAAGACACATTAGAGCTGATTGTCTGGCTAAGTCTTATTTTCTGAGAAACATGGTAGAAACTCAAGAGGGATATTTTCCTATTGCCTCTAAGAATTTATTAATTCTTTCCTTTATCTGACAAGTATTTTTGAGCACATACCACTACAGCACGACAAAAGTTGTTACTAGTAGTGGCTATATTGTAACCATAGAAGTTAATCTTTGAATTCCTGGACTTTACTTTTTAATGGGGGAGAAGTAACATATACAAATACATATATGAATATCAGGTTGAAGTGCAATAAAATAAAATGAAACAGGGTAAGGGATAGCAAGGGCCGGATAAGGAAATTAGTGTTTATATCAGTTGGCAGCACCAGATGTTTCATAAGTGACGATTAACCATAGAGCTAAAAGAACAGGAATGTGTGTTAGAAAAATACTTAGGAGAAGAGTATTCCAACTGAAGTAACAGAAAGTTCAAACACACTACAGTATTCTAAATAAAAGGGTAAACCTTCGCGACTTAAGTATAAAATGTAACCAGATGTTATTTATATATTTGGTGTATGAATTGGAAAATATTAATATTGTGAAACTGTTATATTCGTAGGATCTCAGCACTGGTAAAAACAGAGTGTGCAGACCTGGAAAATGTTAGGGAATCAGGGCCTGAGAGCATGACCCAGAAAAGAAAACTTACCTGTTTGGTCATCCAGAGTGGTGAGTTGATATTTGGAAAAGGTCCACAGTATTCAGGCTTCCCATGCAACTTTCAGAGTGAAGTCCTGCTGTATAAAATACAGTTGTCTAGTAAGTCAACTTCTGAAACCATTTAGTAGTACTAGACTGCAAAATACAGCCACTGGTGTATCCAGATGTCAACGTGCATTGGCAAAATGCACAACCAGGACCCTTCTTGGGACACTTGTTACATACCCTTTGGAAGGACAGCTCCCAAAGCTGAGTCTGTTGATACTGACATATTTTAAGTACATATTTATACATATTTGGATTTAGTTTTGTGCCATCAAAGCAAATGTGTGAGTACCATTTTTTTTTTTGTAAGTGCAATCTTACATCTACTTATTTAACCATTTGAGTGATTGGGATGCCTTCATGATTAGAATATAAATGAAAATAGTTCAAGAAAATGGAATGTTTTCTCTCATGGTTTTATTTGTCAAATTCACATCAGTTCAGCACAAGCAGGGCTGACGTGACTGCCTCTTTAATGCATAAGGAGCTAAGTAAATGCTCTGAGATTAAAGGATTTCAGCAGAAAGGAATTCACACTTTATTAAGCAGAGAGTCACCATCTTTTTTCTAGCATAACTTTTTGATGAAGATTTCTAGTTTTTTGTTGTTGTTTGTTTTTTAAATCTCAATGAAGATTTTGGATTGGCCCTTTTTGTTTGGGGTTATTTGGTGCCATTTTCATATAAATTAAAATTGAAAGCCCAACATAGCTTATTTATTAATTACCAGCCCTCTGTCTGTTATTTGTTTGGCATTTAGTAGGGAGATATTCCTGAACTTTGGCAGGAATACTATATTAAGTTACATGACATCTGTTTAAGAAAAGGTAGTAAACCTCCAAACATCTCTTTATCAGTGAGCATATTATGAAGACAAAAATGTTAGGAACCTTCCATAATTCCATAATATTTTGTAATTTCTATAACACATCATGATATAATTTGAAACCAGCTTTACACAAACATTGTAATCAGCCCGACACTTCTTTCTTCTTATCCTATGTCTTCCTTCATCTCTATCTATGGTTTTCTCATTAAATAATATTGGACAAGATCGCAGAGCTTCCATTCTAGTTTCAGGTCCACCATTTACCACCATTATTGTCTTGGATTTTTCCCAGTCTCTTCTATAAGATGAGGTGATAACTAACATACAGAAATAAATGAGGTGTTGTTTATGAGAAGCCATTACATAGCAGATGATAAGCAAGTGATACTTCGCTTTCTCCTTACACATTGAATGATTATTCTATTAAATGTTGGTCTTTACTAATTGCAATTTCTGTACCCTTAGACGTATCTTACTAAATAGCTTTTGTAAATATTGAAGGAAGATAAATCCTTCTCCTTTTCACACATTACTCTCAGAACTTTGACCATCTCTTCCTAAAGTCTTACCCAGTTTCTAATGTCGTGACACTGGTCTTTGGAAGAGAAACCGAGTTTTATGACAGGTTGGATTTTGAGATACAGCCAATCACTTCACTTCTGTAAGATTCCAATGTTACCACTTGTTAATCCTGTTAACATCCTTTACCTATTTATGGCTTGACTCAATTTTAAAAACTTTGAGGCTGTTTCTTAGAGTTCAAGGTGTCTTTAAATCTACTGGCTAGCAGGTACGTAGATGTTTAGCAATGAGTGACATTGTCCTTCCAGGTTTGGGGGTGTCAGGAGATGTCATATTTGAGGGGAATAAAACAATATAAATGTTTTAAATTAAAATATTTTAATTAGTAACATTGTAGTAACATTTTTATTGTCAGTGTAATAAATCTTTATAGATTAGTCCACATTATATTAAGTATTTGTTATTAAACATGTGATGTCCAAGGAGAGTAACATTCAAAATTAAATATAAGCCATAATTTCAGTAAAGTCTTACTTTGAGTTGATCATTTAACACGTGGGTAATATGTGTATAAGTGTTTATAAAACGTTATTAGTGAATTTGGTAAACGGTGCTCCAAAACCAGTGCTTTGTGGGGTTATGGAGTGCTTGGTTACTGGTTGGGACCTAACTTGCTTGATACCTCTACTAACTGGTCATAGGTTCCTTGAAGATAAAAACAAAAACATAACCTGTTTTATTGGGTATATCCTCAGTGCTTAAGTCAGGATGTGCAGCCCGTGCGTGCGTGCGCACGCACACACACACACACACACACACACACACACACACACACACACCTGCTAAATACAGCAGCTGTTTAATAAATACCACGTTGATAACTGAACTGGTACGGACACATGTGCTATGACTTAAATAAACTTTACATATAAAAAGGATCGCTTTGTGTTTTAACTTTGAGGTAAATACTCAAAAAACTTTATAATCCGCCAACAGTTTTTAATCTGCCTTTTTCTGTTGACACCTGAATTTCTTGTAAAATGGTTACAGATTTGGCCCTATTATGATTAATGATGAAAGTTTCATTCAGCCAGACTGAGTTGTCCTCACAACTAGTCACAATGATTCATAATTTCTGGGTTTTTTTTGCCTAACTTAAAAATTTTACATTTTCAGCAAATACTCAAATATAATCTGTGAGATTTTTTTTCTTTTTCCTTTTCTTTTTAACATCTAATTAAAGGTGTGCTCAGTCAAATTGCCTACGAGTTCAGAAAGGGTCTCTGCTTTCTGCACATATGTAGTTAATATTCTGGTGTTCTGATTATGCTCTCTTATTTTTGACAGAAAAATGATCATATAGTAGACCTTAATTAATTTAGAAAATTATAATCATGCTTTTACATAAAAATTATAAGTATAGCTTTAAAAAAGAATGGCTACCCTGCTTCCCCGAAAATAAGACATAGACGGAGAATCAGCTCTAATGCATCTTTTGGAGCAAAAATTAATATAAGACCCGGTCTTATATTACATAAGACCCAGTCTTACATTATCGTAAAATAAGACCGGGTCTTACATTAATTTTTGCTCCAAAAGATGCATTAGAGCTGATTCTCTAGCTGGGTCTTATTTTCGGGGAAACACGGTATTAAAGGAAAATGTTGAAAATACACACTTCACAGTAAGTTAAAATTGGTATTATTTGCTTAATTTATGTGGTGATGACAATAGTTATCTTGCTGATTTTTATTTTTTTAATTATTTTTCACTTTTGTTTTTTGATGGCTTATACAAATCTCTAAATAAGAATTCTGATAAAGGCATGTTGAAAATAATATTTACTAATATAAAAATAAATAGATGAAAGAATAGACATCTCTAATTTATTACTTGCTTTTATATCTATAAATAGCCTTTTCATTTTGTAAATTAATTTAAATTTTCACATTAATTTAAATAACTAATAGGTGTCACCCCATATTGTATGTTAGTTATTATAGAATGATCTGTATGCTTATGATTAATCCATATAGTTTCTGCATGTTTCTTGTTTATTTATAGGCATCAATTTTCCAGTTAGATGAAATGGAATCTTATCTCCTATTATGTATTTTGAACTGTTGTTCTTTTTATTGAGAAATGCAATTTATGTTTGTATATTTAGTACCCAGCAAGCTTAGTAAATTAAAATAGATATTAAATTATTAGATGCATACTATAGTAAAATACACATATTACTAGTATTTAATAAATATTAATTATTAAATTAAATTAATATTTTCCATGTTTAATACCCAATGATATATAATGATAATATTTTTATAATATTTCCCATATTAAAATGCCTCGTCTATTGTTTAATATCCATAAAAGTGTCCAAAATATCGATGACGGTGGGTGTGCTAATTGCAAGAAATTTGGCTTAGGTGTTCGGGCCTGATGACTCAGAAACCTCTGCAAGAAACCTCTCCAGAAACCTCTGCTAATATGTTTTCTCTTGCCATCACTGTCTTGATAGGTGTCTTCTTAGTGTTCATTTTCTGTTTTGACTTCTGTTCTCTAAAGTCTCTATTGCTGGAGATAATTATCTGTGGACAATTGCAACTTTTCTGCCTTTTATTCAGTTTTTCCTGCTGATAGTGAGTTTTAGGGAGGATCCCACTGTGTGGCTTCCTTGGGTTACCCTTTTGTGTGCTGTCGCTCCACATGTGGTGATATTAGCAAGATTCTGTGTAAAGCAAGGTCCAGTCATTTACACAATCTGTTCCGAGGCAGAGCCCTGATTACCTTGCTTCTTTTTTCAAAACTGCTGAATTCACTGAAAGCCTTAAAACTTCAATATCCTTTTATTTCCTATCGCAGGTTAGATTTCAAGGCAGACTTACACACCCTAATTTCATGTTCCACTTAACAAGGCTAATGCTGCCCTGCCCTATAGATCTGTCTGTCTGTCTGTCTGTCTATCCATCCATCCATCCATCCATCCATCCATCCATCCATCCACCTACCTACCTACCTACGTATCCATCATCAATCTAAATTGAGATAAGTCATTTGGTTAAAAATAGTAATGCAACATCATTCTTATGTAGTAAACACTTATTATATATTTTCATATGTAATATGAACATTTTGAATGCATGACCTACTGAGAGAAGAAATCACAATGAAGTGAAATCAATTCATGTTTCCAGGAGGCCTGTGAGCTATTTCAACAAATTACTCATTTAATTTAAACAATGTTATAATAATCCTAAGCTAGCTAACATTTAACTGAGTAGAAACCTGTACCTGTGCTGAAAATACCAAAGGGTGGTTGTTAAAAAGCCCTCGAACAAGAGAGGAACTTCACTTTTGAAGTGTAAACAACTGCGTGTACAATTTCAGAAGACACAGTTTTAATATCCAGTGGACACTGCGAGGGCATCATTCACTGGAAAAGAAAACAAAAGCTTTCCCTGAGCACAGATACCAATAGAAAAACAATAGTCCAGTGCACTTATCTCGGTGAACAGTGGTCAGTAGAGGTACACACGGCGAATATGCTGATCTGAAAGCACTCTAGTAGCTTTCTCAGCATTTGGGGCAAGAAAATGTTTTAGTCTCCAGAGATGTACTATGCAGCGTAGAACACGCAGTGTCTGAGCAGAGGAAATTAATATTGCTGCTGCCGCCTCCCCAGCAATCCCCCGATTCTACACTGGCAATCTCTGCGTATTTCATCCTTGTTCACTTTTATCTGCTCATTTGTGGGATGCTTAAATCACAGCAGATTAGATTGAGTTACTCCAGGTATCTTTCTCCCTTGACACCTCTAACACTCTCTGTCCAAAACTCACCATTAATGTTCCATTCCTAATTTTTAATGTTTGGAGTGGCTCAAGTATTTATACTTCTATTTCAGTTACTTTTCATCACCCTGTTGTGCAGCCACACTCCTTATGCCCACCCACTGATGTGAGGTCTTGGCTCAGCCTTTGTGGGAGAGAAAGGCCTTTTTTCTTAGTCATTCAGTCCCAGCTTCCCCAGGGGCTCTTAACATTGGATACTCAACATAGTTCCTTCTTCAGAAGGGCTCTGGGTATTGAAGCATCAGGGTTCACTTCCCACTGTCATCAAAGGGACACAGGCCTTACTGTGTGTCTCGAGAGGAGCTGATCAGAAATGTTCATGCACAGTTTTCAAACAAGAGCCTTTCACAGATGATCAATTTGATGGTCAAAGTCCTCTTTTTAAGTAACCAAATTGCTTAGTTACAAACATCAGAATTCATTCTAGCAAGGGTAAGCAGCAAAAGGATGTTTGGTGGGTCACACAATCCCTGGAAAGACCGCGAAACCAAGCTTGACTGCTAAATGTTCTGGAATACTGCAGCCAAACCTCACTGCCATGGTGTTTTGCATTCCTGGCACCCCACCTGACCTGTCCCGAAAGCACCAGGTACCATCACACTTGCAGTCAGAGGCCTTTGTGACAACTCTTCCTCATCCTCGTCACATGTGTGGGAGTCGGCTTGGCTGCACACAGCTTTACCAAGTTTGAAAGTACCTCTCTTTGTTTTCCCGCCAGGGGTTAGAGGTTTATTTTTCTTAAAATTGGATCAACATTTCTACTGAAGTATAATAGGCACAGAGAAAAGTCCATAACTTACACCTTTATAGTTTGAAAAAATACTTCAACATAAATACACCAGGTAAACACAACTACATCACAAGTATAATGTTACCAGTCCCCAGAAGCTTCCTTCTTCCCTCTCTCAGTCCTGTAGAAACATAGCAGGTTTAGTAAAAGAAGTGCGTGAAAGGAATTTCTCCTTGCCCAGTTTGACTGCCTTGTCTTCTAACTCCATCATTTAGTTCTAATTTTTAAAAACTTTAGTACATGGAAACATGCAATCTGCACTGCTTCTTTCTGGCTTTTCCTTTTTTCACTTAACATCATATTTGTTAACTCCCATTCAGTCTGCTTGGGGCGGGGAGCTGTAGACTGCTCATTTTCATTGCTCGGGGTGGTTAGGGCGTAGGGGATGCAGACTTTCAGCAATAATGGTCAAAACAGTACAGATCACACTGTGAAAGGTAGTGTTTATGTCTTGTTTAGTGTTACTTTAGAGAGTCATGTACGTTAAAGTGGAAATTTATAAAATACGTTAGAATTATATTCAAAGAATAATAGGTAACCAAGAATGGAAGATATCTACTGTAATTCTCTCTAAACTCTAATGTAGAAGAGTGTTTTTTTGTTTGTTTTAAGAATTAAAAAGTTTGCAAAGGTCATGAATTATTGAATCATTTTTTAACAGAAGAGTTTCTACACAATGCAGAAGAAGAACAGATATACACAAACGTATGTGTACACGAGTACACAAGTGTAAAGCGTCGCTCAATTTTATGGGAAATAATGCAAAAAACTTATAAAGAAAATATTACCTTTTGATACAAGATGAGAGACATAAGAAGATATTTGTCATAAATAGAATTTTTATTTTGCTTTTTAAATACTCCCTTTACTAAACCTAGTGCTTCTACAGACTATCATATTTTAGGTATAATTTGCAGGTACATATGTTCATTTATTAATAGTCACAAAGAAAATAACCATCTTTGTTCTATTCCCCTGAGTACATGGACTCTTTTTACATAAGATTTATAATCACATAAACTAATCTTCCTTTTTTTTTTTTTTCCAGCAGTATCCATGCCAAAACCAAACAATTTCCTTCTGAGAAAGGCTTGAAATTCTAAGAACAGTGACCTCAGTTTCCAGAATAACCGTAATGATGTCTGGTAAAGATTCTTAGAAGCAGCCTAACATCCTTGTACTTTCTCTCCCCTAGAATTTTTAGTCAAGGAAATGTTACTATAACCAACACAGTATTCAAGATACCAGGCGTATGAAAGGCAGGTGTAGGAAGTGGAGGCCATAGCCTGAGTGAGATGAGGGAGTATACCCGTTTTGAAAAGTGGTGCGTACATCACGTCATGTGTCCTAGTTACACTGTGACCCACCCCCCTTCTTCTCCCCTTCCCAGGATTTTACCAAAGCAACTTCTGGTTGTTTCCAAAGGGTGAGTTTCCTAGAGCAATACTGTTATTTGGGAAGGTGCCACAGTGTTTCTCTGCTGACATCCTTTTGTTTCTTGAAGGAGATAGCACTGCGGGTGAAAGCATTTGCATGTCCAGATAGACCATTTCAGACTGGCAACAGGCAGCGTAGTACAGGATGACCAGTCAGAAAAATAGGAATCCCAAACCTTTCTTCACCTCGTACTAGCTTTGGGCTTTTGAAAATTAACTTCTCTAAGCCTGTGTTTTCTCCGGGATAATTTTTTTTGAGGAATTAACTATGATATTTTATGAATATCCATTTGGTACTCTGTCTTCTTTCTATTAAAAACTCTCATTAAAAAGGATAACCTTATGTCCCAGTCTGCTAGGGACAGTGTTGGTTTGTGCGTGTTTTCCACACTTCATTGTTTTGTTATTGTTGTTGGTTTTAATTTTTGTTGAAATCCAATTTACGTGTAATAAAATTAACCAGTTTTAGTAAATGCGTGCAATCATGTATCCACCACCATACTGACGTTGTAGAATAGTTTCATCGCCCCAAAGAATTCCCTCTCACACCCTGGAAACCGTGCCTTCCACCCATGTGCTGGTCCCCGACAGCCACCAAACTGCTTTCTTTGCCCATTTTCCGTTTCTTTGACTGTCACATAAATTTTTCTTTCAATTAGCTGTCTGCTTTAGAGATGCATATTGTGGCATGTTTTAGTAGTTTGTTCCTTTTAATTGCTGACGATTATTCCATTTTAGGGTTATGTGTGAATTGATGGGCATTTGTGTTGTTTCTGATTACGAGTAAAACCACTGTGACCAATTGACTGCCAGTCTTTGTGTGGATGTGTATTTTCATTTCTCTTGGGTAGGTTCCTTGAAGTGAGACTGTTAGGTAAGAGAGTACATTTAGATCAGTATAAGGAACCGCCAGATTGTTGGCCAAAGTGGGGTACATCACAGCTTTCCTTCCAGCTCTGCCTCCTCACACTGTACGTTGGTTGAACTTCAGCCACGGAGTAGTTGTGGAGTCGTAGGATGTTGTGGTGCTCATATTCACTTTCCTGGTAACCATTACTTTTGAACATTTCCTATGTGTCCATTAGCCAGCTGTGTATGTTTTTTGGTGATGTGTCACAGATGTAGGAGCACCTTATCTATTCTGGATATGTGTCTTTTATCACAGTTACGTTTGCAGATAATTTCTCATTATAGAGTATGCTATCGTAAGGTTTCCCTTTTTGGAATTCTGTTTTAATGCTATTATAGTTTCTCCTTTTACATACACATTATTTAAAATGGTTTAATCCACCCAAATTCTAGATCAATTAACACTGTAAATAAAACAACATAGCCGTTTAGAGACTTTAACTGGTTTTGTGTTGTTTTCATTTAAAATCTGCTGTGACTGGATGTTTCAATGACAACTATAAATACGAGGTCATTCTCTGCTGTTTTTTTTGCAAACCCACGTTTTTCTCTAGACATGCCTGAAGCCGTGGTACTGACCCTGGGCAATCTCAGATTAAATGTTCTAATTAGTGATTAAAATAGTTCTATATTAGAGTGTGAAACATATCATGGGCAGCCTGTATCCAACTTGTAAATATCTTACACACACTCATGTACACACATATACAATGTAAGTTCCAGATTGACACTTTGGCTTTTGTTTCTGTGCTTTAACGTGTTTTAGTTGTTGGGCCAGATTATACAACCAAGGTTTGTCTGAATAACCAGATGGCGTACAGAACACCCATTCTCAGATGAGCCTGTGGTTTCTGAGACCAGAGTAACTGGCAACTACCTTGGTGCTTTCTGGCCCAGAGAGAAAGTGTATTGCATGCCACTGAGTGACCATTTGAAAGCTGTTCTGGAATGGCCGGTGTTGTCCGGTCATTCCCTGTGCTTTTCTCCTCCTACTGAATATTGAGTGAGTGCGCTTCATATTTTTGTTGACTTTGTGGAGTCTTATGAATCCTTCCGATAATTCAAAAAGCATAATTATTGTACGTGACGTAGCATACTGCAATATTTTGGTTTCTTTGTTATATACATTCTTTTTTTTTTTTTCTGAACAAGACCAGTTCCAATTTAGATTGCCATGAAATTCTACATTAAATTATATTTGATAACAGATTTCTAAAGTACCTTATTAAATATGCTATTTCATGTGGCTTTGCCTCATTTTCTCTGCATTTTCTATATATTCTATGAAAATAAATTTAGAAGTTATTTTATCTCCATATTTAACTTTACTTTTAAGTAATGGTTATTAACATATATATTTATAAAATATGAATAATACTTTAATGAAAAACAGTAAATTAATTGTCAAGCGATCTTTTTGATAATTTTCAAGTAGAGGGATGTGGGGTTTTTAAAAATTAAGGTACTAAAATTACTCAGAAATCAAATGTAGGGTGGCTTGCATGATCAGATGATTGTTGTTTTCCCTCTCATCCCATTCCCGTTTTCCTCGCTTTTACTGTATTCACAAGCTGAATCACTCCTTCAGCTTCTGATGTAGTTACCATCCAGACAAAACAAAGGAAGTGAACTTAATTAAAAACAGAGTGTTTAGGACACAAGAATTCATCAATCATTGTCCAAAGAATACAGCAGGTCCTCAAATAATGTCATTTCATTCATTGTTGTTTCGTTCTAACGTTGATGAGATGCCCTCAGAACCTGAACTCTTGTTTATAACGATTAGCCTATGGAAAAATTGGCTTCATTATACATCATTTTGCTTTAAGTCACAGAACCTATTAGCGATGTTAAGTGAAGACTTACTGTAGAGTAGCCGGTGAATGGTTAGATTTGGGGGAAATGAAGATCTGGGTTTGAATTTGGTCTACTGCCCGTGACTTGTTCTGTGACTTTGGACAAATTACCAAAAACCATCTAAATTCCCGTGTTCTCATTTATAAGATGGCAATAATATTATTTGAGAAAAATTCAATTGCATAAAACATACATAATGCTTTGGATATCTTCTGGCACATAGTAAGCTGTTATAAAATATTAGTCATGATTTCAATATAATAATTCTCCAGGCTTTTCTATGGTTTCTGGAAAGTGGCTCTATTCTAAGGTCATATATCTCTTTTCTTGTCTCATTATCTAACTTTTATCCCTGCAATTTTTAATAAAATAGCTTCTTTGCATGTATTATTGTCATATCTTAGATCCTACATAAAATAATTGTTGTCTTCTGGATCCTTCCTTTTATTATTAACTGGAATTTGGGCGAACTTAATGGAAATAGTCATAGTTTTCATTGTTTTACTTTAGGACATTGTTATTATCAATTTTGTTGTGTTTTTCTGAGTAGGCTTCTTGTGCCTGCATAGCTGACAAATTACTTTTTAGTTTTATTATACAATTGGACCCAAACAAAGGACTATAATACCATGGACAGATACTTTTTTTTTTCTGTTTACTGATGTTTATCAGTAGCCTATCACAGGGCCTAGAACACAATAGCTGTAAAATACTGTGGAATGTAAGGATGAAATCAGCATCCCTCGACTAGTATTTTGCAGAGAATCTGTAAAAAAATTTACATTTCTGATGGGCAAAATTATTCTTTTAGGCTTTTTGTATATATTATAGAAAGAAAGCATCTCATTGTTTTGGCAATTCTCTTTGAATATATATTTTAATTAAAAATAAAATATTATTAGTAATGATAAGTTAATATTGACTTAGTTATTAAGTGTGTATGATAAAATGTGTCTTACTGTACATAAATTAGTTTACACAATATTTTTAAAAAGTGATAACTTTACATTATACCCATGTTACAGAGAGGTATAGTAGTTTATCCAATTGTATATAGTTAGTAAATGAGAACTGAGATTTAAATTTAATCTTGTGCAATTTCGAATTGCTCAACCTCAGACACTTTACTACTAATTTCTTAAAACGCTTCTAAAAATGAATAATTCTGAACCAATATATTTTGAATCGGTAGCCAGAAAATGGATGATTTTGGTAAAACTACACTATTATTTTTACTAGGAAAACAAATGTCCCTTTAGTCTGTAGATTTTTATTGGCCTTACTTTTTGTGACACTGCTTTTAATCAAAGAAACAATATGTACTGTATAGACATGAAATGCATAATTATTTTAGAAATAACGTTTAGTAAGATTTTCTCTTTATGGACCCAGACTCTTTGAGAAACACCTCTCTCTCTCTCTCTCTCTCTCTCTCTCTCTCTCTCTCTCTCTCTCTCTCTCTCTCTCTGATTTAAATGAAACAGACATTTTACACAGCACAGGTTCATCACTGGCACTATTATGATGGCAATATGCCAAAGTCCACATCACAGAAGCTAATAGCATTTGGAAACCAGAAGGCTGGTTTTCTGTTGGTATTTAGACGAATAATGAACAACTTTCATGAAGAACGGAAGTAAAAGCAAATCTCGGTATCATGGTTTCTAATTCTCTCTTGCTTTAAGGAGACTATACCAATGTTTTTGTAATCTATATATTTTTTTTTTTTAATTTGACCTCCGTAACCTCTTGGTCTCAGTTTACAGGTCTTTAAAAACGATGACTGTAAAAGTGTGCTCTGTGGTGTCAGCCCCGCCGTAATTGAACTAGACAGGGAAGTAGAAACAGCAGGCGTGGTGTTATTTTATAAAAGAAATGAACACACTTCATGTTCGATGCTCATGCAGATGCACTTAACAGCGTTTGAAAAACGAGCTTTGTGGCATTGCCTCAGAGTGGGCTGGGGGTCGGGAAGGAGAGAGCCCCCCTCCCCCACCATTCAGCTCTCCCATGACCAGGAGGATGCTCTGAAACAGGCCAGCCTGCGCACCGAAAACAAACCCTCCTTTTAAAAACGCGTGTTGCATAAGTAGTGGAAGTGGGTTCCTGGGATTTCTTTTGAACTGTTATGAATATGCTTCAGGTTCATTAAGCTTTCAAGGGGCTGTTAAAGGCCTGCATTAAGTCCCAGGGACTGCGGTGAGTTACTTAATTCCGAGCAGGGGTGTAAAGGGACCGCTGGGGCTTCCCAGGGAAGTGAAACAAAGCCGCTCAGGCTGAACCTTTGGCTCCTCGTGAGCTGAAAAGGGGGCACCTCCTCCTCCAAAGGAGCAGAGACGGTTTAAAATTAACCTTGGCGTTGATCATACTGTTATGTATCCTGCTAATTGTAAGAAACAAATTCCAGGAAACAATTCTGGGAAATAAAACCGTCCTTGGAACAATATCCTGGCCCTTCTAGACTACTAATATGTGGGAAGTATGTTTCAGTTTATTTCCTTTTTTACAATCCATTCTGTTTCATAAATGAGAACATTGATGCTCAGAGACTTTAAGTTTCTCAAAATCAAATAACTATGAAAAAAAGATTTAGAACGAAAACAGTAAAACTGATCAAAGCAATATGGCAAGAAAACATTTCAAAATAATGCAATGTAGTGTTTCCTGTAATTAATTCGAAAATCTCCAAGAAATAAATTTTGCAAGGTAATATATGTCTGTCTCTCTATTATCTGTCTGTCTGTCTGTCTTTCTGTCTATCATACATCTACCTATCTTCTACCATCTATCTATATCTGTCATCCATCTATCCATCTATCATCTATATGGAGATCTCTTGATCTCCATATATTCATGTCCGTTTGCATACTCAATTGTGTCAGAATTTGAAAGGTTCCTATTTAGTAGCCATGGAAGAAATTAAAAATATTATCAAAGATCTGTTGGTTTGGTTTCTACAAAGCTTTTAAGAAACAAATAATTATTAACTTAATTAAACTCCTCTGTAGGGAGGATGAAGAAAAAATTATGCTTTTATTTTTATTTGGTTTCAGTGTACAAAACAATATAGTAGTTAGACATTTACACCCCTCACAAAGTGATATCCCCCCCCCCAACCTACTATCCATCTGATGTTGAATATAGCTGTTACAATTCCATTGACTATACTCCCATTCCCTACTGGGGTTTTGTACTCCACATCCTGTGAATAAATACTTAATTATAGTTGACATTCAATATTATTCAACTTCAGCTTCAGGTGTACAGCATAGTGGTCAGGCATCTACACCATCCCTGAGGTAGTCTCCCTAATAAGTTCAGTGCCCATCTGACACCCTACAAAATCTTTACAAGATTAATCATTATAGTCCCCAAAGTGTGTTTTGTATCCCTGTGGCTATACTATGACTATTAATTTGTATTTTTTAATCCCTTTACCTTCTTCCCCTTCGTCACCCCGCTCCCATCTAGAAATCATCAAGTTTATTTCTCCCCTACATCTCTGAGTCTATTTCTGTTTTGTTTGTTTCTTTGCTCTTTAGATTCCACATATAAGTGAGATCATACGGTATTTGTCTTTCGCTGTCTGACTTATTTCACTTAGTGTAATATTCTCTAGGTCCATCCATGTCGTTGCGAATGGTAAGATTCCATTCTTCTGTATGGCTAAGTAATACACCATTGTATTCATGTACTACAGTTTCTTCATCCAATTGTCCATTATCGGTATTTCAGTTGTTTCCTTATCTTGGCTATTGTGATAGTGCTGCAATAAACATAGGGGTGTATATATTTTTTTGAAATAGTGTTTTGGATTTCTTTGGATAGATACCCAAGAGTGGAATTGCTGGTTCATAACGTAGTTCCATTTTCAATTTTTTAAGGAACCTCCACACTGCCTTCCATAACGGCTACACCAGTCTGCATTCCCACCAATAATTAATGAGGGTTCCTTTTTCGCCACAGCCTCTTCAACACTTGTTACTCTTTGTCTTGTGGATGATAGCCATTCTGACAGGTATGAGGGGGTATCTCATTGTGGTTTTTATTTGCATTTCTCTGATGATTAGTGATGTTGAGCATCTTTTCATATGTCTGTGGGCCATCTGCATGTCCTCTTTGGAGAAATGTCCATTCAGTTCCTCTGTCCATTTTTTAATTGTTTGTCTTTTTGTTGTTGAGTTGTATGAGTTCCTTATATATTTTGGATATTAGGCCCTTATCAGAGGTGTTGTTTGCAAATATCTTCTCCCATTCGGTTGGTTGACTCTTTGTTTTGTTGTTGGTTTCATTTGCTGTGCAGAAGCTTTTTGATATAGTCCCATTCATTTATCTTAGCTTTTACTTCCCTTGCCTGTGAGGTCAAATTCATAAAACCCTCTTTGAACCCAAGGTCTATGAGGTTAGTACCTATGTTTTCTTCTATACAGTTTATTGTTTCAGGTCTTATGCTTAGGTCTCCATTTTGAGATAATTTTGGTATGTGATCTTCGTCTTAAATTTTGCTTTCTTATAACCCACAAAAGATGCTGTGATTCTATATCCCACATCTAGAACTTGGTCATCCAGAAACTTTAATACAGAATCAGTTCAATAATTGGTCATTCTGATTCCAGTGTACAGTCTTCCAATACTTGAACCATAAAAACAGAGAAAATTTCTTTAAGCGTCATCGTGACATTATTTGTCTGCTTAAAATCCTTCAGTGAGCCCCTGCTGCCCTCATGGTTAGGTCTAGATTGCTTAACACTGTTTGCAAAGTCCTTTCTGATTTTGCCCCTGCAAACCCGCCTATCCCCATTCTAAGTAACTGTGCTCTTTGAAATGTATCCTCTAACCACATATAGACTTTCTTATGGATCACTAAAGAAGTCACATTCTTGGCTGCCTTCATGCGTTTGCACATTTTCTTATCACTTCCTAGAACACCCTCTTCATGCTCTCAGCTCCCTAAGCTAGACGAATTTCTCCTCTTGAGAAATAACATGAATTACTAGACAACGGAAACTTTTGGAACAGTCAAATCAGTTTTCCATTTATAGGTCTTCAAGCCTTTTACTAGATATAGCACCAACCCATGTTTTATATTGAAGATTAAAATAGATTAAATTAGTTAATGAAGCATTGTTATCTGGCACAAAACAAACCCTCAAGAAAGCATATGCTAGTTGTAGTAGCAACACTGTTAATACGAATTGGTTTTGTGAAATGTGCTGATATTTCCTGGAGTACAAAGTGAAGTTTGACCTTAATAATGTATTACATGTGGATTTGGGTGGTTTGGTTTATTAGAGAAGCTGAGGAAAAGTATGTAGTTCATCTGAACTTTTAAAAAAAACATTTAATATATTCACCAAATGCTTTATTCTCACATTACTTTCTATAGTGAAAAATATAACAAAGTTTAAAAAAATCCTGTTACTATCAATCAGTTAAATTAATTATTATCAACTCTATGATTGCAAGGTTGATACGAAAAACTGTGAGGTATACTTATCTCAACTGAGGGATAAACTATTGGACTGTTCAAGTCATTTCCATCAGCATCAGCAATGGAAATAGAAACACCACTTATTGGACAGAAAAATAATTGTTTTTGTCGAAATCCGTTAATAATAATACTTATATCACGCTATCCTCTCTGCGAAAAAGAATTTTTATACAGTGGATTTCTCCTTTGTTGGTTGTCCCAGGTGAACTGTGCTAGTTATGGAAAAAAAAACACAGACGTGTGTTTCTTTGAACCATAATGACAGCTTATTTCACTAAGCAGGAATAATGACGAGTCCAGCATGTCCAGTGCAGCTGGTCTAAATTGCTACCCCAAACGCTGTCATTATTAAGTGATTATCCAATGGTGCTTGGTTTGACCACCACCACTAATCAAGAGACACTTGCTCAAGCCACATTCCCTTAGACAAAAACTAAAACGTAATTATTTTCTTTAAGGAGTCCACATCAATTTCACTACATTACAAGTTACAAACATGGGGAGGGGAGATTATTACTACCATTTGCACAGTTGTTATTAATTCTGCAAATATAGGTAACCATGATGGAAGAAATCTCCAATATTAATAATGATTAATGAGTACTAGTACAGAGAAGAGAGAGAGAGAGAGAATGAGAATAATGCTAAATTAAAACACCAATTTATGGAAAAGTAGCTTCCCCCTGAATTGTTTTCAAGACATGGCATTTATAAAAGTATCAAATGTATTTATCTTAGAATACAAGAAAGAATGAAACAACATTCAGGAGGGACCCACCAAATTGAGGAGCAGGTACATAATATAAAGAATTATTTTTTCTTCCATGGGCATTATGAAAAACATGTATAAGGCCACTATACATCTAAGCTTCATGCACTTTATAATTATTTATTTCTGTGATTTTCTTCATTATGCTTTTTAATTTTTATGCTACAAACTGTATGATTTCATTCCCTGTAGTTCAAGAAAAACTATTAGGCACATTTTTGGAGAGCAGGCGTAAATCGAATTTAAGAACTTCTAGATTGAAATGGTCATTTGTACTTTGATTATTTCTGGAGTGCTGTCAACTCAACTAAAAATTTTAATTATATATGAGAATTGATAAGCTGTATATTCACTTAAAATGATCATCAAAGTATTGGAGTAAAGCTTCACAAAATATTTAACTGAATATAATATTCAATAATAAACATTTTAGTATGTCTGTAACTCAAATTTGAAGAGACATTGAGAAGTTAGTAAAATCATAAGCGATATATTATTATAATCACAGATTGCATTGTTGTTTGTTAGATAAAAGAAAATGCAAATAATCAGTGAATAATTTCCTTTTATAACCATTCCAAACTCAAATTTATTAAAAAAAAAATTCCAGTTGTTTTGTTTAGAAATCACAGCTTAAAAGGCAGTGGGCGTCTGAGCATGACACTTCATTATTTCCCAACGACAGCATGAGGTATTACAGATATCATTAACACATCTACTCCTGGGAGAAAACTGGAAAGAAGTAGCTCAAAATTCTCATTAGTTTTAGGAGGTGAGAATTGTGACAGTCTGAATAAATATATAGTGTTAATTACATTTTTAAACATTTACATGCCATATTTTACTAACAAGAGAAAGGAGTGAGTTGAAGGAAAACAGTCTAAAATACTTCTCATGTATAATTCATTCAGTTTTGTTACAAATTATTTCTCTACCGAAGAAGAGATGAGCACTTACAGGATTAGAAAAAGGAGAAATTTTGGGGGAAAAATTGTTATTCAGTAATCTGTAAATATAAAAAGACCTCTTTCTGTTTATTTGCATCAAACCAGCAGAAAAGAAAGTTCGTGAGTATGTTGGATTTATTTGCATTTATTGTATTCTGAAATAAGACCAGCTGCTAACATCTGTAGGGTTATCTCAAGTATAAAAATGAAGGATCACATACCATGTGTCTACATATTAAAAATCTATAAAGCATGAAAATCTATAAAGCATGAAAACATTACATAAAATGTGTTCTGTCTTCCTATCATAAAGATTATACTTTCATAACTATGTGAATGAAAGGCAAGCTTAGGGTTCAGAATTCTTGGGTGCTCAGAATTCTGTACCAAAATTGGAGACACAAGAAGAACCAACTAGTGTGAGCGTATCTCTTGAGCTCCATCGATTCCTCAACCATAAGGAGTAGCAGGGACAGAGGGAAACATTTTAAATGATAGGGTACTATCTAAAAAATTAATGTTATTTAATGATGAAATGTGAGGGACAGAAAAAAATTATATTTCCTGAGACTTTGATGTTGAGTTAGAAAGCAAGGAATCCTTTTTAGTTTGGGTAACGTGATGCTCTGATGTATACTTTCATCACTCTACCCCTATGAAAAACCCCAATAAATTTTTGATGGCATATTATCAAATTTCCTTAAAGTCTGCTACGAGTAACAGTTTGCAAATCAGTAAAGATGATTACTACCTTAAGAAATTGATTGAAGAACAATCCAAAATAGATATGGATAAATCTAAATAAAAATAGACTACATAACAATACAAAAAAAAAAAAACATGAAATACAAACCTAATTAGGTGGTGAAAATAATGACAAATGATGCCAAGAAACTAGAGGAAAGGTTTAACACGTTGAAAAGTGAGGAAATACGTATCCTTCATTAAAATACTTGACATGTTTGTTGAAACTGTGTACCCAGTCGGAGACAAATGATCATCCTCCTGAAGTCAGCATCTGTTATTGATTCAAGAATGTTTCCAAGTTTTAAAAGCTGGTTATTACAATTAAAAATAAAATTAACAAGTAACGTATGACTTCAACAGGGCTAAAATGGACATAGATCGACACTGCTTAAGGTACAAATTGACTAGCAAGAGCCATAAGCTGGGAGTCTCTTCACCGCTCAGCTTTTCTGTGTTAATGTGATGCTCACTTGTATCAGCTCTTGTCCCAAGACCAAGCCACCCTGTATGGTGACAATGAGATTGGGGGACACATTTTGTGTGTATGAGGCGTCCGTGATGTCGTGTTGCATGATCCTCTGCTTCCTGTTCTGTAAAATTTCTGAAAATTGCTGTTGGGTAAGACTAGTGTGAAACTTGATGGACTGTCTGAAGCTGAAACCCACTCCTGTGGTCTTGTAGCTACTCCCTGTTAGCCTGGAAGAAAATCCTAGACAACAGAGAAGCGTCACCCTAAAATCTCCCCATCTTCACCCCCATTTTTTTTTCCATGCAGAAAGGTAAATCTCATCCATTCGTCCATCTTGGCCCAAAGTGGCAGTCTCAGCATATTCATTTGGCTATTAATTTCACCTCTTTGGTGATACATGTCCATGAGATAAAAAAATAGAATTATGAAAAAAAAATTATATGAATAGTGTCTGGGAATAAGTGCAACATACTACACAGAAAGTATTGGCAATAAATCCATGAGCCTCATATGCTATGAAAAAAGTATGTATGCGCATGTGCGATTTCTTTGCTAAGGCAAACCTTAAACATTTAAAAGCATTTGGAACACATTTTTTAAAATTTAAAAGTGGACATGTCAATCTATGAAATGTCATTAATTGTACTTTAATTAATTTGATTAATGAACATGTTGCTATTAACATTTTGCTGAGTATGTAGACATTTTGTTCAACCAGTTTTGAATGTTTGCTGATAAAGACGGTGATTGTATGGAGGGAAAATATGATTATATATATATATGTGTGTGTGTGTGTGTGTGTGTGTGTGTGTGTGTGTGTGTGTGTGTGTTTGTATATTTGTATATTTATACACATGTATATTTTTTAAAGTATGCTGTTAGTGATTTCACATAGAATCTTCTAGAAGTGGGTGGCTAATGTGGCATAGAGGGTATCATCATTGGAAGTAAGGGACCTAAGAGCCTGAAAAGCCAGAAGTGTGGACAGATATCCTCTATGTGGATCGTTAAGTCTCCCAAAGTGTTAGCAATATAGGGCTGGAGAGAGAGATATGGTAACCCCAGTGCTGTCAGTCACAGGTACATAACTACATTAAGAGAGGCTTGTATGGATGGCAATTCTAAAACCTTTTTCCTTTTTTTCCCCCAAAGGGGAGCGTCACAGGAAGTGCCTGGACGTGACATCCACCCTTACTCAGGACTCCAAATGTAAGTACGATGGGAAAAATGATATAAAATCCGTTTACTGAGTACCACAGGGATTCTCAATTGCCAAAAGGGGTGGGAGTGGAGGAAGCTGGCTTCAGAGCAAGCAAAAAGGTGGAAGGGCTGGTTCAGTTGTGATTGCTGTTGTTAGAGGATTTTCCTTTTGATGAAACTTCCACTTCTGAGGGGACTATGGATGAAGTTCCACAGGTCCCAGAGTGGTGGGTGGCAACCAGAACGCAGCATAGGGGATTGCACAGAGGACTGCGTGCTCTGGCTGGTGTGAAGCGTCCGTCAGTCCTGGTGGCCTCTTAGGGGAAATTCAGCTCTACTGATTCATTCTGGGGACCGGGTTCTAAGGCGGTTTGTATTTGCGGCCTGGAAGGAATTGATGAATAAAAACAATGGCCACAGCGTTGCACACAAATCCATAAGGCACTGCAGCGAAAAAGGAGAGACTTTATTCAGGTGGACAGTTTGCAAGCTGGGGAGACACAGCCTCCCACAAAACCAAAAGTGTAACCCGTAGAGACAACAGGTGAGTACCTTTTTTTATACAGAAAGTTCCTGCCCAGGTTCCTAATTAGTCACATTTTATGTAAATACAGTATCTATATTCATAAGGTTTGGTTGGTTTAAATCATGCAATTCTGACTGGTTGTTATGGAGCAGTTCTGATTGGATGGGACAGGTCTCAGTCCATTGGTTGAAAGGCGAAAACAGACTCAGCAGATGTGAATGAGCAGGGCATAGTGTGGGGAGCTGAGAGTCGGGTCAGAGATTCTTCCCGATATAAAGAGAATCGGAGAAGCCCTTTTCATCAGATAGCTGCAAGACTCGCATTGTTTATAAAATGTGGGCTCTTGGTTGACCATAAGGAGTCCATCTCAGCAGATAAATTCAATTCTTTCTTGGTGTTTACCTCAAAGGAATCCCTCCTTTCAAGGGTTTGTAGTGTCAGAGAATTGGTATCTATGAAAGGAGTGCCTATAAATCTGTTGTTTGCTGGGGTTGGGAGTCTACGTACCGGGCACACTGGGGACATCTGTGTTGTTAAATATTTGAAACTCATTTAAAATATAACATGAAGATACAAGAACTTAACTTTTTGCCATCTTATTTCTTTTATTTTTTTTTTACTTAAAAATTTACAAACTGTATCACACATTTTCATTATATTAAAATTCTTGAGTCAGACTGATATTAAATTGATAATAAATTGTAATAATCTGATCATGAGCAAAGAGAAGGCAAATAAAGAGAGATTTATTACCAAGATGCCAGTAAGCCAGTAGATCTCAAACTACATACATAACAGTCCTCCAGCATCTTGCTACAAAGATAAAATCCGGGGCTCAAACCCAGAGATTGTCACTCAATTGTTAGAAGACTCAAAATTTGCATTTGTGTCAATCTCTCTAAAGGATTCTGATGGAAGTGTTCAGAGGACCAGAGTTTGAAACCCTTCTTCACCCCCCCACCCAAAAAAAAGTCACTCTAAGGCATATAGTAGGAAGACTGACACAGTAAGTGCCATGCTATAAATCTTGAAAGTTTTCTCAAAAAGCTAGAGACCACCCTAAGATATCAATCAGTCCCTATTATATTTCTAAACACATTGGAAAATGATCTCTGATGTGACTAACCATCAACTTTCTGTGGTCTCTGCATCTCAGTATAACCTTCTTATATACCCCTCCAGAGAACCCTATCATCAACTTTCCCTCATTTTCTTTCTGATCAAATAAGAAAAAGAGGGAAACCTGGAAGGTATTGGGACCTTGGAGCAAGTAAAGGAAGTGAAAGAAGTGCATAAAATAAAACTGTGAACAAAGTGTCCTTGAGACTTGTTTACAAACCTTGGCCATCACACTCTAAACATGTAATTGACAAACTCCTGTCTCTTTCTGAAATGCTTCCTACACAACAGGAGGAGCGTACTTAGGCATAATAAGCACGTTTACATAGAGTGCTTACAGAGGAAACTGTAGGTCATACCAAAGTCAGTTCAGGTCATTGAAAGTATATTTGCGTGTGCCTCTCAAGGAATCAGCAATCAGTAAAGAGCTCTTCACTCTGGAGTTTCTCTACATGTTCATTTGTGAAAAGTTGCCAAAAGAAATCATTCTCATTGGTTTCATTGTTCTTCTGCATGGACTGGCTTAATATTTCAAAAGCCTTACAATTTATTTTCTCGATGGCATAAAAAAAGTAGACTGTGATATGGAGCATTATATGAAAATGATAAATAATAAATAATATTTTAACAAAAATGAGGAATTACACCAGAAAGAATCATGCTTTTTCATTTTCAACAGGTGTAGACACCGGCCTACCATATGTTGTTTTCTTTTTTTCTTTTGGATGTGTAGGATGTATTAATGGCAAGTGAACACATCAATATAGGTAGCTATTTGGAAATATGAATTAAAACCACAATGACAATAAAACAAAACTTACACAAAAAAAGATAAAGGGATATCACTGCATTTCCCAGAGTGTCTGTTAAACTCACACCCAGCCTGGTGGTATAGGCCATCTGGTTTGCACCACTTGTCATTTATTCAATGATTCCACTCTTTGGCCATGTTCTTTCTAATTTGTTTACTTCTTTTTAATATCCAGTTTGATAATTCTCCTTTTTAACTGAAATGTTTACAGTTTTCTGACATATTTGATTATAGTTACCATAGTAGTATCTATTCTATTCAGTCCATGTTTTTGTAGTTGTTGTTCCTTCCACTGTACTTTCCTGCCTTCTTTATGATAAACTAAGTAATTTTTAGGGTCATTTTCCCTCTTGCTTTATTTTTATATCATTTTTAATAGTTATACTGGCCATTATTACAGTGTGCTTAGCTGACTTTTAAAATATGCCGTGAAGGTGACTTTCCACTTCAGAACATAGCAGAGAATTTACAATATCTTAAACCCTTAATGCTCTCTTAGAGTTTTGCTGCTCTTCTCTGACTTTTAATGCCGTATATAGTATAAACGCCAAAGTACATTGTTATTTTTAATAGATCATCATTTTATATTTTAGTTTTGCCCATATATTACTTTGTACAGTTCCCTTTTCCTTCCTGCACAACCAGAGTGAATCCTGGGAATCTGAATGAAATACTACGTTGAATGAGTGAACTTGGTGGGGGGGTGAATCGAAGGCAAGAAAAGGTGGGCGAATGAGTGGAACCTACAGTAACAATCTAATAAAAATAACATCAAAGAAACTGGTGGAAAACCAGGGAGTGGAAAAGGAAAATAAAGATGGATACACCATAAGCAGAAACACCTAGCTAGACTGAAGATGTGATGTAAATAGTCTAAATAGGTTATGTATGATGATAAGTAATATGTTCTCCACAGCTACATGTATATGTTTTTAGCTGGCAATTTGTTAGAAACCCAAATAGAGGAACCAAAAATTACGATTGAGGACATAAAAAATAACTGAAAAATAGGGCTTTCTTTTTTCCTTTTTTTAATTATTTATTTTGTTTGATTTCAGTTGACATTTAATATTATTTTACATTAGTGTCAGGTGTACAGCCTAGTGGTTAGACATTTATATAATTTGTCTAAATTATATAAACAATGAGTCCCTCTAGGATAGTCTAGTACCCACCTGGCACTATACATAGTTGTTGCAATATTATTGACTCCATTCCTTATGCTGTACTTTACATCCCTGTGACTATTTTGTAACTACCAATTTGTACTTCTTAACCATTTCATTTTTCTCACTCATTCCCTCAATCATCCTCCCCTCTGGCAACCTTCAATTCTCTCTATCAGTCAATCTGTTTCTTTTTTTTTTGTTCATTTGAAAAATAGGGCTTTATTGATTTAAATTATACAATCAGAGCCACCAGCTTTGATTCTGTTTGATTTATATTTGAATCACAAAGGTTTCAGAAACCTGAATTATAATAACTGAAAATTGTTTAACAGTGTGGATGAAAGTTTTAAGCAAACAATTTCTCTTTAAAAATACATTTTGTAAACCATTTGAAATTTTTTTTAGAAAGTGAAATGCCCTTGTAGAAAGTTTTAGGAATTCTTGATAGAGATTTGAAGATAAAAAAAGGTTTTTAAATATCCATTTTTTTCATAAGCTTGATAAAATGTTGTGTTCCACCAGAATTCTAATATACTAGGAAACCCCTGCGGAGTACAATAAAAACTATTTCTGTGTAGTTCATGTCTTTTTTCTGACTAATGGAAAACAAATGAAATGATGAAAAAGTCGCATTAGAGTCAGTCACACATCATAAATTGTCTTTCTTAGTGTGTCATTGCATAAATGACTTAATGTGCCCCAGGGGAGAATTCCATTAGAACATGTACCCTCTTCATTCAGAACTTTAGCTTCATAAAACAGGAAAGATAGAAAAGTGTGGTGAGCCCCTTCTAAACAGCTTGATGTTATATTAGGTACAGGCAATTATAGTTGGAAAAAGTTACAAAGAATGGAAAGCATTCTTTCCATAATAGTCCTTGAGTAACAAAAAGATTAAGATTTATTTGCCTAGACTGCCTAAAAATAATACCAAATTATACTTTTAAATCTCATACAAATTCTATTGTAAGTGTGTGGTAGCAATATTTCTGCATACTAATCATAAAAATATTACATTTTCTTTTTCCGTAAACTCATCTTGTGAGTGGATTTTAAGTGATGGGCTCAATACCAGTAAACCCTGCATGAAATACTGTATTTGGCTGTATCTAAGTGATTCTCTCTCTCTCTTCCTCCCCCTCCCTCTCTCCCCGCCCCCCCCCCCCATACACAGAAAAATATTTTTTAAATCCTCGTATATGAAAAATAATGAAAAGCATGTCTGCACTTGTACCATCTTCTACGTAATACTTAGAACCCATAGTATGTAACTTCCCTCCCAGCTTTGCAAAATCACACACTAGTTTGTATGCCATCAAAACCTAATAGGTAGGCACCATTCAAATAGAATTTAACTTGCCTGGCCACATTCCACAGCCTTAGTACTTCCAATTATTTATTTTACATTATAGTGACTAAAACTTTTCATATTTATAAATTATACAGGAGACAGAATTTTAAAGGTGGTCTCCATTACTGGTGGCAGTAGAATCCAAGATACCAGCGAGACATGGCATTTGTCATTGTGTGATCCTTTTATCACCTAAATTATGTCTCCCTTTATTTGAAACTACTTTTTAAAGTGTCCTTTTATTGATAGCTATTCTTTAGAAAGCCATGTCCTAGCTGTGAGTGACACAAAAAATAACATTATATTAGTAATATGAGTCCACATTGAGTTACCCTTCTGACTTCCATTCCCACACGACTTCTACTCCATTTTCATAGGCCCTCAAATTCTTTCAAAAACATTTTCTCATTTATCCCACTGTACTTGCCTCACCTTTTAGCTGTTGCCTAGTGACAACTTTCATAACTTAAGAATCTGGTTTACTATCTTTTTGTCCACCACGGATACTGTGATTTTATTGCACAAACACATTTTTGACAGAGTAATTTTCCCAGCATTTCCTAAATTCCACAGTTGGAATAATCTCCTTCTCCATATTTTTTTTTTAGCTTCTCATACTCATGGTCAGACTCTAGCCAAGCATTATACAATAAAAATATAATATAACCACACTAAACAATAGTGCAGCAGACACACACACTACACAGAAATTGATTCTAATTGTATATTGTTTTAAAACCAATGTATCTAGAATATTTTGGATGTTGCGTAAAATGTCTGTAGACAAATGCCATTATTTACAATATGCTTTATCCATTCCAAGACTAACAAGAAAATTTATTGTACCTAAGCGCCCTGAAACTTAGGAAAAACCGGAGGAAATTGAGAGAACTATAGAAAAAGCAAAATCTATTTTCAACTGCTCCAATAAAAAGCTTTTTGAAATGGAAGTCAGCTGAGTTATAGAATATAGAATGACACGTTTCTTTTATAACAGGAATGAGATTAACACCTAGTTCAGTATTAACAAGAAAAAGATAGGTTTTCTCTTTTGAGTGTAATATTTTTGATATGCCAGTGAAATGTTAATTTCTTTTCTCTGAAATAACTTCAATATAAATAATTATAGAACATGGCTTTCAAATCTTAATGGGATGCCTTTAAAAATGCAACTTATACGAAATAATACTATTGTTCCTTCATCCGTTACAGTTTTCTTTATTATTATTTCATATTCACATATGTTGTCAATATTTCAACAAAAGTTTTGTAAAGTTGCACATATACCTATTACTACTTTTTTTCTGCTCTCAATTGACTGCAGCTCTCTCTTTGCATCTTTGTGTTGAAAATTCCAAAACTCCACGTTACATCCATAATCTCCATGTGTCAATTAGTTTTTGCCTTTGGTTACAAATTTTTTATATTTTATCATTTAAACTAAATATATATTCCCTTTTATGTCAAAAAATACTTTAATATATCAGGACATAATGTTTGATTTAAAAGAAACACAACTAAAAAGATATTAAAAACTGACAGTTCTGGTATCCTACCTAGTAGCTGTTGACTTTATAAGGAAATTGTGGAATTAAAGTAAACCGTTTTATTTTATTCCTATTATAATATAACATAAAAATAATATAGACAAATACAAGCATCTCAATTTTAAAAAGAAAACTCCCTTTAAACATGCCTTGAATGAGGAATTAAAAATATATATGTAAATTCTGTAGAAAATGTGTATATTTACCTGTGTGTATTGACAGATTTTTGATAACTCTTTTGTTGAGTTATTTTCACTTTAGTGGGAATGAAATTGGAAATTCACTGTGAGGTTTTTAAGAATCCCTATCAAACCAAAAGTATAGCTTTTAATCTAGAAATTCCATAATTGATTTCCTATGGATATAATTGAAAGTCTTCAAAATAATATACTTATAACATTAATTGTACAATTTTTTTTTCTTGTAATGAATATTGGAAGCGATATAATAAGTAGGGCTCCATGAATCACACCACACCCATGGACACCTCTATTACTACTAAGGAGAATGAAGAAACCATATGTGTCCTTGTGGAAAGATCTATAGGAGAGAGTATTAAGTCTAAATAGCTAGTGTAGAACAATATGTACAGTTTGACATAATTTGTCCAAAACAAAGCAAACAGTCAAAAGATAGTAATAAATAAACTTACTGTGTAATTCATGAATTAGAGTTCAAACCATAGAAAGAAAAGTGATGTTAGAAGCTGCCTCTGGGAAGGGCAGTGCAGATTTGGGGACAAAGGCAAGAGAAATGTATTTTAGTTCTTGTGAATTTTGTAACATGAGCATGATATATTGAAATGGCATAACTATTTTAAACTAAAAATAGAATTTAAATGCATATAATGAATATAATGTATCAAATATATCTAATGCTTGACTACTAAATAAGCAAAGAGTTTCATATTTTTAAAACAACCTTTCTTAAGACTTTGAACATAACCATATATATTTATATATCCATTAAGATACAGGTCCATGTAATAAACAACTCTTCAGAGCAAGAGAGCTTAAGGATGTGGCCCTTAAAAACAATTTTTTGCATGAAAAGTTAAATTACTGAAATTAGTATATTTTTTTTAAAGAACAGAGAGAAGTCATTAAAAGGAAAATGTCTTTGCTCCTAATTAAACTTTGAGAAGTTATGTATTATTGTCATCTAATAGTTCAGGGAGAATATGTGTTAAAATGAAATGAAATGAGAGAATTAATGGATGAAAGTGAGAATTCTTTAAACATGTGCCTGGCAGCCTAGACCACTTAATGTCAACGCAGTATATTATAATCTGCAGAGCTGTTAATTAATTTTAACATTTTGGGCTAGCCTTTTAAATGGAGCGTTTTAAAAACACATCCTAATGACTTTAATTTCAGACATGTCACAGATACATTTTAGCTTTTTATTTGACATGAGAGCAGTATAGTAAACTACGGTATTTGGAAAATGCATTCTATACATTTGTTTCCTAGAAGCCAAAAAAAAAAAAAAAAGTAAGAAAGAATATAAAATGTAGAGGTTACAGCTATTGAATGAAATTTAGAGATACTCTTTAAAGAGCATTTTCAGGAATGCTTTTGTTTGTAGCACTATGAAATATTCCACTTAAATTATTATGTGGGAAATTTAGCAGAATGTCAAATGATGAGAGCCTGAGAGTGTATGAAGAGCTTTATGTAGTAAAGTTATTAAATAGTGAGTGATGTATAAATCCGACTACAATTTTTTCTCAAATTGAAAAACAAAGCAATGATAAAAGGCGAATAATAAGTACAGTTTACAGAGAAAAACATAACTATCAATTAGTATATCAGATCGTCAAATGTGACATGTAAGGGCGAATTGCATTGAGAAATATTGAGATAGAGGAAATCATTTTCCCTACCTTTGTCATTATTATTATAATCCCTCACATTCTTTTTCTCCCTTTTTATTGACATCTTTAGCGTAGTCAAGCCAATCACATATTTTTTTCAACTACAAGAAAAAAATATGAGTTCATAATACAGCTGTACACTGGCTCCTTTGACTGTGTAGTTCCAGAGAGCTAATTGAGGGTGACACCCATGTTCTACTTGGAAGACACTGCCTGCTGTCAACATGATTTCACTCCTTATAAAATTGTCACTGTGGTTTGGCCTGTCTCTTTCGTTAAAGGTACCCTGTACTAACGGGGGTCAAGCAAAAAAATCATTTTGATAATACATTCTGTGATGGGTGGCCTCTCTTCAAATGTGAGGCCTGCCTTGATTATATTAACCATCGTTCCTGAAGAAAGAATACTGTTTCTCTGAAAATAAGACTTAGCCGGACCATTAGCTCTAATGCGTCTTTTGGAGCAAAAATTAATATAAGACCCAGTATAATATATTATGTTATATATATTTATGTATTATGTTATATTACATTACATTATTATATTAGGTTATATGTATTATATTAATTACATTATTATATTATATTATATTATATTATATACTGGGTCTTATAGTAAAATAAGACCGGGTCTTATACTAACTTTTACTTCAAAAGATGCATTAGTTCTGATGGTCTGGCTCGGTCTTATTTTCAGGAAAATACGATATACATTCTTCCTGTTAGGAAGTTTATAATGTACAGACATACACATTCCATACCAGAGAGCAAGGTTTTCAAAATACAGAGGGTGCCAAAAAACATATATACACATTTTAAGAAAGGAAAATACTGTTTTAAAACTGTAATCCTCAATCTATACCAGTAACGAAAGATGACTACAAGTCATGTGTATACATGTTTCTGGGGACCCCCCAGTATTTTCCACAAGCCAGAGGCATCAGCATGAACATCTCCAGGGAATAGAAATAGAAATTATGGGGCCCAGACAAACTGAATCAGAATTTCTGGGGATGGAACTCAGCAATCTGTATGTAATCAACTCTCCAGGCATCTGATTCATGGTCTCGTCTTGAGAAACACATTTAAAAGAAATAGCCTGGGAAAGTGGGCAAGTACCTGCCTGTGAATACTTGCTCTCCTAGAGGAAGCAGTTGACTCTAAATATTTACTTGGCCTCTGTGTACCCATAACCGTGGTGAAATTCTGTCTCCACCAGGTATCAACTGTGAGAGCTCAAGAAAGATAATATGTCGGTTCTAATTTTTATCCTATGAAATAAAGTGATAATGGTAGCCTTTTGTTATTATTTAATAAGGACTTAATATAGTCTAGTTATTGTTATATTTTTGTTTTTTCGTATTATTGATTTTACATGTGCTCTTAAGCAAAATGTTTAATCTTCAGAGCACCAGTCTCATACCAAAAAAATAAAATTGGAAAGCAGTGCTAGTCTTGGAAGAACTACGCTACAAATCAAATCTGAAAAGACATGCTGGTGGAGGGTTTGGCACATGAAGAATTCAAGGTGACTTTGTATTTGTTTGAAATGACAATCTTTTAACTTACTTTGACCCTTTGAATGCTTTCATTTGCTAACCATTATTTTCAGTACTTTCTTTACTTTCTCTTGCTCAAAATCCGTTGCTATTTCACATTCTGCTCTTGGCTGTGCAGTCATGCCTGCTCAATGGCGGGGGCACCTCTGAGAAACGCCTCAGTCGGAGATTGGTTAGGTGATTTTGACATGCAAACCTCATAGCATGCACTGACGCAGACCTACATGGAAGAACCTACTAAGCACCCAGGCCAGGTGGTGCCACCCAGCTCCTGGGCAGCAAGCCTGCACAGCCTCTTACTGCACAAAGCAACACAAGACTAAATCGAACACGAGAAATGATGCAACTGAGAGACCTGGTAAACAGGAGATGAATGCGGCTGCTGCCGCATATCAGGGCCACTCTGTTCCAAAAAACTTTTTTCTTTTTTCACAAGTAGGAAAGGTATACTCTAAAATCACGTAAAATGTATACAATAGTCAATATGTAAATCAGTAACATAATTGTTTGTTATCATTGTCAAGTATTATGCCCTGGACATAATTGTATGGTCTACACTTTAGCAACGGGCAGCTCAGCGGCTTTGTTTAGAGAGCATCACTGCAGACACGTGATTAATGCATTGTGCTGTGACCTTAGCACGACCTTGAAGTACTAGGCAAGGAACTGTTCGGCTCCATGACAACCTAGGGGACCACCGTGGCACATGCAGTGGCTCGTTGACTGAACTGTTGTTATGTGGGGCGTGACTGCAGAATGGGCCTGTCAAAATGAATTCTGGAAGCTGAGGTCCTGATTTGCATGTTTTTCCCTTCTACCAGCCAAGACTGCCTCTCTTCCAAATTACGTTCTGTTAGGAGATCGCAATTTTTTTTCTACTTGCTCAGGCTGGAACTTTAAATCATCCTTGATTCTTTCTCTTCATCTCACATTTCCTATGTGAGCTTCCATTTTTTTTTTTCCTATTCTCTGTCTTCAATAATATATCCAGATCATCTCACTAGCTCCACTGCTTCTACTCTGGCTGGAGTCCCCATCCCCCCTCACCAGTTGGTTGCACAGCCACGTCACTCAGGTCCGCTTTTAGTCCTCTGTCCTCCTCTGATCATCTCTCACCATGGAAGCCAGAGTCACCTTCCTAACAGTGGGCCGTGCCCTGTCTCTCCTCTCCTTCAACATCCCCATCTTTCTCACAGGAAGAGTCACAGTCTCCCAAACCAGTGCCTCTCAAACTATCTGCGGGGCAAAGAACCATTTTCCCCCCAAGTTGTCAAAAATCATTGCTGTTGTGGAAAAAAATAAATAAAAATGAATTAGTAGAAATGTTCTTATAAAAGGCATACAAAGTTCAAACCGATCACATGTTCAGATGCCACCGTTACGCTACATAGCTATAAACAAGTGTAAACCCTTTCTCTCAGTGTCTGCATTTATCGGAGCACTAATTCACGGATCACTTTTTTAACAGCCCTGCAGCGCGAAATCTGTACTCAATTGTTTGGCTTCATCTCCTGCATTTCTACCCTTTGCTCGGCCTCCTAACTGCCCAGCATGTGTCTCCTTTATCTGGTGTCCCATTTCTGCTCAGACCATCTCCTTGCTGCTGTCTTTTGCTTGCAGAGCTCTCTGAAGTCTCTCTCTCTCTCTCTCTCTCTCTCTCTCTCTCTCTCTCTCTCTCTCTCTCTCCATATATGGATATGGATATGGATATAGATAGATATCTATATCTATCTATCTTTCTATCTGTCTCCTCATTTGCTCTCTTAAATTGTCATTTCCTCATTGGAGCCTTTTTCTGACTACCCCCCTAGAATTTCACCAGCCTACACACTTCCTTTTCCCTCCGTTTCTTCCTCCTTTCTACTATCATTCTTACCAGATCATGTTTTTACCTAGTTACGTCATTTGTTGTCTGTCTTTCAGACCAGAATGTCAGCTCCACACGGGGTAGGGTTTCTGTCTGTCCGTTCACTGATATGCCCACAGTGGCTGGAAAAGTGCCTGACACGTAGTGCTTAGTACATTGTCATTGAATGAATGAATGAATGAATGAACGATTGTTTAAATAGCATGCAGATCCTTAAAGTGCCAGTGAAATTCTGGTAGCTCTTAGGAGAATCTTCAGTAGAAAACACATTTTAACAAGATAAGTGTGACGGAAGGAGTACCTAATAAACCCTAGGTTTGTGGATAATCCTATATAATTCCCCAAATTACCAGAGATCATATTGGTTCTAAATTAGTTGAAGTAATGCACTTTACCCTAAAAGAGACAGTTAAAAAATTCAGTACAAACCCTTCAGGAAATGGTAACTTGGACTAGTTTATAGGAGTGATGCAATTTCTAGTCTTAAATGAACCGTATCACTTGAATTTTGTTTGCTCACAACTTGTATCCCTTTAATTATTTGTCAGGAAATTGCAATAGTCATCGAGCACCAGTTTGCTACTCCACTATTTGCCAGGAGACAAATTCAATCAAAATTGACCCATCAAACTCCTGAGCCTGGGTATAACTAACCATACTTTTACTCTTTAGAGCCTCCTACTGTTTAGAAAGCCTCAGGTATGTTCCAAGTTTTTATCAAAACATTCTTCTTAGTCCCCTAAAACTTTATCAACCTCCAAAACATTCTTTGTTCAGGTGCAAATGAACTAAGAAGTGAAGATTTCCCAAATACTATGATATCTGTGTATAAATATTCCTGAAGGATCATTTAATCCAGTCTAACTATTTTAAAAAGAAGGAATATGAGTTTCAAAATGAATATATGGTTACGAAAGTCAGTCAATGAACAGATTTCTCTCCTAACCCAGTGTTATTTTTATTATACTATAACAGCTCTTATAGTCTTAGTAAAGCAGTCATAAAATAAAGCAAATCCCTCTAATTCTAATTTAAAAGGTGGTTAAGCAATAAATCTTTGAAAGTTATGTATGTATATTCTAAATATTTGATTTTATTTTATAACAAATAAGTAGCGTTTCCTGTGCTGAAAATTTGATGTAGAGCTAAATGCTTTGAGTCTGATTTTTCTAACGATAGTGAATTCCTTCTCCCGTAAATGACAGATTTCCTATTTGGATTTGTTTAAATTCAGCTGGGAACTTCAGAATTCTCATGGAATCTGAAGAGATAATGAGTTAGAAGTGTATCATCCCCATCACTACCTTATAGTAGCCTTATGTGTATGGATCTAGTAAGAAAAAGGATCCTCTTAGCAACTTATTTTTTTGATATTTCTACAATTTTCAAGTAAGTGTCCTTAAACCACATTTCTTTCTATTCAGGCTCATACCTGAACTATTAAAAAAAACATTTTAATGATATCACAACAATAAAATACAACTAATATTAATAAACGTGGGACAAAATCTGAATGACCACATCATCAGCTTTAGGATGAAGGATGCCAGCCTTTAGGGAGTGGCTTATTGACCATAAATAATCAGCCTTCAATGAGCAACTAAAGGTGTATTTTGCAGTAAAAATAGATATCTATGTTTAATTATCCAATTATTTCAAGATATTTTAGTAAGGGCCCTTGTGTTTATCTGAGCCACCTAAGCTAAATATTAACGCTAAGATCCTAGGAGTCCCTGATGTATTTAGAGTCTACACTGCAGTGGCCTATTGTTGCTAGGAGGCCGAGTGGGTGTCACTGTGCTGTCGCTAGGAAAGACTCTTAACTTTCAAACATGACCGGTACAGAACCACCTCAACATTGTAAATACTGACACATTTAGACAATGTATTTATTATTTATCCACACACTATAAAAAAGAGCACATTTTCAATCATTGGAATCACTCATTTTGATTCAAGTTGGGTATTTACAAATAAATAAACGCAGCTACACACACACACACACACACACACACACACAAACACACATATATGAACTGAAACTGAAAAAAACAGTACACTTTTCCCTATTTACTCATTCACTATACTTTCTGCATGCAAGAGGACAAATTGAAATGTACGAATATGTGTATGTTTTACTTATTTTTCCACGGTTGATACGAAAGAACACTGAAGAAATAGTGATAGGAGGGCAGAAAAAGGGGGTATGGCAAAGGACTTAGAAGTGGAAATTCATAGTTATATTTCCTTTTTTAACATTTCTTCGTTAAAATTGTGCACTATATATGTGTGTGTAAATATGTGTGTGTGTACATGTGTTTGAGTAGGCATTTTTGAAGAAATATGGAGTTTAAATGCATACTACTTTATTATACTTTATATTTTATGTTACTTAAAGTGAATATCCCATGAAATGAGTAAATGCCTGCTATTTTAATATTTACCCTCAAGAAGGATGCATATTATTTTAACAAGCTCATGGAGTTTTAATTTTAGGTTCTAATTCTATTAAGAGTTTTATTGCAAAATTCTTGACAGTTTTAAGATTGCTTTTTTCTCAAATTCAGGAAATGTTATTTGTTTTGGAAAGCTTTATTTAGTGCATACATTACGAAGGACAAAATTTAAAGTCTTACTATTAAACCAGAATGGCTATAATTTTCCAAAAAAAAAAAGTTACATGTATCATTAGTGATGAAAACAAACTCACATTGAAGAAAATCCATTTATGTGGTAACCTAAATGCATAGGATATGACGTTGATAACTCATAATAATGTTCCTTGTGAATACTAAGGAACCTCAACCATGGTTTCTAACTAAACCATGTGATTAACTGGTGCAAAATATAGCTTCTGCAAATAGAATTGCTTTTAGAAAAAAAAAAAAATTCACTGAAAAGATAAATGATCTGTTTCCCCTGAAACACCGTCATCATTCTCAGAATAGTGTTTTATTCCTTTTGCAAAATTACACCCAATAATGAAACATTAATAGAACAAAAATGTCAGTTTTGTGAACTCTTATTTTGCATTCCCGAAGCATTCTACTCAGAGCTGAAAGCCGAATCACTATTCTTGGTGAATGGCACATCCTCTCCAATGGTAGACTGTTATTTTTTGAGAACAAAATAATTTCGTTCCCATAAGCACTGATTCAGCCAAGAATGTTAAAATAATCAGTGAGCAGGATGGTGCTGATTATTGTCCATTTTTTCAAGTCTCCTAATAGAATGAATGTTTATTCTGTGTTCTTTCATGCTAAGCCTCTTTTTTGTGCTTCTTCTATTCCTCTAACCAAAAGTTGGAGGGCTCGGGAAAGTATTTCTGCATGCTGTGCTATTTACATGGAGAAAATGGTTGCACCAAATAAACGAGTATATCTGAAAAGGGTATATCTTACTCTAAAAATGGATAGGGGACCCTAAGTTCTTTAAAATAATAAAATAATATGTTGGATAAGGATCTCATGAAGAATTAGTAACAAAAAGCTATTGCCTAAATAAATCTCTTTCAAGATTCACAAAAAGAGAATAGTCACTGGTCGATCACATCTTAAAAAAGTATAAAATGTAAAAATAAAATCTTGGAAACTTAATTTAGAAGATGATTCCACAAAGCTTCTTAGAAAATCTGTTTGAAGTGTGCCCAGGACGAGCCCTCTAAGAGCATCATTCTCAGGTTATTTGGCTAATATTTTAGGTCTGAGTTAAGATTCTTGTGTTTTCCTTAGTACTCGATGTCTTAGTCAGTTCAGGCTGTTATCAAAGGGCATCATAGGCTGTGTGGCTTAAGCAATGGACATTTATTTCTCACAGCCTGGAGGCCGGGAAGTTCGAGGTCAAGGAGTCAGCCTGGCTGGGTTCTGATGAGGTCTCACTTCGTGGTTTGGGGACAGCTGTCTTCCTGCTGTGTCCTCACAGGTCAGAGAGTAGAGAGAGATCCTTTTTCTCCTCGTCTTTTTATAAATGCATCAATTCCATCATGGACACCTAATAATCTAATCCTGATTAAGGGTTAGGGTCTCAATATATGAATTTTGAGGGAACACAAAGACCATAATACTTGAGATCTGATATTCAGGTCCAGATTACAAATAAATGAACTCTGATTCAGTATGTTTACTATAATGTACTTCTTAAAGGCTTTTCAACGTTTTTCTATGCTAATTCATACACACAGAGATACATTATGGATTATATCTCTGTATATTATATCTGTCATATAGTAGTTAAACTTGATGTTTCTCTAAAACAGTTTATATCTCTTTGGTCTGGCTCTTAATTTTGGCTTTTGCATTTCCTCAGGTCATCAATTGTTTTGTTTTCTTCTTTTTTTAGAGTTATTTATCTCAAATTCAACCTCACAAGTCACCGCTTTGTCCTCTGCCAAATGATTCTTGTGAAATTATTGTCCTTTTTTATTGTAGGATATACATTTCCGATTTAACATTTTGAAATTATGACATTTAAAAATTCAAAGTAAAAAACATGTGCCAGCCACCAGAGGGATAAACTGTGATGCCCTTAGCTTGCCCACGCAAGTTCAAACTTAGCGAAGTCTAGAAGACAAGTGAATGTCACCTCAGTTAAATGTTTGCATGTGTATTTCCTCTCCTGTGTGAACTATCCCACATCAAGCAATGCAAGTAAACAGAGAAAATAGTTAAAACTTAGAATAAATAATGACATATTCAAAATGTCGGGGGTTTGTGTAACTGAAATGCACCTTCTGGAGGACTTTTAGTATGGCCCCAGCTATCTATTTACCAACAGTTTCCATCTAGCATTCTGAGAGTTTGTTTAATTTCCACTGATACATGAGACAAATGATGTGTGAGTGTGTGAATGTGTGTGTGTGTGTGTGTGTGTGAATGTGTGTGTGCAGTTAACCATGCAAAACCATCACAGAAAACTCGGGTACTTGTCATATGAACTGAAATTGTATTTGCTGTTCTAAATGTCTAAAACAAGATCTAGCCTATGTATTGAGCATTCCAAAAACCAAACAAAAAAGTCCCATGTTTCTGTGGTAGTTTCCTGATTGCATTGGTCACGAGTAAGTTAAACAAAACTTTAGACTTCAGATTGAGAAAGAACTTAACTAGAATTCCAGTTTTTGCCTTATAATTGTTGTGCTCTTTCTGTACTCCAAGAACTATTCTCCATATATTACATATGCAGTCTTCATTTTTTATAATATAATATTATGCGGTACGTACTATTATTTGCCCAGGTTTATAGATGAAGAAATTAATGTACATCTGACTTCTTATCAGAAGCAATGGAGTCCAACATCTGACTTCTTATCAGAAGCAATGGAGTCCAACAGGTGGTGGGATGACATAGTCACAGTGTAGAAAGATTCTGTATCCATGAAATCTTTTCAGAACTCAAAGTAACATTTGTGCATGTAAAAGGAACATCTGAGAGTATTACTTGTCTGTAGACCTGCATTAAGAAAAATCTTAAATTCTTTGCGCTGATAACCCCTATGATTTCTCCGCGAGCACATCTTTGAAAACAGTGAACCCATGTCTTATTACACCAATGAACCCATCAGGCAAGAATGACCCACCATTTGTAATTTAACTTTCTAATGCTTCACCAGCCTCACAATTCTTGACTCATTTTTTTTGTTGTTGCAGTGAAAGAAAGAAAATGCTGTGCGTCCTGCCCAATGTTACTTATTTTCCCCCTTGTGCTTTAAATATTATAGTCTAATTGTACTGCATGGCTTGTCCTCTATCATTTCTTCATTATTTCTACTACTACTATTACTACTACTAGTATTCTGACTCTCTTCCTTCTGGATAAAAAATATGCTCAACTTCTTGTTTAATAAAAACAAACCCCAAATGTTCATCCTCAATTCTATGTCCACTACCATTCCTATAACATTTTACCTCTTTCTTGGTCATATAACTGAATTTCTAGAAGGAAAAGCAGTATTGACTGTCCACTATGTCTTTATTGTAATTCATTTGCTACTTACTGCAGTAAAACTTCCATTTTGACAAAAATGACCCTTAACAAATTGACCTATGACCTTTATGTGAACAGAAGCTTTATCCTCACACTTATGCTCATGTTCAGAAAATATAGATTTCTGAGTTTAAAGTAAATTTATATCAGTAATTTGAAGGCATTTCCTCATTATTTTCTGACTTCTAGCATTTCGATTACAAAAACTGAAACTTTTCTAATTAGCTGTATTTAATATATGTAGGCCGATCAATTATCTTGGTTTTGCTTGGGTAATTCTGTTCTACATCAGCATTCGCTGAATAATTACTAATAAAGTTTACTTCCCCTTTAAAATGTAGAAAAGTGAGAGAGATATGAACATTTCATTTATGTAACTCACCTTCCCCCTACTGTTGTAAAATATTTTAAATTATTACATTTTGCCTTTTTGAAAATCTATTTTCTTCCATTGCGCTGTTTGGTTGATGTAGTCTTTCAGTCTAGCAATTATTTATATCTTTAAGTTCTGTCCATTTAAAAATATTTGTTTTATAAATCTATCCCCTCTGCATTCTTTATTCTGTGCATCTGACACTTACATTCAGATATTGCACTTGCTGGACTGATCGTCTAATTTTTTAAATATAATTTCCCTGAAAATTTTCACTTTTGTTTTTTTACCCATTCTGGGAGATGGGGGCACAAGTTTATTTTCCAAACCTTCTGGTTAAATTTCAATTTTTGTAATGTTTGAAATTTCAAAGTTCTCATTCTCTCACTTCTTTTTTTCAGCACAATCTTCTTATCCTCTGTATTTCTGTACCTGAACACCTGACCTCTGACAAGTCAATAACCCATTTCCCCACACCAGGTGATCGTCTCTGTCAGTCTTCTCTGCGTCCTAAAAGTGATTTTGCCTGTTGATCTGTTCTTTTGTTCTTTGTCTTTTATGGGAGAGGTTTTTCCTTAATATCTTATGATTCTTGTCTCTGCTTTAAAAAGCAACGGGGTATTATGAAGGTATTTTAGAAGCTCTTAGCCAATGGCACCCTGCCCCAGTCATGTGACTGCAAAAAAGAGAAAATTGTGGATTTCAACCGATAGGAGAATAATGCTTGCAATGTGCAATTATTTCTCTTCGCTTCTCTCTCTCCATGTATACTGAGAACATATCGCAATTTTCCCTGACTTTAGTTTTTTCCAACTATATTGGATGAAAGGTAGAAAATGTAATACAGTCTTTTAAATTGTGTGTTGTGTGTGTGCGCACATGCGTGCGTGCATGTGTAGAGAGAGATTATATCTTGAAAGTTTCTGAATAACTTAGTAATGTTTTATTGTTTATACATATATATATATATATATACATACACAGATTTATGTAAAGACATATATAAGATGTCTTTTTAACAACGGTTGTAGTCATAAACCTATGTTTGTTTTTATAGTAGTCTTCACAAAAGTTTTACTAAATCAAGAAGGTTGATTTGGAGCCAAAATATGTTGGATTTTACCTGTAAATATTAAGCAGAATGAAGCCATTATGACCAATCATAAAATACTGATTGGATACACTTAGATAACCTTAAAGCAAATTTAAAGTCAAATGAAAGGTTTCCAACTTCTTCCAAGTAGAACATAGAACATTTACTTAGAGGAAAATGGGAATTCATTCAAATTTGCTTGAAAAGCACTTACATTTTACATGGGCAAACAAATAATTTTATAAAGGATCTCTGTAGAACAAACACATTACTAGTTGAATTATAGTCATCATAACGTGTGTACCCTGATAGATCAAATTCATGATATTGTTGTGTTTTTCCTTTATGCATATTACAACGTACATTGGGAACCCTTTGTAAGTGGAGTTGATAATGTACGCTTGTCAATTTCATAGAATTTATACCCAATTTCACTATTCCAGATACCTGCACAAGTTATAGTAGCTGTATCTTTCCTTTGACAGCATGTTATTGATCCTATCTGTGATTTTATATAGAGAAATTCGTGAGGAATGCAAACTCCTGCAATTTTATAATTGCCTTTATGGGAAAGCATTATCCACTTTACAAGAACTAAATCATGATGCAATTTCTAGGAATGCATTGGAGTTATAAATTTAGATGATGTGTAGATGAAAATTTATGTGTACCTTTGATTCTGTGTATCTAATTTGTGTTTTGTTGGTAAGATATGTAGGAGGAAAACAGGTTCAGATGCAAGTCTCAGTGTATAAATGCTTTGAAATTGACCTCTATTGAAGGTCATTTTTTAAAAAAGGTGTTGGAGCTATTTCAGCAGACATAAACTAACACATACAATTTGCTGTATAATCACCCTGTCTTATTGCAGTACAGCGATTGCATTACTTTACATGCAAATTAAGCTATAATCATAAATATATACATATACATATATATGTATATGCATATTCATTTAAGTTGATTGCTCAGAAAGTCAAATTCATTTAAAGCTGCTGTTGGACTCATAATGTACAATTCAGGCCCTAAACTTGATCACAAGAAATACTATAATTACAGTTTAGCTCACATTAGAATCTGACCTGGATCATGCATTTGCTTATTACACACATATTATTGTATTTTATGCTTTGGGAATAATGCATGTGGGGGTTCATTTACCTTAAATTAACGCATGCATTAAAACTTGAAAACCGTATATATCCCTTTATTAGTGGCTTATTCAGCAATAGGTGGCAGGAAGCAATACGATATTGTGGGTGAAAACCTATGCTGCTCTTTAATGCAAAGGAAACTGGCTCTGACTGCATTAAGCCCAGAGCTGCTGCCATAGTGGAGGATGGCACTGTGATATGGCACAGGGCGATTAACTGATGTGCACACTTCCTATTGGAGTAGCAGGCAGGATGCTGGAACATACGGTTCCAGACTTTTTTTTTCCTCAATAGCTACTTATTCTGGCCAGAGATTTTTGTTGATTTGTACAAAATCTCTTGATTAGAATCCTCAGCCATCTGCTATAGGATGACAATGCATGCAAATATCAGCAGAGAGAACAGAGCTGAAAACTTATTTGTGGAAAGGATTTGAAGCTTGCACAGGACGAGGTGATCAGCCCCAATGCACTCATCAGCGGTCTGTTGAGAGCAAAAAGGAGATGAACAATTTGCTCACGATCTTCCTTTGTAAAAGCTAGGACAGCTACACAAACATGTATGTTTTCTGCTGTTTATAGCTCACACAGATGAGCACCGAAATGTTTGTACATTGAAACTCTAAGAATTCTCTCTCAAAGTTGATAACCCAACTGCCAGTAGTAGGTTTAACATATCACAATAATCTTAAAATATAGACACAACAAAAACACACCTAACAGGCCTCCTAAAAGATTTTCCGTTTAACTAACTAAAGAACTAACTTTAGACACAACAGCGACTGCAAAATATCTTAGCTTTTCTTTCTGACTTTCTAATTTTGGTAACAGGTAAGCTAAGACTCTTAGTCCCAGAAGAACAAAAAATAAAATGGCTCAAGAGTTGTAGTCACTTGTAAAACACACATACATATGTGCGACTAATGCTAATCTCAGCAGGCATTGCAGGACCTCCTTGCTTGTACATGGTGGAATTGGACCAGGATTCCCTGGCTTAGAGAGTAAACAAATTGAAGAAAGGACACTGGTGCATAACATCCTAAAGAAACAATAAGATTGGAAAAATAAGTGGTCCATCAGTATTCTAGCTAAAACCACCAGGCTATCCAAATAAATACATTTTTTTTAAAGAAACAAAAATAATTAGGCATACAGTAAATGTAAATAATATGTGCCAAATCCATAGGTAACTTCTTCCCTATTATCCCTGGGCTCCGATGGAATAGAGGCTAGAAAACAGATAGGCTTCCTTTCCAGAAAGCTAACTGCGGGGAGGCCTTCCTCTTTTTCTCCATCCTTTATTTGGGATTTTCTACCCCAAACAGGAAGTTGCTAGTCAAGCATGGTTCTGAGCTTTTTGGTCTTGTGTTTTTCTTTTATTGGCCTGCCTGCAGTTGGAGCTGTTATTTTCTTCAATCCGGCTCTCATATTGTGTCCACACCAGGGTCCAAGAACCCTGAGTCCTGGATTCTACAGTTGGGACTGTAGCCCCAGGGCTCTGTCCTTGACTAATATCCTTTTGTGTCTGGTGAATAAGCATGATGGTATTGGCTGGACTGAAGTAGACACGTTGTACAAATTTTATTATAAAGAATTGGATTCACAGGGTGGTAGCCGGAAGTCCCGACACCAACAATAGGCCCTAGCTTTGTTCATTGAGCTAAGCTAAAAGCAATAAAAGAGATCCTATTTTGAAGAATACAGGAAAAAACCTTTGTAATATTGAGTTAGGAGAAGATTTTTTTTCAAAGATAGCAAAATAAGCACAAGTTACAATGGAAAAAAGTAATTATCAAAAAATAATAAAAATGACAAATTAAAATATACACACTGGATGACATTACAAAGATAATATGAAGGCATGTGCACTTGGAAAACATTTTTTGAAAATATATATCTGACACAGAACTTATATCTAGAATATATGTAGGAGTCTTACAACTCAATAACAAGAAGATAATAACAATCCAATGACAATCAATCAAAAATAGTCAAACTGTTTGATCGTATACTTCCAAATGTAAAAATAAATATAAATGGCCATTAAACACAGGAAATGTGCTCAACATCAAGATTTCTGAGAGAAGTGTAAATTAAAGCAACAGTGAGGTATCAGTACACACCCATTAGAATAGTTAACGACTGACATATTAACAGTGGCTGAGCACATGAATCCACTGGAAATTGTGTCCATTACGGGTGCAAATCAAAATGGTGGAGTCTCTCTGCAGTGCAGTATAAAGGTGACCACATGATTAGATACAACCCAGATGTTCCACGTCTAGGTACCCAAGAGAAACGAAATCACAGGCCGACACACAGATGTCGATATATAATAGCCAAAATCTGGAAGCAAGCATACATAGACGTACATGGTAAATGGATAAACAAATCCTAGTATAGCCATCCTATGAAATACTACTCAGAAATAAAAGGAAACATTATATTAGTACATGTAACAACGTGAATGAATTTCATAACAGTATGCCAAGTGAAGAGCCACACACAAAATATCATTTGCTATATGATTCCAAGTATGTGCAGCTCTAAAAATGCAATCTTATAGTGACTGAAGTCAGGACAGAGAATGTCTGAGGCCAGAGGTGAGTGCAACAGGTTAGCAGAAAACTTTATGATGAGGAAAACGCTTTACTGGGGGTCTATAACTGTAAGCAGTTACACAAGTTCATCAAAGTTTACTGACATCCAGTGAATTTCATTGCATGTGAATAATAATTCAGTGAAAAAAAATGGTCTTCTCTAGGCTACTTTTGATCTCTGTAGCATTTATTTTTTAAAGCTTTATTGAGGTATGTTAGACAAACAGTCTTCAATATTTAAATTGTATAATGTGGTGAGTTTTGACTTACGTATACAGTCATGAATTAATCACCATAATCTAGATAATGAAGAAATCCATCAACTCTACAAATTCTTAGGATGCTTTGTGATGCTTTTGTCCTCATCTTGTCTCTAAGAAACTGGTGTTTTACTTTCTGTCACTGCAGGTCAATTGATGTTTTCTAGAATACTATATTAATGAAATGATTCTGCAGGAACTCTTTTTTCCTGGCTTCTTTCATTGAGCATAAATATTTTGAGTTTAATTCTTATAGTTGCATGTGTAAATACCATATTCCTTTTTATTACTGAGTAATATTCCATTGTGTATATATATATGTGTGTGTGTGTGTGTGTGTGTGTATGCATGCCAAAGTCTATTAATCTAATGAATTATTGATGGACATTAGAATTATGTACAGTTGTGAGCTATTATAAATAAAGTCATTATGAACATTTGTATAGCATTTATATAACTAAACTATGGAAAGGCTAACTAAAAAGAGAACAAATATAAATAATTACACAATATAAAAAAGGAGTTAGGCATAACCACAAATACAGAGAATTTTTAAAATCATAAGATCGATTCACACCTAACTTGTGTGCCAATAAGCAACAAAAACAGATGCATATTACTAGAAAATTATACATTTCTAGAACCAACTCAAAAGAAGGGAAAAAATATGAACCCACATATAAAGAAAATTATGCAATTTTAAAATAAATACCATCTAAATTTAATGCATCAAGAAATTATGTAGGTGAAGGCTATTAAATTTTTAAAAAATATATTGTTTTTATGTTGGCTAAATTAATGTCTTATTTTGTTTTGCCATTTTGACTTAACTGTTTACTGAAAGTATGACACCATAATTTTCTCAAAATGCATTTTTTATTGTGAATATAAATATTTTAATTTGAAGTGCATAATTATTGATAAGATTTGAGGAAGACTCTTTCTATAAAAATTCCATTAAATTCCTTATTTAGATTTTTTAAAATTTCCTTTCTGTTTTTTTTCCATTTTAAAATGTCAATTATAATTGTTAGCAGCTTATTCTTTTTCATTCATTTATTTTGTTTCATGGCCAGGACAATTACCTTTTTGATTTTTCTAGAACAAATTTACCATTAGTCTGCTTTACCATTTTCAGGGTTAGTGGTTACATTTAACTTTGCATTAATTATTTATCCCTTGTTAGATCTCAATATAAATATATTTATTTATATTACAGTAAATAACTGATATTTTGATGTATTTCTTAGCAAATGCATAACAAAATCGCCAAGGATTTTTCTATTACAATGTTGTTTGTTTCCTTTGTTCTTCAGATCACATGATTTTGACAAAATATAATCTGAGCATAGAGAGACCTTTTCGACTAGTCAGTGATGAGTTGTCGGTGCTGGGTTTCCCAGCCTGCTATACAGAACCGCAGAACTATTCAAAGTGCATGCAGTACCTGTTTTCAGGTATTGACAATAGATGGTGAGAACTGCAATCGCTGAGACAATGAAAACACAGACACTGGCTCTCGGCCTTGGAACAATTTTCAGACACCTGCTCAGGGAGCATAGGAGGTCGACCCCAAGGTCATCATGTTCCCCCTGAGCTAAGGAGGCAGGTACTGGACATGCAACTAGAGCGCACGGAGCAGGTTGTTTCCTCTGAAATAGGAAATGGAAAGAGAGGGTTCAATAAATATCTGATAATCCTCCTCTTTCTTTGCTGAGAGCTGGCCTGCAGAGATGCAGAAAAGACACCACAGCCCCGGCAGAAAGCGGGTGCTCCTGGGTTAAGAGCGGAACAGAGTTAACAGAGTACGCAGAGCTTGGGGCCATGGCAGGTAGGGCCATGTAGAGTGAAGTGATCCTAATACCGCGGGCATCTGTTTTAGGAACTGGAGAAGCCATGGAGGAGTTCGTCTCCTGGTTGAAACACTATGTGTGAGCTTTCAGGCCCAGTATTAGGCAGTTACAAAGGCATGAACTGGCAGGTGACATGAGGACAGCGGCTGTGTCCCCAGCACGGTCTCCGAAGGAAGTTGCAGTCAAGACAGGCCCCGGTCAGGGATGGTCTTGGTATATTTGCGCCCTTGGCCTCGGCACCCTCACTTCCTGTCTCTTCACCTGAGGCTGTGAGCAGATGTCTTCTTCAGGCACCTTTCCTGAGTCTTCCTTGTGGGGGGAGGAGGAGGGGAAACGCTTAACAACTCGTCTGCACTCTGACTCAATATTCAGTGCTTTTCTGCTCCTGTCCCTCTCCCCTTGCCCTCCCACCTTGACCTAAGGGTCATACAACGGTCAGAGAGTTTGGTTGGGGGCTCCCTCAGCCGTGAGACGTCCCTCACTATTCACGTCTGTGTTCACCCACTTGATCCTTTCCATGGGGAAACACAAGAAGGGGAGTTGGGGCTTTCTCCAGCATTAGACTCTTGTTTATGTCATCACATTGCATGATTAAAGCCCTAACATTTTCACTTGTGGCTTGTTGCTATTCTGACACCTGGCGCTCAGCCTTGTGTCAACCAGCTCCACCGTGCCCCTCCCAGACGTGGTTTCAGAACGTCTTTACCCATACATGAGAAAGGTTGATAACTAGGCAGTGAGCAAGTGGAATGTGAAGTCAAAGGCGTAATACCATTTCCATTAGCTTGCCCACCCCCAAATTAAATACTTCCGTAGAAATCTAACCAAAGGTATGCAAGATTTATGTGAGGAAAATACAAAACGGATGCCAGATATGAAAACAGAACTAAATCAATGGAAAGATGATGGATAGGAAATCTCAATATTGTCAAGATGTCAGTTCTTCCCAACTTGTTCTACAGATTCAATGCAATATCTGTTAAAACCACAGCAAGTTATTCTTTTTTGGAACATTGAGTAGCTGATTCTGAAGTTTATTTGGAGAGACAAGTGACCCATGAGCCACCACACAACTGAAGAAGAGCAAAATGGGAGGACTGACTTTCCTGACTTTGCCTGAATTCAAGACTTACTGTAAAGACACAGGCATTAAGGTAGTGTGGAATTTAAAAGAAAAAAAAAAGATAGAGAAAAGATCAGTGGAACAGAATAGAGAGCCCAGAAATAGAGCCACATAAATAGTTAACTGATCTTTGGCGAAGGAGCAAGTACAGTAAATGAAGCAAACACAACCTTACATACTGCTAAAAATCAGTATTTCGAAATATGCCAGGAAAATTATCAACACAAAAAGTAATGAGATGATCATATCATTAAAAAATGTAAAGTGTATGATAAAGTGATTATAATTAAAATAATATGAATCAGAGGCAAGCATACACAAGTCATTGTCAAAAGGTATTCTGAAAGAAACTTAATTTAGTTTTCAAGAAACTTAATAGTGCATCATCAATTACCACCATACAACTGATGTGTGAGCAATTGGGTATTTAGACACAACAATGAAATTCAATTATTTTCTAATAAAATGCTGTACATAATTCCAGATGAAAAATGTTTACGTACAAAATAATCCATATGCATACTCTAAGAAAATTGATGTCACCTCTTATTTGACTTTGAGATGTGGCAAGGCTTTCAAATATGCTATCAGAAGCAGATATCTTAAAGATAGATCAATGTTAGCTTCATAAATTAAATTAAAAATAAAAATTTGAATAAGTATGGAAAATGTTCACTATAACACATAGATGCTGTGTTAACATATAATAAGCAATTTCCTATAAATGTAATGGGTAATGGACAAACAAAATGAGAAAGGGTCACAAAAAACCTAATACGAATGACCAATAGGAATGAAAAAATAAATAGGAATGACCAATAGGAATGAATAAAGCATGAAAAAATTCTAAGATCATTTATAGTCAAGTAAGTAAAAATTATATTAGATACATTTGTATAACTTAGGAACTTGTTGAAATCCAATTAAGAAAGATTATGCAAAACAGTGGTTTCCTCTATAGTTCCCCATTCATATTAGTGGTGTTTCTAGACAGATAAATTCCACTATAATACAGCAATTTTGGTTTTGGAACAACTGTCTAAGAAAATAATTTTGTACATTAAAGGGTATGATTCATGGAAGATTTTTACAACACCACTTGTAGTAGTAATCGTATTCTCAAGATTTGAATGGGTAGCATTGGTGAAATACATATAATTCATTAAAATCAAGCCCTTAATTTGATGTTATAAAACTGCTCGCATTATCTTCAGTAAACAAAACTGAATACATAGTAATAAGTACTGTAAAACTTCACGCAAATGTTTAGAAAAGAAATTCTGAAAGCAAAGGATGGAGAATATTTCTTCCTTGTCCTAAAATAAGCAAACTTAAAAAAATAAATAAGAAACACAGTATGAAAGATTAAGCTGTAATAAAAAGAATGTATTGATTTTTTTGTATTTTCTAATGAGAAATATAATTAATAGCTGCTAAAATAATGCACATAAACAAATGAACGTTATACATTATAAATAACAAGCAAAATATAGTAGTATTTGATTTTTTAGGAACTTTTTGAACAGTGAAGCATCTCGTCTTCTGAGGGGGTATACATTTTCACTAAAAGGAAAAACTCATTCAAATAGCTCATCCCTGAATTTCAGGGTTTGAGAGACCAAAATTTTTATAAATTTTTTTTATGTTGTTTTGCTTAGTTCACGTAATAAACCTTTCAAATGCATACAAATTGTCATTAAATCTAGCATATAAACAGATTTAATCATTAATAGCCTCTAAGAATGGGCTCCTAATCCACAAATGAAAGTTAATAATGTTTTAAGTTTTTATGGGTAACTTTAAACTGATTTTATGTTGATTTAGATGAGCACCAGACTAGAGTTTATTTTTGCACAATTTATTTTATTTTATTTTGTTTATGTATTTATTTATTTTTTATTTTTTTGCACAATTTATTTTTAAAATGGGACTTGGCAAGTAAATTAATAATATCAACAAGATATGAGGGAGAAAATGTTCTATGTAAAGAAACAGTCTCTTTCAACTAAGTTAGAAGACCATTTGCATACCAATTATAAATAAAAGTGAGACTTATTTGTGCATTACATGGGATGGCAGGATTTCTAGTTGGCAGCACACTATTTGCACATTAGCTTTCCTTGCTGGATGTCCTGGGAATGGCTGAAACACTTTTTAGAAAAATAATCTACATTTCAGATTATAAAAATGCTTCCTCTAGTTCAGGGGTGTTTAAACTTTTTCAATGTTTTTCACCAAGGGCCATAAGTCGTAAAATACACAAACAGCCCGGCCACTCACTCTAGGTGAAGTATGTATTGCTTCACCTGGTTTATTTAAGTAAACTAAATATATTTTTGGAATTTGCTGTGGGCCAATTAAAAATGGATTGCGGGCCGCAGTTGGCCTGAGGGCTGCAGTTTGGACAACCCTGCTCTAGTTGAACTTAATTAATGAGATTTCATCACATATATACTAGTGATTCCTAAGTATTTTTCTTTCCTTTTACATAGAAAAGTCCCTGTCTACACACATTCTAAAGGAGCATTTTTCATTGAGAATCAGCGAGCTCACTGTCACAGGGAATGGGGAAGCAAATGAAAAATGACATAACTAGTAAGAAGTAAAAGGCTGTGAAAAATAACCCTCAGACGCTGAGGTTCTAATACTTTAGGACTTTATTATTGAATAAAATTCAGGTTGCACGATTACTAAATTCAACAATATTGTTTGAACATTTACTTTTTAACCAATTATTTTCCTATAGGGAGACACCACTCTCCTGTATATAGATAGTGTACCCATGACACAGTTGTCCAAAGCATCTCCTAACAAATTCAGGAAAGCCTTCCTTAAGCAAAGTCAATAACGTATAATCCCTTCAGAGGCATGTCCAATAACAAAGAAGTTAGTAGCTTTGTGAGATGTTACAGTGGGACCATGATTACATTCAGAAAGATATACTCTTCCCCGTTCTGCTGTCCAATTTTGCATAACACTTTTGCCACTGAGTCAAGAATGAGAACTTGTGATTGAAAAAAAATAAATAAATAACTTGAGCAATTGTCAGTCGTGCCATTTTTGAATAATAGTAATGGTGAGGATGATAAACATATGTTAGAGCCCTCTTCCTTCTAAAAGTTCTCAACACATATGAATGTCAAGGACGGAGAATTACACTCTCAGCTTCACTAAAGCAAGACTAGGGTGGTATAATGTGGAAAACATATTTACACGAAAGGTCACGTTTCTCCGTGATTGACAATGGCTTTATCAAAGCTGTGTGCCATCACTAAAATGGCTCCTTACCTGAAGAGCACACATACTAAAGACTTTTGGAATCCATTTGCACATGTCCATGTTATGTGAGTGTGTGTGTGTGTGTGTGTGCGCGCCAGCGCACCTGTGTGTGAGAGAGAACCCAATAAAACAGTTTCTAAGTAAATGAGAATGGGCTGATACTATTTATTCAAGCAGGTCAACTTAATTATATCTTGTGGAGATGCCCTTTTCCTGCTGATAAGTGATAACATGTTTAATTCAGCATAGTTAGGATTCAAGGTAAAACCAGATACCCCATGCTTATCATTAGAGCAATCGGCTATCCCTGGATATTTACTGTCTAATTGCATTCAGGTTAAACTTATACTTATTCTATCTCATTTTATCACAACAATCGATTCTTTCTTGATAATTCAAGAAGTGTTACAGAGAATTTTTGTAATATATAAAAATAAATGGAACAAGTGCAGGGATGCCGCTTCTAATTTTGACTGAGACTGGGAATGCTAGTTACAAGAAATTATATTTGTGAAACATCACGTATTATGTATTTTCAGGCAATGCAAAACTCCACTATTACTGACCCAACTTAGAAATTGTGATGATGAAAATTCAAATGACTTTATGTACTGAGAAGATGTACATTGAAGGATATTTTCTTGTGCCCTAGCCCATGTTCTCTAGAAAACAGAACTTGAGAAAGGCCTTGTGTGGTGATAGCTACCTGGATATGATCCAGGGCGGAGAGAGTGAGGGGAAAGTGCTCTGAGGCAGGGGAGAGTGACCAGCATGTATATGCTAGTGCTATGTCATTAAGCTGGCTGCCATTTCATCGAGGGCAGTGACCCTTAGACGATGGTGCTGCATAGACACCAGAATTGGGGAAGGCTTTCCTCTATCTGGAATGTGCATTAATTCTGGTAGAGAGCAATGGATGTGTCCCTCGAGGTACAGGGTGTCTCATATAGTGACCAGCTGTCAGCTGGAAGGCAGGGTTCTCTTTGCAATGTCAAGGTCTCAGCATCTATCATTCCTGCTGGCAGGTTGGGCATTCATGGGTGTCCATAAAATAAACATAATTTTATCGGTTTTGTTAGAACGGTACACAGTCCCCGTCCTGTTAGTTGTCCACCCTGTCCATGGACCCACGGTGAAATGATTTAGATGTCACATGAGAGACACTACCTCATTTCCACAGCATGGGTCACCTTCTCCACTTGGTGCTTAAAACGTCCTCTGTAATCGTTGCTATTTCTTGAACTTCACCTTCAACAGAGAGTCACATATTTGGCACTCACACAAATGTATCTGTACATGTCCCTCCGTCCGACATACTGCACACTCGTCTCCCAGGTTTGCCCTTGCCAGGTCACTGGCCACTGCCCATATTCACCTCTGCACACAACTTAGAGCTTGCGAGCTCCAAGATAATTGTATCCCCTAGAAAGTGGGCAATCAGGTTTCCTGATCACAACTCTACCTACCAGAAGGATTTTCATCCGCCTCTATCCTTCAGAACTGCCCTGATGTGGCACTGATACAGTAGCAGCTCATTTCCTGTGAATGCCAACACAGAGCATCTATTCCCCAGGAAACGGGGTTTAGACGAAAGCTCTTCTCTCTTCCTTCTGTTGATCACACGGCCTTTGATGTGTATTTAGGGAGAATGGAAGCAAAGATAAGTGACGTGGAGTTTGGGCTACTGTGTCATGTACTTTGCGCATCCCTTGGGTACCTACTCAAGGTTCATCCCAAATGTCCCATCAGAATGGTGTTTTTCAGGAGGTGATCATGGCCAACTTAATTGCAGATAATATTTTAATTGGGAGTGAAAATAAATTACACCTCCAAAGCCATACAGTAAAAATGTACTGTTGCCCTTACTGTATGAAGGTGAACGTTTAATGTAAGTTTCAAAGAAAGGGATTGTCATAAACCCCATGCTAGACACAGGGATGTTCAGCACCAGTAGACAAATCCAGCAGCAGAATAGTTTCAAGAAACTCTGCACTCTCGCTAAGTTCACAGTAGTCCACTGCCTGTTCTAGTTAGAGGTTAGATAGATGAACTGCATGATGACCACCACCCAGAGCCTTCCACCCTAAGTCTTCAAGACACTGAAGGTTTTCACACATCCTCATTTTTTTCCTAAGGATCTTAATGTTTTTATGAAAACTTGCTCACCTCCAGCCCAAAAAAATCAACTGTAAGTTACAGCATTGCTAACATTATATTTTGCTTGGTGTGTAGAAATGAAATTCCCTGGATATCATTTTATAAGTACTGATTCCGCAAAATGCAGCACTTTAGGTTTCTTTTATTTTATAAGGCACAAAATATAATGCTGAATTTGCACTATATAGAAATATGGTTAATTTAAATATAAAATTTCCTAAGAAAGCAAAATAATCTATATCATCCACTAAATGTCTTCCCCCACTAAAATAATGTCATAATTAATCTTTACATAATTTAAAAATAGCAACCACGATCATCAAATACTTTGCAGTAATAAACATAATTTTATCTGTGGTGCAATTTTCCACCCGTTTGTCAACAGAGGAGAAAACTCTATTTTCTAGACTAAAATCATATGGAAATGAAATGGGTACTGTATCCATAGAGCTGCATAAAGATGCAAACGTTAGTGTCTTGGGTAAAAAAAATAACTAGGACACCAGCCTGTCTCAAATTTTAGCAACATCATTTCTCAGAGAAAGGAAAACTGTATCCTATAGGCAAACATAAAAACTAGCCCAATACAATCATTTCCCATTGTCTTTATTACAAATTTCACAGTGTTTTTAAGCTTTAATTTTCTAAACTCCATCCATATCTACATTAGTATGGGGCAACTCTAAATACTTATTTAATTTGAAAAGACCCTTGCAAAACCAATGCTGACAAAGAGCAGAGTTCAGGGTCTAGGAAGAATGAACCATGAAATAGGATATCACAAAGTACATGGAAGTCCAAAGCATGTTATTTTTTTCCTTCATTTACATGATAGCTTTCAAAATCGAATGATTCTGTAACTTTAAAGGAAGATCAGTTTTAAAATATAGTATTCCATGATGGGGAAAATGGAGGGAAATACAGGATTGAATTTAGAGAAAAATATGAAGAGGAAAAAATGTAATAAAAGATGTACAGAATTCCTCCATTATAGCCTGTTAACAACATGCTTTCCACCAGGTAGACAAAGGGGAAGGAGGACCCAGTAGGAGCCCTGTTGTCTGGGCTGGGATGGGCTGAGTGTGGATTCACGCTTAGGTATATTCAACACTATTGGTTGTTTTGCTGGCAGCCATTTCTCGTTTATTCCTTACTAAAAGAAATGTAGTTTACTTCAGATGTTCTTACATGACCCTGGGAGTGTGGCTTTCTGTATTCCATTCCACCGCGTCCCCCATCCATTGAGATAAGTTGTGGGAGTAAGATTTTGAATCTTCTAAGCCAAACATAGTGGTTCTTTTCCCTTTAACAATTACAGGTTTAAGAATGAGGGAGACCAGCATGGGCTGTTGGGGTCCTGGAGCGCTTTCTTTGCCATGTACTTTCTCACACACTTGTTTCCTTGTCTAAAAAATATAAAATGGCGCCAAGTTCATTGACTTCTCTGAACCTCATTTTATTATCTGAGCATCATATTGTGATTTCCTTATGCACACGTACTCAGTTGGTTGTTTTTCTCCACACATGCTCAGTTGGTTGTTTTTCTCCTGTTCATCTATTATTGTGTCCATTTTATCATTTGATAACGTGTCTAGCCGTAAGAACCAAAGAAGCGTAGAGTGGGGAAGTTCACCTGCTCCCCAGCCACAGCATTAGGTTAGCCCACGCTCGTCCTGAAAACATATTTTTCCTCACAAATTTATTCTATTTCACCTCTATCAAAATAATTCCCTTACTAGATGATGATATTTGGTAAAACTAATGTTAGCAAATGGATAACACACAACTGCAAAGGTCAGAGCAATTAGATGGTATTTTTATAGATTAAGCCATAAAAGAATAAAATATGTTCAAAATAAGGATGCAAAAAGATGGAATAACCAAGGAAGCGTCTTATTAAACTCATTCTGAGGAAAAGGATCTTAATTCCCTTCTTAAAATTATAATGAGCCCCTACAAATGAAATTAGAACATGGCTACTTACTGAAACTAGGCAGCAAAAATCTAAGTTGAAGTGTTTGTGGGGCGTGGGGGTGGGGGTCTGTATTTTCAAAATCATCACGTTATCACATGAAGGGAATGTTAATTGTAACATATACGCATACACGTTCGCTATTTCAATACATGCTCTTTTGCTGAAATGGTTGTTTCAATATCCTTTTCAATAATTACATAAAGAGTGTAACTACAGCAGTTCTAGTCCATTGCCTTTTAGTGCTACTTAAAGGGCTTGTATTTCCAGATCAGTGAGTAGAACTGCTAGCTCTGCTTTCCTAAGCCAAGGTGTCCATCAAGGAAGCCACATCTCTCGCCTCAAACTCTTTCTCCTTCCCCTGAAACACTCCTCTGTACCCAGGGTCATCCAAAGAATTTGGTAGGTGCACATCATCCTGACACAGCAGACCACTGCTATCTACATATGAGACTTGTTTCCCTTGTAAAAACACTGTGAGGTTAAACTGAAAGGGATTCTAATGTTAGGAGCGTAGTATCTTTATTATTATAATATGGAAAGACCACATTAATTTGAGGAATAAATTAAGATAACAGTGGCAATGAAAAATTAATATCAAGTTGAACTACTCCTGATTTTATAAATGAAGGATTAATTTTCAACATTAAATTTTTATAGTTCAGTCATACAGTTAAGTCCATTTTAATCATTAAAATTTAGGAACATAAAGGGTCACTCAATCAAAATGTGCAGATAAATATATGAGCTTAAACTTGTTTTGAAAGAGCTAAGTTAAATGTGTCAGATGTGTTTAACACGACTAGAGGTAGACATGTTCTTTAGGGAAATTAGTTTGTTGTGGCATTTTGGGGCAAAGTGAGCAGCCTAAAATATCCCTGCTGCATAAAAGAAGTGTTCAGTGCCATTGGTATGAAGTGATTCACAACACGTTAAAATGTGTGAACTGGACCCAGATTTTAAAGATGTCAAACGTAGGAAAATTAAAATTTTCATCAAATATGATTTAAAACATGATTATTTACAATTTACACAATTTCATCATATCCTTTTTAAAGAAGGCAAGTTCCCCTAAACATATTCTTAGTGATTTATGTTGTCAAAGAGAAAAGCGTCATAGTATTGATTACTTAAGTTAGAGTATTCCAAAAGTGGAAAAATCTACATTATTGTTAGGATTTGATGCATTTGCACAAGGATTTTAATTACTGTTCCTTATTGAAATTCGATTTTTTATATGACTGTCATTTTAATACACCCAGTGTAGTGATGATGACAACAGTGAAGGCTGATATTATTATACTCATTCTCTCAATATTGAAACTGAAGCTCTGCATGTAGTCAGGTGGTTTTGAACACAGGTATCTGATTTCATAGTTTATTTACTTTGACATATATGGCAATCATTAGTGTTATTTGGCAAACATTTCTATACATCTGCCTTCCAGGAATACAATAGGATTGCACTTTTTGAATCGCTTATAATTGGATGTGACCATAGGAATAGTTTTAACTAATATGAGCGAATTAAGGTGTATCTTCCAGGGTGGAGTATTGTATGTCCTTGTGAGATCCTCGGAGTGACCTCTTCCTTTGCCACAATGACCTTCAGAGTCCAAAATGGCAGCTGCTTTGTCCGTCTGTGTCCCGGAGTGATGGGGGAGGGAGGACAGCCCCAGGATCTATCAGTGAGCATGTAGAATGGAAAAGAACAAACCTTTGTTGTTATAAAGTACTGAGATTTAAGGAGTGTTTATCACTTTAATATAACTAGCCTTTTTTGATGGATATGATACAGATAAAGCAATGGGCAGTATGAATGGCATATTTTCAAAAACAGATATATTTAAATCTGGATTAAGTGCTTGACCAAGAGGTTTGCCTCTTCTGCTTATTTTTATCACCGATTCCTAGGATTGGCTTGTTCGATGACTTCCAATCCTCTGTAACCCTCACTTGGCTTTGCATAGTTGCTGGAGCTGCAGTGTGCCTGGGCTGGCAAATGGTGCCAATTCAGAGGACGTGCTAAGTTTTACCAATAGTCACACTAAGAAACATCATAGCAGAATTGAAGTTATTGAACATTTCTTATTCAGGAGAAGGGATTCTAGCTGGAAAATTGACACTTGTCCAAAATCCCCCCCAAAACGAAATGTCAGCCTGATGTTAGTGCCGTCACATGAGTCTGCCTCTCTGCACTTTATATGCTGCCTTGCTATCCACACTGAGCGCCATCAGGACAAGTGGAAATACATAACTCACGGATCCTCTCACTGCCGTTTGTTAAACCCCACTCAGGCTTTCACAAAACCAATATATAAAAATCTGACTACACAATGCCAAAAATTAGCAACAGAAGAAATAAATGCTCAATTATTCATCCTGTTTATTTCTACTGGATGAACTATCTTTAATTTCACTCCTCTTAAATTGGTTGAGTCAATCGTACCATTATAGTTGTAAGTTAGAATTATTCCAATGAATAATTTGAGGACTGTTTTTATTCTGAAGAATCAGGTCCTAAAAGAAGAAATGAACAATAACTCCAAATCCTGAAGGTCAAATAAATTAATTGAATGTGAACATATGGACCGATTTTATCGATGTTTAAAAACATTAAGCTATTTTTTGTCTCATGAGCAAAATCTTGATTAACTAAACTTTTCTCTTTTCAAACAAATAAAAACTGACCATGATCGTATAAGTGCAGTGTAATTTTATATATGGTATAATTTTTTAAAATCTAATTTTGATATATAATATAAACCTTTATGTAAAACACAACACCGTTTTTTCAAAGATAAAGGAAAGCTAAGGGTAATCATAAAATCCTTAAAATAAATTTTGCCTCAACCATTGCCATCAAGGAGCAGAATTGACTAAAAAAAAAAATAGCTAGTGTTCCTTGTGTTCTATTTAGGAGAGTTATCTTTAATCCCATACCTTTAAAATGATAACTTCTAAACTTGGGAACTTAATTTGATTTTAATTCAAAATTTAGCACTCAGGAAGATTAAAAAGTTTGATATATCTTTATGAGCTGTCAGTATGATAGGTCTGTGAAATAAAACATTAATCCCGGGCATGAAAACCCACCTAAATTATTATTTGACAGAATTGAATGTATAATCAAAGTTATTGATCTACTAGCTTTATATAGACCCAGCCAAACACTGATTTCGTCTATTAAACTATCAAGAGCAGTTTCTATTGAAACATCTTCATTTCCTGAATTTTGTCCTTAAGAGCAGTTGAAGCTCATTGCACTGTAAAAGCAAAATTACCTGGAGCAGAAGGTATTTTTAAACACATGTTTTCCCAAAGTAGGCAGCTGCTCACTGCGTGAATTCTTTGAGGACTGCTGTGCTCAGCAGTTAACTTTCTGAACTTGAAGGTACCAGCCAAGGAAGATAACCTCAGCACATTGTTTTTCTATTATTTTTACTACTATGTTCTGAGTACTGTCAAAGGGCAGATACTTGACAGCAAAGAAATTATTAAAAAAAAAAAAAACTATTGCAGGAAAGGGAATTTTTTAGGTGAAAATATTAATCACAAAACTTCATAATCACTTTAGTATTTTTCTAAAGAGCAGCAAAGCAACTTTATATTGTCTCTACAGAGAAAGGAAACTACTGCCGAACACATTTCCTTTTCTTTTCTTGTTTTATGACTTTTTTTGTAATATTAACTTGTATTTCCCTTTTGTCCAATAAGGGACTGACAGTGTAACACTGAATATCTATTAAGTCAAAATGAAGATAATTTGTATTATTATCACCTGCTATGCCTTTGTACATAGGGATGTGTAAGTACATCTATTAGCTGATAGATCACAGAAAATATGAAGAAATAGGAACACTTTTCCTTGACATGCAAACCAATTGCCAAGTATGATCATTATACTAGGCTAACATTATTTATCACCATTCAAAATGTATCATGTGTCACCCAAATATGCTTCATGATTTGCAGCACTTGAGACCTGTATTGTTAGTGTTTGTGATTAGAATGATAATCTTTTGAAGTTGGAGTCAAGATAAAACCTTAAAAAAAAAAAGGTTTTATATTTGGTTGAGTGAATGCTGGAGAATCTGTTGAGCAAACTACAATTGACCCCGTCCCTGGAAAAATAAGAGAATGACTAACTGTTTATGTTCCCCATCTCTAACACTGAGTCATCAAGAATACAATGCCTTCCTGCCATCAAACGAGAGGAATGAGCAAAGGTCAAACCTCGGGCTGCTCCTTGGTCTCTTCCCAGGAAATTGATGATGTCTTGTGAGAGGCAAGGAGCTAGAATCAATTCAAGAATAACTCATTTTTCCCTTGCGTCTTTCTCTTAGTATGACCTCAAATTCTAATTTTGGCATTGTTCTGCAGTCTGTGAAGCATTTATCTGACATACGTACAGCCTTCTTTTCAGTTGGCAGTGGTTTCCACACTATATGGAAATAAACCTTTACCAAATTCTTACTAATAGCTATAAAAACAAGTAAATATACATTATTCCTTCCGTGGCTAAATTTTATAGACACAATGATTTAGCTGAGACTCATTCAACTGAAAAAGAGGGGTTACCTGATGTGATAGGGAGAACTGTGGTCCCCAAAGATGCTCATGCACTAATCCTGGAATCGGTGGATGTCACCTGAAATGACACAAAGGGCCTTTACACATGTGATTAAGAAGCTTAAGATAGGAAGATTCTCCCGGATTCTCCCAGTGGGCCCAGTGTATTCCCAAGAATCCTTCCCAAAAGGTGTCAAAGGGTCGGAGTTAAAGAGAGATGACAATGGAATCAGAGAATGCAATGATGAGCAGTGAAGGTGGACAGCAGGATGGCCTCTAGGTGCTGGAAAGGGACAGGAAAGGGACCACCGGCAGGAATGGAGTCCTGTGAGGACCTTGACTATAGTCCATGAGACCCATTCTAGACTTCCAGGACTGTAGTATAACACGTTTATGGTGTTTTAAGTCTGAAACTGTGGTTGTGGTAATACGATAAAGCTGCAACAGAAACTAATGCGCCCTATAAAAGATTTTATGCAAATACTCTAAACCATAAGAAAATTCACTGAAAGGATTCCCCCACTGACACTATATGGGCTGTTAATTCAGAAATGAATTAGGTTACTGAACTAAACTCTTTTCCATGTAAATGTTTATTTACTCCAATATATCTGTGTTTATTCCACTGGCACTTCCTCCCCTGCTGAGTCTATATGGGTACTCATGCTGTTTCTTTCCAGTTGCCCCAATAATTGTGTCGGTGTCTTTTGTGTTGTATCTTTGAGATTGCGATCATGTCACCTATCCTTAGTGCCAGACAAAGAAAGAAAAATACTGTATGTTCTCACTCGCATGTGGAATCTAAAAAAGTCAAACTCTAAGAAACAGAGTGGAGTGGTGGTTGCCCGGAGCTGGGTGCTAGGAGATATGGGGCGTTGGTCAAAGGGTACAGACATCAAGCTATAAGATGAGTAAGTCTGGGATCTAATGTACAGCGTGGTGATTATAATTAACAGCATATTTGTCAACTTGAAAATCATTGAAAGAATAGATCTTAAAGTTATCACCACAAACTAAATGGTAATTATGTGAGGATATACAAGTATCGACTAACTTTATTGTGGTAATCCTTTTGCAGTATATACGTGGTTGTACACATTAAAACTTACATATGCTATATGTCAGTAGTATCTCAACAAAGCCAGGAAATATTAAATAAAGACACAGCCCTGGAAAAATTTTCCGGTGACGTGAAAGAAATAGTTAATACCTTGGACGTAAAGGGAAAGAAGTGAATTTCAGAAATGGTAGAGGTACAACTGGGAAAAGAAAGGTGTGTGACTAATAGCCAGAGACCCAGCATAATGAGAATTATCTAGAAGTCATGATGGTGTTCAGCACACACTCTGAAAACTAGTTTTTAAATCTTTTCACAATAGAGCTAATGGAGAAGTGTTAGGAATGATGCAGCAGGTCAGGCCCAAAATCATGCTAAAAACTTTGTTTCCTGACATTTGAATTTAAATATGGCACCTTCGCATACCTGCTCTGGTGGCTTGGTTGTCCATGCTTACCTGGTTCAGATACTCCAGTTTCCATAGTTTACTTCATGCCCCTCTATTATAATTCACTGCACAGTAGATTTTCATTTCAGGCTGCTTGCCTCTAGTTAGCTTTTATGTTATTGCAATCCTATGCTTCAGATAAAGTCCCCCTTTGACTATTCTTAAAAGAAGTCTTATATAAGACTGAGTCTTATATTAAAATAAGACCGGGTCTTATGTTAATTTTTGCTCCAAAAGACGCATTAGAGCTCATGGTCTGGCAAGGTCTTATTTTCGGGGAAACACGGTAATAGATACTCAGTATTCTGTAAAATCTACAGTCTTTGAACAAGTGGGTTTAAAATACAATCAGTATTATCATTGAGATGAATAGTTTAGTAAAGATAAACTTTAAAGCAACCCAGAATGAAAGATGACAAATTTTCATTGACAATTTGCAAATTTAAAATGTATGGGATCTTATTGAACACGTACTGCATGTAACAGTTGGTATTTCTAAATAACTGTTAATTTTAAAAATAATTGTAATCCCGTAAGATATATTTAACCACAACAGTGACACAATCAGTCAACTAGCAAGGATTTAGGAGCTATTTTAGAAATTTATGGGGCCCAAGGTAGTCACTGGCAGTAAAAGTATCTACGATTCAATTGCAAACTTGTAGGCTTTGGCAAGCCTCTGGGTTCATTTGTAATAATAGTATTTAAACGTATTGAGCTCGATATACATGCCAAACATTGTTCTATATGTTTGTATACATGTTATCTCATTTAACACTTGACAGTACCATAAATAAGCGCTATAGTTATCGCTACTTTAGAGATGAGAAAACTGAAGGTCAAATAACTTTGTCATTGTTAAACATAGAATGAAATGGTGAAGCCACATTTTAAACCCTGGCTCCTCCTTCATTGGACCACATAACTTCTGATATCCATAAATATGTCTGAGATTCTGTTTTGTGGGAATCTATCATATTATCAAATTGAGTTTGAGAAAGATGTCCTTGATAATACTACAGGTACAGCAATCTTTCAAAACTTGCAGGTAGCATCATACCAGGGATATCAAAGAGGCACCTTTCTGGCCATTCAGTAGTTTTAAATCAATATTTTCAGCAACTGTGTCATTCAGACTCGTGTGGAAATAAGTGAAATCATTGGCAGTGATATACATTGACATAAGTGAGTCCCAGAAATTTGTTTTTTCTGTGTCTTTCCAGTCAATGACAATATAATAAAATGAATAATAAATTTCTTAAAACTAATAATAAGGGAATTTTATCATGTGAATGTAAAACACAAGTTAATTAAACACCAGTTGCTTAGGCAAAAAAGAGAGGGATAAAACAATAGAGGAAGAAAGAAGAGAGGAAGAGAAGCAGGGGTAAGAAGAAAACCAGGAAGAGGGTTATAAATTATAATGTGGTTATTCTACCTAGTGATCAGGGAACTGGGTATGTGCCATGAAGGAGGGCTGCCGTGTCTGCCACCAGCCTGTTTCTGAGCACTTCTCATAGTGACAGAATCTAGCCTCACGAAGTGTGAAATTCATTTTTAAAGTTAGTATGTATGTATGTGTTAGACAAGATGGTTTCAATTACTTTATCAGGAGTTTATTTTAAAAAACTAGAATTTCTTTCAAAATGGAGAAAAAAATTGGTACTTTTTAACAAACTATATGTCGAATTACAAGTGGTATCTAAATATGGTCATATACATGTGGAGGAAAAAGATGAAATTAAATTTAAAAGGGATTACAGTTTTGACTGGAAGATTTCAGCCAAATACCATCCCTGACTAATTTCCCTTTTCCAAATTGCTTTTGGAAACAAAAATCAAAATTCCCCTTCCTTGCTTATTATACTTTGTAGAAGTCAATTACCAAATATATCCTTTTTTTCCTCCTTGGGCAAACAACGTTTTGCCTAAGTTCAATTTACAAACCACAAATTGCACCAAGATAAATAACCAAGAGATCCAGTTTATTTTTTAGCCAGAGACAATTGTATGAAGATCAGATAAATTTTAAATTTGTGCAAATCATATAATGAGTGATAAAACAAAACCTAAGTTCACCTCTGTACAAAATCTGAGTCTCATCTATGTGAAGAATTGTTTAAGATTAGAAGTTATTCCTTACTTCAACAGTCTGTCCTCCACAGTTGCAGGGAAGACATAAGACTCCGGGGTCAGAGACAAAGGGCATCCTTGCTCACAGAGCAGCAGGCACCATGAGCTTTGTGTCCACGGTACTTCCTTTTGTCTTTCCTCTCCCATTGCAGAGAGATGAGCCCAGGTGTATGCTGCACCCGCTGTAGGTTTGTGTCACAGCTGAGGAAGCGCCGTGTTAGGAACCCTAATTGCATACGGAGGTTGATAGCAGACGTGCCCATCTATGCCCTCAAATAAGATTTTATCTTAATTATTCTACTCAAGAGACAATTTTGAATTCTGCCCTGCAAAGACAGACACTATCCTTTAACTTCTTAGGTTGTTTTTTTAAATATCCTTGAAAAGATTGACCAAAAGATAATCTGATACAATATATGCAGAAATATGAGACTTAGGGATAATGATCTCCCAAAAATACATTCACATCAAAATATTTTACGGAGAATAAAGTTTCCTTAATAAGAAATTCATTGTTTATAGACTAAATATCATCGTGAATTCATCATATTCTGTGTACCACTGTGTGTGTTAGACAATATAAAACCCAATATACTGGAAGATTTACGGAATTTTAAGTTAATTGTGATCATACATTATTTTCACACTGAATTTTACCATAAGATATATCTTTCCTTCTCATTAAATTTCAAAACTGCTGCGAGTTATGAACTGTTGTCGTTATTGTTGCCGTTGTTATTAATACATATCAGACAAAGGCTGTTCATAGAGGTTAAGTCATTGTGCAAAAGTAACAGAGCTAAAACCTTTTTTGCTAAAATAAACAATGCTGCTTTATGAAAATAATTACCAAAAAATGAAGTTCCTCACTTTGCTTCAGATGTGAGGATTTTAAGAGTAAATGAATGATTTTTTTTCCACATTATTTGTTACTTTTCTCTGAATTTTTCAGTTCGGATCAAAGTTAGCTGGAAAATGGAGTCTCTTTCTTAGAGAAGAACTTACAAAGTACAATAGGAAAATAACTTAGAAGATGACAAAAGAATATCATTTCCATCAATTACTATCATTGTAATCGTAGCACTGCCTTAATTTCTGTAAACCTCCTTTTTCAGTAAAATAAGGATAATATTAGTTACAAGAGAGCTTTATTCTGCAGATTAAATTAGATAGCATTTATACATTTAACATAGTAGGTGTGATAATTTTTGTAGTCTTAGTAACTTATTTCAACTTCATTTTTCCCCTTCTCTTTTAAAGCTACTTGACATAAGGAATTTGAGTTGTTTTAGTAAATTAGAAGACAGAGATTTTCCCATATAGAATAAAGAACTGCTCCATTAATTTTTTCACAGCATCATAAATCACTTTTTTAAAAATAAATAATTTGGAGCACATATGTCTCGGTGTTCTAAATAAACAGAGCCTTCTCCTAAAAATAAATACATACATACATACATACATACATAAAGAGACCTTTTAGTTATTAACCTGTTGATTTGTGTTCTAGTAGAAGCACATGATTTCTAGTTCAGCAAATGTTACAATATTTTGGTTGTTTGGGTCATTTGTGTGACCTGTTAACTCATGTATATGAAATTATAATTTTATGGTCCCCTTACAACTACTTGTAAAACTTGAAGATGGTGTGAAATTCTGTAGAAACACATTTCGAAGTATATCTTAAATTTATTTTCACTTTATTCTCTATATGAAAGTAATTTTCCACTGTGCATGTATTTTCTTTGGAATTCGTAAGTTTCACTTTATATGCTTTTAATATTTTTGCATATTTTGAGTGATGTTTTTGTTTAAGTCAGTAGCTAGTGCACATTGATGCAATTATTCCTCTTGCCTTTTGCACGGTTTTATTTTATATTGAATGTATTTTCATTGTATCACTGAAATAGAACTTTACATTTTAATTAACATGATGTGCTGCTATAAATTTCACATAAAAATGGGTTCGATATGATATTACAGATACTGAAATATGCACAGTTCCCGTTTTTACCCTACACACAAGTATCAGAAGTACTCATATACTAGGAGTAGACCAACAACAGTTCAAAAGCCAAGTCTGGCCCGCCACCTGTTTTTGCTAATAAAGTTGAATAGACCATAGCCCAACGCAATCATTTATGTATTGTTAATATAGGCTTTCTCATTAAAACGGCAGAGTGAAGTACTTATGACAGAAACCATATGTCTCTCGAAGCCTAAAATATTTACCTTCTGGTGTTTACCAAAAAAAACAAAAAAACGTTTGATGGGCCCTGCATAAAGCACTTACATATGTGTTACTTGCAAAACAAAAAAGCAATTTATTGTTACATTATTTTTGTTATTATGCAAATGATATTGAAGTATATAGGCTAGAACAGAAGCTAAGGTTAATTTATTATTGAAGATAGAAAAAGATTTTTAATAAAGTCAGTGCAGCCTACCTGCACAGTGTTTATCAGATCTCCAGTGGTGGACACTGATGTCCCAGGCCTTCACGTCCACTCACCACTCACTCGCCGACTCACCGGTCCTGCAGAGTCCATTCATCGTAAGAGCCCTGTATAGGTGTTCCGTTTTCTATCTTTTATACAGTATTCTTCCTGTATCATGTCTGTGTTTAGGTACACAAATACATTATGTTACAGTTGCCTGCAGGATCCAGTACATATGCTGTGCAGGCTTGTGGCCCAGGAGTATCAGCTGTATCCTGTAGCCCAGGTGTGTGGCCGTAGGTTGTACTGCTTAGGTTTGTGTAGGTGCCCCTGTGATGTCTGCACAAGGGCAAAATCCCCTATGACACATTTCTCAGAACATGTACCCATTATGAAGTAACACATGACTGGACTATAAGTATGCTTAAGAATTATTAAAAGCAATGGGCAGTTGAAGAAAAATAAAAGCTATATAAAAAAATGGAACTACTAGAGTTAAAAAACATAAAATCTGAAAAAAAATTCACTAGTTTTGATTAACAACAGGTTAGGTACTGCAGGAAAAATAAAGCGATTGAAGACAGAGCAATAAAACTAAAATTAAACATAGAGAAATGCTAAAAATCAAACAGAGCTTCACGGAGCTGCACAAAAATATTGACTGGCTTAGAATATATATTACTGGTTTTCAGACGGAGAGAAAAAGAGTAATAAAATATTTGAAAAAGGAATGACTGAATATATTCAAAGTTCACTTAAAAGTATACATGCTTCAGTCACAGAGGGCAAGGGAGGAAGATAAAGAAATATACTCTGTATACAATTAACGTCATACTTTAGGATGAAAATAAAATGAATTTCTCCCAAGAGTAGGAATAAGGCAAGAATAGCCATTCTTAATATGTCTATTAAACTTTTTACTGACCATCATCAAGCTAGTAGAAAAAGCAATAAAAATATATAACATGCAGATTAGAAAGGAAGAAGTAATACATGCTTTGTCTTGCAAAAGTTTATATAGAAAAATTTTAAAGCAGGGTCTGCATACGTTGCTTAAACATTTCAGGTTTGCAGGGCATACAGTGTCTTTTGCACCTACTCAGCTCTGAAACTGTGGTTCAAAAGCAGCCATAGAGAAAATGTAACTAGAGGGCAATATCTGTATTCCAATACAATTTAGCTTACAAAGAAGGACCAGTGGTGTCACTGAACACAAAGGGGCAGAAAACCACAGGGCCTATCCTTCCCCAGAAACACCCAAACCTGACAAAAACTGTCAGAATCAACTTTATTGGAGCCATGGAAAATATTGTGAGATTTACAGCAACCAAGAAGTGCTTAGCTAGGAGAAAGACCACTGAAGCAGGGTACGAGGTCTTTGTGGCACATTAACTCACCCTTACTCAACAGAATTCATGGAGCATCTTACCAGGTGATAGTTTGCATTAAAGGGCTGAAAATATAGGAGGAAATACAAGGGGCGGAGGAGAGAAATGCTGTTCTGTGTCATTAAATTCCAGTGACAGCAATAGTTAGTACGTAAAAAGTGTTTCTCTGTGTCTCAGTCACTTTTCTACATGTTTTATGTATGTCAATTCATGCAGTCTTCACAGCAACCAAGTAAGCCACATTCCATGATCTTCGTTCCTGCTTTACAGATGAGACAATTAACTGGCCCTCAGGAAGTGGAAGAGCTAGGGTGTAAATTCACACCCGTTATCCAAGAGTTCACACTCTGAAATTCTATGTGGCCCTACTTTTTCCTGTGCTGATTATTCTGTTGTATAATTTGATGTACAGTGTGAAGGGCTTGATTATGACTGGAGAGAATGTGTCTAGATCCACCATGGAATGAAAGCACCGTGAGGTCGCTTTCTGGATGGAGAGTAGCCTTATGACAGTGATAGTGAGTGAAATTAATGTTGAGAAAAACACAGTCACACAAGGGGATCCACTCAATTCATTGCCCCAAACATCATCCAGTATTTAGGATATAAAGAGAGAATATTGAATGACAAGTAGATATTGGTAGTGCACATTATTCTAATATATGAAAAATAACTTTGGAGACCCGAAACAGTACGTGGAAAGTATAAGGGTATTTAAATATTTCTGGAATGACTGTCAGGGTTATGTTTACTAAAGCATTCCTTGTTTTATTTTTATACCTTAATAGCAATTATATAAAGGTAAATATATTCCTGATTATTAGATATGCTTTTCCTTTAAGTTTTGTCTTTGTATCCTGTTTTGTTTCAATTTACATTTATGTTTAAAACTTGTTTAATTACTCCTTTTTAATTTCCTAGTGTTTGTATTTTTGTGTCTTTAAAATTTATCTTTGAAAGAGAGCAGATTTAAATATTTTTTGATGTTTTCTTTTGATTATGCCATTTTTTGTTCCTAATTTATTAGTGATTTCTGTTTTAGTTATAGTTATTTTGTCATCCTTCTAGATTTATTTTCTGGTCTCTACTTCAGCATCATGTGTTTTTTATGGTTTTTTTCCTGGCTTCTTTAAAAGCACCATGTAGTTTTCTGAGACTATACATTGACATGGAGAGATGTCTTAAGACACATTGATAGCGTATGTAAAATTTTTTGAAACAGGGAACATATTAAGATATGTTGTATATGTAAATAATCACACACATGGGTACCTGTATGTTATATTGCTATATAGGTGCTTATATAAACTTTATATATACACTGTATATATGTACAGATATATACTTTGTGGATAGTCACACTGATCAATATATATGCTTAAGAATGGTTATTTTCCATTGTGGAACTAGATATCTTTTTAAAATTTTTGCTTCTTTTTTAAAATGTTTCTACAATGAGCATATATGTTTGCATATTATTTCTAAAGAAAATAATGGTTGAAATGTTAACTTGATGAACTATATACAGTGCCTCATAGGATCAGAGCTTGTTACAGAATGAAAGTTGTGTGTTGGGTTGACGAGTAAATAGGTTTATCGGCATATCTACAACAGAGTATTGATGATAGAGACCAAATTTCACTTGAGTAAGAATTAAAGGGCATTTACAAGTCAATTATGCCACAGTAAAGCTGCAATTAGAAAAAAAATGAAGGCCAAAGGAAAACGTGGAAGAAGAAGTAAAGAACATTGTTTCAAAAAGAATCCAGGTCCAGGAATCAAGGGCAGACACACAGTTGCTGTGTTGCTTTTTGCAGATGGAAGAGATTTGATATATCCATATGCTGGTTTCAGAGAGCGGTTGAAGATACAGAGGAAAAAGGATATATTGGATAAACTAAGGATTCTCCAGGGAGAAAAGTAGATAAAATTTAGCTCCCAGGTGGAGAGATATATCTGTCGAAGAAGGAAGAATGCTTCTTTTCAATTAGCAAGGGTGAAGACAATTGATGATATAGAAATGAAGAGTGGGGCACGGATTTTGATCGATGAAAGAAATGTAGAAGCTATACTCCGATTTGAAATGTTTGCTGAATCAAATACATTCCTTCCTTTTGTTCTATGATTTACATATAAGCAGCAGCATGTTGTCACATAGAGATCACAATTAACGGCCTGCAGGCTACTCTTGGCTCATGGAGGTTTTTGTTTATGCCTCAGAGAAATTAGAGGATTCCAAATGAAAATCTGGACATCTGCTTTGTTTTGAAAATGGGAAGTATTCTTTTGGTGAGTCTAAAAGGTCCCACAAGGACAATATCTTTGAAAGTTATGACCCCTAGCACAGGCTAAGCTGTTTTAATTTTCTTTGGCCAGACATATTATAAGAAATCTCCAGCCTTACATGGACGGCTCCAGTCTCTGCCACATACCAGGGGCCCTGCTCTACAAAACCTCCAACAGCTACCCATGACATTCATCCATCGTGTACAATGGAAACTCTGAGTCACTGAATTAAAGGTGCCCATGGGAGCGGCAGGGAGGGGACAGCACTATTCGATCCCAAGAAATCAGTAACCAATGTGTGAGAATTGGGATGGAGGGGCAGTGACCTGCAATGGTTTCAATAAGGTCCTTCTATCTCAGAGCTGTGAGGCAGAAATTGCCAACCTGCCCTGTGACATTTGTGACTAGTCGGCCTGGTAGGTCAGTAAGGCTGAAGTGCCCACCTGTACGAATGGCCATTTGTAGGCCCTCGTTCAAAATCCTATGACAGTGGACTCATGTTCGAAATTCTGGAAAATCAGTGTTAGACTTATTTCCCTATGTAGTTGCATATTTTCTCTTTTGTGTTTTCAGTAATATTTTAATGGGAGTTCAGAGATGAGTACGTCAGGGATCCACAAGTCAAACTAACACCATTTTAACCCAAGTATTGACTCTATAACTCTGTTACCAGTTCACCCACTTTTGCTCCCCTCCGCGCATTCTAGACCCTGTATTTATTTATCTTCGTGGAATGTATGTCTAAAGGAAAGGCACAGAGGGAGACGGAGGGGGAAGGAGAGGGAGGTGGGGAGAGGGAGAAGGAGCGAGAAATGGGAATGGGTCCCGAAAACTCATAACTTCTGAATGGAACACACTTGTTTGTCCACAAGGTTAATTCAAAAAACAAAGAAACAAACAATATTTACAAGAGCCATTTTTTGCGCAAACTACCTATGCATGCTCCAGGCTGGAAAGAGAGGGATACTGAGTGAAAGCAATGAAGGAAGAGGCTATAGGCCCACGGGAGTGGGCTGGGACCCCAGGGCCTTTGGAGAGAAGCAGAGGGACTGTCGCAAGATGCCCATTCCTTACTGCTGTAAGTTCATCACCAGTACCGAGGGCCAAGTCAGCTCCTACGTGACCTCCTTCCTCATGTCAGAACGTGAACTGCCTGGATCCGAGAAGCTACCTGGATTGGCTTACCAGTTGGCTTCAGCTTCAGAGCAGAACATCCATCAGCTGCAGGAGGTTTAAGATGCTCAGCCCTGGCCTAAGACGGACTGCCTCCCACCCACTCCATGTATTACAGTCAGCAACATCAAGGATACTTAAATGTTCCTCAGGAAAGGGAGTGGGCTCCTAGACGTTTAGTACCGTCCGAATTGTGCCTCCAATTCTCAACCAATAAGTAAGTCCTACAACGTCTGTGATGTGAAACAAAAATGCCTCGTTAGCATCCTTACGTCACAGACCAGTATTTGGGTCAAATTGATTAGCAGTAGCTGGAGATCTTTCCTTGACTGGCACAGAGTTAAACCACACCACACGCATTGAGGAAATTAGGTATAATCCTGAATGCACATGGCAGCATTTGTTGCATTTTAAACCTCCCTCTCTTTCCCCCTCCCTCTCCCTCTGTGCCTTTCCTTTAGGAGAAAGTAGCATGATTGTTTTCCTTTTTTCTTTTTTGCTTTTTTTTTTAATTTTTAGAATATCACTCTGACTGCAGTGTGGAAAAGAGACATAGTGAAGTTAGAAGACAGTTTAACTGGGAGGGAGTGGGAGGAACACCTGGGGAAAAGTCTTACAGTGACATTAAGATCATGTGACCGTGAATAAGTTATTTAATTTCTTGAAACTTAGTTTATTTATAAAATGATAATAATAATTGGCACTGCGTTATGTTGTGAGATTTCAACTGTATGGTTCCTAGGACCACCTGATTCTGTGCCAGCCACATAACCTAAGCGTCTTCCACCAAAGTGTTAATTCCCTCAGGGTAGTGCGTCTAAGTTCGTAGTCAGCACTTAAATGCTGCCTCCATGAGTGATGACTATGTGTGTAGTAGTTATTAGTATACGCTCGTGTAAGAGATGCTGTTTGGAACAGGCTCCATTACCATGGGCTTCTAAAATGTATGAAGTATTTCATTTCCTTATTTTGAATGGTTTTTCATAAACATGATTCATCTAGAAAATATACCCGTGTGTATAATTAATTGAATATGTGAGGAACACAGTAGACTTTTAGGGACTTTTCTTGGATGTTTCAATGTACATATGAAATGCATATATTTAAAGTAAATGGAAAGCCACATCAACAGAAAACATTAATTCATAAATATATGTAACCCCAAAATGTCACAACACACAGGTCATAATTATTTAAATCTAATATTTAGCAATTAATCAATTTTCCCAAATGACTTCATAATTATGCTTAATACGCTTACCTAATTAATGACAATGCTACCTTCCCTTGAGTTTCCTTGTTGTAATGCTCAATCTTTCAAGCTTAGATGAAGATTTCCTTTTGGAAAACAGGAATCTTTTCATTTGAAACACTGGGAGTATTTTTGTTATGCTATCTATCTTTTGAACAGTTAACTTGTTTGAGAACATATTATTAAAAGGAGATTTTAAATAAAGCTCTGATCCATCTGCCAAGGAAATGCAAAGAACTGTATTGACAACTGAATCCAAAACTCATGTTTGCACGTGGTTCAGACTGTAATCATAATGTTAGAAACAGTAGGTGGTTACCAACCCCTATGACTGTTTCTGAAAAGAAATCTACTGCAAGAACTGACTCTGGGTGGTGAGCACACAGTGTGATAGACAGATGATATATTATAGAATTATGCACCTGAAACCTATGTCATTTTACTAACCACTGTCACCCCCAATTAATTTAATTTTAAAAAATCTCCTATATACAGCATGAGATTAATTTCCAAGTATAAAAATTTCTTAAGTCTAAACTGTAAGAGACCCATTAAAAACAATGCATACGTATTCAATTCGATAAAATAGGGCTGTGCACTAGTGGTATGAAAATATTTTAGTCCCTGCAAGTAAAATATTCTTTCAAATACTAAACAATCCACGTGAGTATTTAGCAAGAGAAAACTCACTTGAAATATTTATGCTTAATTTCCATCTGTACGTTTTCTGTCTAACAAGGAGCCAACACAGTGGTCCAAAGTGCAATCGGACTATTTGGTCTACAGCCTAGTAGCTGAGGGACCCAGGGCAACTAGTAATCGTTCTTTGACTCAGTGTGTATATCTCTAAGATAACACAGCTATTGATCTCCTAAAATAGTTTGGAAGATACAGTAAGGTCGTCTATATCAAACCCTTAGAAGAGTATCACGTATGTATAAAATGTTACATAAATGAGCTATGATGACCCTTGCTGGTTTATATAATAATGTAGCCAGTGGCATCACTGGGCTGTTCATAAATTCATTAAGAAAGCGAGGGAAACATACATGCAAACCAGTTATTTTAGTGCCAGGTGCCATGAAAATTAAGCAGACATCCTATGGCAGACAAGTGTGCGTGTGACTCCTTACCAACATTACTCATTAACGCTTCAGTATTTTAGCTAAGTCACTGTGAAAGGAAAGAAGTTCCTAAGTTTGATTCAGTAAAGTACTTTCACTCCCACGGTGTCAGATGATGATTTTCAGATCCAGCTGTGGTATAGCTATTAGGTTGTTTGTCATAAAATCATTTATGATGAAGCTTTTCTAATGGGAAAACAGTACGTTTTTTTTGTTTCTTGTTTTTCCCAATCCAACTAAACTCCTCTCTTCCTGTCCACACTAGTGCTCAGTCAGACAATCACTTTACTGACCACTGTAACATGGGTGATAATGCAGATTAAGTATTTTACTGAAATAGCATCCACTAATATAAATTCCAAACATTTTAAGACATCTTTGTTTTAAAAATACATTCCAAAACTCTTCCCTGAACATGTTGTGTGGCTGTCACACAACCCAAGTTCAGAGCTGAAGTGTCTTAAACATGAGTTATTTCAGGAACACATGAAGGACATGTGATGATATCAGGAACTAGATTATTTCTGTTTCTGTTTTGTCATCAGGTGATAGTTTTGCCCTCAGTTTGGCTCCCTTCACAGTCACAGTAAATTCTGAGGTCACAGCAAGACACAATAATCACCTGAGGCAGGAAGAAAACTAATTTTCCTATGTCTCTCCTTTAAAAACAAAATTTAAAGAGAGAAAGAGAGAGGGAAATCTGACTGACAACATGATCCACTGTCTGTGTACATCTCTTTGGTCAAAAACAAGTCGTATGCTCACCCTTAAACCAATCACTGACAAAGGGAATGGCAACCTCTGTGCCTTAGAACCAAACAAAACTTATATTTGAACAAAAAAGGAAGTCATCTTTCCCTCAGAAACATGGTGAAAGGATGATTGCATTAAGGAAAAGGGGATTATGTTTTTCTAAAAAGAAAGGGGAAGAGAGCATGGGTTAAACAATAGTGCCTGCTTAAACAATTGGCCTTACCTTTCTCGTCAAAAATCATAAGTAACTGCGTATTTGATTATCTACAGATGGAAAAATATTAGACTTTGCTAAGCCATTGGAAATATAATCATCAAATTGATATTATAACAGAATTAGCCAAATTTCAGATGGATCATTAATAACTTCTTTAATTCACTTTCCATCTTTTACAACTTGACCAAAAAACTGACAGTTTATTATATGCCAGGCCTGAATTAGGTGGTAAATAGACCCTGCTAAATAAGGCACATATGGTGAACACATGATGTTAATAATAAGCTTAGAGTGATAGGCCAAGCATGAAACAAATACAGAGAGATATAGATAGATAGATAGATAGATAGATAGATAGATAGATAGATAGATAGATAGATAGATAATAGATAGATAATGAGACAAAATGAATAATATGGAGGAAAATTGCAGGGTACTATGAGTGAGAATAATGTGTGCTGGGGGAGATATGTTAGTTCATATGATCTGGGGATCTGAGGGGGTCTCACTGAGAAAAGCTCATGTAAATTGAATCCCAAAAGACGAGTGTCATTGGCCAATACTATGTGAGCAGAATTAAGCTGATACGTCTGGTGGAAGTTTCTAGAGCCTGCACGTATTCTCTTTGTCCTCTTTGAAGTTTCCAGCAGTCTCTAGAAAAATGGGTGATTCCATTTTTAGGAGAAATGTAATGCAGGGAAATTGTGAAGAACAAGGACATGAGAGACAAATAATTCTTTTTGATAAAGGTCCCTGAGATGTGAGGGTCTTTTTTTACTGAAGCATAAACTAGCTCACCCAAACTGATATAAGGATACAATGTTATCTTGTTTTATGAAGAAAGAAACACTGGCTTTAAACTCTGGGCTAATCAGATTCTGCCACAGATCACTAAGGGCTCTTGTTTTCCTTTAATCTAGCAGTTTTCAATCTTGGTTGACAAAGCTCTAGCACCCTGTAGGGACCACATGGGATAGCAGGGAGCGGGGTGGGAGAGCTGGTGAGGGGCCGGAAAGGCACACAAGTCCATTTCAACCATTTCAGTGCTACTTCAGTGGGATGCTCTACCCTGCTCCACACTTTGAGATTCTATGTAAGATTTTAACTACCCAAATTAGACTCCTCTCAGTTTATTGCAATAGACCCAGTCTGAAAGAAGACTATGTGAGCAGAACGGGAGAAGTAAGCAGAGTACTATAAAAAAAGTAACACTCAGAGAGGAAAAATGTCTTTCTGTGTCTTCAGCTGTCCATTGGGGCAGCCCTCCTGGGCAGATACAGACACCTTCGATCTCAAGGGCTAATGATGACCATCGCTCAGCTATAACTTCTTTGTGCTTTCCGTGAGGATTTTTCTCCTGGGAGCATTGTCCTGAATAAGGAAAATGGACATTACACTCTCTTGGGGAGTATCATTTCTCTTGATGTGTTAATGATTTATTGTTCTACATTTCTCTCTATTGAGTAATAATCTTTCATTTGGTCAGTATGTCACTCTCCTATGAATGTGGCTGTGAGCCATTTCCACTAAGGTCATGCTGTTCCAAGCACATGCAAATATTACAAACACATCCTAGAATTTATAACCTTATCTTAGTCTGCAACTGTGAGGTGCTGTCTGGGCAGGGAGCCAAACTATTTATATCACAGGCCTCATCTCTACCTCACTGGTATGCACCTTTAACATTAGGCAGCCTTGCTTTATTCTTTATTTGTTAACATTTTTTCTACTTTTAGCACAGTCAAAAGAACTGAGAAGCTTAGTTGCTCTGCTCTCACCAGAGTATGAATTCTATGAGGAGCCTAAGTACCTGACTTTGAGTGTACAGGCTTTTTTTTCCCCTCTTTTTTCCAGAGTCCTAAGCCACACTTTAGGAGAGATTTATGCTATCCTTGTGTCTGTGACAACTACTGGTACTTCAAAATGTCCCTAACCTTTCAAGAAAACACATTTAGCATCAGGAACATTGCATGCCTACTGCAGAAATTTCAACCTTGCTAGAATTTTTTATTAAATACTTGAAATACTAAAAGTGATGTTATTATGTCATGCAGTGCTACACCAATATAAACCATAATTTTTAACACTGAATGATTCAGAACTAGGAAACAAACCGTAAAAGAAGATAAATACCAGCACACATTATAAGATGGGATTTTTTCACAGAAAAATTTCACCCATGGAGCTATTATGAAGCTAATTACGTGACTACTGTTTTCTTCTCTCTTTCAGATGAGTTTTCTAAAGAATATTTAAAATGAGAAACGTAAATATCTGGGGAATAAAATTGTAATCAAGTCTTAAATTCAGCTTCTCATAAATTAAAATTCATGACATCATTTGAAATGCTTTGGAGAGAGCAAACTGAACAAATGACAATTGAAAGTTTATAAAACAAAACAAAACACAAAAACATAAATATCTTGCTTTTCCCCACTACCCTTTATTACCGTTCATTTAAACTGAATTTGAAACTCAAATTTCTCACTGCAATACCTAGGGAAAAAACACAAAACACCCTTTGGTAAATTTGTATTGATAGGTTTAATTTTTTGTGTCTTTATTCCCCAATTAGATTTTCTCTTTTTCTCAAAAGCTCTGAAGTAGGAGAAACCTTTGATATGGTATTATTTTAAATATCTCTCTAGCAATGTATGTGTTATTAGTGATCGTCATGTTCTTAACTGATAGATGAATAGCACTGAATTTTATCTAAAACATCAAGACAACAAACAATGACATCACCTAGGCATTTTTTTGGATAAATATTTATCTCTTTTAAAAATTCACTGTCATACAGTGAAAAGGGGTTTTCATTGGCCCATTTAGTAATCAAATTTGATTCAATTTCTCCAAATTCACTTTTTTTTTTTCTATTTTGGTAGTTACCTATAATTTTGACTGTCATCTTTTATCACTAGGTCAATTTTATTTTTAAGGTGTGTGATCGTCAAACCAGTTGAAACATATGCCACAAAATTAGACTTCAGACACACAGACACACATTCAGAACTTTGACATATGTTTTGTAGGACATAGTGCTTTAAGGTTTTATAAAATTGTAATATGTTTAAATCTTTCTTTAAAACCAGGAAATAGTTTTATTTTCTTTCTCCATTGTTCTTGAACTCTTATCTCTGTCTTAAGCCATTTGCTTATTCATACTTTGATTTTGGATTCCGATTCCGATTTTTCTCCTTTCTCTGATACCAACTTTTGATTAACCTTTTAAAAAGAAACAACAGACCCAAAATGGAGTCACTCATGCTAAGCGCCACCAAGACTTAATACGTGACCTAACTGCCATTCATGTCTCTCCCAGGAGTGGGATTTCAAACCAACCAGTCTTGAATTTCCTGACAGACACTAGTGAGTCAGTCTGCCTGAAAACTCCCCTACCTTCACTCAGGGAAGGTGAACTCACCTGAAATAATCCACTCTTTTTAATCCTGGCCCTATCCTCTCTCCAGTTTTATACGATTCCTCAGAGCTCCCTTCTATTTGCTAGATAGAATGCTGTCTAATTCAAGAATCCTCCAGAAAAGCCAATTATTCTTTTTTTTTTTTTTTTAATTTTTTTTTCTTTCTTTTTTTTTTTTTATTTATTTATTAGTTTCAGGTGTACAAGACAAGGTAATACTTAGACGTTCATCATTTATATCCCTCACACTGTGAACCCCCCTCCCCCCATCCACTATCCCTCCGACCTCACACTGAACCATCACATTATATATATAAAATTATAGTTGGCATTCATTAATGTTTAGCTTCTGGTGTACAATGCCATGATCGGGTATCCACAGTATCCCTGAGGTGGTCTCCCAAATAGGACGCATGTCCATCGGATACCCAACAAAATCTTTACAACATTATTGAATACCTTTCCCAAATTAATTTTCAAAAAAACCCTGAGGCCATCTTGTGGTTACCAGCTGCTTCCAAATCCCTTCACCTTTCCCCTTATCCCCAACCCCCCCCACACACCCATTTAACAACTCTCGGTTTTTCCTTTGTGTCCCCAAAACTGTTTCTGATTAGTTTATTCACATAGTCTTTTCTTTAGATTCCATATATAAGTGAGATCATATGACTCAGTTAAATTTTTGTTTTTTAACAAGCTTTAGTTATTTTACTTACATCTCAGAAGGATAGATTTTTCTTTTATGGTGGAAGGATAGGATTAACCAAGCATACAAAATATGCTGTTTTTTAATAGTAGTGAAAGGGGAACAGAATCTGTCACTGCAATAGAAATGCATGCCTCTTTGGCATAAGGATGATTTTACGCTCCTTATTTTAAAAAAACTGCAGACAGAGGCCCTGCAAACTTAATAGAAGTTACCCTTTTATGAAAAACATTTACATTTATGAGGGAAATCTGTATGTGCAAGGGTGTCTCCCTCACTATACCAGAAAGAGAGGGTTGACCCAATCTCTAATATTCTTATCCTTGAAGAAGGCAAGGATTTAAATCTGCATAACAACCTTGCCCATATTTACTGTTGCTAACTTCCAATCATCTTCTTTTGTCCCTAGTTAAAGGTGGTATTTAAAGAGAGATCTTCTGCCATTTTGGAGTTACTCATTTTGCGTGGGTCTCTCTCATGAATACAGGAGGTATCCATGTTATGAAACTTCTGTTTACTTTTCTCCTGTTACCCTGTCTTTTGTTGACAGAGGTGGCTCAGCCAAGAACCTGGAAGGTTAGAGGAAAAATTATTTCCCCCCCCACACACATCATCTTCCAGATATGAATTAGAAACAGAACCAGCTCTTCGCACACCGGCCTGATGGGAATTGTAGCCTGTAATGCCAGGCACTGCATTCCTCTCGGTTCAAAACAGAACATGAATGATTGCATTTGCAAGTCAATGAAAAGAGTGACATGTGAAAAACTCTTTGTTATTAATATTCTGCGAGGTGGTCATTTACCTTAAAGGAGAACACTTTTAGAAAAATTGAAACAGTAAAATTGCAATTCAGAACAATGAGTATTTTATTCCAAAGTTGCTCAGGAATATATTAGAAGAACCCAGGGGTGCATTTTAAAAGGCCTATTCCTCCTGATACAGAGAAAATCAAATACTCTATGCCATGAGTAAAAAAGGATTTTCCCTTGTACATATAATTACCTTTTGCATTCAACACCCTGTCCTTGGTAGCTTTGATGTTTAGACTTACCCACATTTAAAAAAGTATAAAAAAATATGAACTGTCTGTAAACCTTCCCCTAGATCTTTCATAAGCATTTGTGCCACGATTGATTCCTGAATCTCTCGTTCTGAAGAATTGTAGAAGTGGATAATGTCCTGAACTTGGGTGTCAAACAGACAAGATAGAAGCTCTCACATTAGAAATTATATATGTGTAGCCGTAGACATTGGGTCCCCAGTGTTCACAGGTCATAATTCTGTAAATTTATACAATATTTCAAGCTTTGAGCATTTGTACCTTCTTAGTGAAACTTCTTAGAGCCCTAGGAAAAGATTGATATTCAATGTAACTCTTTTTTTGGGTATCTCCATAGAAAATATAAGAGATCCTTTACAAATGTTTTTATTTACTTTTTACGCACAGTCAAAACATCTAAAAAATGTTATTCTTTTAATTAAGAAATGGTTAAAAAGGTGATTTAAACAACTGTCATTTCCACAGTGTTAAAATGTGTATTAAATCCTTGTTCCTTGCAAGGCTGTTTACTTGAGCTGACCCTTAGCCTGGGGCTGTCTGTGCATGTATACAAATACTGTGTTGGGAGGAAGAATTTTTCCCTCTACCCTACAAAGTTTCCTTTGGCTTGTCTAATAATCAAATCGACAAGAGACAGATTAACAACTTTTATTTTATACAAGTACATACAGGAACCCGTTATAGGAGTGGTTCAAAGACACAAACGTGAAATGAAGTATGTATGCCATCTTCAGCCAAGGGATGAGAATAAAAATGTATTTCTGGTAATAATTTTTATAGGCAAGGCTTCCAATTTAAGTTCTTTAATGAAGAGGTAAAATTGTTCTATTGGCCCCCCCTCTGTGTCTCTGTTACTGTTAGCCCAAAATAATCCTCATGCGAAAGCAACACATCTTGGAGACCTGTTCTGAACCCCTTCAATAGACTATCTTGATGACTCAGGAGAGTGAAGGATTTCTTAAATAAAAATGTAGTGAAATAAGCCAATTATAGAAAGACAAATACTACATGATTACATTTATAGGAGTTATCTAAAATAGTTGAATTCATGAATCAAAGAGTCCAATGGTAGTTGCCAGGGACTGGGGGTGGGGGAAGAGTTACTAATCACAAGGCATGGCGTTTCAGTTAAGCAAGATGAGTAAGGTCTAGAGAGCTACTATGCAACATGAGCCCACAGTTAACACACGGTATTGTGCAGGAGCACATTTGTTAAGAGGTTAGATCGCATGGTAAACACTCTTACCACAAACACACAAAGAGACATGAGGACATTTTTAGAGGTGATGGATGTGTTTGTTACCTTAATTGTCATGATGGCTTCCTGGGTGTATGTGTATATCCAAACTCATCAAACCGTACTCATTAAACGTGCAGTTTTTTTGTCTATCAATTATACCTCTATAAAAGCGTTTTTAAAAATCTGACCAAATGCAACTTTGGTGACAAGATAAAAACCACAATTTTGAATACTTCCAATTTTATAAAAAACATGAGAAAAATAAGATAAGACCAATTCACTTACTGTGAATTGGACACATTCTTGGTTAGTACACTGAAAGGAAAATATATGAAAAGTAATAAAGCCTACACAGTGGTTACAATTTTATGTCTGTAACATTGTTCTTATTTTTTATACATTATGTTTCAATGCAGGAACAAAGAAAATGCTTACTTGTGTAGGGGGAAAAAAAGGCATAATCCAAAGAGATGGTTATCTTAAGAAAAAGTGATATCATTACTGTAGTTTACATTCTTAAACTCAAATAACATAAGAGATGTATAAATCTTTAAGGATCTAGAATCAAGTCTCACTCAAAAGTAACATTTTAAAACAAATTCTGAGGTCTGGGAAGGATTTTTATTTCATTTTTCTTTTTTTCACAACTTTTTCAACTACCTAGAAGCATATTTTGACCACCAATCTAGTTTTTCAGATTCTATTTCTGGTTCCACAGATTGTATTATCAACTACCAGAATAGTACGTAATCTAGCTACTAAATATTTATAAATGGTAAAGGAATGTTCTTATCCCTCTACCAAACCAATAGCTTGCATTACATTGATAATCTGTTCCCTTGGTCAAAAAAAAAAAGAAAAAGAAAAACCGCAACAAAACAAAACATAAAAAACAAAAACAAACAAACAACCTATCTGAAGAAACCAACCAGTTTATAAAAGAAAGTTATGAGCTATCTATTGTTTCCATTTATTATTCAAAGCACAAGTGTTTCTTTAATGTCATTTCGTAGGTTTCTGGGACACCAGAAAATGTAGCAAAGCATGCAATGGATTAACAATATAAGAACACAGGAGAATTCTAGATGTTTATCTGTTTACATTTTGATCCCCTACCTAAATTTTAATCAGTGCACATTATTGAAATAGCCACCAGCTAAATTAATTATTCAGCATAACAGAATTCTAAATTGTCCCTAAAATAAATCAAGCTATGCAAGTGTAAAGCTCTTGAGGTTAGCTCTGTGTGCTGTTGTTTTGAGAAAAGTAAAAAAAAAAGATAATTCCCTTGCCCACAGTTATTTATGATCTACTGGAGAAGAAAAATTAACATATACCAAACACTCTGAAGCAGATACAAAGCATCCCAAGTGTTAGTATTAAAGAAACAGTGGGTTTTGTTCTTCTGAACTACAAACACTGATGATGGATAACAATGGGATTTTAATTTCAACGACAATTGGTCCATTACGGATTGTTCTGTTGAAACCATTAAACATTTTATATTGGTAACTAAATGGAATTAAGTCTGTTCAATTTACTCAGAACATTTGAATTTTTACCCTTTTCCGAGTGTTGAGATAATCTAGAGTGCCCAGTTCACTTCTTGACCTCTTTGGATTTTAGTGGTGAGAACTAGAATGAAACGTTCCTGTTTAATAGCTCAGTCCTGTTTTAAGTGCAAAACTAACATATCGGAGTTGATGGCATTTACGTCACTAATGTGTTTTAGCATAACGCACAGCAGCACAAAACTATACATTGTCCGTGACAATCAGACACACACACACACACACACACACACACACACACACACAACATCCCCCACAAAATACCTAACCCATCAGTGGGGAAACTGTTTTCTCATACCAAAATAAAATAATACAACTTTCAGGTGTATCTGGATTACCATTTTATCAAAAGCAAATTGTAACACATATCATCAGTAACTGATGTCTTCCTGAATAACATATATAAAATATGTATAATTTCATATAAAAGTATATGTGTTTATATAAGTATATTACTGAAGTGCAAATAGTGTTCTATAGTTAATAAATCAAAAGTTGTTTAAAGAGTATGTCAAAATATTCTGAACTTGGTGTTCAAACTCAGAAGAATCAAACAGTACAATTAAAACATTTTTTAAATGTGACCTGTTATCATTCTGGTTTTAAATGAATTAGAGAATAATAAGGATTTTTGGACAAATGATAACTTGTTTAAATGGTCACCAGTCACAAAAAGAACTAAACTTCTTATAAGTAAGTAAATAAATACTAAATTCTAGATAGAAAAACATTTAGTGCTGGAGGTGAAAATTTTAATGTGAGACAGTAAAATTACATATTTTCTACATCAATTTAATTTTTAAAATATCATACTTGATTGTTAAGAAAAATTTAGATTTCAAATAGACAATCTTGAATATATATAATTTGCCTGTAATTTTACAGAATATAAAATTTTTATTTTATGTTGGTGAATTTTTAAATAAGCATTGTTAAAAATAGTGTTATTTTATTTTTTGAAATTCTGTGTTTTTCACCAGTATAAAAACGTATTATAAATGATAATGTAAATACAAATTTTTAAAAAAATTCTGAATATCCTATTGCAGTCAGGTGACCATGTCTTTGGAATCTATATTTGTACATGAATTCCAGGAAAGAGAATTATGCTGTTGCTTTCTTCCTTTTATAATTATTAGCAATTGTTAAGTGTCATCTTTTTGTCACCTTGTAACATTTAAAACCTGTATTATATATCTAAACCAAGAACACCTCAAGAATGAATTATATCTAAAAATAATAGGATAACAACTATTAATAGGATAACAACAGAAGTAAAAGAATTGATATTAAGAGATGTTATCAGTCTTGAAATAGGTTGAGATTTTTCTCATTTTGAAATTTGTTAACAAAAAATTAGAAATTACTTATTTTGAAGATATTGTGGGGCACCCATCTCACTGCCTAAAAACCATATTTGTCACAATGCTTATGTACTCAGAATTAGGGTGTCAGTAATAACAACCAATTATAAGTGGCAACGTTTCCTAGAGGAAAATGGGCAGCAAGTATTTATTGGTAATTTTCTACAAAGCATGAAATAAGTATTTGGATACTTCTAAATGAGTCGGAACAGAGGAATTTAAGGCAAACAAAAATATTCTTAGTGTTTAGTAATGCTATGTCATTTTTCGTACATGTCAACAATTTAGATGGTTCATAAATGAATAATTAATTCATTATCACTAAAACAAATATCCATAAATCCACCTGCATTTAAAGTAGTAGAACATTACAATATAATTGATTTACCTCAGTATTTCCTCCCATCCCATCTTCCTGAAGCACATCAGAAATACTACAGCCCTGACCAGTAATGTGCTTATCAGCTCTGCCTTGTTAAACTAGTACTAACTAACATGCATACACGCCTGAATAATATTAATTTAGTTCTGATTTTTTTGAACTTTGAAGTGATATCCTAAACAGGATATGTGTGTCACTATGTGTGTTTTCCCCCTTGCATTATATTTTTCAGGTCTGTCCCAAGTTGCCCCTTATAACGATAGTTCAGTAGCTCAATCCATTTTCATTCCTGCAAAATATTCTACTGTGTGGATATCCTAAATTAATTAATTTGCATGTTTTTCTTTTTTTTTGGAGGAGGTGGCTTTTATGAAAACTGCCGCCATAAGCTTTCTTGCACATGTCCTCTGTTAAATATATGCAAGATTTCTTTAGGGTATACGCTTAGGGAAGGAATTGCTAATTCATGGACTATTTGAAGTTTTAAGTATAATAGCAAATTGTTTTCATTAAAATGAGTTTTCTAGCTATAAACATCATTCTATGTTTTATGTTTCCTTAATGCAGTTAAATGAAGTTTTACAATTTTCTTTGTAAGTCTTACATACCTATTGTTACATTCATCCCTCAGTAAATTACAGTATTTGTATTGCAATTATAATTGTATCAACTATAATCAATGTCTTTAAAAAAGTAATGTTTTTAAATATTTGTGGTCAGTGTATAGATAGCAATTATTTTTTTTTATGTTGTTCTTATTATAAATCCACCCTACTAAACCCTTTTATGTTTTCAAACATCCTCATGTAGATTCTATTGGTTTTTACATACGGAAACCCTCTATATTTCCTAGTTGTTAAATAGTTTATATCATTATCCTTGTAGGTGACCATTCACATAGTAATTCTGTTATACTGCCTAGAAAGTTAAGCTTTCTTTCCCAGTTTTTCTATGCATTTTCAAGTCTTTGTTGTGCTTGCTTTCATTTCTTTGAATACAAAACAACACAGCTTATAAATAGGTGGAGCTCTTTGCCTGGAATGATCTTTCCCTAAAATTAATACTAGTCCTTTCTAGACAACCATGTAAGTTTTAGATTAAATATCAGTTCTTTAGGAAAAGTCATCTCTGACCTTGCAGTCACTCATGCTTTCATTTAATTTCCCTGTCTCGAATGAAATACAATGAGTCCTTACATGTTTATTTTTGTGATTATTTATGAAATTCTCTTTCACTATAAGTATAAGAGAGAAAATCTAAGCTTATTTTTTTCACTGTTGAATCCCTACTACCTAGTACTGTGGGTGTCAAATAGGAAAAATAACCTCTTTTAAATGTAATGCATAAATGAATAAACACATGCACTAGTGAAGAGAGAGAAAATCCCCAAGTGATTTCTGAGATTCTGACTTTGCTAGCTGAGGAGTTTTATTCATATCTGTATTTTCATTGTATACAAGAGTTCCGATGCTCAAATATAAGTGGTAAAAATATTTGTGGAACAAATAGAATTTTATTTTGATGGGGGTGTGTGCAAGTGGTAAAAAGCTCAGTGATTTTTACCCTCCAATTATACTTTACTCAGGAATTTTCTTCTGTCCCAGATATAAGAAATAATCTACATTTTCTAAAGCAATGCTAATTTAAAGATAGATTTCATTGGGTTGATCATTTTAAATTTTATAACATGTACCTTAATACTATACTTAAAACTTATACTTAATGCTATACTTTAAGTATAAGTATGATATTCATATAAATAATATAAATACACTGCACAATTCTAGTTTTGTCATTTTGAATAGGCAAGTGTTTATGAAAAGAAATGAGTTGAGATGCAGATCGCAGATGCTTCTGGAAGAGAAAAGTGTAGGTGTTATTTGGGTGAAGTACATTATGATATGTATACATCAGCAGTTTTAGAAAAATAAGTGACAGCAATCTGATATATAAAAGTAAGAATACCTCTACGTCTGTGAAGAAAATGGGGCACAGTGCTTTAAAAAATTGAAACAAAATTTTGGAGTTTTTAATAGACTGTTTTGGGTGGATAATTAGGCAGAAAACATCTCAAACACATGTCAAAAAAAAGTTAATTAGTAGGCAGTCCTAGACTCCAAGAAAAAGGTACGTTTGGGAATTATGTTTCTCTGTTTCTGGAAGAAAATTCATCAACCACTGTTAAAGTTTTCACTGTAGTCCAGTTTCAGATGACCACAAAAGGAAAGTTAGCACTGTATAACCGTCGGTATTTTGTAATTAAGCCATGTCTTATAGTGGGTTAAGTGCAAGAGTTTCAAAGGCAAATAATACACGTTTTTTAGGAAGAAGACATATGCAGTCTCTTTGCCTATGAATCTAAATTCTCACTAAATAAAACAGATCTGTAACCATTTTAATAGGCCTCTGTTTAAGTACCTGTTTAACTGAGAAATGTTACTGAAGGTCAGGACTTGAGTAGACGCCCTTGTATATGTTCCCAAAGCACTTTATTCTCACCCCACTTGGGTCTGTATCACACACCACACCTGCCTTTTATGCTTTCTTACTACATGGGAAGCTCGTATATCTGAATACACCCCATCCCCAGGCACGTAATCGGCAATCCATACTTACTTGTCAACTGAATAAATGGGTGAGCTTTGAGTGTGAAATGGTAGCCTGTCCTACAAAATTCTTCATTAACTTTTGAGTCAGTCACAGGTTTAGGGAATCACTGCATGAGTAACCTACGTTTTCCTCTGAAAAAAATCTGATTTCCTTTACTTCTGAATCTGAAAAATTTTATAAATGACAAGGACTCCTCCAAGCAACCTTCCCTGGTTGTCCCCAAACACATTTTGTCCCTCTCCTAGTTCCCCAAAAGCACTTTGTTCCTAACTGAAGCCATGGACTTTATACTCTGTACTCAACATTAAGATAGAAACTGAAGACAAAGGCCTGACAACTATTTTCCTGTAGGAATTTATAGCTATGCCCCTATAATGTGCTTGTCGTATTGTATTTTTTGTGCATTTTATGGGTTTGTACCCATAAAGCATCTTCACAGTTGTATTTTTCATCTTTAGGGTGTCATGTGTTATACTCCCTCATATATGTGTTTTCAGCATGATACAAAACAGGTACAGACACCTAAATTCTTTACTTTCCTCCATTAATATAGTTTTGCCCAATTTCAACACAATTTTAATCTGAGTACCACCCTACCTGTATAAAATAAACACTTTAAAACTTATTTTAATGGTTAAATATATGAGCCAGTATGCTAGCAAAAAAAGAAAAGAAAGGGCGAGGGGCTTTGTAGGAATGAAATTATGGAGATGACAGATATGTAGAATTTATTCTGAAATTTTAAATAGAAGCAAACAAGAACCTGAGTGGCCTTATGGAGTGATAAAATAGCTTTAATGGATTTAATTAACTTACCCTATAAGAAATGAAAATTAAGGAATCATTCTTGCCTGAACTAAGCTATTAACATAGTTTTAACTGCAGTCTTTATGGCTAGAAAGTCTTAGAGCAGATGGTAAATTTATAGTCTTTTCCCCTATGGAGAAGAAAGAAGGAGAAAATATAGTGCAAGAACTGTATGTGTTTCATGAATAAACTCAGAATGCAAGTGGTTGGAACCATTTCTAAATGGTGTATGAAAGTTACCATTGTTTTTTCTAAAATTAAATAAACAACACATATTTTTATGCTACGATGAACTTTCATAAATAAGAGAAAAGAACGTGTTGTCTGAAGTATAACAATTATTTTTATTTTGTTTTTTTACTGAAATAACTGCAAGAAAGTAATGAATATGTATATTTCTTTTCTAATCAATTTTAAATACATAGGCATTTAATCTATACAATTTGTGTCCGTTAGACACTAGTCCATGAAAATGCTAATAATAGCATAATGTTATGTCAAGATTAAATTTTAAATATTTATTCAGTTAAATACGGGGACCAACCAATGAGAACTATATGCACTGAAAAATTAAAATGAGCCCAAGCTGTAAGTAATTGGCATGACTCTTCCAGAACATAACAGATAAATGCCAGAATTGCCTTTACATTATATACCTTGGAACAAAATAAAGATTTAGAAATAAATAATCTGTATGCTGATTTTAATACAATTAATGGTTGTTTTTCATCAAAATAATTCCTCCCTTTCTTTATGATGGGTTTCACAAGTTAGTGTATCAGGTAGTTTTTGCCAAAATAATGTTAGATGACCTGCAGCCAGTAGGCCCCAGTGAGGTTGAACAATAAACATTTTGTTCAGGCACACTGGATTAGCTGGAACTAAAGTAGGAGAGTATGCTGATCGTGGCTGGGTTCATTCCTGTACCTAGGGGTTAGCAGGTCATCGGCTGACTTAGGAGAATTTCACTTGCGGTGACATTGTTATTAACTCCAATTGTCTTCCACCTGGCTGGTCCTGGCATATTCTTGTGGCGGAGGAACAAAAGAGTCCCAATACACGAGGGTAGAGTAAGCCTCTGCCGGTTTCATATTTGGCAACATCTGGCCAACTACAGTAGTATGGCTGAGCTCTGGGTAAAGGGACAGAGCCAGTCGGATGACTGTGGTGGGAGGCCACTTCAGAACACGTGGCGAAATGTGTATCCATAGGAAGGAATGAACAGCTGAGAACATCAGTGTTATTTAATCCCGTCCACTTTCATAGATGCACTTACTCACATCTTTCCTACATAGAAATCTGTGTATTCCTGTCCTGGGGGACCAAGAAGTGCCATCCGATGGTGGGATCAGGCTCCATGCCTGGAGTTTGAATTCTACACCAAGGATGACACCTAGATGTCCTGGAGCCAGAGCTGCAAACAAAAGTTGTGTGTCTTCTCCTAGAGCCGACCTTCCATCATGGAAAAGTAGGGACTTTGAAAAGGGAAAGAATCAAAGGGCCACAGCACTCACTAGTCAACAAAAACGTTGAAATCATTGAAATCTCCCTGGACCACTGCTGATAGGTCGCTACGCAACGGAGACCTGGACCATTCTTTCCTGAGGCCGAGGTTCTACTCCCTCAATATGCCTCCTCAGTCCAGTCCCCATTTTCCTTCGTAGTTTTCGGAGCCATTCTATGGGTGTCCTTTCTTTTCTCTCACCTTCTGCAGCCTCTTTTAAAGAGGGCATGTGGAACTTTGCTTCTTCGCTGTTTTCTCAGCATGTCTCCTGCTATAGAGATCATCTTACATGTCCAGCAAGCTCAGCAAATTTTAGTTTAGTGTGGTGGCATGTTTAATAAACTAGTTTTCTCAAAAAAAAAAAAACTTTGTGAGGTTGGTGTATATGAGATCATACTGCAGTCCGTGTTCTAAACTCTGTACTTCCGGGGAGCAGCGTCTTCGTTTTAAGAGTTACCTTTTCCAGTAACAGTTCTCCACCCTTAATTTCTGGATAGAAATGAATTTCAGTAACCAACTTTCAAATCAATGTTGTATTATCTTAATTCTTACGATGTACTCAGTGTCAACCTTCGTTAATAATATGAGTCCATGATGAAGTGCAAAGCACTGGGAAAGCATACCTGTGGGAGTCTGAAATTGAGGGTCGTATTTCTGATGCCCACATTTAATAATATATCGGTACTTGAAACTTTCCAGCCTCTCTCAAGCTTAGAATGCAGAGAAAACATACTCCTATAACATAGGGTATTAGTCACATAAAAACTGGTTGAGAGGGTAGATCTCATGTTAAGTGTTCTTACCTTCCACCACCCCCACCCCCCCAAAAAAGGAACACAAGGAAATTTTGGAGGTGATGGACGTGTCTATTATCTTGATTGTTGTGATGGTTTTGTAGGTATAAACTCATCAACCATATACATTAAACGTATGTAGTTCTTTTTTTTTTTTCAATTGTAACTCCATAAAACTATTAAAAAAGAATAAGCTACCCAGTGACCGTAGTTCAAATTCAAATCGTGTCAATTCCTTAAATGTGGTTGATGTCCTGGATTGATAGTTCTCTGATGGAAATAAATATAAGCCCTCTCTGGAGGAAAATAACATCATTCCAGAAAGTACATAATCTCTGAAAACAACATTGCAAATATAAAATCAGACACAATAAAAAGATAATTAGCATAATAGAAAAAATTGAAAATAATACAAATGTAACAAAAAAAGGAAACCACCATAAGTTATTGGAATTATAAACACAGATTTTGATTTTTTTGGTTGGTTGGTTTTTGTTTGTTTTGAAATACATGACTTTGAGAACTAAAGTCTACGCAAAAGATCTCACAAGGGAATTTGGCTCATCCACTGACAATGAGACAACCTGCAAGGAACTTGAAACTAAAACAGTTTTCATCTTCAGTTCATGTCATGGAGCAAAATAAATTTTAGGTAACTTAACGGTGTAAACATTATTAAAATGAGACAACTAGAATACAATACAATAGAATTCTAATTTAGGTAAGGTAATACTCTGTTTTTTGAACTTACAAACTTAATCATGAAACATATTCGTTATTTGAAGGAAGTACTTGAAATAAGAAGTTATTCCCTGCCCGTCCTTTTTCCTGATTAATGTGGGCATAAAACCATAGCAACATATTTGCTACTATTATCAGAGCCTACCTCACTCACTCCTTTCTATGTAATGAGGTGACAGAATAATTGACTCCAATGGAAATGTGTGTATTCCTTTAACAGGTATCAAATGTGCACCTTTGAGCCAAACATTGTGACATCTGCTGGGAGACCACAGCAGACAAAGCCGATCTTGCGGATAATATTATCTCATGCAGAAAACATATATTAAGCAATAAATTGTAGGGTGTCCCTGGGTACTTCAGAAGCCCTCCTACAGAATTTAGGGCATATCATGGTTAAGTATACGAGAAGATGTGTGGTAGTAGAATGCATTCAAATAAGTTGATTTTTTTTCTCCTGAGTACCTTGATGTAAAGCAGAGCTATTGGTTGGAAGAAATGGAAGTAAAATTAAGTTCTTTTTTTCCCCTACCAACATAATGCTCATCTCTTAGTTATCTGTACTAATGGGGAAGGAAGCAGTGGTGTGGAACATCCAGAATGCCTGATAATCATAGAGTCATGAACGCTTGCAAACAATTTATATGCTATATATTTTAGGACCTTCACTTTCCTGATAATATTTTGCTTCAGTGCACATTAAAATTAGTTTGCATTCTCTGTGTACACACTATCTAGGTGATAAGAGAGCGTGTCCAGGAAGCAGGCAGTATGGTTAGTGGTGACCCTTTCAATAGATTATATATGGAGCAGAGAATCTGTATGCACAATAGCATGACATATGGCATATTTCTCCCAGCCTATGAACCCTCTTCTCTTTACCCCACATCAATCTGCATCATAAGCAGTCAAAATGACTCGTTAATAAGCTAGATATAAGCAATTTTGGAATTTTGCGAAAAGTTAAAAATAAACCATCGTTGCCACGTTTTTATAAAAGTGAAGGGAGTGGTCAGTGGTTTATTAATAAAACAAATAGTGCCACCTACTGACTGCATAATTCTATTATGAAAGTTACCATACACGTCAATGTTATACCATGTAATTTTCCAGTGGGATTGGTCTATTGTCATTCATTAGGTATTCTGAATTTTCCAAGGACTTGTATTCATTTAAGATGAGCGCATTTCTATCTCTGGATCTGCTAACTGGAGTAGAATTTACATGTGCTAATGGGTTCCCAGCCTTCATTCAGCACTATATCTAGACGATGATCGGTGCTCAGTAATCTTTCCTTGAAGGAAAACATTCAAAATCTATTGCAATTAGTTAAAGAGGCCAAGATCTAAATCATCCCAAAGTGAATTTCAGCGTTCAGATCAAGGTGACAGGTTGTCAAATCTTCATGTGTTTTTATAATTTCAGTTTCTGTTCTGTGCCAGCTTCAGGCTCAAACTTCATTAGCAGAGTCACAGAATAGACAGTAATTTATAGATATGCTCCTGCTATATCCTCCTGGTTATCAGACAGCCTGGGAACTGTCTATTTACATCATCAAGGGGTCTTCATGAAAACTATCCCCTGGGCAAGGACAGACTGCCAGGATCTGAATCTGTCAGGCAATGCCCTAAATAGACAGAAACTCACGTAGAATGAATATGAAGAAAAGAAAATGTTTGAGTATTTCCCCAATAAACTGGAAAACAGGAGGAGAGGCTACTTACTTTTGCAGACCACCTAGTTAAAAATCTTCCCTCATTCATTAGCAAGAGGAATCAAGAGGAACTCCCACTTCTTTACAGACAGGGGCTGAAATGCTGAAAGAGTAATCACTTTACACAGTTGGAAAAGGACTTGCACTGTGTTATAAATTGTAAAGCTGTGCTCTACAGAAGTTCAGGCAAGACCATGTGAAGTAAAAAATAAAAGACTGATAGTAAAAAAAAAAAAAAAGACTTAAAATATGAAAAGCCTTTTGTTGCAACTAAATCTAAGAAATTTAACCCACCAGCAAAAAAAAAAAAAATAAAAATAAAAATACTTGCAGAGAAGTTCACAAAAGAGAGTGTGATATCCAAATAATCATATAACAGTAAAGACAAGAGAAATAAATGTGGAGATGCAGTGGTCCCCTGGAAATGTCTGAAATTGAACCAAACTATCTTAAGTATGGTTGCAGAGAATATTAATTGAACAAAGCATAAGTATCAGATAATTGACACAACGTAGGGTTTTAGGATGAACGAAACTACTGATTCAGAAAAAATGCTAATAAATCTGATTGCTTTTATGCGTTTGTTCTTCAAACTAATATATAAATAAGAGTGTTACTGAGTATTAGATACTAAAATGCATTCTCCAGGAATGAAGACATTGAGTGAGACCCTGCAAATATAAAGATGAGTGGGGGGGGAAAAAAATCTCTGTCCTCAGCTACTTAGTTTGGTGGAACAAAAGTTCATAAATAACTAACATCAAAATAAAATCCAAATTAAAGAAATCATGTTCACATATTGTTTTGGCCTCAGCTATTTTATACACTCATGATTAATTCTGCTATTTCTAAAGAGTTGTTTTTCTTCCCCCCCCTTATTTTTAAAAAAATACTATTCCACAAGGGTGAGTGTTCTGCAAAAAGGGAACATTCCAGGCTTAGGAATCAACCTATGCATAAGACATGTAAACTCCAGAAGCATAGGTGGAAATAAGGTAGAGACATCACACTAATGTAGGAAGGAGGTGATGAGAACACCGGTTGTAGACTAGGTGAATTCTGATGTGCACAAGCAACAAACCCAATAGAAGTATTAAAGGAAGGGTTCCCAACCTAGAAAGTAATAGTGTTTGTCTGAGCAGGGTCCATTTTGGTTCCAAGTACTGGGTTTGTGTGCTAGAGGATCTGTATGCTTGAGAAGGGGGCATGAATATTAAAATATGTATATCCCAGGGTGAAATATGTACATGGGAGAGGGAAGACCCAGCTGCAATCATGAGGAGATCAGCTAGAGATGTGGTGTGTAACCCAGAAAATGGGAGCCAGCGGTAACAGGTTGCACACCAGCTAATAGGCGGTCAATAAAATGGAGAGTCGACGAGGATTTACAACCATCCATTCTGTCGGAGCTTGAAATACAGTAATGAGGAATCTTGAAATAGTGAACATATCAGGATTCAGATTCAGCTAATGAACATTATTATAAGACAGCATCAGAAAAAGAATGACTCATATTTACCCTCATAAGAGTAGGGATTTCCACTGCACCCCAGAAAGAATAGACAGAATAAGACAGGGACTTGGTCCTTGGGGGGTAAAGCAAGACCCTCTTAACAGAATTTGGATGGAAAATGTAGACCTGGTCATGGGAATCATACACAGTAGAACTGACCTACCTTGGTCAGAGGTTGTCAAAGAACTTTCCCTGATGATAAGTAGAAATGGGCCTTAGCCATTCACTTCTTACATGTCCACGGACTACGTCTATAACCACTCTCTATATTTTGATAGGCAGGAAATATCTGGAGCAAATTATTGAAAGTTTTGAATTTTCATTATGGTATCACCAGGGGTATTTATTTAAAATTCAGATTCAGGCTCCTTCGGAGCTATCATTCAGTCCATTTGGAGTAAGCTTCAGGAAACACCAGTTTGGATAAAAATCCTAGCTGATTCTGATAAATATTATTTTAGCCACATTTTCAGAAATAATTAGATAAGAGGGGGATAAGCAATAAAACTACTCCTATGTCGTCTTTATCTCCAGGGCAGGACAAATTCCAGGATATTGCACAATTTGGCAATATCCTGGTGACTAGCCTCTGATGTTCATAGCAGAACTGGTGGCTGACACGGTTCATCCATGCCACTGTACTCTTTCCCATTAGCCCAGAAATTATCTCAGACGTGATCCGTGTAGTCCCTTTATGTCAGTATCAGCAACGAAAAGGATTGATAATAAACTAGATCTCCTCTCTGTAGGTAGGAGAAATAATGAATCAAATTGAATCACGACTTTATTTTTGAATCATTGTTTTTAATCACAGACTCAAGTACCCTATAAATCGACTCTACTATAAATGTGATGATTAAAACACTTTGAAACCACTGGACTACATAGATGAATGACACCGGACAGTGACATGCCATCCCTTTTGCAAGATCACCTTTGCTGATCTACCAAGTGATGGAGGCCATAGTTGGAATGGAATTTTATGTTGATGAAATATATGAAATAATACTATATTCTTAACAAATCATTTGGTGGTAGATAAATTGCGTTTCTAGTATTTCAGAATTCGAAAGAAATGCTCGTGACCGTAAGAAATCAGAATATTCATTATGATACTCCACTACAGTTTTTCTCAATCAATAATACACAATTTCAAAATTACATACACAATAGAAACGTAGGTAAATACGTAGAAAGCAAAGGAAACTTCATATTTTAAAAGGCCACTTAGCACATGGCAATTTGGTTTCAAGAGGTAGAGCTTTAATAGCATTAATATTCTTTTAACACAAATCATATACATTTATTTTAGAGCTCACTTTTCTTAAATCATTATGTACAAGAAAGCATGTGAAACATGCAAGAGAAGGAATATGAAATCAGTATATAATTTGTATCCTAGAAAATGAAGAAAATAAAATCAAGTAACAAGTCATGTTTCAGAATAAGTATTATTTTCAGTGCAATTATCCCTGAGCACTTTCAGGAAATTAAATATGAGATTTGCATTCAATGTCCTTTAGGGTTCCATAGAAATAGATTTCATCACTAAGGATTAGTACAATCCATAGTTGAATGTTTCTGCCAACTCAAAATTCCACTACCTTCATATTTTAAAGTGCAACTACAATTTAAACCCAGATTGGCCAGTATAAAACAAATAATTCTCTTTTGTTTTTCGAGAGCTGTATAAGACTTAAAGAAGACATAATGAATCTATCTAAAACATTTACTTACATACCTTTTCCTGGCTTATGATTTTTCTCATTTAACCATGCTTTATGTAGGATGGTTGCATAATTTATAGTTGGATGTCATTTTTTACTAAAAGAATCATGTCGTTTTATTCAGTATTATTTCCATATATTGAGCAAATGAAAAATATGATAATATTGAAGTCTGTAAGAAATCAAATGCAATCTGAAGAGGCACAGAATGCAATTCACCTGATAGGAAATACGTAAATTCTTCTTGGACAAGTGATACTTCTCTAACAAAATTGAAGTTATTCTTTTTAATTTAATTTAATTTTGTTAAATTTATTAAGGTAACGTTGGTTTGTAAAGTTACATAGGTTTCAGGTGTACAATTCTATAATACATCATCTGTATATCGAATTATGTGTTTACCAACCAGAATCGGTTCTCCTTCCATCACCATATATTTGACCCTTTTACCCTCATCTACCATCCCTCTCCCCCATGACCCTCTGGTAACCACTAAACTGTTGTCTGTGTCTATAAGTTTTTGTTCCTTCATTTGTTTGTCTTGTTTCTTTGTTGCATTCAGTTTTATATTCCACATATCAGTGAAATCATATGGTTCTCGACTTTTTCTGACTTATTTTGCTTAGCATAATAACCTCAAGATCCATCCACTTTGTTACAAGTGGTGCTATTTCATCTTTTGTTATGGCAGAATAGTATTCCATTGTGTATATATACCACATCTTCATCCAATCGTCTATTGAAGGACACGTTGTTTCCATGTCTTGGCCACCATAAATAAAGCTGCAGTGAACATCGGAGCCCATATATCTTTATGGATAAATGTTTTCAGATTTTTGGCGGTAGATACCCAGAAGAGGGATTGCTGGGTCATGTGGTAATTCTATTCTTAATTTTTGGGGGAACCTCCACACTGCCGTCCATCGCAGGTGCACCAGTCTGCATTCCCACCAACAGTGGATGAGGGTTCCTTTTTCTCCACAGCCTCTCCAACACTTGTTACTGTTTGTCTTGTTGATGATAGCCATTCTGACTGGGGTGAGGTGATATCTCATTGTGGTTTTTATTTGCATTTCCCTAATAGCTAGTGAAGTTGAACATTTGTTCATATATCTGTTGGCCGATTTATGTCTTCTTGGGAGAAGTGTCTGTTCAGGTCCTCTGCCCATTTTTTATCGGATTGCTTATTTTATTTTGTAGTTGAGTTGCACGAGTTCTTTATATATTTTGGATATCAGCCCATTATTGGAAGCATTTGCAAAAATCTTCTCCCATTCGGTTGATTGTCTCTTTATTTTGTTGATGGTTTCTTTTGCCATGCAAAAGCTTTTCAGTTTGATATAGTCCCATTCAATTATTTTTGCTTTTACTTCCCTGGTCTTTGAGGTCAAATTCATAAAATCCTCTTTGAACCCAAGGTCCATAAGTTTAATACCTATGTTTTCTTCTCTGCAGTTTATTGTTTCAGTTCTTATGTTAATGTCTTTGATCCATTTTGAGTTAATTTTGGTATACGGTGATAACAGTCTAGTTTCATTCTTTTGCACGTGGCTTTCCAATTTTTCCAGCACCGTTTGTTGAAGAGGCTTTCTTTTCTCCATTGTATGTTTTTGGCTCCTTTGTCAAAAACTTTCTGTCCATGTATATGCGTATGCACATTTTGTGAATCATTGCTAGAACATGTAATATTTTCATCCCTTCTCCTTTCTCCAAATCATTTTTTTCTAATAAATAACCTGAATAAACTATGTTGTCTGATGTTTATGCAGTGCCTAATCCAAATCCAGCTGGTTTAAAACTAGATGTATACATATTATAATGTATATAAAGAGAGTAATGCTTAGCTTTACACAGTATTCCCAACAAAAAGTATCATGAATCTTCTGTGTGCATATCTACCCACTAACCCCCCAATTTATGTCATTGGGTAAAAGACATCACACCCTAAAACCTACTCTCTAGGATGTTTTCTCACTGTATTGGACCATGCAACCCCCTACTGAGAACTCTTCTAAACTTCCCTATAATAAGATGTCTTGAATTTTGCTTTGAAATAAATAACAAACACAAACAAAAAAAGGAAAACGAGGTTCCTTATTTTTCTGAAGGAAAACCGTTTCCTCTAAGGCACCATTCAATCATTATGGCCTCCAGAGACTTGACTTGACTTCCTGAATACACAGTGTGAGCCTTCCGAATCTGCAGGGGATTACTGACGTATAGGTTATTGAAAGTTGATGAGAGACAACTCTCCTACCTTGGTGGGGAAAAGTGACCTTCAGAAGTGTTGTTAGCATGAATATATTTTTAAGCACACAGTGTTTTACTCTCATGTAATTGGATAAAGCAGGATAATTAGATAAAAATATTAGATTACTGCTTTATCGCTGGTGGGAGGTTTCATTCTAATGAAAATAAACTCAATAGACATTTGGATGCATTGGTCAGAGACTATAATGCCATTTGTATGGGACTGTGTTGTCTACTGCTTCTAGAAAAGCCTCAAAGTTTAAAGGAGAAAATAAAAATAAACAGAAAAGTAACTTCTTTTAAACTCATGATTTATGTCCTCTGTGTGTCTCGAAACAAATCAAAATCATTATATTGCACACCTAAGGCAAATAATAATAGTAACCTGCTCCTTGGGTTTCATTTTATCAAATCTCGATGATTTATATCCAGTCTTTCTAATGGTGATGTGCAGCTCATTACTGGGAACATATAATTCTGAGTGAATGTACAGACCTATTTGTAATTGATCTCTTTATCAAGATTTAATATTCCGCATGGTTGAATAATGACTTCCTTTGGAGAATATATAAAAATTTCACCTTATTTTCCCACTGTTTCTTTCATCCATCACAGAGCTACAAATAATTGGAGTGTCCTTTTGAGAACAGATGGAATGGGAAAAAGTATAACGATTAATAATTTTTTTTAATTTTTTAATTTTAAAACTTTCATTTCATATTAAGTTATATTTCAGGGAAAGTATTTAAAGTTCAAAGTTTGAAATGCGGTATTTTAAAGTATCTATGTTGCACTTCTGAGTGGTGTGTCCTTGGAAATCATAATCCATGAGGAAAAATCAATTCAGCTCAAGTGATTCAGCATTTGAAAACATCCAGTGGATCTCTTAGTAGATTTTAATTATATTACGTTATTATTTAACAAATGTTTTGTATTTTTTATTTCCAACATGCTCTGGAAAAGGATATAACTTTTATAAATTAGCTGGAGAAAGCTGACTTTAATTAAATCATAAATGTCTGTTCCCAGAGTTTAAATAAACAATAGCAAAGAACTTCATAACAATATTGAAAAAGCTACTTAGTTGTAGAGATCAAATTTGCACTAGTCCACCCTTATGGAGAAGGCAGCTAAAGTCTTTTTTATTTATACTTTCATTTGTAAAGTCAAATCAGTTTTAATGTTTGGTTGACAGTCTAATTTTTTGTGATGTAAACTCAGAACAAACAAGACAAACAAAAACTCATAGACACAGACAGCAGTTTAGTGATCACCAGAGGGTCAGGGGGGTGGGGGGAGGGAGATGAGGGTAAGGGGGTCAAATACATGGTGATGGAAGGAGAACTGACTCTGGGTGGTGAACACTCAATGTGATATATAGATGATGTATTATAGAATTTTACACTTGAAATCTATGTAACTTTACTAAGGATTGTCAGTTTTATATCCAGCATTTGAGCCATTTGTGACAACATAGATGGATTTTGAGACTGTTACGCTCAGCAAAATAAGAAAGAAAAAGTCAAGAAAAAGTCATATTCTTTGATTGTTAGTTTTCATTCTGAACATAAATAAAAAGCAATCAAAGGTGTATGAGACAGTTTAATATTTTCAAGGATATTACTCAAACTCTGATATTAGTAAAATATAGTTAAAGATTTGAGGCTAAATAAATATGAACATGATTAAATTAATTATGATAGTGTGGACTTTGTAATGGAGATGTAATACCAAAAGACTAAAGGAAGACAGAAACCCACGAACAACATAATTCTGATTATGTAAAACTATACCCATGCATAGAGGACACAGTTTAGAGGAAAATGCTTTCAATTACTAAAGTAATTAATCATGGATGCTGAGAGCTTGAGGGATTTTTATTTTTTTATTTTTAATACATAACATTTGTAATGGTGTTGAACATATACAAAGTTGTACCATAGTGGAATTCAATGAAAGTAATTTCTCTATACCCTAAGACCTGTCTGAAAGCAATGACTGACTTTCTCTTCATTCAATGTATAACAAATAAAACAATATATACAAATTAATTATTGAGGTAAAATTCACATAACAGAAAATTCACTATTTTGAAGTTTACAATTTGGTGGCATTTAACACTTCACAATGTCGTGCAACCATTATTTTTTTAGTGCCCTCCCATGTAAATATATATTTGGCATTCCTGCGTATTACTAAGTTATTCAATTCAGAAAGGTATTTTTTTCTCTCAATTTTTATGACCACCCATTTTGTCAGGCTATAGGGTGATTTAGGTTGCTCCTGCTAGATGAATGTATGCACATCTTGTTTTGTCAATCAGCTTGGAAATGCCTCAAGGCAAAATAAAAAAAACTTAGTGTTTTGTATTCACAGAAATTGAAGTTTTTCATAAGGGTTGAGTCCCCCATGAAATGTATCTAGATGTCCCAGGGTCAGCATATGCCCTTTGGAGGAACATGGCTAAAAGCTCACCACTGAAGTTCTGCAGAATCTTTAATTCTTCCACTATAGGTCAAATACCAGCTGACACACAGACGTGGTGCCGCAGGTTTTATCACATGGTCTTCCTGATCTTCTGGTATCACTGTGTGGGGAACACATGAGATACCCTGCTGCATTATAAAGATATGTGCAATTCCACCAGCCCACCTTCTTTTGTACTGTTTTGGAAGCAAAGGCATGCCAAAGCCCAGGAGAAATAATTACTCCACACTTTGCAAATGAAAGCTATAGAGTTGTAACATCTTCTGCTTCATAGCATAAAGATTAAGCACTGGCACTCTGGAGTCAGAATTACTGGACTAGAATCTGAACTTCATGTTTCATAGCTGTGAGGCCTTGGCGGAATTCCTGAACCTCTAAAATATTCAGTAAAATGGGGACAATGATAAAATGCGCATACCACAGGCTAGCTGTGAAAACTGAGTGAGTGAATTATCTAAAGTTGACAGAAGTTCCATCCTAGAACCTCGGTTTGCTGGGAATCAAGCCTGATTTCTGTTCATCTTGGGACAGCTCTGGAGACATGCAGGAAGTGTATTTCAAAAAATACAAAAGAGGGGGTGGCCTGATGGCTCAGTTGGTTAGAGCGCGAGCTCTCAACAGCAGGGTTGCTGGTTCAATTCCCGCATGGGATGGTGGGCTGCGTCCCCTGCAACTAAGATTGAAAATGGGGACTTGAAGCTCAGCTGTGTCCTCCACAACCAGATTGAAGGAAAATGACTTGGAACTGATGGGCCCTGGAGAAATACACTGTTCCCCAATATTCCCCAATAAAATTTATATATATATATATATATATATATATATATATATATATATATATATATATATATATATATATATACAATGAACGAACTGATCAGAAACAGTCTATGAGACATAGAGGAAAGACATGAGGGTTGCTAGATGGGTGGTGTGTGTGAGATGAGGGTGAAAGGATTAGAAAGCACAATCGTTAACCACAAGATTGCCATCAGGATATGAAAGTCAGTTTGGGGAATATAATCAATAACGTAGTAAAGATTTTGTAAGGTATCCGATGGACACTTGTTTTATTACGGAGACCACTTCATGGCCGGTGTAGATGCCTGATTACTGCGCCATACACCTGAAGCTGAATAATAATGACTGTCGACTATGAAATTATAGTCGACAGTCATTATTATTATAGTCGACAGTCATACATATATATATATATATGTATATGTATATGTATTATATATTCACAAGAAAAGGAGTACAGCCTAAGGAATAGAGACAGTAGAAATGTAACAGCTGTATGTGATGTCAAAGTGGTAGTAGATTGGGGGCAGGGCAGTTATCACTTTGTGAGGGGTATAAATGATAAATGTCTAACACATTGTTTTATACACCTGAAACTAATAAAATAATTAAATTAAAATTTTTAAAAAATACAAAAGAGGGTTTGAGGACAGTGCTTTGAAGTCCAAACTAGGGAGGGAAAACAATTATATATTTATAATCCAGCAAATTGTAAACAAAGAATAGGTTTAAGATAAATTTTCCAGAATTAAGATGAGTAATAAAATAAAGCTAAAAAAAAAAAAGTCTAGATTCAAACAAAGGGCTAGGTAAAAAGCACCTGCAGTTTGCGTATCTGTGTATTTGGATTCAAATGAAGCAGAGATAATGCAGACAAATGCTTCCTTTATTTCTACGCAGGTCATGAAATTTTCTCGTACTCTTTAAAATTAAAAATTTAATTTTATTGCAAGCAACACTCTGTGGCAGATGATCAAAACTGTCTGACACAATCTGAGCTTGCTATAGCAAGAAAGTCCAACCTATTCCGGTGCTCTCCTCCGTGAGAAAAGCCGTTATATAGACTTAAACAGTGTAAAAAAAAAAGTTTAAATTTAGAGGTCAGTTGTACCAATGTAACTGAATTTGAGACACAACTCTAATATTTACCAGTGGTGCAGAAAGTTGCTACATTCCACTGTCTTTGGATCATTCATAGGACAGGCCTCGTCGTGACTCTCGCCATGGTCTTAGGCAACAGGAAAGAATAGGACTCGCTCTTTTTCTCAGTTGACCCGTTCACCTTCCTTCAGGGGAAGACACTGGTGCAGGTTTCCCAAGTGAAGGGCCACGTCATGTATTGTATTAATGAAATAAACAACATGTAAAAGTGGGAAGGTTCTCCTCGTATCAGATGTGCTGACAGGTATTGGAATAACACAGTACAAGCCATTCAATTGGAGAAACAACCGAGTGTAAGGAGTCTGTCTTTTGCCTTCAGCATTTCTTAGATCAAAACTGGAATAATGTCTTAGAGAATTTGAAAACCTTTTAATGCATAGAAATGACCACAGAGGAACTGTTTTTCTTGCCATGAAAGCAGAGCTGTCTGTTGCCTTGAGGAAAAGAAAATAATGAATTTAGAAAGTGACATTCATATTTTAAATATTGCCAGGCCTGGTGATTTGTTTTTTATTTGCTATGTTCTAGGGTAACTAGGAAGAAACTGGAAATGAATACTGATTAGAAATTTAATCAAAGAGTAATGAATGCTTTTTGCCCTTTTTAAACCAGCATTGCTACTTTTTACCCCCCTAAGTCCGTGCTTCCTAATAAAAACTAATGAAATTAGGACTCCAATGCAAATTCACAAATGGCCATTGATTTGTATATGTGCCTAAAATGTGCCAAGAGACCCTGATGAAAATGTGTTTTGAAATAATTTTAGATGGTAAAATAGCTTCCCGTGCAGAAGATTTAATATGGAACAAAAGTCAATGATCTAAGTCTAAGACCTAATGTTGAGGCAGCCTTAAATCCTTATGTCGTTATCCATCACAAATCAGAGGTTATAGTATCCTCACTCCCACACACTGAAAGATAGTCTCGCAAATATATTGGGGCCTGTCTTTCTCAGTCACCATTTTTCCGCCAGGACTTGAGTCACATTTGTTGAATACAGTTGCCCAACTGACTGACGGATGTACCGGCAGAAGTCTGAAGTCATTGGGTGTTGTAACTACGTCTTTATCATCAATACGGTGTGATGTTTTTTTCATACTGGAGCAGGTTTGCTATAAACCAATTCAGCAAAACCTTTTGGAAGATAGGCTTTCTCTTCATACTATAAGTGTTTAGTTTTAAATTTGGCTTTCCCTTGTTAGCATATGCCAAGCATCTTGCTATGTACTGCATAGCACTACCTGTCCAAGCCAGGTGATTAAGGTTGTATGTGGACAGGAAGTTTCATTGCAAGCCTGTTGCTGAGCACGATGCTGAGCAGGCTGGTTAGGATTCTCATGACTCCGGCCGTCTAAGGCTAGATTCTGTCTTGTCATAATCTACGACCGTGACCTTAGCTGAATTGCTTTGCTGATTCCAGACCTTGCTTCCATTCCATTCCTGCATAACCAGTAAAAAGGTAGCGCCCGTTTTCCCCCAAATCGTTCCCGCCTGCATTCTTTTGCCTGCTCAGTGTAGAAGTATTTCATCTGGAGTCACTGTAAACCTTTCGCAGCTGTGCCCTGGATTTGACATAGCACACCATTTCTTTCCTACCCTGCACACATGCCTTAAACGGTAACAGCTCTCATCTCGACTCAGATTTGTCTATCTTAATCCTTGTTGAGGTATCTGCAGGCTACAGTGATGAATAGAGGGTATACGTTTGTCTTCTCAGCAATGCAACTACTCTTTTCTACAAGTTTTTACAAAACTTTCCAAAGGAAAAAAAAAATCATATTTTACGATACGTTTATTTTGCTTTTGCCTCCAAATTCTAAATTTTTCGTGAAAAAATAGCAGCAATTCTTAATATATTCTGAATGGCAGTATAATAAAATGGTAAAGGAAATGAAATCTGGAGCCAGCTTGGTTATGATAGAGTCGTAATTCTGCCTCTTCTTGGTATCACTTCGTTCAGGTTACTGTGTCTTCTGTTTATCCACCTGTAAAAGAGCGATCATCATAATATCTCTTAGAGTTTTTTTAAAGATTACATGTACGATGTTTCCCTGAAAATAAGACCTAGCCGGACCATCAGCTCTAATGCGTCTTTTGGAGCAAAAATTAATATAAGACCAGGTATAAAATAAAATAATATAATACCCAGTCTAATATAATACAATATAATATAATATACTGGGTCTTATGTTAATTTTTGCTCCAAAAGACGCATTAGAGCTGATGGTCCGGTTAGGTCTTATTTTTGGGGAAACACGGTATTAATATGTATAAAGCATGTATGGAATGTCCAACACATAGTACACATTACAGAAGCATTTGCCATTATTATTTGGGATCACTGCAATACAGTGAGAGCAATTTTATTAACATCCAAAATTTTTCATTGCATACTTACAGCATATCTTTTAGCAACGAAAGGAATCAACTTATATAAAGTAAAAACTCACTGAGCTTCATCTTTGATAAATGAACTTGTACTCAACTTTTCAAACATGTCACAGGACATTCATTCACTTTTATCTAATTCCTACTGAAATGTTGTACAGTTTGATTTGTTTGAAAATTCTCTTCTGAGAAGAGTTGATATCCTTGTAAATCCCCTCAATAATTGCTGTGGATATATAGTTACTGATGGAGATACAGAGTGTACCCACTGCCTCCCAATCGTTAGTGTCTGACGTCCAGCAACATACCTGCCTTTTGACCACCCTGGAAGCCCAGTGTCTTTAAGTGACTGGATTTGCTGCTTCTAGTTGGCAGCAAAAACGTCTTGAATGATATCTAGCCTTTCACAAGCCTCTTCAATATAAAATTTTTGACCAACCAAAACAGTTCTTAAGGCCTCTTCTAGTCTACACTTCACCATTTTAATTCACAGAAAACGGTGGTCAAAAGTCCTGCTGCTCCAGAATATCAGTTGACTGCCAACTTCTCTTAATCTGCCCATACAATGGCCCCATCCAAGAAGTGATTGACAAGGGTAGAGCTGTATTTCAAGTCAAGTTGTGAATCAGTAACCTATGGGTCACTTACAGTGGAGGGATGTCTCAATCAAAAGTATCATGCATTGTGATCATACAGGTAAAAACAACCCTTTGTAGACCAAGAGTAGATGGTGAGGGAAGAGGGAGAGCCACGGGATTAAGAAAATTTAGCCAAACCACATTTTTTATTACCTCAAAGAGACCATCGCATTTTAGTTCTGATTGGACCAGTATGAACTGTGTTGTCATGATTGAAACACAAAACAACAACTACAGAAAACCATTATTAAAGGAGACTAAAGAGTTTCATTTTACCAGAATGTAATGCTTCAATTTAAGTGTATCTCAGCGCCACACTTCTCAGAGGAAAGCTCATTGCATTTGATTAACTCTTGGACACTTGTGCCACCAATAACACTGAAGCGTGTTTTGATATTATTGTTCTCGTGACTTCCTGTCTTAGATAAAGATGATTTTAAGGTCCCCAAAAGGCTTACCACTGACAGGCAAATCAAAAACCATACAGTTCTAATGAAAATTAAAAAACAGTAAAAGTAAAGATTGTCCAACTCATTACTGCAACTACCATTCACAGATTTCATTGTATGAATTGTTTCCATTAAAAACTTGTTCATCTCAGAAGTTTATAAATACACAGTAAGCATTTTTTGTTATACCTGCATTCATGTTTTACAAGGTCATAGCTGTGACACCATCTGAAAATATTTGGACATTACCTGTTTAGCAATTGGCAAACTGCTGGATGGGAAGGTGATTGGCTCTTGAGGTTTGTTTTTTTAAGAGTTTTAACCTCAAAGCCTTAACCAAGGATAATGTGAATGCAACTGCCTTTAAAAACATAGCTGTGACATTACTCTTTCATAGTGACCCAACTCAAAAGAATTTGGTTTCTGAGATACTGCAAAGTTCTTCCTAGGAGATTCCGTCTGTTCATCTGCTTTCACCAACGTAACACCTAGCACATTACCTTCATTCCAACTGCACACCTCTCCCATTTGCATAAATACACCCTAATAACTATCAATTTCTCTGTCTCACCTGTTAGTTCCTTGATATTTCATTCATCTGCCATCCTTATGAATTATTCTTTCAAGAGTTACAGAAGCACAAAAAGAAAAAGAATGCCGGCAATGTGGCGACTGGGTCATTATCGGAAAGAGCTATTATGTCCAGGAAATCATTGCTTCAATAGAGCATGCTTATACAAAGGTATAAAAATGTAGATGTTATGAGCAGAATAAAAAGGTAAAATAAAAAATTTGTTTTAAAAGCTTCAGGGAAAGATACAAAATATGATTTGGACATACAGGCTTTGTTACAGAAATATATTTCTTAGGCTGTAGTTTTCATGCACCCAGCCATCTTGTCGCCCATATTTTACACTGTTTTTCCCGTTGCATGTTTATGATTGTGTTCGTATATTTTATGGTTATGTGCTATGGCCATGTTTTTGTTAACCCTCTGAAATTATTACTGATATATCAGTGAGCTTTTTTACACAAAACTAAAGCATGCAATACTCATTTTTTCCCTGGACGTCCATATCCTATCTTAAACAAAATTTTCTGTATAATAGCGGCCATTGGTTTCTTCCCCGAGATGTTTATGGATATTATATTTTCAGCATAATTTCCTGGCTTAGCTATGAGTATCCATCATTTTATAGCATTAGCTTTTTCAAAATAGGATCTGTATTTTAGATGTGTAATGATCTTTGGCAAAGATATCAATTGAAATTTGTGGTACAGAGCCTAAATACATTTTTTAAAAAAGCTAAATGATGTTGGGAGAGTATCAGGTTGGTGCAAAAGTAATTGCGGTTTTGGCAATTATTTTCAAGCTTTTAAACTGCACTTTTGCACCAACCTAATAACATATTGTCTGTATGAATGTTAATAAAATATAATGCAAATTGTTTTTTATCATAAAGCTTGGGTGGATTTCTGAGGTTTTTGAAATATCTTATCTCGTAATAAATAAATACACACACACACACATACACCTATACACTCACATATAAATAAAACTATCTCTTATAGTTTTTTAGAATTTATCTGAAACCTAATATCAAATGTAAGTACCATTCTGTTTTTTTTCAACAGCAGACATAGAGCTAAGCAGTTTCACTCTGCATTTTTCACTCATCTGGTTTATGGACAGTAAACAGGAGTGGAATACAAGAAATAACATGTTCTTCATTATGCCATAAAAAGATGTTGTTCTAAAATATTTTTAAATTTAACATATGACTTTCAGGCACTATTTCTACTGTGTTAGCTGAAGCTTTCTAGGCAAGTTTTCATTATTACCTTCCTCTTGAAATCCTCGTTACCTTTCACTAGATCCAGAATCTATTCCCTATTCTGTAAATGAGAAGACAGAGCATAAAGGAAAGCATGTGGGAAGGTCATTGACCCAGGTGGAGGACAGACCTGGAGCTAGTAGGTGGAAATGCTCAGTAGAGCACTCTGAGCTCATATGCCATCGTGCAAAGGAAACATTGTTCCTTCCTCAAGAAATCTGATGGCTGGATATTCGAAATTGTGTGAAGTACTGAGGAATCTCACCATGTGCCAATCTGATGTGGACTCTTTTCTTTCATAATTATTAATGTTCATAAAAAATTTTGAAAAATAGTCAAGCAGCACTGTGCTTTGATATTTGCAGATAGAGTTGATTTACAGTTCGACTGAAATGCTCTTTGTCTCTGGGGTGCCCAGGATGTCTGGTTTTTAGAACTTGGACAAAGGAAGGGCTGTGAAATTTGAAATCTGCCATAGTGACCACCAGTGTTAGTCTCTTTACTAATGGTTTGCAATAGTCTTAAGCAGTTTGAAGGGGCTGGCATGATGATAGAAAGACTACAGAGAGCTTTTCCCAGGGGGTTCTCCCTTGCACCGATCTTGGCAGTTCAAGCCAGAGACTGGCAATACTACTACAGCTATGAGTACGAATGGGGATAGATTTTATAACATAATTTGGAGCAAAAACAGGCACAAGAGAATAGGTGTTTTACGATTCAATTTATATGCATTTCAATAACAATCAGAACTACTCGAGTGGGTTAAAAGTCAGAGCAAGGTTTATTTTTAGGAAGACGTCAGATGCTCATGATTTGAAGAAGGCATGAGTGTTGCTTCTGAGGTTCTGTTTCTTGGCCTGGTGGCGTTTCTGTCGTTGTGTTCATAGTGTAGAAATCTGCTTAAAGGTACATTCATGTATATTGATAGATGCACTTTATGTATATTAAGTTTCAACAAAATATTTTCTAAAACAATGAATGTAGTCTAGGGAGATGGTTTTAAGAAGTAATACACCTTAAATTTTCAGACAGTATAAAGGTCCAATTTTTCAAAATAGGACAATTGTTTTTCTTTGTAGCCTCTGATATTGTTTTGTGTGCAGCAAATCAGACTCATCACAGGCTTACCATTTCATAGATGGTTCATTAGACATTACTGTATTCAGTATAAATGAACAAGAAGTGTAGAATTTCATTTCATTTGTGAAATATCACTGAATGGCTACCCCGGTCTGCATCTCAGATGATATAAACATATTTTATATTTTTGGAAGATACAAAAGAGCTCAAATAGATAACAGAAATGATTTTGGAGGGAATACCTGACTAACTATAACCATTAATCGAGCCCAGAATGTGGTTTTGAATGTCACATTACATTGTAAGTTATTTCATTCCTGTGAAACTATGTTGCTAGAAAACCAAAACCCCTGACGAGTAACTGATTAGGCTGTGATAATAAGTTATATACAAATCTCAGCATATTTTCTGTGCTTTCATGCTGAGACAGCATGTTCTACCTTAGCAAACTATTTTGTAAAACTTCTGAAGACCTGAAAGAAATTCTGAACATTATTTTTTAAAGGAAATAAAATATGAAAAGAGTCAGGAAATTGCCTTCAAAAAGAAAGATCTGATTTAAGATGAAGAAAATATATTTATAAGTTCTAGTTAATTTTTAACATCAAAGCAGTGGTGATTTTATAACTCTGGATGAAATTTAGGTGAAAATTTCCTGGCCGTTGAATACAGTACCGCAGGGCATGTGTGAGAAGACACAGAGAGGCAAAGGATGGGCCTGATGTCACATTCTCACTCTGTCATCTGGGACACTTGCTACACTCTGTTACCTGGACATCACTTAGCCTCACAATTAAAAAAAAAAAAATTGGAATAATATTTACCTCAAAGGTGTTGAATAAGCACTGTTTACTGTTACTTTCTGTCTATTACTTTCTGTCTCGACATTGTCACAAATCAGTAAAAAATGTATGTGAGTTTGATTAAAGGTCTCTAATACATGTTTAAAAACTGTTTCCCCATTTTATTGATTAATTAATAGAATAACATATGGATATGTGTTTGATTCTTGAGGTATAATCAGCACTGCTCTTTTTTGCTTTTCGTTACCCTGGTGATATGGCATTGTTCCTTCCAAATATTATATGTTCTGTGCAAATGACACATTTATTTCATTTGTTTACTTCTCCAATCTTCTCATTATTACTTTGGTTTAAGGGTATGTTGTCCAAATATAGCTCCCCCCATAAATTATAGCTTTTATTACACAATTATAGTTCCTAATTATGATGACTTGTATGAAATTTATTTGTGCATAGAGACCTATTTTCCTGTAAGTACATTAATCAGTATAATGAATACAGGTGAATAAAATTGTAAATGTGCTGGGAAACAAGGAAGGAAATTGCATAAGTGGTTATCATATTATACAGCATTAAATATTTTATCTTTTATATATATTAACCAAGAATAACACTTAACTAAAGCCTGTCAGAAGGCAATATACATTTAGCTGTATTTATTCCTTCAACAAAATGTATTTATTGAACATCAACTTTGTGCTAGTAACTGTAGTCTATAAAGTAGGAACATCAAAAGAAGGAAACAAGTCTGTTGTAACAGAACTTTTGTGTAAAGGAGAGAGATGAGAAATGAGTCAGCAAATGAATAGGTCCCCTATGTTTAGATAGGAATAAATGTCATCAAGAAAATGAAACCCATGTGGGTGACTGGGGCGGTTGGAAGGTGGAGAACGTAAGAGAGGTGGTCAGGACGTAGAGGTCCTGCCTCCTTGTCTGATAGACCAGCGTCAGGTAGGGTGAGCTACGCCAGAATGCCAAGGCTGGTGCAGATGTCCGAACAGCGAGAGTGGTGACTGGATATGTACTTGGAAGCATGGAGCCCAGCTAGGAAAGTAGGAGGCAGGACTAGCATGGCACCACTGAACATGAAGAGATTTTATTTTGGAGAGAAAGGCGATGGCAGTTATGAAGGGACTAGATGTGGGAATGAAGACAATGAAAGAACTCAGGATACTCCTGAGGTTTGGGGACTCCGTAACAGAGTGGTGCCACTTAGGAAAATGTAGATGACTGAGGAGAAGCACGATGTCTTAGTCACTTTTTCATTATATGTCTGAAGGGCACATTCAAGTTGAGACACCTATCTCCTAGTCATGTGCCTGAACTTAGCAGTTTTCCCATCACATGGATGGTATGTAATTTTTGCAGGTTAGAGGAGATTACCAAAAAGTAACATATTAAAAACAGAGCGAGAGTGGCCGGAATCAAGCATCTCACAGCCCTTTTACAGCCCTTCCTTTGTACAGTACATCAGGATACATTTAGGATTCTAGGTGAAGATTATTTCAAGAAGCATTTCTCTAAGAAACCTAGAGGGTATGCGAATTAGGGAAAATTTCAGGCAGTTGGCATGGACCTTGATGCGAACAGGAAAAACAGTTTTCCTTGTAAGAGGACCGGAGATACGGAAAATGAGTAGAGAGGCAGGTGGATTGGTGTTGTAAAGATGAAGCATTTTAGGAGTCTTGCTTGTATTTTCTCAGTAAATTCTGAGGCAAACCTCCGGGGAGGAACAGAAGTTTACAGAGAAAAAAGAAGATAGGAGCTAATCTCATTATGAAGGAAAATGTACTTCTCAGAAAAATGTGGTACGATTTCAAGCCAGTGACACATTTTGTTTACTTGGTAATTTTTACACTTCAGCATTATTTGATGTATTTTGCAGTAGATAGACACGGTCTCTGGAATTCTTAGAGATCAAAGCAATACTTTAGCAAATAAAATAATGATGAATTTACAATTTTGAAATGGGTTTACTTCTCCTTGGCTATTATTTAGAGACATAGATTGATTGTCACAGTTATAGTTAAAGAGAGACGTTTACAAGTCCTTTAAAAATAAATAACGACAAATATGTTTTAATTTTACAACTCACTCCCCAATGAAAGAAACAATGTGATTTTGTCTCTTATTGAACCAGCTTAATGCCTGAGCTTGTAGGGACCATTCCCTAAACCCAAATGCTTCTGCCTCTATCCACCTGTAGATAGCCATATGCCTCAGAGATTTTGTATATTTTAATCTAATGTTTCTTTCTTTTTTTTTTTTAAATCTAATGTTTTATATCTTTAAAGCATATCTTAATTTTGAAAATATATGCAATTCTCTAATATGAAATTTTCCTGTTTCTGTCTTTTCAACACCCTCGGCTCTATTTTTCTGATGTCAATTCACCTGATCTGAGTCTGTTCTTCGCACACAATGGTTTTGATCATGTAATGATCTTTAATAACGGCGAACGGGAAATAAACTAAATAAACTAAAATAGTAAATGATAAAGTGAGTCATGGAGGAATGTAACCTAATATAGTCATTAAAATAAGGCCGTGTTTTTGAAGAGTTTCAATAACACAGGAAATTTTTTGTTATGATGCTCACTGAAAAAGCATGACACAAAGTATACATGAAGTATTTTTTAACACTTCCTATTTGTTCCAAGAAAATTTAAGAGAGCTTGTGAATTCCCATACTATCTGACATCTCAAAAATGTCAAAAACTTGGGAAATGACTGAAAAGGAAATATTATTAGGGAAACTGAAGTGAAACCCTCTTACGTTTTATTTCTAAACATCTGCCCGAAGACGTTAGACACACTTGCTGTATTTGGACACAAATTTTACTGTCAACATCCTCAAAACCTGATATTTCTAATAAAAAAAAAAGTCCCAAGATTAGTTATATAATGTAGAGCATCTGCTGTAGAAAGCAAACCAGATGGTCCAGGGAAAGTCAGCTATGCCTGACACGGACGCCTTCTAGACCTTTCTGTGATGTCACAGGCTTCCTAGCATTTGTCAGGTAACGTGGTCCACTTCAGCAGAAAAGAAGATAGATAAAGCAGAAGATGAACAGGCTGCCATCTTTTGAAAAACACTGTTGTACAAGTAAATAACTGTACATTTAAAATGAGGTCAATTACACTCTTGGTTGATCAATAGATAATCTCAAGATTCTGACTCATTTGTTTGTACTAAAGTGAGAATTACTACTGCTGATGATGATAATGATTAATTACTGTCTCAACAATAGTTTTGTAAGCATAAAGAACAAGCCACTAATATAAGCCTGTGATCACACTCTCTTACTAAGTGTACCATTGTGATACTTACATGGGAAGGAACCAGTTTTGTTTTGGCTTTTTTTGAGAACTGTAGGTAGGGCATCTCAGCCTGAACATTCCGTGCAGGGTTGGTGTAAAGGTTACCTGTGGGATTTAAATGATTTGCCCTCTGCTCGCTGAGTGCTCTGAACACCACTTATTTTGTCCGGGTTCCTGTCAGGCCCCGGGACCCATCAACCACGCTATTTTTATAGGCCTGTGTTGTTGCATAAACAAAGAATGTAGGACATCTGGCTGGATGTCCCCTAGTGAAGTCAGACACGGGTGTTTATGTGGGACATTTAGACTGCAAACCTGTTTATGTTCTTCACACTAGAACAAACGCCATGCTCTTCAGATGCTTACTTTAAAAATGTCAAAAATGTCTGATGCTGGCTTTGTAGAATTATGTCAGGGTGAAAAGTATTAACCATCTCATGAAAGGCAAAAATTGGAACCTTGTTTCCTACTTGAAGAATATATTTGAAGGGTAAGTCAGGATCACATCATTCCTCGTTATACTCTGATGACCAGACGTAATACATCCATATTCTCGCATGTGGTGGGAGTTTGTCAAAAGATCCAAAGCTCGTTCAGTGCTACAACAGGGAATTTATTTTAAAACATTTCAGTAGTGGTTCTGTGTGTTGATAGTTCCATATGGTTTTATTCCTACTGGAGGGCCAAGCTACTTAGAGGTTCTCTCTTCTCCTCTCTTGGATTTGATAACCTGAGAAATGGAATCTTGATCACAAAGCAGGATCGATGATTAGCTGATCACATACAGAAAAGATACCTGGCTCAATTTTATGTGTCCTAATTTTATTCAAAACTGGCTGTTTCAAACAAGTATCACTTATTTCCCATGGGGTTCCAAGACTCTTTTTCTCTCTTCACCTTGTACATACCTGGCAGATCTCCTTGGATTGAAGTTTAGTATGGTTCCCATAAATAAAAAAAGGGTGGAGGATACAGCTGATAAAACAGGGATTTTGCATATTTCACTCTTTGTTACAGTGGCCCTCAGTATCCGTGAGCATTGGGTCCAGGACTCCCCGTGGATGCCAAAACCCAGGGATGTTCACATCCCTTATATAATATGGTGCAGTATTTGCACATAACCTATGCATATCCTCCCATGCACTTTAAATCATTTCTAGATTACTTATAATACTTAACACAATGTAAGAGCTATGTAAATAGTTGTGATACTGTATTATTTAGGGAACAATGACAAGAAGGACAGTCTGCACATGCTCAGTACAGAGGCAGCCTCATCTATCCATCCATCCATCCATTCATTCATCCATCCTATCATCTATATCTGTCATCTATCTATCTATCTATCTATCTATCTATCTATCTATCTATCTATCTGTCTGTCTATCTATCATCTTCTATATCTGTCATCTATCCATCTATCATCTGTCTACATAGATGCATACAATATAAACATTAGATAAAATCAGATAAACATGCATACAATGTAAACATCAGATGTCTTTCTGCTTGATTTAGGTGTCTTTAGAAAGTCTTCAGAATAAAAACTGTTGATAATCGATTTTCAACAGATTATTACATTTCATAACTCATTATGGTAATTTACTGACTATTTTAACTTGATAATAACAAGATTTCCAGTTGAGCTTCACTTAAAAGCATAGCAGTAAAAGTTGAGATGCCTACCAGCTTCAAACAGTGTTTCTCAATCTACTTATTAAAAATGATCTTACCTCGTTAGTTGTATACATGGATTGAATCTTTATCTACAGATGAAGATCCACTGATATGCAGAGTTTTTGTTGTGTTGGTCCATTTGTAGTGAAAATCTAATTGAATGTGTTTCTGCATAGCTTGAATCGTTATTATTCTTTATGAATCCACACAAGTACATCCTGAGGTAGATTTGCCGAGGAATAATGAGCCTTCTTTTGCTATAATAGGACCCAGTCCATTAAAGAAAATGCTCCTTACGAACGCGTTCGTGCCACATTGTGAATCACTGTTTCATGCTGGAGCAGACGATGTATGAGAAATTCCAAGGAAATTTCAAGCCATCATCATTTGGGCTACTCCAAATGATTCCAAAAAGCATTTTAACATTACAATTTTATATCTAAGGGACCAAGAACAGAGAAATCTTATTTCTTATTTACAAACCTGCTGTGATGAGTCCCCTACAGTCCCAGGGACTGGTGAATATTGGTCCAAAACAGTCTTTTGAAGGTGGTAAGCTGAGGTCAGCTGGCATGAAAGACATTATCTCAGACAGAGAAATTATCGTGAATGGCTCTTTCAGAAATGAGCCCTACTGCCACTGGGGTACATGGAACTTTAGACGGAAGGGGTAATTTGTTTAGTGTGCTTCTTCTTACATAGTTTTAGAAAACAAACACATTTGAAACATAAAGATGAATACGTTTTTCTATTAATGTCATTGGAATTCTTTCAAAATTATTTTATAAGAGTAACACTAACTTACTTTTAATTTTCTGTGTTGCATTTTATTTACTTAAACCTCACAGCAATCTTAGGAAGTAGGCACTATTCATATGCTATTCTACTATTAAGGAAAGAGAAGGTAGAAATGCCTTGCCCCATGTCTCAAGACACAGTTCAAATTCTAAAGGTCATGATCTTAACCACTAAACAATAGATATTGTCCTGCTTCAAAAAATCAGATATTAAAGTATTCAGCAGATCCTAAGCTAGAGACACTTTTTGATATTAGGGCAAAAGGCTGGGAGTATGGAACAGAGATTGAATCGGTGTTTGAAAATAAATTATTCAGTAAACCAAGGTATTGCCTTATTTTAATTTTAGTTCAGCAGATAGGTAACTCTACACATATTACTTCTATTTATTTTTATGTCTTGATTTATACTCTTAATTTGTGATTCTAGAGTAAAAGAGAAAAGACAGAACTTAGATGTAAAATTGGAAGGAGGAAAACCAGAAGAGTGTTTCTTTGAAGACAAGTGAAATATTTACAGGTGGAAAAGATCAATTGCGTCAGATACTACAGATGTAACATACAGATGTTTCAATTACCATGTAGAGAGAGGATTGGATTGAGTCAAGGTTGGGATTTTGACAGGACAGTGTAACAAAGTGAACAGAGTTAAGAGAGGTGATAGTGTTTGGCAGCCATGAAGTTGTCATGGAGGGATCTCCCGTAAAGAAAATTGTCTACGTGGAATATAGCTGATTGACAGCCTTCACCTGCCATACCTTTGGATACCAAGCAGTGCTTCTCCTGGCTGCTCCCAGCCAATGACGGAGCGTGGTGGGCATACTATAACTGGACCATTCCTGGTTGGCACAGGATTACTCTATGAGCAACTTTTGCTTAGAGATTCCCTCATTGGGTTGGTCAAGAATTTGGAGACAACATCTGCCTCTCTTCCTAGCCTACCTTTACTTCCCTCTTTTCCCTCGTAGCTGTCAAACCTGTACCAGAATGTAACGGGTCTCTCTTTATCTACCCCTGCTCCCCATGACTTCACCCTTCAAAGGAATTTTACCCAATAAAAATATCCCCGTACATCTTATCCTTTCTTCTCATCTGCTTCTTGGAGTCCTTGACCTGACACATGATGTATGCAAAGGTATGGTTAAAACGATGAATAGTGGAACCAAAGCTAAATTAGAGAAAAATTAATCTGTGAGGGGAGTAATAACGTGTCAGTTTAGTAGGATTAATGATTTTAGGTTCTTGGGGTGTCAGAGGACTGTTGGGATTGGGATACTAGAAAAGGAGACTGCAAATAGAACCAGGTGCTCTTGAAGTTTAAATTATGGAGAAGGTACAGCTTGTCCAAGATGGGATGATATCTAAGGTATACATTGGAGTGAGGGGTTGGGGTAGAATGGAGAAAAAATTGAGAGATCTGAGTTCTCACATTCCCATCTCCATGGATATCAAAATCATCAAGATTAATCAAAGCAGAAATTCGGGGAATTAGACATCAAATCAAGAATTATATCTTCGTAGAATGAGGAGGCTAACTTGGTTGGCAATGTTCCAATAAGGAGAGACACTGGATGGTTTACTCTCATGGTGTAAGAGTAAAGCTGAGTAATTTGAAGAGGAATGGAAGAAGCAGGTTCCAGAATTAGCGCTGGGAAGCAAGGCACAGGATGTGATACTTGTGATTTAGAGTCAGTGGAGAGAAGTCACAGATGCGTGAGCCGCACATGCCACCGAGCCAATGAGCTTCAGTGCATTTCTGCAGAAAGTGTTATCCATACGATCATTGAAGGTTCCAGTTGAGTTGCTTGGCTCTAAATTGTATTCCCATAGAATCCACATACCTGAAATGTACTCTTAGATTATGTCTATTATTCCTATTTTGAGGAAAATAAAATTTAACCCTGTAATTATCCTTTTAAAAAATTCTTTTTCCAACATAAAAATTAACACAACCTCAGGCAACAGTTAGTATGACAATGACCAATATCCACAGGGAATTTAGCTTGAATTGGACTTGACATCTGTATCAAAGTGTAGTTAACCAGAAGCAATAATATATATTACTATACTGCAGAGTACTGGTTTATAGTTAGTTCACTGTCGTATTGTAAGGACAGTAAGTAAGTAACAAGAGAAGACATCACATTTTAATCCCAGTAATCTCAGTGGACAATTTTATTGACTAAATAAAAGATCAAACATTATCTATTTAGTAATGTTTTATACCTGATTATGTATTTTGTCATAAAGTCTATAGGGGGCACAAACGTAAATGAAATCAAAATAAAACTAAAGTGAAAACTAGAAACACAAAAATGAGCTCCCCAGATAGCAAATGAAAAAAACATAAAAACAACACATTCCAATGATTGGCTCTTAATCTTTGATACTTCCATCAGTAATTGCACCCAAGATACACACGTGTAAGTGTGTTATAGTTACACATGGTTAACAGCACTGTAACATTTCACAGAGAAAGGATGGACATTTGTCTTAACATTTAATGAGAGTCATTAATGCACTTTTAATCGATGCTCTCTGCAGTCAGTCTGCCCTGGAGATTGTCCCGGCAGCAGGGTGATGGCTTCACACCTCTGCCTCCTGGACTCCTCTCTGCACAGTTTGACTACTCCCCAACATGCCACCTTACCTGCCAAGTTTCCACTCCAGTATCAGTGTTCCTTAGAATGACTGTCAAAATGTAACCCTCCTCAACACATGCTCCATAGTTGATTGTTCACACTTTTATTTGCACGTCTGTCGGCTTTTATATACATGAAGTAACTGTTCCCTTGGGTAAAGTGCACACGTCAGCTGTGAAAATACTACCCACTTGCTTATATCTTCCAGACTAAAACAATGTCTGACACATAACAGGTGCTTCATGATTATTGAATGAACACTTAATTTTGCCTTTCTCTTCTCTATTTTTGATGAGCAAGAGATTGCTAAAAAGGAGTAACGGCCTCATTGAAGTCACTTGGGCTAAGCCCAGGACACCAAACCAAAACTGAATACCTGGCCTAATTGCTGTTACAACCTCCCCCAAGAATATAGTCTTAACTGGTTACTTTGGAATTTTCAGCACCAATGACGTCATCCCCACATAGACATTTTCATCCCCCAAAAGAAGATGAGGTCATCCTCCCAATAGGTCCTTTTGTCCCCCAAAGGGAGGCACCCTCTCCCGAGTTATTCCTTTTTTTTATAACTTTCTTGCCCTACCTGTAAAAACAGAGCCCGTGCTGTAGCCCTTTGGGGCACCTCTCTACTTGCTACATGACTTGCTGATTTACAGATCATCCAGTAAAACCAATGAGATCTTCAAAATATTTATTCAAAAGTTGTCATAGATTTCGTTCACTCGGTCTTTGTTCAACAAACATTAATTGAAAGCCTACTAAGTGCTTCCCCTTTATTTGATAAACATTGTCTGAAATATTTTTGTAAGCATGAAGTAGCTCTGTAAGAGTATGTATAGCAGGAAAATCAGCAAACTGGGGTACTGAGAGGGGTCGCCCTAAGTTTTGACTCCTGAATAATGATCACAGAGGGCAGATGGACACCAGAAATAGTGTATGTCAACAAGATCATAAAGAAAAAAACAGACGTGGAGCACGCATAAGCTATAGCTTATACCATGGTGGTCTCGTAAGTGACATTCCATTTCTATGTTTGAATTTTTCACATTAACTTGATACAAAGAAGCAGCATGATATTTAATACTGAATTGTCTTCGTATTTCTTTAATAAGAAGAATTAAATGACTGAACTACGCTTAAATTCCTAATGGTGATTTTTTAAAGTGTTTGGAAATGTTTCCCTTTGTTATCTGCACCAACTACTTACGTTCCTAGATGCTATGATGTTGTAACTTTCTCTCCCATCACTTTTGAGATGAAGACGTTCTATCCCAGAAAAACTCTTCTAAAAGGCACATGTTTCAAAATACCCTCATAATAACCGACATAGAAGTTTGTTTTTATCACGTATTCATACTTATTTAACAGAAGCGGCTCTCCTGCCATAGGATTTAATTCTCAGAATAGTATGTTGCAGTAACTATGAATAACACTAAACATTCAAAACAATACTATTGAAAACATATGTGGTATTCAGAGGAAATGAAACAGTTTTGAAAGTATAATTATAGAGAGTGCTTTGCTTCTTTTGTGTTTTAGTTTTCTTCCACTTGTTTTGCCTTGAGTTAAAAAAATGCTTTTGATCATATTCCTTTTGCGGTGTTTTGGAAGCCTTTGGAGAGTGAGGGGTGTTGTGCTTATGAAATCATTTGTAGGAAAACTAGTACATATATGAATTGAAACAGTGCTGAACCATTTCCCATTTTCTTTTTCTGGCCAGTGTTCCTGAATTCAGTAATATGCAATTACAGTAACTGCCAAAATGAACACTAACTCAATAGAAATAAGAAAACAGGCCTGGTGTTCTTGCTTTTGAAAAGTAATTACATAGCTGCACCAAGGAAATAAGAATCATCATGTAAAAACTACTAAAGCTAAGCTAAAGGAATACTGGAAAATTCTATGGCAGAACAGAAAGGCTATTTGGACTGTCATGTGTAAAGCAGGTCAACAGAAAACTATCCAACATAATGTGTCTGTAAATATCTCTGAATTGCTTTTTTCACACTGTTGTGTGTAGGCTTTCTTAGACGGCCAATTTTGGTCTGCCTTGGAGAGATACAGGAATCATTTTAAAAAGTAATTTTAGTTTAGAAATCTTGCCTCACCTTCATTATCTCCATAACCTAAACCTAGGATTATGGTTATGCCCCCTGAAAATGAGTCTTCTCCCTTGTGTTGGCAACCTGAGTAATTTTGCAATTTCCAGCACATGCCCAGGTCCTTTCAGCAATGACGTTAATAAGGAAGGGGAGATGGTAGAAGAGAGTAAAGAAGGTCAAATATATGGTGATGGAAAGAGAACTGACTCTGGGTGGTGAACACACAATGAGATACAGAGATGATGTATTATAGAATTGTACACTTGAAACCTATGTAATTTTACTAACCAGTGTCACCCCAATAAATGTAATAAATACAACAATTTAAAAAAAAAAATAACGTCATCCTTGATTTCCCAGGGATGGTGTCAGCATTCACGGCAAAGGACCAGCTATTACGTTAGCAATTCATGGATGAGGAAAACCCCTGATTTTATGTTCCACTTGCGAGGATCACACATTCCCCCTAGTGGTTCTTTCTGTCTTAAGAAAGGCATCCCTGAAGAGGACTCTCCATGATGAAGTAACACCACTTTGGTAGACAAGATTTAGTATTATTTACTATTAAAAATCATCATGTGTTTATAATCATTTATTTAAAAATTTGAAGAAAAATATCAAGGTAAATATTTTGTATACTTCATGAAAACTGTTCCCAACACCATGGGAAAAACCCCATGTTGAGAAATGACACCCACATTATACTCAGTCACATTCCTAATTCAGGGTCATTACTGGCTAGTGTAGAGGTGGGTCCAGAAACCATAAGTCCATTTCTTTTATTAGCATCACATTCAAATTAGGACACTGTGGAAGCATATAGAATTACTTTAGACACATATAAAAATGGCACATATGGACTCTCCTCTACAGATCTAAAAGCATTGGCACCAGGTCCTCATCATGTTAGAACCACTGCTTCTGCTCTTCTCACTATTTTCATAGTTTTCATTTGAAAAATATAGTTTTTTTCTAAAACCATATGAAACTATAATAGGTTAATCATTGCTACACGTAAACAAATACACCCATTCTAAAAGTCTGTTTTATATCGAATATGGAAAATATCAATAGAGACAAAACCATTTTATGATCGGCTGTCATTTTTAAGAGTACAGAAATCCTGACTCCCAAATGTATGAGAACAACTCTTCTAATAGCTTATTATTCATTTGTATGTTATTTGTATTGTGTCTTGACCTATATTAGTTACTTATAGCTATGTGACAAACAGCTGAAAACCTCAGTGGCTTAAACCAAAAACTCTCTAACTTCTCAATCAGCAAGGTATTTCTGCTGGGTGATCTGGGCTGTACTCACTCCTGCGTATGCTTTGAGGATTAGCGGGCATTAGTTTTTGTTTCTTTGTTTGTTTGTTTTGTTCCTTTGTTGCTTTCCTTTTTATATCCTACATATCAGTGCAATCAAAAACTGGTTGACACAGACAATAGTTTAGTGGTTACCTGAGGGTAAGGGGGATGGGGGTAGTAGAAGATAGTAAATGGGATCAAATATATGGTGATGGAAGGAGAACTGACTCTGGGTGGTGAACACACAACATGATGTATAGATGATGTATTACAGAATTGTACATTTGAAACCTATGTAACTTTACTAACCATGGTCACCCTAACAAAGTTTAGTTAAAAAGGAAAGAAAAAAGAGAAACTCAAAAAGGAAAGCAAATTTGGCATCTTTGTTTACCAGTGTTTTCCCATTGCCTAGTGGGTGCCCCTCTCATAGTGAATGGTTGGTAAGTGTTTTGACAACAAAGAAAATGCTACAGGTGTTCATCTCATAGAATTTACTTGTCATATCCTCATTTGTTCTCTTGGTCATTGAAATGTACTGTCATTTGCTAAATAAAACTTCCTAATCTAAGCTCTTTGAGAATCAGAACAAAACTTTGCACCATAAAGCCCTAAGTAAACATTGTTGTATTAATAAACAGATCTCCTCAATAAAGGAAGAAATATAAAATTATTTAAAGAAATAGAAAAATTATTAGGATAGAAAATTATTAATAGAATTATTAAATATTAAAATTATTAATAGAAAAATTATTAGGAATAGAAGAGTATTAGGAATTATTAGGAATGATTAATTACCTATTTATAAGCTTTCCTAGGGTTAATCCATACTTTTAAGAAAGGTAATTATGTGGACAAATATTTTACAGAGGAAAAAATAAAACAATGGATTATATAAAACAAAAGCACAGATGGGAAGATGAGAGAGGGAGACTCATGTTAATGCTTGCTTAACTTTTTCTTTCTTGCTTTTATTTGTTCTTTTATTTTCTGTTACTTCATATACACCAAGGAGATAGCAATGATTCTAAAAATTCTCAAAGAAAAATTAAATCACCAATTTTTAATTGCATTGTTACTTACAATTCTGAAAAATGCAAACAGAAAAAAATCTCTGCAGAGCAAAATTAGTAAGTCAAATGATGATATTGAAATGATCATGAAATTATCATATATTAATTTTTTAAATGCATAAAATACCCAATGGAAATGATATAAAATATATGTAAATGAATTTATGACCAGAGATGATATTGTCACTTCTGAATGTAGATTGACTTTTATAGCTATTCTTTCTTCAATTGCTGAATGAAAATAATATTTGCAGGAGAGATCGTAATCTTTATCTCCAAGAAAAGATATGCTTAATAATTCCATATGTGGTAGGCAGTAAATGTGCCTTTTCTTATAGAAATGTTCATTAACAATATTCTCTGTGTCATCATGCATGCCTCAGGACCAGCGGAAATACAATTAGACACAATTTTTGAAGGATCAGAGTTACAAAACATTCTTCTTGCCCAAGTTTTCACATTGAACAATGGAAAAATTTATTTGGTGTCGTGGCCTCTATGTTAGACTTTACTACTTGCCTAGTGCAGACGAAATCTTCAGAGGGACATAAATGATGTGGATTTTTAAAAAGTGTTCTCAGCTGAAATATGGTTACAACTGTGCCAAGTTCTGAAGTGTGACTAAAATATCTGTGATATAGAAGAGCAATGAGATTGACCGTTCTGGGGCCTTTGAATAAATTTTCTCTATATAAAACATACAATTCCAGCCTTAAATTACAGATAGAAACTTGAGTAGCTGTAAGCTAATTCAAAACAATTGCAATTTTCATTCATAAGTTGAGGTATTCAATCAAAAAGGTGCTTTTCACGTTCCAATCAATATGGGTAAAATGCAAAATTAATAATCAGACACAGTCTAAGATCAAAGAAAGCCATCTCATTCATCATCGAGTTCTTTTGATACCTGCTAGTTGCCTAACACAAGCAATTTTGTGCAATATTATAAGAATCAGAAGATTATTGAATCTCCTAGAGAGAAGCAGCAGGAATCTTATCTAAGCTATTCTTGATTGTTCCATATTCTTTAAATTTTTCTCTTGCAAAAAAGAATACTAGAATATTTTCAATCTCCCATTATTTTTTTTTCCATGAACAGTTTAGAGCTAATAAACATAGACCACTTTTATATATTTTTTTTCAGGCTACATTAATTTACGCTGACATTAACTGGGGGAAAAATAGTGTGTGATTACTATCATTTCTACTTAAAGAATGCTTCAGAATACTAATTTTTTTTAAAAAAGATTATTATGCAAAAAGAACTTTGAAGTAAGAAAAATAGAACATATAAATTATAATAATGGAAAAAAAAGAATTTACTTGTTTTAATATATCAGTTTTCTGAAAAATTAGGCGGGAAGTAATATGTAATTTTGGGGAACCAGTAAGTTAGGATTAAGATAAAAACATACTTTAAATATATGGTTTCTCTGTTTATAGTAAACATGTACTGTCTTAAAATATCATTCTTTTGTAGATATATATATATATATATATATATATATATATATATATATATACATACATACATGCAAACACATATGCACCCATGCATGCCATGCACAAACAGACACACATACACACACGATATATTTTTCTCTATAATATATAGATTTGCAAGGTGGAATTATTAAAATCTGTAGCTTGCAATAATAGGAAAATCAATAGAAAAGTATAAGTTGTGATTTTATATTTTCCATATATTTTACGAGGTTTCTTACAGTATGGTCGTAAATAGAGAAAGTTCATGTAATATTAATATCAACTCTACTAAATTTCTACTAAACTAAACCATGAGTTGACCAATGCTGTAGATGCTGAAGGCTTTGGTGACATTAAGGAAGCATTTGATTTGTAAACACATTTTTAGAGTAGTTGTATGCTAATGAAATGGTCTTTTAGAAAGAATCCCATTGATGATATAAAGGAGTGAAACCAATGGAGTCACATTTCTGAAAACAGGCGAGTCTGGAATCAGAGAACACACAGAGAAATTGGCATTTGCTAGAAGAGATATTTTACCCATGATATTATATTAAGTAGGAACATCTTAAGGAAGTTTGAGAAGCCAAGTGTAAACCCATGTTCATATCAATAAAAGCAAAGCCAACTATGTGATAATGGATGGAGACTTACACGTGGGCTCCAATGACTTTGGGACTGGAACCAAAAGAGTCTGGGCATCCGTTATTCTTGATCTTGACGTAATGGACATGTCAATTCATATTGTTGTTTTCCCCCCCTTTATTTATAAAATGGCAATAACATTCCTCGTCATGATCTCTCTAAGTTTGGGTTAAGTGGAAATGTAAAGTGCTATGTGCATGTGTTTATTTGGATGGCTATGTTTATAATTTAAATATAGGTTAAGCCAAATGATCCCATGCTTCTTTTTATAAAGAGTATTCTGGCCATTCATTTATTTTTGAATATTATCTGTGTATCTAGAATAAGAGGTAAGCTCATTTGGAAAAAAGTCACTTAATGTGTATTTGTATGTATGCACATTTACTCTCTTATTAAACTTTTCTTTGCCAGTAAAATGAAAAAAATACTGTTTGCAAACATAACAAATCTAAGTGGCCAAGTGAAAACACTGATTCCAAAGGGAATGGTTCTGCTTTACGGACAAATTAAAAACCAGCTGTGCCAGACTTTACAGTAAACATTACAAAGCAACTGATTTGTCCACAAATGAATCATTTCAATGAGTGCAGTGCATTTATTTTCACAAACTAGGTTTAATAAGGTGGTTGAATTTAAAAAAAAAAAAAAAAAAAAACTTCCCTGGTAAAAGAATTTAAAATTACTCTAAATTGTTATCTTTTAACTTTGAAAGGAAAGGTTCTTTTTACACTTAATTGAGTTTCTTAGATTTTTCTATTGCTGTAATACAGAGATACCACATAGATAATACAGAACAATGCATAGTAATTTAGATAAGAGTTCTGTAGTACAGAGTGGTAAATCTACAAGCAAGTCCTATTGGCAATAAGCTATTCTTATTTAAGATGATAGATAGTCATACATTCAGCAGTATTCATTGAGCCCAATTAATTTGAATCACCAATTTAACAACAAATTGACCAACTAAAAGGGTAACTGTATACCATCTCAATAGCTGCAGAGAAAGCACAAAAGCCAACACCCTTTCATGATAAAAACACTCGACAAAGTAGAAGTATAAAGGTACTTCATCAACCTAATAAAGACAACTATGAAAAACCCTCAACTAACATCATGCTTGATGATGAAAAACTGCATTAGTTTCCCTTAAGATCAGACCAAGACAGGGATATCCACTCTTGTCATTTCTGTTCAACAGTGGGCTAGAGATTCTATTCAGAACAATTAGTCAAGAAAAGGAACTGGAACAGAAGAAATCAAAATTATCTCTAGTCATGGATGACGTGATCCTATGATTATATAGAGACAACCCTGTGGAATACACTAAAAACTATTAGAACTGATAAACAAGTTGAATAAGCTTGCAGATTTGAAATCAACATACAAAAGTCGATACTGTATGTTTGTGATTAAAGATACAACAGTGGAATTAAGAAAGCAATTCCATTTACAATGGCATCTAAAAAATAAGAATAAATTTAATCAAAAATTTCAAAACACAAACTCTGAGAACTACAAAACAGTGTTGAAAAGAACTTTAAAAACGGAAAAACATCTCATGTACACAGATCTTGAGAATTAATATAGATAAGAGTGCAGGGCTCACCGAATGTTTCAAAAGATTCAACACACCGTCTCCGTCAGAATCCCAGCTGGCTCGCCTGTAGAAATTGACAAGCACATTTTAAAATTCATATGGAGTAGCAAGGGGCCCAGAAAAGCCAAAACAATCTTGAAAAATTAAAACAAAGTTGTAAGGCTCACAGTTCCCAGTTTCAATTCTTACTACAAAGCATAGTGATCAAGATAGCATTGTACTGTTACAAGGACAGACACATAAACCAATGGAATAGAATCAAGAGTCTAGAAATAAAACTATGTATCTATAGTTAATTGATTTCAACAAAGGCACCAATACCATTCAATTGAGAAGTAATAGTCTTTTCAATAAATGATTCTGAGATTACTGGATAGCCACGTAAAAGAGAATGAAATTGGCCATCTACAAAATTTATCTGAAAATGGAGTCATGATCTAAATGTAAAATCTAAAACTAAAACTTTTAGAATGAAACGTAGGAATACATCTCTGTGACATCAGATTTGACGATGAATTCTTAGATATAACACCAAAAGTATAAATAACAAACTAGTTTTTTGTTTTAAATTGGACTTCATTACAATTAAAACTATTTTGACTTCATTAAAACTATTTGTATTCTGGAAACTATCAATCAAAGTAAAAAGACAACCATAAAATTAAAGAAAATATTTGAAAATTATATATCTGATATGGTCCTTTTATCTGGAATATATAAAGAACACTTATAGCTTCATAATAAAGAGACAACCCAACTAAAAACTGGGTGAAGGGTCTGAATAGACATTTCTACAAAGGAGATACGTAAATGGCCCATAAGCACATAAAAAGATGTTCAGTAGCATTAGTTATCAGGGAAATACAAATTGAAATCACCGTGAGCTATCACTTCACACCCACTAGTATGGCTACAATAAAAAAGTCAGATAATAATGTAGAAACCCTTCATAGATTGCTGGTAGCCAGAGATTGCTGGTGCAGCCCTTTTGGAAAATAACCTGGTGATTCCTCAAACTACCATATGACCCAGAATTTCCATGCCTTGGTATATACCTAAGAGAAACTAAAACACATGGCCACACAAAAACTTGTAGATAAATATTTATAGCAGTATTACTCATAATAGGCAAAAGGTGAAAACAACATGAATATCTGTCACCTAACAAATAGATAAACAAAATGTAGTATATCCATGCAATAGAATACTGTCCCTGACAAGGAATTGCAGTGGTGATACGAGCCAGAATATGGATGAACCCTGAAGAAATTATGCTAAGTGAAAAAAACTAGTCACAGTAGAGATGGTTTGAGTTCTTCCTTTCCAATTTAGTCCCTTAGTAACCTGAGCTAATAAAGCCAAGTATGTTAGTACTTATTTCTTTATGGAACTGGATTTTTATGGTCCTAAAATGAGTTCCCATTCTCTTCTATAACCTGGTATTTAATTTTATTTAGATTGTTCATTTTTATAAATACCAATCAGTATTTTGGGTCCCCAATTTCAAAACTAAGTCGATTTACTGTGTTTCCCTGAAAATGAGACCTAGCTGGACCATTAGCTCTAATGCATCTTTTGGAGCAAAAAATTAATATAAGACCCAATATTATATTACATTACGTCACATTATGTTATATTACATTACATTATGGTATTATATTATCTAAGACCAGGTTTTATATTGACTTTTGCTCCCAAAGACGCATTAGAGCTGATGGTCCAGCTAGCTCTTAATTTCAGGGAAATACGGTGTATAAACTCTATATTTATGTCTGTGTCCATATGTTATTTATATAACTTACTATATCTGTATATACATGTACATTCTATATATAACACAGTAACGCTATAATTACGGTGGTGGCTGTTGCTATTACAGCCGTTTCACTTCAGTATAATGTGGGGACAAAGCCCCAGAGAGCAGTTTCCAGGCTCTCGGCCTCACATGGAAAGGTACTGGCTCAGGTAGTAGATGGCCATCAGCTGTGACTAGTTGTCCATCAGCTGTTACCAGTGAGCCATTAGCCGCTGATATAACTGCCGTGGCTGAGCTAGCAAGCGCGGATTGCAGTTAGCAAGAGGGGTAGCAGATGGCAGGCTGTGGATCCTGTGGCTCCTGCTTCCTGTGTCTCCAACCCAGCCGCCAGCGAGACTATAGCGGTATGACTCCCCTGTCTGTGGCTCCGCAGGTGTTCCTTTTGGGCTTCACCATGTCCTGCGGAGACCCCGCATGACAATAGCATAGGCTGGAATGCAAATCATGACCCCAGTTTTTCTGCTGTTATAATCTTGTTCAAATTATTTCTTTTCCTTCACTCTCGTTTTCCATGACACTACTTATGTATAAGCATATTAGCACGTATCTTGATTGTAGTAATATTAAATAAAAATTATATGTAGAAAGCACCCTCCTGTGCCCATGTTTAAGGTGTCCCGTAGTTTTAATTACTTTAGTCACCTTTTGTGGTTAATATAACGTGAAAAACTTTCTCAGCATGTATGTGTTCAGTAATTTCAGTCAAAATCAATAATTATGTGATAAAAATGCACCAATCTATGGTAAGCTCCATTTAAAGTCAAGCTATAGATTTGAATTTAACAATGAGAAAACAAAATAAAAGAATTCATTGTCAATTCCATGAGTTATTCAGTAGCTTGGAACGTTACCTTTGGTTCAGAAAAAAACATTAAGAAGGTAATTTTTTGTTCTGTCAGAGGTGTAATTATCTAACTTATTAACAAGAGTCAAACTGCTAAATTTTTGGTGATTCTTGCCAAGTAACTAAAATTTGAATATTTGTCTAGAACTTTCTTTCATAATGCCAGCTTTGAAAACTGAAAAATGATACAGGACAGTAAATTTGTAACACTAATGGGCGTTCTTTTTTAATGCAAAAGGCTAACTTAAAACACTTATTGAAGAAACTCAATTCATCACAGCAGGTTTGAAAACCCAGTGCAATCTGAGTTTTACAAAAAACACCTGATATTAAAGCTCTCATCAGTCTCTCATCTAAGATGACAGAAATGCCGAAGGTCCTTGAAATGGGTTATTGCCTCTAAAAGTATTACTTATAAAACTATTTCTTTTTTTCAAATTGTACTTCATGTATCCAAAGTCATGCTAAAACTTCAGTTTCCTTTTTTTTTTTTCTTCTTCAGTTTCCATTGCTTCATGTCCAAAGGCTAAATAAAGGTAGAGATACATTAAATATGTCTTACCATTGAATACTGGTTGTTGTACAGGATGAAGACAATCAGTTCATAAATAATCAAGATCTACCTTTATTTGCACTTAATCTTTAATCTTTACTTTAGATCTCCCTTTCAGCTTATGAGAGTGTGCCCCCTGCACACACACACACACGCACATGCACACACACACATTCATTTATATATGTATTAGATGGTTTTTATTGACCTAAGATACACCATTTCCAATACTGTTGCCTTTCTGATATTGTAATGATTCTTATAATCAGTGGAATCTTCAGATTGCTGAGAGGTCAGCAGGGATAATAAAATAGTTGTCAGTGTCTGTCATTTTACTTTTCTTCTTTGCATATATACCAAAGTGATATAAATATTTAATACAATTCTGTTGTAAGTCTATACTGAATTATAGTTTAATTACCCAGGGTGTTTTTTTCTTATTACTATGTAAGATAGTGGTGACTTCGATTCAGTGAATAATATCTTAGTTTCAGTAATATACACAGGAAATGCACGTCCACGTTTGACTTTGAGTTCACTCCCACGCACGTGTCCCCTCATACCAATTTAATTAAATAATGGTTTGTGCCCACTCTCTCCATTTCCTTGCTGTACATTTGCTGTTCAATTTATTGTCTGGCTTCTGTTCCCACCCCTGGGTAGAATTTTCTGGGGAAATGTAACCAATGATGTTTGAATATTTAGTTCTGACTCTTTGTGTCCTTCCTGCATGCCATATCTGGACTGTTCCTTTCTTCTCGAAATCCTTTTCTCCCTTGGCCTTTTGGCACTCCTCTTGATTTTACCCAACACTTATTACCATTATTTCTCAGTCTTATATGCTGGGGATCCTTCCTCTTAGTCACTTAAGTCTTGTTAACCCCATAGCCCCATCTTTAGCCTTCTCATTCAACCTCTACTAACTTCCTTTTATTTTTTCAAATTTGTTAAATTTATTGGGGTGACAATGGTTAGTAAAGTTACATAGCTGTCAGGTGTACAATTCTGTAATATATCATCTATCTGTATATCACATTGTGTGTTCACCACCCAGAGTCAGTTCTCCTTCCATCACCTTATACTTGATCCCTTTTTCCTTCATCTACCAACTCCTTCCCCCCTTACCCTCTGGTAACCACTAAACTGTTGTCCGTGTCTATGAGTTTTTGTTTGTGCGTCTTGTTTGTTTGTTGCTTTCTATTTTATATCCCATATTATGAGTGAAAGCATATGGTTCTTGACTTTTTCTGTCTTATTTAGCTTAGCATGATATCCTTTTTAATTTTATGTATAATATATGTTCAGAGACACCCCCCAGGGGATTCTGCACCCATGGGTAGTACCAAACCCTATATATACTATGTTTTTTTCTATATATGCACACACTTTACAGCTTCCTGTGGCATATCCGAGTTGCCAATGTCACTGCTCTTGCACTCTGAAGCCATTATTACGTAAAATAAGGGTGACTTGCACTCAAGCTCTACCAAACCATGACAGTCAATCCTAGTAGGTGGCTTCTAAGTGACTAAGAAGTGGGGAGTGTCTACGGTGTGGAGACACTGGGCAAAGGGCTGATTCACGTCCAGGGCAGGATGGAGCCGGATAGCCCAGGATTTCATCACGCCACTCGGAATGGTACCCAATTCAGAGCATAGGAATTATGTACTTCTGGAACATTCTGTGTGCTATTTTTGGACTGTGGTTGACTGCAGTTAACTGACACCACAGAGAAAGGTAGATTATACTGCTGAGAAGCTAGTACACGGCGGAGAAGGTAGATTATACTGCTGCTGTACAGCGTTTGGGACAGCAGTGATCTGGGATGCAAACAAGACCTTTATCATGTATATTTTACTTTTGAATTTAAAAATAGGCTTCTTGTTTTAAAAAATGCATACCTGCAGAGATGTTTGAAGTAAGCTAGTAGTTGATATTTCCTCTCTTGCATGTATGACTTGCACAAAATTGGGCATGAGCATAAACTCTCATGGAAGCTTGACCACGTTGTATGCTAAGGATGTGTTACTATCCGAGCAGTCACTGAATTGAGCCAATTTTGCTGTTTGATTACTTGTTTTTTAATGATTCTGGTTAATATACTCTCAACAGCCCCCTCCTCTCTGACATGGCTTAGTGAGTTCCTTTGGGTTTTGTCTTCAAAGTTAAAATTTCCCCAAATTACTTAGGGATTAACCAGTGAGTTTGTTTTGTTTTGTTGTTAATGAGGAAATTGCTGTTGATTTTTGAGATAGTGTAGGAAAATTGCAAGCTGCCTGAAGCCACATCCAAAATGGTGATGGAATTAGATTTGCCCCAAAGAGTGCAATTTGAGTACATGTCTTCTTGAGAGTTTGTGAGTTTATGAGCTATGAGACAAAGAAGAGGATGGGGGATTAAATAGCCCTTGCAAATCTTCAGTTTGGATTACTTTTTACAGCCAGTTTGCATGTTTGTTTGAATAATGTTTCTTGACATTTTCAAATGAATATAAAAACACATAATTCAGGAAGCAGTATCACATACATGTGCTGAGGTAGGAAATAATCCTGAAGTGTGTGTGTGTGTGTGTGTGTGTGTGTGCACGTGCACGTGCACACACACACACACAAAAATGACTCAAAAGTGTTGAGGGCTGTGTGACATGTTGTCTGAGGTTGAGTGCCACTTTAGTGGCTGCAGGAAGCAGAAATGGATCAATGGGCAAAATTTCAGGAAAGTTGTTTTTATCTCTTTGGAAGAGAAATCTCACAACATACAGCGCTGTAGAGAAAGGAAATGTGCATTCTTGTGAAGGGACCACGTCTGTTTGAAAAAATACTTCATTAGTGTTTATATTGATGTACAGTAAATCTCCCTGTTTGTGGTATACAGTTGTGTTTTGACAAATGCAGTGTTGTCATTTTTTTTTTAGCCATGCACGATCCCATATGGAAGGTCTTATGGGACAGGCCTGGGGGTGGCAAACATTCTGTCCTTGACCTCTGAGTAGAGGACACTTAGTCACATGACCACGCCTGACCGCCTTACCTAAGCTTGCCGGTGTGGTTCACCATGTTTCCCCAGGGAAGAGCAGATTGGCTGGATAGCTTGCTGGTCTCTCATAACCACCAACCATGTTATGGTTAATCTTCGTATTAATGTTAGAAAATTTACACATACATAACTTGAATAATTTGGGTTTCTTTCTCTGTTTTTAAGAATAGCGTCCTGTAAACACACACTTTAAAAGCATTAAATAACTATAAAGTACTGCTTCCATTCTTCATCTCAAATTCCGTATAATATTTGAAGACATATTAACTATTTATCAGTTATAGACTTATAATGTGTATGAAATACTTTTCCTATATGAAAATGCTTAAGGTTTTCTTAAAAATAGCATAGTTTTAAAAACTAACATAGAATGAGTGCCTCTTTTGTACATTTAGACATTTGTTTTCTCAGATGCAAGGGTGTAAAACATAGATACACATTGGGTATTTTCTTGAATATGCCATATGTATAAATATAGCAGTGGATCTAAAATATTCATATGTAGGCATGATCATTTTTACTCAATGTTGTAATTTTTGGAAATAAACTTTAAAAAGTAATATAATTCATCGTAACATAGAATTTTGAGATTTTATTATATTTTCATATAATTTCAATCAGTAAGCAGGTGATAATATATGCATATCTGTTCATGTACAGTTTTACAAAGTTTTAACCATGAGTGTGAATTCAGTTCTTTAACACAGAAAATGCTTCCCAGTTATTCTTCAAAGTAGTTTGGGTCCTTCAACCCTGTTGTCATCCTAAGAAAGAACTAAAGAAAATATTAATACTAAATATAAGAATGAATGGAAATATGGTTGAGTGACAAAATTTAGTAAAATAGAAAAAAATGAACTCAAAACGGAGTTTTAAATATTAAAATATTGTAAATAATTGAGATATTGTTGATATTATCATGATATAAATTAAACTGGAGACACTTGAGCTTAGTGAAACCAAGGGATTTTTTAAATATCTAACTGGTAAGAAAATATTTGGCATCTAAGATGAGCCTAATATATTTGTACCCAGTGTTCTTAGGGGTAAAGATAGAATAGCATCATTTTCAAATTATAAATCATGCAAGATTGGATTTTAATATGTTTCAGATAACCTCAACAATGAGACCATTATAACACTGCTACAGTAAACATGTTATGGTAACAAACATCCTGTTTGGGCTTCATAATAAAATAATATTTGCATTTAGACTTGGATTTTATTATGTCGGTGTTTTATTTACCCTTTGAGTTATAACATTAATAATACGAGGCTAAATTAAGTTTAGCCTAATTTCATTTGTCACAAACTTTGTTTTTATACATATTTGCATAATTTCTAGCAAACGGTAATCACAGCAATTCAGCTGTCTATAAAACCTCCTGTAACCATGTCACTCATAATGTCAGAGAATAGAAATTAACCTTCCTAGGAGCTCAATAGCATAATGTTGTTTTCTGTCCTGGAAAAGGTAGCAGGTGTGGCACTGGGCAGTAGTCATATGTCAACTTAAGTAAACCATAATGGTGACATCAAGAATAAAATTATGCTAATGTAAGAGTAATGTTTCTCGGTGCTATTATTAGCACTCTGTACCCACAAAATGATAATGAAAACCAAGTCCCTGCTGAATTTCCAGATTATTGTTTGCCTACGGTAGTGTTTTGGGTTTTTTTAAATTCTTTTTTAGACTCTGTGAGTGGAGAATTCAACACATAGAAGGTATTTAATAAACTGTAAGTGAGTTGAGTGTAACCTAAGTGTTAAGCATAGTTAGCTAATATTATATGCTCTCACATGATGAATTCATTGTTTTTAATAAATATAAGTTTTCAGTATTTATATTACTTAGACATTTAATAAGACATTAGGATCCCTCCTCTCCTTTACACACGTTTAAGTACGTTTAAGTTTCTTAGTAAACCATGTGTCAGAAACATTCTGTTCTTCCTTGTGACTCAAACTTACAACTTGAGTGCAAGGCCTAAGACTGCCTCAGCCACGTGAACTTCACCAAGTAAATTATTAACCTCTTTTGACTTTTAATGTACTTTTCAGTTAAGAGAAGGAAATAGTAACCACTTGATTTATTTTAAATTGTCGTTGTAAGGGGTTGATGATGATATGTGTCTAAAATCACTTAGCTTGAAAGCACAATATGTCATTAACTTACAATTGTTGCTTAATATTGCTTGACAAAAATTACACTCCACTAAATTAAGTCAGTGTTGAGAGAAAATATGTAATCCATCATTTGAAGAATCCAAGTAGTGAAGTCTAATTGGTTTTGCATTTCTCTGGCTATGTCCAAAACCTGAGAAATCAAAAGGGTATCAAATAGCAGAATAATCAGATTTAAATGGAGAGTAATCCTCAGATTTCCAGGGGTAAAATCTTACCAGCTATTCTGTGTTTCAATGTGTATCCATCCCATCAGAAGGTTCGAGTGGGTTTGTCATCACCACTATTATTAATATTATTATTATTATTATTATTATTATTATTGCTTATTTCTTATCATTTGGTACATTTCATACAGTAAAGTATACAAGGTCCAAGCTATGGGTTCTGAAGCTTTAGACATGATACCATTTGGTTGGGTAATTGCCAGAGGTGTCTCCTACCATTTTTCCCTGAAAATAAGACCTAGCTGGTCTTCAGCTTTAATTCGTCTTTTGGAGCAAAGATTCATGTAAAACCTGCTCCTATTTTACTATAATATAAGACTGGGTCCGTGGTATGGTATGGTATGGTATATGATGTGCTGCCCGGTCTTATATTAATTTTGCTCCAAAAGATACATTAGAGCTGATTATCTCACTAGGTCTTGGTTTCAGGTAAACACGGTAGCATCTTCCACCACTGGCTACAAACATATCTAGAAAAATATGCTGTTTATTGTTTTACTATCGATGATTGTTTAAGAAAAAGCGTCAAAGTGAAGTTGCCTGGGACAGCAATCAACCTGATGGTTTCAGGCCCTTCTGCCATCTTCCTGGTCTACACTCTTCTTCTGTTGGAGGAGGGTTTGAACTGTCCTTTCCCTCTACACACTGAATAGGGGGCAAAAAATATACACAGCCAGACCAACCCTCTCCTCCATTCCCAGGACACTTTAAACATGCATGAAGGTCGATAGTCCAACAGCTAGACCTGCAAATCTTCCTTGGTTATTTCAAAAGGCATGAGCCAGTGTGGACACTTACAGAACCGTGAGCATACCAGGCTCTTAGACAGCCATAAGACACCTGACCATTGTATTTTTGAATTTCAACCAATGTTTGTCACTGCTGTTTTTCCCATCAATATAATGTTTACATGTGATCTGGTATAGACTTTCCCAAAATATGTCCAGTTCTGTATTATTATTTATAATACTAAAAGGTTGACTCACTTTGGGGAGTGAATAGAGGCTGGGGAAGGGTAGAATGAAAATATGAGGAACAGTTATGGGGATTTTGAAGGGATGTTGGTACCTCGTGTTGGATTCATCCCCTTGGAAAGAAAGAAACAGATTATGTTTAGGTTGCAAAGATAGGGAAATAAAGTAGGAAGCAAAAGGACAAGAGGAATCAAGAATGTCTCCTAAATTTCAGACCTGATCAATTGGGCGAATTGTGGTATCACTTAGGGATGGAGAAAACCAGAGTGACAGACAGTAAAAAGAGCTACACTTTGGGGTTCCTCCTCCCAGGATGTGGAGTGTTTCCTACTCCTTAAGTCTGCATTGGCCAAGTGACTTCTTCTGATCAATGGAACATGAGCAACTGTGACACTGCAGACTTGAAAAGCACCTGTACATTTGACATTGATCTCTTTCAGAACTTAAAGCTGTCCTGCCATGTTGGGGACGATTCCAGAATACCCTCTAAACTTGGAGAAAGCACCCAGAAAGCCCAACCAAAACCTTTACAAAACATCCACAGCTGCCGCCCCACCCGCTGATAGCCGTGTGAGCCAATCAGTACAGTCCAGAACAACTAACCCAGAGGGTACCAATCGTTGCTGACCTGCAGAACCGTGAGTGAAATGAATAGTTGTTTCAAAACAGAATTATTTGGGGTCTGTATCCATTACCTGTTGCTGTATAACAAAGTAACTTAACACTATATGCATTTATTATTTTACACTTGTTATGCGTCAGGAGGCAGGGCATGACTTAGCTGAGCCCTCTGCTACAGGTCTCTCAAGGTTGACATTGCATTGGCAAGGTTGTGCTTTCATCTAGAAGCTTGATTGGAGAAAAATGTATGTTCACATGCACTCAGGTGGTTGGTAGAATTTGTTTTTTTCTGGTGGTTGTGGGACAGAGACCTTATCTTCTTGCTAGCTTTTGGCTGAAGGCAGCCCTCAGCTACGAGTGGGTGCCCACTATATGTTTGCCAGGCGGGTTTTCTTAAAGGAGCGTCTCTAGACAGAATCTGCCATCAAGACTGAGTCTCGTATAAGGTAAGGTAATCAAGGACGTGAACTCGCATCACCCCTGCCATAGTCTGGTGGTTAGAAGCAAGTCACAGATCCCTCTGACCCTGAGGGGAGGAGGTTATTCGAGGTCTCCACGCCCTGGAGTATATCTGCCATAAGGTCATCTGTGTCACAGGAGAAGTCAACGGATATAACCAGGTAAGAGACAGTTACTTTTTTGAAGACATTAATAATATGATGTTGTGGTTAAAAGAGTAGATTCTGTTGCTAGGCTGAGTTTATGTCCCAGGTGTCACTTAGCTGTGTGATGTTGGCAATCTGTCATTAACTGGTCATTAAATATATCAACAATCGCTGTTGCAACAATGGGTGTAGATTTTTCTTTTTAACCTATGGGAATCCTTGTTGGTAACAAAGCAAGTCACAACTGATCTGTCTACTCAAATCACAAATAGAAAAGGAACATTGAAATAAGGGCATGTGTAGCTATCACAACTTTGCACCCAAACACCACTGACCAGTAAGAAAACAAAAATTCCATCAGCACCATCAGTGCTGCAGAAGACAACACACCCCAAGTGGTGGGAGTCCCTGAGGTAGCGCTCGACAACATAAATATCAGAGCCACTGAAACGTGAAACTAGCATTGGGGTTTGTGCTGCTGTGATTGTACTGGATTGCATAGTCTGCTTGGATTTCCCATCTGTTTTTTCATAAAGCTGAAAGTAAGAACCTGCTGAAATTTAAGTTGTCTTTACTTGTTTCTCGTTTGTAACACCTAAAATGGCAGGATGTAAGAGGTCAGAGAGGAAGCATTCTGATGCCAACAGAGTAATTCTTTTACGCTTTATTCTTCTGTTTAAACTGGAAGTATTATCTATAAAGGCTCTCTTTTCGCACCTATTATTTCCTTATCTGATTTACATATACATACATGTATATATATATATATATATATATATATACATGTATGTATATATATAAAACCAAATTGAGTTGTATGTGATATTACAATATAGGTGGAGTATGAAATTGCTTACATTTAACATAAAATGGATTATTTTATTCCTACATTTTTATTTTAAGCATTTGAGTAATTCAAGAGTAGAGTGAAATGGGTTTGACATTTCACTACTTCAAAAAAATAATTCACTCATTACATATAAGCAAAAAAATTGTGGGGGTGGCCAGGTGGCTCAGGTGGTCGGAACGCTGTGCTCCTAACACCGAGGTCGCCGGTTCGATTCCCACATGGGCCAGTGAGCTGTGTCCTGTACAACTAGACTGAGAACAAGGCTTGACTCGGAGTTGGGGAGAGTGGGAAGGGAAAAAGAAAAAAGAAATTGTGGAAGCGTATCTACATTGTTGTAATTTATTGAGGGAAAGTTTGTGGCATCGTAGCTTTCAATATTCTTGATACGCTGTTAGTTTTGGACATAAAAAATTCTCCCATAGTTTTTGATCTTCTCTCTAGCAAAATCTGTTTTTTCTTTATTGTAGTATGCTACCTGCTGATACATAGAAATCCTTTAGTATTTATTGGCTTATGTCTTCTTTCAGTGGTTCACTGTCCTTACTTAAAAATGTGTCTTCATGAAAACATGTTCTCTGATGAAGACTATCTGACTCATTTAATTTGATATAAAGGCAGTCTCATTAGTGAGAAAATACACCTTCTGTAAGTCATTTGGGTCACTGCAAATGTATCAGCTGGAAAAAGTAACACGTGAGTCATTAGGATGCTCTCATGTATGGGAGAAAGAAAGGCACCCAGTATCGAGCAGAATGGTCTGCACCTGGTTTCAATCACCACTTTCTTCCTCTGCACCAACCGTTTGGAATACAAATTTCAGTGCTTGCACAGCTGGAACAGAACGCTACTTTCCAGATAGTGGGGAGTCATTAAGAGCACACAAAGAGACTACAATACGATTCTGCAGGATTGGGCTGAAATATACTGAGGGGTAGGAGGGTTTAAAATGCATTTGCTTTGTTCAGAACTACTTTTTTCGTAAATAGCCTAAACGTACATACAGAGAAGATCATTTCATAGCCTGCATGGAATTGATTTTCAAGGCGAGTCTATAAGTACAAGAGTGATTACCACCTAATGGGGGGCGATTGCTGTTGTCCAAAAAGGAGGCATGTGTGTGATTCCAAAGGGTGGGCATTCTGCTACCCAGGGAACAGACTTGAATTTCCATTTATCTTTGAATGACTTCCTGCAGGCAAAAACCTGGAACCAAAACCCTACTGACATCTGTTGGTCGGTATGGGTCTTATTTAGAATCCCCGTGCTAGGTAATTATTCACTAGTTGTTGGCACTAGGATTGTGCAGCTCACAATGTTTTGCAACATTTAAGCTACAATAAATAAAGGAATAAGCAAAATACTTCTCCTAAATACTCATTTATATAGAGCATCAGCAAGACAAATGGGAGAGCATGCAACAATTTATGGCGAGACAGTCACTGCTTAGCATTCGCATTTATCATTAACAAATGCAGGGGAAGAAAACTGTTAGCTTTTGTCATCTTAAATCAAGTTTGATACTTCAGTGATCAAAGGCTTCATATTGTAATTTATGTGGGTAGACAAGTCATGTTGAGCAGTATTTTATTGTATCCTTATATTTAGTTTTAAGGCACCGTAATTTCACTGAAGATTAATGTTTTTTTGGGGTTTCTTTGCTTAAGAAAATGTGAATTTGAGCCTAGACCCTATCTTAGAGATATTAGGAAAATCACTTAGCCTTTCTGAACCTCTTTACTCATGTACCATATGGAAATAATGATATTTATCTCATAAGGTCATAGTGGAGAATAAGTTAATAGACATAGGGTGTATGACATTACTATCTTAAAACGGGTTTATTTCCTCCCTAAACTCTTCAGTTAGAAGCATAAATCAGTGCCAACTATGTGCTGTCTGGCATTGAAAGACAACCCAAGTCAGCTGAATTTAAAGATAGGTATGTCGGCCTACAGGATAGAAATACTCATGAGGCACTTGCAATGTCAGAATGAGTCAAAATGTGGATCATTTTTATGGTAGGCAAAAAAAAATGTCCCCCCAGATATCAGGACCTAATTCCCAGAACCTATGACTATTATCTTACCCGAGAAAAATGTGTAATTATTATTAAGGATTTTGAGGTGGGGATGTTACCCCGGATTATTGCCCTGGGTCCTAAGTGCAATCACACATGTCCTGCTAAGAGAGAAGCAGAGGAAGTGTTGACACAAAGAGAAGATACACAGAGACATAGAGAAGACCATGTCCATGGGGGCAGATGCGGGTGATACGGACGCAAGTCGAGGAAAGCTGGCAGCCCCAGATGCAGGAAAAAGTAGGAGGCAGGCCCCCTTAGGACCTCCAGAGAGAGGGTGGCCCTGCTAACACCTTGTCCCGTGATTCTGGCCTTAAATAGTGAATAATGTACCATAAGTGTGCCCCATATGATTTCTGGGACATATTTTATTTTACACGTATTCATCCTTTATCTGAAGTTCAAGTTTCACGGGGCTTCTTGTGTTTTATTATTTGCTAAATCTAGATGTTCCTCCTGTGTCCCAATTCGACACTGGCTTCCCATCTCACATAGCAAACTTAGAACCTTATGTCACAGATCCAGTGCTTAGAAATGTCAGCTGTTAATTGTATGATAGTATTTGCTAATTTTCCCCAATAATTCTAGCTTTTATTGAAACTATAGCACCCATATTTCAATAACAGAGCAAAATGGACTATGTGGAAAGATTTGTGCACTTTGACTTTGAACTGTGATGCTTATAAATTAAACCCAGGTCTGGCTTATGAAAGGACTGACACACTGTCACACAGATTCCCAAACTGTTCACATTTCCATGTAGTTACATATACACCCAGAAATGCTTTCAGGCTCCAAAGATAAAGGCAAACATTAGAACAACATAGTGGAAGGGAGTAGAACCTCTTTGGTCTTCCTTACCCCAGAAGAGAAGGGAGAACTTAGCGCACGGATGGAAGCCAATCACCTCGGGAAAACCAGGTAATAGGAGTGTCAGGTCGCTCTCTGCCCCAGTACCCCACCTGTCGTCTCCTTGCTGCTGTGAGCATAGCTCAGAGCCACTGGGACTTCCCCGGGTCGACACTGGCAACAGCCCAGCCGCAACATCAGCACAACCCCACTGCTCTGGAAATCCCAAACAAATCTAAGGAGTTTCATCTGTCTCAGAAAAGAGCTTGACCCCAGGGGAAGGCACGGTGCAGGCAGGAATTCCCCAAGAGACCATCCTCACAACAGACCAGTATCACCAATGGGCCAAACCTTACCCAGGCCACTTGCAATCCAGGACAGATGGAATGGATGGCAGGAAAATAACCTGAGATCAACTCCGCTGTTTGTACTCTGAGACTTCCTCGCTCTCTCCTTTGCACTTAACAAGTATTTTTATTTACCAAAAAAAAGCAGACTTGTGCAAAACCAGGGTAACTTTCAAGACTAACTTTTCACTGTGGACCTGTAAAATGTCTAATTTGAAATTCAGAAATGATCTGTGACATTTTTTTTTGTCTTATGCTGCATTTGCTTCCCCCTGAGGCAACATTTGCTGCTGGCTTTGTAAATCAAGGGATGATAGTGCATAAAAAATTCAGAAAGATGCATTTCTGTTAAACACTTTCACATATTATTTGGCTCCTCTTGTCTCTGTCATTGTAAAAATCAACAGGTAGGATATACTTAAATAATTATTAGTTTTATATATATGTATATATATATAAACACACAGAAACACACATATATAGACTGAACCAAGTTTGACTCAGTGATTTTGTGTCTTCAGTATGAGACAATTTTATTATTTTATTTCATATGTATATTGTACCAATCGAAAGCGAAAACCTATCATTCAGACTGTATGACACGAATCTTCATTCAGTTCTGTCTCTAGAATTTGAATTAAAGATGTTTATTACATTCAAAGAAACCCACTTACTGTAAGGAGGATACCGTGCTAGGCAGTGTGTGTAAAGAGACCACACTCTCTGAAGATAAATAAGACAAGCATGTGAATATCTATAACTCCACATACAAAGGGACTTTTAAAATTAATAAAAAAGAACTGCATCACTGGAGACAAAAGAGCATGAGAGACGGTGGCCTGTGTCTACACCAGAACCTGACACAAGAGATGTCATTTTGATAAGCTGGCTGAGTCTCTGAACGTCCCCAGAGAGTTTCCTCGGCTTCCCCGTGAACAAGTAGGCTTTACGCAGTATGTAGGGTAGCCAGCCTCATGCCTGCCTGGTAGGGAGAATTGTTAGACTTACTTCACATGACATCTTAACACAGTCTTTGGTGTACTGGGACTTAAAAGGTCCTTGAATTCAACCTGCCTTAGAAATCCTGAGGGAGTCCTTCAGCATTTTTTATAAAACAAAAAATCCACCATCTGAGAACACTTGAATTTAATAAGCCATCACTGGGAGAGCACTGCGTGGCAAGGTCTGAGTCCTGGAATCCCCTGAGAGAATTTATAGATTACAAGGAAAGGGAAAGTATAGGCTAAAGCTCGCTTCTTACACTTTTCTCTATGCTATACAATTTTTCAGCATGCTTAATATCTTCTAATGTCAGAGAATGCCAGAAGATTCTTTTTGTTACCCCAACTGAGAAAAGTTATCATTGGATACTGACGTTGTCAATCATCTCGAGTGTATAGGGGGCCATAGCACTTCAGGGAGAAAAAACAAATGACCAGTGATGTCCACGGAGCGTGTCCATTAACCTAGCCCTTCCCCCCCCCACTCCCTTCTGAGATAGTTGGGAGGTGGTGTAGGTTTCTCAGTTCTGCTTGGACCTTTCAAATAATGCACAGAAACAGATCTCAGCAAAGAAGGCTAAAGAAAGCCCTGCTTCTGCACAATAGAATACTTTTTAATCAAAGAAAAATATCAAATATACAACATTAGCATTGCATAAGACATTATTCTACATTTCTGAAATTATTACATATTTTTATGTTAAAGTTGCATCATTAAATCTTAGTTAATTCTCTACCCTACTCAACTGTGGTCTTATTGAAGAAAGGAGCTGTCCTCTGCCTAACCTCTTTGTCTCCAGGCCTTCACCTTCTCCAGCATGTAGGTTTCCCAGATGCTAAAAATCCCAAAGAACCTATGCAAATCTGTTTAAGTTATAATTGTGAAACTGGCCATTCTCAGGTGAGAAATATTTTTAAAAACTAATGTATCAAAGCAATAATTAAAACAAGAAACAAATGGAAGTATTTTACAATAAATTCCTATTAATTTGCTAGTGTTTATCTGCACATTTATTAGAAAATGACATAAACATAATTTACATGATCATTTTAATTGGTATTTTCATTTTATACAAGCCTATTATTAATTAATGATAATTACTTTATAATATTTAAGCTTATTTTAAAGCTTAGTGTTTTTCTTTGGCTGTTATATCATTGGCAATACTAAACCATATTTATTAATATTAGAGCAACATTATGCCTCTTACTTTAAGAATGTGGAGGGGAAAAAAGAGTAATGGTCAAAGGGACCCACCTGTGTAATTAAGGCATGGTATGCCTACTATTTTTCTAAATCATTTTTAAGGGGACTGAAGCAACTTAGAAGGAAAAAAGAAATGTTATAGATTACACCTGTCCTTAAGTCAGCCGCCTTCCAGTTTTTATTGCTAATGGAAACCATCGTAGGTATTAACTAGAGAAAGGCAGACAGGCAAGGTGGCAGGGCAGTGAGATTACAGAACTGGCTAGTCACGACCCTGACAACAAGGCACCAAGAGGAAGTGACTTTTTCAGATCTCACCCACAAAACTGTGTGTATTTCTGACACCCTCTAGTTTTCAGCACTTCAAAAATAACAAAGTGTCTTAAAATTTTTGAACAATTTATCCATGTTTAATGCCTTTACCTTAAATGTCAATGTTATTCCATGCTTTAAATTCACTGACAGAAATAAGCTCCATGAAAATGGGAACATTTTTGTAGTGGAGTGTATCAAGTACCTGCACATAGCTTATAACACACAAGAATGCATAGTTCCCCAAGGAATATTTTTAATGTAAGAAAATATGGAAGCGTGGGTGATTTAAGATTTAAAGGCTTTGCAAAATATCAGGTCAGCACTCTTATAAAAATATAGTTTATAATTTTTGTACTAAATAAATAGAATGCCTTAAGTATAAGGTGTCTTAAATAAAAGAGTGTCTCCTAATATGTTAATCAATATAAATCATTTTTCATCAAAAATATCCTATTACTAACAATGCATATTTTATGTAATGCAGCAGTTTGTTCTAAATTGTATCCTGAATAAAAACCCAGTTTCAAACAGCAGTAGTTGGTTAGTTAAGTAACTTCTGAAAGTGTTTAAGATCTCAATTTGTGTTTTGCCTTATTTTGAGTAAATACACAGAGATAGACATTAAAACCTAACATAGAAAAAAAGTAGTATTTCTGACATATAAAATCAGCGAATGAATCTGAAGCAGTTCGTTTCATTCTGCTATAAATTGAAGGAAACCAAACTGGCATAAACAGTAATTAAATTGAGGGCGATGTTTAGCAATGCATGTTCAGCTTCTGAAGAATAAGCAGCTGCTTGTAAAATGTGAGTGTCTCTTCCATTTAAGAGAGGAGCAGAAAATCTTTTAAAAGGCAGAAAAATCACACGAACGGAATCAGTTATTTTTTTAAGTCTACAAGTGTGTAATAAACTTTAATTTGAACAAGCAGAAAAAAAAAGGTCATGCTGGTTTCTGTATGAATATTATAGAATGTTAGTATTTCCATTAAATTTTTTTCTTATACATTTTCAAATATAGCACAAATCATTCAAATATTTTAGGAAATCTATATTTTTATTCTACCTGGCAAAAAAAGTAATGTCAGCACACAATATTCAACACAAAATCTACAGTTGTCCCTAACACAGCCCTAGGTGATGCTCACAAGTGTTTAAATTTATTTTCACATGAGATCCACTGCACTGGTTTCAAAATAAAGTACCATATCTGAAATCTTAGCACATCTTTCATTTGAACTCAAACCACTTCAAATGGAGTCCCTCTCCTCTGATGAAAGCCTTGGCAACCACCACTGAACGCATGCTTTTCATACATCAATTCACAGACTCCACGAACCGTACTTTTCCTAAAGCTCACTCAGGGTTTGATAAATAATTTTCAGATTTCAGTTCAGGGAAGCAGTGGAGCCAAATGGTCTACTTAAGGATGTCACCCTTTCTCATATTCTCCACTCCCGTTAAAAAAAAACATGTAAATATAAAAATTAACAACAATAATCATAGGGGTTTATCCATCTGAATTTGACTAGCCCCTCTCGTCTTCTGCTGGCCAGAGGAAGTAAAGAGCCTGGTCCAGCACAACATGAGCTTCTCAGATAGTTTCTGGTGTTTGCCCTTTTCACAGAAGTTACACTACCTACCTTCCAGCACCAAGTCTTCATTTCAAAACACCGTTCTCCAAAAAAGGAAATAGGGATCCTGAGAAAAAAGGCTGATCCTGGGACATGGGTAAGGAAAATCTGAGACTGGAGCATCTTCTAATATCAGAAAGAAAAGAAATGCTCCAAAATAAATCTTACAAGCCTGAGGACATATCCAGGGGACATAGGAGCCAACTTTAAAGAGCTCCAATGGCCAAAGCAGAAACAATTGGAGCCAGAAAATAAACAATGCAGTGTTGGATTATAACCCAAAGAATAAAATAAATACCAAGGAGTTCAGACAGACATAAATTCATATTGAATAAATAAACAGATGGAGGAGAAAGAATAAATCTCCCATTCTCCAAAGAATATACACAGATACTCTGTTTTCTAGTAGGTGAAACTTCATGCCCCTCTCTTTATGTATTGGCTTTAGTGGTTCATCCCCCAAAATCTAGCCTATAATTACGCTGACCCATGGCCAGCAGTGGCTCTCTTTACTGTAGACAGCACGCTACGATGGGCAAGAATCCTTCTCTGCTTTTTAGAACTCTCTGCTCACTCTGTGTCAAGTAGACAATAATATCTGTAGAAAGAAGAAAGAACCCGCAGCTTTCCTTTTGTTTTCCAAGACTTATCCCAAGACAAGTTCTAATTTCATGGGTGAATCCTTTGGTACACTTTTTACAGCCATCCGCACAATCACATACCTCATCCTTACCAAAACATCCCCTGTTTGCAGGTAGAATGCACTTTAAGGTCAATGGAGTTTGTTCAGAAGCAAGTACAGAAAGGGGAGAAACATCATTAACCTCTTAGCACTCTTCTCTCTAAAGCCATTGTTAATAATTCATACAGCCGCTCTCAGGTTCCCCGTTCGGTACCACTAAAGATGTAGTCTGTGTTGATGATTGACCTTCAGTATCTCAAATTCAAGCTCATTAAGGCAAATTATACAAATCTGCCATCACGTTTCTACACAGCTTTTGAGAAAACCACACTTTTATAAGAGGTGGTGAAAATTTAAATAGACCAGTTGCTAAAGTGCCCAAACAGTAGAAACACAGTATCCATGGATTTTGAACACTGACATCTCTGGGTATTACAGATTTGTGTAAATTTTTTTAAAAAAGAAAAGATATAACCAATTAGTAATTGCACGTTGACTTCTTAGGAGGAGAAAGAAAATCCAGAGACTATGGAAATTCAGCCTGTGGAAGGAAAATAGCAAAATCAGAAAATTAACTTACTCCATAATAGCATAACCACTCAACATTTATTTTAAGCAGAATTTAAGACCAAACACAACAGATGGAGATGTTTCCTATTTTCCTAGGCGTGCAATAATAAACTCTCATAACTTGACGCTTTTGTACATATAGAAAGTGGGTCAAAAGTAGTTCTTTTTAAATGTGTGGGCAGCACTCATTTTGCAAATGCTCTTACCATTCCCAACTTTGATAGGAAATGAGAAGTAAAAGTTCCTTGGTTCTTGACATCCGCTATTGTTCTCTTTGATGTACTCCTAACGACATTAACAACCTGTCCTGATTTATCATCATCAGCTTCTCTTTTTTAAAAGCGTTGGTCAGAGTGTGTCATCGTTGGTTTTAGGGTTTTCTAAAGTGATTTATATCGTGTTTGCTTCCGTTCTCTGGGATGTATGGTTGTCTCCCTCTCTCTGTGACATTCCGATGCCGTGTAGGAAACAGCCTCAAAACAACCTGAGAAGTCATGCTTGTAGAGGGTTGTGAATCATGATTGCCTGGATTGCCTGTTGTTGTTGTTTTTGTTTTGTTTTTCGTTTTTTTTTTTTTCTTGCTGTAGCCTGCAATGATGTTTTTACCTGTAAATTTGTAGGCACAGTGACAGTGAAGGAGTGAGAGAAGAGCCAATTATTTATCACAGTTTTTCTGTAGTAGATGTGGTTTTCCCCTGGAGCCTATCCTAATTTTCTACATAAAAATGGCTTTTCTTTTATGCAAGTGAATGTTTTTGTTTGAAAGTTGTAGCAGCAAATCCCAGATCTGTTTAATTCAATGAAATTCTAAGCCTGGTGCTTCCTAAATAAAATGCATTTCGTCCGCTGGTCTACAATCTGTATGCCATTTGTAGCTATTTCCTTTACTGGTTAAAACACCATACTGTAATGCTCAGCTAGCGTTCCATACTTACTGTATTTTCTATAATTAAAGCTGTTTATAGGGGAGCTAATTGGACAGTAGGCTTAAACTAACTTAGCATTTACTTTTTTATATCAGGTGGTGTGGGATTTTTTTTTTACTGTATTTCTTGTATTTTCTGTTTGTTTTAGGTTAGTTTTGTTTGCATTGGGTGTTCTAGCTTTGAAGGCTAGTAGATAAAACTGGAATGGACCTGAGATGAATAACATCAAATGATTTTAATGCTCATTGTGAGCATAATTTGGTCAAGCTGGCATAATGTCCAGTGGTGGTAATAGATTTCTCAGGGATATTATAAAATAATCACCGAAATAGCATCATTGATGAACACAAATAATCTCAAATGTAGCTTTTAAATCAAGTCGTAAATTACCAAAAAACTGTCATTTTAGGGAAAAAAACTGTATTCCCCAAATCATGCGTTAGTTGAATAAACATGCCTTGATTGGTTTTGCTAGTCACTCTGTCTTTGAATAGTGGCCTGGAAGTATTTTTAGTTCACCTCATATAGCTCAGCCCTATGTTGGTATGTCAATATGTGTAAATATTAGAATAGCAAGTTTCTATGTTTATAGGAAATGCTTAAATGTGTAGGGTTGCAGGAAGTAAGGGATTATGACAATGCATGACATGTACTCCCAGTTTATACCATTTTTATGTTGCCATACTATTAATCGATTTATCTGGAAGTTTTGAGACTTATTAGACTTGAATTAAGTCACTAAAACTAGCCATTTCTTATTTACACTCACAGCTCATATCCAGGCAGTTTCAGACACTTATATTCGGTGGATTAATTTCTCTTCATTTACATTTTTATTATTTTTTTTAATCTGAAATTTTCTTGTAGAGGTTTTTTTTTTTTTGAGGTTTTGATAAGACAAGAAACCAGAAGAAAATTTCAACATCGCCCACTGTTAATATTATGTTTACTCAAAAATTTATTCTGCCAGACAAAAGAGTCCGCATTTTGAAATTTGCTATCCATAAATAAGCATATATTTATTTCGGAAAGTTGGCATCTTCCTACATCTGAATAATCTGTTGTCTACGTCTTACTGTTAACATTACAGTTGTAGGCACTTTGCAATATAACTGAATATTCCTTGAAACTGTTTCGGTGTCACCATACTATGAGTGTCCTGTGCTCTGTGATGTAAGACAATAACCTAAGTGTGTCTTTCCGAACATTATTACAATTGTTGTTACAGTACAATTTGTGCACCTATCTTTTTCCACAATTCTGATTATTTCCATATGTTTTATAAGAATATATATTGAGGTAAACATGTACGTTTAAAGGCTTTGGTAGGTACTGTAAAAATAATTTCAAATTATCTCTATTGTTTGTGTCTCATCCCACACGACTTCCCTTCTCACACTTGATGAAAGAACAGAGATAAATGCTTCTAAGTTTCCCACGTGTATGTTGCTACATTTTGTCTCTGGACTTTTGTCTAACGACTTTTTATTCAGAAATTAAACCTTCAAGATTTACTCTGGGAAACTTGACCCAATCTCTCCAGGGTGGTTGAGAGTCCTGTGTGGTGCCCCCATAAGCTGGGTGTGCCCAAAATGGGACATGTATATCCCTGCATGCACCCGTGTCCCAGGAATGATTGCTACACTTCTTTTTGTAGCCCCTGTGACACCTGGCAGACATCAAATACTTTCTTTGTAAATTAATTAATCATCTCACTGTCATGTTATTCAATCAATAAATTTGATCTTTACAACAAACTTCCCATGTGGGCAAAAATTATTTTCTGCTTCATATTGTGCAAAATAAGCATAAAATGGATTACTTGCCTGAGTCATATAGGTAGAAAATGTATTCAAGGATTTTTCTGAATTCAAATACACACCTTATGAATCCTATTACATTAATCTTCTCAAACAGTCAAATTTGACGCAGGAGATGTGTGCTGGAAGTGGCCAAACGATTTGGAAAATGGGTTTGGAGCTTAGGAAGTATTAGGTTACAATAAATATCATTCTCTTTGGCTATATGATATTAATAGTGGATTTATATTATCTTTTCCACCTTTTTTAGTTCTACATTTTTAATTTCCTTTTAATTAAAAATATGAATGGGCTGTCATGACATAATGCATGATATAATAAATCTTTCTTAATAATCATACATGGATCTATTTAAAGAGAGCGGATATGAACTGTACAATATTATTACTAAATATTCTACATCATTGCAATATTTGTAATATGGTTTTTCAAAAAGTAATTTTACTGTATGTAAAATTGTTCTTTTTCTTAAACTTGGTTTCAGCTAGCTTGTGTCGATTTTTTAAAAAAAAGGCATTTTTATCAGTAAAAGGGAATGGTGGAAATAGCATGATCTTTGGAATCAGGCAGGCCACAGGTTTGAGACCCAGATCACCCCATTTCAGGGGAGCTATGGTGGTAGGAACCTTGTTACACTTTCTGATCCTTGTTAAAAAATGGAGAGAGAAATAAATGCCTTAATAATGTTACTGGAGGATTAAGTAATAAACATCACAGCCTTATATGCTGTGGTTATTCAATAAATGAGAGTTTCACTTTGTTCCCATCACTTTGGGAGTAAGATGAAGTTGGGGGACAAAACGCTGGGGAAATAAATGTCAGGTCTGTCTGCAATGCTTGTATACCCTATGCAACGAGTTCTCCATTAGAGAGCATCAGATTTATCATATGGGCTACTGGGCCCTTAATTGTAAACAATCTTGTTCTGAATGTGTAGGCATGGTTGCAGTTTTTAAAACAAAAATAATAATTCTCTAGCCTACTAAGGAAGAACATATGACTAAATTGGGAAAACACTTGTTAACATTACTGTGGTTATATTTTAAAAGTCAGGTTCATACTTTTGTGCTTGATTCATCATAAATGTTTTAAGAAATAATATTTGACACAGATGTGTTTTCTATATGGTGACTTCGGCAGCATTAACTGGCATTTTGAGCTTGTCAGTGTGCCATCACATATTACTCCACATCAGGGAAGCCATATTTCTGCGTATCCATTTGGTACTCCCAAACAAATAGGCTGTTGCTACAGTTCTGTTTACTAGTGAACAGGATTTTATTCCTACTGCTTTGAATGGACCTTCTGTAGTTAATGATTCTACACACGCATTAATCACATTCTCTTATCAAGTAGTCTAATGAAGCTGAACAGGTGGTATCATTATGGTACCAAGTTATAATTTGCCTGATGGGATGAAAATTCACTTTTAATAATTATTAAAGAGAAAAGTAATAAGAGTAAGAAAATGCCATATTTAAGTTATTAATTTATCTTTCATTTAGAGAGAAATATTTGCAAAACGTGAGCTGTCCTTTTCATCTTGTGACCTATATTTCTTGTCAAGCTATCACCATCTTTGGCTATATGATATTAATAGTGAATCTGTCTTATATGTTTTATATGTATAATAGTTTTATATGTATAATTTTACATATATATTTACATTTATATTATATATTATACATATATATTTATATAATAGTTTTACATATATATTTACATATAATATGTATTATATGTATACTAGGGTCTGTATTAACAAAATCACAGTTCAGTCTGGAAATGAAAAATGTGCTTTCAAGCCCATTGCAGTATTATACTTTTCTTACACTAAGCGTCACTTGTAAAACTGACCTGGATTGTATCCTTATAGCAAAAGAGTATTTTACTAGTTTATATATGTTAAAATGGTTTCAGAACTACAAAGCTCTGTATACACGGGCTGGCACTCAGCCAGTTTTAAATTTTACCTCACAATTATTTGAGACTTATTTTAAAAATTACCAAATTACCAAGAAAAGTAAACTAATTGAACTAGAGAGATTTCAGGAAAACGCTATTCAGAAGAGGGTGACTATTGCAGGTTAAGATGTCTGTGGGATAAATGTAATTGGACATTACCAATAGTTTATCTTTGCTTTAAAGTGCGGAGGTAGAAGTTACCATCTTAATCCAGTGAATTGCAGGGGGACAGTACAGTCATTTTGGATGCCGTCCTTTTCCTTCTAGGTCACATACACTGTCCCTCCCCATGCCCAGGTAACCTTACCTCCTTCACATCCTTCAGACCATCGGAATGGTTATCTTGCCCAAAACAAGAGCAATCCAGTTTATCATTTTCATCTCAGATCTGTATTCATGCCTCAGCTTCCTCATGACACTTTTTTCTTCAGACATGCTGCTCTTCCATAGTTTTTTTCATCTCAAAGTTAGCTTCTGAAACACAAAACTCAGCTGTCACTCTCCTGATTAAGCATTCAGCATCTCCTGTGATGGTGACTTTTATGTATCAACTGGGCGAGGCTGTAGTGCCGTTATTTGGTCAAGCAGCTGTGGCCATGTTGCTCTGAGGGCCTCTTTACGGGGGTGGTTAACATACGCGTCAGGAGACTTGAAGTAAAGCGCTTTACCCTCCATAGCGTGGGTACCTCTCATCCCATCAGTTGAAGGCCTTCAAAGTAAAGGCGGATCTCCTTCTCGTATAAAAACACCAGCCATTGGATTACAGCCCCCACTAACTCAGTATGACCTCATCTCAACTAATTACATCTGTGAAGACCCTATTTCCAAATCCGGTCATATTCACAGGCCCTGGGGTAGACATGAATATGAGTCAGGAGGGAACGCTCTTCACCCCAGGGCACCAAGCCTTTCCTGGAAATATGCAGTGGCTTTCAACTAGATGCTATTAGTTCCTTATAGGAGTATTTTGTTGTTACTGGTATTTCTATACAATATAAGCTAGGTATGTTTTAACACTGTTGAGGTTGTTTTTCTGTTTCTTATGTTTCAATGCTTTCTTAATTCAAGTAAAGTTTTTAATCACAAATTGAAGACATTTGTTCATTTTCAAGTTACTATTAGAAAAAGGTTTTGTATACTTTATCTACTGTCTTTATAGTGACTCTTAGACAATAACTAATTTCCTTTATTTTTGTAAGTGTATAACTGTGTTCAAACTGCAGCTCTGTTTCCCCCAAAAGCGTTTTTCAGCATTATCCGATGATTTCAGCTCTTTTTATCTTTTACATTGATCCATCTCTAAAATAATTTTGCTTTTCAGCAAGCTAGACACCATGCTTCTCACTTCAGTCCCACATTTTCTTTGGCTGATATTGGGTGTGCAGTTGGAAATGACCTTTTTTTTTTTTTCTTTAACATTTGAAGCTACCATCTCTTATTACTCTCATTCTATTTCTAGCAAGAGGGAGCTACAAAATAGTCATATTCCAGCAACAAAAGTATAAAATGCTATAAGTAATACTTATAAAAACTCATCTTCTTGTTTGTGCCATTTTTAATGAAATGTTCAGTAAAAATACATTAAATTCTTTGGAAAAAAGGTAAAGGCTTTTAAAAGTATAAGTGATCTTAAGCTGAAAATCTAATTTCATTACTATCTTATGAGAATAAAAGACATGTTTTTATTCCAGGTATTTTTCTGTATACGTAGCAGTTAAGTTAAAAAATTCTCTTATAATAGGTTACACATAAAATCATAAAGGAAGGGAATTTATATACGTGTGTTTTAATATACATGTATATAACAGGATGAATATATGCTTCAATTATATAGCACAACCATAAAAAGTCAAAAATTGAAATGATTGGTTGCAATCCAAGGTTTTTCTATTTCATTTCACTCAAGTCTCTGGAAAACTTCTGGTTCGTGGAGTTTTGAGATACCCTTGATGTTCAAAGTCATCTGAGTGACAGGAAGCAGTTTCTGAAATAACTAAATTGAGCCCTTTGGTGTTTCCCCTCTCCACGGTTCTGTCCCGAGTCTTCTGGTCCCTGAGTGCTCTGCTGGTATCTGATAATGGAACCTGCGCTTGGCACAGGTGTGTCCTTTGAGCTCTGGCGCTGCTCAGTTGGCACTAGGCTTTGACGTGTGACTATAACCTTCATTAGACCCCTGAGCCAGGTCTCTGTAGATTCACGTCCCTCTTTCTGTAGTGACCAGTCAGACACGGCAGCAGAGAGCACCTACAGCTCGCAAGTGGATCACTCTTCTAGCCAGCGATGAACTGCTGTATGTTGTCCACAACAGAGGTCTCTCAGGAGCTAATTCAAGACCTCTGTCTGCGCTCCCAGTGCTGAGACAAAGAATATATTAATGCTTGGATCAGATCAACTCATGAGGACTTCTCTTTACAGAGTTTAAATGAGAAACATCTGTCTTAGGTCTCCTTCATAGTTTTTACAGAAATTTTTAATTTTAATGAAGTCCAGCCTATCAATCATTGTTTGCATGCATTATAACTTTGGTGTTGTACCTAAAAAATCACGACACCCAAGGTTTTCTCCTGGGTTATGTTCTAGAAGTTCTACAGTTTTGCATTTCATGTTTAGGTCTGTGATGCACTTTGGGTGAATGGTTTGGAAGGTTTAAGTCCTGTGTCTAGATTCATATTTCTGCATGTGGGCGTCCAGTTGTTGCAGCATCGTTTGTTAAAAAGATATTTTTTTCAAGTGGAGAAAATGTGTGTTAGATATACATATAATTTAAACAGTCAGTGTTTATTTGTCACTTCGTAGGACAGTTTCTGTAAAATACTCGGAAAACAGGTTCTGATCATGACACTAGTGGTGTGACCTTACGGCTGAGTCTGCTTTCCAGTTTCCATCTTGGTTATGGATTAGATAATGTCGACTCTTTCTATATCTAAGATTCTGTGAACATGAAATATCAGGTTTGAACTGATTCATGCAAGGCCTTGGGAAGAAGTCAATCAACTAAGGGAAACTTAAAATGCTCTTTAGCGCAGCATACACGTGATCTTAGAATCAATGGAGCACATTTTCGGGAAAAGAAAGACAGACCCTTGGCAGAGAAATGGGACACTTTCACCCGACCTCTGCCTTTTATCCAGCATTTTCCTATTGTATTTCAGTTTATTTCCCTTTGTCAATATTCTCATTCAAAAATTATCTGACCAGTGGCAATTTTCATGACATATTTTTTTTTCAATACAGAATTGTTCACTTACCTCAAAAACAAAATGTAAATCACCAGTGTTTGTATTGATTACGGGAGAGAAGGTGGACAACAATATGATACGTTTATGTATTTTCAGGTAATTAACATAGAATTTTGAGACTCTTAAAAAATCACTACACTCCGTGGAGCTGCATAACACCACATAATAGATTGATTTTTAATGTAGTGCAGTGATTAGTCTCAGTGAGTAGCGATTACTGACTATAATTAGTTTTGGTGACTTAGGAAAAATACTATCTGTGGTGATTGATGATACTCTAGCATTTATGTGAGAGTCAATAATTAAATTGAATTACATTCAAAGCACAGAGAGATTTTATGCCATTTTATTTGTGTGTCATACATTTATTGTCCTTATCTCAGAATTCTTCAGTAATGTTTTAGCCTCTTCAATTTTATTTCCATGGATTTACATAAAATTTTTACTAGCTATTGATTAGTTGGAAATGTTCATATCTGATATACAATGCTGCTTTACATACATATTTTTCATAGAATGTTTTTAAAAAATTATCTTGATTACGGGACACTTTACAAAATATTTTCTATTGCAAACAACCTTGGTTTTTTTGTTTGTTTGTTTGTTTCATCTGAGACTGGGAATATGTCAGTGCTAATTGAGTAAAGTAATGACTTGATCAGTCTGATTATCTTGATTCATGTTATAGAAGTCTCTGCCTAACATAGGAAATTATGCAATTTATTATCTCAGTCAACTCTATATCCCAGATGCTGAAATAATAAGCCCAGTATGTTACATTTCCAAATTTATATGTACACAATTTATACAATCTCCTTTCATTAAAGAATCTGTGCTCAGGATAGAATAGTTGAACTATAATATTCCAAATATTATATGTTCCAAAATATAGACACGATCCCACCTTCTTCTTCACGCGTTTATTTTCCTATGCTTCCCTTGCAATTCTAAGAAAAGGGTATCACACAGACTTGCATGACATGTTTAGCCCTCACTGGCCTCGTCCCCCAGATGTTTCCATCCAATCCTAGAATGCATGTGAAGCTCACCTCACACCCGACCATCAATCTCCGATGGCCTCTGCCCTTTTGTCTTCTGATGCCTTTCCTCTGTTGAGTGCGGTGGTTATAACAGGGTGGTAAGTGTTCTAGTTCACCTTCTTCCGAAAGAAAACGATAAAACTGGACTTTCTGCTCCTTTTGAAGAGAGATGTGGACACACGATGTACCTTAGCAGTTAAACATGAGCAGAAGCCCTTCGGTTCCAGAAGGGAGCTGTAAGAACCAGAAAACTAATCACTGCACCCTCTTCCTCTCCCAGGAGGATCAAAGACACATGCGGTGAGGTATAACCACATCAGGAGAAATATGTTGTCATGCATTAGGGAAAATTACCCAAAATTTGGAAATAAGGCAACGGGAAAGTGGTAACGCCTTTCAGTGGCCTGCGGGGACATGGTTTAAAGAACCACTCAGAGATTATTGAATTCTCTGGGAGAATATACCTGAGTTAGACTTCACTCTTTACTATTTCATTAGTGCCCAGATACTTTCAAGTCACACCTCAGTGTATCAGTTTCTCACCAGTAAAATAGAGAAGCCCAAAGTTTATGATTTCATTGCCCTATAAGATACTAACCAGTGTCATGTCTAACCTGGGATTTTTAATATTTCTCAGTCTGTTTTTCAATGCCTATGACAGTTCCTCAAATGTTCTTTGAACTAGCTTTACTGTCTCTCTGTTCCCCTCAATCATGAAATAATTTTAGAGACATTTATATGTGTATGATCAACATAAAACATTCTTAAAAATTTACCCATTGGCCTAATCAGTTGGTTTACTAGATTGAGTCACTGCTCTAGTATATAGTAAGTGGTCCAGTGGGCACCTAAAAACTCTTGGTTCACTATAGCTTACCTGTATATATTATCCTCTAGCAATTGTATTTATTATGCATAATATCAGATCAAAATTGAAGTATTTCCACCTCAGTTTAGATTGAGGCTCAAGCACAATAAATGCCAACTGTTTCTATATTTCCAACTGAATTGCAAGTCCTCTATTGAAAATGGAGCTTTTTCTTTCATTCTTAACCTTCTCAACCACATAAGGACACTAAAAATGTCAGGATTTAGAGGTTAAGAAGAGACTCTGAGAGAAAGTGTTTGATGTACTTTGAGTCCCAACCACAGTCCCAAAGGAAAGTGGAAGCACGACCCTCTCCACATAATGTAGAAAGATGGGGGACCTAGAAAGTTCACTCCGAGAACTCAGTGTGGCTCGCTTGAGTTTGAGGAGTCCGACTCAGCTCCTTCTGCAGAGCGGATCACTAGGCCTTATCAGGTCAAATCAAAGACAGAGGTGTCTGAGTTGAAACTGGCCATCTCTTGAGTAGTAGTCAGTTTCTTCACACGGCCCTTTATAAGCGAGGAGGTTTCCAATGATTAGAGACACATGAGCACTACAGGTATTCTCTCTCAGTCTCAGCATCAGGTGACTATGTTGCAATGACAGCCAGAGTTAGACTAGATACTGCCATCCTCGTGGAGAAATTCAGTTACAAACAGACCCCAAACAGTCATGGGACCTATTAGTATAGCAGGAGTTAGTCCTATGCTTGGTAAAATCGTCATTGTTCAGCTCTGCATCTAGGACATCCGCACCTTGTAAAACAACGAGTCCTCCTGGTGGCATGTTGAATGGAATAGAGTTGGGGTCAAGACCACAGATGAGGCCCGGAGCTCCCTAGAGCTTGTCCAAGGGCTGAGCACCGTACAAGCTCACTGGTCAATGAACACATCTCCACCACTACCCATCCGGCAACATATACATTTCTGAATTCCCTAATGCTGATTTACAAATCTCGACTGCAGATTGAGATAACAGATGTCTGGGACTCGTGGTTTTTGCTTCTTTAGCTGTCTTCACCCATGTCCCTGTCAGTATCCTCACATTGCCAGTTATCACCATGGGCAATTTAATCTCTGCTTCTATTCCAGGAGGAAGATGATTAAAAAAAAAAAATACTCTATAAACCTTCATGGAAATACAGGCTTCATTCAGGTTTTCCAGAGTGGAGTGTCTAAAAACAAACTTGTATTATTTTTTTTTTTTATTATTCAGTCTTCCATAGCATAACTTTAATGAGTTAAAGGGAGAATGTGTTCCAGTAAGAGTGAGAAGAGGAAAGATAAAGCAAGTGAGGGAAACTGAAGGCATCATCCTGCCTCGTGGTTCTAGGACACTTTATCTTTAGACAAAATCTCAGATTTTTCAATAATGTATCAACTGATTGGCTAAATAATGTCATTCAATGTGCCCATCACTCGCTATCTATTATCTGTGGTTTTCTCTGGGCTGTAGTTCTTCTCTGACAGCCTCAAAATGACCATTACAAGTAGTTTAAAGAGTATATTCCAGAAAAATCGTATAATTGGAGAAAGGATTGTAGAGTAGGCAGTAATTTGAATAATATTATAATTTCTGTTCGTTACTAATTACCTGGTCTGCTAGGTGCAACTCCATATTTCCACTATTTAACATCAGTAGGTTCGTTTTTTTCATATATATTTCCCTAGGAAATTATCAAAGGGGCCAATAAATTTACAGAAAGCTTTTTGTCAAGGAATTTCAGCATTAACGTAAAATGTTATGCTTGTATGAGCCTTGGTAAATTAAAATTAGTTTTCCTGTCCTTAGTGATTCTTTTGTTCGCATACATAGAACCACCTAGGGAGACCTGATTCTGTCATGGAGCTAAGAGTCACCACTCGATTTTAGAGAAGCAGCGGGTGATTATCAGGAGTCACAGGTGACCGGCTGTGCTGCTCAGGTGGTCACACTACTTCCCAGGGCTGAAGAACTGTGCACCAGAGTATCATGTTAGAGCTCTCCAAGGTCATCCTGACCTTGTCATAAGCCAATGTCATCACAGGTCAAGTTTCCCTTATCCAAGTACCAAACCCTCACTCCCGCTCTAAGCAAATGGAGTCTTACCATATTCTCTCACTGTGATACCCGTGATTAATCTGGGATGAATCCAAAACCCTGTAATTAGTAGCAAATTGTATTTTGGGGGTAGGTGAAACAAGGTATAATTAGAGCTGAATGGATATCATGCTGTCATCCATAAGCTATCTATCAGTAATAAATAAGCTATAAATGCATACATTTCCTGTGAAATCAATTCAAAGAAGAAATGAAAAATGTAAATAGAGAAAATTCAATATAGTGTCTGAACAGTGCATCCCCAATTAAAATTAACACAGTGTAGAGCTTCCCTTCAGAATAAAGGGTTAATCAACAAAAGCAAAAGTAAATAAGAATTGAGAGTAGATCTAGAATGAACTTTTCCATGAAGTTGTAAAATATACAGTAAATTTGTGTGTCTGTGAGTGTGAGTGTATGTGAAAATAAGAAATGTTTCCTGCACTTAAGAAATAGACTGATAGAATTAACTAATGAAATACCAACTTACAGAAAATGTAATTTTTAGGAATTTCTCAGCAGAAAATAATGAGCAGGCAAATACTTGCAAAAAACAGTCTATCTTGTTGGATGAGTCATGGGATTTTTCCATTAAGACTTTGAGTTGCTGATATGAGAAGGTCTGTAGCTGTAAAATAAAACAAGTACTTATATTAAAACTTGAGAGAAAAATCACTGTTTCTTAAGCTGGGTAAATTGCGATCAATACTCCGCTTGCCTAGGAGTTGAGATATTTTTACCAATTTATCTGCAATTACCAAAGAAATATCACGCAGAGGTAATTACGAGCTGTTCCCACTTTTTGAAAAGTAGAGTTTTATCAAAGACTGCTTGGTTATATCTACTGGCCCCGCATACATCTGGGGAAACTGCTGAGGGAAATGTATCTTACTTTACAGTTTCATTTCAGGATTATGTAGTTAAGTGCCTAACTGCTAGTTATAAAACAACTATGTGCATCCATTGGTCTGACTTTTATTATTTTACCAATATCTCTGTAGGGGAATACATTTAAAAGATACAATATTTTCTTGGTTTACTTGCACTGACTAAAATATTTACTCCTTTTTCATGTTGCTAATTGTTAAGTTTTGTCCTTTGGGTCCATTTGTTTTCATAGTTTATTAGCCAGCACAGAAGACAGTATTATAATGAGTAACATTTACTGGGCCTTTACCAAATACCAGCCATTATTTGAAGGACTTCACACGAATTAGCGTATTTAATCTGCACAACAAAACTTGGCAGTAGATTGTCATCTCAGTTTTACAAATGAGAAGGAATAAGGTGCAGAGACATCAGGCTGTGTGTCGGGTGCAGGGCACCCAAATCTTTGAAGTCTGTAGTTATGTTAGAAGCCCAATGTCCCAAAGTCATATTTTCTCTGTTATAAAATAATCAGCCAAATAAAAGGAGAAGACTCTTTCTTAGGAACAGTCACCCTTTCAGGTAAAAATCACCAGGGGCTTACAAAAGGCGACATTATTTAACATAAGTAAATAAAAGTTACGACAACGCAAAAATATTTTAAGCAGCTTCAGAATAAAAACAAAAGGACAGGTATACATAAATAGTTTCTGTACATGTACAGTGTACTAGGATGATGCCAAACCTCCCAAATGGTGTGTACATACAGCATTGTTTTCAAACATAATACATCAAGAGCTTAACATTTTAGGGGGTTATTGTTCCATTGAAATGATGGCTAAAGACTAAAAGGCGGATGACTTTATCACAGGCGAATTATTGTTGTTTAAAGAATACAGAGGCATTTGTTTTCATGCTCTGGCATATAATCATTTTTAAACAAAAATGCCCTATGTTTGAAAATTTTTGCACAAACTTTGAGAACTGTAGTCCTTTCTCTCTACTGGAGAACCAAGTGTGACAGCACCTCTCTGTGGTGGGATGTTATTACTATTTTAGACAGAAAAACTGACTTGCTTTAGTCATCACTAAATTTTTCAGGCACTAACATATTTTGTGGATTTTTTTTTTTTTACCCATTTGTTTTTTCCCTTGACTCCTAAGTTTTCCCTCTTTTTTTTCTCTTAATCACTGCTGTCTGAGAATGAGCAAAATTCAGGGTATTTGGCTACTCTTGACTTTCAGAGAAAAAGACGTGACATTCTGGATCTTGAAGAACATTAAGGATAAATGAGTGGACCCACATCTCTTCTTTTTTATGTCTAAGAAAGAACATATCACTCTATTTCCAAAATACGAAAAAAATATTTCAGTGTACATTTAACCAAAGAAGCAGAACCAGTAAGAAATCACATACATCTGTCCATCTTCTGTTCCCAACGGCCTGTCTTGCGATGCCAGCTCCAATATCAGATACAAAGCAACAGCCGTACCTAGACAATCCTATAAGGTCAAATTGTGATCAAGTTTTCAGTTTCTACTAAAATCTAGTAATAGGTCAAGAGCCATTTCTCAAAAGGAGAGAAGTTACCCACAGGGCTTCGCTCCCAGATCCTAATGGTATGTGTAGTGAGTCACCCATAATGCCCTGTCCGGGGCTGTAGTCAGTGTCCCTATTTGCCACCAACCCTTCAAGCACTCTCAGATGTGCTGGTCATATGGCCCCGGGCTCGGAGCAGGTGGTCATACACAGTTGGGACCTGATGCATGCCCCTATTATTTGGATCCTGACTCAAAACTGCATTTTTTGGTGTCACCTGGTAAATGGGTTAGACTAACACACCAAACTAGGAAATTCCGTTAATTCCTGTAGTCTTTGGGGTCATTGAAATGATTTCCTGGAATCATATAAATGTAATGTGGTGTAATTGTACTGATTTCCTAAATAATAAATAGAAGTTCAGGTTAGATTTGGAGACATTTATAACGACACATGATCAGGAAATTTCAAAATGCCACCTGCCACTCTTCAAAGATTTGATTAAAATCTTTAATCAAAGTGGGAGGGAAAGAGGGAGGGAGGCAGGGGGGATGAGGGAGGGAGAGAGAAATGAAAGAAGGAAGGGAGGGAGGGAGGGAGGAAGGAAGGAAGGAAGAAAAAGCATAGAATACAGCCCTGGAAGTATGCTATATATAGAACCAAAAAATGGCAGAAGACAGGGATGTATTCAGATTTCCTTTAGTGTTATTTTTATAATTCATGTTTATAATCCAGAAATTCTACATGTCTATATTCACTGCTAATATTTAATCATGAAGTGAAGCCTGGATTTTGAGTAAATAGATGATTTCGATCATAGGGAGAAGAACTATGCTCCTCTTGTCTTCTGTTGGCCCACATCCGTCTCCAGCCTGGATCATTTGCTTGGCTTCTTTCTCTGCTGCATGTGCACAAATCAAACAGAAGGTTTACGCACCATGCTGTTTATTCAAGCCCACACCTTGTTAAGATACAGTAAATTCGCTAATTTACTAGTGGTATTTAAGACCAGCACCTGAGTGCACAGCAGCTTTCATTCCATGTTTCAAAAGAAGGGTTCCATGCAGACCTACCTGTGAGTTAGCAACGGCCTTGCTAGGAGCACCTCCTCGTTTCATTAAAGCACTAGCTCTCGTTTCTCCCCCGCTGTGGCCCTTACTCCTTGGGACAGGGAGGCTGCACAGAGCCTCATCCTCCAGGAAGTCTTCCTTAGGAATTCACTCTGGTGAGTGGGGTCCTGGTAGGAGGACATGTGATTGACGGCAAGGCCCCCGTGCTCTCAGCCAGACACCAGCTCTGTAACTACTTCCAACAGATGCTTCACTTTCTCAGCTGTAAAAGCTATAATTGGGTGGAAAAATAGCATGTTTCACTTAATTCAATTTACGACGGGCATCTCGTTTAAAACCCCCATAAATAGGTTATTTTAAATAAACGTGCGGCCTAGAGGGTATATGATTCTGTCCATATGCCAATAACACATACTGCACAATCATGGACACTAGTAAAGAGCCACTTACTCCAAATTAGAAATTCTGTTTGATCTTATGCTGAACTCACTCGATAGCTTAGTCTTAATGGAGTCTAAAGCGCTCTGAGTTCAGGTAACTTGTCTACCTGGGCTACTACTAGGTATCCATCTTCTAGGCTGCAATATTAAACATCTGGTAAATGTAAAGTAAAATTATATTTACAGAGACATTGTACATATATTTACATGTATACTATATGTCGTTATTTTTAGCTATATGTGATTTACAAGAGAATAAAGGAAAAGTGCAAAAATATAATGGCATGATTATTTCATATAATTGCATGATTGTTACAGTACCTTTGGTACATGCAAATTCAAATAAGTTCTTTTAATTTACTTTGTATTTTAATAAACACTGAAAAACTGTCAAGGGACAGATAGGGAAAGCCCAACACATTTTAAGTAGTTATTAAATTATGTGGAAGGATCCAAAGCAATTGCAAGCTTCAGAGCTGGATTTTTCAAATGTGATCTGTAATTGTAAAATGCTTATTGGCAGATGAGAGTGGCTGAACCACATGGCAAAGTCTCATTCGGTTGATGACTCAGCATTTCATATTTGTTGCTGTTACATAATATTTTAACATTTGTCTGAGTTTGAACCAATATGGCACATTAATTTTTCAGAATACTATATAATTTATATGTATTGGTTAGCAGGCCATGTTGGAGAGTAGGACCCAATAAGAATTTCCTTCTGGATATTTCTTTTGTTTGACACATATCATTCACAGGTGTTCATTATGGTTTACATATTTTTAATATGAAACAGAAGACTGTGTTACAACTCAGATTTTGTTTTAGAACATATCAGGAAATTCTGTGGAGCCATAATTTTGGAGTTAAGCCTGGAGCTAACATCCAATGTTTAAATAGTTTAATAATTTAATATTATGGTTTTGCTGTATATAGTTGTTATGTTCCTAAACATTTTCTCTGTAGTATTTCTGGGACAATTTACTCTAAAATTTGTTCTTAAAAAGCTCGTAAAATACGAAAGTTAACTCTAAAGCTAGGGAATCACTCTTAATTTGTTTCACCATTGCCGAGTAGATATCAACCAAAACATCTTTCTTACTGAATAAAGAACAGCTGTATAGATGACACATAATTTCTTTCTTTAATAAACACCTTGTCATATAAATGAGGCAGTTTGTAGGGCATACTAATGAATTCAGAACACACAAGAAAGCTATTTTCTATCTCTAAATAAAGTCATAAAAAATATTTTATTGGACCAACAGAAGTCATATAGTGACAACCTAAGTATTATAAATATCAATCTTTATTAAGTCATATCATCCTTTAAGTTTAGCAGGTAGTCTCTCAAGAGGGCGTTCCTGAAGTACTTAATCAGAAATGTGGCACACAGACTTTTTCATAGCAAAACATCTTGAAGCCCACCAACAAAATACTAAGGTAAACATTTATTAAAATTGTAAAATTATTCATGAAAATCATAACCTGTGTCTTCTTTCTGATCCTCTACAAATTATAGTCATCACTTTGTTACCGTATTATGGGTACAAGTTCTCAGTCTAGTTCCATAAACCTCAAAAATGTCCTTAGTCCTGTTATGCACAGGTTTTCTTCTATTCATACCTTCCTTTCAATTTCTAAACCTCTCTTTCATGTCACACTGTATATTCCATTGTTCTAGTGTCTTAAACCATCTACCTACATCCTCCATTCAATGTCAACATTATCAAAGATTTCTGACAGCTCCTGAAAGTCAGATCGTTTTGTGAATTCTCTCTCTCATTGGCAAGGAATGTCACTTTGAGGCAAATTATATCTCCTTCCTCCCCGTTCTCATCCAACACTTTACTTCATATGTATTCAGGTTAAAGAATAAATGAAAATGCTTAAGGAAAAGAAAAAAAACACATAACATAAACACCAATCAATTTATGTAGATGTAATTTAGATAGTGTAAACCTAAATTCTTAGAATGGGAAAAATCTTTCCTTTAATGCAGAAATCTCCTAGGAAGATTTCTAGGAGCTTGCGGAATAGTCTGGAAGACTGTTCCAGAAACTTGGTGAATAGTCTTTGCTTGAACAATTCCAGCAGTGAGGAAGTCATGACTTTATTACTTAGGAGTTCATTTGAAAGTGCCACCTGATATCAGTTCATTTTTCCACATAAAATACGAGCCAAGGGCAAATCTAAGGTAACTGACTCCATCTCGTTGGTAAAGACAGTGACCTGTGCTTCATGTTCCAGATAATTTGACAGCAAATAGCCCTGTAGGGTTCGCCACTCAAATATTCACATGGAAAAACACCTACATAAGTCGTTTTGTTTCAAATTGTATTAAGGTGATAAGGTACGTGCTCGATTCCTCAACTCATAGTCGGAAATGAGAACTTGAACACACTGCATTAGAATATAAATCCTCTCTCCTCCTCACTGAGAATACAGCAAAACTCCTCATCCCTGTGCCTGAAATGTTCATTCTGGTCGGGTCTGAATCCCACAGAGCATGAGCTCTATAGTTCGGGCCCCGTACAATGTGAACTGTAAATGCATTCACTTCTACTGCTTTTGCCCTGGCTAAAGGTGCATATAGTCTTTTATACTAAGCATTGTGTCTTTAATAAATGACCTCTGTCCTCCGCTGTACTTGGCTGGGTGCTGACTATGAAGGCATAGGGCTGCCCACCTTTCTGAGCTTCAGACCCTGTGAAGGTGGAAGGGGCATTCATGTGTGAGGTGTGTGGGTACTGAAGCCCTTTTGCAAAGCAAATCCAATCCTGCTTAGCGTTTGAAAGAAAACAGTGTACCACATCTGGTCAGCATTGGATCAATGCCTTTGTAACAGTGACGGTCCCCAAGGATCATTAGCTGAGGAAATCATGGCGTGTGAGTTTTATAGAAGCCAGCAGAAACCACCAGGTCTCTAGAGTTAAGGAAAGCAGTCGCTGCCTTGGTTGGAAGGTATTGGGGATGGCACAAATACGGTTTCAATTACATATATATATATGTAATTGAAATATAATTATATATGTGTATATATCACCCTGTATACCTTCCAACCAAGACATCAACTACCAACTTGAAGTATCTGAATTCATATGTACTAAATGCATAAAACTAAAACACTTGCCCCTAATTTTAAGTCACAGAGGCTCGGATTGTATCAGTACTGCTTCTTTACTTATGTTTATGTCATCTGAGCCCTTACTGTAATTTACTACACACAATACCAATAAAGACTGTCTGTAGTCTGTGATATGTCCAGATAATCAGAGGTAAGACATGGAAAGTGACAAGTACTATAATGATGAAATATTTCTAAAGCTCTGTTTTACTTAATTTTACTCAACAAGACTGCAATACCATAAAAATAGAAGAAATGCTATTTGACACAAAAATGAGTTGAATTACTATGTGACACTAAAGTATGTTAGTTTGGGCACATGACTAAGTTTGACACAAAACGAAATTTTACTGTACATTCGAGGGATTGTTTAGACATTTTATTTATAAGGCACGTTCTTACAGTGGTTTCAAATGCATGAGAACCCCATGATTGACTTCTTTTTCCCAGGATCAGGATGTAAATCTGACACTTACTTGTTATTTGATAAATCTTTCCAACAATTCGGCCAGAAGTGTGGAAAATAGGGGTCGAAGTTTCTGAAAATGATAAAAGGAGAGTCTAACTATATCTCTGAAAAGGAGAAGACACATAATAAAGATTATGAAAGGGGAAAAATTAGCATTCAAGTATTGTATTAAATTCAGAGAGAAGTTCCACTAAATGAATAAACATATGGAACATGTCACCAAGGAAACCAATTAAAAATGTGATAAGTCCAAAGCACTGTCATCATTCCTAGTGGAACAGAAGTAAAGGGAATAAGATAAGAGAATACAAGTAAATACTTCTTTATTGACAGGTTCGGCCATTATTATTTCCTTTCCAAATATGGAATACACAGATTAGTCCTTCTGTTGGTGTAAATTCCTGCCAGCAGTTTCACCTTTGCAAAGGCAATTTTTTAAATTAACAGTTTTGCCATCAGCATTCTATTCTAACATACCCAATCTCTTAGTTTTATTCTTCCATTAGCTTAATCATTTATTTTCGGATGATTACATCACATGGTGCATTTTCTGTTTTTTATTTTTACTCTTTTTTTTAATTAAAATTTATCAGGGTGACAATGGTGAGTAAAATTACATGTTTCAAATGCACAGTTCTGTAATACATTGACTATATATGACATGGTGCATTTTCTTAGAGCTCACTCTGAAGAGTTGCATTTTCATTTTTAGTTTTAGTGTTTACATTACAGCAGATCAGCATACAGCCACTTCGACAGACTGAAATCACCTTTGGCACGGGTCTTCTGTTGCTTCCTACATGCCTCCCGCCTTTCTCCAAATATTGTTTAGGCAACTACAATTCAGTACTTCTGGTCAAGGTATCCCGATATTTCTGTTAAGACAAATTCCCCTAAATACATAATGTATTCAGACATAATCAGTTGTATTTTCTGCTGGGATCCATTTGTTGAATAACTTTCCAATGAGACTATTGACTGAGAGCAACTGTGACGTGGGTTAAGGTAACTTTTGATTGTGCGGTCTTGAGAATGCTGCAAAATACAGTTTTCTCATCTCTAAGTCAATATGCTCTCTGGTCAAATAGGGAACCAGAAAGGAAAGATACAGGCCTACAAGAACAAAAAAATGGATGGAGGAGAGGGAATAGCAGACAGGCCCCAAAGACAAACTTCCAGAAAACTAATTTCACAATGTAATCTCTATGTTAGGAGTAGCCAATAATGCTAACAAAATGCGTAGCAGAGTGTGCCACACTGAATTATGGTACAAGTATTTTCCGATGTAACGTTATGATTGAAATAAGTTGTAAACATAGAAATGAAAAATAACCAGTTTGCATTTATTGGAATACAAACCTCTCTGGGTATATCTGTATAGATGCAGTACACAAAATAGTGTCAATCACATAGTAAGAAAATAACTATTTGTTAAGTGAATGAATGAATTTAAGTTTAAGTAGACAAAGTAGTTGCTTGCTTGAGCCACTTGTGTTGGAATCAAATCAATATTTTTCTTGAAAACATTCTGTTTGAAGTTCTAAGTGAAGTAAATATGTAAACCCAAATGGAGAACAACAGCAACAACAAAAAAAGTAGAAAAAAGGAGCAGGGAAGAGGAATGGGTCTGCAGTAGGAGGAGAGAGAAGAGAAGGAGAAAAGGGAAAGCATTTGCCATTTACATTTACCTCTGGTGGTCTTCTCCCTCCTCTCAGTACCTTTCCTCCCCTCCTTCTTGCATTCTTTGCCAATTCTTACTAAAGTGGTTACAGCTACTACAATATTTCTGAGATCCTTTTGCAGTGACCCATAGTGGCTTCTCCTAGTTATCATCAATGTCATGAATCTCTGTCTCTCGCAACACTTACAAAACATTCTATTCACACATCATTCTGCAGTAACACCCTCAACAACATTCTATATTGAAAATGACATAATCAAAAAAGATAACCTCCTGGTTGGTAATTAAGGGTAATGGCTTCATAAGATATTCCTCAATGACCAAAAAAAATAAGCAAACCGACAAACAAAAACATGTGTCTCTTATCCTACATCTAAGAAGCCCAGCATGGCCAACCAAAATTACATCACTGCATATCTCTACTTCAGTAACTTAATATGTTTTTCTCTGTTTTGTTTTTGGTTTTTTGTTTGTTTTTCTCACAGGGCATTTGCCTGCTAGTCTATCTCAACGGCTCTTTCAACTTTATCATTCTCCTCAAATTCCTATCTCTGGTTGATTCCCTAGTAATTCTCAAATGATGATTTATAATTCACAATTCCCTCACATTTTATACCCATTGATAAATGTCAGTGCCCCCATCTTTCCCTCCCGTCTCAGAAATAAAAACATCATCATACCCTTTATTAATCCATTAATGTATGCAAAGAATTGTGCTACACACAGTCATTATCATAATCGAGTTATTCAATAATTACAACAGTGCTCTGAGATAAATACTAAAACTACCACCATTTTTTTAAAAATGAGGTTCAGAGAGGGTAGGCAGTATTCTCATTATCACGTGGTTAGTAAGTAGCAGACCCAGTTTTTAACACTCCTGGTTGGAGACCCCCTCTTCAGCTTTACCAAAATTGAGAGAGAATAAATGTTCTCCTTTGGACCAAATTTAATCCTCAACCTGAGCCAGAGATCCTTCCTCCATAATTATCCCCTGAGGATGTAAACGGAAGAGCGCTTAGAAGAGGAAGTCGTCAATGGTTTTCTTTCTTTACTTCTCAGCCTCTGTCTTCACCTCCACTACCGACCCTTCTGTCATGGCCCTCTGCTTGCTGATGGGATTTGAGTTGTAGCTCTGTCTTCCACAGTCATGTGCCTCCCCTACGTCAGCCATGTCTCCCCTTGGGCCTCTCTTTCCTCAGCATCCTGTCCTTTCTCACACCTGACCGCTTCTCCTTGACATAAGCTTCAGCGTCTGCATGGCTTCCTCTCTGAGCCTTTCTGGGAAGACCCACATGCAAAACACCCTCCACAGTGTTCTGCATTGAAAAGTACCTAGTAAGATCCTGGATCTCCTTCTAGCCGGCAAGGAAGGGTGAGCACTTCATGTTTACATGTGTACTTGTATGCACATATGTGCATAAACACGTGTGTGCAAGTGTACGTGTATAATATATACTCATTGCACATGCCTGAATTTAGAAATGCATGTGGTGAATTTCTCTGTATCTCATAACAATCATACATCTTAGAAACAGTCAATAATAATTTCATAATACTGGTATTGGAAGTCACATGTAATTATATTATTTTCAGTTTTTTGGAAGTCATATTTAATCATATCATTTCAATATTTTATACTCATAAACTATTATTTAGTTTATAATAGAACTAAATTGATGTTCTACATAAAGTTATAATGATGCTATATGTAAATTAAAAGGAGATATTTATGGGGGGAAAATCACACATTTTTTTATGATTATGTTTATCAGAAAATATTCCTTTTGGGTTTTTTTTTCACTTCTGATAGGGGAATAGATTCTGAAATCATACTTTATTATTCTTCATTAATGTCCTCATCTTTTGCCATGGTTTCAATAATGATTTCTTGTTCAGATTCATTGCCTAGAAATGTTAGCTACCAGAGAAATTTCACTGTCAATGTAGTTTCAGTTACTAAGGAACTCATGAGGAAACAAGTCAGAGAGAATGTTAATGGATTAGCGTCTATAGCAGGTAAATTGCTACACTACAATTATCCAGAAAGAACCATGTGGAAAATGCCATTACTATTCATCCAACAGTGAAGGTACAAGATAACTAACTCCCCTTTCGTTGACCTTATCACATAGCTTTCCATTGCCCCTGCCCTCAGTGAGTGTACATGCCAACCTTTCCCTTGGGAGAAGATCCTTGCTGCTGTGTTAAATAGTCAGAAGCATCAATTTAATCTGTGAGTGAATAATTCAGTCTCTTTATCGACATCTGAATCTAAGCCCATGTCCATATCCATAACTAGATGTTTCAAATACATGATGAGTATGATAGTTCTAACAGAAATTGGTATCTATTCTTCTGAATATTATATCAGCATGATGTTCCCACTAGCAAATATAAATTCCCATAAATCCCAAACTTAATGTAATTGTATACATTTTATTACCTTTATAATAAAGTCCATTTTTCAACAGGATTTGGGAGACAGCTGGAATAAGACAGAACCCCCTTGCCAAAATGCATCATTAATTTTGATCATATATTTTTTCTCAAATTAGGATTGCTTCCATATTATCTTTTGCATAGAGAATGGCATACCAGTTTTCAACTTTATTCATAGCCAAGTAAATGATATAAAATCTGTGTTAACCAAATTGAATAGTTCCGTCCTTGTGCAGTTGAGTGTTACGACAGCAAAGGCAAAATATGGGTCATGTCTTTTACTCTCAATCGGTGCATTTATTCAATTCAGACATTTTATAGAGCTGAAAATTTTCTCAGTGTTTTTCTATTCTGCTAGTCAAAACTGCACATCCAAGATTGTAAATGGACAGCGCAATTTCAGGAACGTGAATGTCATTTAGACAGTAGGCCCTGTGCTGGTTACTGTCTTAGAATTCTTTTCCCTGAAGACACAGTTTTTATTACATTTTCTGTGTCACATGAGGAATTGCTAGTGTGCTGCAGACAGGAAGTCAGAAGTCAGTTTTAAACCTGATGTTAAATTGATTCACCATCTTTAGCAGAAACACAGAGAAATAAGGAAATTAAAAATCTTATTATCTCCTGCTAAGATGTTTTCTCTTTTCTCCCACAAAAAAGGGGAGGGGGTATGACATTGGGTAATTTATTTAAGGATACTAACATAGGACTATTTAATCCTGTAATGTTCAGTGTTTCACCGTGGTTGTTTAATTTTAGATCTATTTAATTTATTACTTGAGTTTAAAGCATAAAGTTTCAATCGCTAGATTCTAAAAGCACAATTTTTATTTCTGACTTCTATTTTTTATAGTAAAGGTTTATACCTTAAATACATACATACATATCTACATATCACATTATAATGAAAAGCTCGTTTTCAATGAAAATCTAGTTTCTAGTCCCCTAACTAGCCAACTGAAAAAGAAAAGTAGCTTTTATAAACAAAAGGTCTTTGCTTTAAAATACATACTTGACCCTTCTTGCTGTTTTTCTTCCCTATTCTGTTTGTTGTTCTTCCCACACTTTTTTGGACTGTTCTTTCCTACAATTATTTCATCTCTGATTATTTTGATCCAAGGTTTAATTCAGCTGATATTTATTGAACTTTTGTCAAATGACATCAGAACAAATTGAAGAAACGAACAATTAGTGAACACCTAATGTGTGCAAGGCAATCTCTGATACCGATTTCAGGCTCAACTTCTCATGCTCACACAACTCCCCTGTGTGAGAAGGTGTTATTTGGGGGTATCATGGCATGTTCATTTTTTTGAAGGAGCATGTCCCAATCTGCCATGTAAAGGAACCACAGAGACAACATACATATAGATACTATCTTTGACTCATTTATATAACAAGTAGAATAGCGAAGGTCACGTATTAGTTACGGTAACCAGAGGATCTAGTAAATTGATTGACGTAGAAGATATTCTCAGTGTCTATGAAAAGAGGAAGACAAGAATGCATGCAGGCGTGCAGAGCTGGGGTGTGACAGCTGTGGAGAGTGAGGAATGTAGAGACAGCACGTGAAACCTGGAAACTGACTTCCTTGATTTGAATCCTAACTCCATGAATTACCCGCTGTGCTTGCGCCATTTATTAGCTGTCAGACATTGGACAATCCACTTCACCTTTCTGTGCCTTCCCAATCATCTCTATTATAGTAAGATTTTTCTCATCGTATTTTTGTGAGGATTCTGTGAGTTAATGTGTGTAACTGGAAGAGGAAGTATTATATAGATAGTAGCCTTACTATGTGTAATCCATTATAAGAGTAACAGTTTGGTACAGTCATAATACAAGTTGTCCTACATTGTTTCTGTTACAGTTTTGTATCGTTCAACAACCAAAGCATCACCAAATACTGAGAATTTCCCCTCCTACTAGTTCCGTCCCCGGTCCGTCCATCTTGCTCTCTCTACTGGTATCACACTGCCAAGGAAGGAGATTATTGTTTCTCTGATTTCAAAATGAACGCACATGGTGATGTCCGTACTTCTGTGAGCAGTAGATCATGGAACATGTGGGAGACGGGTCAGTACAAATTAATTTAGCAGCTGTTTCTTGATGTTAGTAATATATGTTCAGAGCTCTACCAGGGTTGAGAGAGTAGGTGACAATGCTCAACTATTTACTAACAAAGTATAGGAACTGATGCCAGGAACTGATGACAGTTGGGTTTCAAATCTCCTTTTCTCAGAAATTCTTCTTTGCTCTTCACTGTCTTCTCCACAAAATCCCTGTCACAGCAAAAGCATCTCAGCCTTCCTCCATCAAACGTGGTCCATATTGCCCCACTGAATCATTTCTCAAGTCCTGTGTTCTTTGGGCTGTAGAGCGTGATTGATCCTGAATACATTATAACTTTATTCTCGTTTATACCACTTTAATTTCAAGAATGCATCACAATGGTGGGAAAACCATACATAGTACTTGGAGCCTGGTAAAAACAAACAAACAAAAAATGAAAAATACAAAACTGGTTCATGTTGCTAAATCATTTATTGCCAGCTAATTTGTGCAAATCATTTAATGCATGAATCTTAGGTTTCTTGTCTATGAAATGGAGATGATAGTCTTACCATCTGGCTGGCAAGATTATTATGAGTCTTCAAAAAAAGTTTATAAAAACTACCAAGAACTCTTGAAATGTTAGTTTCTCTTTTCTCTCACTTTAAAATAAATGATATTTAGTAAAAAAGAAAGAGAAAGGAAGAGAAAGAGAGAGAGAGAGAGAGAGAGAGAGAGAGAGAGAGAGAGAGAGAGAGAGAGAAAAGGAAGGAAGGAAGGAAGGAAGGAAGGAAGGAAGGAAGGATGTGTAAATAAGCAACATGAACTTTATCTGGCATTTTCTTCCCTAAAGTCTTTGTGCAGTTGGAGTGAAGAGCGCTTTCACATTTCTGAAACACAGTTTGATTAATTAAAGCAATATCTTATAGTTCGCACCATGATCTCTAAAATTAATGAGATTAAAATTTTCATTTCATATCCAATATTTACCATTATGCTAGTGATAAGATTTGATTCATAACGTTTCATTAGGTGGCTCAGAACTAAAATGTGAGACTTGAAATCATGTGCGTGGCTCTTGATGTGAATCATTTTGGCAAGTATTAGCATCAATATGAGGTGAAAGCTGATGAAATTTTACACACCAGTGGCTCATCATCCTCCTGTTGAACCATCCGACATGACTGCACCACGTATCTCAAAATGATCCCTAACTTCAAGTGCTTTTGTTTTGAAGTAACAACTATATCTCTTCTAAAACCCAGCTTATTTTTGCCATTTATCAAAAGCATGAGAGTAGAAAAATGAAATAATGGACTAATTTTTAAAGAAAAGCTAAAACACATACCCACTGACATTTACAAAGTCTAGTTTTGGTAGATTTCTACTATTGTATGATGGTCATTTGGAACCAAATGTGAATTCCTTTTTTATATTAGGAATCAGCATCATTTTAAAAATAGATGTCTGGTACACTTTTGCTCTATTTACTCTTAAAATCAAGTGTCAGTCTGATTCAACTCAGTAATTTTAACTTAGAACTTAAATATTAACCTAAAACTGGATTGTGAGACACGTGGAAGTATATTCTATTACATTGTTACAAAACGGGGGAAAAGTTTATAAAAAGTCATCGAAGAAAAAAAGAAAAGTAGTGAAACATCAGGTTCAGAAAACCAGCATCTTGTACACACATATAACCATTTCAGTCAGGTGTCTCAGGCAAAGTCATTTCAAGATGAATCTGACCCAGCTGCAGCTCACAGGACCCCTTGACCATGGATTCACTCTCCTTGCACTGATATTTGTGGAAGAGCAGCTGACATCTGCTGTAGCACTCACTTCCACCTAGGACATCAAGGGATTGCCACTTATCTTCTCTATTTTTACTCTTTCGTGCAACTTGAGCACCAGACTCTCACCTTCCAAAGTTTAAAAGAAACATATCAACTCTTATGCAGAAGTCAGTCTCAGATAGTCGCATGATAGCGCCTACCCCCTCGTAGTCTTGGGCTTGACATGTGGACATTAGTCTTCCTCCCTCTCCTATGGCCCCAGGAAAGAGTTCCCTACTACACAAACAGCTATTTGCAAAGAAATGCTGACTTTGGCCAAGCTCCTTCATGCTCCTCCAGATTTCTCCTCTACAGAGGCCGAAAGGAAGGGATGGGTTGGGGAGTCCCAAAGATGTTTTTGGCCACTGTTTAGAGAGTCCTGCCAGGATGTGCCCAGCCTCTCTCTCTTGAATGTGTGGGTATTTGTCACCCATTATCATCAACAGGAAGGCATCAGTTAAAATTCTACGTCAGCAGGAAAAGTCAGGTTAACATCCTTCTGAACAAATACAATGAAATCCTCACAGCTTGTCTTACAGGACAACACTCCAAGAAGGTGAAGTAATTGGCCTAATATCACCCAGCTAGAAGGAAGAATTCCAGGAATTCCAATGCAGACCTCTTAAGCCCACTGTAATTCTGCCAGGTGGAACCTTACTGGGCACATGAGTTTATTGACATGTTTTCAAGGACTTACCTCAAGTTTAGGGCAGCAAGTCTGATTTCTAGTGTCATTCACTGGAGAAAATGGGGCCACTACCATACTGTCAGCTGCTTAATGTTCGGTTCAGGCAGAGAACAGAGCCCAGTCCACAGATGACGGCCTTCCTGCCCAGTGTCAGTTATATAGAGTAAGACAGTATGTGGTACGGCCCACATGCAGTGTCTTACAGAAAAACTAGTACTGTCGGAGAATTTGGAGCAGGTGGCCTGCTGTGTCATGCATTTTTTTTTTTAGGAACAGGACTACTTTACATGTTACTTTGCAATTCCCTAGAATATGGTCATTACTGTCAAGCCCAAAGCTAGGATGATACATGCAGATTCCAGGTTGAGATACGGAACAAGTGTTTGTGAGACACACATTGTCATCTGAAGGCTCCATCAAGGGAGTGACACGTTTCCGCTAATGTGACAGGCGAGGACGTAGTGGTGTCATCACACCTCACTGAAAGAGGTTGGATGAGCAAGTACAGCTGGGCAGACCAATACTGGACTGTAATCCCAGTATCATGGAGGAGGGCAGAACAAACGATTGGGGAAACTAGTGATATTTTACCTGGGCCGACACTAAGACAATGGCAGAATGCAAAAACTGTGCCTCCAGGGAGAAAAGACAATGAAGGCTGGAGAAGGGATGCAGCATGCAAAGACAGTTCCCATAATGTGTGATTGAGACTGCATGTCAGAGCCAGGGTGCACAAAGCCCCTTACACCACACGCAACAGCGTCGAAAGCTGGAGAGCGCAGATAAATGAGGTGGGGTAGGTAGGAGCAAGCCAGATTTGCAGGAGGAATTTGAGGGAAGCAGGAAGAGGATAGAACAGAAAATGTGTGGTTTAGTAAACACACACACACACACACACACACACTCATCCTCATTATCATCAAAAGTAAAACTTGAAGAAAGAGCCCAGAGACCTGGATTCCAGGAATGCATCTACCATCGGTTTGTGAGTAACTTTAAATCACAGTCTTTCTGCACCTCAATTTGCCCATCCATAACGTGAGGACATTACAGTATTACTAAGAATTTTCATAACTCTAATACTCTCGGTTGTGTAAAAAGAATCTGTAAACAAAAGGAACTGTTGCAGGTTATGGTAAATAGAATGACATGTTAGAAGCAGTATTTTAGGAAGTCAGTGGTGTAAGAAGGCATTTCTGGAAGCAGAGAAAATAATGAAGATAACCCCATACGGTCCTGTTTGTGTAAAAGATGTATAAATCTGTAATTGGATGGTGAGAGGGGGGTTCTTACAGAAGGTCAGACTTTGAGAGCTGCATTCTTCAAAACGGTAGCCATTAGCAACAGGTGTCTATTTTTAAAAATATATAAAAGCTTTATTGAGGTATAATAGACATAAGTTTAAAGTACAGAATTTGATGAGGTTTTACATCACAACCAAGATGAGCATCATCCCTCCCAAAATCTTCCTCTGTTTACAGATCTTCCCTTCCACCCCCCATCAGACCCTTCCTCTCTCAGGCAACCATTGAATTGCTTTCTGTCACAAAAGGTAACTTTACACGATTGAGAATGTTAGATGAATCACAGCATATGATTTTGTAATCTAGCTTTTTGTACTCAACACAATAATTTTCAGACTCATCCATGTTGTGTATGTCAGTAGTTCATTCCTTTATAGAGGTGCCGAGTAGTGTTAACATCGTATGAATGTCCCACTACGTACTTATCCATCCACTGACTGATGGATTTGGGGGCTGTGTCCAGTGTGGGGCATAGAATGGGATCAGTGCCCCATAAAAGAGACCCCAGAGAGAGTCCTCACCCCTCTTCCTGTGACACAGTGAAAGGTGGCTCTCTGTGAACCGGAAGCTGGTTCTCACCAGATACCAATTCCACTGGTGCCTTGATCTTGGACCTCCAGCTCCAGAACTGTGACAAATGAACGTTTATTGCTTAAGCCACCCAGTTCCTGGTACTTGCTTATAGCTGCCCAAACTGCTGAAGCCAATGGCCTAATAAAGTGATAATGTTTGTATGGAATGCTAGAATCAGAAGGAGGGGAGTTGGGTACATTTATGGAACCGGGGAAAATAAATTCATTACATTCCCATTTTGTAATTATAACAAAAAAAGGGAAATGTTAGGAAACATATTAAGTATTGAATTTACATCCCATTTCCAAATAAGACCTTCTGTGTTTCACGAGAGTTTATGCTCCGTTATCACTCATGATATTTCGTATCAAATAATGCTCTAGATCTTTGCATCAGGACTTGCGTACCATCTATAAATAATTCTCTGCTTCTTTCTAAAAGTTCCATCTTTTCTGTGTATCTTCTGCATATTAACTGTCAAAGAAATTTGATAGCTAAAGCACTGGAGTCATAAAGTAGGGAGAATTTCAGTAGCAGAGAATCTGTTAGTTGCTCTCTTTGTGTGGAAAGCAAGAGGTCTATAAAATATAGTGAGCTGCAAAGGGGAAATGAGCATGGCAGTGACCTATTGTGGACATATTTCAGAAGACCTCAGCAGGGGACATTAACTGGGAAAGAATTGTGTCTAAGGTACTTCTGTTACATCGTGTCATCAGCAGGAGTACCTAGTTGCTTTGGGCCATGAAGAAAAATATCAATTCAGTATGTGAAAGATAGAATGCTCCAGAAAACTGAGTGCTACCCAATGACCATTTTTGTGAGGGCTTTGGTTTTCCTGATCTTCATATTGGGTATGAGATATTTATTATTTTGAAGTAGATAGATTCAATTCAGGTAACTCTCACTCAAAGTGTTGGACTCAGTGATGAAACTAAGAGCTTTATAATGAAACAGAAGATTTATTTGAAAACAACTGAGTATCTAGTAGAATGATATATATATATATATGGAAAGAGAGGTAGAGAGAGAGACGGAGAGGGAGAGAGAGAGAGAGACAGAGAGAGAGAGAGACAGAGACAGAGAGAGAGACAGAAACAGAGACAGAGATTACAAATTGCATTCTGGGACTCTCGATTTTAATATGACACTGTATCAATTGTTTATTCCTATTAGATAAAACAAAAACATTCTATAAGTAAACTTGCCATATTAACTTCTGTAAGTTAAAAGTGCCAAAACATTTCTCAATACATTTCATTAATTATGTGGTTAATTAGAACTTCAGAAAAAATTATACTGAAAAACCACCTAGTTTCTTGAAATCACTAATGTTGGAAACACATTACGTGGGTAGAGAGAATTGTGTAGTGTGTTTGCATTAGCCATCTAGTCCCAGGGGCCTTATAAACATCAACAAGTACCATTTTTGTCACGCTAGTGTTACCTTTCACTGTAGTTGAGACATCTGACAAGCAAAGTCTCCATGCTACAATACACAAACTCCCCAGACATGTTAGGCTTTCAACAATTTTAATAGCACTTGTTGGATTCAAGAGTTCCAATAAATTGGAAAAGCCATGGTGGTTTTCTCCTTCACATACACTACACAAACAAGAATCATATTATTGCATACTTGAGGAGGAGGAGTGATTATGCCGTCTCCTTTTTTAATATTTTTGTTTGAATACCACTTTTATTCTCGAGTAAAATAAATTTGGGAATTCTTAACTCAGCTTTAAAGTTGGACAGTATCACAATAGTAATAAATTAGCTTTTCATTTGGTTTGATTTAATGCACATGACAATATTCTGGGAGAATTATAATTTGACTGTATTAAAGATCAAAGTGGGTACTTTTCCTTTCATACAATTTAGGAAGTCATAGAATTCTGAATGACAATGATACCACAACTCATCATGTTTCAACTGATACACTGTTACCAAGACCCTTATCACCTTTTGATTGGATTAACAAAAGAATCCCATAATCTTCCTTCCCACAATTTCCTCTAATGAATATTCAATCCACAGTTATCAACCTAAAATCCAAATCCAAGCATGTCACTCTTCTCCTTGAAACTTCCAGTAGCTTCCCATTGCTTTCCAACCTGCACCCTGTAAATCCTCCCTTACCGTTTCTTGACCTTTCTGTGGATTTTGGAATAGTTTATTTGAGGATGAATATTTAATTAAGAATTGACTCAATGAAGATTTGAGGGAGCACAAAATTAATACCTGCTAAAGGAAATAATAATGGATTCAACAATAAAAAATTTGAAAAGCCAGTTTGACCGTATAATGAATTATTTTTCTGTCTCTGTGTACATAGGCAGTTGTTCAGTTGGAGAATGGAGGGTTTTTAGACACACACAAACACACACACACACGATATGATATACTTGTAGATAATAATGCATGCATATACACATATATGTCTATAAAAGATCCAAAGACATAATTTAAGAAATTGGAAGGAAAAGGAAAACATAAACTCAGCTCCCCAGTCTTAGTAGAGAGCAAGAGCGCTAACTAGTGGCCAAGATGATTTTAACCTTTGCTGTAGTCTCTTTATTGGTTTGTATTCATATTCCTGTCTTTTTTTTTTCTTTCACTTTTTAGAAATAATGTATGAATCAATGAGTAGTATAGTTTAAAGTTAATGCAATTAATCTGATAACCTAAAAAATGCACTCGCAGCTAAATTTTTTAAAATAGCTATTTTACTGAAAAAATGTTCTTGAGTAATACTTATAATGATACATTTGGTTACTTATTAAATATTGATTACTTTATGCTTTAATGAAATTTTTATGGTGCATATGAAGTAATCAACCAAGTTTCAACTTGTTAATGTCTAATTAGTAATTGTTACATTAATATTTTATACATTCTTATAAATTTCTGACACCCCGTAAGTGTGTGTTTGACTCTGTTCAGAACACAGATTTAATTAAAGAATTCCAGACCTGCTTACAGCGTTCTAAAATTTCCAATTTTATAAAATCTTAATTCTCCAGTGAACAGTTGCTACAGAAAAAACAGCACAATAATAGACTATGCAACCCAAGAGACACATGCGTATTTTCTGACCACGACTAATTACACGAGTAAATCATCTCATTTATCTCAGCTACAGTTTTACATCTGAAAAACAGACATTCTAAAATTAAATTCAGGACTGTTTTGAAGATTAAGATAATGTTTTTAAATTACCTGCCATCCTTGATGTGCTTACTAAATTTGCCACAATAGATGCAATATGGTGGAGAGAAAATTAAACTGGGGATAATATGATTTGGTTTTAAGTCCTGGCAAGCACATGTAACTATTTGATTCTTGTATATGACATCTGCCTTCTGAGAGTATTTTCTTATATATAGAAATGAATAAAACTGTCCCTGTAGTCCTATGAACATAAAATGAGATACTATACGAGTATGAGAAAAAGTAGCAAAACTAAACAGATGCCGTTAGTGCTTTTCATGACCTAGGAGAGCTCCTCCCCATGTTAGCATGCAGGTGGCGTGCTTCGCTACAAAAATGGCCAAAAAGAAATAGGTATGCTGGGGCTACTCAATGGCACTCCAAATACCTAGGAAAAAATCACTTCCACTCATTTCTAGTCCAACATCCACCCCACTAAACCCCAGGACTCCATCCTGGTTTAAAATCATGCCTCCTCTGGGATGAATTTGTATCAGGGTCAACTTTTACTAGTTCTTCCACTGATGTGAGAGAGCTGTGTTCATGATCTATGATTCTTTTATTACCAGGTCCTATTGCTTTATGTACTGAAGACAAAAGCATTTTCATTCCATCAGCCAGGTGATGGTAATTTCACTTCAATCTTTATTTATTTTGATCTAATTTTAAGGATATGTAGAATGAAAGTAGATGTGTCTTTTTAAAACAAAAGACATGAGCACAGTAGATATATTATTCAAAAGAATAAAATCTTACGTTTATATTATTTGGAGTTATATCACTTTTAAATAATATTTGAGATGTATATGAAAAACTGTAGGGGGAACTGACAACAAAAAAAAAACCCACCACATTGTTCGAATTGTTTCCTTTTAAATTCACATAATTCCCCTGCTTTTTAAATAATAGAATAATCCTTTTCCCCATCTTATTTAACATCATTACTTCAACATATACACACTTGTGCATTCATGTACACATTACGCACAATGTCAAATAGTATCATCAGCATTTTATATAATGAAACTTACTGGCAACACTGCTCTATTTAAAATGGCATTTTTAAAGAAAGCATACAGACTGTCTTCCTTTCTCTAAGGATTATGCTGTTGCTTGAACTATGCCAGAAATTTCAATTTTGTGTAAAAGAAATGCTTGTGAAGGAAAGAAGGGGGTGGAGATAAATTCAGAAGGCAAGGGATTTAACTGGAAACGAAATAATAAATTTTTCTCTGACTCCATCGTATGTGCAAGAATCCCTGTTGTGCATTCCTTAAACGCTATGCTTTATTAAGATTCTGGAAACTTAAAGTAGATATGCATACTCCAACTTAAAAATCCGAGATTCATGAAAGGAAAATCCCTCAGTGACTTGACACAGGTTCACGTTTTGTCTTTGACCAAAATGAATGAATGTCAATTTGCCTGGACATTATAATCGATTAATGCTGGATCAATTGCAGCAAGATGCGTTTCACATGGCAGAGGATCATCATTAGCAAAGTGTCCTTTCTGATAAATGGTTTACGATATCTCTCGCCCTGTGTTTGGCTAGTATGACTTTTTAAAATAATATTTTATTGAAGAGTACAGGAGAAACAAAAGGCTGAAAAATTGAACTATCTCAAGTGTTTGAAATAAATTTCACATCTGTCATGGCCAAGGCATGAGAAATCAAGTAATATATGTTTACACTACTGTAGAAATCCAAACAAATTATATTAACTATCTGTTTTGTATTACTTGTATGTGCCCTTGTGTATTTGATTTCTTTCCAGAAAATTTCAAGCCTCATTTTTAAAGCTGCAGCTAAAATACAATGCTTGATTTCCACTGGTGTTACATAACCATTTCTAATAATAATTTGCTGATCTCTCTGGGATCATTGTAGAATTTAAATGAATAAAAAGATAAATAGTCATATTATAACAATAAGTCCCAATCCTTTATAAATTATTTATGTATTAAAACAAGAATTATAAAAAATGAGGATTTCACAAACATTTCCTGAGAAAGTCTTTGTGACTTTTTGGAAGTCTGGGTTCTGAAGACGACAAGCAAACAAAAAGAATGGTCTTAATGATTTCATAGTTTATTAAAGAGTGATGTACATTCATGAGCAATTATCAAAGTGATGAGAATGATGAATTTGGCATGGGAACTATCATGCAGTGTTACAAAGAACATTCTCGACAGCGATGAAGGACCAATAATGAATATTGTTTGTGGAAAGTGAGATGAGGGTGTGGCGGAGGGACATGGTGAGGAAAAGTTTGATGGGAACCTGAATGTTCTAGAAAAAAACAGGGATTTTAGGTGCCATTCGATATTGATTTTTAGAGTTTTTTCTTTTCAGAAAAACAGTTTGTTGAGTTGTACTTGACATTCAAACTACTCAGTTTGATCAGATTGACATACGTATACACCTGTGAAAACATCATCACAATCAAGATAACGAATGTAGCCATCACACCCAAGAGTTTCCAGGTCTATCTTTGTAATCCATTGCTCATTACCTCTATATGCTTTACAAATACATGAGACACACTATTTTTTTATACCTCATTTTAATGAGGTATGATTGACATATAAAAGCTATAGATTTGTTAAAGAACACACATAAATAGAAAGGCATCTTCTGTCAATGGATAGGTAGAATTAATATTGTTAGTATGTTCCTAACAAAGCTAAAAATTCAGTGCAACCCTTATTAAAATCTCAGTGGTGTTTTTTGTTGTTGTTGTTTTTGTTTTTGTTTTGTTTACAGAAATAGGAAAAAAATCCTAAAATCATTTGGAACCACAAAAGACTCCAAATAGCCAAAACCATTTTGAGCAAAAAAACAAACGTGGAGATAACGTACTTCCTGATCTCAAAATATATTACAAAGCTACAGTAATGAAAACAGTGTGGTACTGGCATGAAAATAGACATATGGATCAATGGAACAAAACAGAGAATTTGGAAATAAATCCACGTATACACGGTCTACTGGTCTTCAATAAGGATGTGAAGATTATACAATGGGAAAAGGATGGTCTCTTCAACAAATTGTGGTGGTAGAACTGGATATCCACAAGCAAAACAATGAAATTGTACCCTTATTTCACACAGTAGACAAAAATCAACTCAAAATGGGTTAAAGATTTAAATGTTAGAATCTGAAATTGTCAAACATGTAGAAGAAAATATAGGGATAAGTTAACAGGTGGGATTTTTGTCCAACTAAAATGATCCTTCACAAATGAAGGAAATAGTCAACAAAAAGGAAATGCAACCCAAGGAATGGGAGAAAGTATTTGCATGTCATATATCTGCAAATACTAGGGGGTTAATATCAAAAATATATAAGAAATTCTTATAACTAAATAGCAAAAAATAAAAATAAAAAAACAACCTGATTTAACAAGGGGCAAAGGTCCTGAATAGACATTCTTCCAAAGAAAGGCATACAAGTGGTCAATGGGTACATGAAAAGGTACTCAATATCCCTAATCATCAGGGAAATGCAAACCAAAACAACAATGAGTTATCACCTCATTCTAGTTAACGTGGTTATTACCAAAGAAGAAAAAGGTGTCTTTGAGCATGTGGAAAAAAGGCAACCTCTGGGCACTGCAAGTGGTAATTTAAATTGGTGCAGCCACTATGGAAACAGTTTGGAGCTTCCTCAAAACTTGGAAACAGAACTATCATTTGATGGAACAATCCCATTTCTGGGTAGTTAACACTGTCGTATACTTAAAAAACTTGCTGAGTGCTAGGAGTGTAGAACTTACATTAAGTGCCCTTACCACAAAAGAAAAACCAATATAAAAAAAAAAAAAAAAGAAATGGGGGTGGGCGGGGACAGAAATAAAACTTTTGGAGCTGATGGATAAATTTATGGCCTTGAATGTGGTGATGTTTTCATGGGTGTACATTTCTAATCTCATCAAGTTGTATGCACTAAATATCTGTAGCATTTTGTATGTCAACTATACCTCAACAATGTAATTTAAAAAAAAATATGTCTTACGTATTTGTAAAGCGTCTTAGGGTAAGTAGGAAAGGATTACAAAGATAGACCAGGAACTTTGGGTGATACCCAGTCTTATTTTAATATAAGACCCGGTCTTATATGAAAATAAGACCGGGTCTTGTATTAATTTTTGTTCCAAAAGACGCATTAGAGTTGATGGTCCAGCAAGGTCTTACTTTCGGGGAAACACCGTAGTTGCATTGATCATCTTCCTTGTGGTGATGGTTTCACACATGTATATATATGTCAAATCTGATCATGTTGTATATTTTACATGTCAACTACACCTCAGTAAAGCTGTCAAAAATGAAAACAACAACTTTAAAACCCAATATCCAATGGCAACTAAAGAAAATAAACTCCACACAAGTCTCTTGCTTCTAAAATAACATTAGGGAGGAAAATTGATAATTGAAAAATAAACGTATTCCATGCCCTAGCTGGTAGACCAAATTGTTGCTAGAGCTGTGACCTTTGGAATCTTCTTATTACTTATTAGTAAGTGAATTTTACCTCAGAGTTTCTTTACAAATCTTGCCCAAGCGCGCCTATCAATCTGTGAGGCAAAGGTCAGTGTTCTCCCGTGCAATATGAGTTTTCATTATTTCCTTATCAACTATGACATTTTCAAAATGTCAGCATTGGAGAGAACTTGAGTGTTTTTCTTTCTTCTTAATATGCACTATGAAATATATTGCATGGGATACATGTGAACTACATTTATATTCTGATGAGTAATAAGTGGTGATACATAAAAGTAATAGAGAGGATTTTTTTTAATTGTTCCTTAAAGAATTTACAGGCACATTGAAGTGTGTCTTTAAGTTACCTGAGATGATAAACTGCTTCTGTGTTAGCAACCATATATTCCACTTTAAAATCTCTCACCCTTAATGTTTTGTAGTGTCTGACGTCACATAGCCAATCAGTGAACTTCAGACGTAGTCTTAAAATGAACAAAATGGAAATAAAAAAAGATATACTATGTAAATTTTGAGTCATTAAATAAGCGTAAATATTTTCCCACCTCTGTAAAAATGCTTTTAAATGGTCCCTTTAAAAATGAAAATTTCATTCATTTAGCAGTTAACTAAAAATTCTTAACCTGCTTTGTTGATTTTAAAGTACATTATTGAGATGTCTGCTTGGTACTAGGTTAAGACAGCAATCTCTTTTAATCGATGGCACATAAGCTCCCAAGACAATTCATAGAACATAGCACTTTTTCATAGACTTTTTCATTTGAGCTGGCATTTACATTTCTAAGACCTCTGACTTCCTTTAGTCTACAATAATTTAGTATTTTCTATATCATATCTCATTTAGTTTACCGTGTTTCCCTGAAAATAAGACCTAGCCGGACAATCAGCTCTAATGCATCTTTTGGAGCAAAAACTAATATAAGTCCCGGTCTTATTTTACTGCAATATAGAACTTGGTCTTTATAATATAATATAATATAATATAATATAATATAATATAATATAATATAATATAATATAATATAATATAATGAAATATAATATATTATAACATAACGTTATGTAACATAACATAGCATAGCGTAACATAACATAATAAAATAATTATAATATAATACTGCGCCTTACATTAATTTTTGCTCGAAAAGATGCATTAGAGCTGATGGTCTGGCTAGGTCTTATTTTCAGGGAAACAGGGTAATTTATTCATTATGAACAGTGGATATTTGAAAGTATGTGGTGAAAAACAAGATATGTCAAGATAAATCTGCAAAAACTCTACAACTTCCAATACAGAGAAAAAGAAGATTTGGGGACGAGTCTCTAGAGCAAACATTCTGAGAGGCAAGAAATGGAAGCTGCCTTGAGACCCAGCGTCACTCTGTCCTATTCTATTGAGCACAATAGTCCCTATGCTGCCTGATTCAAGAGGGTGAGGAAAGGCCTCTGCCTCTTGCTGAGAGGTGGACAATGATACATCGCACAAGAGGATGTGGACCAGGAGTTATCCTTGCAGCCATCTTGGGAAAATAGAATCTGTTACATAAATATTTAGTGAGTTTTCAGCATGTGAAATTGCTACATGCCTTAGAATACAGAGTCTCGGAATCAGCTAGTCATCTGGAATGGAGTTTGACAACAAAAATTCAACTAACACAATACAAGGTGGAAAGTGCCAAATAGCATAAGCAAAGAAGAGAACACGTGACGTTTCAGAGGAAACAACCAACATTCCAGCGGGAAGAACTTGAAAAATCATGCATGCAAGAGTTGAAATGTGAGATGACCGTTGAAGGGAGGATATGATTTTTACAGGTGAGCAAACAGGAAAGAACATAATAATTCGTGAATCTTCTATAGAAAGAACAATGTACATGGAATAGCATGGGGAGTTAACACTGAGAAGTATGTGGATATTTTAGGGCAGAGGAAAGCACATATTAATTTGAGTGCTAGCAATGCATCAGCAAGTATTCTAGGTATTTTGAGTAACTTAACCCAGGATATCTTCATAGCCATCCTGTAGGTTTTAATACCAATAAAGGAAGTGGGATTTTCAGTGTTTCAAAAACGTGCCCATCGCGGAATAGTGCTCATGTTTAATACATTTACCAAGTGTCTCTCTTTGAATGAATCCAATGTATTAGTTAGTGAAGATTCATAGAAGGGCATAGACAAGGAATTAAAATGATTTTAATTATACTGTAGAATGATTTGTGTGGCTTTAAAAGAGAACCCAAAGAAGATAGGGAGACCAGTCAGGAGGGAACTGCACCATATCATTACAAGAGATGAGAAACCTTAATTATGGCCAGGTAGTAAAGGCAGAAAATAGAGAACAAATTTAGAGGAACTTACTGGCTTAGCATGAGACGTGACAACTGATTATCTGTGTGTACATGAGAATCATGGAGAACAGTGGGTCAACAGTTAACCAGAGTAAAAGAGTGATTAGGGCGGATTTAGTCTGAGACACTGGGAGATATGTTTCATCTCTGAGATATTATTAATTTTTTTTAAAAGATCAATTATAAAATTAGCAACAAACAACAAGCAACATTATCAAAAGAGAGACACAATCCTTCCCAGAAAAAAAAAGGCATTAGCAGTAACCTAGAGTATTAAGAGAAGGTTAAAAATTCTCTGAAAGCTTTGTAAACATGGCTACCAAAAATATATGAGAGGCAGGTGGAGTTTATGATTGTCCTGGCATGCTGTTTTATTACCTGCAAAGAGTTCTGAGTACTTAGAAAAAAAGCCAGCTATAAAGCCTTCAGCAATATCTCACTGCTTCTCTTCCAAGTTGAGGCCCTTGATAACTGAAATATTAAAAAGTGAACCCATGTCCCAACTCCAAAATTTTCCTAGTCTGTTTCTCTCAAAGAATGATCCAATATTTTTATGGTAGGCAGATGGTCATTTTTCAGTGCAACGCACACCTCCACTTACTGAGAAACAAAATGAATGCAGTGACATTTCTTTCAGATTTATCAGCATGGTCTCTTCCCTGCTGAACTATTGATTCATAAAGTAATGCTGTGTTTCTGTAGTAATTTTAATTAAAGTCAATATTATGTATTAGCTTCATTTTATCCTTACAGCTCCCCTGAGAGGAATAAAATTATGATACTGTATTTTATTATTAAATACAAGTAAGTAATTGTGAGAAGTGCCACCTAGAAGAATGAATTAACTTACCCAAAGTCTTACAGTGATTGTAGAGTCAGCACAGATATTAGAACCCCAGACTCCCAGCTAGAATTGATACTATTTCTCCTAAATTTAAATGTTTTGTCAATAATTAAAAGTACCCAAGATCACATTTACCTAAATAATATTCTATTCCAAGTGCTTGCCCAACCTTTTCCTGGGTCTTAAAATTCTTAACTCCTATGAAATACAAAAATAAACAAAAACAAACAAACAAACAAAACATATATATACACACATATATGCATATATATGTGTATATATATATGTATATATACACACACACATACACAGAGGGTGTCAAGAAAATGAATACTACCATCAATAAAACAAAAAGGGATCCTACTGTATGGGAAAAGATATTTGCCAATGATATATCTGATAAGGGATTAATATCACAAATCTATAAAAAACTTACTCAACTCAACTCCAAAAAAACAAACAACCCAATTAAAAAATGGGCAGAGGACTTGGGGAGACATTTCTCTAAGAAGGACATACAGAAGGCAAGAAGACATATGAAGAAATGCTCAACCTCACTAACCATCAGAGAAATGCAAATAAAAACCACAATGAGATACCACCTCACTCCAGTCAAAATGGCTATTATCAATAAATCAACAAACAACAAATGCTGGCGCGGATGTGGAGAAAAGGGAACGCTAGTGCACTGTTGGTGGGACTGCAGATTAGTGCAGCCACTATGGAAAACAGTATGGAGGTATCTCAGGAATCTGAAAATGGAACTACCCTGTGATCCAGTAATTCCACTCCTAGGCATCTACCCGGAGAAATCCAAAACTCCAATTCAAAAATCTGTATGCACTCCTATGTTTATTGCAGCACTTTACACAATAGCCAAGATATGGAAACAACCAAAATGCCCATCGGTAGATGACTGGATTAAGAAGCTGTGGTACATTTATACAATGGAGTATTACGCAGCCATAAAGAAGAAAGAAATCTTATCATTTGCAGCAACATGGATGGATCTAGAGAACATTATGTTAAGTGAAATAAGTCAGAAAGAGAAAGACAAGTACCATATGATCTCACTTATATATGGAATCTAAAGAAAAGACTATGTGAATGAACTAATCAGAGTCAGTTTTGGGGATGCAGAGAAAAAACCGAGAGTGGTTAGATGGGTGTGTGGGAGGGGGTTGGGGATAAGGGGAAAGGTGAAGGGATTTGGAAGCAGCTGGTAACCACAAGATGGCCTCAGGGTTTTTCTTTTGAAAATTAATTTGGGGAAGGTATTCTATAATGTTGTAAAGATTTTGTTGGGTATCCGATGGACATGCGTCCTATTTGGGAGACCACCTCAGGGATACTGTGGATACCTGATCATGGCATTGTACATCAGAAGCTAAACATTAATGAATGCCAACTATAATTTTATATATATAATGTGATGGTTCAGTGTGAGGTCGGAGGGATAGTGGATGGGGGGAGGGGGGTTCACAGTATGAGGGATATAAATGATGAACGTCTAAGTATTACCTTGTTTTGTACACCTGAAACTAATAAATAAATTAATTAATAAAAAAAAATGTAAAACAGTATCCCAATATATTAAACAGTGACATTTTATTAATATAAATATGTTTTATAACATTTAATTTACAAAATGTATTTTTACACTGTATTTTTTAAAGTCATTTATGAAGTTGTTTGTTTAAACACAAACGATTCAAAGTTGGGATTATGTCAGCAGGTTGAAGATGAGTCTGAAACTATTGTCTACCCTGGCTTTGGCTCATTCCACTTGGAGAAAGTCCATATTCACACAGACAACTGGTTGCAAATGGTACTTGTTGTTTTAAAACAACTTACCTTGCATTATCACAACTCCCACTAGTTTTACACAGGTGGCCAAAGACTATTTATCCTGAAGACTGCACAAAAGTGAATTAATTTGGGAGTACAAGATAACAAAGCCGGTTGTTTCCAATATAAAATTTGCTATATAATGCATTTTAAAATGCGTGTTGGTTTTGTTCCTGATTGAAATATATTAAAAAATAAAATTGACAGTACATTTCTGTCAGATCCCTCAAGTACCTAAACTTTTGTGGGAAATGCTTTGACAGTACAAGATCTAATAAACTTTGTTATAAAGCAGTATTTTTTAAAGGAGAAATATTTATAAAAAAAAAAAAAAAAAAAAAAAAAAGAAAATGAATACGCATTTTAAGAAAGGAAAAAACTGTATTAAAATTGTTATAATATATACCAATAACAAAAGATGAATACAAGTCATGTGTATACAGTTTTTTGGCACCGTGTGTGTTTGTGTGTATACACACACATGTATATATATTCAGATGTATTCATATATATTCATCATATATTTATATTCATATAGTTTTTATATACAGTATTATATATATAGTACTTATACACAGTATTATATATAGTATTTATATATAGTAAATTAAAGCAGTGTATATGTACAATAAATAAATATGATTTGGAAATGCAAAATGATTTCCAAATGTGATATTCAGAAAACCAAATGAAAGTTAGAAATTCAATGTCAAATCAAAACCTAGGTTATGCCAATACTGGACTTCCTGATTCATACTACTCTAATTTATTGTCTACATTTGGTGTGGAGGAGGTGTACTGATCCATCTGTAATACCAATAAGAGACTGTGAGTTTCGTGTGACATCACGTGCTTTCTGATATAACTCGTGGAGGAGATTGCAGGACACTTCTGTGATATTCATGCCAAAATCACAGTGCCTTTACCTAATCATGAAGAAACACCAGACAAAGGGAAATAGAGTTTTTACAGAATGCCCTATGATCTACAAAAATGTCAAGTCATGAGAGCTAAAGAAAGACAGAGGACCTGTTCTAGTGTAAGGAGAGAGAATAAGGAGAATCACAATTAAATGTAATCCTGGTTTGGACTGTACCTTGAATCAGATTTTTTTTTCTCTTTCTGAATAAATGAAAAAAATTACAAAATTTGAATGTCTGTATGTTAAATATTAATATTGTATCAATATTACTTATCTGATTTTGAGAATTGAACTAAAGCTATTTAAAAGAATTTCCCACTTTTAGGAAATGTCCGTGAAATTATTTAGAGGTAAAGCATCAGGTCTGCAACATACTCTTAAATATTACAGATAAAAGAACACCCACATGTATGCACATGGAGAGAGGAGAGAAAGAATAATAAAGCAAATACGTGAAATGTTAATTTGGGGGGAATCTCAGCAATTTAAATGAGGGTTTTTTGCATTATTTTTTGCAACTCAGTATGAATTCTGAAATTTTACAAAATCAAATATTTAAAAAGATTCTGAATCCTTGTTCATTTTTATTTTGCTCAACTTGGAATTTTTGGAAACCAAGGAAAGTGAAATGGCACATTTAATAGAGAGAGAACTATGCCAAAAAAAAAAAAAGTACTCCATAGGCCAATAAATTACAAAAACATAGCCCCCAAGAGTGAATGCTGAGTGATCAGCATTTAGTTTGTAAATACTACTTGAAAAGTTTTGTTAATATTAATGGATATGGGAATGGATGGTAGGCTGCCATCAGACTATTTCAGTGAGATGAACTTTGTCAGTTACCACCACCTGCAGGTGACTCCACGGTCCTGAACAATATAAACACATCACTGTAAAATTTTGTTGAATCATATTTCTTGGCCCTTCAGACACAAAACCATATTGAAGTATTTACTACTTTTGTTTATTAGTTTTGTGGGGTTTTATATAGATAGTATTAAATAATTCCTTGTTCAAAATAATTACCTTATAAATGAATGATATTCATATGAGTAGTTATATATAACAACAAAGTTGGAGGAGGGGGCCCTCCGTAGTTCTGTCCCAGTACCGCTTTAATTTTAAACAAAATATTAGCAAACTGAATCAAAAAGCACATTGAAAGAATCATACCTTACGACCAGGGCGGAATTATACTTAGAATGTAAAGATGGTTCGATATATGAAAATCAATCTATGTGGTATACCATATTAACGAAATGAAAGACAAAAGCCACGTTATCACCTTAATTAATGCAGAAAAAGCATTTGACAAATTCAACCATCTTCTGTGATAAAAACACTCAACAAACTCGTAATGGAAGGGAACAACATCACCGTAATAAAAGCCATATATGAAAAGTCTACAGGTAATGTCATGCTCGAGGAGGAAAGACTGAAATCTTTTCTTATAAGGTCTTTTCCTATAAGGTCAGCCCCCTCTCTCCACTACTATTCATTATAGTAACGGAAGTTCTAGCCAGAACACTCAGACAATGGGGCGGGAAAAAGCATACGAGTTTGAAAAAAATTAAAATTATCTCTGTTCACAGATGATACGATCGTATATGTAAAGAATTCTAAAAGTTCCAGGAGGAGAAAAACAAACTGTTAGAACTAATAATCAAATTTTCGAGGGACACAAAGTCAGCACTCAAAAGTCAGTTGCATTCTTATCCACTGGCAGTAACCAATCCAGAAAGGAAATTAAGAAAACAATCCTACTTACTAAAGCATCCAAAATGATAAAATACTTATGAATAAATTTAATCAAGGAGATGAAAAACTTGTACACTGAAAACTATGAAACAGAGTGCAAACCTCCTGGTCTCCCTCTAGCAGCTTCCACTGGTAGACAGCACAGAAGAAATGTGGTCTGCAGAGTTCCAGCCCCGGTCTCGCAAAGCTGAGGAAGGATGAAGAGACAATAGCTTAATAACCAGCACAATACACATTACTTACACTGTTTAAAACATACCTGGGTCCCTGAACCAGAAAAATGTCTTACATGTAACTTACATGAATTTGCATGTGTATGCATGTGTGTAGTGTGTAATTGTATGTATGTATATATACATATATACATATTTTTATATATAGATATAGATATATAGATATGTAGAGAGAGAAACATAAAATGCATGTATAATGTGTTTTCTACCAAGACTCCCCCTCGGGTATAATTAAAAAGCCTTTGTCATTTAACCATCTTTGACATGAACTTTTTTTCAATGTTGGACTGTGGATTTATTTTAATTTTGTTTTTCTGGCACTGTTTCTTTATGTTTAGTCATCTAATTTAACATTTGAATAAATTGTCTGCTGTCTTACAGCAGCTAGAAACATTACCCATTGCTGCAATAAAACCTCATTGGCTTTAGTGAATGAAAAATGTATTAATATCTGGCTTATACCTCGAGCCGGGCATCCTGCTGCATTATGAGAGGAAGAGTTCAGCAAATCTGCCATCTGTCAGCATTTTCCCTGGTACAGGCTCTTCTTTCTTGTGTTTCTTCACCTGTGAGCTGAAGACTCATAAACATAGCTTTTCAGGATAGAGGTGTTTAGAAATCCATTTGTCTGACTATCTTAAATCATGCACATATTTTTTTTTCTTTTTTATCTTCTGTGCACTCTTCATCAAGCTTAAAGAGGCTTCCCTTTTCTATTTAAATTATATTTCCATTCACTGAAATAGAAATAAGATACAAATATTTATGTGCATATCATAAAGCCATTAGTGCAGCTGCAAAGGAAAATGTGTATACATTTGTGTGATTCGATCACTATTATTTCACAGAATCTTAACCCCTCACAGGCAAAAAGGAATCTGAATACTCATGAAATTTTGCTCAAGTAAAGAAAAAGAAAAACCAACAGAAAGCTTACAAGAAGTAAATCCAGTTTTATTATGAACCCAGATTTCATAAAGAATTATAAAATTAGATTGATAAAATTGGATGTGTATTGCATTTCGATACAGAATCCAAGGACAAACATAATACACAATCAGAGTTGCATAGATGGCGCCATAAACACCTGTCCACCTCCACAGCCCTGTTTCATTTCATGCAAACATCCATGTTTGGACTACATAATATATAATAGGCCTTGGGATGGATTTATAGTAAGAGGATAGTTACATCTGCTCTCAGTGATACAATTATTAATGGCAAAGGTGGTTAATAAATAAGTAGTTATAAGAATGGCAGGGTGCTCAATGGAACTATTTGTGTCTCATTTTCAGTTGAGGCACCAACACAAATGAAACCACCAATTCAGAGTAAGGTGGGAGACTGCCACGCGTGTCTTCTGTGGAGGAAGCAAATAAAATGAACATCTGTTCCGTCCGGGACAGATTTGAAAGGACCAGCCGAGGACCAGCCCTTAGGACTCTTCCACTCCTTGTACCCCACTCCCACCCTGCAGCTGAGTGTCTGGCAGCGGGAAAGATCCTGTATGTGATGAGTTAGGAGGGGGAGGGCAGGGACACATTGTGCCTCTGGCAGCCTCCTATTCATACTTCACCATACAGCCTAGATGCCACCCTTTCAAAATGTCCGCAGTTCCACGAGACAGTGGCTTCTAGTTGTAAACCCCACAGCACTTTGATCTCCTTAAGACGTTGTAGGAAGATGAGTTACTCACCAGTCTACCTCCCACATAGCTAAAAGGCACTCCCGTAAGGACAAGGAGCAGATTTTTTCCTGTCTTGTCATAATTATTTGACCTAAGAATGTATTTAAAATAGTTTTTTCCATGTTTTTAATCTTTAAAAAACATTTTGATGACAGTTGACATACAGTATTACATTAGTTCAGGTGGACAGAGTACTCATTAGACATTTATATAACTTACGAAGTGATCTCCCCAATTAATCTAGGTGCCATACACAGTTTTTACAATGTGACTTACTATATTCCCTATACTATACTTTACATCCCTGTGACTATATTTATAACTGGCAATTTGAATTCTTTCTCCTTTCAGTTTTTTCACCCCTCCCCACAAACCCCCTCTCATCTGACAACCTTCAAAATGTTCTGTTTCTATGAGGCACCTGATACTTTTTAAAAATCTGTTTGTTCCTTAAAAATTATAATCAGTGCGGCCAGAGGAAAATTAGAGGATTGTAGTGTCCCAGAAGCCCATGGAAGATAGATTTTTTTAAAAGGAAAAAAAAAAAAAAACATTTGTTAAATGCTGCTGATCATTTAGAGAAGATGAGGACAAGTAATTATTACTCGTGTCTAGAATATGGAGGTTATTTGTGAGTTAGATAGATAATATGCTGTAATGGCTAAGAGAATGTACTTTGGAGGCATTTGTCTGGATTTTTGTCCCCCCTTCACTTTTTACCACTTACTTGCAGATTGTGGTGAGGGTTAGATAAGCTACTAAATATTTATAAAGTGCCCGGAATATAGTATGGTATTATTAGTGTGGACTAGTATTCGTAATATTTTTACATAAACAGTTTCTCGAAAGTATAGAGAATATTGGAAAAAGTTCAAGAGAGATTTGGAAGAGAGAAAGGATTATGTGTATGCCTTTGAGGAATGTTATCATAAAGGAAAGAGGAGAAATGAGTTAATAGCTGGAGGGCAATATTAAACCAAGGAAGAGCTTTTCTTTTTAAGAGAAGAGAGATAATGTCATGCTTGCATGCTAATGGGAATGTTTCAGTAGAGAGAAAGAAAAAAATGTCAGTGCAGGAGAAAGTTAGCAGAATTACCGAAATGTCCTCCTCAAGAAGGTTAAAAAACCAACACACATGAGAATTAGTGTATGAGTGGGAAGACTGGATTGGGCATACAAACAGTTTTTCTGTGCTCAAAGAAGAATTATGATTCCTGAAACTTTGGGGCCTAGGAATGGTAGGTGTTAGATGTGATGGGGAAGATTGCAGATGTTCTTAGCTACTAGTTTTCCCAGTGAGCTAGAAAGCAAGAGCTGGAGATGTGAAATAGTCACTGTGGAGAGTGAGTGGGAGAGTAACTGGACGCGGAGATTATGTTAGGATTGTCAGGAAGCACCACGGGCCCAGTTAAGAGTCAAGGTCATGACTTTCAAGTGAGACCAGTCAGTGGATGTCTATGTGTCAATCGATGGGTTAGAGGGTCAGTGGTTACATGAAGGAAATGAGGGTCGGAGCAGTAGATGATAGGACCAGCTGGGTAGACACTTGAGTGTAGGTGATGAAATCCACGCTTCTCTCTTCTCTCCGTTGTACCACACACGATTTAACTGGCCCCCCTACAATTCATCCTTCAACGCTTCCTTGCACTGTGGCCCCTCCAGAAAACCTTCCCAGGCCCCTCAGGCCGGGCTGACCACTCCGCCAATATGCTCCTACAACAGCCTATGCTTGTTGACCAGGATCCATTCAAGTAGCTGAATTCTCCATCTGACTTGTCATACGAGTCTTGAGTGTAAGGGACTTGAGGGCACAATCTGTGATGTTTCCATGTGGATGGAAGTAACCGTTCAAACAGCATTTGTGTGGGCACGTGAGAAGGTCTGTGATGGCCGACACCCCAGTCCCTTGGTTGGTAGACAGAATAATGGCCCCCAAAGATGGTCACATGCTAACTGCTAGAACCAGTGATGATATGACCTGACGATGCAGGGGGCTTTGCAGATTTGATTACATTTGAGGTAGTAAGATTATCCTCAGTTGCCTGAAGGGCTTCTGTGTCATCATAAGGGCCTTCAGAAAAGCGAGGCAAGAGGCTCTGTGAGGGCAGAAGTGAGAGGGGAGAGGGGTGCTGTTGACAGTGGAAGGAAAGGCCACGTGCCACGTAAGGCAGACAGCCTCGGGCCACTAGAAAAGGCTAGGAGATGGGTTCTCCCCAGGAGCCGAGAAGGAACACACACACCTTGATTTTACCCCCTTCAGACACACTTTGGACTTGTGACGTCCAGAACTAAGACAGTAAATGTGAAATGTTCCAAGCCAAGAAGCATATGGTAATTTGTTACAGCACCAGTACGAAACTAATGGACGTGTTAATTAAGCTATTATTCCCCAGGACTGTAAACAGTACACGCTCTACCTCTGTAAAGGGGGCTGAAATCTTCCCTCACAGAGAGCATTGTCCTGAGGGCTGAATTTCTACCTCACTCCTCCATGAACACTGAGATGGCTTCCCTCTGCCTTCTATTAGCCCATCGTTTAATCGTCAAGATAAAAAAGTAAATGAATTCCATTTAACACAGTTATAGCTTCATGCCGTGGGTGACGATAAGATGAGAAGAAAAGGCTCAGAATTATAGACATGTTTCATTTCAGTCATGGATAACGTTCTGTGTACTCCATTCTTACACACAGTCTAGCAGTTCCTTTTGTGATTTAGTCTCAGAGATGCTCTGGCCAATGACATGCAGGTGGAATCAAATTTGAGAAAATATTGGCAGCCAGCTAATAACTTTTTGCACAGTCAGTTGTGAAAGTGACTTACAGTGACAAAATATATTATACACACTAAAATATTTAAGCTTTCTGGACATGTCGTGAATTGGAAGGCAATGGGTGTTTTATTTTTGATGCAGCTAAATGCCTCCGTGGCTTGATGGCCTTCATAAGTAATAATCAGAATTGCCTCTCAGAGGAAAGTGCGGGAGTTATTCACAAAAGGAAAACTAACCCAATAACCCAAGGTGTCACCATTTTATGCAGAAATAAAGTGAATGTGGCAGCAAGAATAATGAAATGAGATAAGCCACACACTTGAAATTTTATATTTCGTGTATTAAAAAAATCCTCATAAAAAACTGTGTGTGTGTGTGTGTATATATATGTGTGTGTGTGTGTGTGTGTGTGTGTGTGTGTGTGTATATATATATATATATATATATATATATATATCTCCACAGAAATAGAATTCATATAACTTGCATAAATTATCAGCCAAAGAGCTGACTTTAAAAGTCCTTGAATGAATCCACTCACCAAAATGCCCACATACTCTCAGGTCTTCTAGCTGCCACACGTCATGTTCATGACTTCTGAGTCTGTCCTTTCTTTCGATGTCTCTAAAACAAAGCCTGTTTATTGCAGGGTGTCTTAGGTCTGTCATCCCTCTATTGTGTAATGGAACCACCCACTCCAGAAGATGCTCTCCATATAAGCCTTAATCTTATTCAGTAGGTACCAGCATTTCCGTTGTAATTATTATCATGCAGATTAAACCAAAATCTGCTTTCCTTATCTGTGACCTATGACTTCTGTTAATTTGTAATTTCCTCAAAAGAGACTTTTTGCAAGTCCTTTCATTTTTAATCTGTACTATAGTCATAACGTCTTCATTTCCCCATTCCCAATTACTGCTGCATTTTATAATTATTACTGAAGGTGGAGTGTGCATGGTATGGGAAGAATATACAGCCCTAGGAGACAACCTCTATTATTTTGTGTCCGTGCCAAGTAAAGTCACTTCCCGTCCTGAACTTCATTGTCCTCTTATCTTTCATTCTACAGTAAAAATGAATATTAACAATTTCTGTTAGGAGAAAAAATTCAGTGTTCAGAAGAAATAAGATCAAATGTGTGAAAGCATCTAATACCATGGCTGGCACATTTGTTAGGATGGGTTTTCTGTTCTTTTGGTGCCTAAGGATATTGAACAGGGCAATGGATCTTAAATTCTGAGCAAGAAAGTTACAAAGAAAGGGAAGAAAAAGTGAGCATGAATTTTAAGTGATCATGATGAATGGTGCACAATTAAAATTAAATGATGATACTATTTGGCTAGAGGAACGAGTTAGCATTCTGCCCTGCAGGGTTCCCTAAAGGAAATTTATGCGCAGAGAGTGAAGCATGGAAAGGAACACTGTGTCATTAATTGGGATTTTAGTATAGCAATGCCAAACACAATTCTAGTGAGTTAGCCCCCAAATATTGTATATCTTCCTTCTAAGCTGCGTATTCGATGCTAGAAGCAAGGAAATAAGTAATCAATACGGTACCTCCTCTTCTGGAGCTTACAGTTCAGTGGGAAATATGCAGATCACAGATAAGTCACTTCAGACAATTGACTGAATGACAAGGCAGGGCGTATGGGAGTGTCTAAAAGTGGATCTAATTCATTGTATACTGAGAAGGGGCTTGCAATTAAGCTGAGGCTTGAAGGTGAATAAGAGTTAGCAAGATGAAGAGAGGAATGAAAAGGAGATATATGCTTGAAGGCCTGGAGATGAGAAAAAAGCAGGAGAAATTGGAGCTTCCATAAATCCAGCACCCAGAAGGAAAGGGATGGTGGCATAAGAAAAGTCCTCAGAGGTAGAGAAGGGCAAATCGTTGGGACCTTGCAAAGCGCTTTCTGGTTTTTAGCTTTTCTCTGACGGTGACAGGGATCTATCGCCCTAGAAAATGGTATGACATACTTTGCATTTTACAAATATGTTCATTGCTCTAATGAGGAGAATGGCTTGGTGGAAAAAAATTCCCGGAGGAGGGAACAGTTAGGCACCCAGCGTGGGTGTCTGGGCAGACAGCCACATTTCCTTACCTACACTAGATGGGCCTAGAGGTAAGAAGCTAGCATTACCAACCACCAACCCCTGTACCCTTACACCTAAAGCCAAAGCAAGTTCATGTGGAAGCATTTAGAGCAAATTGTGAGCGTGTTTGTGTGTGGTGTTGAAATCGTCCTCTGCTTTGTATTCTGTGAAATGTGTTTGGTCAGGTTCAAGGATGAGCTGGCATTGGCATTCCCTGATATTCCCGTAGCTCATCGCTGCCTGGAAATCAAAACTCTAACATCTGGCTCTCATAGGCTATCTTGGCATGAAACCTATCTGCGAAAATTATACGACTTTGGGGGTTTTCACAAAAGTAATTAGCATATTTTATAGAGCTCTTCTAATGTCAACAACTATTTTACATCTCCCCCCTGAGGGTGATACCACCCAGTCATATTAACTAAACCACAGACTCTTGTTTCTCTTTGGATGGCCTTTTTCCTATTACACTTCTTAGTATGCTGCATTTCCTATAAAATAGTATCTTTATCTTACCAAGCCTTTAGATTCTAAAATATTTTAGAAGCTTAATAATATACTTTCATAAACTTTTTCCAGAATGTTTTAGAAGCTCACAGGTGAAAATGCTTCTGATTTTAAATGAGTTCTTATACATAGTACATTATAAATAGTTTTCTCTTTAGGTGTAGCTTTGCTTTTTAAAAGTATTGGTTTTTAAAGTATCACACTGGCCTTGAAGAATGCAACAAGATTTTTCTGAATAATTGATATAATGATCACTTTTTTGAAATTTAAATAATACAAAACCAGTTCTTAAAATCAGTAAAAAAATAAATTAATTAAATTTAAAAATAAATTTAAAAAGACGGTGTTGTACAAGTGTAATAGAGTAGACTTGTGATAGGAAGCTTTACACGAACTAAACCCAGTCTTGGTTATTTGCGATGGAAAACTATTTTAAATTTGACCACACGATGGTGCTATTACAAAACAAATCCAAAAATAAACCAAATTGTAGTCCAAATATTTGTACTTCACCTGTGTTTCTTGCCAAGATATGTAACAATTTTTATCAGTGTCTTCTTCTGACTTGTTTTGGATTTCAAAATCTGTTCCATGTTTTCATTTGGGGGTTATTGTCCCTCACACTATTGCTGATTGTCTCTCAAAGGAAATCAAGTCTATTTTCTTGAAGTCTACCAGGGGTGCAAAAAAAATGTACACAAGTGGACATTCTGGTCAGCGTTGCTCAAGCAGTAGTTTGCCGTAATCAAAAGTACCTGGACGCTGACGGTAACCATTCTGAGCACCTCTTGTCATTGCAGAAGTCAAACATGACTTGTATTCATCTTTTATTATCGGAGTAGATTATTACAATTTTAATGCAGTTTTCCTTTCTTAAAACGTGTATACATTTTTTGGTAATGTCAGTAAAATAGTATTTCAAAATTAAGAAAAAATACACTTCTGGTTGCATTCAATATTATTTATTTGTTTCTTGTTATGTAGCAGAAAAGATATTTCCTTTTTCTAGACCAAGAGTGTCAATTAATGTAAAGGTCAGAAGCAGAGTGGACCCTTGGGAAAATAACCCGCTCACTTAGGAGCTGAAAGGATATTTTCATTAATTGGGTCAGGTCCTTCTCTTTCCTCACCATCTGGATCTCCATGTGTTGAAAGCTTTGTCTCGCCAGCAGAGGCAACACCCTGTAAGCACATTCTCCAAGATATAGAGAAATTGTAAGGAATGGCTAACAAAGCATCATACCCAGATGACATAACTTCCTTCACACCACATTCTGTCCAAAATGTGTGGTTACTACATATTCCTGGTTTGTGAGGCTCCAAAAAAACTTCAGGAGTGCCCTGTGGCAACTTGTGTAGAATCTACGTGTAGTGTCTGAAGGTCCTGGAGACCCTTCATGTGTCATTCAGAGGATAGCAATTTGAGGGTTTGTTGGAGCAAAGAATAAAATCGTACTAGAAACTGCAGAGGCTAATGGTCCAAACATAAAAAATGAGACACTCTTAACACTGTAAAGATTACTCAATGATAACTTTAGAGAGAAAACATAAATTTCTCCAAGGGTTTATAGAAAATACCATCTGCTGGTCCTGTCAGTGCAGAGTACATTCAGGAAACTTCTAGATGAGGGGAAGGCACACTTTTTCTGGGGCAGCAACTCTGCCATTATAGCAAGAGCTGTCAGAGAAAACAGGTGAGCCAATGAGCAGGACTGTGTTCTGATACAGTTTAGGTACAAAAGTAGATGCAGTGAAATACCTGACAGTCAATTAAACAAAAGAAATGCAAGACTGTACACTGAAAATTACAAAGCATTGCTGAAAGAAATGAAAGACCTAAATAAATAGAAAGGTATCCCAGGTCTGTGGATCAGAAAACAATATTGTTACGTTGGCAGTACTCCCCAAATTGATCGGTAATTCAATGCAATACCTATTAAAATCCCAGCTAACTTGTTGGTCAGTAGTTGGCAAGCTAACCCTAAAATTTATGTGCAAGTACAAAGGATTAGAATAGCCAAATGGATATTAGGAGGATGAAATAGGACTCACCATTGCCGATTTCAAACTTACCACACAGCAGCCTCCAGTAGGACAGGGAGGTGCTGGCACGAGGACAGACAGCCATCCCTGAGCGGATAGTGCAGGAAGTGCCATCACCATTCTTAGCACACAGTGAATTTGCGCCTCGAAATCCACATTCTTGTTACCCAAAGTCATTCTTTCAAATACCTAATGAGCACTAATTACATACTAGGCCCTCAGTGAACTCAGGGCTTAAACGGGCAAGATTCCTTTAGACTTAGCACCATACATGTGAACCCTGGGATGGTCTTGTTTGTCTTACATACTGTATGATTGGCTCTAGGACCCTAGGATTCAGGACACTTCTTTCGTGGTCTCCATCCACTTTCTACAGTACAGCAAATGGTTTTCCTCTAATCCCGTGTCTCATCCTCATTTTTCTCTTCCTTTTGCTTATGTAGACTGCCAAGAAATCTCACTAAGAAACAGAAATGTAGAATGGAAGACATACTGTCTGACTCTTTCTGTATCTCAAAAATACACCTTTTTGTATCTCAGAAAACACCGATAGCTTTATTTGCTATTGAATCAAAATGGAAAACCACTTTCCTTAGAACTTCAAAAACATAGCTTCGTGGTCATCTAGATAGACTCTATTAAGAAGAAATCTTCTGCTTACCTGAAACGCATTTATTTTAAATGGCCTGTTTTATTTGTGTGTCCATTTTTGTTTCCCTGGAGATTGCTATTTTTATAAACCATCGCCCTAAATTTCACAACGCGTCTAGGAGTAAGTGGTAGCTGATAATTATGCTCACCTGACATTTCCCGCTCTCTTCTGAGCCATGTGATAGATGAGACCATGCGACCCGCAATGCACAGTAAGGGGGAGAGAAAGTAATATATGTCATGTTGGTTCACAGTATTTAGTTGCTTATGGGAGGCTTCTAGAATGTTCTATTCTTCTACCCTAGTGACCACAATCTTCCAGATAATGACTGTTCGGCTAATGTGGTTTCCAAGTTGAGGACAATGCAGCACAGAGCGCCTTCAGAACTTAGTGGTTCGATTCATAAGTATGACCTTACCTTTCTTGTTCTGAGTCTCTAGCATGTGGGCATTGTTTTTGAGTACATCATAGCCTTGCAAATCTAACTCAGGGTGTTCTCTGTGCTTTCAAGTTCATGTGCACTAGACGGACACTTTTAAACCAAGACATAACCTTCAAGTCTGAGAAATTGCATGTGCTTTATAATTTTGTCTCCTGATTTACACTATGTTTCTTTGTGAATCCATAATACTACACAGATTTTGCAGTTATTGATTCTCTCTGTTCTCTATATTTACCCATATTTTCTTTTTTATCTCAATGTTAACATGTTTTATTTTAGCTCTCTACTGATTTTTTAAAGAAAGTCCTTGTTTGCTTTATATATTATTGTTGTTTTAGAGAATCAAAAATTTCTCAAATAAGACATTAGAATCTTTATAAAGTGTTTTGTTGTGCCTTGAATTATCTATCTCTTCTGGTGTAATTATGCTCTATTTGTAAATCTCGGTATCTATAGTTCTTGTTGTAGCATTTTATTGATTTCGTTGCTCACCAATATCTAAAAATGAGACAATCAGGAAGCCGCCTGCAAGTTTGGTGAATGGAAGCGTCGGCATCTGACCCACACCCTCCAGCATCCCCCCAAACCCTCCATCATCCCACCCCACCCCCCAGATAAATGGACAAACTCATCCTCTTCCTGTAAATGCCATTTCCTCATCTGTACGCAGGATCCTTTCTTGCCCTCTCAGAGACTGCACTGCTGCAGTCATTCCCTAGCTCTCTTGAATTATTTGTTGTGTGCTCTTTTCTGGCCCATTCCTTTAACTGTTTCTCCTTTTCTAGCTGACAAAATGTTTAGATTAGTCCGTTGAGCCCTGGATATGGAGGGACAGTGGTTTTGTTTCTTTTCCTGGTTCCAGTGTGGTCCCCTCCCTGGACTGCTTCAGCCCAAAGCTGCTCTAGCTCTGAGTCCAAGTGAATGGCTTCCCACCTTTTTGCTCCTGCAGTGAACAGCATTTTCACAAGATCCTGCAGAGCATGGCAGCCAGCAGCTGCCTGGGCACCCCCTCTGGGCTCCTCAGCCGAGCTCTGTTATGGAGGAGCCTCCTGCTGAAGTTTCTCACATTTGACTTTGTAGCAAGTTCTGAAGCATAACACATGCCTCTCTTGACAGAGGCTCCCCAGGTCCCCAGAAGGCAGATGTAGAGCAGGTTCTGAAAACATGTCTCTGTCACCTGGTGAGCCCCAGGTGTTGCCTTTTCCAAAAGGGGCAGGGTCTTGGCCTTGAGTTGGAGTTGGGGGGGTGCTCTCCTCTGGGGGCCTTATCTCAATACGAGGGGTGATGGCTACTCCTTATATCTGCTCTTCTATATTCTTTAGTGCTCTCTTTATCTCTTACTAGTCAATCCCCCATTAGTCCAGTCTTCTATTGTTACAAACTCTGTGTTGCGGTGTAGTTTCTCTCCCCTGACTAGACCCAGACTGGCGCAGAACTGGTACCTGGTGTGGTCCAGGAGCTAGAACAGCCAAGATGGGATTTTCCCTTCGGTTGGGTCTTGCCCTTGGACTTGAGCACTGTTCTGACCTCCTTGCCAACAGGAAGTGATTTGCAAGTAACCCATGGCCTGCAGGGGCATCACAATTCATTAAGCTGTCCCCCGTGGTGGAGTGTGACAAAGCGCTGACTAAAACACGCTGCCTGTCTTGGGATCAGAGTGCCTGCTGACACTGGCATGATGACTCAGGTGCAAGAAGAGTTCTAAGAGCACCTGAGGGGTACAGAAAGAAAATGACAAGTCACATCCTGAGAACAAGAGCTCTTCTATGACAACCTTAAAAGAACCTCTTAATTTTTGCAGTCATGTGGCCTATATTGCTGACAAGCAAATGCAAAGTTGTGTGCTTCTGAATTGCAATTGAACACGTAGCCTCACCTACTTTCACAAGGGAAAATGCGTCATGGAACCCTAGGGCAGACTGATGCTTTGAATGGTGGCAAGGTTAGTTTTATGTGTCAACTAGGAGACTGTTTGGGGATGGTATTTACATTTAAATCAGTGGACTTTGAGTAAAGCCCGTGCCCTCCCTAATGCCGGTGGGCTTTGGACAGTCATTTGAAGGTCACAAAAGGCTGCCCTCCCCTGTGCACGAGGAAAGTCTGGGGCAGATGGCTTTTGAACTTGCACTGCACATGGGCTCTTCTTGTGGGCAGGAGGGTGGTTGCAGCCTAGTGGCTTTCCGACTTGGATTGCAGAGTCACCTCCTGCCAGCTCACCCTGCAGACTTCCAACTCACCAGCCTCCTGAGTCAATTCCTGGACGAAGCCTCTTTAAATATATATAGTCAAACCACATCCTATCATTCTGTCCCTTCGGTTTCTTTGCAGAATCCTAACTCTTGTAAAAGGGGATAAGCGATTTCCTCAAGACCCGTCATGATCACTCCTTGTTTCCATTAAACCTGTAAATAGTGTCACATTTCAGCGTGCACCCAGGCGACAGGTACATACTACACTCCTGGAGGAAATAGCTTAGACACTGAAAATATTGCAAGATATATTTGCTACTACGCATGGACAGACACCGGGGTAACACATGTGGGAGTGAATTGTAAGGGAGTTAGACCAAGGGGTATCCAATATTACAGTAGTTCACGCCAAACTCTTAGAGGCAGGTGCACTTACAGAAATGCCTGATTTCATATTACAATGTGTGTCACTGCAGGAGGCTTTTGTAGTTAATTTGCTCAGTTGACTGAAAGTCAGACTCGATGGTAACCTATTTTTAATGAGACCGAGCACCTGAGCATGCCTAGCATGTCGTGGAGAAGTGAATGAAATAAAGTCTTAATTAAATCTTGGCTTTTCAGAAGTAACTCTTGATTTAAAGCCTAAACATTGTTTTGTTGTCGCAGACACACAGTCAATACACAGATTTATGGAGGGCCTCCATATTGGCTAATTTGTCTCAAGTATTCATTTCCACCTTTGAATAATTCTTCCCCAGGTGCTCCTTTTGTTTTGTTTCCTGTTGTGTTTTGTTTTTTGGTTTTTTTTTGCAAAACACACACTATTCTTCCATTTCTCTGAGGGATTTTAACTAGACTGTTCACTGAATTGACATCATTTAGCACTGTAATCTATCTTGTAATCATGTTATTCTGAAGTGACCTCTTTGTGTTTGATATATTTATTAGTCCAGAATATGGTGTTAACAGTTTCATTGCTGGATAATGAAATGGCAATTCCTTCATTTGTATTAAGCTTCCTGGCTTTGATTACTAAGGATCACTTTTTATTTAGCTTCTTAAATTCTATCTGGTACTTATTTTTCTAACAGAACTTAAGAAATACCTATATTTATGACATTTTTATTCGTAAATACTTTGCTGTTTTTTTCTTTTCTCGCATGAAAGGATTCATTTGTGTAAGATGGCATCCAACTTTGCTCTACACTATTTCTTTGTTTGGTAACTTTTTCATTCAAGTAAATAATTTGGGCAGAGAGAGCGTACTTTTTATTTGTATTTTATAAATGTTTGAACTCTTTTTTTAAATAAAATTAAAATTCATATTTCAATGATTGTATACATAATTTTGTACACACTGCTTATTTTATACATAATTTTGATATAATTTTTAAAAGTTCTTAAGAATACAAATGACCTATTTTTGAAACTATTTCTAAAGCAGTAGTCTCCACTCCCCTTACATATTTTATATTTAACTACATTTTCCTTTTAGATATACTTTAATTTGTCCAGTTAATTGTCAACTCTTTTATTTTTTCAATCTGAAAAGTCATCCGATTTGCAAGGCAAGCATGGTGTACTCTCCCAAAATGTTTGTTACAAATTAGGCAGCTAATAAGACTTATTCAATTTTGGGTTCTTAGACCCTGTGATTTTGTGCTCTCTCAGCCCAAGTGATGTAGGTCCAGCAACCAAAATACACAGAGACTCAGTGAATCTCCTGTTCTTCCCAAGCCTTCAGGTTCCGTGCATATTAATAACCCTTAAATACTGTAGATAAGCATGAATCAGTCAGAAATTAGGTAGCAAAAGAGGAATCAGAACAAACTCATCTGAAAGTTCTCATCTGGAGAAAGAACTTTAATAAAGGTCATAGTTCTCATAGTTCTATGAGATAAGATTTCTTTAAAAATTTGAGTTGTCAAGAAAAAAGCTTTTGGGAAAAAGTGACACTGCGTGGAATGGAAATTAATTGAGCGCTAAAAGAAATTAAAAATAATAATAGAGTGGAAAAGAAAAAGAAAGAGTAGAAATACAAAGACTAAATTAGTGACTAAGAAAAGTAAACAAAAAATCATTTTGAATGCAGAGGGAAGATGTCGACAAATTAAACTTATGAAAGAGAATAAAGTAGAATGCATGACAGAAAATATGCTGTACAGAAGAATAATTTCATTCCCTGGAGAACAGAAAAATCAAAATTATGAAAATAGTACAGGAAAAAAACATTCATTAGGTAATAAAACATGTTTTTCTAAAGGAAAGAAAATGAAATTGGCTAATTCAAAGAGCACACAGCATTTCATGCAAAAATAAAAAAAGACACAGAAAATAAATACCCAGACATATGCAAATGAAGTTACTGAACTTCAAAGATAAAGGTTTTTTTTTTCAGTCATTCTAGCAGAAATCTCATGCCCCTTGCAAATAATGATTAAAAATATTATCATGATGGCCCCAGGCTTCCAGACTTTTTCCATCAACACATCTAATGCCAGAATACAACAGAGCAATTTCTACATTGTTCTGAGGAAAACAAGGAGCAATGCAGAAATGTTTATTTTAAAATCCTCTAAAACGCATTCAAGCCAAAAGCCAATAGCAGATATTCTCATACATAAAGACGTACCAGTGGGACTCAATGAAAGACGTGGGCACAGAGACAAAGAAAAATTATTCTACCAGAAAAATCCAACCAACCAAGTATTGATCAGAACAACCATGGTAAAGTGATTTTACTCACCGACAGTCAGGATTTACTTCTAAAACTAAGATGAAACAACTGTAGCAAGATAAATGTCATTAATTTTGCCAAATTTCAAAAATGTTTAAAAACAAGGAGGGTGAATGGAAAATATGTAAATGCATCAATTTCCATGTCTTTCTTTATTTTTTTTTATTTTATTTTTTAATGAGGAATCTCTAGTCTTCGCTAACTAGGATTCAAAAGATGTGGTATATTAAGAAACAAAAACTCCTATAGATTATTAAAAGTTATAATAAAGGGACCAAGAGAATACTTATAAGTAATAACATGACTAGCGTATATCAAGATGAAAAAGGAAAAAGAAATGTGTTTTGTCAGCTGTTGACTTCCCAAAATGCCCACCAGAAAAACTGCTATTGTTGTTTAGCAAGCACACCTATATATCCGTCTTACTGTCATAAAGGAGAACACTGCTTTGGCAGAACTTGAGTACTGGCGTAGAAAGGGAAAAGTCAAGTTTTAAGGCCTGGTCTGGATGACATAAGGTGGTCTTGCAAAGCAAGGAATTGACTGGGATCCAGTAAATTTCAAGACACAAAAACTTTGCGTTGTTTTGGGCACAGAAAGACAGTGTGTACTGTTGAATAGGCTGATAATTATGACAAATAAGTGGTTTGATTGGTTCATAATTTTATCTTCCTGGAGGGAACTTTTCCTGAGCACAAACCTAGTAATTTTTGACCGGGGCCAGTACTGCTTGACACACAAAAGGAAAGCATGTTGTGTGCTCACGATATTTAGCACAGAGACAGGAAAGTATCTTCAGGCCAGAATTTCTGAGCACAAGAGTAGGAACGTTGACGGGTTTCAGTTCTCAGAATGTTCATTGTTTACTCTAGCAGGGAGGTTGAACCGTTATTGTTTGGAGATACGATCAATTGAGATCAGCACTGGTATTTAATATAATTATGATTAAGAAGTGACAAGTAAGAAGTAAGTGAAATAAACAAAAATAACAGACACAGTAAGATGTGTCCTGGTGATCGTAAGTCAGATAATGGAGCCAAGGCTGTGAGTTTTGGGAAGAGAGGATGGGGAAGATGTCGGGGGCTCTGTTTTAATTCAGTCAATTACATTGGGAAGTTCTGGAAAGGAGTAGGTTTACATGTTAGCATATTTGAGGTCTGGCAGTGAGCCAAATAATTATCTTGTTTGCCTGAGCACTTCACATGCATTGCGTCTTTAATTAGTTGCTACAGTTGTGTCATCAGTCCCCAAGACTTTACTTAGTCTCAATGACATGCCAGGAGCAGTCACATGACTCAGAAGGCGTTACACTCTGGTTATGGTTTATCACTATGAAACGCTACAGGTCAAAAGCAGCAAAGAGAAAACATGCATGGGGCAAAGTCCAGAAGACACCAAGCACAAAATTCCAGTTCTTTCTCAAAGGAGCCACAGAGATGTGCTTCAATCTCCTAGATATGAAGTGTGACAACACTTATAATGAGTGGCCATCTTGGGAAGCTCATCTGAGCCTTGGTGACCAGAGTTTTTATTGGGGGTCTATCACATAGGCAGGTGTGCAGCCCCTGAAGGACTTTCTAGTCCCCCAGAGCAGAAGCAAGCATTTACCACAAATGACATTAGTTCACACAAACCATCTAGTTAACTGGCTTCAGAGTGGCCCAAAGCCTCAGCAATAGAAGAATAATACTACTCCAAGATCTCAGCGCTCAGCTCCCAGGAGCTAGCCAAGGGCCAGTCCCACAGACAAGCCTTTCGAATGGGCAGGGTCTGAGAGAGCCAGTGCTGCTGGGTTAACCCTTTCCTGCATAAACCCTGAGGTGGCTGTCACCCTGGAGGTCACCAAGCGTGGATATATTCAGGTGTCCCTAGAATTTAGATGGGGGCAAAATTTAATCACCAATCACTTAGTGGGATTTAGCATATTTACAAGCATGAATATGTTGGAAGAATATTCCCTAAACTTGTAAATAAGTAAAAAAAAAAAAATGTTAGGCAACATATGCAGATCCTTCAGCAATTAATCATTCTTCCCCTAAAATGTTATTTACCATCCCTCGTGCTGAACACTTCTCTAGCCAAAGCTTATTCACAGCAAACCATTCTCCTCATCTGCCACCTGACATTGCCTCAACCTAGACATTCAGGCTATGACTGTAGAATTTTAGCCAAATGGCCAATAGTGTATTTCTGAAAAAAAAAGGTGCATTCTCGCCCAGAGAGAGATTTTGCAGGCAGACTTTAGAATTGGGTTTTCTCCCTATTAATCAAATACTGGATAATAATACTGCTGATGATAACATTAATACAAGTGGAGGCAAGGAGAGGAAAGAAGCGCTGGATACTGTGAGAGTATATCAGGGAACACTTACCAGTTTAGTATGATTAGCCAAGACATCGTGAGACCTTGTTTGAAGAAGTGCTTTTTATCCTTTATTTCAGGGGGGTCTCTCTGTAAGTAGTTTTGCATAACTGAGTGATTAGATGGGATGAATAGGAGTCAGGAAGCCATGGTAGGAGGAATGCAATCTGAGGCAGAAGAAATCGCATATGTACGTCTACATCAGAAAAAAGGCACGTGATGTATTTGAAAAATTGAAAACGGTTCACTGTGAGTGAAACATTGTGGGCAAGCGGTGAGGTGAAAGAGGGAAAGCGTGGGTTACATCACACCTCTTAAGCCTGATAATTTGGGTCTTTATTCTAAGAGCAAGGGGAAGCCTTTGGATAATTTTAACGAAGAATCATTTTAAATGTTTGAAGAATTTTTCTGATCGTTCGATTTGCAGAAAAGAATGGACGAGGGCAAGATGGGGTTTGCAGGTTTTTTAAAGCAGCCCAGGTCTAGGCCAGTGTCAGAGTACTCACTTGGGGAAGCGGTGGTGACAATATGGGAGTGGAGAGTCAAGAGGTAGAAATAAGAGGACTCGGAAAATAACTACTGGGAATCAGGAATAAGGAAGCAGAAGAGAAAGATCAGCTATGGGTCTCAGGTTTGTCCTTGGGCATTCGAGCATCTCTTTTCAGTGCGTGTATGAAAGAAAAGCCTTGTGTTTATATCCTGTGAGCAGATGACAATCTGGGCATGGTCAGCTGAATATATTTTTAATAATTTTCAACAGAGACTTACTTCTAAGCTACTGGGGGCCTCATGTCCTCCATTTTTACTTCATGACAGTATACAGTTGCTACATTATAATTTTGAGGTGGCCAAATCTACAGTAATTTTCTGCTACAAACGCCATTTCCAAGGTCGTCACCCAGGTACCAAGGCCAGTTGGTGGTTTCCTGCTTCCCAGAACCTGTGACAGAGCCAGGTGGAATAAGAAGTGACCCAACACTTACTCCCCTCAGTGGAGCCTTTGTGAGCCTCCCTTGGCATGGAGTTCGTGAGAAATGGACACACACACACACACCGTCATGTTACAAGATCAGGGAGCTGGTGCTGGGTCACCAACCACTTTCCGCCCGGCCCAAATGGCCCGCTGTTTGGCTTCTGCCTGCCCAGGGTCAAGAAGCTGCCTCTGGGAAGCCAGTGCAGTGATCCTAGCAGGTTACGAGCTGTGGCAATCATGGCACAGATCAGTCTAGAGTGCTCAATATTGTATACACAAAACAAATTACCCTTGATCATTGTCTGTGTCCTGTAGTTTATTCTGTGATGATATTGGAAAAATTACAAAGAAACAATTGATTTTGGACTCAGATGAAAATTGTCTTCTATCTTCTATCTGATACACAATGATATTAAATTACTTCACCAAGTTGCTTCAAAGTTATATGACTTTTGTAATTGCTTTGGTGGCTATTTTATATAAAGAAGTAAACAAAAGAAAGGTGTTGAGGGATACTGGAAAATATCCAGGAACTTTGATTCTTTTAAGTTGAAAAATTGCTCGGAAAAGCCCAATAATTATGAGGGAGAGCATATCTTGTCAATATCTTTTAAGAAACACTTTCAAATATTGTAGAAACTATCTTGAAATACTAAGCTTTTCCCTTGCAGATTCTTAATAACACACTTTTAATAGTTTGTTGTGTGTGACATGCATATCAATGTGTCAGCAAACGGGGGGGAAAATGGTAGCAGGACCCCAAAATGACTTAAAATCATTTTCTTAAGTGATTTTAACTTTTGGTAATATCTAGTAAATGTCACAACCATATAAGTAAATAGATAGAAATTTTTCAACAGACAGATACCTTGTCTTAAAAATCTGTGCCCTGAAATATTTACATTCCAAAGTAATCAAAAAACCATCTGATCTCCTGCTAATTTAGGCTTTTGTGTTTGTAGCAGCGAGGTGGAGGTAACTGGTTACTCTACCTTTGGCTTCCAATTGGATTGCAACTGTTGTGTCTTGATCAAGGACACATCTTGATTTCACTAAAGTAAGACATGAGGGTTGCCCACAGTAATTCGGAGGACTCTGAGTGCTTCAAAATAAAGAACTTTGCTCCTTCAGTTGGAGATAATAAATTAAACACGGCTACTTTATTTTTAGCAATGTGTTTCCCAGCGGAAATGTCAGGCATTTCAGTCGATTCACAGCAATTTTTCTTTTCAAAAACATTAAAAATCAGTTCGTTTTCATTAAAAACTGATCCTAAGAGAGTCTATTTTCAGTATCGAGTTACTTGTTCCTTAGTTGGCCCCAAAACATCTTCAATTGCTATTACTTATCCTTAGGAAGACAGGTTATTGTTTTGTTTTTACTGAATAGATATAAACAATAAAACATGATTCTATTAAGTGATAAGATAGGACCTTGCCTTTATAGAGAGAATTATAGCATAGAGTTTGATACAGAAAATTATTTGCTCTCGAGCTTTGAAGTAATGACAGATTGGTTAGTAATAAGTAAAAGAGAACTTGAAAACGGTACAGCAATAAGGCATAGAGAGAGCGAGCACCATATTTGGGGCTCAGGAAGACACCCCAGGACTGAAATTCGTGGAGAGGGCACAGCTGTGGCTCACAGAACCACAGTGAAGTTGCCGTGGGCTCTGCCAAGGAAAGCCATTCTTGGGGATGCTTTTACGGGAGGCCCTCTGCTACAGAACCATCTGAGGGGTGCTGAGGGGCCCTGCTGACCATTAGTGTGTTGACCACTTGGTGTTCCAGGAGTCATTCTCTGCACGGGCCACCACCTTGCAGGAGTATTAGGACTTTGGTATTAGGGAAGATACACAGGCTGCAAGAGTGAATCCTTTGGAAGAAGAGCGCAGCTTTCCGTGGGACGTTTCTGTCTGTACTCATTGGTAGTTCCCACAGTCCAAAGCATGCTCCATGGAGGCAACTAGAACACTAGGAGTCCCCACCTAGTGGGGTGCTGTTCTGCATGCTGCAGTTTCTGAGTCTGTCTTCCTCTTTTCTCCTCTTCTCAGTCTTCTTATGCTCATTGGATGTAGAGTATCTGGGGGTTTTCTCCGCACTTCGCAAGAGGAATAGGGAGAGATGTGTCTACAGCATTTTCCTGGAATCCAACATCTTCCTTTGCCTTTGCAGTTTATTTTTCTTTCCTCTGACCAGTGCTTTTCTGGCCTTTGAATTAGTGTGTTGGGTCGGACATTGTCCTCTCTTCTGTGGGGGCAAAAATTCTTTTCTGGAAACTAAATTAACTTTCCCCACCCTCTTTTCTTCTTCCTTCCTTCCTGCCCTTTGTTCATTTACTCCCTCTATAGCCACCCTCTCTGCCCCTGCCTTCCACCCTCCTCCTTTCCTCCACATAGTCAGACCTTTGCCATAGAGATTACCTGTATGTTTATTTGATTTTGAAATATAAAATGACAAGTGAATTTTGTAGTTTCAAAACCTAATTTGTCTAAACAACTAACATTTCTGTAAAGAAAAAAAAAAGAAAGAAAGAAAAGCACCAAGAGCTTCATCCTCAGAAATAATTTTATTATTAAGTTAAAGCAGTTCAGTTAACTGGTAGCAAAATGGTACATAGACAATAAACAGAGCCAGTTCCCATAGGGTTACAAGGACTATTATTGACTTTGTGTTTTATTTTCATGTGCAAGTCTAACTATTTTTAAAAGGCAACAGTTTCTTAAAAGGCTTTTTATAAGCAATTTTATTTTTTAAATAACAGAAAGACTAATAAACTCTCATTCTTATAGCAAGCTGATATGAATCGTGTCATATATTAAATTTGGACTAATGTTCATAATCAAAAATAAGTATTGTAAAATTTATGAAACAAAATGTTTCGTTTTATGGGAAATATAGTCATGTCCTAACTTAAAATCCTAGTCTTGACAACTGTCATAATGTAAAAATACTAAACTTGAGATCTTGTGAGGAAATAGATGATTCATAAAATCTTACATTGATTCCTATAAATGTAACGAACGAAGTAAAGAAATGGCAACTCAGGAAACATCCTACTTGACTATTGATGTGCAAATATGAAACAGGACCATTAAATTCATTAATATTCTCCATTACATATATCAGTTTGATTCTGCCTTTGGCTTGAATAATTTACATGTTAATATGTATTTGTCAAATGTATTTCCCATGTGTATATAACATACATACCTGTGATACAATATTTGTTTTAAGGTATAATTTCAATTTTAAGTAACTTTTTATAAATTGTACTTCCCTGTCTAAGAAAATTAAAGGTAAAATCTCCCTGATTTAGGGGAAATTCTTGGTGTTTTCGTTATTCCAAAATAAGAGTAGTATAAAATTACTAAAACAACAACAAATAGGCATTTCATATTCTATAATCCCAACTATACAATGGCTAACATCTGTAATTTCACATTTTATGTTTTACATTTCTATTTCCAAAGAATTGTTTGGGGACTATTAGGCTTTCTTTATCTGTATTTTTTAATCCTTCTATTTTCTTTCAATTTGTCTGCTTCTTTATGAAAAAATAGGATAAAACGTCTCTTTCTGGTCTTACATGTCCTATTTTCTGTCGCATTAAAACTCAATATCAAATTCAAAAATTAAAACAAAATACAAAATTAGAAGAAAAGTATATTTCTAAATTTACCAATGTCTCTTCCATGGGAATTCCTTAATACATCCCATCTACCTGGCGAACTTTGCTTTAGTGCTTTTCATTCTGTTTATGATGGGGGACAAATACAGTCAAAAGCACTGGTGTCACCGAGGCTCAATCTATATTCAATTTATAACTGTCGATTTCTACATGATTTACATCAAATTTCAATGGCATAACTACCTATCTTTATTGCACTCTTTCCTCACAATATAAACACAGTTCCTATAAATAATTTTTCAAAATTAAATCAATTGTTTCAACATACCTTGTTTTAGTGTATGACTCTTTAAATACTAAAAGCATAAAGGAGGACTTCCAATGTTTCAGTATTTCTTTGGATTACATAAGACATATCATTTTCCTTTTTTGAATTTTAAAGTATCTTTCTAATGAAGTACTCTGTATAGATAAATGAAAAATTTAAAAACTCAAGAGTGTAATGAACATCATTATTGCATACTTCAGTTACTATCTCAATTCTTGGATTAAATTAAGTCAACAAATGTGTTTGAAGTGTTTTATCTATGTTAAGCATTCTTTTAGGAGAACAATCAAAATTTGCTTTTTAGTCCACTTTTCTTGGCATACAGTGTATCTCAGGCATAAAGTTAGCAAAAAGTTCAGGTACTTGATATTTCTTTTTGTTTGTTTTGCTTTCTTCAATGCACTAAAACATGCTATGAGCATCTCAAATTCTAAAATAAAGATGATATCATGTGAAAAGGCAACAAAAACAGGTTAAAATGACTTGAAGATTTATATTCTAAAGTGAACTATGGTTCTTACAAAAATGTCAGGCAACAAGTTTGTTTGTTCATCTCTGTGGAGAGAAGACTAGACATTTATGATGAGCTCAGCTTTATAAATGAGCGAGTTTAAAGAATATAATATGACACATTTAATTTTTAGGAGAAGCAACAATCTTCTATGTCCGTTGCGATGCCCCAAATATATCTGGACTTTTAATGTCCTGTCATAAAACCTTAGTACTTTTTAAATTGGCTTCATACAGTTTGGATTACTGTCAAACAATTAAATATCAAATTTTAAATTTTGTGTTTAACTTAGGTTTTCAAACTCATTCCATTGATGTCTTTCAAATAGTAACAGGAGGAATGCCAATAATCAGTTCGTTAAATTTCAAAATAATCTATACTTCGAAGAGAGTAGATTTTTAAAATATGAGAGATATGAATATATTCCACTCATGTAATGCCAGCAACACTTTTTTTTCTTTCATTTCCCCTAAGATTCAGAGTTCTTTCAAGCAAGGTCCTTGTAGGAAAAGAGAAGTCTCTTGTTTTCTCATGATCATAGCTGAGTTTCCTCCCGAGAATCCTGACCAGCGGTGGTGACGCTATTGTCTCGACTGGGTTCACTGTTTGGCAGGTACGCCAGTGGGTCTGGTCGGATTAAGTATCTGATGAGAGAAAACAAAGCAAATAACTGTAATAGTCAGTAAACACAAAACTAATTCACACTGAAACTTGAGGTTGCTACTTCAAATTTATTGTTCAGTTTTTAGGTCACCTAAAAAGGTCTCTCTTTAGAATGTTAGTTAGAAGGACTCAGTTTAGTTGCCTTCTAAAATTCTTCAGGGTTTGGATAATTTCTGTAGTTAAGATGGTTAGGATGATGAATACTGATGAACAATCATCATTATATTTCAGTTATGATCCATTTCACTGCCTTTATTTTATCAAAGGTTTATGATTTGTTTTAGTATTTTAGTATGTTTTGATTAATTATCCATCACATTGGGTATTTTTCTATCAAGGAGACCTAAATCCTAACCATGATTCTTCTATTACTTAACTGCTTTTAATCTTATTTTTATCACGGTTAAATACATTTGATGTAAACAATTTGTTGTAGTCTTTTTAATCTAAATATTCTATGATTCTAGAAAATCAGTGATTTATTAAATGTTACGGAGACTATTATGGACAGAGAATCGTTTCATTATTTGGAAATTTATAATCTAAAATTCAGTAGAATAAGAATTACACAAAAGTACCAAAAATAAGTCTTAATTCATTCTGCTACTACATAGGAAAATGTTCATCTGCCAAACTCAATCATTTCATCACTGCTAGAATTTGAGAGGTGTTTTACTTCTGGCTGAGAAATGATGGCATGAATGTGTATTTCCTGAGCACAGTTAGAATTCTGAGCTAGGACCTGGGAATGCAGAAAGTCACAAACCTGACCCCTGCCCTGCAGAAGATCAGTAGAGTTGAACTAATGAAGCAGATACAAAGAAGAGAAAGTTATTCCTATTGTCACAGAAGAGAAAAAGATCAATAGAAAGAACTAGGGAATAGTTTCGTCAGGAGGTCTGGTTCAGCTGTATCTCCAGGCTCAAGTAGAGCCGGGCAGAAAGGCAATTTGAGGTTTGGACTAACGGGGGGCACAGACAAGGGGGGTTCCTGATAACATTTAGGAAACGAGTTGACTTTAAGACTGGTTAGGCCAGGAAATAGCCATAAATTCAGGAAGAAAAGTAGAGAACAATTCATGAAGGACCTTAACTGTCAGTATAATTTCTGTTCCAAAGGCAGCAGGAAGCCGCTGAGGGGTTGAGTTGGGGGCAGGAAAGTAAATATATGTAACGCAGTTTTGCAGAATGTTTTATTTCAGGTGCAAATGAAATTAGTATTCATAGTTTTGTAATAATTTTAGAAGATACAAAAAATGAACAGAGAAATTATAATATAAGAGTGAGAATAATATAAGAAGCTAATATAAGAGTGAGAACTCTGATGAACGTGGTAGTTTTCCTCTAAAAAAATAAAGGAAAAATATTCATAAAATATGTTCCTTAATGAAAATGAGAAAAAGGCCATTTAAAGCATTGCAATCTATTTTCTTTGATCAAATAAAAGTTAATGTGTGTGTCCTTGAATCTATTAACTGGATTTGTTATCTAGGCACACTGCTTCATAATTACTTTAACTATCAATAGCATTATAAATCAATGAACAAAACTAGTAGTGCACAATAAGCTTTTTAATACCATATCATCTAGTGATTTATTGTTTTTTGAATCAAATTAATGTTGCCCCTTCATTTAAAATGAACTTTTGAGAGCAATTTTTTAGAAAAACATAAAAGGCATAAGTATAATCCATTATCCCTTAGAAACTGACGTAACTGCAAAAGTTCCTTCCCCTGTTATTATCACTACAAAACCTACGAGCCTAATAAAATAAATGTCTTAAATGTCTTTTTATGTATCACTTGTCATGGTAGGTATTTTTTCTATGATATTTATCATTGCTCCAGTTGTACTAAAATTTAATTGTCTCAGTGCCACATATACAGATCTTTGAAAAAATTTTTTCATAGCTGTCAAGCTGATGGTTTAGTTGAAAGCTAATAAAAAATAATATCCAGAAGACAGAAAATATTATGCTTATTTTAACTGTGTATATTATAACATACATATTTTATTTGTAAATTTAAGAGTTTGGGGAATTATTTCTGATTATAAACATCTATTTGACACAAGGACATGTACATAGACTTAAAGGTTAATAATATCTTCCTAGTCCATCAGAAATAATCATGGGGAATATCTTAATCTCAGCGAACAGAATTTATTATGAAATATGAATAAGGTAAGCATAGCTTTTTAAAAACCCTCCATAATTAATACAACTATAATTAATTTGCAAGAGGCATAAGAAGATTGGAATTACATGGGCAGATTGGAGAATGAATAAAAATTGCCTGATTTTATGGATTTAAAGGAAGAAAGAAGTGAGGAAAATGGACACAGGTAAAATAGAGCAGTTTTGTTTTATTACAGTAATGGACTAAGTGAAGTGTCCAGAATGGGCCTTTGAGAGCCAAGTGCATCATAAATAAGATATTTTCTTCCAACTTCAAGTACTCCACAAATTCACCACCACCACTGGATTTAAGTTTTGACAGCTGCCTTAAGAACTGCCTTAGCAGCTAAAATGACCATTCACCTGAACCCCACAGGTCCTGTATTCCAACCAGAATCATCAGACAGCAAGTTAAAGCATTATTATATTTGTTAGTTGTGTCTTAGGTGCATTATACAAACCTTTTCACACTGATTTTGGGTCAGAGTTACTCTTGCTGATAACTTCTCCTAAGAAGTTTCTGAAACACGCTCATCTTTCCACCCTAAAACTGACCACTGCTCAATGGTCTGATAGTCATTCTTTTACTTTTTCTTCTTTATGTATCTCCTCTTTGGAACAATCATTCTCTCTTTTGCTTTATTCATCTAGAAGATGAAAAATAAATATTTTCTATATAGAACTAGCCTCCCTTCAGCGCTATAATACTATCTCTATAGACTTTCTAGACGTTTCCAGTTAGCCCATTGAACAATGTATCTGAACCCCAACTCATCAGCTCTCTCTCCTCCCCAGCCAACAAATCCTGTCTCCTGTTTGGAAAATGGCCTCCCTATTTGGATTTGTTTCAGTACACCAGCATTTTGTTTGTCTGTTGGTGTGAAATCTTAAAGCCACGCAGGCCTCCTTTTCCACCTGCCACACCAACGAACAAGTCACACTCTTTGCCTTCATAAGTTTATCTCCAGACGAGCCTGCTTTTATTATGCTAGTCATCATCTTGCTGTTGTGACCGGTTATCCCCTTTAAACCTGCATACCACCTTTCCAACTGGTTTCCCTATTAAAGAAATAGATACTCTTTCCACCCCAGTCAAAATCTCCCACAAAACTGGCCGCCTATAAAAGTAGGCTTCTCATTCGGGGCATATCACTAGTTGTAGGTCTAAGCCACAGGCCGGGATCCATTTTGTGCTCTGCATGACAGAATGTTCTCGGTCCTCCAAGTCTCTGACCTTACAGTTACTTTCCTGACAATAGGTACAAACACACCCTGCAGACCTAACACCCATCAGGACTTACGGTGTCTTTCATTTGTTTTCAGTCACTAAGACAGTCTTGGGTTCACTACCTGGGGGAAGCAGCTTTCATCCAGGGACCTTAGGGGCAAACTATTGTTAGGGATTTCTGTCCTGCACTTAAATGAACAGCAGTCAAAATGCCTTTTCTGAAGACTTGCTACTTTCTTACTCTTACGTGTAGTTTCTGATTAATCAAATTACTACTGTAGACCTTTTCCTCATAAGTGCTTTGACCTATTTACTTTGGCTGGTAAGAAATCTGAGGTCTTTAGAACTAGGTAATGTGAGATATTTCAGGTTTACCTTTGAGCTGTTCTCTTATTTCTCCACATATTTTCTCTGACTTCCACACATATATGTTAGCTCACAGAATACAGAATTCATGCTGCCATTTCCTTCTTTTATTCCTGTACAATCCTACAAGGACTTTTTTTTATATATTTATAGCATTACACAAAGCAACACATAAAATGCATCAGTTTATCGAACACAAAAATTGGACTTGGACATTCATATTGCAAGAACCAGAAGGGGCTCTCATGGTGGAGGTAACAATACAAAAACCAATGAATCAGTGGATTGTACACGTTAATGCCTTATGTGCGGTATGAGGTCAACTTACACGACATCATTGAGCTCTAGTCTGGTGTCTGGAGACGGGTTGATCAGGATGTAGGAGAGGGTGCTCTGATGATCATTCATTTCATCTAGAAGATAAATGAGCCCCACGTTTGTTACACTACGCAGGGAAATTACAGGAATTAGTATCGAGCATCTTATCTTCAAAGCATAGAGCTATCAATGGGAACTTGCTGTCGTTTGGGCCACAGCCCAACTGTGTACATAATTCCAACTACTTTCAAATTACTGTCATTGGAAATGTCTGACAGGTACTCATTTTTTGCTCCAATAGGTGATAAAAATAAAGTTTCTTATTCTGCTCTAAACAACCACAGTTACAGTCTACCCTTTAAGCTTTTATCGTGAAAAAGTATTTCTGTTTAAAAAAGCTAGACGAGATGTTGACTTGATTTATTATGCTTTCTCAATTATAAAAAGTAAATGTGGTTATAGGTGACCATCCCAGACAGGAATATTCATATGGGAAATTCTGTGGAAAGTCAGCTCATGGCATGGTACTTAGAAAACACAACAAAAATGTTTAAAAAGACGTGAAGGCCCTAACTATGTTTGGCTTGGTTACATATCCAAGGTTTGGATCTATCTGATACAAGCCATCTGATCATTTTTGCAGAATGCAAAGAATCCTATGGAGCAGGATTTAACTGAAAGTTTCAGGGCAAGTGTCCTACGGAGTCATTTGTTTTTCCTCGAAAACAATATACTTTTTAAACTAAAAAGCTGTGCCCTTTTAATTTTGTCAATTCACTCTCAAGACATGGTCAGCCTTCAAATTCGGAGAGCTGACCTGGCATTACATAGAGATACTTAAAAAGAAAACAGCTTTGGAGCTAAAGTTTTCAGCTGTCAAGGCTTAGATAAGACGTAAACGTAAGGCCACGTGAATACACGTTTCACAGAGCATCCATCCTTCCAGGGTGAAATGTTTAGGTTGTGAGGGCACCAATTAAAACCCTGCTCTGGAGACGTAGTATGCTTCTAGACACTTCAGTGGTAGACAAAAGACTTGAAAGAAGTACTAACTTTTGCATTTGATCTAAAATCTAAGTATAGATTTCATGCTGATAAAGATATATCAGTACTCACATAACTACATGCAAATAAAGCGAAGGCCTTTTTTCGGCCAATGTAGCTGACCCTGATAGTTTCCTACACTGGGAAATATATACTGTTTTCATAAAATAATGTTTACCACTGGGTTCATGTAATTAACAACGTGTGACTTCAATATGAAAGACAATATTTGTAGTTACGATATTTCAAGTTGATACACAGATGCTCCCTATTTTTAAAGTCTGTAAATGAAAACCTTTATCTTACAAGGCAGATAACTGTGGTATAACTGAACCCATCATAAGTACGCCAGTAAAACTATTGTAATCACAAGACCATCAAAGTAAGATTCAAATAAAGGAATGGATTTGGGTTGCATGTGTCTCTGGGATAGACACACAGAATTATAGTCTGCTGTAAGGATGGGCTGTCAGGCAAAATAGGGAATGTCCAGTGAATTCTGAATTTCAGATAAAACAGTTAACAGTTATTTAGCATAAATATATCCTAAACATTGCATGTGTCAGACTTGTTCTAAAACTTGTTTGTTGTTTATCTGAAAATCAGTTTAACTGGAAATCCTATATTTTTATGTGTTAAATCTGTCAGTCTTACCTAGAGGTAGGTGGCTAACTCAGCTGTTGAAGATGGAATTGCAATGAGTATATGAAATGAGCTTACTCTAAATAAGGAACAATTCCAACTAAAGCATATTGTACTAGCCTGAGACTGCCAGAATCATCTTTCTATAGAAAAAGCAGTTTCAATTTATGTCTCCTCTTTGAGAAGTTTTCCCCTGTGTGAATTTCCACAAATGCTGTAGAAAGGAACAGAAATTGACAGTGCCTTCTGGAAACTAAAGCACAACACTCTGAAATGTAGCAGGTCTCGTAGAACACGTCCGTTTCATTTGGCTAATCAAATTCTTATATGGACAGTGGCATTATCGAACTTTCTCTTACAAACAGTGACTATGATCGAACAGCGGCACTACAGGAAAAACAATTTTAACAAATAACTTCTTAGTCAACATTAACACCCAACTTTTCTTCTAGATGATTAACATGATGCCGTACTCATGTTTGGTTCTGGGATGAAGTCCATATCTATTGGTGACTTGGTTTACCTGTCACAAACAACTGTCTAGATGACAAAGAGGTGTACAGCTGTAGATAGAGCTATTGTGTCAATAATGTTTTTCTGAGCAAGTAGCCTGTTTTATTCATCGTTCTGAAGATTTTGATTTTTTTCACAGACTCCAGGGATTGGAGCCAACGCTTTGCTAATGAGCTCAATTCAGTGGTTCCATGTGGTTTACATTAAGATGTGAGTGACAACAGCATGAGACCTGGACACTGCGGGTTTCTTTCCTCACCCACCCCCCACTGACTTCTCAGGCTTCCTTTAAAAGAAGTGGCTGAGTTCAAAGCCGTTCTGTGTTTCTCTTTCATGTTTGCTTTGCTGTAGAGGTCGTTCCGGAGGGCCTGTGCTCTGCCATGCTGCCTCGTTGGGAAGTCCTACAGTTCACTCTTTCTCTTTGTGACTTTGTGTTTAAGAATTAGGAAGCAAGGACTTTAAAGGCCTGTTGGGGTCACACATCAAAACACCCTTCAACGATCAAGTTTCAGCAGCTGTTAAGTCTGCTCTTTTCTTCACTATCTGTAGTCCTTACGTTATTTTTCAGGTTTGTCTGCATTCTGGGAAGAAAAAAGGTGGTAGGTTCCCTACATCTTGAAGCCTCAGTCATAATAATTATCACTGGTAGAGACAAAGACACAAATGGATTAAATAAGGGTTTTTACCAAAAATATAATGACATGTTCAGTGAATAAAATAAAATATTTATGAAAAATTTGGCTCATGAACCAGAATCAAGACTCATATTTCTTATCAAGCAAAAATATCTACAAAGGAAATCTGTCGTGAGGACATGCGATGTGTTCCTGATAAATATTCTCTGACTTTGGCAAAATAAAAGGCCACGTATAGTTTAAATGGTTTTATTACAATTATTATTTCATCGTTGACATAATTATCATAATGGAACTATTCTTCTTATGAAAATTTGAAATAAATGTACTGGAATATTGAAAACTTGAAAAGAAATTTTAGAGTCAAATTTAATAATTTCTCATATTTATGCAGAAACTTATTTTACTATTGTAATTAATGTATGAAATTATTCAATGAAAAGCTTCATATAACAAATATTTTGTTTAGCGTGCTTCATGTAAATAGACCATATTATAAAGGAAAAAGAATTGTACTCCTATTGTTCTGACAGAATAATTGATTGAGTCCCAGTCTACACACATGAGTTTCATTTTTTTAGTTTGTTTTGGTTTTAAAATTTTTCCTCTGAGGTATTTTAAGAGCACTTTAAAAAAGAATAACATTTGATAAGAAAAGTATGAAATCTTACTTATATTTGTGTGGATTTCATTAAATAATACTTTCAAAAACCCATGCCCATTATGTACTGTGTAATCAGAAAAACATTTCCAATAATGAATACAAAGGTATCACTGAGAGAACCAGTGAAGAACAAAGGCTCTGAAACCAGAGTGTCTGCCTCAAAATCCTGGCCTTCCCAATTACGGATGCTGAGACTACAGGCAGATTACTTAATTAAAAAAAGAAATCTCTCTGGGCTCAGTGTCCTCATCTGTAAAATGGGGTAACAATAGTGCTGTCTCATAGGTTACCATTAGAATTAAATTGTAAATAAATAATCAACATAATTTAAAATTAATACATTAATACAAATATGTCGTTCTTAGAATCAGCACCTATTGATATCAAGTACTACATAATGGTTTCCTATTATTATTGTAGCAGGCAAAATCAATCTGTAACTTGTAAATAACAATCATCATACCTGTATATTGTGATATGAAAGTATTGCAAAGATAAGGAAGAAAAGTGATCAGAGAACAGCAAATGGGAGAGGTTGTTGGTTTTAAGTTGGGGAAACAGAGCCCAGATGATGATGGACTAAAGTGAGCAACGAGGACGTAATTGGAGACGATGTTGAAAAGACCGGCTAGGACCAGGTCCCATGGTGCGTTAAGATCTTGATGAGAAGTTTGAAATTTATTCTAAAACCAATTGGAAGCCACTGAGTGGTTGTAAGTAAGGGCGGGAGATTTGGTGGCACACTGAATATATCACCTTGGCTGCTCTGTGGAAGATGAACTATGAGGGCTCAAATTTGGACAGGGGAATGGTAAGTAGGTGAATAGTGCAGAAGCCCAGGGGAGAGATGATGGTGGCTTGGTAACAATGACAATGGGGAAAATTTGTGAGGAGGGAAGGAAAGTTAGCTGAAGAGCTTCGGAGCTTGAGGGAGGGAGGGACAAAAGGAGGGAGGGAGGGAGGGAAGGAGAGAGAGAGAGAGAGAGAGAGAGAGAGAGAGAGAGAGAGAGAGAGAGAGAGATGGTTTTAAGATGAGAGACACCACAGTATATTTAAGTGCTCATGGAAAAAGCAAGGAAAAACAAAGAAATCGGTGCTGTAGCAGACTGAGGGCATGGTTTTCCTTCAGTCACTACAAGGAATCCCTTATCAGAGAACATACTCTCAGTGACTCAGTGCTTCTTTCTCCTACATAGTCTGCTAATCCAAATCATCCGTCATCACATAACCCACTGGTGATTTCATTTTCCCTCCCAGACCTTTTTAGCAATTTTCTTGACAGGCAGTAAACTGTGTAACACGACCTACGGAACAGGAGTTAGGCGTCTTTATTACAAGTGTGCCTATAAGTTAACTGAAAACTTTCTGTATGATTTTAAGCATATCATTCAAGTTACCTTAGGATAATCGTTAGTGCTGCATTATGAATTCTGAAATCTAGGAGGTTCCATTTGATCTCTTTTCTATCTTTGATTTCTCTCGTTACCATGCTCTTGTTTTTCTCCACCATGTTGACCACACTGTAGTAACTGCTTTAATAGCCTTGTTTTCTGGATCCCTTTCTATTGGTTGATTTTTCTACTGGTACAGGTCATATTTTCTTATTTAGGGTCCACCTGAGTGACTTCTAGCCTATAAAAGGCTTAACTCATTTGTTTTCCTTCCCTCAGGAACAAAGTTATATGCTCTCTTTTGTCTGGTGTCTCCACACTGTTGATTTATTTTTTTTCTAGTTATATAAATTGAGAGCATAAGCAGTCATCATAATCAAGATTCTTCTTTTTGTTTTAGAAATGTTAGAAAGCTCATTCTTTGCTCATTCACTATTTATACTTAACCCATAATAAAATGTTGAAAGTAAAAACTTCACTCAACCAATTAACTTTTTTTCTCAGTGACAAAAGATATTTTATTTTATTCAAATTGGCCACATTTTTCTTATGCATATGCCAACACATAACCTTTGAATTTTAATTCAAAAGATAAAATATATGTATATTTAAGTGGAATTAACTATGGGGTTAAATTATATAAAAATGTTGGTATCATTGAAAAATTAATGTTCTGGGAAGAATGTGGTACAACTCCATGAAACAAAATTTCATAGATTTAATTTAGGGACATATGGAAAATTCATTGCCCAAATATTTTCATTTAGTATATGTCATTATCAGCTCAACAATCACCCTCTTTGAAAGCTTCATTACTTTATCTATTAAGAAAACCACTGAGTTTGTTTTTCCTATTAACATTCTATATATAGAATGAGAAAAACATAAAACAATCCCATGTATATCTCCTAACTACCTCCTTGTGAGAATGGATTGGTTCTGGAAATACAGAACATGAAATCATCCATTTTCTGAGACTCTATGCTGGGACTATATTGACTGGCATATCAATACCACTGAGAAAAAATAAATATTTCAAAAATAATAAAAATTTAGTTTCAATTTCCTTTGAAATAATAAATTGTTGATGAAGTCATTAGAGTGATCTCGGATAGTCTTTTCATTCCTCCCAAGTACTAATGTTGTAAAACATTCTAGAAGAAATATTTAGCTACAGTGACTTTTCCCTCTTTGATAATTTGCTGTACGATGAATTCGTGAATAATTGTGTGCTAGAAGAAGGTAACTGCCATTGATTAGGATTTGGGGGATTTTTGTTGTCATTATTGAAAACTTATATGAAAACGATCAATGATTTCTGTGTCCCAAAATAGAAGGGATGGTGTTATCATTACTATTACTACTACTACCATCACTGTATCTATTACAGTGTGGGTGGGCATAACAATCATTCATTAAATTTATTTCTTCCCCATAAGAAAGAGACTACCATAGTTTGCTATGTCTAGTGCTCCTTTTTGCCCAAATTTGTGAGGGAAAAATAAGGATGTGCATTATACATGAATAGTACTAAAAAACTGAAATGAAAGATATTTTTTCCCCTGAAAGTTTGGGCCAAAAATGTGGGTGTGTATTATACATAGAAAAATGTGGTAACTAACAATTAAGTCACCATGTTTTACACACACACACACATTTTTGGTTAATCTATCCAATCGTTCAGGTAAAGTATAATTTGTTTTACAAATAAACTAAGGCTCTGTGATGGATGTAATGAATTCTAGTATCTAACTAGTAGTTAACCTTTTCCTCACTCACAAGGATTTTTTATTTTCTCCCTTGGCATTTCATCTTTTACTAACAGCATGAAACTTACAACAATCCATGCCACAATTGGCTTGTACCTATAAGCAGCGGTCACCCCAGGAAGACTTACTTGCTAATTTATGCTATTAAAAGCATATGTTATTCTATGGGTTGATCATTAGTAATCTGTCAATAGTTAGAATAATTTTCAGTGAGTATAGGAGCCTTTTTAAAGAGATTGTTGAAAAATTATGCCAGTTATTTACATAAAGAAAACAATAATTATTCACATTGCAGTGTAGTTTATAGATTAAAACATCTGTGTACACACAACCAATCAAATGAAAACCTCATGGCAAACACTTAAAAAATATCTTTTTAAAGTAAATTTGATTGCAATTTTATAACTAGTCTGTAAATTATGGAGGTAAATACTGAAGTACATGCTGTCTGAAATTTACCTAAAAATAATATGAGAAGTGAGGGACATTGGTGGGATTGTACATGAAAGAAGATAGGCCAAGAGTTGATAGTTATTGAAGTATGATAATGAGTCTGTTCATTGTACCATTCTTTCCACATTTACTCATGTTGGAAATGTTCTGTATTAAAATTCTAAAAATATAAAAAGGAAAAGGAAAATGAAAGAGATTAGTCTCACACAGAAAGAACAGCTTTTCTTTTGAGGCTGCATTCTGTATTATTTTCAAAACACTCACCCTTCCAGTTTTGGCATCATTCTCAGGAGATGATTGTGCCTCTTACTATCAAATGAAATATTACTCAACTTCCTTTCAAGTTGTACTACAAGTGTACTGCATTTGAAAACATGCATATTATTCTCATTTCCAAATATCTAAGCAGAGGGCCCCAACTGTGGTCCCTCTCCTGTATTTTCAACTTCTTCTCTCATGGCTCAGTCTTAACAAAAATGCTCATGTGTTTCCGATCTTCAAAGCAAATAGCCCCTCTTCTTTCTTCACTTTCCCATCCAGCTATCTCCATCTTTCCCACCTTTCCTCCACAATGAAACTTCTTCAAAACGACCCACTGTGGCAGAGATCGGCAACTGTCTCTCAATCGCTGTGCTTCTCTTCTTTACTGTTCGATCTGAGCCATCAAAACCGAAACATACTCCCTTGCCAACGGCACACAGTTGAAATGATGGGTGCAACTCCTTGGTAATATGATTTAATCGAAGAGACCACCCTTTCTTCTCTGGTGTCTCAGTCTTCCTGCTAGATGGAATGTGAACAAAATAATTGGTGTTCCAACATCCATCTTGGATCACAGTATGACTTTGGTAATGGAAGCAAGAGATGGTGAAACGATAAGATAGATTAAATGTCCAACACCTCGGGAGCCCCTGATATATTTAAATCCACTACATCCAAATCCTTACCGTCATCATTCCTCATGCCACTCCATGTAGCGTGTGCACATACCATGTAACTGATCCTCACCGAGATCACCCAATGACCCATCACTCTACTTCCAGCACTACTTGGCACTAGTAAGCATGGCCTCCTATTTTCTAGTCCAACACTTCCCAGTGCTTTTTTCACATCATAGAACACATAGGAGATGATATTTGTACTCACATTGGGGTCACAGACAAAACTGCTCAAGGCTGGAAGTAACCAGCCCGAGGGGTGCCTCTGACCATCTCAGGCCCCACCCACACTTCTAAAAGCATAGAAATCAATATCACGATAAAACATGTAACCAATTGATAGCATACTATTGTACTATGGCAGGTCTTTGGGGTAATTCACTTCTACACACTTCAGTCTCCTGTTCTTTAAAAATCCTTCCTTATCATTCCAGAAATATTAGTATTTTCCAGAGCTCTCCTGTAGTCCTTCATCTAGGGGGTTATTTCACCTATTCCTGTGGCTTTAATTAAAAATATATATGCTAATCACTCTCAAGTCTGTATCTTATTTCTTTTTCTGAGCACTATCCAGCAGAAATGCAGCTTCTTACACATTGCCATCAGAAGTCTTCCAGGTGCTCAAATTTATTATCTTCACCCATGTATTCGTCCTCTTCTTCTAAGCTGAGTGAGTACCACCACCGGACACTAAGTTGTTTAAAGAAGACCCCTCAGATGTCAGCATTTGACTCTTCCCTTTCCCTCTCCTTTGTGTCTTATATCCAGTAGTCAAAAACAATGTGTTTCTTCTCTTGGAGCAGGCCAGACGGACTTAAAAATATCGATGACGACTCACAATTAAATCAGTCATCGTGCCTTGTGTGTAAAGTATTTCTAAACATGTTTCATCTGTGAAGCACTATACGATATTCACAGTAATGCAGAAAGGACACATGGTGTAGTGGAAACATTAAAAGATACGGGGTAAAATGTCATAAGTTAAAATACCAATGCGAGCACATGCTTGGCCACGTGATGCAAGCAGACCGTCTTTTCACCTCTAAGCACTCTACTTGTTCACACATTCAGTGTGCAGTTACTGGGTTCCTCTGTGTCAGGAAATGTGTCATGTGTTTGGGATACAAAGATCAAAAGATGAGTGAGACATTCCCTTTCCCTCAAAGAAGGAAGACAAACATGCAAAATAATTGTTTTAAAGCCTGCTTCCTAAATAGAGACAATATTGCCCCCAAGGATGCAGAATTTGTTTTTGTTTTTGTACTGTGGGGAAAAAAAAAACACTACCTTTTCTACGTGTAAAACACAGATAGACTTGTAGTACTTAAATAGACGTATGGTAGCATCAAGTGAATGCCTGTTCCAGCCTAAGCACATTTTCACATATTATTCCACTGGTCCTACACAACAAACTATGAGATAGGTGTTAGTATTTCCATTTCACAAATGATAAAATGGCTTGGAAATGTTCAGTAATTCGATGACTCTGTTGCCTGACACTAGAGTATAAGTTCCGTAAATGCCGAGGTCCTGAATAGGTCCTTGTTCTAGTCCCAATGCCTGGAACAGTGCTTGAGAGGGCAGCCCGCGGGCTGAGAGGGCAGCCGGCTACCATCTGTTGAACACTGGATGAACTTTTGTGAGTTAGAAATGCATGGAAAAGTTCAACGCCCCAGGATGTGTTAGATTCCAAATCCTGTTCTCATAATCCTTCTGTTATCAGGGATGTCAGTACACGAATTTAAAATGGATTGATGGGTCTCCGGACAGATAGATGGACAGAATGAACAGAAAGAGGGAGGAAGAAAGGAGAGAGAGAGAGAGAAAAAAAAAGGGTGGACAGAATCTTTTCTTTCTTTCTGTGAGAGTTAGTGTGAGAATTAAATGAACAAATTTATTTAAAAAAGAAACTCTCGAAAATACCTAAATGAAAGGTACCAGATAGAAGTGTCACAGGCAAAAACAGAACATGTTCTCTGCCATGCAGCAAATTCCAGGGTTTTTGTGTCTCTGAGGCAAACTGTTACCTGCCCCACTGCTTACAGGACCAGCCTGGGGCTGCTATGGGGAGCAGAGACACAGCTGCCACCTAGATGAATACTCACTAGAACTTTTCCAAAGAAGATCAAGTAGCTGACTAATAATGACTAAAAGTGCACAAAAATAATAGGACTGTAGCCTTAATGCCATCAAATTGGCAAAGAGCTACTACTATAATTTTTTAAAATGAAAATTGTGCCGTTTTTTTTAATTTATTTTGCTTCTTAATGTAAGACTTTGTGTGATCATGTTAAAATTATGGCTGAGTTTGTACTACATTTATGTAAGGAAAAATAATTACGGATTTCAATGACATATGGAATCTGGAAGCCAGTACATTTCATCTGTGTGTCCTTAAGCAAGGTCTCTAACCTCTGATCTTCAAACCTGTCTAATCAGGGTTATAAGAAGTAATGAGAAAAAGTACAAAAGCCAATTGTTCCTGGCATAGAGTAGGTACTTAGAGAATATGTTTCCTTTTCTTTTTCAAAGAAACACAGGTAACTCCCTTTGAACTCCATCTAATTTAATGATTAAAAATGTCCCCTGTGTACAATGTTGAGACTCATAATAAAGGTAAGAGGAAGGCAAATGTGGAATGCTTTCTATTTCATCCTTAAACTGCATGATACTTACAAGTCTCTTAGCTTCTGGTTTATCCAAGTTTTATATGTGTATATAAAAGAAACTCTCAAAAATACCTAAATGCATATATATATCTATATATATCTCTATATATATATATTTATATATATATATATATAATTTTAAAATAAACTTAGTCAACTTAGAGGAAAAGCAAATGATACATAAGTGTTTTATATATATACATAATTATAAATGTATATATGTATATAGACACACACACACACACACACACATATATATATATATATATGAAATACTTATGTATCATTTGTTTTTCCTCTAAGTTGACTAAGTTTATTTTTTAAATAAAATTCATACAGTGATGAGTGGTGTATTTTAAAATTATCTTTGTATTATTTATTTAAGCTGTGCCACATGGTCTCTATCACGACCACAGACCCAACATGGGAGCCTAACAATCGCATCAGAACAAGCACTATTTGAGCTTTACATTAAAGCTTTTGAAGACTAAACTAAATTTATAAACTAAATTTGTTTATAAACTAAACAAATTTTGTAGGAACATTTTGGGTCATCTGTAGCTGGTACATTTAGTTACTTACCAATGCCTGAAATGCATTTTATTCCAGCCCTAGAATAAGATGCGGGGTGTATTCCAGCCATGCTATTAACAAGCGAATTAGCAAGTTACTTAACGTAGTTTCCTTATCTCTAAACTGGAAGAGTTTTTGTGAAAATAAAAATGAAGCTAATTCATGTCCTGTGTTCATCCCAGTACCTAGAGAGCTAAGCAGATACTTACAATTTTCAGCACTTTTATTTTTATGATCATTATTATACTTTCCTGCGGGAGAGTAAATATGTGTCCCTAGTCCCTTCCAATGAACCTGTGAAACAAAAATGTGATCCTCAGCTTACTGAGCGCCAATGCTACAATGACTAACGGCCAGAAATCACAAGTCCATTAGCATACAATATCTTAGAGAGCATACCATATCCCACTGTAGAAAGACCCAAGTGTTTCATTCTATTTTTCACAAGTTCAGCAAGCTCTTGTCTCTCTGACCTCCTGTAAAGGTTCAGTCGCTGCTGGGTTATTTTCTCAGCTGTTTTACCAGAGTGTTTGGGACCTTTTCTGCTGAGCCTTCGGGCCCACTGCAAGCTCTTCCTTCTCAGCAAGGGGTGGTCCGACTGGTCACTGGATGTGGAGTTGCGATGGTTGCCTCGGTGGTGGCCGTGTTCTTTGCAGTCTTTGGTGTCTTCCCACTCTTCCACGCTGATAGATATTTGAGACTTTAAAGGAGATGGAGATCAACAGTTAGATATTTTAGGAATTATTGTTGCTGGGGCCTATATCAATATTTTGCTGCGATCTTGGTATAAGTATGCATGTCATGAGGGTTTTCACAGAAAGAGCAAACTCGTAATCATTGATACTGATTTTCCATTACTGTCATTAGAAAATATGTTCTCTGGAAGGTATTATATGAACCAGATAAAACAGCTTTGTACCCTCCAAGTTTTAATGAAAGGATTTACTGTTCCATGTTTCATAGTTATCTTATCAAATGACTATGAACATAGAGTAGTTTGAAACCACAAAAACAACAAAGTATTTCATAACTTTGTTCAGATGAAGTCCACAAAATGGACTTTTCTAAATCTACAACATGTATTTCACATAAAATGTCAATAGAGATTATGAAAATTGTTTTATTTTTTGAATTAATATCTTAAAGGTTTTTAAGTTATTGCTCTTTCCAAAGATGACATTGCAATGATGTTTTATCAGATGTGGAATGTTTTTATTCCCCCATATGACCCAGAAGAAAACAAAGTGCTTTTTAATTCATGCATTAATTATTTATCACATAAAATGTTTTCTGATTAAAATATTAAAACATATTTCAGGAACTGTCTTCCGTAGTCAAAGTGAAAATATGTTGTAAATATTAATAGTTCACAAATGTATTCTCGAATCACAAATAAAACTTAAATCAGGCTGTCCTCCACACGAGGGAAACAATGAACAAACTCAGAAAGTCTATTTTGATGTACTCTTTCCCAACTAAAACTGATTTTAAAGTAAGAATCTCTCCTTTGATGATAAGCCCTTCATAAATAAATGCTTCCTGTTTCAAAATCGGTGCTTTTCATACCAGGAAGTCATATGAAATGCAATGCAGATCAAAGCAGAAAGTCTTACTTTCTAAAAACATGCACATGCAAATGAAAACACTTCCTGAACTTGACCATATCTAGGGCAGCAGCCACGAATCCGCTTACTGGGCCCCCCTTCTATGGATGGAAGACTGAGCTGCAGCTATCACATGCATGTGTTGCTGGCTTTCAAAGTAATAGAATTTAAATTACCACTTTAAGTAAGGTCAGGAGGTAGATCCAATAAATTCCTTCAAAAGTGAATATAAATTATTGAGGCTCAGTCAATGCCTTACATACAATACTGAGTGGCAAGCTACGAAATAATCTCACACTTAAATTCAATCGAAAATATAAATATTTATCTGCCTTTTGGTTTCAAAACATTACTGTATCAGAGTGATGTCAAAAGGAATTTAACCTTCATATCTTCGTGATAAGAGAACTTCTCATTAACTTTTTTAGAAACCTTATTTTAGCTATCAGAATTTAAGTTGGAAGATTTAAAATTCTTAATACCATGGTTTTGCAATAGTGGATATTTTTGTATGTCTTAAGTGATATCTACCATCAGTAAAGAATGTCAGTCTTTGTTCAGAAGTTTCAGTTTATGTGTACTTTGCAGAAAAAATGAAAACAGGTTAGTTCATTCATATTTAGTGTGGCTTGCAGAGTCATGTTAATTTTACTCTTAAATTTATTTTACATGATCTTTTTAGTGATAAGTCTCTGTGAGTAATAGTTTGATTTCCTACAAATATGTGGAAATAATCTTGCTAGACACAATACTCAAAATATTATGTTCATGTAATGTCACTTATAATTCAAGTTATGAAACCATAAAATATTTTAGGTAAGAAGTTAAGATTTCCTTCTTTTCCAAGTAGGGGATGAAATACTATTTGTGAGGACTTTTTCTTAGTTGTGTGTTCCGAGAATTATGTCAAGCATACATCTAAAACATGAAGTGAAGCCTGTGTGTATATTACCTAAACAAGACTCAACACCCCTTTCATCCTTGTTTTGAGTTCCTCAAGGAAGTGAGTATCATGATTTACTCAAAAAACCCATAGGAATCACAACGCCTTTTTGTTAATAATTCCATAAAATAAGTAACATCTCATTGTATATTTCATTTCGCATGCCTTTCTTCCATCCTTCCAATTTGACCTAATGAAAAGTACACAGGATTTTTATGTATTAAGATACACAAATTTGCATGGTATTCTGTATATTTCCTAGCTCTGTCCGTGTACAAAAATGCTTAACCTCTGTGTAAAACAAGAATAATAGTACTCATCTTCAGCCTCATAGAAATGTTATGTAAATTCATGCAACACATAAATGTATAAAAACATTTGCCAACTGTCAACATCCACATAGAGTAATAATGTTAGTATATCTTAGAAAGAATGATTATGCACAGTGTCAATTACCCTGGTTATAACAGTTATTCTATTCCTGGGTACTGGACGTGTGTGTATTGTGTGCCTGTGTGCTTTAAAAGGAGGTCCCTTTGTAAATACACTTTGCTGCTGCCATTTTGTCACCTGGTTGTAATTCTCTTGTGTTTTGAACATGACATCATGACCTAGTGGAAAGGGTGCGGTGACACACAAACGTGCCTGAGCCGTAGGAACTTTTTCTGCCCTGAATCAGTGAAGCAAGTGTTGTGGCTCCCTGCAGACCTGGGTGTAATGACAAGTTCTACACCTACCAGCTCTGTCTTCCTAGTTATGTAATTTAAACTCAAAGATTATCGTCATTACCCTGTCTTAGAAATACTTTTCATTGTACTCTGCCCACAGTGCGTGTCAGAGATCTCAGCGATAACACATGGAAAGTATAGACAATATTGCCTGTCTCAGCACATGCTCAGTAAATACCAGTTAATATTATGGTCATGATCCTGTAGGAAAAAAACAGTAAAAGGGAGAAAAGAAAAAGAAGTAATGATGAGGGGTTCCATCAAAGTGAAAAATGGGTATGAAAAAGTCAGGGAATGGCTCGTATTTTAGGTATAGTTTTTCCTCTATCAGTGACTATATTTCAGAAAAAGTCAAGATGCTATAAACAAATACTTGAGGGTAAAGATTCCTTGGTTAAAGTTTTGTGAATATGAAGAAGAGAGCAAGGACTTGTGAAAGTGGAGATTTCCTGTTCTGTAATACTTGTGTCAGTTATTCCTCACTATCTCCATGAATAATGGAGGGACTCTTCTTTGACTTTTCTGAGTCTAATGTAATTGTCAGAAAGCTAATGTTATTGCTAACCTTTAGAAAAATCAAGACTTCATACTAATGTTTGTGAATGGAAAAAGATATTTGCGTATTATGACCTGATCTGAATGTGTTGTCATCTGCTCAAAATTCATATGCTGCAATCCTGACCCCCAAAGTGATGGTGTTAGTAGGTAGGTCTTCGGGAAGTGATTAGGTCATGAGCGTGGAGCCTCATAAATGGGGTTGGTGCACTGATCCGAGAGACCCCACATAACTCCCTAATCCCTTCCTCCAGGTGAGGACACAGCAAGGACGCTGTGCCCTAAAGAGGTCTCCCACGTACCATGCTGCCACCCTGATCTCAGACTTCCAGCCTCCAGAACTGTCAGAATAAATCTCTGTTGTTTGTAAGCCACCCAGCCTGTGATATCTTTTTACAGCTACGTGAATGGACTAACACACATATTTTATATGAAAGGCTTCTGGGAACATATTGATAGAGTTCAATAAGGCAATGAAAAATTCATAGGGCCACTCCAACAATTTTCATATAAATTTAAAACATGGTCATTTTTTAAATGTTACATTCTTTTCCAAATATTTATCAAACTTACCATAGTTGAAAACAGGCTGAAAATATTTCTTCATAAGGTAAGAACTGAAAACTTTATAAATGAGAAAATGTTTCTTATGCCTAAAATAGCTTAATTTACTTTCATTGTTTTCAGAAAGGTAGAAAGTGTCAGATTCATAAAATATATCAAAGAGTCTTTTCCACACTCCAGACATACCCCGAAGTGACTCAATTCAAGTTTCTCTCAGTTTTTTTATTGAACAGTTATTCATGTCATAGGTTATTGAGCAATGTGTGGAACAAAGTGGTATTTTAAAATAAATCAATTCACCCAGTTGCTTGAATGTGAGTGTTTGTAATCTGGATTCATAACTCCCTTAAGAATAGTTTTATAGCCTTTATAATAGACTTAAACTGCATATCTGATTTATGATTGAAGACATTCCGAGTTGTTGCTGAGAAAAACATATGGTTGTATATCTCATAGGTCAGAATCCAAGTCTGGCCCAAATCATTAACTTTGGATTTGTAAAAAAACTAAAAAGTATTTTTTTCTTAACTAAATGGTTTATTTTATGTCTAGAAATAACTAAATACAAAGGAACATTGTCTTTCTACATAAAATGTCATTTTGGGTATATATGTTTAGGTTTTATGTATTATACATAATTATATATGTGCGTAGAGAATATTCTTGTATAGCTGAATAGCTTTAAACTCCAAAACTGACTTACAAAAAACCAAAAAATCAACAAATAGAATAATATTGAATAACAGGATTAACATATGCATAAAGGTATTCAAATAGTTTACATTATTAGAATCCTACTTTCATTGCTACCTCTGTCCCCTTCACCGCATAATTTTCATTTATCATTTTTCAGAATTACTGGAATTATCGCCTAAAGCAGTGGTTTAAACCTGTGTGTGTGTGTGTGTGTGTGTGTGTGTAGACCCCACACACTGCAGGGTAGGTCAGGAGAGCTATCATTCTAGCACCTCCAGCACATTACAGTCCAGAAGAAAGGACCTAAACATATAAAGTTATGAAAAACTATTATGGTGAATCCAATATGAGTACAGCATCAACTCCATCGTGCCCAAAACATTTTACACACACACACACACACACACACACACACGCAATCCCTTTCTCTTTCTAGCATTTCAGAACCAATACCCTAAAGCATTATGGGGAGGTGAACCAGTGGAAAGAAAATTTCTGTGATATACGTGACGAATTAAAGGACAGGTACAATGACGTAAGACTTGGTAGATATGAATATTCATATTCTAATGTAAAGAATACACATAAAACTGTACTATTGACCCAAGTATATGGTTGCTTAAATTTTACCACTCCCTGATGAAGCCCTACGTGACTTACATTGACCTTGTAATTTTCTATCCATTTTCGATTAGCTTGACTCTCACGCCCATTCAACAAAGAGCTGTGACTAAAGGCTTAATTTACTTCCCCTGGCAGTGGGAAGGGAAGAATGATTCCAAGCACTTTAAGATGTTAAGTGGACTGAAAGCCATGACTATGTAGTTAAATTAAATCAAATAGATTGGATTCATTTAAGTAGCTTCTTGTTAATAAGTGTGCCAGGGAGACTCTTATTAAGTTAAATTAAAGAAAAGTAAATAATGCAAGTAAGAAATGCTTTCCTGGGGTTGGAAATGAACAAGAATCAATAGAGCTAGAAAATATTATAGATTGGAATTGTAAAAAGAAAAAAAGAATAGATTCAAAGGTAAAATTTTTTATGAGAGACTGTGAAAGAAAATTACAGGTGAGCTCAGACTCCGGGAGAGAAAGAGGGAGAGAGAGAGAGGAAAGGAGTGAGAGAGGGAGACATTGAATTACAATGAATTTGAGGTGAGTGAATATATCTATGTTTGACTAAGACTGTAAGGTATTTATCCAAATCACAGGAATACTTACTACATTTTATTTATAAATTTGAGTTTATGGGCATAAATATTTTCTAATCCGGTGTCATGCACTAAGAGATGATGACGTACCAGTAAAACACAATGAAATAAGATCTATGTTACTCTGTGTACTTTGCACATAATTATTTACCACATACTCTGAAAATTCACTTAACACATTTCTTCCTTTTTCTAACTTGCGAAGTGATAATAATATATTCCCTACTTAATCTTCACTCTGCTGTGTGTTGAGAATAGCCCAAGTTCACACATAGCTAGTAAAAGGAGAAACCAAACTCAGATCATCTCGTTCCAAGTCCGGGCCTCATTTGCTCAGGCAAAATAATTGAATAAATGATGTACTAGGAATAGGGATGGAAGGAGTATCAACAAAGAATGGCTAGAATATAGCCATTCTTATCCACGGGGCATACATCCCAAAACCCCAGTGGGTGCCTGAAACCATGGATAGTCCCAAGACTTACATACAGAGGGTGCCAAGAAAGGAAAAAAGTTATATTAAAATTGTAATGCAATGAATGACGCTAGCATTCATTTGACAGATGCCATCTTTCGAGCAAACATCATACTACACATTGCTATGTGATTCAATTCAACTTCGAAAAGTAACACATACATAACATCCCTTAAAATGCGTTTACATTTTTTGGCACCGCCAGTATACTGCTTTTACTTATACAGCCATACCTATGACAAAGTTTAATTTATAAATTAGGCACAATAACAAATTAACAACAATAATAAAATAGAATAATTGTCACAATATACTGTAACAAAAAGTCATGTGAATGTGGTCGCTTTCTCTCACAAATAGCTTGTTATACTGAGTATACTGCGTGAATACATACATTGGAGAAGGGTGATTCATGTCCCATGTGGGGGGGAATGGGGCAATGACATATTTCAGCACATCACCCAGAATGGCATGCAACTTAAAACTTGTGAATTGTCTATTTCTGGAATTTTTCACTTACTAGTTAGGGGTTATGACTGACCGTAGGTAACAGAAACTGCTCAATGCAAAGCCACAGATAAGGGGATACCACTGTACCTTAAAATCCAGCCAAGGGAAATTTCACTTGCTAGAGTAGGAACAAACATCCGTTATAGACTTTTCATCACGTGAGTAAAGTAAAAAAGTGATTATTCATCTGTCTGTACTATGCAAGATACTGAAGGGAAGAGCATTTTCGAACATCACATTAACCAAGAGGTGATTCAATCCAAGAAAAGGCATGAAATTTCATGTCAGCCATCTGGATGCTTTGAGGGAGGGGACCTCACTCCAGGAGAGACGATGCAGAGCCATTAAGTGCCCGGCTGCTGTATTTCACTGTGTGTGACACCATCCAGTAAAATATGTGATTGGATTTGTACATAAACATAACTTGAAGACCAACTGGTGAAATTAATTTGCCATCCTATTAGGGAAATATAAATACGCTCACTTGAACCTAGAACATTTATAACATTTCAGTTTAATTAATTGGTTTTATAATCTGACATATTGAATTCAACCTTTAATATTATTTTCCTGTAACAGCTCTGGATTCATATATTAAGTCATTTGAGGAAAAGGAGGCAAAATACTTACTTGTGATGTTATTTCTCGAGACTGACACAAAGGGAGGGAAAAAGAAACACACAAAATACAGTTTAAACAGTGACTCAATGACACATACAGGAAACAATCAGCAACAAGGACGAAATATGACAAATACCCACATAACATGTATAATCTGATCAATTGATTATCATAGGGCTTTTGAATACATTGAGGTAAAAATTAAGCTATTGTTTTTAAAATTAACCAAAAATGTGTTCTTGTTAGATTATTTTTTTGTTTGTTTTTGTGTGTTTTTTTGTTTTTGGAGTTGTTAAAAATTATCTTTCTCAGCTTTGGTAGAAAAAAAAGGTGGTATTAGAAGAAAATAAAGCAAGTGATTGGAGTTTATGAAACTACTATATTAATGAGAGAATATTTGACATAATGATTGATATTCAATAATCATTACTGGTATTAAGATCTGTACTATTTTAAAATTTAGATCTTATAATATTATAAGATTATATAAGATCTTATAAGATTATATTTCAAAATTAAAATTTTTTTAATTTAGATCTTATAATGAGATTGCCTTTTCCCTATGTATAAATTTAATTAAGTTCACAGAGATACTCTGAGCTTTCACATTGTCTGTAGATTGTCTGTAGACTCTAAAAATCTGGCTGTAAAAATCATGCTATTGTATTCTACATTTTGAAGAATAATACTCTATTCATGTTTCAACAGGTAGAGTGAAATGTCCAATTCTATTCTTTGGGGTAACTCAAGTCTAACTCATCTAGCATTCTAACTGATGTTACAAATATAAAAAATGCATAATAAATATTTGATTATAGGCTGCTTAATTAAAACTGTTTATCTCAGGATTCTTAGCATACCACCCAATGGCATAAACGTTTGAGTAACAGCCGAGAATGGACAGCTAGAGTTTCAAAAGTATTCCATCTTAATCCTTATTAAAAAAAATTTAATGTGATTTTCTAAAAGGTACATTTTTATATTAATGACATTTAACATATTAATCCCAGTTTAATAGTAAAGACTTAATGATTGATAGATGGGGCAGCCAATGATTATTCCATTAGACACATTTTTAAAAGTTACAGGATTTATTGACTATGAAGGTGACCAACCATCAGACTAACACATTCCACAAATTTATTGTGTACATTGTAAAGATATTGCTACATTAATATGCCTGAAAATGATCCCTTTCTAAATTCTAGTAAAATTTTTACTGGCTATAGAACACATATACTTCAAGCAAATATAATTTTTAGTACACTGGAAAACTGGAAGTAAATACGGTTCATTTTTTTACCAACAAACAAACAAACAAACAAAAAACAACATAGGAACAAATATATTTACTAATTCATAAGTTTTCAGATTTTGGAAAGATAATATTATATCATTTACTTTATAGAAGGTTACACCCCTAGTGGGCCTTGGATAACATTTTATAATAAAAAATTTAATATTTATTCAATGAAAAGTATGAGTATTTACTTTAACTGGAATAGTGAACATAAATAATTTGATGATCTCTTCAAGTGAGGTTTTGCCAACAAATGAGTTTAGTGAGCTTTTCAATGTCAGAACTGTAGTTAAAGGATGTGGACAGAAATATCGTTCTTCTTTGTCACCAAGAGGAGTATCGGTCCTTATCCATACTGTTTTTGTTTTGTGAACCATGAAATTCTGATGTTTATAAAAATTCCCTTAAATAGACTCATACTGTTGCTGGTAGAAGCTCTTCTGTCAGGTGAAAAGGGCCAAACCCAGCTGTACCCTACTTTCCACGGACTGGTTTTCCAGATGCTGGACGTACCCCCACTTTACTCTCTGTCTGTGTTTATATAAATCCTCCTCCCACCAATATACAGCCCAGCAGGAAAACCCGAGGGTTGCATTCCAGGTCTCTCATACATCTTATAATTATAATTATAAATATTCTTTGTCATCATTTGTCTTCTCAAAGATGTTGGTGAAGGTAGACAGTGTTTTATCTACTCCCCCAGCCAAAACAGTGACATAACTTATAGTAACTATCTTTCCTCTACATAGAATATGGGGAAACAGTGAAGACAGACTAAAAATGATACGGCATAAAAACCTGTCTGTGCCTTTAAGATGTAGTTTTTCAACTTTGTGAGGTCACAGGGAAGGAAGGCCGAGAGGATATATACATCTATTCCTACTACGTTCTTATGTGAAATGTTAACATGAATAGAGAATTCTACATAGCATAGGATACAGCTTAACACTTGGAAGTTTAAACTGCAGAACTGATCAATGAATCTGCCTAATCTGACAATTTGGGATATAAATCTATTAGTTGTCGTTTTTATCAATTGTAAACACATAGTTTAAATAGTCATAAAATGCTTTTTTAGCACAATACCCACCATAGTCTCTTTTCTTTCCCTCTCACAGCATGCATCTACATTCACCTCTTGCAGATGGATGTGTTAGTATTTAGCTCTCTCTGACTCGATATAACATGCTTGATCGTTATTTTTTTCGGTTCCTACTTTTCTTTATTAATTCCTGACTCTGGAGCATATGCCTTTTCCGTATTCAACTACCTTTGCCAGCTCCCACCATTTCAAAATTCTTCATCTGTGATTTTGGTTAGATCAAAATTCAGGGCATTATTATGACTATGTACAATTTATAGATGAGCAGATGAGAAATATGATTACTATTCACTTCTGCATAAATTTTTTGGTGGTGGTGGTGGTAGTACCATATTCCTAGAGTCTTAACTGTCTTACTTTATTAATTGATAAATTAGGCATATACTTATCAATGACTCACCCTGAACTCTGTGTTATAAAAATGCTCGATGATCCTATTTTTATCTTTAATTATTTCTCTGATAGGCAGAATGTAAATTTTCGATAAAAATATATATGCCAAAAGATGAATTGAGTTCAATACAGGAAGACAGAAGGTGTCATGCTCATTTAACCCAGTTTGCTTTTATCTTCCCAAAGATGTGTGTTTTTCATATCTGCTAGAGGTATGGGGATTTATAATCATTTTCCTGAGGTTTTCTTTAGTTGTGATGGGAAGAACTGACCAAAATGTAATGTTAAATGCTCCTTGGTGGCAATACAGCTCCTCAATTATCCACCTCCTGCCTACACTGTGAAAAGCATGCAACAAAGTCCGTAATAAAACCATCTACTGGTATAGGATTCTCTGGTACCTTAAGAAATAAGAACAGATCTTACGGACTCTGTCCCTTAAAGGAATTATTTAATTCTCAACTCAGCCAATACAGAAATAGCCAAGTTCTAGACTTTTCCATACAGTATTTGGGGTTTTTGCTAATAAATAATAACAAGAATAACACAATGAAAATCACAACTGAAAAAAACCCAAATGACTGATACGGATGTGACCTAACCAGGGCAGCATTCATGGCATTCAAATTCACGAAGCCTATATATATATATATATATATATATATATATAGTAAGAGGACACCGTGATAATGCTCTGCTGGGTGGAAATCGATGTCCTTAACCAAGTGCAAATACGAAATGCTTCATTGCTTAGGTGTAAAAGAGCTTGTCTTTTCTTAACCTCTAATCAGATAATAGATTTTTCAGATCCGGTATTCTTAAAGTTTTAGACATATCTGACCAATCGGTCTTACGTATTTAACTGTCTGGTACTTTCTCCTGTCAGTCATTCCTGATTTTCTATGATTTAGCCTTGCTTTTTGTGGTGTGTACCACAGAGACCACAACCAATGACAAGCTCTGAGCTTGTCAGCAACAGGGATGGCAGTAAATTACGCTTCTTCTAGCCCTCCTGCAGCTACTAGCAAACCACCAAATAGCACCTCAGAAAAACTCAGCTATTTCCTGCTGACCGCAAAATCCCTTATTTAAATATCAAACTATACATTTTAACAAAAAAAAAAAAAAATCCCCACAAAAAGCTGCTCCATTACTCTTATGCTTCCTAGAAAGTTCTTCTTTTCTATACAAGGATTCATTAATTTTTATTACACATTGGTTTAATGGTTACGTGCACTACTAAAATGCATATGACTGATCTGAGCCTCATTGTTGAGCTCATTTTGTATAAAACCACAAAAAGAAATGGTTAACCAAAATTTCAAATAATTTCGAAGTATCTGAAGAAGAAAAATATTTCAGGAATATAAACCATTATTTATAGTACATAATTTTATAAATATAGATAGGATGGTGCATTTATCCAAATTTGTTATTTCATGAGTCGAATTTAAAATGCCGTGGTTTACTAAGCATATATAAACTATTTAGAACCGTGTAACATGGCCAAATCGAACTTTGGACATGTTTGCAGCTGCCCGCCGCCATCAGAAATTGTGCCCCTTATTAATAGATTCTAGTTTGCTTTGAAAATTACTGAGCTTTCCTCCGGAAAGGTATGGCACTGCTACTTGAGGGTTAGTCTGCAATCTAGAGTTTGGAAAGTGGCAGTGTCAGTACTTATTAACTTATCTGTTTTCATTGCTTCCCATGCTAGTCACAGGGAGTTGAGGAGTATATTAGAAAGATAGGTTGCTTGCCCCGAGAACATTCCCTATGCATCACAAGGTTACTTAGAATTCATTTGCTTCCTGACAGTCTTCGAAAAATGAAAAATCCTAGATCAACAGAAGACACTGAGAGCCCCAAATCCACAAACCCTTAGCCAACAATATTTTGAGAAATTCTGACATAGTTTACTACACATGTAGTTGGTAAGTTGTTGTGTTATGTGGTTTTTTTTCCCTGAAAACTGCCACTATGTGCTCAGACAGCACATAGAACTTTTTTTTCTATGACATTTTTCAGACATCTGTTTCCAAGAATGGGAATGGCTGCAATCAATCAGATGAAATATTAAAGTGAAAATTCTGATAGTTCCAAACCTCAGATGTAGTAAGTTTCTGGGACTCTGTCCTGTAGATCCCAATGGGAACATCTCCAGTAGTAGAACACAACTTCTGATAAAGTCGGGCATATGTTCTGATCCATAAGTCATCCTCTGTGATTTTCATCTAGAATCCAAATGAATTATTACATATTAACTTTTTAGGAAATAAAAGCCCAGTGGTTACTTTTTTATTTAAAGGTAGAATTTATTGATATTTTGATTTATTGGTGTGACGGTGGTTAGTAAAGTTATATAGATTTCAGGTATATGATTCTGTATTACATCATCTATAAATCCCATTGTGTGTTCACCACCCAGAGTCAGTTCTCCTTCCATCACCATATATTTGATCCCCTTTTCCCTACTTTACCATCCCTTCCCCTCTTACCCTCTGGTAACCACTAAACTATTGTTTGTGTTATGAGTTTTTAATTGATATTTTGAAATCTCCAAGTGTGTGCCCTGTCATAAGTGCTTATCCATGTATTAAACTTATTTAGTGCACCCCATCTCTGCCTTACCCCTGGGGTTCACCTAAACTGAAGAAACCAACTACATTTGTGGCAGCATGATATTGGTTTATTTCAATGTCAGGAGACAGTAGTCACCAGTAATTAGTTGGGAGGTGCTGTTTGAATGTTGTAATACCTAGAAGTTGTTACTGGTGTTTAATGGACAGGATCTGCTGCTGCTAAAAATCTTAAAATGTGAAGGACACTCCAACACAAAAAAGAATTGTCCATCTAGAGGTCTACTAACCCCCACAGTGAGAAAGCTGTTAGCAGCATTAGCAAAGGCTTGCGGGCCAGAGGCGTAAGTGTAATACTAGTCCCTCTTCTCTAGTCTGAAGTTTCAATTGTTGGCAGATCACTTCCTTAAATACACTTACTCACAGTACACTCATTTATAAAACAAGGTTGAGGGGCATGATCACTGCTTTCCTCGACAACATGGCCCCCTGTGTCAGAAACCGTCAGCTTCAATTGCCAGCTACAAAGGAAGAACACCCATTCTGAAGTTTGTACAGAATGGCTACTTATCATGATTGTTCATTTAAAATAACGCTTTCCTTTGAACATTTTTTTAAGAATTAAAAAGCTATAATGCTAGTCTTTGAGCATGTATTGGGAGGGAAATGACATAGAAGAGTTAGCCAAAGTACATTATAGATGGATTTCAGGCCATCAGAACAAGCGTCTATTCCAGGAGCTAATCACTTACAGAACAGAGGAACCCCGATCCTGGGGTAGTATCCAGTCCCAGCAGAAGTCTGGTGATAGAAATCATATAATCCTTCACAAATGACTGCAATATAAACAAAACATCTACTTACGCATCTGAAATGTGTAGAACAGCTATGGGGGCATACCGTGTCACTTCTAAAAGGTTCTGCCTCGTGATACATCATTAAGCCTCCATAAAAAAGGAAATAAAAATCTGTCTTGTCAGTGTCCTAAATGCACACGTACAGGAGATAGGGGAAGTAATTATTCTCTAGAATATCCCAATCTGCATACATTTTATGCATGCTCCTAGACATAATAAAAACATTTTTAGATTTTAATAACAAAAACACAGGGTTGGTATAAAATAGAGAAGATTATAAAAACTTGAAAGAACTAAACTTTGCAGTGAAATATTTCAACAAGTGTTTTCGGCTTAAGCTCTATGCTAGTAGAATAAATTTCTAATATTTAAGTAAATCTAAATATTAATCAATTAATAGTTTAGTATGCAATATCATTATTAGTCTATTTTATAGCACAATATATATTTTATAATGTGTTGACAAATGAGATATATTTTGACATGTTGCTAAAGCACTACTCATTAGGGTATTAACGACACTTCCAATTTCTTCAATTTAGTCTTAGCTCAGAGTGAAAAGAAAAACTTTAAAGTGATACAAGCACATTTTACCATAGCATGTAACAGTTAGTTAATAAATTGTATGAAATGACTGCCTTTGGCTTGATCTTGAAGTGTTAAAAAACGAAAAATGTAAATAGCAATCTAGTTACTTTGCATAGGAAAGACTTTTAAAAAGTTATAATGCTTTTTAAATAAATCTGCCAGACTATTTCCTTAATTACTAGTTTATTTTACCAACAGCTGGTATCAGAAAACTAAACTTTTGCATCTAGAGGAGGACATATGAACACACAACCCTTCCCTTTATTCAGACCAAGTAATGGCATTTTGGTTTTCAAAGTGTATTAGTCTCCTAGTAGTTTGGACATGAACATATAGGGGGCCACCAAGAAAAACTGTGACATGCACATTTAGAGAATAGTGTTTAACTTCATTTGTAACTCCGGGTGTGCTATGAAAGAGAGATTTTTAAACAAATCCTTGGGCACTGAAGACTATTATTTTCCAAAATGAAAAATGGAAAGTACTCCTGAAAGAGAAAGTAAACTAAAGATTTGGCAAATGACTATTATAAATTATTTTAGAGTCAGATGTGGTAATATAGCTGATTTGTGTGCTGTAATGTCACCAACACATTCCTTGTCCAGAGGTCATTTGTTCTGTAGGTTCATCATGGCATAGACAAAAGGTAAGAGAGAGCCAAAACCATGTGGACAGCCTCGTGTGCATTAAATCTCCCGGAATTCAGTCATGAAAGAATCTTTTCAGTTTCGCTTAGGAGCTGTTTAATTTTATTTTAGATAATACTTATTTTTTATGAACTGGTTTTCCAGCTTTCCAAAAATATTAATCAAAAATTGTTAAAAATATAAAAGTGACCTGTGTTTCAAGTGGGAAGGAGAAAAGAGAATATGGAGAAGATACAACAAAGAAAAACAATCGTCCAATAAGTTAAAAAAAAAAAAAAGAAGAAAAAGGAAGAAGAGGAGGAGAAGGAGGAGGAGGAGAAGGAGATGAAGGAGAAAGAAGAAGAAGAAGAAAGAAGGAGAAGGAGAAGGAGGAGCAGAATCATAAGAAACTCAGACATTACGCAGGATGGGATCATGTATGACAGGTCATGGTCAGGAGTAATCTCATCAGGTGTCCGTCGCCTGAAGATGAGAATTCGCACTGACCACTGGGTAGTTTCTGTCTCTGAGTCTGTCTCATCTACACTTGGAGAGTGATAATTCTGCCTACATCAGAGTTTGCCTCGGGGAAGCAAACCCACTGATGTATAGGATAGAATTATGTTAATAATAAATCACTACACAACGTAGTCATTCATAATCATTCTTGAACACATAATGCAAACATTTATCCCTAAGAAGATGGGCTCGGATGCTCATTAACTGAAACAATTAGGTGGCATGCGGTTTATTTTAAAAATATAAGAATGCTTACTATGTAATTTTAGGAAATATATATATAATTTCTAATATCTGTTTTAACCCGTCTTTTAACTCTTTACCCATCTGAAAAATGAACAGCAATGTATCTCATTTGATGTCAAGGGAAAGTAAATAGGCAGTTATGACTTTGAAAATTATTTTTCAAGTTCACTGTTTCTGCAATAGCTTTAGACAACACAGAACTTCTTGTATCCTATTGATAACAAATGGGAGATAAAAATGAAGAGAAAGAAATCATTGCTTTTCCGCTCCCCCAATCCCGACTTTACCGATCAGAATTGTGTGCCAGGTAATGGTGTTTGGGGTGGAAGCTGGGCCTCCTGCAGGGCCCATATAATGTGTCTCAAAACTCTGGGGTGAGCAGAAGGGTTTGTCCTTTGCTGGGTTCATTCTCGCACTCATCTGGCAAAAACAGATGGTTTGTGACCGGTGCCATTTCTAGAGGCACATTAGCCCAAAGACCAGTAGAAAAACTTTCACTATCTTTGGATTAGTTTATTCAGTCAAGCATCACAGAAGGGATACTTAAAATTATGTGATCCAGAGGTGAATAAGCACAACAAAATGTGTGAATGCTTCATTGGAGATGAAAGTTATCAAATAATTTACAGCCCTGTGAATAACTTTTTCTCTTCATGGAAATATTTAGACATTGTCTGATGACTTGAATCAGAGAATATGAACTATTACTGCTATTCAGTTTATGGTAGAATTAAAAAATATTAAAATATATTTGTGTAAAATAACATCTCCATGAATCTCTTAGCTATGATAAAAACGACAATGTTAACTTTGCCATTCCAAAACAAACTAACTGGTTCTTAGTCATCGTAAAATCATTTGTATATTTTTTCTAAAATAGGCAGTAATTAGCAGATGTTAAAATGTCCTCAGTTTATCAGTTTATTGGCATCAATTTTACATCTTATTTCAAAAAAATGCATATTATGGGAAAGACTGATTTTTTTTTATTTAGTCATTTTTTCTTAGCATTTTTTTCTAGCATTTTTTCTAGTCCAGTAATTTAGTAATACAGTTTCGTAATTTAGTCTAGTAACATAGTAATATGCAATGTGTATTAAAATGTCACAATAAACATTATAGGACACTGGTGCTCAAGAATGCCTAAAAATTAGTTCATAGATTATTCTGAAAAATAATGTTTTCTTACTAAACATCTCATAGGCATATTTATATCATTAAATATGTGAAATGAAAATACTGAGTTACTTCCAGAGCCAATTTTGAGTTAATGGCTCCATGGGAAACACTAAGTATTTATATAATGAAATGTAAGTGAGATATAAAATAGACGTTTTTAGAGAGAAAAAAGGAATACCGCATACCTGGTAAAGAAGAGTATCCAACATACTGATGCTAAACACCCTCCCAGCAGCAAAAGGCAGTCGGAACATGAAGGCCAAGTTAGAACCTCTCTCTCGTTCTTTCTGTTCAAAGATTGGAAATCGAAAAATGTGTGAGCATTCTATATTTTATGCTTTTCTACTCAGTTAAATTTTCCTGATGTCTGTTGAAGAAGATATTCTTATTATACAGTTCTTAGCTTTGAATGTGTCATTATTTCATTTAAAGTCGTATTTTTAATATGTCCCTTTCATTTTCATCGCCAAGATTTCTTAATTAAAATATCCAATAGCTAAGAAAGGTTAATCCTTTAGACAGTCAACGTTTATTTAGTTTTCATACCTGTTTCTGAAAAGGATTTCAGGTGATATAAGAAAAGGAACAAACACAATAAAATCATTTAATCAAACTTTAAAAGGACCCGAAAGCCACATGACTTGTTATAGCACCTAGAACATCTGTGTTGAACATTCTCATATGTTAGCACAACACAGCAGGTTGGAGACCTCCCATCCAGCCGTGCCTTCCAGCTTTGTGTCCTGAGTTTTCATTTCTCTGTGTGCCCTTTAAGTCATGCCAGCTACACCAGAGTGCAGCTAAGCTTCTTTAAATGAAAAGGAAGAGAGAGAGGAGAGAGAGAGAGGGTGGGGCGGGGGGAAAGAGGGAGAGAGCGGAGAGAGAAAAGGAAAAGAGAGAAATAAAGTGTGTGTGTGTGTGTGAGAGAGAGAGATGGTGTATGAGGGATTCCTTTGAAAAATTCCGTTGCTATTCTTTCCATAAATGAAGACATGAGAGCAAATATTTGTATAAGATTGGGAGGGCTTTCTTAGGAATGCAAGTGACCCTTGTACTTAGCAAATGATAACCTGAAAAATGCTTTCATTCATTGTCCCATTTCCTTTCCTGGGAAATACAGATCCAGTTAAGCAAAGAACAAACAGCCCTTCATCTCTGGGCAATGGCTGGAAGCTCCTGTTCCTAATGTAGCAAGTTTGGGGACACCCGGGGCAGCGGAGCCCCCGTCCACCTTTGACGAGGGAGCATTACTGAAGGAATGAGTGGGGAGATGAAGGCTACTTGTCATGATGATGGCATGACAGTGGCTAGACCCCTCAGCTCCCCTGGGAAAACGGGTAAGATTGGGGCTCGGTATGAGCCCTTCCAGGGAACAAAAGCAGTTTCTCCACCACATCTGCCGTGTCTGTCTGGTTAAGGAGAATGACCAGACTCTAAGAATATCCTTGCTTGAGATGTGCAGACAGTAAAAGGAACGGCAGGCCAGTGGCGTCCCCATTTCTGTCTGTGTCCACTTCGTCATAAAATGTTCCCTAATTTATTAGCGTAGGTGACAAGAATGCTTGCTTTGAACAGTCCATGTAGATGGTTTGGACATGACTAGAATTAGCTGCTTTTATTGCAGGGTTACTGGGTTTTCCTATGAAGTGGGGACCAAGTCTGTTTCCTAAGGTGTGGAGAGTATCTTGGATAGGACAAAGCCATGCAAGGCTGATGCCCATGCTATAGCAAGTAGCTGGAGTAAAGGGCTGAGACCCGTGATAATTAGAGGTGCAGCATCTGTTGGGGGCCTAGTGGGAAACAGGAAGTTTCCTGGGGTTCCACGTGGCTCCTCCACAGTCTTTTCCAGTTCCAGGTCGGGGGGCACATGCTGACCTCTGTCAGGTGGCTGAAGAAGGACATAATCCTCTCCTTGTTTAGTCCTCCAGCTAACAAGGCATCTGGGGCACACCACAAAGCATACTTTCATGTTTTTGCATTTTTCCTCATGTCTTAATTTTTTACCAACGTTTGTTGTTTGTGTTTAGTGTCAGGCTCAGCCGGAATAGAAATAAATAGGGAATGAATCTGTTCATATTTACATCCAGAGAGTAGTGGTGACTTGATGAAAGAGGGGAGTCTCAGGAGAGTCTCGCAGTGGTGACATACGTGTGCTGGAGGAGGGTGGGGGGGGGCGCAGTGGCAGGCACGGCCGGAATCAGAGGACAGGGGACACTGGGCAGATTTCAACATGTAGCAGAAAATATGGTATCAAATGCTGTTCAAAAATCAAGCAGGAGGAATACTGAGAAGAAGGAGCCATCATTTAGTAATTAGAACATGATTGCAAACCTGGCTGCTCTCTACTCTCTCAGTGGGCAGCCATCTATTCCTTGGCTTTCGGATGTATTCTCAACCTCCAGGCATGAATGTCAATCTGTGTACCTTTCTGTAAGCTAACTCTTAGGCTTTTACTGAAATGAATTTCTCCTCATGATGAAGAATCTTCTAACTCATTAATCAAAGTTACTAACTAGTCAATCAGAGACTGTTAACACCGCTCCCACATCAATTTGATGAAAGCACAAGGCCGATGATGTCACTTCTCCCAGGGCCTCGCTTAACTGCACTGTGTAAGTGCTTTTCTTCCATATGGGGGGAAAAAAGAATTAGAAATAACTAACACTTAATCTTACTATGTAATCTAGTTTGATTTTGGGGATACTATCATTTATCTACCTCTCTGTATCTCAAAAATAATAATAATAATAACATATAGACTAGAAGTTACATATTGGCAGCAAATAGTCCAGATTGAACTGCAGAGTTTTATTTGTCCTCCAGACATTTCCTGAAGTTTAATAAGTTTCCAGCATTTAACATAAAAGTCTGAATTTCTGATTTCTTTTCCTGATTTGGAAAATCTAATATCACAGGTCATGGCCACAACTGGTCAGAACTGAAAGTATCATCTCCCTTTTAGATTCATTCTTAAATTAAAAATTATAAATAAATCAAAGAAAAGCTGTGCACACTTTACTTATTTTTATCACCTCCTTGCACGGGCACGGTCCTGCGATTTCCACTTTGGAAGGTAAGACACATAGTCTGAAATGACTCAAGGAATGTGCTAGCACGTACCTGTGTAACTAGTAATTGGGGTGAATAGTGATTACATCAGAAGTAACAGTAAAGAAAAAACACATTTTAAAATGTATGTTAAAGAAAAAATTAGAAGCATGCTTTGAATTGACTATTCCCATGGCTTACAAAAAATTCTAATCAGTGCAATCAAGAAACATTTATCAATTAACTGTTACGTATCAGGCACTGAACCACGTTGACAAGATGCAAAGATAATTAACAGAAGGCTCCATTTTGCAGGTATCTGTAGTTTTACGGAGGAAACAGACTTTAAGGCAAACATGTACGAAGCCATGTGACGTGAGCTTCTATATAATGGGGGACTTCTATATAATGAGGTCTATATAATAGGGGACTGGGGGGGATGGTGTCTCGATGAAACGACATCAGAGTTGAGACTTAAAAAAGAACTTTGCCAAGCAATTAGGAGGCAGTCACACATGCCATGGGCACAATCTCATTACTTTTGAGAGATTTAAAGTACTTGTATTTTTTAAACTAGGATTTGGAGAAAAGCAGCCATTATTCTTTCTCATGCTTTCTATAAAACTTTAAAATAAATTAGGTATCTTTACTTTAAAAAATAAAGATGTGTTCTATACCATTTAATGTTATTCAAAAGCTGTAACTCATTAAACAGAACAATAATTTAAAAATAATCACATCAACCTAAGTCAACAATAATCTGCATGACTAAGAAAAACCTGAAAAATACAACAGCTTGTAAAATGCAGGGACCTCACGAACAAGAGATGAAGAAGAATCGGCAGAGAAACAGTTGGCAGTTCCCATTGGGGGAAATTTTGGAACTAAAAAGATTCGGAAATAAACTTGACACGAGAATTAAAGGAGAGAATCCACTCTGTTTGACTAGGTTATCCCTGGAGAAATTAGGTTTTGACTAGTCCTGAAAACCAAAGGTTGCCTTATTTTGTATTAAGCCTAAATATGATAATTTAAGAAATAGGCTTTAAGTAAAGAAGGCTATGAATTTAAATGTAATATTTAAATATCTAGTCCATGGAAGGTAAACAATGGATGCGTAAACCTTCTATTGCAAAGTATGATGACATAGAGGGCTGTGATAAAAATTATGTTGTGGTTTTGGAAGATGAAAGCAGTTCAAATGAATGACTCATTGATGAGTCTAGACTATTGTTTTTTGGTTTCATGCTATTTCCAAAAGACTGTTCCATATGTTGCCTTGTTAGCATAATGTCAGGTATGATTGAAAGGTGTGAGTAACAAAAGGCACTCCTATCATTCAGGAAATTCCAAGGGTCTTTGAAGCTCTGTGTCAGGAACTAAGGGCAAAGACCAAATATGTTTTTCTTATTATACCACACTAGTCATCTCACATTTTTATTACTTTGCTTCTTACATCAGTGTGTAATTACCAGATTCCTAAAGTGTAATTATGATCACTAGAGAATGGTGATAGTTCAAAAGCAATTTTAAAGAAGCGGTCTTGCAGAAAATTGTGCCCTAAGTATGAATAAAAGGCTTTTTTTTTATGAAATGCATCAACTCAAGAGAAGCGAAATAAGTCTTGAGAGGGAAATCAAATGGAAATTTCTCTTTTTTCTATTAGTGTCTTCTCTTCTCTGTTTCATTAAGACACGTCACATGTTCCATCTCTGCTTAGCTCTTGGACGGTTTCTGAAGCCTGCTACACCTGCTTCATTAGCAGGAGTGTCTGACCCATCGTGGCCAGCGGCCAACCAGGGAAGGATCGTTGAGAAAACAGTGACAGTAATGGGAATACCCAGGAGAAGAGGGATAACAAAACAAAACAAAACAACTCAGCCACAAAAGAGGACAAGAAAAGAAAGCTCAAATGAGAAGGAGAATGCAAGCGAAAGCCCTGATGTTCAGGAAATGTTTTGATCGATTTTATAAATTCGAAGAAAATGGTGTGATCGATGGCGTTGTGAAAATCATGTGAACAAAGTCACTTCAAAATGGAGTCAGAGCTGCCATCCCAGAGCAATTGCCTTGCATGTCCTACTCCTCAAAACTTTAGAAAACTGGGCAAAATAACCTTTGGACTGATCCTAAAGCACTACTGCATTCCAAACAACTGTTCGCCAAGATAACAAGAAAGTAGACGTTATCACTACAGACTGAAAATTAAAGACATGCTTTAGAATTAGCATCACTGTGTTAGCTTATCTGCACCCATAGAAAGCCCTTCCTTCTAGTCATGTAATCATTCCCCCTTCCCTTTCTCATAAACACCCTTTGCCTTCACCCCCTAATCAGAGCACTATTTGGGTGTCTGCCTGAATCAGTGCTTCCCGTCTAGCTGTTGTTTTTATTAATCTCAAACAAACACTTGTTGCCTCTGACTTTGGCCTTTCATTTTTAGGTTAACTCTAGTTACTGGCTTTGCTTGTGGGTTCAGCCAGTTTATCCCCATTTGCCACCCTGTCCACGTTGGTAGAGCCATGTGACCTCCTGGAAGTCTTCTGTCCAGCACGGTCATGGCTTTAAATGTCTTTATTGCGTGGACTTGATAGCAATATTATCTTGCAAAAAATGTATTGAACATGTCTTTAAGTCAGTCTCTTTATTCGGAAGCAGTACCTAACAACAATCCAACTGTGACTATGGGAACTGTGAGCAGTGGTAAGACTCTACTCAGGACGTACGCAACCGGCTCTGAAGATAGAATTGAATAGACAGGGGTACAGAAATGACAGTTCTATATTAACAATTAACAATTGGTCTCCCAAGAATTAGGGCAGGGTTTGGCATCATAGATAATCAAAATTAAATTAAGTGAAAGAAAGAAAGAGCCAAAAAAAATGGAAAGCGTCATTATTTCTGTCTCACATATTGTCACAAACAATGAAGATGGCACAATTTAACAAATGATCACATGTGTGAGATTGCATCTTACTTTTTTCTCTCCCACCAAATTCTCCCAATAGACTAGCATTGACTACATGCTGCATACAGAGACCATTTTCTCCCACACTCAGCTTGGACACACCACACCCTTCAGTCCAGATGACTTTGCAGTTCCACCTGCTCCATGAGCATTATTTTGTTCCTTTCTCTATCCTAAAGGCGTCCCTGCTTTGAAAGACCCGTATTAAATAAAATTTCCACTTCTCAGTAAACACTGACTTTGCTTTCCTGCCTCTGAGACATGGCTAAGGCTCACCTGAGGTGACAGTCTTCCTTCCTAGGTAGGCAAGAAACTCAGTTTTGTCTCAGATTGTGTTGGTGATATTTGGGACGCTAACTTTCAACAAAGCCTAGAACTTATTCTAAGGCCATAAGGATTTCTGAAAACTGCAAAGCCCTATATAAATATAGACTTCTTAACATAGCACTTTTGATATTATCAATAAAGTTGACATTATAAATGAGTATATACACTTTTCTTGCATTTAACTCTTTCATAAATTGTGCTGATAATTAATGATGACACAAGATATTTTCATTATGTTCACTTGTGATATAACTCATTCCAATCCATCAATGCACATTTAAAAATGTGAATATATATAAATTAAAATTTTATGTATATAAATTATATATACAATTAAGATTTTATATATAATTATATCTAATTTATATCGAATTAAGAATATATATAAATTAAGACATATATAAATATATATATAAACTAAGATTTTAGCCCCTAAACAGCAATTCAAAACAGCATTTTTATTTTTACCATAACATGGCATTTTTTTCTATAGATAGAAATTTCAGGTTATTCTTTCAAACCAAAATAGTTAAATACAACTTACCTTTTCCAGTTTTGAAAGAGCAAGAGAGTAACAGTCTTTGGCTCTGAATTGCATAAATCTCATGTTAGCTGGGTGAGTAAGCTCTGTGATAATACTGAGGCTGGAAAACAACCTGCATTTAAAAAAAAATTGCATTACACTAACAATACAGTATGGTGTATTTTTATAACCACATATTTATGAGTGAGTGATTCTTAGCCTTAGGCTTAAACCACATGCAATTGCAATAGCAGGCAGTGCCCCGAAAACTGTCCTGTATAATGCAGAAAAATGAGACACAATTTTCCAAAGATGATTTTAACCAACATTTTAGCACCATGCCAAAAATAAATTCATTAGCTTGGCTTTTGTTAGATGTTTTCTGTCTACAATTATGAAACAGCATAGAGGAGAAAGTCACAAAGCTGATTTAAGAAGTTACTCGGTTACTTTATGGCTAATATCGAAATGGAAATGTATAAGGCAAATAGCATATCTTGGCAAAAGTTTCACGTGATGCACTTGTCGTCCACCATGTGAGGTCTTTAACCTCCTGTGCCTCCGTTCTCAGAACAGGCTATTGTCGATGCCAAACCTGGCTACACTGAACTCCTGAGAAGAAGAAACGTTTAAATGAAATAGCATTGCATTGTAATGAATTGAGGCCCAAAGCTCAGCTGACACTGTTGTTCTAAAATGAGCCGAAAAATTTTCACAGGTCCCATAGCTTTGCATTTTCTTTCTTCCCATTTACCTCCTTCCCAAACACATGCACACACATGCACGCACACACATGCACACATACACATGCATACACACATGTACACGCACAGTTTTTTCCCCCAGAAAAAAGGAGCCAGGTAATACCATGGCAAATGCCTTTTTATTGCTGCTTTTGTTGTTCAGTGGATTTTAGCTGGTGTCTCTGTATCCTTCTTGGCAGCTCCCTGGGTTCAAGTAATTGGAGATTCTCTGAGGCAGCCACTAAGGGGATCAGCTTTGTTCTCCATACAGTGCGTCTTTAAACTCAGTTATGGCCACTTAAAATTCCTACCACTAGGCTGAACCCATCCCTTGAACTCAAGCAGTAGAACTGACTGAAAATATCCAGGATATAAATAGCCTGTTAGTGGCTCAAAAACAAATCAGCGTCTCCAGCTGATCTTACTCTCATTTTATGTTTGTTCCAGTAGTAAGGGCGCTGATTTGGGTGGCTTTAGAGCAAAACACTTCTTTTAAGATGGAGCCCAGTCTCTGAACTCCAGTTCTACCCTGGAGTTTGTAACTTCCCTCAGCTCTGACTCCCTAAGGCTGAGTGATAAGTGATGATTTGCCAGGACCCGGACCTTCCTCAGGGAGAGGGGGCCTGCCTGGGGCTTGACAGCCTGAAAGGGTCTGTTCCCAGCCTGTTCCCATACGTTCCCTGATTACCTGCCCCACCGGTCTGGCTCCACTGGGTGTTAACCAGCATCCCAGTTAAGACACTAAAAAATTCTTGAAAATACTCTTTCAGAGTGACCTGTGAAAATTGTATGCCCTGTGGTTACCTTAGTGGACAAATATTTGAGCCTTATCTAGTTAAAGCCATTGAAAAGTATGATATCATCAGATGTTTCATGAAATCCACTCTTTATAGGAAGAAATACAGCCATTATTATGTGGCTTTATCTCCATTTTGAGAGCAAATATTACCGTATATCTTGATCTGGGTGAGCTATAATACGTTTGATTGAAAGTATCAGCAAAACGGCAATCGGCACATAATTTCTTTTGCTGACTTTTTGTTACAGATATAATTTTACTTGCAGTTCATTAGTGTTTACAATAGCTCCATTACCTTGATTTGGTTAAGGAAACTCTAAATCTCACATTCTATAAAGGAGAGGTGTTGTGAAGCTTAGAGATCTGGATTGCGAAAGACAGCAGTCAGGTATACAGTAGGTACTGTTTCTCAGTTGTGGTCACATGACTGCTTTCGTAGTTCCCCCCACACACACACGCACACATTGCTATTTCTCCATGAAATGCACTTTCTTTCCTCCTCATTCTCTGTATTTTAACATTCCAACTATTATTTAAAGTTCTTCTCAACTCTAAATGAAGTGAAGTCTTAAAAAGGCTTAAAATCAGAATCGTTCTCTCCTCACTGTGATTTATATGAATTATTACACTGTCTCACACCAATCTCTGGTTGGTTTTATCCATGCCTAGGCTCTCCTATGAAATCCTGAGAGCGAAAAAGGCAGTTACTCTCTCAACAGAGGGTAATAGATTTATGCACCTTATATTTCATTAATTAATAAGTCATTGTCACAATAAATAATTTCTCATTCTTGTTTGTGTATTTGGGTTTAATAGATAAAATTTTGATGAAGAGAATGTTGCAGTTTAACTAGTTTATGTAGCGACACCATACAATCGTATTTTTTTAGGAGCTCTTTCTTCTCGCTCTAAAGTCACCCCAATGATAGTAAGTTTGATAAAGTAGAGTTCATTTTTTTCAGAAACTTTTGAAAAATAGAAGAGTGGCCTGATGGAAAAAAAATATCAATTGACTTTTGGGCCAGCACAACTCCATCTGCTAAGCTTAGGAAACACCACCATCTGCCAAATCTCATACCATCTGGAGGTTCCAGAAATATTTATTTAAGAAATATTTTAAAACAATGTAACTGGAAATTAATAAAGGAAACCTCAACTAAAATTAGGGTGGGAAAGTCCCATAGCTCACACCCTACAACTAGTAAATTACATCAAACAGGAAGAAGTGAAGAACACCAAACAGAAAGACCATGCCAATTACAACCTCAGTTAATTCAGTTAGACCCAACCGGAAGAGAAAGCTCTGCTCTCCAAGACATATAAAAAACTATGAAGTGAAATTTCTGCCTTTAAATTAGACTCTATGATCTAATAGAGGAAACTAAAAATATTCGTAAATTATAAGACTGTAAATAATTTTCTAAGGTTGATGAATGTGGCTGACTGTTCACAGATTAAGGAGACTCTAGTAAATGGATAGCTTATGAGAAACACCTAGAACACTGTTGAAATACAAGGCAAGATAAGGAATGTATGCCAAAAGACACAGCTGCAAACAAATGAAAGTTTATTTAATCTTTTGAGATTTTTTTTCATTTTCTTTGAGAAATACAGCTTTTAGCTTTCATATGTAATATTACTCGAACATTGGGTAAATTTGTGATTAGTTGATCATATCATCTTTTTCTAACACATTATATCAAATACAAGTATACACTTCTGTGATAGATATATTTGAGGTCTTAGTAAGAGGGAGTGATAATATGATTGACTGTATTTAAGTGACTTGTGGAGATGAAATTAGATAAGACAACAAAATGTATGACGTGCCTGCCCTGTTCTGTATAAATAAGCCTATACCATTTGTGTTATTTTAAACTGAGAACTTGACTGCGTTATCTAAGTCTGCCACCTAGTGAAAATCTAGAACTAGATAATACTTAAATAGTAAAACGTTTTATTGCAGAGTCTTTAATATCAATAAAGTATTACTTGTATTAAATTATAATGTTTTATATTTATAAATTTGGTTGTCTAATAGATTTCGTTGTATGTCGTTAAAATGCTAATACTTTAAATCTATTGCTGAGCCTTAATATGACCTACATACCTTTTGCATATAGGACATTTTAGAAATCAAATGGCATAAGTCCCTTTTCCCTCAGTACTAGGGTCCTAATAAAGCAATAATGTAATTGAAAAATGATATAGTTTGTTCTACTTAAAACTTTTCTACAATTAATTTATGTTCTGACTCAGTGATGTAAGAATAATTGCGGAGATGTGTAAAATATCTATGGAATAGTTCTCTGCCATTCTTAATTAGTTCAATAAATATTTTTGATATGCCCAGTTATGCTAACCCCAACATAAAGATGAAAAATAGACCATATACTTCATTTCACAGGCCACTAGGAGAATTCACACTGGCTGCAATTGTATATTAAAGAAAACCAAACAACCATAGACCCTATAAATTTGGAAAATGTTTCCAATACTTTAGTTTTTTTTAACTAAGCTAGTGTGTTACATTATAAATTATGATCTGTTGTGTGCCTGGGAAGGATATTTCTGAATAACAGGGTTTTACATAACAGATAGGCATATAGACACACTTAGATACATGAAACACTAGTTTTAGATTACAGGTAGTGTCAACACTAACACAAATATGAAGTGTTCGGTTTTGTTTGTGTCACCTAAATCATCTTCCTTAACCACTTCCAACACGGACACTCTTGCCTACTCAATGTGTAAGAATCAGTTCCCTTAGAGAGAGAGCCCTAGTCTTGAATCCTAACTGGTCTGTTATTCAGCCACTGTGATTGAATTTCTGGTTGCCTGGTGTTACTTGTAAGGGTCACTGGATCCTATCTCTGGAATGTTGTCATCTGCTTCTAGGGAATTTTGTGCAAGGTGGTGGATAGACAACCTGAAAGGACAATACTGGGGGTGGGGAGAAAGGAAATAGTGAGATCAGTGTCGGCTCATAGTAGGTACTCAGTAAATATCTGTGTAGGGTTTCAGCACAGGAGTGATTATAATGATTGATCTTGGAATTGAATCTGGGTAAGAAGGGAGGAAAAGCCCTCAGGTGACTATAGACAAATGGACAGTGAAAAAGTAGTAGAATCTGTGAACAGTAGGTTTCAACTTGGGACAAATAATGATGAAGAGTTGGAGGTATTTTAAGAAATAGGTGGAAATAAGTAGTGTACTCAGACAGTTGAATGAAACTGAGAATATGGGAGGTAAAATTATTGGTACTTCAAGGTAAAGGCTATGACCATGAGAAGAAGTGGCTAAGGGAAGATAATGAGAAGATCATTTATGTAGGGTTGTGGAAATCGTTAAGAATCGTGGAAGGGCAAGGTTGGCCCAGAGTCACAGTGAATCAAGAACTGAAATCTTCAAGAAACGTGAAGAGTGTCCCCAAGGATGGTAACTGATTACACCTACAAAATGAAACTCCTAAGTCTGCACAATGTTGGTCATTTATCTACATAGATGATACTTCCTGTGCCACAGAGACCTATTGTTGTCTTACTGTTTTGTCAGGTAAGACTAGCCTAATTTAGCATGCATAGATTAGCAACTCAACAACTACTTCACTGACAAAGTTTCATAGAATTTTTTTTCCTGAAAAAATTATGTACTTAGTGAACTAATGATACAGTCAGACCTCTCTATCACCAATTTCCACATCCATGGATTTAACCAACCTTGGATTGAAAATACTGGAAAAACAATGTTTCTTGTTGCTGACGTGTATGCTGTAGTTTGCACCTAAATGGTTGTATTTGTATTGAACATGCACAGACTTTTCTTCTTGTCGTTATTCTCTAAACAACACAGTGTAACAACTATTTACATAGCACTCACATTGTATTAAGTATTATAAGTAACCTAAACCTTAAAGTATACAGGAAGATACGCATAGGTTATATGCAGATACGGGGCCATTTTATATAAGGAACGTGAGTATTCGCAGATTTGGGTATCAGCAGAGATTCCTAGAACCAGTGTCCCAAGGATACCAAAGGAAGATTTTAATGACTTTATAGGCATGGAAAGGAGAACATAGAAGTAATTACTTTACAATTCGGGTATCGAATAGTTCTTTTGATATCTCTACTTGAAACAATTCAGTGTAGATGTATATACGCACATAAAAATTCCAGAATTTCTTAAATATTCTGCTGAAGATAGGTGATCTTAATAATTAAGGGATTCAGATTTATTCATCCGTTCATCATGCACTCTTTCAACATGTGATTGCCTCCTCACTCAGGTTCTTGGAAGGCCACCTTTGCACAGTCAGTTACCACATGCATAACTGTCTTTAGTTATTCTGGACAGTTAGTTTGTTTTAAAAGATGAATTAGAGTCTTTGTACCTCTCGGTAAGATAGGGATATGTTATTATCATGGAATCAAAGTAATTTATTCTGACAATATACAATAAAAGTCAAATCAATAGAAATTTCACCATAATAGAAATAAACTCACAGGAAGTTCAAAATTAAAATGGCGTGTTTAATCGAAAAGACCCAGGATATCCTCTCCTGTTAAAATTATAATTAGCTTTTGCTAAGCATGAAGTAAAAAAAAGTATGATTTGACTTTATTCATTGGCCATAAATCTCATCCTTCTGAATTAATTTTCTATCCTGCAATTTCCTTTTTCATTCTCTAGAGAGAAAAGAATTGCTTAGATATGCCATATTTTAAACATGTGCTATGCTCCCTTTAAATGTACTACTTAATATATTATAGCTCAGTAACTTGTTAGCTGAGTTCTGATGAACTGCCACATCAGAGTAACGTTAGAGGGTGTATTTCTCCTTCTGGAACAAGAGGTTCTTGTACAAGTTCCGTGTCAATTTTCCAGGTGCTGTGACAGATTCTTTTTATACCTGATTTCCCGTCCTTACATTAACACTGCAAAAGGGTTCATTAATTTCTGTATATTTCTTATAGATGAGGGAAATAATTTCAACAAGGTTAAGAAACACGTTTGAGGTCACAGAGTTACTGAGTGCCTGCTGGAACCTCAGGATGGAGGTTGTATCAGATGGAGTTCCTTCTGTGAGATTCCATGGCCAGTGGCTTTTTCTCCCTGCCACATGAACGTGATAATTATGCTACTAATGATCATAGCAGCTAACGTTCATTGAGTAATTGGAAACTACCAGACTCATATATTTTTAAATGTCAAACAGCCTGTGATTAAGACATTGAGGTTTAGAGAAGGAAAGTAATTCGCCAGAGGTCACAAAATAGTCATCGTCACATAGACTCACACTGAGGCTCTGTCTTCTAAATTCCGAACTCAAACAAATAATTATTCCCAGTATACGCTTTGCTACAATATGAAGCTCTGAGTTGGAGTGAGGGGAGATGACGACAGAGTTCAGGCTGTTTTATTTACTTTCGTAATGTCGTAGCTCAGTTATTTCCTTTAGACATTAGCAAAACTCCAAACACTGAAACAATTTTACATATTTATGTTTTAAAATGAATCAGGCCACTTGACACAGATATCTTGATTTATAGGTGATTTTGACTTTGCTTATAGCATGAACTTTCCTCTGATCAGGATTGTTCATATTTACCCAAAGTTGACCAACGTGGAAATTCCTATCTGCCTGAATTCAATCCAAGAAAGAGAGGAAAGCAGTCCGGAGAAGGTTGTGACTTGGCTCCTAACGTGGGTGAATTACCTGCTCATAGCCCGGCAACCTTTCATTCCGAGTTGCCCAGTATGTACATGCTTATCTTTGACCACTGCTGGGTATCCACCTGAAACTCGAACACGCAAGGTCCATCACAGATGATGGCTGGTACCGCACACAATGTTTTAGAATTTGTTCTTGTTGAACTATACAAGAAAACAGACTAATCATTCTATTCATTTTTAGAAGACTCACTGACCTGGTGTTAAGAATTTAACTTCACATTGCGCCAGTCATGCTTTAGGTGCTAAGTAAGTATTTGTTCTATGGTCAAAAGGATGAAGGTAATTTCAGGGTTAAGTGTCTCATGTTCGTTCCTTCTACAAAGAGTCAGAGTGAAGTATCTCACAGATGCTCGGCAGGAAGTAAATGACAGGGCAGCATTATTAAGACATGCACCTGAAAAACGGCTGCAAATGAGAGAGCAACGTTATCATGACATTTACCTGAACAGGGTCTGCACGTTTACAATCGTTTTGGCATCTGCCATGTAGTCTTCTTCGGCACTCATGGTGCTCTCTTTGTCCACAACCACCATATTGGCAGCAAAGGTCACTCCACACCTGAGTAAGTCATCTAGGCTTTGATAAAAATCAAGAGAAAAGGGGGCTTTCAGTAAATCACAGTAGCAGAATTGGTGCTCAAACTTGCTTAACCCCCGTGCTTGGACAGGTTGCCCTTGTAGGTGGCTTTCGCAGGGTGAGCAGGACCAGATGTTGTCGGAAATCACCATACGATACTCTCTACTGATATTAAATCAGTTGTGTTGGGGGCTCTTTACGTTTTATTATTTTTCAACTGTTTCAAGCATATGTGTTAGGAATCTTTAATAATATTTATTAATTATGTAAATAAAACATGGAAAACACCCATTTTTCAATCAAATAGAACAGGTTAGAACCTTGTTTGTAACAGCACACTATTTCAAAGACATGTTTACATTTTTTTGTCCCTACGGTGCTTTGGGTAAGAGTAGAAATGAATACTTATGTTAATTTAGATGGTCAAGCCTAATAAAGAAATATAAACTGGGAAATGTTTATTTTTAAATTTATATTCTTTCTTTGTGTAAAGCTACGTGCTACAGATAGGTCCTATACAGCCAAAAGAATGGAAAATATATAAATATCAGTGGTATTCAAGCCTACCATTCAGCCAGCCTAGTTTTTGAGCAAGTGACTGAATGAGCTGGTTTCTTTGGTTGCATTAAATAACTCTGCTAAACTAGGATACAAGTCCTTATGAATTATAAAAAAGTCAGTCTTTCCCCCTACTACTGATAAAAACTTGATCCAGCAATGAATTAAAAGAAAATGTTACCATTGGAGCTGAAACAAGGAAACCATTATCTTATTGTCTCTACTTCATAGAATTAGAAAAATAGAACTGAGTTGGATAAGAGACTCAACTTGAATGAGTGTGAGACTGTTCTAGGTACAGAGTTGATTGATGACAGCTAAGAAGAATTGGGCTAATTGATTTCCACAGCTTCTGATTTAAAACAAGAATTGTAAAATTTAAAGAACAGCAGTCCCTTCTAGATTCTCAAATTGAAGAGTCAGTTGCCTGAAGATCTTTTCCAAGTGCATGGTGATGGCTGAACTAACCATGTCACGTGAAAGGGAGTTGTTTTCTTTTTAAGGGAAGGCAGGAGGCAGGATTTCTTACTCTGTTATAAGGCGAGAGGGCATTACCAAAGCTCTTTGAGCCCAAAGTCCCTAGGAGTAGTCCAGAAAAAATATTGCGCTTGAATCAAGAACAACGTTCTGTGGCAGAGATTTTATGGCTAAAACTGTGGAAACGGAATGTTATTATGAATAAATTTCTTGTGGTGAAAGGGGCTAGGCCCAGAACATCCAATCAATATGACGACTGAGATTAAATCCCTGGGAACTCTTTACTTGGGCGTTCCCTTCATCTAGGATTTTCATCGTAATTGTTCTTAATCTATCACAATGTTGTTTTTTTTAAAGAACTAGGTGGACAAAGAATGTAACTTGGTCCCTTATGACCCATAAAGTTGATGTATATGTCATATTCCTTGAACCCACCTTATTGTAATTTTTAAATGACTTTCTCATATCACAGTTCTTACAATCTTTTTCCCCTAATTAAAAATAACTTCTCCGTTATAATCATCTGTATAGGACAAGGGAAAGATAAGGTGAAAGAAGGTAAGCTTGACTGTAAAATATATAGAGATAGAATTTCAATATGAAAGATGAATATTTCATCAGCCATAAATCACTGAATTGACAGCAATTCCACTATGAAAATACCTGTGCTAAACAGCTAATCCCCATACCTAAATGTGTCAGTTAATTCCATACTCAAAATATTGGCTGTTGTAGTGTACAAAAAACCTTGGCAAATGATTTTAGTAATTATTAAATGAGTTTTAATTTATAGAAAATACAAAAAAATGGAATGGCATTTATTAGCAATCTAGAAACTTTTTGTTCATCGCGTTTTAACTTTCAATTGTTGTTTTTACATTTATTTAATATTGCATTATATTCATTTTTTCCTTTTTTTATTAGAACTGTCGGTTTGTTCTTATAACTGTGTCTATCCTACTTTCTCCACACGATCCAACCTACAAAAAAATCTTCACCATGGTTGCTTTACACAGTCCCGCCACCAGATGGCTGCCTAAGAAAAAAGTCAGTCAAGGATGGAAAAAAGTTAACCGATAATCTACTTGGCAAGGCCTCCCTCTCTACCCTTTTCAAGGAGAACTAGAATGTGAATGTATGAGTGTGGGGAGTGTTTGTGTGTTCTAATTTATTGGAAGTGTTTTTATCGTTGTTGTTAAGGAAAATTCAAACAGAAGCCAAAGAAGACAGTGGTATGGAGAACCTCTGTGTATCAGTCACACAGCTTCAATAGTTATCAACTTGTAGTCAAACCTGTTTCATCTCTAACCCTAGGAATTTGATCATCTCAGTTCTTTTCCTCACCATAAATACTTTTATGGAAGTAGAATTCATTTCATAGTTTACATAGACAAAGATAGATGGGAGGTTTATTTTTTCCTTTAAATGTATTGTTTTTCTAATGAATTTTAGTTTGATAATACTTGTATTTCAGAGTAATATTACTAGTGATAAAATACAGGTTGATTTAACTTTCATGAATTTAAATAGTTTTAGTACATCTAACTACATTTTAGTTAGTTAGTATGACAACTGTTAATGTAAATTATATTAATGTAAAATGTTGGCTAAATATATGTTAGTCTGTTTGGGCTTCAGTATATCCACAGCCCATAAACATTTTCAAAGTTGTAAACTGGTTTTCAACATCTATAGGGTGAAATGTAGTTATGAAAGTTCTCAGTTGATAAAGTTAAGCATTTTATTTTGAAGGTTCTGGCTGACATTCTTTTTAGATACAAAATTAACATTTTATATCAAATTAGTTTTCTGATCTTTTCTATGTTTTTGTGTCACATTCATGCATATAAAATAATGTGTTTTTTAATACTAAAGCTTTGCACACATTTGACCTTTTAATTAACCATTATATTTTTAATTAGAAATTATAAACTCTGATATGTGTTCCTAGAATAAAATAAACTCTTAAGGAAATGCTCCAAATTATAAATGTGACTTAAAATGAGCATTTCTGAATTATTTGGAAGGTTTCCAGAAGTTATAATAATGATATCAATGCATCACGAGGTTAAACTTTTCAGTTTTCTCTACCATGATATCGAGAGGAACAACGGGATTGCTGTAAATGACACAAAATTGTAACAGCTTTAGAAACTAGACAAAATGGACAAAATTGGCATGCAGCAAAATTTGCTTTAATTCTACAATAGATTTCTGCTTAGGAAGTTTGAATACTAGATATGTAATACAAGAACATAAGCTCTACATGCAAAATACATATTTGCAGTACTAAAATGGCAAATTACACTCATCATGCAACACGGGGGCACAGCACAAGACAGACCACAGGACACCACGCTAGTTAGTGTGCCAAAGACTTTGTCACCTACTTGTCAATAGAGCCCACCATGTAGTAAACCATTGGAAACCAACAGATTGCATCCAGAAAATGCATATCTGGCCTAAGTAGCAGATGGGTTACAAAATGAAACACAATGTCACAACAGTTGGCAGTACTTGTAGGGAAAGGAGATAAGTCGACTTAGTTTGCATTTCCAAAACTAAACACCACTGACAAGATTAATTTTAGGTGCTTTTTTCTTAACATTAATTAGAAAATGGCATTTATCCTTGTTATGAATAATACAGTGCACTCAGAATTATAAAAACAAGTTGTATGTCTCCTTTCTAAATCAGAAACATTATGGCATTATGCTACGAAAACACTGAATTGATACATAAGCTTCATTATTATTTAATTACAACTAAAAAGTCTTATCCATGAGTTTAACAATTATTTATGCAGAGAAGGCCTTATAAAAGGAGGAACTAATAATTTTTTTCTTGGGTGACCCAAAGCATAGGGAACTGATTAGCCTACCTACTAAGAGCACGTCTCTCTAAGTAATATACGGAATTCCAACATGCCCCTTAATACAAGTATATCAACATATCAATATATATATACATATAGTATATATATATCCGTGCATTCTATGTATTATATAAAATTAAAATGAAACTAATTCACCTTTTAAATTATTGCTACTTAATATATTGTTGAGTAAATATTTATTATAACTGAAATCCTTACTTATATGCATATTTGAGGAAAGAATCATAAACCTGGAAGTTTCTTTAGAAATCACTTAATCTGTTATGTTTATTTTATGAAGTTATTCTTTCATGCATTTATTCACTCAGCACATATATGTATTCAAAACATTTTACATAATAGACATGTTAATATATTCAGGCATATGCAGAAGCTAATATTGTATTAACTTGTACTATAAGAGATATAGATTTCTTAGAACACATGGACAAAAGCACACAATTACAATATATATCTGAAAAAATAAACAATCGGTTGCACTCAAAAGGCAGAATTGGGAGTGATTTCACAGAGGTGATATTTAATTTGGATGTTAAAGGATGAGTAGGAGTTTGCCCAACAAAAGAGAAGGAGACGAAAAATCTAGGCAGAGGGAAATATGGCACCCCTGATATGCCAGCTGCTTGTCTCAGCTAGATGAAGTCTGTTCTTCCTTGGCTTATTCTCTCCCCATTGAACATCCTCTTATCCCTTTACACTCAAAAAAAAAAAAAAAAAAAAAAAAAAAACCACTGTGGCAACGTTTATTAAATTCCTCCCATCATTTTATGCCCCGTATTATTACATATTATAAACATACCTCAATTCATTTTTTAAATCCTGTTATTCCATATATAAGTTATGTTCACTTCTTTGCTATCAATTATTGATGTTACAAGTTATTTCCAGTATCTTGCTATTAACACATAATACTGGTATAGACATCTTTAGATGACTTTTCTTTCCTGGCATTAGTTTCTATCACTTACTCCAAGACATTCATAGAAGGGATATTAGTGAATCGCAGCTTATAAAATATGTTTATTGCTGGTGATTATGTTGTTTGCAACAAACATTGTAACAGTATACACTGCCAGTAGTCTTCTTTGATGGAGCCATCTAGTTCTCTTTCTGGGCACTGCCCTGCTTCTTCAAATCACAAGGACCACTCTAAGTGCTAACTCAAGACCCTCCACGTCTCTCTCTTTTCCATTTCTCATGAAATGGTTTTATCAGATGACTAGATGACCTTTCAGGTTGGGGTGGTAATCAAAATATTTAAAATCAGTGTGACAATAGACCAAACAGAACAGATGGCCAGCCAGTCAGGAGTTAGACCAGTTCTAATGAACCAGTATCAAGTCCAAGATGTTTTCCGGTGTGACTGGGTTTTATTTAATTACCACAGGAGACCTAGAAGACTTTTATTTGAAAACATTGTGGACACTTATTTTGATATATTAGGTGTGTAAATATTACGTTTAATTTACATTTTAAAGTCCCATACGGATGACATCTGTTATTATTTATGTCTGTTATGTTGATTTAATTGGTTCTTCAACTAAATTTCCTAAATAGCCATGTAGAATATTATTTTCAGCAATGCACGTGTGAATTTAAAATAAAGTCTAACCCCACTAAGTTAATGAATAATTGTGTACAACTATTAATGTACAAATTCTTATAACATGGAAGTATTTTAAAGAATTACACATCTTATTTTTTTTTGTAATATTGTGGATAGATTGCAAAATACTAGTCACTGTAAGGCAACAGGCACCTCATTGTTTAAAAAAAAAAAAAAAAAGATTGCATAAAACTTCCTGGAACATTATGTATTTGTATTTAGCTTTTGTTTCCTCATTCTTGACCAAAGGAACAGAGGGCAACTAATAAAAACGTTAGATACCACTTGCAGGAAGTACACAGAAAGCTAATAGATTTTACAGCACGCAGTCATCCTAACTCTTTGAAAGAAAATCAAACCCCACAAAAATCATCTAATAGTCAACAGCATGTGAATAGTTGGATTGCAAAATGTAAGTCATTAGGAAAGCAAAGGAAATTTTTACTGCAAGGTAATCCACAGTTAAAATATTATTCTTGTTTCTACAAAGAATTGACAAACAATATTTTTTGCATATATCAAGAACTTGTAAGTTAGGTAAGATCATATAGATGAAAAGAATAATGAACTCTGAATTGCGTAGATGGCTCTAATTCTAGAATTGACCTAGGCTTGCGATTGGCAAGCTCAGTCTTCTAGGACTGAGCCCTTAATCTATGGGATCTGATGCTGTCCCCAGGTAGGGGGTCAGGACTGGGTTAAATATTGGTGCCCCAAGAATTGCTTCTTGGAGGTGTGGAGAGCCACACACTCCAACACAATTGAAATTGGGTTGGAACCCACTTAGGAGATTTACGGATCAGGACAAGAAATGTTAATCTTGTACAACTGGGGAAAGGACTGCTTTTACCCTTTGTTTTACCACTGAGATCCTATAAGCACAGTTCCACTTCCACTTTGAGCCTCTTCCTATCTTCCTCTCTGCATTCTGGGCTTGAGTTGATCCACTTTGCTCCAAGCCATACAAGATGGCATATTCTAAGGCAGTGAGCTTGCCAATGTCCCTGTCTTAGATTCTATCTCTAAGGTAGTGGACACAACAAATGCAAAAAGAGTGAAAACCTACCACCTTCACATAGTTAATTGAGCATGTCTTGGATGCCAGTTGAACCAGTCCCTTGGAGCTTCTGACCAGAGAAGGTCCAGAATAAGGGATATATGCAAAGGCCCAGGTGATTTTCAACCACTCTGTTGCCGTAGCCATCCTGGAACCCAAAACTTACTCTCCTAAGATTTGTTTTATTAAGCTTTTATTTCTTCTGACATTGGGTTCCGGCGACTGCTTCTCCACACCTAAGCTAAAGTTACCCCACCTTCCCTTGGATGCCAAAACAATCACTGAATCACGACATCTGAAAATTCCTCAACTGAAATCTCTAGAGGTGTGCTCAGTTTTTAGAATCGATTGCCATTGTGATAATGATGCCTAGAAAGATTCATCAGTGAATATTTTGATATTGGTATGTTTAGAATAAACAATGCCATGAAGTTATAATATACTGGGGAAATAGCTCTGTTCTAAGAGATTTATTCTGATACATTTTAAGACAGAGACAAGGCAACAGGTTTTGACCTCATATAGTTTTATCTTGAAATTCACAGCAATTGAAGAGGAGAGTTGGAAGACCTTGAAATATGGTCTTGACCTAAGGACCATCTGCTCCTAATTTCCAGTCACAGAGAGGAATGTTATAATTTTAAGATACAATGGATTTGACCATAGCACTCAGTGACCTATATTATATTTGCATAAGAATTTTGAAATGCTTAAGTAGTCTAATTTCACAAGAGTCTATGAATCCAACGTTTTCAAAATTAATGAACATGGTAAATCATTAATTATTCATGTCATATTATAAAATATATATTTTAACCGTGGAAGAACTATAATCATTTATGATGATGCATCGTGGTTCAACATACAAAGATGGATCGTTAATATGCTTCTCTGATAATTAACGGTTCTTTAGAAAGACAACCAGAAGTATCCAGTTTTGGCAGAGATTTTCCGGGCTAGTTGATTGATTTAAGGAAAACAACTGTAATTATTTCAGTGGCAGGCTTCCCACTGTTATTGAGCAATGACCACTTACAAAATAGTTTTAAGAGAGAAGCTCAGGATATTTCAGTGATGTTTTAAGTAGTAGTTGTGAAATACAACTATAGACAATGACTGTTTTGTCCCATAGCACGGAATCTGTCTCCCAGTGGATCATGTGCCATAATGTATCTGATTTAAAATATTCTAAGCAAATGAAAAGAAATTATTTTTGACATAGTACTAAAAACTCTTTGTCTCATTTGTGTATTTGAAACATACTTACGGGTTATCCAACAGCAGTACAATGGGATTGAGTTCTTTCTTTGGTCTATAATATGCCCTGAGAGGAACGATAAAATTATACAATCCATTTCCAGCTGTTTCAGCTGCAACTATAATTAGTTTATTTTTGAATCCATAGGCTTTTGCGTCCTCATAGTAGTTATGCTGGCAACTCTAGAGAAGAAAAAATATACAAAGAAATGCCATTTTTATACTCCACTAGCATTTGGTGAAATAATGTAGGGTATATGGATATGTAAAGTTAATCTAACTTAGTAAATCCTTTAGTTTCTAACAACTTTGAAAATAGTTCCATTTTCTATGCCCAGTTCTCCAGCCTGCTTTAGGAAATGGAGATATACATGAATAAGACAACTGAATTACAGTTATGCAGTTTGATGTGAGGAAGAAAAAAGTCAGTAATACGTGTGTACACATATTAAACTTGTAAATTAAACTTGTTGCTAGATGCCATCTGGATATCTGTACTGTAAAATGATCATAATGTGTATGTATATGAAAGCATCATGATATGCACCTTAAATATATACAATTTTTACTTGTCAATCATATTTCAAAAAATGATCTACCTCTGACTTCCATTTACCGAAGTATAGTAATATTATGATTAAATAAACTTGGAACATTCCCAGTACTGAATACCTAAAAGGATAGGTCCAAAAAGGGATCTGTTGTTGTTAGGGGAAAAAAAAGCAAAAACAAATAAACCCTAATTGTCTAAATGTGTACGTGAGCGGGCAAGATAATGATACAAGTACTCTAAAAGTAAAATACTAATAGTAGCAACAAAAACAATAACAGCACATCACGAAGGTCACTCACAGAGAGGTTGTGGAAGGGTGACAGGTTCATTTCGGGGCTATTAAGAACTTCAATATTGATGACATAAAATGAGGGAAAACAGCTAATTTGGGAGACTAAGAAGTAGCTCAATTAGGAAGGAAAAATCAAGGAAAGAAGAGGGAATCTAGTGTTGGAAAACCTTGACCAGGAAGCAGCCAGCTGACACTGATGCAAAATGGAGTGGGCAGCAATGACCCCAAGTCACACACTTCCTAGATGCAGTGGGATTGACTGCACAATCCCACCCCCTCATGGCTGAGTGAGCGCTTGTTACATCATTTGCATAGCTGACCAGCACGCCCAGCCAGCCTGATGCTACCTAAGGACTGGATAATCCCAGGGTGTGACTAGTCTGCACCACTCAGCACCTCCTCCTGCATGACACAGAGATAGGTCACAGCCTTGGGGCTTTAAAGAATCCTTGAATGCCCCTCCAGCAGTGCTCATCTCCAAAACATTAGGCTTTCAGTTATTATCAGACTACCTATTTGGCCAGAAATCATTTCCACTCTCTGCCTCCCAATATTTTTTTTTTTTCTCTTTCATTCTGTGTTTACAAAGTTAAATGCCACCAGAAGTGAATCGAGGTTTTGTGGGGCCTAAAGTTTGTATCATTTTGGAAATCCTCTTTAAGGAAAAATAGCAAAAATAGTGTGAATGTAAAATCAGTCACAGCGTCTCGGAAGGGGCCAATGCAGGTGAATAGGTCCTGCAGCTTACAATGTATTCATGTTGCCAAAAATGCACAGCAAGCCCGAGTATGAAATGCTGCAGGACAGTAAAGTAAAGGCTGAAAAGGAAATAAGGTGCTGAGAGATGGACCGTCCAAGGTCCACACAGCCACTTCCAGAAGAAAAAGGCAGGCCGGTTGCCATGTTCTGTCAGTCTTCCAAAGAGGGACAGCAGCAGCCAGGAGTCATAATGCTCTTCATATGAAAAACAATAGCAAGAATATTAACAAAATGTGTTTGGGGCCTACACATTCTCGAGGTTCCTGGCACTGTGTTAAGCTTTTGACATGTACCAATTTATGTCATTCTCACAAGGGCACTGTGGGGTTCATATTAAAATCACAACCATTTTACAGATGTGGACCGGAAATGTAGTGGTGAAGTTATTCGCCTAAATTTGCACAGGTCGTAAGGAAAGAGGTGGGATTTTTTTCTTTTACTCTAGCTAATTCCAAATTTAGAAAAAAGAAGAAATTCTTGTTTAGATTGGTGACATATTTTGACTTGTGGTGGTGGGATGTTAAGAACCTTTTTATTTGCTTTCCTATTCATCAGGAGAATAAATTCTGATATGGGTCAAACCCAATGGCCAGACCATGAAAGAGAGAAAAAGTCTTGCATTCTTAGAACCTTTCTGTTTGGGATGACTTCTCTGACATATCCAAATAGGAGACCAGACCTGTGGTAAAACCTTTAGAAAAGGAGATATTAAGCAGGTACTGATATAAGCTTGCAGTCTAGTCATTAGTAAATCCTTATGAATAATCTGACCATGTGATTCCGCATTGTGACTTCGACAGGAATGCCTGGTAACAAAAATAGTGCACGTTTGGCCAAAGCAATTTGCGGAAACTGGATGTTGAGAATCTGGCACCTGTTTTCCTCTTCGAAAACATGACTAACTGACTCACTGGGTACTTTTTGTAGAGAGGTAAAGCGTTTGGGTCATCTTAGTACAGTTAAAAAAGTAAAATTTCCCACTTTGTGAAACACATTTCCATTTGAAAAGATGATATTCTTTAAACATGTCATTCAGAATACCACACAAAATTAAAGATATGTAATTGCAAAATGCCATAATTTCTTTTCCCAGAGAAAAACGGTCACACATGTTTACCTTGTCTAGTCGTAAGCAGCAAAATGGCACTTTTTCATGAAGGAGATGACAAAAAGTGGGTGAACTTCCTATATATGGAGAGTAAGGTGGGTAGCCTTTAGCATATCTGTAAAACAATTAGAAATAATGAATTGCCTTGACTAGCACGTGCACAATTGGATGATTAAGTTACAGTCATGTTCCCCTGTAAGTTAGATGCAATGACTTTTTGGGTCGCGATTACATTTTGATAAGGAAATAGATTAGATGGGGGAAGGCGAATAGTGTCTGGAGACCAAATCTGGCCCATCACCTGGTTTTGTGAATTATAAAATGGTTTTTATAATATTAAAAGACTGGGGGGGGGGAATTAAAAGAAGAACACTATTTCATGAGACATGAAAATTATATAAAATTCAAATTGCAGTGTCCACAAGTACAGTTTTGTTGGAACACAGCCTTGCTCCTTCATTTTCTGTATTGTCTGTGAGTGCTTTCATGCTTCAGAAACAGTCTTGAGCAGTTGCAGAAAAGACCATGTGATCCAGAAAGTCTAAAATATTTCCTAGCTAGTTCTTTTCAAATAAAGCTTGCCAATCCTCAGCCTAAAAGATTTAGATAGATTTTTAAAAACAGCAGTGTTAATTTTTACAGGCCACATTTAAAGTAAAATGCATTTGTTATGATTCACTTTCTCAATGTTCATTAGTCATAAATGTATAACTGAAAATGAGTAAATATGTAGTCAATCATTCGGTTAACTCTCCACCACAAAGAGTATTTGCTAGAAGCATGCTTAAAATATTATCAAGAATATGTAGTTTGCTGACATAAAAATGGCCACCTGCACATTTTGGCTGTCCTCATTTTTAAAAAGAAACTATCAAAAAGCAGCAGCATGAATGAAAATTAAGAAATGAAAGAAAATCTTTCCGTTTTTCTGGAAATAAAAAAATATCTCTCCCTGTCAACCTTTTGAGAAGTACACGTAAAGAATTGCAATCACACCTTACCACACCATTTCTAGAAATATATCGGTGGTCAAACCTCTGCTTGTTGCTATCAAATAGCTCATAAATATACCTGAGTGCTATTGATTTCTTAGAGAGTAGACTGTGTTTTGTGGGTATAGCAACACTCCTTGTAATAAATGTTTAAAAAGTGTGAAGGATTAAAAGAAGGATCTTTCTAAGTTTCAACGCTATTTCAGTTCACTGTAGTTCAACTCAACATTAATGGAACATCCATTATATGAAAAATATTGGGAGCAGTGCTACCTAGTGCTACAGCTACCAGTAATTAATATCATTGAATGCTTACTCTGTACAAAAGCATTGTCCTAAGCACGTTTTCTTTATCACCTCAATTAATCTTCATGTGACCGTTATGAGGCAACACTTACACTTGGTTTGCAGATGAAGACATTATGGATCAGATTGTATAATCACGGTCATTTGCACAAAAGCCCTAGCAGGTGGACCTGCTCTGGGAAACACATCCTTTCAGACTCAGTAGTCAAGGCTGTGGACCACTATGCTTTGCTCAAGAAACAAAAATATAATAATAATATGTGGCTACGACAAGTAAACCAACTCCACTGAAGACTAAACTGTGATTAATAGCATGTCGAGTGGTACAATTTACTATGGAAGCTTAGTCGAGAGAACCAGTACGTTTATTCGTTCAAAATGTTATTGGTGTTTACAGTATGAAAAACCCTGCTGAATACCGGAAGTGTAATGGAGGAAGCTATGATACACGTTACTGAATAACTGATGGAATATCAGTAAAGACATGGAATAAAATAAATTAAAGGTAGAAGGTACAATATAACCCAAACCTACAATTACCAAAATGCAGTTTATATCATGGAAATACTGATTTATGTAGTTTTTTTTCTTTAAGGATAAAAGATAATTTAGAGGAAGCCTACAAATATATGTTGAAGTCAGAAATTTGAGGGCTTAGAATAAGCCTTTATAGTGAAGAGAGAGACTGGTGTAGGAAGGCTGGTTTGGTAGAAATACGGAGGATTGCCTCTAGGATACCCAGAAGGTTATGGACATTACTTCCCATGACACGCACAAATGCCAGTACATCTTACAGCTTCGAGGGTCTACACATACTCTAAGTTGGAGGACATTTTTTCATCTGGTGTGGTTTCATCTTCTGATTGATCACTTAGAAGGTCACATGTTTGAATGGAGGACGTGTCTGCAACCTCTAACACAGGAGCTATGCTGGGTCTTCTGATTTCTTTGATTCCCTCTGTAGGAAGAGACAGGGTAGGGCCACTTGCTGATCGACAGCTTGTGTCTTGCAAGTCGATAGCGACAGTGCCTAAAACAATGAAACATGAACATCCGTCAAAGCATGTGCCACAGTTATTACATAATCGATCATTTAATGAACAAAGTAAAATGAGAGACAATCAGTCTGACCAGGATATATATTACTGTTTATCCTCGAATCTCAAAGGTTATTTATTTCTTTTTCATGTGGGCATTTTTGCCATGTGAAAAAAAAAAAATCTATAGCACAAAACATAAGATTTCTGAAATTCTGAAATACTTAGGGATTTAAAGTTAAAAACTACCTTTTTTTCAAGTCACATTTATTTAAAATTAACAAAAAAATTATTGGCCATTTCTGTTTTTGTTTTCCTCATTATATCGCCCCCCCGCCCCGACCCTGCCATTTTGCTGACTTATCTTTTTGATCTGCGACCACTTTTTATATTAAAACCATTAATATTTTATATTTATTCAACAAATATTTATTGAGTACCTACTAAGTGGCAAGCGCTATTCTAGGCATTTGGGACGTGCAGGGAACAAGATAGACCAGGTGTCTACACCTATGGATTTATCCTTAAAATAATGAAGTAGACAAATGAGAAAAACGTCTTTTTAGATCATGATAAATACCATACAGAAAATAAAACAGAAGGATGTGTTAAAGAACAGTGGGGCTGGGAGCAGGAGGAGGAAGGGGCTTTTCGCCAGGTGGGATGGAGGGCTCTTCTGAGGTCCAGACAATGGATTTTTGACTGGAAAGACAACTGCGAGCACACAAGCCATGGGAAAACCTTAAGGAAGTCAGAATAGCAAACCTACATGCTTAAGACCAACCACACTCAGGGTCACACCCTAGATTTTGTAATTATTACTTATTTCACATAATCCTTATTCCTGGCATCTCTTTCTCTGGCACTGACCTTCACCTCCTCTCTTTCCAGTTGGAATTATAATCAGTTAATTTACTACCATTTCAGTTTCCTTCAACCAACATGTCTTTCACTTGTTTCCCTAAACTAAGTTCCATAGTTCATCATTCTCCTCCCTCTCTTAAATGTACACCCAGTGACCATACTTCCTTGTACAACACCCAACAGCTATCATGCCATCTCTTTTCACTCTTGTGCAGCTTGCACTGGGTGGAAACATGAGGGCACAGTAAGGATTCAAGCCAGCCCCTGAAAATTCTGTTGAGAAATTTATCTGTGCAGATGGTAGTCCAGAGCGTGTGTGTGTGTGTGTGTGTATGTAAATGTGAAAAGACTCAGAGAGGCAGAGAAGAATGTACCAGTGTCTTTGAAAAAACAAACAAACAAGAATTTAGATAATGAGGATGAATTAAAATAAGGAATGAAGCTGTGAAAAGGAAAAAGAAATGGGTCCACAGCGTAAGCGAAGGTATTTATATTAATTAATAGGATGTTTTTTTCTTGTGACAGAAACTAAATGTTTGTAGGTTTGTAGGTAGTTTGGTGGCAAAATTTTAAGGAAATTTGTCTGGATCTTTTTTTTTTTTTTTTTAAATTAACATCTGTGTCATAGAAGCCATGTTCAATGGTGAGAATGAGATGGGAATGAAAGGAGAGTTTTAAGAAAAATAATAAATAATTGAAATAACCTGTTGATAACTGCATATAATACTTACAAAAGAAATAAAGATGTTTCAGGTGCTTATATTCTAATCAGAAATATAAAATAATTGTTGGTAGCTTTGAATTGGCTTAATTTCTTACCAATTTAACAGCTTAGAAATTTTGCTCTATATACTTGGTTACACCAAGTTTGTAATACACACAAGTATGTTCTAAATTTGACTTTGAGATTTTAATAAAAATTAAAGTATATTATTATTTTTTTAGAAAGAAGCAAATGGCATTTTCAAGTTGCTTGATACTTACCCATGCTGGCAATTATGCTATGTACAGGTAACCTAGAAGGTCCGTGATAAAATGACCTTGGCACATTGCTTTTTTTCTGCTGGTCTTCATTCTTAAATGCTGAATTCTCTTCTTTGGTAATATTAATATAAAAACATATATCTGTAGCATTCATAATGTAACGAGGACCTGGATTCAGTAAAATATTTTTATTATCCTCCCTCCTAACACCAATCAAGCAGACACCATACCTAAATATAAAAAAGAAAATAAAAGAGTTTAAGAATTGTAACTCAGCAAAGGTCTTAGTTTTGTTAAGTTTCCATATGTAAGGAAATCAGTAAACGATTATAAGGCAAAGGAAAAATAAAGCTCCAAATTAAAAATTTTAAAGATTCATAGTATCCTAATAGTTCAAGGCACTTGCTTTTTACAAGAAAACTGTCGTTAGTGTGTCGTGAAATCAATTTAATTGTAACATATATATGTACATATATGTGTGTGTGTGTGTGTATATATATATATATACATATATATGTGTATATATATATATATATATATGTATATATATGAAGAAGAATAGAAGAGAATAGAAAACATCAAAGTGCATACCATATAGTAAGGGTAATAATTTTTGGTAAAGTTTTTTGTGCATATACTGAGTCTTACCACAAAATGTATATCTTGCTTTGTTCACAAAAGGTAAAACAGTATTTCCTACATTAATCAAAAAAGTTTGAAAACCATTGGCCTAAAGGAGAGAAAGAAACTTACCCAAAGTCACAAGAGAAAGAATCAGGATCCCTAAATTTACTTTTGTTCTGTTTCTACTGTATTTGATTCACTCTAAGTTTTAGAAAAATATTCTTAAATAGTCTTGAATAGATATGCAGCTCAGTTAGGAGAAATAACAACCACTGAAGGTAACATACATTATTTTTAAAATTCTTATATATTTTTTCAGGATAGGCTCCAAAACCAAAATATCCTTAATATTTTTATTTCAATATGCTTACAGTATTACAAATAAATCAAACTTAATGTGATATATAGATGATATATTACAGAATTGTACACCTGAAACCTATATAACTTTACCAACCATTGACACCCCAATAAACTTTAATTAAAAGAATATTTTTGAAACATCATATTGAGAATTAAAGTGGAATACACTGGATATTGGATTAGTAGAATACACTAGATATATCACAAATCCTAAGATGTTATATATTTATAGTACTGATAATATATTATTTTTATGATAAACATATATTTTCATTTCTTAATTAAATACTGTTTTCAAGAAAAAGGGGGGAAATAATGCTCCTTGTGTGAATTAAAAGGAACTATCATTAATTTTTTTATATATTTTTCTGGCCAAAGGAAATCTTTAAAAATGTCTAGTTTTTATAAATGTTAATATCACTTTGTTTAAACTTTTAATCAACAATTTAAAATAAACCTCTACAAAGAAAATGAATTTTCACGTATTTGTGAAATCTTAATGGATGAAAATATATTTTAAAGATAATTTAAAAGTTACTAAAGCAAATATTTCTACCGAATTATACTTTGCACCTGACAGTCTTAAGTTGTGGAGACCATGCGGAAGGTCAGAGTTCAAATGTCTCAATAAGCATGTAAAAATGTCCAGTCTTGCAACTCACGAACACCAGTATGGGTTGCATTTTAGAAAACAATATTCAAAAGGTATGGTTGAGTCATATTTTCATTCCACCTTGGAAGCAGAAACATACTTTTTGTGTGCATGGAACGAGGCATATGTAAAACTCTTTCCTTCATATTCGGCAAAAAATGTACTTTCTTCCAAAGTAATATGGTAAACTTCATTCCCAGAGCACCTGCCGTACGTCTTCTGCCATTGTTCTGGTGATTGCTGGCCTTCCCTGCAACGAAAGCGCACACACACACACGGAGAAACACAGTGAGGGTGGCTGAAAGGACAGCTGGTGTTTCCCACCTGTAAGAACCCAGCACAGTTCAAAGAAGGATCTAGGTAGTGCTCTAAATGATGGTGTTATTTACAAATACAATCACTACGAACATTTTGAAACCAACACAATTTATAAGCTTGAGAAGTAGCAGATTCCTAGAAAGTAGATTTTCACACCCTAGTTAACAAAGGCATTGATACTGATCATGAGCCAGTGATACAGCATTTGATTTTCAGTCTCTGTTTATCCCTATCCAGTCATGCCCACTCTATATATATTCAACATGTTTTATAGTCTCAGTAATATGGCCCACTTTGTCTCATTTATAATACCTGTTTGGCCCCTGTAGCTGACTGATTCTGTTTTGTACTTAAAATTATCAATGTATACACATCAACTTATCAATTTTATTCCGTAGAAAATATACTCTTCATTTCTGTCTGCAACGTAGCAGTGGCTTCTTTTCACTTATGTTGCAGTTAAGAAGAGATACTTCTGGATAAATGTAAGGATCTCCAAAAGATATCCTCAGAAGTATTTTTTTAAAAAAAGAAGATATATTTATCACAGAAAGTGCACTTTCTTCTTTTCTGGAATGTTCTGCTCAGTGGCCTTGAAAATATATTTTAAAAATTCAACGTATGAAAAATTTGTTGTGAATACCCAATAGCTCGTTTTTCCCATTTTGTACAGTAAATTCCAATTACTTTCTCTGAATAAAGCTTATGAACTCTGTAAGTACAAGACATGAACATTCAAGAAGGAAAGTGATGAATATATAAAAATCAGAATATTTTATCATACTCTGTAGTTCTGAGTGGATAAAAGCAGAAACAATGTGATATCTACCGTATTTAGAGTTTAAAAAGCCATTTTAAACTCTGAGTTTTGTCTAAAGGATTATTAGGGAGGAAAGACATTTATAAACATTTTCACAGTGTCAATACATTTTTTTAAAACCATACATTTTCAAGGTGTATTTCACTTCATTTCCTCTTAAGAGGCCCTTGGAACCTCACTGCCTGATCTGAATCCCAAGTCTGCAATCTTGTGAGTTATTTAACTTCTCAGTGATTCTTTACCTCTTCTGTGAAAAATAGTTTCGGCCTCCTTGGGTTGGATAAAATGAGGTAATAGAATAAATCACTTGGCAGATGTTGGAATCACAGTAATCGCTCAATAAATGTTAGCTTCCACTATTGCTTGGCTGTTACACCTGCCTTGGTGCTGCGTTTTAGGGCTTTTTTCAACATGACTCGTCAACCTACTGAACAACAAAGCTCTTGAAACCGTTGCCCCTTCTTTTCTATAACGTTAATATATTTTTGGAAATAGGAAAATACAATGAAAACTTTCTGACTATTGGCTACATATGGTGATGCCTATTACTTCCTAAGATGATTGTTCCTGGTGGAGAAAATGTTCCCTTTGGCAAACAAAAGTAAAATTCTTGGTTATGTCCCGCTGCTTATCATGGGGGTACTTGGCAAAGACAGAGCCCATTAAAAAGACTGGAAATTAAAGAGAAGATGCTGGTAATTCATCAGGGCTTGTCTGAGATCCCAAAGGCAGCATGGGGTCAAATAATTGTCACACAAGGGTACAAAAGCAAGTCAAGAGAAGCAGGAATCTAATTCCAGGGGCTGCAGTGGGAATACAGTGTGGTAACTTGGAAGGGAATGGCATTATCATTACAAAGTCGTCCTAACCACGCTATACCTGCCTTTCCAGTTTCATCCATACTTCTCTCTTCCTTCTCTTGGGTGCCCCTGGAACAGGAAGTTCAGGGAAGGCTCTCTCATTAACAAAGCCTTTTCACAGTGATGCTTCTTCTACACCCTAAATTACTCATTCCTTGACCCACAGTTTGGTCATTACTTTCTCAGCTCTACAGTGTACTTTTTTCATAATACTGACACCAAATTGGATTAACTAACCCTTAATGCCCTGCTTCCCTGTGCAATCCACTCCATGAGGAAAGGGGTCAGGTCTTATTTGCCGCCATCTTTGAGACCTGACTTCCGTTTTGACACCAAGTAAGTGTTTAATAGATGTTCTGTTAAATGAACACAGAATAATCTAACAAGGTTCTTCATGCTCACTTACTAAATACCCCGCTTTTCTAATTATATGATACCTTCCTCTTTCACCAGAATCATTTTTCAGGTATAACAAGTTGCTTTCCCTATGATGAATGTGCAGTTAGAATTAGGAGGGGGGAAAAAATCACTGAGTTCCGTAATCATTAACGGGCATGAAATGAATTTACCGTCAGCCTCAGCAGCAGTGAAACCATAAAAGATACTAGGGACAAAAAGCACAGGATGGGGAGCTTAGTAGAAAATTATGAAAAGCCATTTAATGAAGTTTTAAAATGTGTTTACACAAGTCAAACGAACCTTTGGGGAATATAATAGGCCTGTGCATTCACTTACTATTAACTCAAAGTACCCTCCAACCTGCAAAATAGTGCAATCTGTAGTCTGTTTCCTACCTGTTTGAGGCTGCTGGGCTGTGTGATTGATAATGGAACGGTAATGACTTTCTGATATAGGCTTATGTCCACCTCTAGTTTCAAACTAACTGCCAGCTCCTGCTGTTTGTAAAGGTATTAGTGGAAAATGGAAAAAAAATAATAAGACTAGGACTGTGAAAATGAAATATTCTATTAAGAAAATAAATGAGGAACAGAACAATAGGATGTGCTTGTATTTGAAAGACATCTTTGAAATCTTTATTTTCCCCCAAAGGGCCGTGCTGTAGAATTCACACACCTAGTACCAGTCACGAGAGCCTTAGAGAAAATTCAGGGGGACAGTCTAGAAGGAAAAGAAGCTTGTGTCTGCTAGTCTGTGCATTTTAAATCCTAAACAAATGTCCCAGTGAGAAAAAATATTTGAAATTAAAAAAACAAAGAAAGGAAAGTGTAAGGAAAGGTTATAGAGAATTGCTTACAAGAAAGGAAGAAAAATGTCTAGTGAAGTAAATAGTATCAACATCCTCAAGACCTTGTAGCCTCAGCCACGCTCTGTCCAGTGTCCCATTCCTGTCCCTTAATAATGTGTTGGACAGATCCCGTTTCTTTCAAACCATGTTCAGTCATCAGAAAGCCCAGTCCCATCCAATTTGAGACTCTTACCAACTCAGGCTTGCTCTCCCTGGGATGTTGCTGTTCTCTGAAGTCACTTTAACTGATCATCAGTGTCCTCTAGGAGGTGTCGTGTAGAGACGTTTGAAACTTTGTGGGGCGTGAGATCGCTGGCAAGCAAGGAACCTTCTCCCACTCTCCCTCATCTCATTTCTTGGTGGTACACCCTACGTACAGCCTGTACTTTCTCGGGTTCCTCACTGGTAGACAACAGCCTTGGGTGGGGTGCCAGAAAGACAGCTCAAATCTTTTTAAGTTGTCATTGGGCCTTAGGAAACCCACGTGTGGGAGAGAAGGGTGACCTCTAGTTCTGCTGTCTCTCCAAGTCTTCTTCCCTCCATGTTCAAATAATCACAGAAAACTACATAGGCAGGTGTCTGACTGGGAAATGAGACACTAGTTCCCACTTTCCATAGACACCTCTATACTCCATGGGTAGTAGGTAATTCTTTTGTACTCCATCTCACATGCCTGGAGGTAGGTGCAAAAGCTCCCCAACCCTTTGCTCCTTTGCTGCTCTGTCTGCTCCGCCCTCCCCACCCTGCCATCTTCTCTTTCTATAGAAAGGTGAGGAGATTAGAAAATGGGATATTTCACTTTTCTTTCTCCTCAGTTTTGGATTACAGTCACCAATCCTGGCACAACATGAGAAGTCCCTCTCAATATAGAAAGAACGGGTTAAAAAAAAAAATGTATGTTTGTTCCATTCTGTTTATCGTCCCCAAGTTAGAAATATCATTTGTTCCAGTCAATTTTTGAATGGCGCATAAATCAATTTTGACAACTGATTTTATTTTCTTCAAATACAAGTTGCACATTCCTCGTTAATCACTGATTACACCTTCAAGGCAAATGGGTATTTATTGCCAGAGAGCAAATTAACTCACATAGCAGTTTCCTGTGCTTCAACACAATCAGCCAAGTGGAACGAAAACTGTTAGCTAATGAGTATGTACTTGGATCTGCTCTTTGCAGAAATGTGTTTAAATACAGGCCTCTAAATGCAGTAAAAGAAAAAAAAAGAAAAGAAAAGAAAGTCTTACATACTTTTGTTTTTAAAAGTTGCCTCGCATCAAATGTTCCCAGTAGGAGAAAAAAGGATTGAACTGGAATTCCCTGCTACAGATAGAGGAAGTTGAGGTCTTAGTATATTACGTACTCTGTTCTTACCTCAGGAATGTGTTCAGTAATGTAGTTTGCATTTAAAACATAACAGCATAAAACCTTATTCTAGTGACAGCTTCCTACTTTTTATAAATATGTACATTTTTGTAAAATTCATACTAATCAGTTCTAGAAAGTGACAGTTGATTTTTGCAGTCATGTTTTCTGTATGCATATAAGGATGACATAGCACTAACAGTAAATGCCAAGAATAGTGACCGTGATATTCTGAAACCTTCAAGGTTGTAAAAATACAATCATTAACAGGAATCCACCTCTTTTACAATATTATATACGTTGTCTTAAACACCGTGCATTGTAATTATGGGATTTATTTTGCTAGTACGTTTTGTTCTCTTCAATCCTAAATGACATAGTTGAATATACAATAAAGATCAGTATCAAATTCATTAAAATTAACATGGATTGGCAAATTAGTTTTTTGTATATATTTATTTTTATTCTCAAACTAAATTATCAGTGGGAATGAGGGTACCCCGCAACAAAAATCTTTGATATAAAATCCATTCTTCTTGTGGAATAAAAGACTTTGCATGTAACTAGATGGAAACGTTTGCCTGAGGAAAAGGATGTCATTTAGATTTATGCTAGAAGACTTAAATAAAATGATTTCCTTGTTGATACTCCATTTTAAAGAGGATAAGAAAATGTATTTATTATTTCATTATATTGATTATAAGTCAATTTTGAAAGTCTAAAAAAACTGATCTAAAGGTTTGAATCTAATTAAAATTAACATACTATTTAACTCCATATTCTGGTATTTCACCAATTTAATATTGGCTTAGTTTCATGTAGTTATTTACATTCTTTACAGGATGTCTTTCTGCAATGACTCACGAATTGCACTAATTCACAATAGTCTCAAACTTTTACTTTATTTAAAAAGTGAAATATTTAAATAGTATTACAATCTTCCCATACTACCAACATCAGGAATCTAATTAAACTGTAGGTCAAAGAAATGATGTAGACAAATTGTAGCCTGTGTCACTGGAGACTTAATTGTAACTTATGGGGAGAAAGCCTAGTAGAGGGTTTAGAATCTTCCAAAGCAGGTGCAGCTACAAAGGAAATAGCTAACACACAACCTCAAATGAGCTTTTATTCTTGCTAGTCTGCAGATAAAACTGACACACAAGTATCATCTTATCTAGAAAGAATAATGTCCAGGAATTCTAGGTAGGAGACGTAATAAAACACAAGGTGAAGATGTAGGCAGAGGCTTAGGCCTCCCTAGCCTTGAAAGGCAGAACGTTCCCAGCTTTTCAGGTCATTAGACATCTGAGCCCTAAGGTAAAAACAAGATAGAGGGTGGTAATCCGTTTTTTTACCACTAGGTGGAACCCAAAAGCTGTTTGCCATTCTCAGGATAAGAAGTAGAGAAATGCTACCAGATTTCCGGCATTGTTACTAGTGAACATAAACAATGGACACACTTTTGAAAGGACTCCATTTCGAGAAGAAATGAAGTAGAGCTCAAACCGTACGTTTGACAGGTTGGCTGTACATGACGGTGGCTAAGTTCACTAACCTTAAAGTCTGTCCGTCACAGTCTCCAATGTACCTTTCTGAAGTACTCACTTAATTCAAGAAGCTAGATAATTACCACATACAAAAAAAACACAAAAGAAAAATCCTAAAAGTCTGTGAAGACTTTTCATCTACTTTTTAAACTGTCAGGTGAAAAAATAAATTCATCTGTCAAAATGAAACTGTATTCTCAGCTCTTCAACGCTGTTATAAAATAAGTCATTCCAGTTATTTTAAACTGTTCCAAGTCGGCATTTAAAAAAATTTATAGCTAAAATCCCCTCTCTCAACACAAGCTGCTTTTCCCAAATAGCATACGCTTAGCTTCTGTTCCAGTCTCCATGCTCTGTCTGTCCCTTTAATTCAGAAGATCACAGTGAATTCTCCTGTTATGTCCTGTTACAAAAGTATATATATTTACATATAATGTATTTTCATAAGTGTATATTTATATATAATATAAGTATGTATTATATATTAAAGAAATATATATTTCTGTAGATTTATAACTTTAAATCTATAGAAATACGTTTATTTAAATATTAACAGAGATATAGGAGTTTCAGAAGCTACCCTTGTTGTCAGTTACACTTTATTATTTGAGGGGTTTTTTTATGCCCTTTTAAAATTATGTGTGCTTAGGAAGTCTCTCTTCTATCTCTCCATGTTATCATCTGACTGATTTTCAAGGTGGCAAAGTACTCTTACTGTAGCTAAAAGATGCTTTGTTGATAAAGTTAATCTACGCTCCAAATCCATACAGATGCCAGGTTTACATTGTGTCCTGGCCTGGACTGAGTAGCCGTCTTTTGCGATCACAATGTATTCTTGCTGCATTTCCCAAACTCCTAACACTGTGCCTGGCATTGTATGGGTGCCTGATTATCGCTTAGGAAATAAACGAATGGCCAAACCATAGCAATATTGTAACTCTATTAAGTGCTATTTTTAGCATATTACTTCATCCACAGCTTAAATTTTGACACCTCTCCCCCTAAAATTCTTCCAAATTCTGAGCTCAATTCAAAGTTTTCTGGTATCTCTTAATGACATGTATCAGACTTTATTACTGTATCATTGTAGGTATCATCTATGGACCCCCTTCCCTGAGGTAGGAGAGAAAACAGTCATCTCACAACTGAATCCCCACGCTCGGCAGTTCATGTAACCATACTGCTATTCTAAATTTTTCTTTGGAATTCTACTCCAGTGTCCACAGAACAAGTTTAGTAAAGTAAATAGGTAAGACAATGGAAGTGTTCACGCTTGTGGGGAGCTGGCTGTTGCACGTCCACTAAAAGACAAATTCGAAGAAAACAATTCAAAAGAAGAGAAAATATTTACACCAGGCAGGTGGCCAAGCATAACCTATGTGCCGGCAGAATTGGATCGGTTGGTTGGTAGGTGGCATGGCCAGATCCACTGACTAGCTACTTGCTTTGTAACTTCAAATACCATACTTGAAACTCTGTTCCCTAACTACAGAGTCTCTTGATTTCCCATTTTGTAAGATGAGGCTGTTGGCTGCCCTCTTCCCTCCCATACCTTCTCCCCACTTTGACTCTCAAGTGTTCTCTGCTGTGCAGTTACTTTTACATTGTTGACACTGTAAATATTTGCATTTTGTTCACTGGCTATAAAGAAGTCAATGGGTTCAGATTAAAAGTAGAAAACATGTTGTATACCTTAAACTTACATAATGCTACATGTCAGTTATATCTCAATAAAGCTGGGGAAAAGTAAAGAACCTGATTACATTATTGTGATTATTGCAACACAGTTCACTTAAGAGCTGAGTGGAGTGCTATCATTGTATTACCTCCTCTGTAGTTCCTTTAACTATTCAAGAGACAATATTAAAAAATTTCTCTTTACTTCCTGACCACCTATCGATCAGTATTATGACACATTTTAATTTTCTTTATTGGAGTTTGTTTTTAATTTTCTTGGAGTTTAAGATGGCCTTTGTTTTTCCAGCTGGAAGAGAAAAAAGATACCTTCTTTGCCATATCCCATTGTACTTGTTGCTCTGAATCTAGTCCAGCCTCTTGTTGAGATCTGACATCTGGCTTTTCATATCTTGGCCATAACTTTCAGGAACCTTTGGTTTTAGCTGTGGTGTAGACACGTGACCTGGGTTCCATCAGTCAGACACAAAAGCAGTTTATTTTGGAAGTGAGCTACATGAGAAACAGCCAGGCAAAGGACATACACTTTTGTGGTGGTAGGTGGCTGAAGAGGCACCATGGTTCTAGGAGTTGAAAGTTTGGAGGTGAACGTTCCTTATCCAGTTAGTTGTGTGTGTGATGGTGGGAACTGCTCAGGCAAGGTTCTTGTTCTGGGAGTAATTGATATTCTTTCATACGTCTCTTTACAATTAAACTAGTTAAGCGGATTTCCTTGTCAAAGTGAAGCCCCCTATTCAATACTGAGATCATGTTTTCCCCTTCTGCAAGTTTTCAAAAACTTTTCTTCACATTACTGCTGTGTAATTTGGTAATGCCGTGTCTCTACGTGTGGCTCTTTCTCATTTGTTCTCATTCGCAAGCAAGAGACACTGTCAGTTTAAAGACATGCATCGCCCTTCTTCTGCTACAGTTTCTTACATTCCATTTTCTCTGGAACTCCCACTACATCAGACATTCTTGCTCTGGGATTCTATATTCCATCTCTGCATTTTTTTTTAATCTGAACTCAAGATTTCTATGATGTTATCTTTCAAGGTTTTTATTGAATTTTAATTTCAGCGGTGACTGTTAATTTCACAATGTCTACCTTAGTTTCTGTTTCTCCAGCATAACTCCTATTCTTTTTGTGTCTTCCTCAGAATGATAATTGCAATTACTTTAAGCTAGTCTGGAGATGTATATTTTTTTAGTATGGCCTTTACTTTGAAGAGAGAATCCGATCCTCTAGAGTCATAACAAATATAAGTTAAATTTTCTGAACATTAAAAACTCTACAAACAAACAAACAAAAAGCCTCGATCTTGCCTTGAAAATCTAGCTAGTAGTATTCTTCTGGAGCAAAGTGGTAAGGGACTCTGACACTACATTTGGGTTCACTGAAAGTTCTGTGATTAATTAGCACTGTCCACCACTGAATACAGGAGTATTCAATGCGTAGTTCGTCATCGACCAGGTTTGGGTAGGGCCGACCACACTCCAGAAAAGAATGAGTTCCTCTGGCTGATTGGGCCATGGATGGAGAGGGAGGCACAGATTTGAAGTGATTATATCATAAGCAGGAAAGTAGGACTTTCCAACTCCTTCAATATCAATAAGCTAGTTTCCAATTTAGAATAGAGGTCTAAAACCCCTTATGCACCGCTTCTGAAATCTAAAAAGTTCTGAAAACCAAAAGATTTTGTATAACTCATTTGGTGTCAAGACCTAACCTTAACTCAAGTTGAGGCTCTGTATAGTTTTTATTTATCCTACTTTATTTTAATATTCATATATTTAGGCACAGGAATATATGTTAGCTGGTGGGGTACTGCCCGCTGGGAGTGTTACATTACATACAGTTTATGCATGATATTCTCTATCTAATTTATTTTTAAATTCAGAAGTCCAAACTACGTAACTGCAAATGTTTCAAATAAGTGAGATTGTGAACCTGCATTAGGTATTCTGTATTTTCAATAAAATTGTGGACATATAAAGATGATAATATAATAAAATTCTAAAAACAAAACTAACAAAAGCCTCAACACTTTATTTCTTTGAACAACTAACATCACCCTTTTACAATCCTTCAGTATTCTTCTGAACTATTGTTAATAGTTCTCTACTTTTCAAAAATACATTTGTGTTTCTTTTTAATGAATTTATTTTATAATCACAATTATATTCTCATTTACTGAGACTCTCTTTGCTTTCAAAATATATGCTTGACTCTCCTTTCAAACGTTATAAGTGAATGCAAGGCCCAACCTTCCTTGTAGACCCAAAACAATTCCATTGGTCTCCTTCTGGTTGGACTTACTGCCCTCGTTTCATCTGGCATGCGCTGACAGTCCCCCAGTGACAGGAGCCATATTTCAAAATTCTGAGTGTGAGATACAGGGATAGTAAGTGCATCCCTTTGTCGTGAACACGATTTGTTAAGTAGCAGGTTAGACCTGATGGTGAGGAAGAAGGAATCAGGTTCTTTAGTCCGGGGACTCCAAGTGCTAGATTAGAGAGGGTTGGACCCCAACCCCAGCTGTCTGCTAGCATGTAACTCAGACATTTTCTTCTAATTCATCTAGGAAAAATGTGGTTTTAGTCTGACTGAACTGCCGGGAAATGGTGGATGCTGGCTCGTTCTGTATACAGAAATTCAATTAAAATGTGTCCCCTTTTTTTAGAAATCTTACACCCAGAGTCTCACTGGGTGTAAGAGCCTCCCACCATCTTCTTCTAAACATGCCCTGCAATGGGGGTTTCATCAGAAAACATTCCTTTATCCACTTCCCATCTTCCAAAATTCACTGAAATCTCTCATCCCTTCTACTTCTTTTTCATTGAAGAATGCTTATGATTTTTTTGGTTTGTTTCTTTAGTCATCTTTTCAATGGGATCTCATGAAGGAGAACAGAAGAAGGCATGTCATTCATAAAGTACTTTGAACCAGGGGCCTCAATGAATCACCTTTAGTGCATCATTTATTTCCTTCATTGAAGTCATGTTTACTGAGCATCTGTGCTGCGTAAAACATTCTAGACGGTGTAAGAATGAGTAAGTCACACTCTCTACCTTGAAGGAAATAACAGCCGACGAGGCTGGAAAAAAAATACATGAAAGGACCATGGTACGGGCTCTGGCAGAATATAATAAAATTCTATGCGAGTTCATAGAAGGGAGACATCACATTAAGTGGGGATGGTTAAAAATATTCCTGAGGAGACAGGAGTTTCAATTTAGCAAAATCTTCTCAGAAGCAGAAGAAATGAATTTAAGGCAGAGGGAATGACATTATAAAAAGATGCGGGAGGTGGGAACCACAAAGTATATCTAGGATCTTGTTATTTGGAGAACATGCTGTATCTATGAGAATCATGGGAGAGAAGCACATAAAAATAAATTAGGACTCCAGCATAAAAGGCCTTAAATAAATAAAATGGTCATATCTGAATCTAATGTGGTAAATGAATGATGGTGCCACTAGAGGCTTCCAGGCAGGGGGTTGTCAGATTAGGGCAGCATCCAGATTTCTCACCATCTGGTTAATAGAATGCTGTTCTAGTTGGCCTGTAATAGATATGCTTAGGAAAACATTTCCCAGGTAACCAGATAGATTTGGGGTCCACCCAATAGACTGTCGTTCTGTGGAGCTTTTCAGTGCACATTAGCTTATATAAAAGAAAAATAAGAGTAGCTTTCCCTCTCTCGTGATTCTCCCCATTCAGACCTGCAGTGTTGAAGTCGGTTTTGGTTTGTTTTTTGGGGGATGGGGGAGAAATGGAGACAGGCCCACCAGAAAAATGAGGACAGTACCATCTTTTTAAATTTCCGTGATCTAAGAAGCAGGCTTTTGTGGAAGTAGCAGGACTGTTTGTATGATAGGAACCATAACAGCTGACATATGTACACCAGTAAAACCCGTGAGGTCCCCCTGTCCCCCAGAGCCCCCCAACTTCACATGTTGACATCCCAACTCCCAGGACCTCTGTATGTGACTGTATTTGGAGACAGCACCTTTCCAGAGGGGATTAAACTAAATGAAGTCATTAGGGCAAGCCCTAATCCAACCTGACCAGCTTCACAAGAAGTGTAGACACACAGAGACTCAACAGTGTAAGCCCAGGAAGAAAAGACCGGGTGAGAATCCTGGAATAGAAATGGGACATTAATGGGAAAATGGTGAAATTCAAATAAGGCCGATAATTGACTCAATATTAATTCCTCCTTTTGATAACTGTACTACGATTATGTAAGACGTAAACACCAGGGGATATTTATATGGGAAGGGTATGTGCAAACTCCCTGTATTATTTCTGCAATTTTCCTCTAAGTCTGAAAGTAGTTCAAATAAAAAAAGTTTTAAAAAAAATCCATTAAAAATGTAATGTTTAATTTAGCATTTCCCAATCTGCCTTGAGTATGTAATTTTATTTTTCAGGGAAAGTATTAATATCCATCCAAAAGCGTTATTAATTATGCCTTGCAACACAATTTTGGCAATTTAGGGAATAACAGAATGCTATTTATATACCACACACACAAATTAATTATACTCCATTTTGGCTTAATGTGTTTCTACTGTGGTTGCCGATTTCACAAAACTATTAAGAAACCTCTGGAGAAATAGTTCTTTGAGAAAACCTAAATTCACTTAAATTTAAATGTACCCCATTCTCATGCTCATGATAGGAAGTCACAGAGACCCTCTCCCATAATTTGGCAAACTCTTTGCCTTTCATTAGGGGGAGGACAAAATTTTGCAAGCTAAGGAAACAACCACAAACGAAGGTATTCTGTTTTGAAAGACACCAATTATTTCAAAAACAATGAACACAACTTAATATTCATGTCTGTGCGTTACTTTTCATTTTACAAAGTGCATTGCAGCAAGATCCAAATCTGCAGTTTCCAGATCCCATTGATAAAAATAACATACTTGCCCAGTCAGTTAATAAAGGATTCTTATGAAATACCCACCCCCAGAAACACATTTACAAAATGTATGTATCCATGGAATGGAGCGTTGGGGTTCTTATATCTTTTCATCCTTTTCATCCTTCAAAATACTTAAACTATATATTTATATCATATACCAATTGATTTCGATTGGAAGCCTCCCGTGTTTTGGTAAATTAATGTAAAATTATCTCAGAAGTATAAGTATTGCAATAACGTGTTATTATCTAAATCCACTAGCAACTGTTATTTGCTTTTATTTACATCACTTCATTATTTTCTCTGAAACCTATCTTTTTTATTTTTGTCTTCCACAACATTTAAAAATAATTTTTATTGCATGTAATTATTTTCTCTTAATCAAATTATTTCTATATGCAATTCTTCTACACAAAATGTCAAATGGTCTCTAAAAACTTGTATCTTTTAAGGAGACAGTGTTTTATATCTCCCATAATTCTACTTGACTTTCTTCTATAAAAATCTTCTATGACTGAATAACATGATACGTCCCTTGAGAGTAAAATGGCTGACATTGCATGTATTTCAGCCCTTTTCTTCAAGATATAGTTTATACTAATTTCTGTAATGTTTTTAAAAAATGATGGTACAGACTGACCATGGTGAAGATAGGTGCCTTCACTTATCTTGAACACGTCCTAATATGTATTTGCTCATTTGTGTCATTGTTCCAAAAAATATCAAAGTAACATCACAAACACTTATTCTCTTACAATCCTGAGAACTGCCATATTTTGGTGGAACCTCTGAAAGATTCTGATTTAGATATACAGTACGTGTGGGCCAGGCTTTTTCCACTCCATCCAAATACAGCATATGCCACTCAGTGTCCTGCTTGGTCTTTACATCATCTCCCCTGCCACCCGCACACCGTCCGACAGCAAATAAAAACATGATTTTGATGCATATGGAAACTGACTCACTTGATACAAGGGAACAGAGCCAGTGAGAAAGAAAGACTACCAACTCTGGTCTGGCAGGGGTGTCCACGGTCCTCAGAATAATCCTGTGAGGTGACTTCATCTAGTTCCATGACTTTAAATAGTGATGATAGCCAAATTTGTATCTTCAAAGCAGAAGTCTCCCTCACCTCCAGGCTGCATACGGGACAAAATCTGGGGAGTCTCACGAGTATCTCAAACTCATCAAAATAAAAATCCTGATCTTCTGTGGTCTTCTTTATTGTGATAAATCACAATTCTTCCAGCTGCTCGGTTCGAAAACGTGCAATCACCCTAGACTCTTCTTTTTTCCGTCCTGCCCCACATCCTCTTGGCCAACCAATGCTGACAAGCAAGCCTGTAAAACACATCGAGATTCTGAGCTCTTCTCATCACTTCCATCCACGCATGGATCCTGGTCGCAGACAAGGTTTAAAGTCTCTGGCTTAGATCTTCCCTATGATCTCTTAATAGCTTTTGCTTAACCAAGAAGCCAATGCATTTGCTTCTCTTTTAAATCAAATCTTATCGCTCCTCTGCCCTGAATCTTCTGAGATTTCTCCCCGGAGAGTGACAGCCAACAACCTTAGACTGGCCACAAGGGCCCTCCATGGCCCCGCCCCTTGTTGGCTCCCAGATCTCTCCTTTCACGACCATTCTCTTCCGTCTGCTCTAGCCACAGCAGCCTACTTCCTGTTCCTCACATCATCAGATGAGCTTGCATCTTCGAGTCCTTGCTTTCCCTTCTGCCTGGAAACTTCACACCTCAAGTATCTGCATGGCTTCCTTACCATCTTAACGTATCAGGTCACCGATCGGACATCAACTCCTCAATGAGGTCTTGCGTGACTATGTCTTTTCAAGTTGGACCCACGGTTACATCCTGGAAGTCCTCACTGTGCTTCCCTTCTTTGTGTGTCTCCATTGCACTATTGCCTTCTGCGATGTTACGCATTTTACTTATGTATTTGTACTTGTTATCTGTCTCCCCAGTTAGAACAAAAGCTCCCTGGCAACAGTGATTTTTCTGTTGATTTCCTTGTTGAAATCACAACACCCAGAATGGCTCTGTCACACAGACAACATTCAGGAAATAATTGTTAAATAAATTAATGAAGGAGTGGATGAGAAAAGTATTGTATCACATTTTCCATATGAAAGGACTAAGACTTAAATGGGGTATGTCATTGGCCCAGTGGTAATTGGTGTCACTAGTTGTGAGTGGATCATTTCTGTCAAATGCCAAACTGGTGTTCTTTTTCCTATGCCACATTTCCTCCCGGAATGTATGTGTTCTGTTTACAGCATGGGCACTACCAAATGGGGAATTTTAGTTAAGATTAGGCTTTTCAGTTCCCCAGTAGTGCAGTTTCGGTTACTACTTTATTGAGAGAAGTTTCCAAATCACATATTTTATAATAATAATATGTTTGGTTTAGTTCTTTGACAGAAAATATATTTAAAAATTCAGGTAAAGAACTGTCAACAAGTAATAGCTAACAACTATGCTATAGATGATATTTCCTTATTTCAATTGTGCCAAGTTGGCACCACCAGATGTGATCTTTCTCTAACAAATAGCGATGACCTTCATGGTGTTTTATATATAAATCTTAGGCTGTCACAGTTATTTGTATGATTCAATCTACCCACATATCAGAGTCTTTGATTTGCCGTTTCATTCTTACAATATATAACCTATTGATTTAAAAAGAGTAAACCTGTCATTTTAAATAAACGTGTATATATGTGTGTATGCACATAAATGTGTGTATGTACTCGTATACATTTATGTTTTAAATTTAAATTTATTTACATTGCTAACAGCTGCAACTAGAATCAAGCCCCGTATTCTAATATGGAAAATCTAGCTGTATCTTTAGAAGCCAGTGGCAACGGTTGGACTCCATGGGAAGCTTTCAGCAGTCTCAGTTGGCAATAGTTTGTCCTTTTTTACTCCCCCTGTTTCCTACTAAGGAGAAGAGCCTAAAGCAAAGAAGATGTTTTGTGATTTCAAACAGAGGATCTTAAAGGTTCCAGTCTGTAGGCTACAGATGCTGGAAGAAAAACATGGAAGGAACTAGGTGTTCTGATGCCCTCGTTGAACCAGACAACCTGCTCTGGCTGCTGATCCCCAGACTTGTCCTTTGTAAAAAAAACAAGTACCGCTCCTACTTTCAGCCATACTGTGTTACATGTAGTAGAACACATGTATTATTGGGGCAATGAACAAAATTATGGTAGATTACCCTGTCCGTTCCCCAGGCCTTTCTAAGGAAGCTATGATTTTCCTCCTTCCCAGGTGGTGATAGTCCCGAGAGTATCTGGATACCAGCCTCTACTCTCTCATGGTCTTCATGGACAGACCTGTTCAATGGTACGCTCCGACCACGTTCACTCTCTTCGCATCTCCTCTTTGGTTCATCCTTTCTCAAAAATGAGAAAGTCTCCATCTAAAATTGTTTTCTTGGCAACCCCCAGATAGCAGTGTCTTTTAATTCTGTGGCTCAGTCTCCATCAGTCTCAAACCACCTGTGCTGTTAATGACCCAGTTCTTCTGACAAGTCCTTCCTTCTTTGTATTCCACCGTGCTACCTAGATTTGCTTTTCTTCTCTTCCATCTGTTTTATAAAAGTCAGGATTTCCCAAGGAGAAGTGTCAAGAGGTTATTTCTCTCAGGTCCCCACTATTTCTGCTCTCACCTCTGAGGACCTGAATAGCCATCATCCCTCCCCAGAAGCCAGGAGTTGCCCCCATCAGTTATATCTGCATTAGAAAGCAACTATACCCCCATCAGACTCCTTTTTCTGCCCAACCATGCATTTTATAGTCTCCTACTGAACAGACTCAGTGTGTGAGGTAGTTTTGTTTTTTTTCCTTTTCTACATGCTTATCTCATCAAGGGCCAAGATGTGTAAATTGTACCTTTGCAATACTTTTATCAATTCTTTCTTTCCCGTGGATTATTTCTGAGACCAAAAATGTTACCTCTCGGATGGGACTAACGAAAGACATATTCTCATGAAAGTAAATTGAAAGGAAAATAAAAATAATATTAAATTTTGATGAGGATGAAGTGTCATGAAGACAGGGAAGTTAAATGGCTATTAATTGGCCTGATAATTTGGCATTCCCTTGCCCAAATCTTCATGGTCCATGTCCACCAACCTAACCAATTCTTTGTCCAAAGAATAAACTTATGTTCATCTTTCTAACAAGATTGCCAAATAAATCAAAATGCGAATTGAATTGACAATAAGAAATACCCCTGCCAAGAGCACTGAACTCAAATATAACAAGCTAAGCAAAGGGGGAAATTGTGAAGTGCTAAAATACAGAGTGACCTCTCAATGAATGAAAGGAGCACAGTAACTTGAAGTCCTCTCAAAGTTCCTTTCTGACTTGTACATCAACTAGACCTAAATGAATATATCAATACATAGGAAAAGAAAATAAGAGTGTTAGTCAGCCTTGGGAGCTTGGTAGTCAGGATACTGGCTAAGTTGCTACCGACACTCCAAAATACATGATAGAATTTTGTTTTCAGTTAATATTCCTCATGTGTAAAAAAACCAGACATACTGAATCCATCCTTATTTGTGGTTTCCATCTGTGTTCCCATTTCCACTGGTTAGAAGGAGAGAACTAAGGAAAGGATGGTGGTGACTGAGTGGGTACGGCTGATTCTAGCTCAGAACTAGAAACTCTATGTAATCACTGTGACCCAAGGCACGTCTGTCACTAAAAACGCTGAACTTTTGATCTCCAAAGCTCATTCTTTTGTCTGTGTTGTTTGTTTCAGAACTCACATTTATTAATTCCTTTAAGCATCTACAATCTACATAGCATTTTATTTAAAATATATACTTTTAAAATAGACCATTATAGGTAGGTTTTGTATTATTTTTATTTCTGTGCTTATTGAACCCTAAAGTCTTAACTGCTTTTTTCACTTTGCGTCAACTAATGGAGTCCACAATAGTTTGTGAATCTCAAGTATTTTTATTAAAAATCACCATTTATTATAGGATAAAGTTTTAATGATATTGTGCTCTCCTTTTCTCCAAAAGTAATGGAGAAATGTATTACTATTAGCTTTGTTTTCAGTTAAAGGTTTGATAAACCTTGCATAAAGCATTTCATGGGGTAGTCAACGTTTTCCCCATTATACTAAATTCAGCTTGCTAGTCTGTTCTATTATTAAATCAATATACTTGAGCTTTCTATTTTCTGCTGATGCTCAAGGGCAAAATTTCAAACGTTCTGTTCATAAGTGAATTTTAACCACATCTTCAATTAATGCATAATACAGAAGACATGATACAAACTACTTTAGCCAAACAATATTGTTAATAAAATACATTAAATAATTTCAGCTAAGTGTTTTCCTGTTTGGATGATAATTTATATTCAAGTAATGGTATATGTCTGATAAGGTACTTGTATCTAAAATATATAAAAACTCTTACAACTCAATAATCAAAGACAAAAAAAAACAATTAAAATGGGCAAAAGATCTAAATAGGTTTTTCTTCAAGGAAAATTTACAAATGGCTGATAAACACAAGAAATAATACTCAGTGTTTTTAGCCATCTGTAAAATGCAAATCAAAACCACAATGAGATACAACTTTGCATCCACTAGGAAAGTTATGATCAGAAAGCTGGATAATAACAAGTGTACCTAAGGATGTGAAGAAATTGGAACCCTAATACGTTGCTGGTGGGGCTACAAAATATTACAGTCTCTTTGGAAAAAATTCTGGCAGTTCCTTCAAAAGACTGAATAAAGTTGTCATATGTCCCAGCAATTCCATTCCTAGATACATACCCAAAAGAAAGGAAAGCGTATGTCCATACAAAAATCTTTACACAAATGTTAAGAGCAGCCTTATTCACAATGCTAGAAACAAACCAAATATCCATCATCTGATAAATAGACAATAAAACATGATATATTCATAGAATGGAATATTATTGAGTCATAAAAAGGAATGAAGTGCTGATGTATATTATAATATTGATGAACCTTGAATATATCAAACCCAATGAAAGAAGTCAGTCCATAAAAAAAAAAAAAATCACATGTGATTCCAATCATATGCAACACACAATACCCAAAATAGGGAAATGTGTAGAGTTGGTAGGTGAGTGGTTGCCGAAGGTTGACAGAGTCGGGAGGAAGTGTGGGTGACTGCTGAAAGGTAGAGGGTTTCTTTTATGGGGTGATGAAAGTATTCAGGAGTTAGAGAATGGTGATGGCCGCCCAGTTGTATGACCATAATAAAAACCATTGGCTTGTGCACTTTAAATGGGTGACATGTGGTGGACTATAGCATTTATTGTGACACTTAGTTGGGAAATAATTTTGCAGGTCAGTCGTATTTACGGGAAATCCGTACTGAAGTGGTGACAATGTCTTCAACAACATTCCTTTTCTTTTTTTGTTAATAAGGCAAAATTCATTAGAATATTTTGGAGAAAATCATCTTTGAAGGCTCACTAAAATTCATTTTTAAATCATGTCAAGTGCAATTTATTCACCAGGCAACATTGTGGGACAATAAATAATATTTACTGGGGGTAGGATGATGTAATTTAACCAGTCTACAAGTAATAATAGTGTAAATGCCCCTCCTTTTATTATTTGTACAATGAAGCTGGCCTAGATAATTCAGCTCGAAAGTCGTCTGACTCTATAACAAAGGTGGAATGGCAACATAATAAACCCATGTGATGAGATCTATGAATGTTCAAGTAATTGGTGTCACAATTGTTTTCAGCATTTTACTTAATTTCATCACCATACTGAATACTTTCTTCCTTGAAAAACAGTTTCATTCATTATCCTGCTTCACCCTTTGCACTCCACAGAGTAAAGGCTTGTAAATGTATAGGACAGAAATATTCAGAACATTAAAAAAAGTGCTCCTGGGAAATTCTGTCTCAATAGAGCAGAGACATAATTAGAGGAAAGCGAATCAAATCTACTTAAAAATACTACAGGGCATTTGCTATTTTTCAGTTAGCAATTTACTCCATCTAGCAGTAACTCCCAGGATATAATTTTCCTTTTCCTTGATTTATTTGATGTGGTTAACTTACTTAATTTAAATAATCATAAGCACAAGCACCACAGTGACATTTACTTAGAAAATCAACATTTTGTCTAAATTACCAAGTAATGAATATAAAACGTATGAATGCAGTGCAACATTTGTCTGTTTGAGGAGAGTGGTGACTGTTCCCTGATTATATTTTATTTGATCATCCAAGTCAAAAACATCTTTTGTATTTTATGGAACTCTCTCAAAATAAATGAGAACGAAATGTTCTGATGATACATCTTTCTCCATCTACCTTGAAATGCATATTCACAAGTGATTTCTTTTATACTGCATTAGTTAATCCTATACTACTTTGTCATCATTCTATAATGATTAAACATTTTTTTTTTAAATTTTGAGGTCCATTGTATACATACAGCTTTAGATTAAAAACTTACCTCAGGAATATGAAACATTGGCATTACAATCTTATACCAGTGGCTGTCATGATCCTGTTTTTCTTTCAAGTTCATTAATAATTGCAAAGTATCAACCTCGAATATAGAAACAATGCTCTAATCCTAGCCCTAACAAATGATGTAGCCCCTAAAAATTTGGGATGAAACTACTCTCAAAATTGGTTAGAAGAGACAGCAAATCACTGTGAATTTTCTGTTATGTCTTGGACTTCGTAGCCCGTGTGTCTGTCCATCTATCTGTCCGTCTGTCTCTCCATCAGATGAAGGTAACTCATACAAAGACAAGGATAGCTACATTTCTAGCTGCATATCTTGGCTTGCTGCCTTTCTAACTCACATCACAGCACCCATATTATTGTTTGTAACTTGAAATGCATTATCTTAAAGAAAAGACATACTTACTGCCCCCTAGAGGTATGAACCAGGAGTGTGATAAGGGTGGAAGTGGCTGGGCATATGCAGTTTAAAGCTAGCATGGCGTACTTAAACTCTTCTTCACACACAACATGATCTGTTTGAAATAAAATATGTAAATTAGAATAATTTACCTTGGGATGGTCATAGTCTTAAATAATAGGAAAAATAACACAATGAATAAAATTACAAAAGTTTACACACACACACACACACACACACACTTGTTTTAGAGATGTTTTTACACATGCTGTTTTATCCGCAGAAAAATGTTTCATAAAAAAGACTTCTAGACTATGAGTTAAGTGAACCCCAGCTCTGTCTTTAGCAAAAGTGGGAGCCTCTGGCACCATGTTTCATTTTCTTATGCCTCCTCTGTATAAGGGGGTGCAATGTTGGGAGGTTTGAGGTACAGTCTGGAGAATAAATTGGAGACTGTAAAGTCTCCTTTCGTTCTGATAATTCTACAGTATGAAATACAGCAGTATTGATTAAAAACAGTATGGATTTATCAAATTCATGGTCACACAGCATAAAGCTTAGAAAGTTATTTTAAAAGATATTGTAGACAGGATTTGCATAACATGTACGTGACAGATTTTGTACAACTATAATATCAATAAAAATTAATGCTAAAATAAATTTAAATTGTACTTAAACCTCAAGACCTAAGATCATAAACTCAAAAGATGACACAGTCCAAATGATTATTGAAATTCAACAGTAAAAAAAGGTAAAGAGTGCTAGAGATGATGACCCATGGAAGGGTGAGGTCACATTAAACAGGAATGATACTGCGGCACACGTATGTGATTTTCATGCAGGAGTGAAGGCCCAGATACCAGATAATTCAGTTTTCCACAGGAAGTCATATGTTAGAGAAGTGATTAAAGTATTGTATATTCTGAGAGGGAAAAAAAAAAACCAACCACCTTACTTCCCCAAGTAATCAATTACAGCTGGTATTCAAAGTAAAGACAATGTTTAAAGTTCTAAGAAAATAAATGTTCTTAGACAGAAAATAGAAATTTTAGCTAAAATAAGAAATGAAAGTTTAACTTCGTAAGTAAGCCAGATCTATGAATGAACACGTACACCACACAATTTATGAAAAAACAAGAAAAGGTTATTTGGGAAATTGTTCAGCAAATGCTCCAGACAAATAAATATTAACCTCACTCCTGTTTTTATAATATGTTAGCATATGAGAGAGCGCATTCTTTTTATTTTTCTTTCATTTATGTGTTTCTTTCACATTTTATGGAAGAAATTGTATGCTATGGTTACGTTTCAGGATTTACTCTTTAAAAATTCAATAATAATTCTCTCTCTTGCTTGTCAATATATTATAATGATCTTTAAGGAACATTTTTAAAATGCGTAACCATTATTCTCAATATTTTACAGAAATGCAAGTAGACTCTAAATCCAATTTTGAATGTGGAAAAATATATAAAATATTTGCCAAATAACAGCAACATTAAGCCACTATTTCAATATTACTCAAAATAATTTTTTAGTGTGTTTGCCAGTCTGTGAATATAAAGTGACAAAACTGCTAAGTACAGAATGTTATTACTTTAGATTCATATGATAGCAAAACATATGGAATCCATGAATTTCAAAGCAAAAATTGAACATATGATCTAAGGAAACTGTGTACATTTATTATGACATGAGACAGAATATTTCAAATCCAAACTGTATCAGAAATTTTGGAAGCTATGATTACCATATATGCCATACCAAAGGCAATTATTAATAACTTTCCATTACTAGAATGTACCAACCGTATTTCTTCTAGTAGGGGACCATGAGAAAGGTGGTATTTGTGTGCTACTTTGGGAATGTCCCATCATATTTACCTCCATGGGTCCCCTTCCTTCCCTTGTCAGTGAATGTGTGTAACTGTGTCTGGATGGGGATGACAGAAGGAGGATTGTGCTGTAACGGGCTAATTCTTCAAAACTTATACCCATCAGTGGAAAATGGAAGGAAGACTATGGTTAATAAGATTTGGGTAGTCATCTTTATTTCTTCTTTTTTTCTACAGTTAGGTACAAGTGTTGCAGTGTCTATTAACCCACCAAGTAAAGAATACATCACTGGAGGCAATTATACACAGAAATATAAAGAATGGTTTTCAGTGTCTTAGTGTATACTGATGTATCTAAAAACACAACTATTGTATAAAGTAACAGGAAGTTTACTTTATTCTGGTTAACACTGTAGGTGAGTCATCAGTACAAATTTAGGACAACTGCTAATATGACCTGTGTCAGTGCCTGGTACACACTTATTGGTGCAAGAATCTCTCTTTTCCATTGTGTTTCCTGGGTGTTCATACCTGAACATTTACACACTGAAATACATGCCTCTTTATTATCCATTATTTCCTTCTGTTTCTCCTTCACATTACAATTAGGATATTCATCATTTTAAATATATTTGTGTAGATAGATTTACTCTGGATTTCCTTCCAGCGTATTAAAGAAAGCGTTACAAAATATTTATTATAAAAATGAGGCATTGGATCAGATAAGTTGAAAACCATGATCCTAGATAAGTGCGTTAATGGTAATGGTCATGGAATTCCTTGCTAGATAAAAAGTAAAATCAATACTCTTTTCATGAAAAAAATGTATATCAATTTAATCAGTATGTATGATTGACACTGGAAAAGGAATATGATAGAATATTGAACTAGATCATAATCTTCATTGGCATGGATTGCAGAAAAAAATAGAGCCCAATTACTGAAACATGGAAAGGACTGGAAGAAATCTGCTCCAATTTCAACTTTCTCTGTGGCCACAGAGAATAGTAAACAAGGAGACATGCTTATGAATAGACAAAGGAGTTATTCTCCAAGAGCAGAATGTGTGTCTAATCAAGGAATTTACTGGAAGATCTCTGAGTTCATGTCCCACAGGATTTCATCATTGCTGTGGACCAATGCCTGTTGTGTACCTCCCTTTCTTCCCTTTTCCAAAACTCAGTATTTCATTGCAGTTATCTTGCTCCACCAATATGGAGTGGGGGTAGCTAACTAATTTATTAGTGTGTCTGTTGTTAAACCATTGGGAACTCCATCTAGAACTGACTTTGCATTATCCAGATATCATGAACTTTGAGCCGATGCAGCAAGTGATGTAAACTTGAAGTAATTTTCCTAAAATTGATGAGTATTTTTATCTATAGGAAAAATATTGCACATATGTCTTTGGGTGGACAGAGTTGAACTGTGGGTGAAACCAAACTGTCTATGACCCCATATTTATTCTCTCCTTCTTCCTTTAGTAACAGGCTCTCACTTCTCCTGACTCATCTCCCAGATTTAGGTGGGTGCATGACTGCCCAGGTAGAAATGACAGTTCTCAGCTTCCCTTTGAGTTAGATAGGGTCACTTGACTAGGTTTTGTGGAACTTCGAATGATATTGACAAAATCACTTTCCCGAAACTTTTTTCAGTCCTTGCTGGTGAGATGACATATGTGGCAAAAATCCAGCTTTGATTATGCAGACAAAAATGACAACTTAGCCGTGATCAAATTTGTCCACTTTTTCTTTATGGCTTCTATTATAATCTCCCTCCCTTGCTGTAGAAAGCATTTCCTTTTTCAAAGTTTTATATACTTTATCGAGTATTTTCTTCTTGACCTTTGAAAGTTTCTGTTGGTTGGTTTTGATTTAGATCTTTCTCCCCTGTTGCTTGCTGATAAAACATAAGCACATGGGCTCAAATGGCATCACCACTGAGTACACCAGGCCATGCACGAGTTTTCTGTCCTTGTGAGGCTAACTTGTCTTCACTTGTGAACATTAATAGTATTTACCCGACAAGGTTTTCCGAGGAGAAAAGTAGACTGAGTATAAAATGCTGATCAGATTCTAACAGATTCTAAAAATTCTAAACATATATTATCACAGTCATGCAACATTAAGAATAAAAACAGATTTCAAAACTATCTTGAAATAATGCCAATGATATATTTTAAGAGTGACGTAGCAAAACAAAAAACTGCATCGGTATACAGTTAAACCACGATACTAGTTTTATAAAATGCCGAATTCTCTATGTGTCTCCATGTGTGCACATATATGTCTGAATAAGCAGGAATAACTGGGAGAACAGGAATCATACTGATAATTGTAACTACCTTAAGGGGTGGGAACAGTTTGGGGGGATATGACTTTTAAAATGGTAGGATTACATGAGATTGTATTTATTGCTATTTTTATTTTTAATTGAAAAAGCTTTTAAGATAGAGATTGTTTTTATTGCTATTTTTATTTTTAATTGAAAAGCTTTTACGATAAGCAATTATAATTAAAGACAGAAATTTATAGATAAACATGAGTCGAACCTATTTGCAAGTCCGCTTTCTTTTATGAAACGTGAAATTGCTAATTACTTTTTGACAAGTCAGAATATTTTTTAAAAGTCTGCCTCTCAGTATTTTCTGAGCTCTTATATGATTTAAAATACTAAAAGCTTTTTCCATGCAGTTGCTAGGTAACAGCCCTTTGGAAAGCAATAAACAGTAAAAAGTGCACTAAACCTTTCGAGTCCTGGATTTTAAGTTACACAAATCAAATATCCTTTAGAAAGGAGCTTTTAAACATAAATGCAAACCAGGGTAAATTTTTTAAATTCCATATTATTTGTTTTTATTTTATGGGGAGAAAGTTTATTACAGAGATCCACTGAACAAATTATGTTATAAAATCTGTCATATAGCGTTTGCTTATTAAACATTATAAGCATAAGAGGGTTGATTTCTATGCAAGTTGCTTATATTTCTTAGAGGAAAATAGATAATCTCTAATAATTGACTTTTATTTTGATCCTATTGCTTTAATCAATAAATTAGCAATCGGTGAGTGTGTGTGTGTGTGTGTGTGTGTGCACGTACGTGTAAGTGCACATACATCAGAGACTTTTGCCAGTTCTATAATACTATAAGCCAGTCGTCCACTACATGGCTAACAAGAGCTTTAAGTAAACCTTTAAAAGTCATTTAGTTCCACAAGATCTAAATATAAGAATGCTTACTAAATGTATAGAATTCAACCCAATTTGAGATTGGCAATATTCTGAAAAAACGGATTTGATTCATTTCAAAAATACTGAGTATAAAAAGCGTTTTTGTGTTTATCTAATTGCTTGAATCCTTATATTTTTTTCAAGCTGTCATGTTTTTTAAATGTGTCATACTAATTAAATGCTCAAAAAGGAATTGTTGCCTGAATTCTAGAGCAAGACAGTTTTAATTTTATATATCTCCGTTCCTTTAAAACATGTCAGAAAAATAGCAATCAATATTTTATGAAAAATCATTTTTCTCAGAAGTGTAATTATTTTAGGTTCTAACCGAAAGTATTCTTTCCTCACTAATCCATGATAGTTATTGATATTATGAGAGTCATGATATAGTTATTGAATTATCTTAATAGTAATATAATATGAATATCAGCTTTATATATAATATAATATCAGCTTTTTATATTATATATATATATTATATATATATAGTATCAGTTTTTATGCTAAATGATACATCTGTAGGTATGTACGTATATATTATTAAACCTCAATGATTTTATATATGCATATAATTAAGCCTCAATGATGTATATTGTTTTAAACAGAATTCAGATAAAAATCAGATACTCAGAAGTAAATTTCATAAATCCATTATTAATTTAAATTCAAACTGCCTATAAAGAACTGTACAAAAGCTATACAATTCTTGACTTGATTAAACAAGCACATTGAAATGAATGATGTATTCTAGTGGTTTCCCTTGTTTTGCAGCCACTTGAAAGGTTACTACTTGCTACCAGATTGTCATACTGCTCAAAAAAATACAATAACCATGTTCCCCAAACACCCCTCATTTGATCAGGAAGTTTGGGAGGAATGTAGCCAAGCTTGACCTTGAAATCACTTTTGTTACTCTTCAATGATACACGCAAAGAAAAAGTATAGCCGGACTAAAATGATTTGAGTCTCTGATTCAAATGGGATTTTGAAATATCTGTAGATTTATTAAGAACAAATATACTGTAATTAAATGTTATAAAGGAAATAAATTCAGGTGCTATAAAAGATACAAAAGGATACCTTTCCTTCCCTGGGGTATAACAAGAAAAGCATGGCCAAGGAACCAATGTTTAAACTAAGATTTTAAGGATAATGAAGAATACATTATTTGAAAGGTGAAGAAACTGTACAAGGTAATTTAAAAACACACAAAATCAGAAGTAGGAGGACATTTAAATTTTTATGGAAATAAATTAACAACAACAACAAAAAGATATTTGAAGATTAAGGAGAGAAAAGTATCCCAAAGAGAGAAAAGTGTCACAAGACTGAAGATGGGGCAAGAGGCAATGGGATCCAGCCTACAGGTGCACAGGACATCCTATTGTATTAATAATAGGAGGAAAGCAGAACATAATCGTGAAAAGGAAAAAACATTTGGAAAACACGATAGCAAACATTCGAGGACATTTTCACGTATTGGCTTCCCATAGCTAAGAATTAGGATATGAGAGAAAGTGTGAAACGGTAACTGCAAGAGTAGGAGAGTGTTCTGATGAGCATAAAATTCCGCAATATTATAATGGGTCTTTTGGAGTCGCCTGGATGGTGTGTGAAATGAATCTGACTCACTGAGCAACTGCTTTTCTCCAGGAGCGCTCAGTTAAGCAGAAGAGGATTTATCGGTGTAGGATTTTGTTCATTTGTATGTTTGTTTAGTTTCAATCAAGAGTCATAACAAATAAAAACAAAGGAAATTGCTAGATGGATGGGAGGTTGACTGACATAAGAGACAATAGAGTTTGGAGGGCTGAATGGAAGAACGGGAGGTGAGACACAGGGAGAATCCAGAATGACGGTGTATTAATATTACAATAAGGTTCTCAGCTATTCCTGAGAACGGAGGAGCCTTCAGCTTTCTAACTCCCAGACCATGGCAGGGGATGCAGTGCTCTTGTGCATGTCTGGTGCAGGACTCATGCCCCTTGGGAATCACCTATGATTTTAATATGACCCAAACTAGTCTATACGCTTTGCAAAGAGACCTCACACTCATGATGCACTTGGGTGTCAGGTCGCTATCGGGTTTCGAAATGCTTGTTCTTGATTGCGGTATTTGTCTTGTAGCTTAGTAAGTCTGTGGATGGAAACTGGTCTTTGTGCTACACTTTCATTAGCCCTGCGTTAGAACTCTTGATGAGGTGGGAGGAGAGGGTTTAGATAAGCAAAACAGAAAGACAGAAGATGGACGGTGGGCACTGTGAGGTTGGAATAGTGTAAAGGAGACTGGGACCAAGGGGGGGTCCTGTCAAGTCCCAGTATATACTCTATTACATACATTTTTCACTCAAACTCGCAGGGTATTCTTGTCGGTTAAACTGGAAAAGGGATCTTCTGACACCAGCATTCTATGGGGTAACATAATCTCGGTGCTTACATATAGAAATGCAATATAAAGAAAAGCAAGGATAAGAGAAAGGCAGATCCTCTCCTGCCCTTGAGCTAAAGGATCGGTGGATTTGGAGTCGATAAGGCATGAGTTTGAACCTCATGGCTTTGAGCACGTAAGTGTTCGAGCAACTCTGCCTAGGATCATATGAAACAAGTGGGTTCAGGTATTTATATCTATCTTAGCACAATGTAAACCTCAGATGAAAATAACACAGGGCAGCATGCATTAAACTATAAAGTCCCATGACAAATAAAGTTTTTCTCTTATAAAAATAGACAATACCTGATAATATGCCCTGATGGGAGTCTACATCTTTGTCTTACCAGTGAGGGGAGATGCCACTATTGGCCTGATCCTCCCAGGCAAATGACAGTCCATGACCATATTTATGGTTGTCATATGTTATCTGTCACAACACTTTTTGGCAGTGCCTTGACACTGGGCAAAATTGCAGAGGAAACTCTCACCTCGTCTTTTGTAGGCTTGTAGGCCACACTGATTGGCATATCAGTCATTCACTATCCGTGCACTCTTTTTAGCCCTGGAGATAATCCTAAGAGTTGCAAAAAATTCTGTCTGAAAGATAGTAACTCATGTAAAAGTAAACCGATTTAAACTATTAAATGGTAAATCCATGGGTAATCTAGAGGCAAAAATTTTACAAATGAAATTGGTAAATGTGCAAAAAAGAGATTAAACTTCCATGAGTTAAAAACACCATAAAGATGACCCAAAGACAACTTGCAAACTGGAAAAAAAGTGCAATGTATAAAAAGTCAAACTATGAATAACTTTGAAATATGAATTATCTCTGTACTTCACTAAGAGAAAAATAGTCACCTCTGTAGAAAATCAGGGCACAGGGATGTATTTTATAGACAAATGCAAACACAAATGGGTGTGGATGCAGGGAAATGTGCAACTGTTAGTAATCAAAAAATTGAAGATTAAAACGAACTGTTCACAGCAGTGCCACATATTAACGGCCCTCATTCTGGAGACTGAGAATGTGGGGTCAACTCCTGGCCCTCCCACTTAGTATGGCACCATCTGCATTTTACTTAATATCAGTTGGGTCTCAGTTTCCCATCTGTCTAATGGGAATAATAATAGGCTCTGCCTGTGGTAGGTAGCCAGCCTCCCGGACCACCACTAGTAATTCTCATATCCTTGTATTCATGCTCTGTGTAGTTCCCATTACACGGAAGCGGGTGCCTCTGTGTAACCAGTAAGACATTTCGGAAATGACAGGGTGACTGCCAGTGCTATGACAGAAAAGACACTGGGGTTCTGCCTTCCTCTCTCTTGATCAGTTGCTCTAGGGAAAGCCAGCTGCCACATCCTGAGAGCACTCGAGTGACCCTAAGGAAAAGGCCATGAAGTAAATAATGGAGGTTTCCTGTCAACAAAAAGCACTCGCTTGCCAACCACGTGAGGGAAGGGTTTACCACCTTAGAAGCAGCCCCTTCAGATAACTGACGCGCCAGCTGACATCTTCATAGCATCACAACTATCTTAATTATTATTTGTTCCAAATGCCTGAGCCACAGAAGCTATGAGATAATAACTGTTTATTGTTTATACCACAGAATCTGGGGGTTGTTAAACAGTAATAGATAACTAACATACTACCATATAAGGTTGCGATAAAAATTGGGTTAACCTTTAAGTAATGCTAGAACAGTAGTACTTGCATATAGTAAGCACTATAAAAATTTCAGCTGCCACTGTCAGCATAACAACAACGATAATATAGTTCTTACATTATTCTTCATTCAACTAAGGGGCAAAAGGTAAAAGGAATAATGACCCCTTCTGCAAAGCTGATTTATACATTTCTGGAGGCCGTGTTGGTAGAGTGTCTTAAAAACTATTTAACGTAGGAATTCCACTTGATAATCATTTTCAGGCTATTATCACACAAGTCTTCAAAACCTCTTTTATGATAATTTAGGTTTTACATACATTTTTTTTAGTTCTGCATGAAACTGAATCTTAGTAAACTGAAAACCAAAGACTATTGAATAAACAATCCAAGGAGAATCTGATTTCATCAAAATTACTAACCTCCTGCGGTTTCAACACATCACAGATTTCGTCTTCTTATTTTCAAACACATAAACTTCCAAAATTTGTTGGAAATAAGTGATCTCAGCTAATTACATTTACCTTGGTGATTTTTAAAAATAGCTACGACCCTCTCTTATATTGCTTTATTTTTCATTCCATTTTGGAAGCTGAGTTAATGTTTTCAAGAAGGAAGTAGCCATTGGTTGACGCCTCAGTTCTAGTTCCTAAGATTTATCACACAGAACGGTTTGATGTTTTAAGTGAGAACTTGCCACCAATGAAAGTTTTTGTTATATTGAAATATTAAATGAGAATTGATCATGGGTTATAAAAAGTAACATGACACCTGAAACTAATAAAAAAAAAAAGTAACATGATGCTGCTTGCACATATTTATAAAGTCATAAGTAGATTACTTTTACCAACAAAATAATAATATTTCAGTTCACATAAATAAATTACTGTAGTCTAACACACATAACCCCTAAGTCATAATTAAGTGAACAATATGTTCTCTGCTTAGAGAGCACCATTCACAATTCTTTTCATGGCATTAATTATGCTTAATAATTTGGACTTCCTGGGAAAATGCAAAAATCTATAAATCAATTAGAAACTACCATCATCAAAAAAATCCCCTTCTAGCTCGTATGACATGTTTCTATAGGAAAATAAATATAATTTTCTACATTAATATTATGAATATGATTCTTATTCTCCTTTAAGGAATTTCATATCTTGTTTAATTTGTGTTGACCTTCATTTTAATATAATGTCTAATACTGATTTATGGTTGGCTATAATAAACCCCATACACACACGATATCTTGTGGATTTGTTACCATATGCCTAGGAATTTTGCTTCTTTCCACATTCTTATAATAAATAAAATGGTAACAGATGTTCTTTTATGTTAATGCTGTGTGCAGCTTAATTACTTCCCCAAACCTTCACGTAAATGTGTGAACAATTGTTAGCTGATGTCTCCATCCTTTTTGGATTTCTGCATATACATCCTTAGACCACTTTATACAGAAAACACACTCAGACCAATGCTCCCTATCAAGCAGCTCCAAACATTACCTCCATGCTGGCATTCTAACATACATTTTAATTTGACATTCACATGGAAAAAATATTACCGGGACCTGTATTTAGATTTCTGGCACTCTTTCTCTGTGTTACATCTGTCACTTTACTTTCTTACCTCATCATGATGAAATATCAGTTGTATATACTTGATAGCTGTTTCATGTATTTGTGCATATTTCTTTTTATTTTTCTGAATGACAGCATTACTTTCTAACATTTGTACGGGATCTGTTCAGTTTTCAAGTCTTATTCTGTACTATGGTAACAAGACACTCCGAGTCGAGAGCCGTGCTCATCACTGGAGATATAAAGCACTTAAGAAACTAATATTCTAGAGTGAAGTGGACAGCTCAGCAATTAAAAATCAATTAGTTAACTGCTGTAATAGAATTCATATTCAATGTGAGGACAGACCAAAAAGAGACGAGAGTTACACAGAGAAAATAAAGTGATTTCTCACCCCTCTTTGGTTCCCACAGTCGTTTGCTTGTTAAGTCTACAGATTATCTGAACTGACTCGTGAATCTCTTCTCACTTCATGTCTGTTATGGCCACTCTGGTCAAATCTCTCAGTATCCTTTACCTAACAGCTATAATAGCTTCCTAAATAATCACCCCATGAGGTCCTGTTTGTCCTCTCCCCTGCACTGTACATTTCCCCTGAAGTGACTTTGTTACTAAAAGTAAATTTTATACCTTTACCTCTAACTTTTATTAGCATCTCAGTACTTCTCCAACATTCCAGTTGTTCAGTAAAGCCTAATTCACAGTCACACACACACACACACACATGCGTCCGTGTGTGTACAACAGGAAGTTATGATGTTCCTACACACTATGCTTTGACTCAATATTAGATCCCCTAAACCTCCCATTATAATATTTGCCTTCTCTACTGGCTGGCTATCCTACTATTGGGAACTCCTTTTGCCACTAAAAACTGTATGTTAAGAGACTTTTCTCGAGGCAAAGGTAATTACTCCAGGGATGGAGATATTATCTGAAATTATACAAGCCTTTGTTGTCTGTAATAGGTCCATCAGATCAACTAAATTCCTCAAGCAAAATCTAGTGAGACTACAACACAGATGGAATCATGAGTTTTGGTGTATTTGGAGGGAGCGAGGGCAGTAAGGTTACAGCTGCAGCTCCATGTGGAAAACGTAGGCTCAGCTGGAGTGGTATTCTTGATCAGAACACGAAAGGACGCTGGCTCCCTGATTATTAAAGGGTGAGAGGTAATGAAAATGAGAAAATGTCCCATTAGAATAGACAGTTAGTCCCTTCTGCTCAGCATTAAAGCAGTCGTGCCTGGAACAACCAATCGCTCACAGTAGGACTCAGTAAAAAAGTTTTGAATGCGAAAATGAAAGCAAAAGAGGATAGATACGCACTGTCTTCTTTATCAAAAATTGATTTCAAGAAGCTACGGACTGAAAGTCATTCGTTTAGGATATGATAAAATATGCCTGTCCCTTCTCAAAGACAGGAGAAGAAATATGCTACGCTAGTTTATAGAGCCATGATATTGAGTCTTTGAGAAATATACAACTTTAAGAAAATTAATGGAGAAAAACAGAGATGCTATGAGTTAATTTAATTTTAAGTGGTCCCAAGAAAATGGCTTGAAATACCTAATGTTGGATGGCAATGTAATCAACTGTCAAAAACAACAAACAGGAAAGCTGATTTAGCTATTTAATAGATCCACATATTAAACTTTTAAAAGCTACAAAAGGAAGAAAAAGTGTGTTATTGATATTTTGTTGAGAGGAGCAAAAGACAAGCGTGTATTTCACTTAAAAAATAGTCCACACTAATGTTAATTTCTTCATTTTATTTAAGGGGACCGTGGCCAGATAAGATGTTAATGTTTCAGGAAGCTACAAGGTGCAGGGTATGTGGGAATGCCCTGTAGTGTCTACACTACTATTCTTCTGTAAATCCCAACTTATTTCTATATAATTATTTTTAAAATACAAGGAAAAATAAAATATTGATGTAAAACTGAATTTAAAAATCCAGGCTTAGGAAAAGCATACTGAAGTGAAAGTGTGTGTGTGTGTGTGTGTGTGTGTGTGTGTGTACACAGAGAGAAGATTAAGCACATGAAAAAATGTTAACAGTTGTTGAATATAAATGCAGCAATACAGGTCTTCATTGTCTAATTTTTAAACCGTGTATGTTTGATCTTTTCTAAAGTAAAAAATAGTGAGGAAAGACAGAAAAAAATTTAAGGACTCTCCAAGTAGGCTGTTTTTGAACATGCCTTTATGTTACATGGGTTCTGATGATTTACACAACAAGACAAAAATGAAAGAGTAAATATTTCCATCTACAATTAGAGAATTTTCTAAAAAGACATACGTATAGCCGACAGAGATATGAAGAGATGCTAAACATCACTAATAATCAGAGGAATACAAATTCAAACCACAAAGAGATATCCCCTCACATTTGTCAGAATGGCTATTATCGAAAAGACGAGAAGTAGCACATGTTGGGGAATGTGGAGCAAAGGGAGCTCTCGTGCACTGTTGCTGGGTTTGTAAATTGATCTACTACCCACTATGGAAAACAGTATGGCGGTTCCTCAGAAAATTAAGAATAGAATTACTGTAGGACCCAGCAATTCCACTTCTAGAGAAAATGAAAACGCCAATTCAGAAAGATACACGTATCCCTGTATTCACTGCAGCGTTGGTTACAATAGCTAAGACATGTAAGCAACCTAGGTGTCCATCGATAGATGACTGGATAAAAAAGATGTGGTACATATATACAATGGAATAGTACTCAGTCATAAAAAAGAATGACATCTTGCTATTTGCTACAACATGGATGGCCCTTCATGTTGTATGAATGCCAAATGAAGTAAGTCCAAGACAAATACTTATCATTTTACTTATATGTCGAATCTAAACTTAACGAATGAACAATCAAAACAAAACAGACTCATAGACACAGAGAACAAACTGGAGGTTACCAGAGGGGAGGGGCATGGGGGGGATGCATGAAAAATGTGAAAGGGAATAAGAGGTAGACACTTCCAGTTATAAAATAAACAAGGCACAGGGATACAAGGTACAGCACAGGGAACTTAGTCAACAACACTAATAACTTTGTATGGTGACATGTGGTTACTAGACTTATTGTGGTGATCACATCATAAGATATATAAATGTTGAATCACTATGTTGTACACCTGACACTAATATAATATTGTACGTCAACTATACTTGCACAAAAATTAAAAATAAAATTGGGAGATTTTCAAAGTTTTGGTGTTTTCACTTTAAGACATAGGAATTCAAAGCATTATGTTCTTAAGTATGAAGTTTAAAACGATGTGTGTGGGGGCGTTATCTGGGCAATGAAGGAATTATTCAGCATGAAGAACTCACACCTCACCATTTGGTGAAATTCAAGCCTTGCACACACATATGTTATGTAGAAACAGCTAAGATCATTTCCAATATTTATATTGCTTGGAGACATTTTTCCACTCTCTTTTTTGGGTAGAAAAAAGTGAGGCATTAGAATGTCTGGTGTTACATATAAAAGTAGATGGTGGCTAAACTGAGACAAGACCATTTTTTAGTAAATCATTTCTTCAGGAATTGTATGCGTGCACACACGTGTCGTATATGTGCATGGATTTTAAACAACATTGTTTTTATAATGGCAACCATGACTATCTACTCTAAGAAAAATATGTTTATACAATATTGTCAATGATATTGTTAAAAAATTATTTACTTTTGCCTATCCATTGAAATTTTACTGCAATTGAGTTTTTTGAATTCCCAGAACTAACTCCTACCACTCTAGAATAATGATTCATTCTTTCAGGCATGTTCTAGTTGTGAAGTAGGAAGTATTTCGTTCAGTCAGCACTTTACTATTGAGGTATGATTCTTCCTTTCATTCATGAACTATAATTCAAATTCTGTTACTTATGAAGTACCATAATCAAAGCATGGAAAATAAAATTCATATAAAATTCACCAACTCATTTGCAAATTGATTTTTAGATTCTTTCCGGCTACTTGTGGGTGAAAATTTCCCAATTTGATTTTTATATCTTCTTACATCTGTTAAAATAAAGTGGGAGGTTTTCAGAGGGCCTAGTAGTGGAAAGAAAATTCATTGACAGAGGAAAGGGAATTGAATATTCACAGATCACATAACACTTATTTTGGGAGGTGGGGGGGGCGGGGGGGGGTGAGAATAGACTGTTAACCTAAATTTAGCAATTAATTTACTCATATAACACAGCATCATCTCCCACTGATTTTCTGAGTAATTTCATCTGACTAGGTTGGAGACAAATTGGTTCATTCAAGGCTTTTCAGTAAAAGAGTTCTTTTCTTAGTAAAGTACATATTTTCTTCCTTTGGGTGAGTGAGTGTGTGTGTGTGTGTGTGTGTGACTTTTGGAATGTAGAGTTGAGAAAGAGATATGGGCTTGCTTTTATTCTGATTAAATTTGAGGCTACAAAAACATGTCTGAAAACTGAGCTACCGTAATGTTTTGCCTTTTTCATCATGGTTTTGGAACCAAAGGGAGACAATTTATGAAGGACTCAACAATGTAGAGGCCTAGTTCTTTTTTCAGTGGATTTCCCATCAGACATTTGACCTTGAAAAGGCTTTCCTAGATTTGCTAGTCCCACGAGAGGTTGACAGAGAATACAAGACGGTATAAAGCAATATTTTTATATTAGCTATGGCTATGGAACACTGCCATCACGTCTTCCTGTGTCACAGTACCAACTGCCTTGTCTTTAAAAAAATAAGCATGTTGGTTAAAATATATCTCACTGGAAAAGAGCTTTAAGCTATAGTATTACCATTCAACTTCTGATCTACAGAGAGTGACAAAAGTAAGCCAACATAAAGAATCTTTTAAAAATAATGATGATGTAAAAGCATGTTGACATCGATGTATTGGAAAGAGACAAGTGAATTTAGCCTGGCCTGGGAGGTCTGCAGATGTAGCTGCCACCTCTAACACATGGACGGCAGTCTCCATGTGCCCGGGTATGTGAAGAGCAGCAGTAAGCATGTGGGTACAACTGGGAATCCCAAGGGAAAAAGGCAAAGCATGTGCTTTGAAACAGTGAGTGAACATGACCATGCCATGTAGTAGGGTTGTGTCAGTGCATAAGCCTGGGATATACAAGGAGGGGAACCTACAGGACTTGAAAGATTGGAAGCAAATGATGGAAAACTGACTCATGGGATTTTAGCTTGAGTTCTAGGTGTTGGAAAAAATAGGGGAGAAACAGATTTAAGGTTAAGGAAAGTCAAGTATTTCTAGATATCTTAATTTTGAGGTAGCTAATGGAAGTCTAAAAGGAGATAGATTGACTAGGCAGTTAGAGATAAGAGACTGGAGTTCATGGAAACACTAGAGTTCATGGAAGAGATATAATTTTGGAAATCAGATAAATGGATGAGTTCCCCCTTAGGAAAAAATATATAGGGAGAAAAGAAAATTCTTTTCACTTTTCTTTGCAGAGAATCTTAGGATTTGTGGACAATGGCAGTTTTATTTCTGACTTTCCAATGCTTTTTCCTTTTATTTATTTTTGTAGCCTTCCTGCATTCCTTAGGATTTCCAAAGAAATGCTGAGGACAAGTGGTTTCAGTAGGCACCCCCGTTTGTCCCTATTCTTAAAGATAGACTTTCAATATGTGATCGTTAATTTTTTTCTTCTAGGTTATTGTATAGATAATTTGCCTTAGGTTAAGGGATCCTTTATTAGTAGTTTCCCAGTGCTTTTTCTTTGTCTTTCATTGAGAATGGGTGCTAAATTGTATCTCTCAAACACACTTTTTTTTTTTTTGGTATCCATTGAACTGATATCTTTTCTTTTAACATGATGATCTGTTTTGGGAGCAATTTCAACGTGGTGATGATTTATTATTTTTAAATACATTAGTCTGTTCATTTTACTAATATATGTATATGATTTTTAAAACTATGTTAATCAGTTAAATTGATCTCCAGTTACCATTTTTCATGCTCGGAGACAACTTTCTATTCTTCTGGAAAATACGGGCAAGCTAAGAATTATGTGCTTTTTAAATGTCTATAATAAGCTCTTTGTAAAACATCACATGCATTCCTCAGTTACTTTTCCTGGAGACAAAGATCATGCAGATTTGTTAGGAAGATAAAAAATAGGCACTCAAGTTTCATGATAATTATCAATTTGATTGGTACCAATTGCTCGTGGCTGATGTTCTTGTGAGTGTTTTTTATAAATCCTAACAACGCCATAGGATCATAACTTATTATCTTCATTTTACATGTCGAAGAACTCCCAGTTTAAGAGATTAAGAAGTCTGAGGCCATGCAGTTAATATATAGTGAAACAAAGATTTGACTGATGGTCTCATCCCAGAATTTAAAATATGAATCTCTTTACTTTGATGAATTTATTATTAAGAGGACAAATTGCTGAACGCATACTTTATGTTCCTGTGAGCCAATTTGAGATTATTTTCTTCTTAAAATTTGTGATGATAAAAGTAATCAAATTATCTGTGAAGTCTATTTTCGTGTGACTTGAAGCTCACTATAATTTATAGTATGTTTAGGTTTATATTCAGAAATCTCTTCTCGTAACTATTGTTCTACTGAAGAGTTTGTTTGTTCTATCTCTAGGCTTACTATTTTTACCTTCCCTCCTTGGTAATAGGAGTACGAGTGTATAGTTTCTGTTGCAGAAATCATGTCCGTATGGACTTTTACCCTGTGAATTTGATCGAAGTGTAGATGATTATTTTAATTATAATTAATAGCATAATTCATACAATCATTCATTCAAATAATAGTGTAATGATTCAATAATTTAATGAGTGCCTGCAGTCATTTTGTTCAGGAGAAAATGATCCTTATTGGGTATGAATTGTAGATGTGCATAGTCACAGTTGCTGGGGTGCTACATTGTTTTTGTTTTCTAATAGGTCAAATTTTGAAGTTTAAATACATGGACATAAAAACGTTTTATATTTTATAATTAGAAGCATGCTCTTTAGTACTCACGAGACTACAGGGACCCACTCATAATACAATTACAAACTCTATTAGTTACCTATTGCTGCATCACAAATTACTCCAAACTTAGTGACTTAAAACCATCACCCTTTTGCTTCTCGAAATTCTGTGGGTCAGCATGATTCTTTGTGTTGGGAGCTAGAGAGGTGGGGTGGCTGGGATGGATGAGCCCTCCTTGCCATGGGAATTTTCATCCTTGGAAAGGCCAAATTGAGATTCTTCACATGCAGTCTCCGGGCACTCACTTTTCCAGCAAAAGGAGAGTGAATGCTGTATTGTGTGCTGAGGCTTAGCTTCTGAAGTTAAACAATGTAACGTTTTCACATTCTACAGGCAAAGGCAGTCACAAGACAACCCATATTCAAGGGGTGGGGAAATAGATTCCACCTCCTCATGGAATAAGCTGCAAAGTCACATCGCAATGGGACACAGAAGCAGGGAGCAGGGTTCACTGGAGACCATTATGTTAACAATCTACCACACAAGCTCAGTGACAGCTTGATACACTCACAGCCTTTTGAAAGGTAAAGTCCATAATCTTTTTAACCTCATGCCGAGATATAAATATATTATATTGGTTTGAGAGTCTCATACATCATCCTAAACTGTTTTCATGGCATTTCAATGAAACTAGGGTACTTTCATTTTTCTCGTAATATAAAAAGAGCTCTTCTGAGATGCTGCAATTTCAGCCATAAAGGAATAGACTTTATTAAAAGAAATTTCAGCAGATGCCATAAATGAGAAATGCTGATATAAACTGTTGGGATAGAATATTTAAATATCCCATTCATTTCAAGTAGTTTATCAAACATAATGGCAAAATAAGAATGTGAAAAAGAATCAATGCAAATAGTCTTTGTCATGTTTGTAAAAGGTAGACTCTTTCAGTGTGTTGCTCTGCCTGCCGTGAGTATATCGATGAATTACTAAAGGGAGAAGGACCTGTAGTGTGTTCTGCATCTTAGTTATAACACATTCAAAATTACAAATCGTCTTCCCAACCTCTATGTTGTTTCAAAAGCCACATCCAATATCCATTTATTGAATACGTAATATGTTTCAGACATTATTTGTTTAGTCCTTACTGCCAATGCTAGCCAATAGAATAGAGATGTCATATATATGGCCGTTTCACAGGACAGGGAAATAGGGCTCCGAACACTAATTTGCGTAGTTGAATCTTAACTGGTGGCAGTCAGATCTAAATTCATATGTTTAGGACTTGGCCTAGGGCTATGTCATTACTGCCTTCCTAAAAGGTCTTAGCATAGCAGATCATCATTATCAGGCCTGATGAAAATTTTGCAAAAATATTCCTTTTGTCAAATAATAATGAAAATAAGACAACTTAGTTACAAAGGTCTTTTAGATTTTTATAAAAAAAATGGCATTTCCTGAATGTTAATTATATGTATAACAGGCAATAGATGGAGTACTTTAATTTCACAAAATCATCTATGATTTTTTTATTTTCAGTTTAGGAAATAGGCTTAAAGAAAGCCTGGCAACAGCTATAAGCATCTAAATCAGAATCTCCTAAGTTAGCACTTTATAAAAAAAATCTTCCAAAGAGATACTAAATGCAGCCTAAGTTGAGAGTTATTGGTTTAAGTTGGATGCTATACATTTATAGAAAAAAATGATGTCATTAGTTGCAAAGATAAAAGACAGAGCAAATTGCATAGCAGTAATTTCATGATTTCTTATCATTAAAAGTATCTTAGTGTTTGTAATTTCTCACTTAAATATCATATAAGGTGAACATTTTAAGATATATGAACACATCATCTGAAGGAAATACATTTCTCTAACACATAGTTAAAATGATTTATATTTGAATGACTTTTGAAGCTTTAGACTATTCAGATGAAATATAATATAAAACAAAGGTTGTTATATTTGAGGAAAAAATGTATATAAATCACTGCCTGGATCAAAATTAGTTCTTACAGGAGCATTCAATTAAAAAATAAAGTACCATTTTATTGTTCAAGTTTCTAACAGTTTACAGTATAATCTGATGTGAATAATTATTTTAAAGCAGTGCCTCATAAAATAACCCTATAGGTATCTTTCTCTAGAATGGTTTTCAAAACCTACTCCCAAATTAAATCTATTTAAATATACTTGAATATACTTTAGTATATGACTCTACTGTATGCTAAATTTATATGTGTATGAAATAATCTATAACAAAGTATTATCAATCTATATGTAAACAGTGGTATAAATTAATAGATATAACATTTGAAACCTGTGTGTATTATGCATACAACTATCACCACTAATCTATTTAGACTTCATAAGGTATCCAGTAACTTCAGTTGCTAAAATCACCCAGTTATATAAAAAAGTAAAGATGAACCCCAAAACATTAACTTGTCACATTGTAAAATGAAGAAATCCTCATGATAAGTAGACCATACAAAGGAAATTGTCCTGTCCTATAGGAACAGGAATATAAGTTGCCGCTAACCTCAGAGACAGAACTATTCCAGTCACAATGGGAGTTGAAGAAAATTGAAACTCAGTCTCATTCAAGACCGAACTTACCAGCAAATTTGATATGGAATTTATTTTCAGGCTTTAATATCTGGACATACAAAGGGCATTTTGGAGCAAAATCTTTTACAGCCCATGCTCTCAGAATTGTTTGGTGGTCCTGCAATGAGAAAAGTCAAAACATCATGAAATAAGTTGGGGAAATGTGCCCTACAGTCACATGCCATATAATGACATTTCAGTCAATAGCAGACCACACGTGTGACGGTGGGCCCAAGAGATTATAGTGCAGCTGAAAACTCTCTGTCACCCAGTGGCATTGCAGCCACCATAGTGCCATTGTGCAAAGGTTGCAAAAATCAGGAGGGCGGTGGTTGAGACGGCAGACAACTTGAACCTGACTGTGGATGAGGATGACATTGGGCAGCTTCTAGGGGTGGTTCCTGAGGAGACGACTAATGAGTTGATAGAAGTGGAACAGGAACACACAGCTGAAGGAGAGGCAAGAGAAATGGGAACTGCAGGAGAAGAAGAAGAACCACCCCAAGAAAATCCACAGTGAAGAGTTTAGCAGAAGCTTTCTCAGACCTCAACATGCTCCTTAAAATATTGGAAAATATGGACCCAACATGGTGCACTATCTGCTTACAAGCAAATCTATGATGAAAAACACAAACCAAGCAAACCACCGTGGATAAGTATTTCTGAAAAGAGTGCCATATCCTCAGAAAGAGACCCAGTCAGGTCCTTTGGGGGATCTTCCAGAAGAAGGCAGTGTCATCACAGGAGATGACAGCTCCATGCCTGTTACTGCCCCAAAGACCTTCCCATTGGACAAGAAGTAGAGACAGTGATATTATGACCCTGGCCCTGTAGAGGCCTAGATGAATGTGTGTGCTTGTGTCTCAGTTTTTAACCACAGCAACAAAAAAAATTAAAACAGGAAAAAGCTTATAGAATAGGGACACAAAGAAAATATTTTTGTACAGCTGTACAATTTGTCTGATTTTCAACTAAGTGTTCTTATAAAAGAGTTAACACTTTTTTAAACAAAACATTTATAAAGTAAAAAAAAAAGAGTAAGCTAAGGTTTAATTTATTATTGAAAACAGAAAAATATTTGCAATAAATTTGGTATACCTGCATGTACATTATTTATAAAGTGTCCAGTGGTGGACACTGATGTCCCAGGCCTTCACATCCACTCTCCACTCACTCGTCGACTCACTCGTCAGTCCTGCGGGCTCCATTCATCCTAAGAGCCATATACAGGTGTTTCATTTCCTATCTTTTATACTGTATTTTTATAGTACCTTTTCTATGTTTAGGTATATTTGGATAACAAATACTATTGTGTTACAGTTGCCTACGGTATTCAGTACAGTAACTGCTGTGCAGGTTTGCAGCCCAGGAGCTCTGGGCTATACCATTTGGCCTGGGTGTGCAGAGGGCTGGGCCATCTAGGTTTGTGGAAGTGCCTCTGTAATGCTCACACTACAACGGCATCTCCTAACTGTGCATTTCTCAGAATGCGTCCCCATCGTTAAGTAATACGTGAATGTATGAAAAGTAAAACTCGTCAATGAGTGTGTTAAATTGTCCCATACATAGTTTAAAATTAAACTCACAAAATAGGTTATTGTGTAGACTTATTTTTAGAGATACTTATTATTTCTATAAAAGACAGTAATAATACATATTTAATCAGGGCTAATACCAGCACTTAGAAAATTAGCAGAGATTAAGAGGGGAGTCTCTTAAAAATAATTTTCGCAGAAAATACTGGAAGGTCAGAGCCTTTAGAAATGCAACACAAATGATGGTTTGTAATAATGGTTTCCATGGAAAATAATACAGGATTATAATAATTTTAACATATTTAGAAAGATTGGTAAAAGAGGACTGACCACAGTGACCACACATGTAGAAAGCCCAGTATTTCACTTTCTTTATATAACTGTAGAAGTAAAAGGATTTTGACTCTGTGTGTGTGTGTATGTGTGTGTGTGTGTGTGTGTGTGTGTTGGAAGCGATTAATAACTCTGAAATATATTTTTTAAAAAGCAAAAAAGTTAAAAAAGAATATGCTAAGACTAAGAAAGGGCATGAAAAAAATAATGATTAATGTGAAATTTTGGTAAGGGTCACACCATATACTATGCTCTAATTGAATGAATAAATCTAAGCAAATTGCTAGAGAAATATGCCACCCACGTAGCTAACGCATTATTTGAAAAAAAGAAGCAAAAGGATGTTCTGAAGTGGTGCTGTCCATAGAGTAGCTACTAGCCACCTGTGGCTGTTTAAATTAAATAAAAAATTTTAAGTTAAGAATTCAGTTCACATTAGCCACATGTCAAGTGTTCAAAGCCACACGTGGCTAATCCAAAGCTACATTGGACTTGACCTGGTGGAGAAAGGAAAAACATGAAGGAGACAAAAGCCCCATTGATAACTGAACAAAATCGGGCAAACAAGTAAAATAACAAAAAAGGATCTCTGCTAGGGGAATTGGTGTTCCTGGAAAGAAGAGCTTCCGCCTTATGGATGGAATGTAAATGGGAATGAGGGGGTATCAGGAGGTTGTCTGAATTGAAATACTAAGTGTTGTGTTTTTTTTTTCCAATAAGACAGAAAGAAGGGGGAAATGAGTAATATTTGAAGGATATGGATAATACTAGAAGTGTGAAGTAATGGGCACCATAAAAGTATTCTAATGACATAAGTACACGGTATTTAATGTATTCTCTACCTTAATAATTACAAGCGTTCTCATTATATTTTAAGTAAACCTTTCAAATTTTTAAACTAATAATTCAATCTGCAAGGTCAGCCTTCCCTAACATTTCGTACCCTTCTCTCCCATTGTTCTCTCCCCAACACTCATCACTGTGTAACATTCCATTCCTTTCCGTATGTATTAGGTTGTTGCAAAAGTACTTGCGGTTTAAAAGGTTAACTTCAAAAACCACAAGTACCTTTGCACCAACCTAATAATTGGTGCACCATCGATTGAAACTTCTAGGAGGTCAGCTCCTTGTGAACAGAGACTTTTGTGCTGCTGATTCATAAATGGGCCTGCAGCTGGTACATCAGTGCTTGGACCATACAGAATGCTCCCTAAATATTTATGGAGTAAATGAATGGTTAATAATGGTGATCATGTTATACCTAGGACACTTTTGTGTGTGTAAAATACTATGTTCAGCTCTAAGGAGGACCCAAAGAATTAAGTCAATCAGCCTCATGTAAATTTGAAGCTAAATGAATTAAGACATGTACACTTTATATGAAAATGTCAATAATAAGTCGACATATGATAGAATGGTACATGTACATACCAAGTGTGTATAAAAAAGCTATAAAAAAGATGCTATGAATGGTAACAGATTCCTATAAGGTACAGTTGATTTTGAAACTTTGGGTGGCAGGAAACAGCAGAAGAAATGAAAAAGCAAATCTAGACAGCGTGATCACAGGGTCTTCAGGGGACAGTGTGCACATGGCCCCAAAATTTGAAGTGTTTGTAACTGAGCTTTTGTTTTTGGTCACTTTTTACTTTGCTCCTTAATGGTGTCAGTAAGGGACGCATCTACATGTTGATTCTCACTAGGTGATAGTAGTTTTAACACTATTTTTAAATCCATGTTGAATAGTATTGTAGCCTGGGAATGACTCACTGCTATTACCGTGTAGGATGGAAAAGGAATTTCCCAAGAATCCTCTGTAATTTTCCATGTGATTCAATTGTCTATGTGAATAAGCTTGATTAAAATTAGGGAGACCAGCCAGTTCTTAGCCACGGGTAAGAACACATGATTCTGAGACCCGTGGGCCCTCCCGAGACACCCACTTATTTTACTCCTGAAAGCAAGTGAAAATAACAGTAATACAGACTTGATCTTCTAAGAGTAAACTTCTGCAGAATCTGTTTTCCCCCAAATGAAGATACAAGAAAGGTTTGGTGCACGTGAAATGATTAGATGGTAGCAGGACTGGATAATCATAAAGGAGGAATTACTTTTGCTCTTCGTCCAACCACCTCCCAAAAGTAACAACTTACTTGGAAAGAGGCAACTGAAATAGTTGGTCTGGACCAAGCCCTCATACATTATATAGTCATTACGAAAAGATGCAAACAAAACACGATGGTCTAGGTGTTTTTGTAAAGTAAAAAGTGATGGATTATGAACCTTTGAAGAATCAAAGAGCGGAGTCCCATTAATTTAGTATCATTTTGGATTTAACACCCTGATAGGATTTAAGCCAAACACTGGAGGGGAGAGTGGATTTTGGGAACTGTTGAAGCAAACTGCAGCAACAACTGTGCTAGGCCCTTTCTGACACAGAGTAGCTAACGTGAGCAATATGGTAGCCTTTATACTAACATAGATAGCTACTTCCCATAGTGCAACCTTTTCCTGGGTTCTATATTTTGCTTTGCTAAATAAATCTTTAATTGGATCATTGTGCCCACATATGTAAAGATGGCTTAAAAAAAAAGATGAATGGTAGCCTGCTTGTGTCCAGATATGAGCCCACTAGGAAGAGTCTATTTTGTAATCAAGTCCCTTGTTTCTCCAAGGACTGTAGACACTTCTGTGAGACCTTGTACACCCAAAAATAAAACAGTTGAGACACTACAGTCTTGGCCAAAGGAGCTGGTATGCTGTACACTTAGTGCCACTCACACCATTGGTTTTTCTTCTTTATCCCTTCCATCTGTCAAGACCTAACACTCCATTAAATTACCAGGACCCAGGTCCTTCTCCTTGTTCCTCTGTTCAAGACACCCTGAACTCTGACAATTGCTAGAATTGTATGGTTTTGTTTATATTTCCTCTGATTTCATCTTTTCTGTCTGCTTTTTATTTGTTGCTTCATTTATTCATGCCTTTTTCTGTTAGGAATTTCCTTAAATGTCTAGTGATCCCTGTGGTCCAAACATATATAGGAATGAAGCACTCAAAAGGTATTTGAGACCTGAAGTGAATGTGGAGACCTTTTTTTCACATAGACTTTCCTGCTGGGTGATCAGTCTTTGATATTATACTTGGAAATTCCAGAAATTATCTATCTATTTATCTCTCCATCCATCCATCCATCCATTCATCTCTCAATGTGTGTGTGAGTGTGAGTGTGAATGTGCGTGTGTGTGTGTGTGTGTGTGTGTTGTGATAGACTGTTTCCCTAGAGAAAAATCCCTCCATTTTTGTACCCGTGGAGATGTGGACCAGGCTGCTAGGGTTTGAGTCATTTGGGAGAAGCATCTCACGTTCAGTGAGGCAAGTTGCTCTTAAATTCTATTGATTTTCCCCAGATGCTCAACTGTACCTAGTGGTTCAGAATGAAGGGTATTCCTGGATCAAATTCTCCAAACACTAAACCTCTTTTCATGGGGTGGAGAAAGTGACCGGCAATGGATTTGCGTAGGGGTTTAAAGATTCTACTTGCTTCTCTTACAGACTTTTAATCCCTATCCATATGTTTAGTCCTACATATAACCCTACTTGCAGAGACATCTGGTGCCTTTATTTCCTGAGACTTTTGAGGTTCGATTGCAAAAAGCAGTCTTTTCTGATTTGTTTCCTATCAACTTAAATTTTCATTTCCTTCTGTCTGTTAAGTCAGTTACCACTCATCCATCTGCTTTCTAGCTTTTCAACTCATATTAGTGTTCTCATCTACAACCTCCTTTGTCCTCATGAGTGAAATCTTTTTATTTATTTCCTGTCAATTTAGTAGAGTGCCAGGAATACATGTATTACCTGAAAGCTCCCACATTCGCATTGTAAAGGGTACTCTGAAAGATGTTACATGTTTATTTCTTACTGCTTACTTTGTAATTCAAAGCCTTATAGACACTGAAGGACTGCAAATATCTTTAAAACAAAGTGACCAGTTGAGGGGTTCAAGGTTGACAGTGACATAAGTTTCATGATAGAAGCATAAGTTATGAATGAGAAGTTCAGGTAAATTAGAGTGAAGACAACCTAAGACTTACAGCCAGTCCTAAATTAATGTCCCAGGGATGCCTATTAGATGTTCCAGAAAGAGTAAACCACGTTCCTGGAAGACCTATGCATATTTTGTCTCTTCCCCAGTCACTGCAGAAGCCACCAAGGTTCTTAATTGTCTGCACCCCAGACATGGCTAGAGATGGACTCATTGGCTAAGAAACACAGGAGTTAACAGTACCTACTCGACATAAAAAAATAATGCCCTTCTTTAAAATTATAAAATTAACATGTTTTTATAAAATAGAAGTTATAATTTGGTAAATTACCATTTAATTTAAGCATACAGTTATAGACCTGTAAGCCTAACAATAATACATCATAGAGATCACATACACCAAAGGTTACCAAATTGGGATGTGCTTCAAAATCAGGTGGGGACCTTTTTAAAACACACAGATTTCCCTTCCCCACCCCATGTATCCTGAATAGACTTTTCATGAATGCCTGTTTTTTCAGAAAGTCTCCAACTGGTTCTAAGGCAGACGGCTTGATCCATCTGCCTGTTTTTGAGTCAAGGAAATGGTCTAGTTGGTCTGCATGGGACTTATTTTAATCAGCAGGAAACCCAAGGATTAGTAGAAACGGCTACAAAAACACTTGTGTTGACATTGTCAGTGATCCAACTAGTCTTATATCATGACAAATATATCATTTAGAGATATTTGCTTCTCTTCAGAAAAATTTTAAGACCCCCCAATATTTAGTGTTGGCAGATTAAAAATAATCAATTTAAAAAAAATCTTCCAAGGGGAAAAGAAAAACATGACTGAAAAAGATTTTAGAAACTTACAGAGGATGTCCTGTCCACTTCACAACGACTGCTCAGGATAAAACAGGCCTCAGCGTCGTCCATTCTAAGTGCAGACAGAGAAACAGAACAATTTCAGACTTAACGCATCGTCGGAAAAATAGAATTTCAGTGTGTAGTTCAGTGCACACAAACTACATGTAAACTTAGAGTGTCCTCACGCTTAAGTGAAAGGTGGATTTCTACGATATCACGGCTGTATTTGTGAACAAAACAATTGTTGAATCGGCTCCACACCTCAATAGTTTATAATGGCAAGTTAAAAAAAAGTCAAATGTATTCTGTTTAATGATGATGTATTTTTTCATATACAGCAGGCCTTGAATAACATCGTTTCATTCACAGTCATTTTGTTCCAATGTTGATGAGATGCCGTAGAAACTTAACTCTTGTCGGTTTTGTTATACATACATCCTTACAAGTCAAGGATAAATATGAAGGTATATTTAAAACTTTGAAAACAACAGAAACCATTGAGCAAAATCACCTCTGCTAAGAGTCTCTTTTGGCTTCTGAAACTACAGATGCTATTTTGCAGATGCCCTGACTCCCAGGTGTCCGTGGTCTATACAGTCACACTCTCACTCTCCTCATGTGGAATAACCCCCATGACGTGTGACAAATGTTTTAAGACCATGTCACCCTTAAACCGGGTTGGCTGGCACCGTGCAACAGGAAGAGCAACTGAGTAAGATCCGTCACTTTTCTGATTCCTCCAACCCCCAAGCAATGCAAGTGTTATCTATCGTGTGTGTATGTGAGAGAGAGACATGCCATTGATCAGCTGGGACTCCAGTGACCCTATGAATGAATGACATCCACATGTCCTGTCCTCACAGCCCTGCTCAGCTCCTGGATATCAGCCTGTGTCCTCTTTTATGGAGTCCATCCATCTCCTATTTGATCTCTCTTTTCCTGCCGTCTTTGTTTTTTCCCCAGCACTCTTGTCTTTTCCAAGAACCCTGCCTTAAGATGTGCCCGAAGTAGGACAGCTTCAGTTTTGTCATTTTGCCTCCAGTGATGTTCAGGCTTAATTTGCTCTAGGACCCCCTCGTTCATCTTCCTGGAGGTCCAGCTTCTCCATAGAACTCCCCCCAACACCATAGTGCAAATGAGCCATGTTTCCCTATCCGCCTTCTTCCCTGTCCAACTCGGCCCAGCATATAACACAGATTCTTTAAAATTTAAACCCTGACTCCAAGTTCTTTGGCATTTTACATGTTTAGCCCAAGAATTTTATCTGTGGAAGAAAGCCAGTATTGAGAGATTTGACGACTACTGGACGGGTGAATCTCGTCTGTGACAGCTCGTCTCTGACAGCTTGAGTTGGTTATATGCCACACCTCTCATTGTGCAGCGTGGACATGGTCTGCTTTCCATCTCTGCACTGGGAAAGAGAAGCAAATGCATGGATTTTACCAAATCCATGGTTTTAATCAGTTTGCCCAACACCGGGACAGAGGCAAAACTCTATTCAAAAGTAGGCCCGCATATCTTGTAACACCGACCACGGCTAACATGTGGAGGTGAGAAATGCCCTTCAGCACTGCAAGACGGAAAGCGATAGGGGACCTACTTTGCTCTCAGCAGGTCTTGATCCTTAAGGGCTGAACCTTGCAGGTAGATGACACGTTGTGACCACATTGGAATCTGTAGGACCCTTCGAACTTGCACGTCCATTTCAGTAGGACACAGAATGACCACGTAATAATCCTATTTAAAACAAGGAGGGTGATGGGGTAGAAACAGTAAGCTCTGTTATACACCACATAGGTGAATGGAATATCTAAAGCCGTTTTGAAATATGATAAAATAGACATGAACTCTTGCCAACAATAATAAATAACAGTTTGCATTTAAAACCTGGGCAAAAATATATAACACAACACTATCATAAACATAACTGAAACATAAAAATCTCACAAATCAACACATTCATTTTGACCTTTTTTCAATTATATTTGTGCCATGAAGAGAAAGTGATCAGTGCTTATACTCAGCACACATTTCCAGTCTATAAAGTTTTCAGCTTTAGGCTTATTCTGAAATATACATTGCATGGCAGGCAGAAGGGCTTAAGTATCAATTTGTGTTTCAAATCATTGCTTTTAGAATAAAAACAGTGATGGTGTTTTATATCACTTGGTAATACTATGAACTAATATATTGAAATTTTTCTGATGATAACCTGAATGGATAAGGACTCATAAAAAAATATTGGTAATACTGACAAAGTAAATTAAAGAGTTTCAGATAGACATATCGTGTTTCCCCCAAAATAAGACCTAACTGGAAAATAAGCCCTGGCAGATTTTTCAGGATGACATCCCCTGAACATAAGTCCTAATGCATCTTTTGGAGCAAGACAATATAAGACCCAGACTTATTTTCGGGGACACTCAGTATTTCAAAATAAGAGTAATTTGGAGAAAAAAAATGAAGTGGATGAAAGCAACTGATTTATTTGGATTAAAATTCTCTAGTAAATGTTTATCATTTATCGCCCTAAAATATATCTGGTGGGAATTTTTAGAGTTTTAAGATTTCTCCATGTTGATATTAGCATAATAACAATAAATTAGGAGGGAACAAACTTTTCTCCCAAATAAATTTTCTTTATAGTGAGCAAACCTGAAATTATTTAATATGAATAATAAAAAAATAAATAAAAACGGAGTTTCTTTAAAAACTACAAATTAATTTACATGAAAACAAAAGAATGTATTGTATAATGTGAGCATCACTTATAAGTTAGGTTTTTAACATAGAAAACTAGTATTTTAAAAGTTCCCCGAAGTACTCATGCAAAAAAATATCATTGTTCAATGGAGATATAATCAGATATACTTAGTACTGTCTTGACTTCAGGAGTGTCCAACCTCTTGATACAAATTTATTGGGGACAAACAAGAAATTCAAGCGGCTCTCTGTTATTTGGACTAAGCCAAGTGCATTCAGCAGCAGAGAGTACTTAATTCCACACTGTCCCAGTACCACGGCAAATATTAGAAGTGTCTGAGCACTTTATCTGCATAGACAGATGAAGCCGTTTTTGTGAATTCATGTTCTTAATTCAGCTTGTTATTGTCCAGTTTTTGGTCACTTAACAGCTACCATAAATAGCACCTAGTGACACTCCAGGAAACAGAAGAGAAAATAGAACTTTCAGACGTGGACATTTCTATCAGCAACACTTGATAAAATTCAAGGAGTCAAGTGAGCCATGATATTGACATGATTATGTCATTGTTTTATTATAGCTCATGTTCAAATTCACTGTTTCATAAAAATATCGTTTATGCATTACCCCAGGGAGAAAAAAGCAATAATTTTAATTCAAAGAAAACCTTTCTTGGTAACTTGACATAATTCCATCTGTCTTTTAAGTGTAGATACAGAAGGAAACTTAAAATACTGTGTATTCCTTCAGCACTTTTTCTATGTTCCTGGTTATATTTGTAGTGCTTCATTTACACTTTCTAAATTTGAGCGTATAAGTAAAAATCCTGCAGAAGGTAGGATGTATCCTCAGTTAATTGACTTTGATAGTATGTTAGTAGGTAGGATCCAGTATAATGCATAATATAATAAGTGTACCTGCAGTCGTGGGTGAGCATAGAATTCATTTAAAAAGTCCATAAGTAAGTCAATCTTCAAGGAGCTGACACACAGAACAACATGCTTTTCAGTTTGAGCTCTGTGTCGACTATAATTTCCACCTGATTTTTGTCTCTCCATCCACAGATAGGCCATCTGTTCAAACTGTAATGCATTTTTCACATATGAATGAAAAATACTGGACATGAAAATAAAAATCAATGCAATCCATCTGGTGTTTATTAGGTAAACTCAGTTTCTTAGATGGACCTCATTGAGATCCAAATTACCAGTGTTCCCTTCAGCAGTAGACTTTTCATATGATTGCTGCAGCGGTCGCTAATGCCTCCCAGACACTTCAGGTCTCTAAGGAAACACATTAGTATATTTTCCTATTAGATCATAACAGGGCACTAAAGAGGTTTGTGCATCTGCTTTAGGTCTCAATATCGTGGAGCATGCAGCCATATATGTCATGTGCTGAGTGCAAGTGAAAAGACTCATTGGCGTTTCTCCCACGTTCTTTTGTCAAGTTCATTCTGTATCACATGCAATAAGACACCCCGACCACAACACACAAAGCCATATTCTAGTTGTATCGTAGTTAGTGTGTTAGGAAAGTGGAGGGTAGAGGGATGAGGTGTCGGGCAGGAAGATGTGTGTGATTGGACAGGTTGGGAAGACCATTCTTATACCTACGTAAAGTATATTTAGAAACACTGTGGCCAAAGTGTGTAATAGAATATATAAGTTTGATTCGTATATGCCATATCCTGCCCACCCATGAACACCCAAAGCTCATTGTTAGAAAGAATTGGAGATTGCCTGTATTTATCTTACGGGCTTATTAGTATCATTGTATATTTCTGTCTCTACAACCACGTATCCATTCCCCAAAATGCTGCGTAACTGTTAATCAATTTTTATGCATTACGATGCTTGGCTTTTAGATTATTTCAAGAATCAAGAGAAATCAACCCTTCACAAGTTTATTTCCTTGATCTATTGTTCTATAATTAAAAACTGTATTATCCTATCATCCTGTCATTGTTATGGTTAAATACCCTACATTTAAAAGATACACCTTGAAGAACTGAAATAAGATGTGAGCCATCCACTGAGTGAAGGGGGGAAGAAGACCCCTCAGTTTCTAATATGTAAAAAGGCATTTCTGAGACAATTTTACTTAATTGGCTACAAATAATAATAGCCTGTGTTAATATAGTAGATCAATAAACCACCCTGCATTTCTGTTAAACATGGAGGAGTTGATTTTCTAAGACCTCACGCATTTCTATAAAAACCTGGTTATGTTTACCTGTATGGGTAAGACCACGAGCGCAACACAGATCATAATGACGACAAAAAGCTTGGAGGACCAGGTTTCAGGAGTGACATCACCGAAGCCCACGGTGGAAAATGTCACGATGCAGAAATAAAGAGAGTCGAACAGATTCAGCTTCTTTCCGATTCGTTCCAGATGTTGGATTCCACAAATGCTGAAATGAGCATTAAAATTAAAACTTACAAACTGGGCACATGAGTTTTCATCACTATTCCTCTGAAAGCCGAAGCACAGTTCACGGAGCCATTTAATTATTGGGATCTTGCACTGTACAATTTTTTTCCTCAAGAAAACATACTATTAGGTCGGTGCAAAAGTAATTGCAGTTTTTGCAATTATTTTTAACCTTTTAAACTGCAAATTTTTTTTCTACATTAGCCAGATATAGTATAATGTTGAAGTAAAAAGCATACCTTCAGGGTAGGTGAACACACAGATAGTTTATTGCTATTTTCTTATATAATTCTTGGGGCTAAGATGGTTTCAGCATTGAAGTACCCTTGATTTCCATCATACATAAACATTAATATTTCACTTGTGTGTTAGCTGTTTTTCCTAGAACTGTGAATGGTGCACCATGCTATATAAGGATTTGAAGCTATTCAGTGGTTACAATCCATTTTAATATAGATCGTTATCTTACTTCATTCACAGATGTCCTGGGAGCCAGTATTAAATGAAAACTGCCTCCTCTTCCTGATGATAATTGATGAATTTTGGTTAATTATTATTTTGTGTCTGTACCCAGAAGGGATTTTAATGATAGGCACAGATTTTCTGATAAACTCAATCCAGGAATGTGCTCAAATACAGCACATTCATAATCAAAGTATCCTATTCTGTCTTGTTGTGAAACAGATGGCATTTTTCAGTCAAAGGCCAAATTAAACTATCTAAAATATATCCTGACTTCAAAGTAGCAAAACAATTTAATAATGTAGAATTTAAATACACTTATAGCTGGTGGATATTAGTAAACACTCTTGTTATCCTTAAATATCCAATTCAATATAGTTTTGTGACAAGGCAGTAATATTTTTTTCAAAAACTTCCTTAAAATGCTTAATTTCAGTGGATATCTAATTGTAACAATTTTTTTTGTTTATTATCCTGAACCCCCTCTCTAAACATTTGAAATTAAATAATTTGCTGCAATTTAAGATAGAAAAAAATAAATCAATATCACTCCATGTTCTATTTAACTTTTTATTTAGTTAATAGTCATGAAAGTTACTCAGATTCATTTGCAGTGATTGAGTTTGCAATGGAAAGTTTCAAATAACTATAATTTTCTTATAATTTCTCTATTGTAAAAATGCCTATAAATTTCAAATAAAAAAAAATTGATATAAAACCAATAGGTGCTGCAAAATTTTACTTAAATATTTCATAATGGAAAATGGGTAACCTGAGATCAGAAAAGTCATATGTATTTATACAAATACATTTATTGATGATAAATGTAAATACAAGTATGTGCCAAGCTTTGGGCTGTATGTTAGAGATGCAGATTTGAATATGACCCTCTAGTGTACAGAAAAAAAAGTTTCTAAAATCTAACGTGAATGATTTTGACTTCAACTTTCTAATAGTACTACTAGTAATAGTAACAACCATCGGTTAATAATCAAACAATGAACTTATATCTTGATTAATGCTAACTTAGGTAAATTACTTAAGCTTTTTAGACTTCCTGCTCCTCAACTGAAAATTAAATGTGGTATTAACTTCTTCTCTTGATTATTATGAGAAGTAAATGTACTAAATCTCAGGGAAATGGCTGACACTTAATAACACGCAATGAATTCAGCAGCAATTTTGTTATTTATATTCCAACCCCAGCATTAGAGAAATAGAAGTACAAAAGTGAGTACATAAGAAGGACTCAACATCTACACAGAAATATCACAAATTTTTGTTTTCGACTTGACAAAACAGTAAATGTACCCTTTTTTATTCTTTTTAAGAAAATGTTATTATATTTGGGGGGATGACATTGGGTAGTAAAATTACACAGGTTTTAAGTGTACGATTCTATAGAATATCATCCATAGATGTTTTTTCTTCTGTTCTTTATTTTTTATTATTATTTTATTTTATTTTAATTTATTAGTTTCAGGTGTACAAGACAAGGTAATACTTAGACGTTCATCATTTATATCCCTCACACTGTGAACCCCCTCCCCCCATCCACTATCCCTCCGCCCTCACACCGAGCCATCACATTATGTATATAAAATTATAGTTTTATATCCCACATATAAGTGAAGTCATATGGTTCTCAACTTTTTTTGTCTGACTTACTTCTCTTAGCCTGATGATCTCAAGTTCCTTCCAAGTTGTCACAAATGGCAGTATTTCACCTTTATTCTTATGGCTCAGTAAAAGGAAAGCAAAGTGTTCTTTAATGGATAAAGTAAATGCACTCTTAACAACAGGCCGAGACTATGGAGAAAGAGTAGAGGTGAGGAGATAGTGTGTCTGTCCCTGTTTGCTATGGATTGGCCAACAGCAGAAAATCACCCATGAGTTTATGTGTCGCTGTCATCTTGTCCAGTCTTTTCAAGCCTGCAACTCTCATCCATTGTGGAAATATGGGTAAGCGTGAAGGAGTCCGAAAACAAGAGTTAGGCAATTTGCAATGGAAGCCCATTATCTTGAACTGTTTACAAAGAGCTGTCATGCTGATATGAGCTGACCTTTGGCGGGACACTATCGTCATTTACGGAAACTGACTGCTGATTCTTAGTAATGCAGTAGGAAGAAAAAAAAAGACGAAGAACTATTTCTGGGCCGAAATGTCAGTAACAGGCCAGTGACTTGTTTTAAAAAGAGCTAGTTATCACTGAGATTGCTTGAATGAAAGAATTTCTATTGTAATTATATAAAAGACTGCATATGTGTGTTTCATATGCACATATATTTATGTAATTCACTGACCTAGGTAACTACTGAGTACATCATTACATGATAATATTTTAAGATTTAAATGTTAAAATAGTAATATTTGGGGGGAAGTTCCAATACAATTTTCTCTTTTTATATTATTTTTCACATATGCTACGCTGTTATTTAAATGACCCAGCAATCCCTCTCCTGGGTATCTACCCAAAAAATTTGAAAACATTTATACATAAAGACACGTGTGCTCCAGTGTTCATTGCAGCTTTGTTTACAGTGGCCAAGACATGGAAACAACCAAAATGTCCTTCGATAGATGAATGGATAAAGAAGTTGTGGTATATATAAACAATGGAATACTATTCTGCGGTAAGAAAAGATGATATAGGAACATTTGTGACAACATGGATGGATCTTGAGAGTATAATGCTAAGCGAAATAAGTCAGACAGAAAAAGCAGAGAACCCTTTGATTTCACTGATATGTGGAATATAAACCAAAAACAACAAAAGAGCAAGACAAACAAATGAGAAATAAAAACTCATAGACACAAACAATAGTTTAGTGGTTATTAGAGGGTGAGGGGGTTGGGGGGTGGGAGATGAAGGTAAGGGGATCAAATATATGGTGATGGAAGGAGAACTGACTCTGGGTGGTGAACACACAGTGGGATTTATAGATGATGTAATACAGAATTGTACACCTGAAATTATGTAATTTTACTAACAATTGTCACCCCAATAAATTTAAAAAAATTGATATTTAATTTTTACGTGACTTGTGGATTTTCGATTTTATGATGACTAAATATATCTATTTTTTAGACATTCTATGCATGTTGGGAAATATAGAATCCCTGCCATGCACATATTTATGTTTTTGGCAAAACTGTGGTCGATATTCACAATTCTGGGCTTAAACTGGACTTTCAAAACAATTTCATGTAGTCATTTCTGGCTTAATGTAACTTACCTTTATATGAATACCCATTGTGACAATGTCTATTTTAAAGATCACTGCGACACAATAAAAATCTTTCAGGAATTGTACAGCATGGTACATTGGCAAGTCTTTCTAAACCAAAGTGGACGTGCATTTAATTATACAGACCAGAGGACAAAGGGCCAGCCAATTAGTGAAATAAATATCTTTCATATCTGCTCAGAACTTGGTTATCACCAACGTACACTGGAAACATAGGGAAGTCTCCTTGGGGTGTTTTAATCACCTAATACTTACATAATCAATAATGATAAGAGATGGACTGTGTAACTAGAACCGTAGGAAATAAATGCAGCTCTTGAGCGGTATAATGTTTTATGTGGTTTCCAGCCAATATCTGTTGACATTCTAATATGACCTATAGATATCAGGATGAAGGCAACAAATAATAGAGGCATAAGCTAAGGAATATGAGGAAAATTGTGCAGGTGGAGAGCGGTAGGAATTTTTTCATTTTTGGATATGTTGAATCTGTCATTCCTGTAAGGCATGCATAACCAATACATTGCGATAATATGTTTTATTAATATATGTATACATATTATATACCATTTTTATACTCCTTGGGTAAACCCTACTTGGTGGTAATTTTGGTGCGGTTCTAATATTTTCAATTTCAAAAAAATAGTAATGTGCACTTGTTATAAGACAAATAATAAAGACATAAATGAGAGGCTATTAATATAATTCCATTTCTATCTACCCTTGAGGTAATTAATATTTAGTAATATGTCCTGCTGGTTTGATATTTGATTTGTTTTTAATGTATACATGCTTTTGATTTTAATTGACAATTTATCATTATACGATTTTTATGTCCATCTTTTTAAAGGGATTTTGATCTAGTTCTGTCTCTCAGTATATGTTCCTTAAAAAAACAATCTGGCAGAAGACGTTAACCAGATACAAAGTTCGGCAGTCAAATATATCTGGCCACTCTGGATTCCGCATCATTTGTTTAGCAAAAGACTCTGAAGATCCTTTTAATGAGTGAATGTTTATTACGAGAGCAGAACTTTTATAAGATTAACCAAATATATCAGCTAAAGTTCCCAGTTTCTGCAAAGTATTTCAGAGGATTAGGGTTTTATGAACTGAATTATGAGAACATTAGCTCATACTTTGTGCTTTGTCTGAGTGTGTTAGAATCACAGTCTAGTGTCATCGTTAAATGATGGGGATAGCATTTTACCTTTGTCCACGCCCAAGATTACACAGCCCTGGATTAACTATTCTTGGAAGGAATTTAATAGTGAAACTGCCAGGCCCTGAAGTTTCATTTATTTATTTTTTTATGAAAATGAAAAGATACAATTTTAAAAGGCGACATCTAAAAGTGTTCCATCTCTACCCTTCATCTCAGTTTAATACTGCTTAAAATCCGTAAATATGCATTTTGAGAGCACCTACTCTTCCATCCCTACATCCACAAGAATCACTCTGCCTCACTGATCGTTCCTTGGTGTCTGCTGATTTCCCACGAATCTGAGCTTCGAGCACATTTAACAAAGTACAGTTTATAATTACAGGCCCACAGAAGCCATACTGAGTGAGGGATAAGCATCGTTCCTTCCTCTTCCTGTTCACAAAAGAGCTGAGAGAACAGAACAAAATCTTTCGTAAGCCCTGCAATTATTTGAAATGTGGATCACCACACTGGGCCTGCTACATGGAAAGGAGGACTCCAAATTGTTTTCTCAGTAATTTTTTTTTTTTAATTCTACTTTTTTCTATTAACTGGAATACTGGTAAATCTCACTAACGGTAATTTTAAAGACATCATTCAAATGCTTGCAAAGGTCATAACCACATTGAGTAACAAAGCAATAGGCCCCATTGTGTACTAAATACACATAGAGCCATGGTATGTATCATACCAAGCATTTAATTTCTAAGTATCCCAGAAATAAAAAGACACGTACAGTGCAATTAAGTTTCGTTTTAACGAAGTATTCCTCTATTTAGAAGAGCTGACATCTTAATTCATATATTTTTAAATCTAGAGTTGTTGTTGTTTTTTCCACCAACCTAGTGAAAAAAGATCAACAGGGCATGAGATTAAAATTATCTAAGAGAACACCACCATTAATAGGGTGGTAAGTGTTCTTTTTTATATTTCAATTAACAGGATTCCACATTTTCCCTTGCCAGTCCCATAGATTATGTATATTTTTAATGAAATTACATTAAAGTATTTTATTCCATTTCATCTCCTTTCTCCATTAATGATTTAAATAAAATAAAGACATCTGCTGAACAGTCTTGGTAAATTTCTCATAGATTCATCAGCCTGTGAGCCATTACTAGTATAATGTATGCAGATGGAAGGAGAATTTTTGCTGTTGCTGTTGTTCATGGTGGAAAGAATGAAACTTATAATTATGTAGTGTTTCGTTCTGTTTGCGTTCCTCAGGTTATATGCTGCCCTGAGCATGTATTCATATTCTCCTATTATCATTTATTAAGAAATGTGTACTGTGTCTCAATGTGAAATGTATTTTCCAGAGTGAGTTAAGGATGTGAGATGAGAATGAAAAGCTGGGAGAATTCTGATTGTGCAGGAAACTTAGAACTTAAGATGGGATTTTGTATGCATCGCAAGGCACATAGAAAATCTTTAACATTAAGCAAGTGGTGAGAAATTATATTTATATTTCACAAAGGTCACTTTGGTTGCCATGAGATGGTTTGGAATGAAGCCAGAGTGAACATAGTAAACCAATTACACATCTGCTGCTGTAAAGAGCTTAAGATAGTTTCGATGAGCGAGGTGATGACTGAGAGGAAAGGTGTGGATAGATTTTTCAGATATTTAGGAGGTAAAATCCATGGGATTTGTTCACTGTGTATTGTGTGACAGGACACGTATTAAGAATGATTCCATTTCTTTTGGGAATTGCCCAAAAGAAATGGCTGTGGTTACTACTTCACAGACATTGACAGTTTAAGGAGGAAACAGCATAAACTTGCTTTTGGACATATTTAGTTTGAGGATTCTGAGGAAATGTCACAGAAACAGTTGGAGGATAGAAAGGATGTAATGAAAGTCATAGAAACTGGCCAAATCCAATTTGGTCACAATTATCAGGTTCTTTTTGGAGCACATCGATAACCTGTAATGTAAAGAGGAAATGGGTGGCGTTTTCGAACCCCATCCCCAACTTGCTGCCAAATATTATACATTGAGAGGAGGTTTTAGACCAAATTCTGCCACATAAAGCATTTATTAATCCTCCAAAAGGTTCCTGTTCTGTGTGTGTCTGTGTGTAACTCATGGGATGAAAGGTTCATTTTTACAAGAAAAATGTGAAAATGTGTTCAGCTAACGGTCTTGTGAAATCAGATGGCAGAACCCTCAGATGTCCAGGCACTGCTACCCTAAAGGGTCAGCTCGCTGTGCTCCCCATAGTCTCACAATCTAATTATGCAAGAGCAGAAATAACCACACCACACTTTCTTGCCAACCACATGTCTTGAAAATATTTCTAATTCCCCTTATGTTCACTTGTCAGGATTTTGACACAGGTATTGATGCCTGGAGCTCGTGATAGCCTGGTAATGGGTTCCTGATTAGAGTGCTTCATAGTCTTATGAGTTTAAGTGGGTTTCAACGTGTGTAGACACGTATATACCACACTCTCCTAAAATACTTGTGGGACTACAAAAAAACTATAGCTAAAATGTATATGTTCTGGGGAAAAAAGGTATGACATGAAATGAAAGGGCCCAGGACTGTTCACTGAGAAACTGACACATTTAATGGTGTGTTACAGAAGAGGACAAACTTCAGTAGACATAAAGAGTGCACAGATGTGGTGTGTGTGCATGTGCGGGCACCTATGGTGTGTGCATGGGGGTCTCTGGATGTACCCCACACGCCCACACACATTCTTAGAACCATCGTGTACATGTAAATGATTCTTCATATACATTTTTCTGACTTTAATGTTGGGACTGACTTACACAGGCTTTGTGAGTCCTACCTTGACATCAGAGATCCCCGCTAAATACCAGGGGTGCCAAAGAAATGTACCCACGTGGACGCTTTGGTCAACATTGCTCAAGCAGTAGTTTGCCTTAATCAGAAGTGTCTGGACGCTGATGGGAACCACTCTGAGCACCTCTTGTCATTGCAGAAGTCAAATGTGACTTGTTTTCATGTTTTGTTACCAGTATATATTATTACAATTTTAATACAGTGTTCCTTTCTTAAAATATGTGTACCTTTTTTTGGCACCCTCTGTATATCTTTGCTCCATTCCCAGTAATAGAATAGTAGAATGAGATCCCTTTTTTAATGGTTTAACATTCAAAAAGAAACAAATAAAAAACACAGTATCTATTCTGCTTGCCTCTGTATTTGCAATTCCTCTTTCTGTTGGGTTATTTGGAAAAAGGATATTCAACAGGAAAAGCTTCAAATCTAGTCATGAACAGTCAAAGTAACTTCTACTGGTTGCAAAGAAGATATAGTAGATATTTGCATAGAAAACTCAGAACTCGGCTGTGAAAAAACGTTACCATAGTGCAATAGGGTGACAGTATAGCTTTTAGAGTAAAACTAGTAAGGGAGATGAGCCCAGTGAAGTAGTCACAGGGACAGATCATAAGTTACTTTATATAAAACAACAAGGAATTTATATTATTCAGAAGACACAAACGAAGAATTTTAAGCAAGAGAATGAATGGTGTGATCAAATGGAGTAGTGGTGAGCTCATTCACAGAAGTCTGCTGATACCCTGAGTAGTAACTTCTGCCCCAAGCACCAACTGTATTTACCTTAGACTCTTAGTCTCCAGGCTGACAAATCATCTTGGAGACACGCCCGTGCAAATTTCCACGTGCAGTTACAGCTAAGAGGAAAGGAAATACTGGATGTACACTGCTACTAAATTCAGTACTGTGGCATTTTCTAGTTGTTAGCCCTGGCCTCTCTGCAATTCACTTTTTCTTTTGCTTGAATTATTTTTTAATTTAGCTGATTCAGTTTTTAAAAGTGAAGTGCTTAGTCAATCAAACATGAGCTCTACACACCGTTAACCCCCATTGTATATTTAAAGACACATTCACATTTGAGGTTCATAAAAGTAAAATATGTACACATCCCAATTCTCCTCAGAAAAGGTGTGATCTAGCAATGGATTTCTTCTTTACTATCAAGAAATTACTAGATGAGCACTCAGTTTATATGTCCTTGCACATGAAATGTGACATGGTACCAAATAGATATCGGCTGACTTACTCTCATTAAACATGATCCCACAGGATCTGGTTCCTTCACATAACACAACCAATCCCTGACATTCAGTCCCTAGTCAACAGTTTCTGGAAATCAAGTAAGGCACAAAATAAAGCTTTATTTTATATTTTCTAAAATGGTCAAAATTTAAGAAGCCATGAAAAACAAAAGAGAGCAGAGCTTAACATGTTACTTCACATTGTAAGCACTGAGAATTACTCTCATGGCAACAGTGACTCTTATTTTTACGCTCTCATTTACTTGAATAAACATTTTAAAAATGTGATATTAGTATGTCACGTTCATCAACAGAACAACTTGGCCATAATGGTAGCACTTTTACTTTCACGATACTTGATGTCTACTTAAAATAAATTGGAAAATGTCCCCTTTCTAAGAGATGGCCAAGTGAACTGATATCTCTGTCATAGAGTATAATATTCATAGATAAGTCTGTAATATACAAATATAACCCTAGGTGAGTAAGAACACTCTTGAGAAGAATCTGATTGGTTCGTCTGAACACTCGAATAACCTTTATATTGATGGTGGATTTAATTGCTTGTTAGCTAATGTTAAATAGATCAGTATCTATGTAAAATGGTTTCCTAGGTAAATAATTATTCTTTTCACTGGAAATTACAACTGTTTTCCTGAGCAATGATATTTATTCGAAGAGCAGTTTCAGGAGGTCAGTGACACATTCTAAACTAAAAGAATTATCTGGAAAACGTAATTTGTGTTAACATCAGATAATGCACGTTTTGCTTCTATGGTTTCAGTGTTTTAAAAATCTGTAACAGCTTGACCATATCAGATTATTTACATTCGAAGAAATTAAACTAGGAATTAACATTGCAATGAAGTACTACCATTAAAGAAAAATTTTTAATTCTGTACCTTTTTTGCAAGAGAAAAAAAATTAAGCAAAGATAGCATTGTAAAATCCAATGTATACCACAAATAGGCTATTTATTTCCTTTCAGTTTTACTCATCATGAGATCCACTCAGCCCCCTAGTTTCATTTAACAGACAGCATCTTAGTAGCATTTATCTTTTCTTAGAAATCATGAATGTAATGAAATGACATAGCTTTGATGACACTGTTATGGAAGTCTGGGGCTCACTGGCTGAGAACCGGTCTAGTCCAACTCCTTTCTCTACAGAGGCGTCAAATTAGAGAAGAAAACGAGTCAAAAACTTGAGCAAGGGTCTCTCTACCATAAGACATATGCGTCACAGCCAGAATATAGTGAAGTTTTTCATCACTTTTCCCCAGCTTTGTAGAAATCAAATAATGTGAGCCTTTTCTATGGACAGTTTGAAATTAGACATGCTTTTCTTTAAGAGAGAAATCGGGAAGAAAACAAGTCGCCTCAATGCACTTTGTTTATTTAGGCCCTATGTTCTCAATCTTTCTTTGTACCAACAGGAAACCAAATTCAGTATCCAGTGAACTACATAACTAAGTGACTAGAGTGAATGTCCGAAATTAGATGAAATTTGCCTAAGCTATGCTACCTTTCCCAAGTGACAAATGTGTCTACAGTCTCTTCCCCTTAGGTAATGTGAAGAGAAAAAGACTCACTTGCCATCAATCCTTGTACCTGTCTCTAAGCAACTGGACTGTAAACCTCTAACAACTTTTGATGTATGTATTAAATACCTGTGGCAAGGTCTAGAACGGGGCTAGTACAGGAGAGATAAGAGTCCACCAAGTAACCTTTATTCTTAATCTCTTCGGATATGATTGAACTTAAAGCAGATTCACTATTGTTTCTATCTTTAATCAAATATTTTGTCCCAAAACGTATAAATGCAGCATCATTCCAGAACATATATAAGTGAAGGAAAAAACTGAGTTTGTGGTAAACAATCAAACGTAACGTTCTAAGGGTCGTTGGTGGTCATGGGGTAGCAGAATAGTCAGGACATATGACTGAGTTGTTAAGAAAGGTTTCATTAAAGATTTAACATACGAGCCGAGACCTTACGAATGCTGAAAGCTACACACAATGTGACATATAGATGACGTACTACAGAATTGCACACCTGAAACCTATGTAACTTTACTAACTGTTAACGTTAATTTAATGGTTAGGAATGTTTATTGGTCACCCCAATCAACTTTTAAAAAAAGCAAAGAAAAAGAACACCAAAAGGTAAGTGAAGATGAAGCAAGGCAAGACAAAGAGTACATTAAGTTAAAAAAAAAAAAAAAAAAAAAAGCCCAAATCATGACTCATCATGATACCATCAAGGAAAGACAGAAAACAGCCATGGGGCAGCCTGAGCTTGAGAGCATGCCGTATCAGTTGAGATCCGAGAGGTAGGCAGGGCCAGACATGGGCCACCTTATGAGTATCTTTGTCTGTTTATTTGATCTAAGTACGTCGGAGGTCCCTAAGCACATAAGACTATGCTTACTGCTTTGTGGAAATATATTGTAAGAGAACAAGAGTGTCAGCAGACAGACCAGGTCTCCCAGGAAAAAGACAGTGGCTCTTGGACAAGCAGTGACAGTGCAGATAGAGAGGCAGATGAAACCTGGAGAGACTGTGGTCCTAGAGCCAAGAGAACTTGCTGATTCAGTGCATGCTCCGTGTGAGAAGAGAGGAGTCTGGAAGATTTCAAGCAGTTTAGGTTTTGATGGGACTACATGAATAGTGGAATAATTGACTGACAAGATGGGGGAGGGGAGAGATTACCAGTCAGCGTCTGGATGGATTTGGAAGCCACAGGCACCTTTGAGTTCCTCTAAGCAGACAGGTCCTGGAGAACAAGCAGAGCCAAGAGAACCATTTCTCTAACTCTTTTCAGACTTCTGGGAAGAAAATTACTGGGGAAAGTTCGGTGTCATTGTACATTATCCCTTCATGCCTCTCAGTGTTCTAAATTATCTCCTAGGACAAAGCTGAACCCCGCAATGCACCATGATTTGTACCACAACACACTATCCCCTAAAAGCACTGCTTTCCTGGGCCTGGAAAACAGATCATAATCGGACAAAACTAAACCATTTCTGGTGTCGCATTGACGTAAAAACCGCTTACGCCCTTTCTCTGACTATATCTGTCCCCTCTTTAAACCGGAGATGGTTCTGCAGACCTCGTGGTGCCAAGGGGCTCCTATGAGGGCTTATTAACACAGCAAGCCAACAGATACAGCACTAGTGCTCTTTTGGCATTAGGAGTATCCTTATAGGAAATGACGTATGTCAGTGTCTCTGCAACATTCTGCCTACAGAACGCAATTCCTGATTTCTGCAGGGAGTGTGCGGCAAAAGACGCTGAGTCCACGGAGGAACTTGGGTGCTTCCTTCTTCCCATTAACGAGAACTAAGCAACATTACATTTCTCCCTCCACCTCAGCTGCCCCAATGCTTAAGACCAGATTTAGACTTCATCCTGGCTACCTTCATGTGTTGTTTCTTCTATGTCTGCTATCATGACCCAATATCGTGTCTGTTTTTAGAGCTGCCTCGAGTTTATATATTTTTCTCTCTCTCTTTGACAAATGAGTAAAGTAAGGCTCAGAGGGGTTATTATTTAACGAAAGTCACACATCAAGAAAGTGACACAACCAAGACATCTTCCAATTTCATGAATTTCTGTTTTTACCAATAGTCCCTCACATAGCTATGTATGTACATATACCCCTGTAACAAATAAAACCTAAGAACATTATTGTTTGCTGAACTAGAAATCTGGCCCCTGGATTATGGCAATAAAAATCCTGCTTTGTATTTAGATAGTACTTAATACTTTGACAAATGCTTTTGTACAGTTTATTTTGATCTGGGTGGTTTTTCAGCACTGGGTACTGTTTGCCTTTAGAATTGTAAAATAGAAAAGATTTAGAGAAAGGCAAACAAACAAACCAAAAAATCCGGGGAGAAAGGTAAAGCATTTGTGGAATATGTGGCTAAAAGGAAAGTAGACTGAGTACTTCAATTGTGAATATAAAAGATAATTATAAAGCAGGGAACTGAAAGTGGTTTTTCACCTTCACAGCAAGCACACTAATGGGAACAAGCTCATGTGAAATTCAAATGAGATATTCAGAACATCCTAAAATCAATTTGCTAGCAAACCAGGAACCTAAAAATAAATATGTTAAACTTATATATAAAGATACAGCAAGGGTCCATAATAAATAGAATTCCATGGGCTAAAAGAGAGAAACTGTAAAAGAAAAAAAGAGGATTAGGTGGCCAAATAAACCTGGATTACTAGGAAAAATCAGAAATATGCTGCATAACTTTTTATAGCACAATGTTCGTGAAAATTAATATAGCCCTGAGGCAGGAGATAGCGTCCGCTTACAGGATGGATGGACTTAAGAAGGCAATATTAAAATGAGTCTCAACACTGAAATCAAAATACTTTGAAAGACATTAGCAAAGATTATGGGCACGAAGAGCGTAAATTATAATACAATGAAACTGAAAAAATTTATAAAGGGGAATTTGTGAAAACAGCAATGTTACATAATCACAAGTAGAAGGATTCTAAAAATCAGTTGAAATGCAAAAGTCTCTGTGCAATTTAAGAAGTTAGGTAACAGACAATGAATTAATAAGAAAGAAAATACTAGGATGGAAAAATGAGGAATTTGAAAACAGAAAAAAATAGAGTTCATGGTATTTTTAAAAGATGTACGAGTTCTACACAGATTTGGCTGCTTGATGGTAAGAAAATGCTTTTAATATAATGAAAAAGTACTATAAAAGCTCTGACGTTGACTCTGCTTTAAAATAGACAACCATCTGGGTTGGATGGTACAGAAAGGGCTATGTTTGGAGAAATAGAAAATAAAAAAAATATTCTCAGGTTCATTTTAGTAATGTGATTCTTTATGAAAATCTACCATTACATTCTTCTTATCAAGTTCCTGTATTTTAACTAGTTTTTACTTTATACCGGGGGTGCCAAAAGAATGTATACAAGTAGACACTTTGGTCAACATTGCTCAAGCAGTAGTTCGCTGTCATCAGAAGTGTCTGGACACTGATGGGAATCACTTTGAGACCTCTTGTCATCGCAGAAGTCAAACGTGACTTGTGTTCATCTTTTGTTATCAGTATATATTGAGTATTACAATTTTAATACACTTTTCCTTTCTTAAAATGTGTATACCTTTTTTTTGGCACTGTCTATATATTTTACTGTCCCCTTTTTTGGATGCAAGTAAATGAAGATCTTATCTCCTTATCCATTGCCCCATGTATCCTATACAATGCGTCTTACTGACCTGTTCAGCTTTTTTGATTTTGCTCTGTTTTGCACCCAGAATTCCACTTTGTTCATTGCCAAGGTGCTCTCCTCTGATCTCCTGCCTAATGATTACCCATATAACCACCAGATAACACCCTAATAGCCTGCCCCGTCCCAACCCCTCTCCTGAATTCCCGGCTCTTAGAGACAAATGGCTACCCAACACCTCACCTTCGATCTCTAAAAGGCTTCTCAACTATTCTGGACTCTATTTCTATTCTTTATGTTCTTTTCCAGATTTCCTCATCCTTGGGGATGGTACCATCATTCAGTCAGTTTCCCAAAATGCAAATATCAAAGCCATCCTTCCATTTCTCTTTATCTCACACCTTATATCCAATGTATCAACAAAACTGTGTCACTTAAAAAAGAATGATGGCAGTAAGAACACAACACAGACCTATACTGTAACAAATTTATAGTGTACAGTAGATGATATGAAGGTACAGTCATGGAATTAATTCATAGAAAAGGCACACTATGAACCCAGGATTGTCTAGGTCTGATTTATGATTTTTACCCTCGTACCAAAGGGCAAGCGCACCTTAAACCTTCCTGCAGAAAGCAATTCTGTCGTCACTCCAGTGTTGACAATACCCATCATTCAGGTGGAACCTGAGGTTCATAATAAGTGACAGAAAGTAAGATAACTGTGTTAAAATCCATCTGAGTGAAATGCACATGATACATGGAAACATTTAAGCACAGACTGAACCAGAATGGAGAATCTTTCTTATTGATTGTAAAGCTCTCTATTTTTAGTAAAGATTTCTCACGCCTCATTCTTCAGAAAGAGCCAGCAGGTAACACAACTCGATGTACAGCCTGTCCTGGACAAGTCTACACTCACCCACTGACTGCTTGAGAGGACAGATGAGGGACCACTCAAGTGAGGTGTGACCTCACAGTGCACCATTCACAGAAGTGATGGACCTGCGCTCTTAGCAGAGATGAGAACTAGGAGTAGAAGATGGAGCCCTGGGTACCCAGAAGGCATAAGCAAGAATACACAAGACAAAGCAGCCAGAGCAGGTGTGGTGGGGCTAGACAGGTGCAGTCTGGGACGTATTAACTATCTCAGTCCCATCTTGCAATTGGGTCAAACCAAGCCTATTACGGTGTCATAAATACTTTTTGTTAACATATGGCTGCTTCATTAAAAAGGCAACATTAAAAACCAGAGAAGCAATATGAGCACTAAAAATTATACTAGATGAGCATGCATTTCAAATAATCAAGGAATTTAAATGAACTCAATACAGCATTTTTAAAGATTTAATGCTGGCTTGACATTTTTTCTAGAAAAATAGTTCATTTTTGAAATGTTTGATGAAGAATGTTGGATTTGAGTTAAGAGTCTACTGTGAGGTTTGCTTCTTTAAAGAAGACTCGAGTGTTATCTTTGATTCAAATCCATACATCATTTCAGTGTTAAGTAATTGTAAAACAAAATCTGAACATTTCATTAGGACTTAAAATACAGACTCTCGCATTACCCTCTTTAAAAGGACTGAAAATTTATAATCAATTTGCTTACTTAAATAGATCCTCTATATAATAATGAGGGCACCTTAATTGCTAATCACTTACTCTGTGCTTTTTTTAAAATTTTCCTCTTTTTAAAACGTTAACTCTACATTTAGTTATTCAAGCCTTGGCAAGATTTGTAAGGAAAACATTAATTGGAATGAAAGGAAATATTGAGACTGTAAACTTTTTCACCACCTGGTAAATGTCAATTTGTACAACAAAATGTTTTCAGAGGAAAAATGTCACATGGCAAAATGAATAACCTTAAATATCCAGACACCCCAGAGTCCCTTTGCTATGCACAGTTCCTTGAAATTTTTCATTAACAGTGGCATTCTGGGCTGAAAGCATCTAACACTTTGATTTCATGCATATAATTCAGACATTAGCATTCAAAGCAGCCCACATCTTCCACTTTGGTACTTACTGAATGAACACCAATTAAGTTGTCCCAAATAACCATTTTCATTTCCTGTAGAGTATCTGCCTGAAGCCTAATATTCCCATGGAATTTAAGATAATTAGAGATGTTGGGGGTTTACATTTTCAAAGGAGAAACTGTGCTTTTGAAATAATAATAAATCTGGTATTTCTGTTGTTGAAAAAAATTCTTCCTCTACTGGACATTGTCTTTGCATCTATGCAAAAAGGGTTAGTGAACCATGCCGCAAACTCTTAATACACCAGGATTCATTCTGAGATTATCACTTGATTGCTTTCCAACGTGGAGGACCATCTTGAATGGTGTAAAACGAATGTCACAGACCGTTTCCCTCAGAACTTCTATGTAAAGATCTTTTGAAGTCACTGGTTCTGCTGTGGGTATGGTGACAACTTGGGCTTTCTCTGGCTCCTTCACCCTAGCTGCTAACAGGAAACCTCCTTTGGCTGGGCGCCCATGCCATAGAAAATAAACATTCATCCCCACCTCCACCTAGATAAGCCTTCAGCTGCAGCTCTGGTAAAGTGCCATATGGAATGGTGTCCCAGGGCCAGTGACAATATGTTCTAATGTACCATGTTACCCTGAAAATAAGACCTAGCTGGATCATCAGCTCTTATGCGTCTTTTGGAGCGAAAATTAATATAAGACCTGGTATTATATTACATTATTATATTATATTACATTATACCCAGTCTTATAGTAAAATAAGACCCAATCTTATATTAATTTTTGCTCCAAAAAATGCATTAGAGCTGATGGTCCAGCTACGTCTTATTTTCAGGGAAACACCATATATACCATTGCTTCTCATAACCTATATTTTTTCTTTATTTTTTTTCTCATTTCTGTAGCATACTTCTCAGTCATTGTATGTGTAAAAGTAACTATACATCACCCTCATAATTCAAGGGTCGTTTAAATTCTGTCAAATTTCAGGTTCTAAATAAATATTCCTTGGGAACTTGGGAACAGTGTTTTAGAAACTATTAGCACAGATGAGAGAATATGGCTATCAGGCTGATTCTTATTAGTTTGTAGGTAGTGCCTTTATTTCTTCCTGAAGTTTTAGCCTGGCCCTCAGTAGATCAGTGGACATTTAAGTCATAGCTACTCAGCCATCCCTTTTTGTAAATTCCTGCAGTGTTTTGTGCCTTCCTCTATAAATTGAGGATAATAATTGAATTTACTTTATGGGCTGTTGGAGATTAAATTAGTTAATACATGGGAAGTGCTCAGAAAAGCACCTACCGATAGTAACCCCATGCAAGATCATTATTCTCAGTATTTGTATGTTTGAAAATAACTATACATTGTTGTCACGTTTCAAACGTAGTAGCTTGTTTCATACAGAATTTTAATCCCAAACCATGTTATCTAGATTTTTATATTAATAATAATTACATTATTATTATTTATATAAAATAGCCATATTTGCTTTTCTCCCAAATTGAATGTACCTTACTTGACGCATTAACTACCTAAAACCTGCCCACCCACTTATGCAAAATGTCATTGGGACCAACAGTTTTCTGTTTGTCCTAGTGTAACACAAACTTGATCTTCAGACACGTGTACTCTCCGTCATTCATTTGAAATATCAGCCAAACAAATGTGACCAAACAAAAGGAAGAATGAAATAGGACAGTGATCACACCATCCGACCATCTTCTAATGCTTTGTCCACTTTGTAGTCTTACCTCCTCCCTGTCCAGTTCCCAAAGGGCTATTTACCTTAGCACTGAATCCGTAAAGAGAGTTCCAGCATCTAAACATCGAGCATTCAAATAAGTCTTAATCCAGGAGGCTCAAGAAAATATACATACTTTTGAATTCAGCATGCTAATCATGTTTAACTAAATCACATTTTAAGGACAATAACTAAATGAACTTATTGTCTCCTGAACTAAGACTGAGATTTGAACTGAATGTTTTACGTTTGACTAAAACAAGTAGTATCCATTAACCTGCTATAGCTCTGTTATAACGCTGTGAAATAATATGACGATATGTAAACATACTTATTCAAATAAAACTAAACCAAAAACTGAACTTTGCAACAAACGAGGTGCAAAATCAGTCTACTAGTGTAAACTCAGAAAACCAAATGCATCATATATTCAAGGACTTACTGTTGGTTAGAATATGTTAATAATAAAGCTAAAGTCATGCACTTGATTCCCGGATGTACCAGTTTCCTTGGATTTGTTCCAAAGACACAGGCTGCATCTTTGTTCCAGAGTCCCAGCTGCCTTGGAAGTGTGTGTTATTAACCAAGATGGGTACACAGCAGACGTGTAGGCAGATGAGTCCAATTCCATGACAATGACAGGAAAAACAATTCTGAACACATTCTCTACAAAGAGTGGGTCAGCAGCTTCATTTCTATTTCAGTTTGGCACTGAGCTTGTGTCTCTTGTAGACAGATGCTTAATGATAGTTCTTTGTCATGTTTATAATGAAGAGAAGACAGATTTTAAACCTACGTAGCAGTTCCCAAGCAGGTAATTTTAAGACTGTGAGATTCATAAATAACACAGTCAATGCATGAAATATTAGTTCCTGAATCTTTTGGCACTTAAATTACAATGCACATATTAAAAATCCTGATTTTGAAAAGCATTGCTAGGCATACTCTATGATATAACAGCAATTAATTAAAACTAAACTCACCACAAGGTAAAATATATGTACATACGAGTATGTGTGTGTGGGGGTGTGTATATACATTTTACACATGCATGTATATATTTTACATTGAGATTATACACAAATATACATACATATATATCTGAGATACCCTTCTTTTATAGATCTGGTAGAAAAAAATGGTACTTTCTGACATGATATATGGCTCAATATTCATAGAGCAGGCCAAAAAAAATCTTTATTCATAGGAGAAATACTTCTAAATAGTTTTAAAAAGAGTTGTTACTTCTGTATTTAGACAGCAATCTGCTAAAATCATTTCTCTATTTACCATGCCCCTGCTTTCTACTTGTCATTTTATTCTAAGATTAAACAAAGAAACTGCCCTAAACAAAGTGAGATTGGAGCTGTGGGTACATTGCAATGCTGTGTTCATAAAAGTATTCAATGCAGAGAGGCTGCAATTGTCTTTAACTTAGTGAGGCTAACCAGGAGAAACAATATTAAAAATACGTAGGAAGTACAGAAAACCTGAATGCATTCCATCGGAGGAAGATGGTTTCTCATATTTGCTATTAAGTATATTTCAGGCTTACTGCTTCAGTTTTATAGTATTATTAAGTTACTATGCTTAGATTTTGGGGAGTAAATTAGTTTGTGTGGATTCCCATGATAATTTAATCATCTTATATAAAGAGGACATTTAAAGTGGGGAAAAATTAAAATTTTCCAGTGTTCGCACCGTATGCACTCTGCTAGACATTTTATAAACATATCTAATAAATCCTCATTTTAAAAGAACATAAACTTCTTACAGGGTGATTAATATTATCCTCCATTAATTATGTGGAAACTATGACTAGATAAATTAAGTAATTGCCCAAGGGCTCCAAACTAGTATAGCCCTGAGCATTAAACAAATGATACATGTATGGACCTTTGTGACTTATCAATGGTAGAGATTGATTATTGTCCACAGTATCGAGTTTTTCTCTTTTCCATGATAGTACATACGCAGCTAGGGTATCTCACCGCTCAGCTAGGTGACACTTTTTGCAGGGCCCCTTTCAGCCATCTGTGGATATATGACCAAATTCTGGCCTGAATTAGGCATGTAATATCTGGGTTGTGCCTTCTCTTCTTCCTAAAGGCTGGAATTAGGATGTAATGGCAAGACTAGAGCAGCCATCTTGAACCTTTAGACAGAAACCATGTTTTGAGAATGGCGAAAAATAAGATATAAGGAAACTTAGCCTCCAACAGTATTAAGCTGATATAACAGCTTTGGACAGACTACCTAGACATTTCTATTGGTTTAAGTGGCTGTATCTTTGTATTTGTATTTTATAGTGTGTGTGGTGAAACTCTTTGTGAAAACAGCCTGTATGATAAAACTAATATAATGTTCATATTTTTCATATAGATAACTGCACTTTTGATAGTAAATTCAAATAAGACATTCTACCTTACTATGATGATCATGATTTATGAAGCCACTTTACTTGTTATGCTAGACCAGAATACACAGAGAAAAGAAAGTTCAGTTTCTCTAGATATTATAATTGTAAAACATTAATGTAAATGTATTAATATACATGTGATTAAAAACGTTTTATGTAGCTAAACATAACTCTATAATAATTGCACATTAAGATACAGGTTCAGATATCTATATTAGTGACATCTGTAACATTAGATAATATCTGTCAAAGCTACCACTCAGTTGTCTAAAATAGAATCACATACACACAACAATAACAAAAGCAACTAGAATTGCATATCAAACAAACAGCAAAACACAAATAATTTAAATAATGCATAAATTATGTAATGGAAATGTCACGTGGATCATTAACACTCTTTATCTATCATTGTTGCACCCCTTGACATAAGTTGCAAGATGTGTCTGGTGCTTTCATCGAAAATAAAAACCGCTCAAGACGGAAAGTAAAAGCAAAGAGAGAGCCCAGTATAGATGGTTTGTTGTAGTGAGGATGCCTCCCGAGCAAAAGTCAACTGTCACTATATAAAAATAATTCGCCCTTATTATAGCATTGATGTTGCAATTACCGCTTCTCTACATCTACTTTTAACAGACTTCCATAATATTTAGAAATCCTTCGCTTTACTTTTTGTAATTTTCCAGCACTTGAAATATCGACATGTGCATACATACATAAAAATTTTATTTTCTTTGCATAAAATGAGGAAGATTCCTAAATTACCCAAATAATGTCATTCCAGTAAATTAAGAAGTTTAAGTGACTTTAAAAGGGAAGTCATTACTGTTAGTATTTCATATTTATGCACTTAGATGTTTGCAAGGTGAAGAATAAAAACAATTTGTGAGGTGTAAGAAAATTTTAATAAGATGGCATTGCAACAATTTTAGAGGGATATTTGGTATTTATAAAAACATTAAATATCTCCAAATATTTATTTTTTAAATACAAAAGTATGCAATAAAACATTTAAACCTATTTAACAGAGTTACTAATTGCATACTATTGATGCAAATTGGTTGCCATACCTCTATGTCTAAATGTGTTCAGTAATGTGCCCTATAATGATGTTTTGGTCAATGACAGAACACATGTATGATGGTGATCCCAAAAGATGATAATGTTGCTGAAACGCCCCTACCACCTGGAGACGTCATAGCCATCCTTATGTAGCCCAACGCATTACACACCCGTGTGCGGTGATGCTGGTGGAAACAGACCTACTGTGCTGCCAGTCCTATAAAAGTACAGCACATACAATTACAGTAGTTGGCTGGACCATGTAGGTTTATGTAAATGTGCCCGATGACATTTGCACAATGACCAAATCACCTAACTGCGCCTTTGTCAGATGTCCTGAAGTTACACGAGACTGTGTTCACACACATCTGGAGCTAACACATCTGGTTCAGTCATACTAGCCTTTGAGGGAATTCTTGTTTTCGTACTTCCAAATTAGCTTTTTATCTTTCTCATCGCATCAAATCCAGTTACACATCCTATCTATGACTCCTGCAAATGTACATTATTTCACCTCATTTTTTAATGTTCATATTTTCTTCTCTACGTAAGGATCTGCTTGACTCCATATGGGCAGGGCACCGTTCACGTTGGCTTACTTTTGAGCTGTCAAAGTGGGACCTTCCAAAAGAAGAAATAACTATTTTCTGGAACAAAGAGAAGTTTCAGGTCTGGCCTTGCCCGGGCAGGAGGCGCGCCCTTGCGTTATGCCTGGCTACACTCTGAGACATCATGGAGTCAGGGCAGTGGCCGGGACATGAGGGACCCTGACAGTTTTCTCATCAGTGTTTCTGCTAGGAGGACTCAAACGACAAGGGTCCCTCCATGTCAGCGATTTGAAGGACAAATTCTTGTTTGACAACTATGGCATGCAGGACACATTCATAGGATTTGGTTGTTTACAGCCATAGTTGCAGTAAATATCACTGATACCACATGATCGATGTGCTCTCTTGTTTTTTTCTGTAAGACCAAAGGGAGGGTTTTATTTTTATTTCTGTAGGAGATCCATTGCATTTTATAATGAACACTGATTAATTTTCATTGATTCCATGGTCGACGCATTGGTTTGATTTTTATCTATTAATTAAAATGGTCTATAATACAGTTTTTAGAGAAACTATAGTTCAATGAAACATAATAACTGCTGATATGTGCAGTCTTACCAGGTGAAGATAAGGCATAGTAATGTAGATATTAAAATCAGAACTTGATTGAACATTGCAGACTGTGTACGCTGAATGGCTCTATGGAGATCATTCTAAAATAATACAGAAAAGCATATTTTAAATTTTGACAAATATTAAATATTCACGAGTCATTGCAGTTATTACTATGCATTACATTTCAATTGTCTTGTTCATACTCAATACGTAGACGTAAACTGAATACAGCAGCATATTTTCACATTTGTTTAGTTCAAAATGTACCTTACTACCGCATATTACGCAGCCACTACTATGAAAAAGACCACCAAAGCACTAAATTTTAGTTTATTTGCTTCACAAACATCTGTAGAGACTGACACCCCAAAAGCTCTCCAGGGGAAGCATAATGTCTTGTAGAAAACTCTGATTCTAAAAGAATCAGAATATAATGTATTCAATTCAGTGGAAAGTAATAGCTGTGTCAAAGTACTATCAAATCTCATTCTGTGAATCAGGGAAAATAACATAAATTATGCCAGGCAATTTATCAAAAAAAGAAAATTGAATAACCAATGAACAGTTTTCTTAAGTTTAATTTCATTAATATTAAAAGAAATGTGAAAAAAACAACAAACAAAAAAAAACCCTAAAAAAAATAAAATGTGAATTCAAGATATACTTTTTTGTTTGCAATTGAAAGCCATTAAAAGAACAATAATGACCAGTATTAATATGCAAAAAAAAATGAGCATTCACATATGATACTCTTCATGTAACTTCTTATAAATTTCTTGAAGGTAATTTGATAACATAAGTCACAAATCACAAATCTGTACTTCTTATTTCATGCATTCAGTCATTTAACTCAGTAACAACTTCTAAAAATTAACTACATGAAAATCAGAGTTGGAAATCCATATGTATTCATGTTCATCTTTATTACAAAATTATATGTATTAAATGAACTAATAAATGTTCACTACTATTAAAATAACTAAAATATTCAATACAAAAATAGTTAAATAAATTGATGAAAAGTATGTAATGGGCTTAGATGCATTTATTTCAAATGATTTGAAGAAGAATATTTAATGACATAGGAACTTGTCCACTACACACTAGTATATGATAAGAAATTCAAGTTATAAAATTGAACATACAATATAATTTAATGTATGATACGTGGGCATGTTTTTCATAGAAAATATTAGAAGGATATAAATTATTGCTAGTATTCTGTGGTAGATTTCTGTGGATTTTCATAACTTTGTACTTTCTAGTTTCAGTTCATCTCAAATTTTTATAATAAACTTTTAATAGTCAAAATCAGTATAGAATGAGATAACTTCACTAATATAAAATTGCAGTAAGCCATCATTTTATCTTCTTCCACCACACATCTGACCAGACTATTATGAAAACAAAAAACTAAATTGATTAGAATTTCACCTCTCAACTCTTACTTTCTTTTGATAGAGATGTCAATGAGCAAAAAAAATAAAAATTCAGCAACCAGTGAGAAGAGGAGAAGCAAAACACAGAAGCACAATGGAAAATGTGTGACTTCTACATTAGTATTGCAAAGCCCTGCTTTTCTGTTCAGTGATTGACTAAAAATTCGTCTCTTGTTAGGTTATTTTTTTCAAACAACTAATAATGCAGTTTAGCAAAAAGGCCTGTTTTTTTTCTGGTGCATTTTTTTTTTCATTAGCAATTTAGGCAATCTGTATTTCGTGAAATCGTTTTGGTTTTTGTTTTTTTGAACAGTTAGGGCAGCCCAGTGTTTCTTCAAACCACTGCACAAGCCACATTCTCCTTCACTTTGACATGTACTTTCATGAGACTCCAGTGGTCACTTAACACCAATGTTTAGAAACATTCATCCGGTTATGAACTCTCAAATGTTATCCAAATATTCCTTCTGGCCAAAACTTTTGTCATAATTTCTGTTTAAAAACCATTTCAGAGGAAAACAAGTTTGCCTCTGCAAACATCTAATTTCAATGTAGTATAATTAATAATATTGAGCCTTCACTATGTTGATACGTAGGTATAGATATACACATACATATTTATATAGGTATTTATAATTGTATTCTCACAAGTCTGTTATGTAGGTATGGGTATTCTCATTTGAAGATGAAGAAGTTAGCAAAGAAGTGCAATCACGTGGCTTTCCTAGCAGTGCTTAGCATGCAGTGCACTCCTATCAATATTTGGGGAATGTCTGACTAGAAAGCAAATGTCTCACAGATAAGGATTAAAACCTACTGGAAACAGATTTGGGTCATAGGTATAAATCATTCCGTCCAAACAGAGTCAGCCTTGAGCAAAATGCAACGAAGGCACACGCTGAAATCTGCATTTCTCATTTCGTGCTTTCTTTTGTCCCTCCTAATATCCCACGCACAACCCAACGCAACCAAATCTAAAAGGATGACTTTAAATGAGGGGCTTCCAGCTCCAATACAGGCTCATACAAAACCCCACAGATTTTTAATGGAATGCAAGACTACCAACAGTTATCTGTTTGACGCCGGGACCTCCTGAATCCTTAAAACCAGGGGTCCCCTTCTAAGGTTGCCTTGAAAGGTTATTTGTCTTCAGAAGATTGGCTCATTAGTTGGACCAGTCCAAACAGCACTTAGCTTGGTGTGGTGACATTTAGAGAATCTGAACCACTTTTGTTTACCATTTCCTAGGACTTTACTGAGGTAGTGACTTGGCCACATGGACGTTTTACATGTTCTCATTCTGATTAGGTTACAAGCAGACCGGTCACTTAAGGTCCATTAACAGGCATTTATACAACATATCGCTTAAGTTATTTGACAGCATTTTACCAAAACCCTTTCATTTTTAAAAACATTGAAATAAAACTGACTATTGACTAAGATACTAAATTCGTTTAAAAGAAGTTTTGAAATGAACCATTTAGACATTTAATTATAACTAAGTAAATTCCAGTGGAGTGAGTTTATATTTTATGGGCAAAAACAGAATGAAAAAGTACGAGACAAAGACCTCAAGTCATCTCTCTCCCTTTAATCAGAACACTAAAAGCGAGAAATAATGAGAGGTTGAAAAATATTTTCGTATTTGCATTTCACATTTATACTTACAATCATATTTTCCAAGGCATGTTTGGCAAGCCAACAGTTTAGAAAGACTGGGACAAACAGATTCCTTAGGGAAGGCCAGAATATCTGAAAAACAAATCAAAGCTAAACTTTTATCTCAAAGCAAGAAATCATATCCAGCAGATTTAAAAGAGAAGTTATTAGAGACAATATAATGATTTAAAACATGTGACAAATCCTTTAAACTCCTGTTATTAATAAAATGCAAGGAGCAGATGTGATCTTTTCCTTCACCGTCTAATTTTTATTTAGGGAAAAGTTCTTTGGGAAATTATTGTAGAAGCAGAAAGAACATAATAAGCTCTCACTGGATGTCAGATAGAACTATGCTAATTCTATCATTAAATCTTTTTGTGTGACAGTTTATAATAGACATTGCCTCTTTCTTCCTTACAACTAGAGGGGGAAGGTAGGAGCAAGAAGAGAAGGTTTTGCTTTTTATAATATTGCCACTTAGTCTCTTTGGGTTCAAACATTTTAAGTGACATTGGGGAACCATGTTTAATTGGAATTACGTTTAGTTAGTCATTGAATCTAATTCCAGTTTTTCCTCCAGATAAATCATTCAAGTTAAAATAGTTGTCAGAAGTGAGCAACAACTTCAGATATCTACTTATTTTCATAATTTTCCAAATAAAACTTAGAAAGCATAATCCCAACAAACATTATTATGAATCTATCAAATACAGATTAAGACCTAATTTTGCAATGGGAATGTGCAGTTGAACAGAATCTTCATGGAATTCAGAAAGAAGAAAATTGCTGGTTATCTGGCTGTAGGCAACTTTCTTATTAAAGAGAGAACTGGACTTAGAAAATGCTGCCATTAAACTAGAGGTAAATATGTTCTCAGTATGGGAAACTTTTATAAGTACTTGGTTGGACTTGGTTTCTTTCTTTCTTTTCTTTTCTTTTTTTTAACTTCAAAATATACACAAGAAATGGAGTAATTTCCAGTCTGTTTAGACATTGTTGACACTTGTTTAAATGGCACCTCTAGAGCATATATTTCTAAGAAGTATTTTGCTATTGTACTAAATCTCATTAGTTTTCATTTAATTTCACAATCCAGTTATCCATCTGGTTTTACTATTTATTCTTTGACACCATAATTGTAACCAAAGCCTAAATTTATCTATCTGAGCTAATATATGATTTATTAGTATTTAGATTTAAAGACTTGGTTGTCTAATGACAAAATTATATTTTTTTAAAGATTCTTTTAGGACTTACCGAGATAATGAAGGGAACTGCATTAATTATTTCCAAGATGAAGGGTATTCGTAGAATCTGTTCCCAGATATTTCCCTTCCAAGAAAGAATGCATAAAAATGAAAGTCACTTACACCAAATCCCATGAAAGAGGGAAAAAGACAGCCCTCAGAACTTCTCTAGCAATAAGGATGCTTACATTAACAGAATGCTGAATCATTATATAAAGATGTAGCAATGCGTTCTAGAGAGTATTTTGTGAATGTAATCATGCTGTCTCAGATTTGTAGTAAATTCGAGAAGTAAAACAAATGTTACAATAATCCCTGATATTGCACCTAACACATTTTGATCATATATTATTTCAAAGAAAAGTTACCAGTAAAAATAAAACCCAGCAACAAAACCTACAGAATCAATGAAAAAGTGACTCAATCATAGTATGTTTGCTGTACGAATGAGACTCACAAGCCATAAAGCATATTAGCTAGTTCCTAAACACACCACTTGTTAACAGTGTTCACACATATTAACATTGTTTCTACATTAAGAAAACATAAAGGAAGGGGTGTTTCAATCAACTGGATTCTAATCTCCCAACCCACATAGTAAAACAATATTAACCAGGACTGGCTACATAATTCATGGCATCCCAGGCGCAACCAAAATGCATAGAACTAAGAGTTCTATCTGGGCCTCTTATTACCCAATTGTTAACAGTTCCAAGGTGACATCAGCACATTACATCAAGCACTTCTGACTGTGTAACCCTGTACAGCTTCACAAACTACACACACACACACACACACACACACACACACACACACACACTAAGGCAAACCCTGATATTCATAGCTCATCACTGAAACTGTCTCGAATGGTGTCCACTGAAAACGAACTCAGAACTCCCTAAAGCAGCTTAACTTCCACGAAGGGAGCTATGAATGAAGAAGCAATATGAAATCTGGTTCCCTGTCATTTCCAAATATTTTTATAACACTGGCTACCGACTTGGGGATTTTTCTTGATTTTCTTGGAGGTCCCAAAGGCCTGAAGCTTGACGGTGATGTCACATTCCTCCGCATGACAAAGCAAGGCTCTAGGCTGCCTATTGTCTCTGTGCGCAATTGTTAAGTCATAGGTTTCATCAGCACAGTTCGTCCCCCCTCTCCAGGCTCCGTAGGAAGGGGTGGAACAGGGAGCAGGGGGAAGAAAGGGGAGCAATGAGAACTCATCTGTGGGCAGATGTCCGAGGTGCATGGTGCTGCTGCCGTCACCTCAAGCTAAGTGAGAGGGCTCCAGGGAGCAGTTAGAGAGCTTGGCTCAGACACAGACTATATTCCACTCATGCCTCAGACTTCTAATAATGAGGAGACAGCAGAGAGGCAAGCAAGTCGCGATCATGCAGGTTTTAAGACCCAGGTACCTGTTTCTGGGAACCAGGTATAGACCCTACTGAATAACACATACGATCATCTTAAAGGCTTTACACTCACGAAGGCTCAATCTAGGATTAAACTTGCTCTAAATTTAGGATTAAAAAGTAGCCAAAGGACTGTTATTTTCAAAACCCTATGTTTTAAGAAAGTGAGAAAGGAATTGATACGCTAGACAAAGAGTTCACCAAAAACATAACCTGCGTACACTTGTCAATACACTACGTGTCGAACCTGGCAGCTGAAAAGGAGTGATGGATGTGACAGCTGCCCTGGTGATTTATTTCCCACCCTCCTTCTCCAGGCTTCTGTCTTCCCTGATTGCATATTTTTCTTCCATCAACCACAATATAAGCGTCTCCATCTACAGGAGCCCTAGCTTCTCCTACGTCATGACCCCATACTTAAGGGACGCTTCTTCATGTCTGTGAACAGGACTGCCACATCCTAATAAACCCCTCTGTCCTGCAAATTGTACACCCTCATTCTCTGCTGTCTGCATGTCGTGTCTACCTGTCCAGCCACAATCACCTCAGATTCATCATTTCTGCAACCACATCCATTTTTCCCTATATCTCAACCCCAAACTGAATTTTTTTCTTGCTGCAGTTTTTCTTAATTTTACTGCCATGTTGCAGTCATTCAGATTCTGACCTCCCTCTATGAACCCTCCCCCCACCATGGGACTTAATTTGCACCTCACTGAAAGTACCTGTTATTCCGCCTTCTATTACTATCCGTATACATTTTTTGTTCCTATCTAGCCCCATTTCTAGATTGTAAACTCGCTGAAAAAAGGAACAATGCACAATTTGGAGCTTTTCATCAGAAAGGGGCTCAATGAATACTTGTTACATTTGTAGTAGCCAAACAACGCTTTGCCAAAAAATAGTGGAATTCATTAAAATGATTCCTAATAGACAGGTTTTTTCTCCCTCCATGTATTTTGTTCAGATTAGGAAAAGAGGTTGAGAACAATAAAAAGCCAGACCATTCCATTTGATTGGCTCATATAAACGTGTGTATAATGCATAAGTTAACCCACAGGAATTAGTGAAGTGTTTTGAAGCCACCAAGGAAAACATTACTATATTACTGCCGTTTTTTATCACATACTAGAGAGGTCCAAAATAATTAAAGTGGTTTAAGAAGAACTTGCTTTATCCCCAGAGTACGAATTACAAATAGAGGAATGCTAGAAAACACTAGTAATGTGTTCCATCCACAGAAAAGTTGTAATGAAAACAGCTTACCTTATAACTGAGATAACCAAGTAGTATTGTTTCAAATAGACTTATCAAGGCCACTAAAACCTAAAATATAAATTGTACCTTAATGAGAAAATGCAATAAACTTAAGATATAGTCATGGTTATACTAGTATATATTATTTATAATATATATGTATATTATATTCATGATTGTGATAATTTATAAAAGTTAATGTATAAATGTATTCACATATAGGTATGTATATATGTATATATCCATATGTATTTATGTGATGTATACATATGTGACATAGGAGATTTATGTGGCACTTTAACTTCTATACACAGGTGACAAGCTGCAGGCCGTCCCCGTATTACAGCTTAGCTTTTGTAATTTCTAATTCTCCTTAGTATTTTCTTATTTATTATCATAAATAGAAATGTGGCATTAGAGTAGTCAGACTGGCTGGAGTTTGTGTGATATGGAATAAACAGGTCCTTTTGTGTGTATTCCTAATACACAATCACACACGACTGCCTCACTGGAAATAACACCCTGGGCCAGCATCACCACTGCCATCTCCAGTACATTCACCAAAAACAGCAGTTCCCTTCAGACAAAAGAATCCGGGCTTCGAGTTGAGTAACATGGTCCATCCTATCACACTCCCCCCCCAAACGGAATGAAACTGCCACAGTTTTGAACACTAACCAAAACGGTCCACTTCAAGATGCTTTCAGATTTTATTTGAATGAACTTCATAAACCAGTTCCCCTTCTGCAGCTGGAAGTACCAGTCCTGCCTCCTCCAAGGCAAGCTTCCATCGTTCTCTGTATTCTCTGTCATATGTACAGTGTCCACTGCTGAACTACCAAAAAGCTACGACTGCAACAGAAGAAGTATCTAGAAAGGATACCCACATGTATCCTCTCAGCACTTGAGGAGAGATGGATGGAATCACAATAAGCAAACATAAGCAAGAATGACTCATATAGCAAACGCATTTGTTCTAGGCCTCTGAGGCTAACGACCATCTCCATTAAGAGAGGTAGATACCCTGGAGTCTTGCATTTTGACTCCTGTTACAACAAAAACTTTGACTTAAGTGAATTTTAAAACATGAAGACAATAAACGACATATAAATACATGGCGATATAAGTAAAATACGTTCCAAAGTGCATCCACTAGCCATGATACAAAATTGTCATGCTATGGAATTCACACGTCTTAGATTTTTTTCACAGTTCACTGCTAATCACCGTGCTTTGTCCTAGAGGTACTTGCTCATTGTGAAATGATCTCTACAACATTTTTAGCATGAGTTACTCAAAATCCTATTTGGAAATGAGTACGATTATTATTTTAAAATATCACTGTCGATAAAAGCGATTGGTATAGATCAACTTCTATTTCAAGGCCATGTATGACTATTCATAAAAATACTAACTTACTCTAAATGAGCACCTCACCGGAGGATACTTTAGGAATCTAGCTCAGAGATTAAAAGACTGCATTTTTAGTGAATGCAGAAATATTTGAAAAGGGGTACTTGTAAATTAATAATATTGCAATGAACGTCAGTGGAAAAGAACGTAAAACACAGCTTAACTGCAACACAGTAGGAAATATCCCTACTGAAAACTTGATTTCCTAGTTAGGATCACAGTGCATACTTAATTGAAATGATTCATTATTATATATAAAATGTACAGACTTCAGAGTCATCATGACTTTAAAAGACAAACCAAACATACAATTTCAAAGTATTTTAAAGGTTGTTTATAAACAGTGAGTCATTCCGTGCCTTCCAGATTCAGTCTTGTCATCTCTAAACTTTTATTATGTTAGTAACTCTCAGAAACATTTTCACTTTTGAAAATGAAAAGTATTTGTAGGAGGGAGACAGGAGTCAAGGAGATGAGAACTTTTAAGAAGTTTGCTGGCATGAAATTGAATAGAAAAAGGAACCAGGACGAGATGCAGAGGGCTCTAGGGAACATGTCAACAATGTAATTCAGACATGCTATTTGTTCTTTCTCCTATTTTCTTACTTTTTCTGCAGGACTTCCTTATTCCAGAGCATACTTCTTGTTTTATTTACAAATCATCCGCCCGGGGAGCAAGCTCTTGCTATTCGTAATCCGAGCCATTCATTCATTTATTCATTTAATGATTAGTTATTGAGATTCTAACGTGTTCCAGACATTGAGGACATAGGTAAAAAAGCAACCTGAGTATGGGCTTTTGATTAATTTTTCAAGGATTGTATAATAGGAATGCCTAATGTAGGTTAGGGAACTTGCAGCACCTGAGACACTGGTTTTCTCTGCACCCTCAAAAGCTCTCTGCAGGCTAACACCTCACAAGGAAATTCTCAAAAGATAGACAGAAGGGCTCAAGCAAATGTGAAGAAGGGAAAAGAAGTGTTAGTCTAAGATGGGCATCAAGATTAATTAAGCAATAAAACAGATATTGTGAAGATCAACAGTTTCTCTCCAATGGTATTTCTCTGGGAAATACGAATAAATCCAGAAATATAGGGATACAACAAAATAGTACGTAACCTGGAGGCCCCATAAAGGTACACTTCTGTTCACCCAAATGATATGAGACCTATGAAAAGAATAAGAACAGGTTAGTTTTTCAAAATGCAGGAAATGCATTCATTTCTCAATTCTGATTGAAGTTGGAAATATTTAAACAATGCAAACATGCAAAGACAATGAAATGTCAAAATTAAAATTAGAAAACCTTCCTATAACCATATGCAGACTACTTTTTGCTAATACTCATTTCAGCCTCGTGTTAATAAAAGAACAGATAATGAGCCCTATTTAAAGAGTGATTATGACAGGGTAGAAAAACCTCAAACCCTTTCCTAGTCTCCTTCTCCACCGAAAAGTTGGTTAAGGGTCTTCTATAAATTCTAACATTCGGTTCATTTTAAATATGTTAATATTTTGGCAATACGAATGCAACAGTAGAAACCATCTGACTAAAGTCAGTAACTCAGATTACAGAGCACATTAGTATTTCAGATTTGGATTTTTATGAAATATTTAACATGCCACCCAAAAGCTTAGCTTTCGACATTATACAGGACAGGGAGTCTCTGTCCATAAACATCTCATAACAGTCATTTCATCTTTGATGTTAAAAATTGTCTGCAAAGGACATTAAAAACTTCTAGTGCCCCTCTAGTTATAATGTTCCACTTGGGAAAAGATTAAAATAGGTATATTATACTGCCTGGAAAATGCAAATAAAAACCACAAAAGCTAGCAAAACCCACTCACTCTTTAGAGTTATGAAATGAGACCCCTTCCATAACATATTAAGTGTATTTTTAAATCTTTAAGTCATTTTCTTTTTTGTAAAATATTATATAATAACACAGAGCCATAAACTCTTTAAAATTTTTGTTTTAAAAAGAATTATAAAACTTTAAGACTAGTCAAAGAAACTCAAGTACCCTATAATTTCAGTGTCACATGTACCTGAGTACCTGACATCTTCACTTGCTCCAAAACAAACCTGTGACACAATAGAACTGGTCCTGTTACTTTTTCACATCTCAGTAAATGGCACCAAATTCTCCTGTGTTTGGTTACCCGCAAACTTGGGCATCGTCTCAGTTATTTTCCTCTCCTGTATTTGAAATGTGTAATACATGAGTCACCAAAGCTTTTCGAATCTTCTTCCCGTCAACTCTCTGTTGAATTTATCAACCTCTCTTCATCTCCACTAGCACAACCATCTTGATGGAAACTACCGTTTTCTGCACCTTGGGGAAGAAAGGTTGGGGACTCTTACAAAAGCCTTCCATCAGGGACCCTATACTTCCTTCTGCCTTCCACACCATTCCTCCAAATTGCAAGCATTGGTGTGACCACACCAATTCTTTGTAAACTTGTTTTTGCGCACATTGCCACACTGTATATCGACACTGCACTTGGAGATAAAAACCAAAACTCTTAGCACGCCATTCGTAGACTTCCTCCCCTGTGACAGGCTCCCTCCCATCACGGCCCCTTTGCCACTCTCTTCCCTCATCCTAGAGCTCTCAGTTCAACCCTCCGCCAGGGAAACCTTCTCTGAGGCTTCCACTGGGCCAAGTAGGCAACTCTTAAGGGATGTCATTCACTCTACCTCTCCTGCCACTCATCTCGGTTGTATCTTTATATTTATTTGTGAATGTATTTCTTTACTAGATGTTTCCTCACTAAACTGCAGGTTCCACAAAATGGACTAGTGTGTCTGTTTTACTCACTGTAGAAATCCCAGTGTGTTTCTGAGTGCTGGGGGACAGTAGGCTAGGCATCAATATAAGCAAATGGAAGAGTCCAGTAAAGGCAGAAACCTGGCAATGAGTTAAGCAACACTTCCCTTTGCAAAGCACACCTCATATTCTCAGTGACGTTGGGGAAATCAGACCAAAACCAGGTATGTAAAGGGTAGAGGGATAGATACAGTCTTTGTAGATAGAAAAGTGGTATGCTACAAAAACTACTAAATAGTGAAAAGCATGACAATATGTGCAAAATTATAAATGAATTACTAAAAATAAGTTTGTCAGCACTTTCAGAGAAAATTGGTACTTTTTACTTCATGGATTTTCTAAGAGCTAGTTATATCAACAGACAGGTATTGTGTTTGGTCTGGGGTGTTATTTTTTAGAGTTCTTGAAATATCAGCATATTTAAATTGAAATAAGACCATGGAGAAGAGATGTTTTTTTGAACAAGGCTATGTGATGTGGAATAGGTTTCATAACTCTTAAAAGACATTTCTACAAACTTCAAATATATAAATTTCAATGTGAAGTGAGATCTCCTATGCAAGTCCCCTTTTCAGCCATTTACTACAAAGCACTAAATTGGATAAATACATAGAAGGAAACTGTATAAATTGTAATAAAAAGCTAGTGCCCAAACTCGCCTTCAGAAAATGGATTTATCATGGAAAAAGAATTTGGGAGCTGATTTCCACGTTCCTGCTTAATGACCAAAACAAATAGGGGTGAAACTGAAGCGAGAATCCAGACCCTAATTGCAAATGAAGCTTCAATCCCACAGGCAAAAAGCACTAGGAGGAAAGAAAACCTTACATGGATATTTATTGCTGCATTATTTATATCAGGAAAGTAACTGGAATCTACCTGAATACCTAGCAACAAAAGAAATAAAATAGCCTCATCAACAACAGCAAAAATACCATATGTGAGAAAAAAGATAAAATACATACAGATAGGACAATACTACATACATTGATAAAAACGGTGTATGTAATATCGTCCTGCCTATATCAGTATGAGTGGGTTATATGTATGTGTGCATAGAGAGAGAGAATTTGCAGAAGACTGGTCCTCAAAAAGCACTTTTCTACACGTGTGGAGCTTTTAAGTAATTTTTACTTCTTGTTCTTGCCATATGTGTTTATGTTGTAATAATCATAAACCATTTACAAAAAAATAAAAAATAAATTTCTTTTTTTTGAATTATAAAAACATAAAAATGAAAAAAACAAAAGCAGACATACACTAAAATTTGTATCATTCGTTTTTTTCTGACCTAAGCTAGGACGATAGACAGAATTCACATTTGAAGCCTCATTATTAGGAGAACTGGAAGAGCCATATCCAACAACGAGAATCACAGCAGAAGTAACACATGGGAAGTTAATGACATGTAGCCTCAGCCACTTTTAACAACAAACTTATTTATGGCCTCTCCTCTGGCTGAGAAAAGAGCTGCTGAAAATGTCAAATCAGCTTCAGCAGCTGAGATGGAGGTCAGCGGGTGAATATGTCGGCCAGAAGAATAAAACATTTGGTAAACACATGGAAGTAATAGGGTCAGCATGGAGGGCAGAATGCATGGGGAAGGACATGTGAGTCGCAAACTCCAGATGAACTCAGATTGGTAGCTCTCTAAAATAAAACAAAACAAATGCAGGCTTGTATTGTATTAACCAAAGTGTAATAGCCTAAACCTGGGATGTAAGTCATCAAACGCTCCTAACCATAACAAATATTGAGAACTGAGTTCTAGGTGTGCTACTGGGTTCACATCTCAAGGACACACCAAAAGGAGTATGTGTGCAAAACCAAGGTGACCGGGATCCCAAAGCATGGTAGACTTTTGACAATATGTTAGGAAGATGTTTCGATAACTGAATCCCTTTAAAACCCTGGTCATACTTCATACCAAGCTAGACAAGCAAGTGTCAAGGTGCTGTGCAGAGGGCTAAATGCTGACTGTTTGCGAGGATGGGCTTTGAGGGTCTTTCCATCAGACATAGGTTGGCTGAGGCAGAGAGGCTCTCTATGCACAGTCATTGGCCTTTTCTGGCGTAGAGTGAAATGTACACAGCCACTCTCCAGCCAAAGGCTACGTGTCCATGCCTTTGTGTGAAGGTATGAGGATGAACAGATGCTCACTTGAGATCTGATATGGGACACAAGTGGAAGGCAGGCGACGTCTGTTGACCAATAGTTTTAAGTATCTGTCTCCGGTCTATGTTCTGTACCTTTCTGAAAGTTGACTGCAAAGGACATTTCAGTCTCGTGGCCAACACACAGCCACAAAATGAAAATGGCTTGCATATATAATACTGTAGTTTCCATGTTATAGTGTGTGTGCGTGTGTGTGTGTGTGTGTGTGTGTGTGTGTGTGTGAATCACTATATGGAGAAAAGGTCTAGGAAACTGACTAGGGACACCAGCATTAGATTCTGGTAAGCAAACAAACAAACCATATATATTTAATTACAGTTGGCATTCAACATTATTCTACTTCAGCTTCAGGTGTACAGCACAGTGGTCAGGCATCTACACAGTCTATGACGTGGTCCCCCTGATAAGTCCAGTGCCCATCTGACACCCTACATAATCTTTACAATGTTATTGACTATATTCCCCATACTGTATTTCACGTACCCGTAGCTATACTGTGACTACCACTGTGTACTTTCTAATCCCGTTACTTTCTTCCCCATTTCTTCCCCCCTCCCATCTAGTAACCATCAGTTTTTTCCGCTATATCTCTGAGTCTATTTCTGTTTTGTTTGCTCATTTGTTCTGCTCTTTAGATTGCACATATAAGTGAGATCATATGGTATTTTTCTTTCTCCATCTGACTTATTTCACTTAGCATACTGTGCTCTAGGTCCATCCATGTTATTGCAAATGGTAAGATATCATTCTCTTTTATGGCCTAGTAATACTCCGTTTTATAAATGTACCACAATTTCTTTATCCAGTCATCTATTGATGGGCATTTTGGTTGTTTCCATATCTTGGCTATTGTGAATAGTGCTGCAATAAACATAGGGGTACATATATTATTTTGGATTAGCGTTTTGGATTTCTTTGGACAAATACCCAGGAGAGGAATTGCTGGGTCATAAGGTAATTCCATCTTTAATTTTTTGACCTTCACGCTGTTTTCCACAGTGGCTGCACCAATCTGCAATCCCACCATTAGTGCATGAGAGATGCCTTTTCTCCACATCTTCGCCAACACTTGTTGTTTGTTGGATACTGTTTTAATCTCTCCTGTGACCGACATACATGATAGAATAAAAGGTCTACATGACATTCATTGCTATTGGTCATCAAACATTTAGAAGATGTCAAAATTTTATTTCTTCTTTTAGTAGTTGTTACTCTAAAGAAGAAATAATCTTTAAAATTTGTATGTCACCTGAATGCATGTATTGCCATGTTAGACACTGACTTTAAATGCAAACCCAAATAGCACAAAATATAGGCACATTTATGTGTCTGTCACTTGATGTGAATAACTAGTAATCACTCAACAATTTTAAAGTGGAAAAGGATGTAAGAGTTTTGACACGTGGTGAAGAGCTAAGCACCAGGAAGCATGAGTCAACACTGATGGTTCATCTCTCGATGAAATTCATAAACTACACACTGGGGGTGTAGTTTCCTTTGCTAATGCCCCTAAATCACTGACTACAAACTGTGTGTACATCTGAGTTTGTCATTGGTGCCATTTCATACATTAACAATAAAATTCCTTTCATAGCCTTCAATCTGTCCATGTTTGCAACATTTTCATAACAGTTTTGACTCCTGAAGGGACTTAAAAATAAAGCAAAGCAGCACAAAATATCTGCAGCTTTATTATGTCAGAAGCTCTAATTAAATAAATCTCCTTGCTGAATTAGGCTCATTATTTTAAAATAGAGCCTGTGCCCATAAAGACCACTTCTGTTTTTCATTAGCCACAACTGCGTGGACAATGGGAGCTAAACAGGTCATTATATTCAAAATGGAGCCATGAGTTATTGTGGTTGTTGGCTAATTGCAGTAATCTGATTTTCCAAATGTATATCCTCTGTAATTATGGCTGAATATTCTTAGTAATATGGCATAGAAGTTAATTGTAGGAAACTTTGTTCCTCTTAATGTTTTCCAATAATACAATTTCACTCTGCTGTCACCCGCCAATGCCCTTTTACCCTTCGAAGGAATCTTTCATGACCTCAGCTTATGATTTTCAGGTGTCTTGAATGTACATGCTATGAATAAATCTTCAAGTTTTTGAAACAATTCTGATACGTTTTTAGAAGGATTTGTAATGTGAACCATTTTTTATAACACCTAGGCAAAAAATGTAGTAAGTGGAATATACATGAACATGACTAGGTTGTTAGTCATCTCGAGGGGACAATGCCATCGAGAGTACTGTTGGGCATAACTACTGTTGGGCATAACTCCATTCATTCAGGAACATTCCATGACCCACCTAGTCCTATGCTAAGTCTGACAGCTAGAGGCAGATGTCATGTGGCCTTTGCCCTTGGGGAGGTATAGAGAGAACAGAGCAATCATTATAGCTGACCCTTGACCTACACCCATTTGAACTGTGCAGGTCCATTTATACATGGATTTTGTTTTCAATGAATACTGGAAATGTATTTTCTCTAACTTATAATTTTCTTAGTAACATTTTCTTTAGCTTTATTGTCAGAATACAGTATAAAACACATAGAGCATAGAAAATATGTGTTAATCAACTGTTTACATCATCGGTAAGTCTTCCAGTCAACAGTAGGCTGTTAGTAGTTAAGTTTTGGGGTAGTCACAAGTTATCTACATGGACTATGCAGGGGTGGGGGTCAGTGCCCCTAACCCCTGTGTTATTCAAGGATGAATTGTAGTAAAAGCAATGTCAAAGTGTTAAGTGTGTGACAGAAGTATTTAGGGGGTGCTCCCAGAATACCCAAAAGCCACTCCCAACCCAGAGTGGCACTGGGCTACAGGTCATGACGTCAGGTAAGAATTTCAGATTAACTGTTATCTCAAAAATTGCTCTCCTGAAGGAAGGTCTAGGTGTCCTAAAGCTAGTTTAAGAAAAACCGTGTGTAATGAGGGGCAGAGGTGGAAGACAGAGGTCCTAGATGAGGGAGCAGAATGCTCCGTGGCTTGGAGACAGTGGAGAGCAGAGTCTGTGCGCCCTGCTTCCCGGACGTCAGCATGGCTGGAGTAGGTGGCTGGGGAGGGAAGGGAAGCCAAGGTCAGATTATAAAGGGCTTTCATGTACTCACTGAGTCACTCACTCACTCATTTAATAAATAACTACTGAGGGCTCAGTGTGTGCCAGGCTCTAAGGATTTCAACAGTCGATGCCCCCATGGAAAAGCCAGTGCAAACAACATGGAATACACAAAATAAACAAGTAAAATAGGTGTAACATGTAAAAGAGAGAAAGGCAATAGCAAATTAGAAGGGGAAAGGAAAAAAAAGTATTCAAGAGAGTTTTATGAAGAAATTACAGTTTTAAACAGAATGTTTAAACAGGATGTTAGGCTTCACTGAAAGAGTATTTTGAGTAAAGATCTGAGGAAGTGTGCCTTCTGTTATCTGCTTGGAAGAGAATTCCAGAGGGAAGGGCAGGTGTGAAGGCCCTGAGCCAGCCCTGCATCTAGTTCGGATCCAGGAATAGAAGAGAGGCCAGTGTGACTGCAGCATAATGGGTGGGGGAAGAACTTGTTCGTTGAAACGCATATGGCGTCCTCACTTTCCTCATTTCACTTTGATCTTTTTTTATTTTTTTGAATTTTCTGAGGGCAAACCTCCACATGAAAAAATAATTGTACAGAAGTTATCGATGAAATTTGTCTTCTGCTTTGAAATTATTTTAAACGTCATAGGCTGGACAGGGGCCTGGAGTGATAATGAGATAAAAAATTATTCGTGACATTGTACACCCAGTAGCCAAGGATAGAGGGTAAAAAGGAAAGACCATAAACACACAGCAAGGCAACTTAATAAAAGCAACATGATAATGAGTAAAAAAATCAGTCAAATCAATAAGTCATTTAGCTCAAAGAAGGTCAAGAACTACACGATGTAGCTTTGAGACCTGACATAATCATGTAGCGAAGTTGGGGTGTTTCTACTCAAGGTTACCAAATAGAGCGTAACTGAAAAGACTTTCAAAGCTAGAATACAGTAGAATAAGCCTTTGGGGGAATATAAGTAAATAAAGAACAGAAAGTTATTGGATGTTTAAGGAGGCTGACCCATATTAAACAATGACTTAGAGTATTTTGAGTAGCAATAGAAACTGTTAAGAGTAGGTGTCCAGTATTAGCATTAGGGGAATAGAAAAAGAATACGAGAAGAGATGTTTAAAGAGAACCAACCTATAAGGATTATATTCACTTATTACATGACAGGCAGATGAATTTAATTGCAACAAACACCAAAATGTCCTAGGAAAAAATTAATTCTATGTAACAACCTTTAAAATTATAATGCAATTCAAAGTAGTCACAGAATATTGTTGAGGGTCAGACAAAAATACCTTACCATTCATCTCCTTGTGAAGGGTTTTCTAGTAGTACTCGGATTATGTATAATAAGCAGCTTAATAATTTGAGAGAAAAATTGAACAGACGTATTCTTAGACCTTTAAACAAATAACAGAAATTTGATTTTTATTTGAACTTAGTTCACAAAAGACTAGAAAGAATTGTCAAAAATGTCAACTTTAAGTACCGCACTTAATTTTTATTTAGAAACTATAATACTATACTTGTTTAAACTCTCTGAAGTTCTATGTAGCTGAATTTTAATTAGCTGAATATTGAAACAAGAAGTGAGATTGACAAAATTCATGGACTACAAATTACAAACCACAAAAATCATGCTTAATCAAGTTAGTTCAAATCTGCTTAGAAGTTTAAGCATTTTATATATCTTTGAATTTGGGAATAAATCTTAGCTAGCTAGAAAATCTAGCTGCTTACAATTTCAGAGGATAAGTTACAAATCTTGTGCCTTCAGAATATCTTGTGGATTTAATTATAGAGACATTACAATTATGTATATAATTACATATTATACTTTTAATTAGTAATTATATAATTAGAGATAAATTGTAGTAGCATATGATAAGAAATACACACACACACACGCACATTTTATGTTTTTTGAACCTTTCTTTTTATTTTAGGTTAAATACCAATAAAATTAAATTTTTTCTGGGAAATAAGGCTGCCATGTACCGTCAGAACTGTGTAGGTCACACTTATACAGCCTGTAATACTAATGATGAAGAAAAACAATTCAGATTAAGCAAAATATGCTTAAAATCTGATTAATAGAAGCATTACCTGTCCTGCAATTATCAGGTAGTATTTGATTCATGCATTATGAATAAAACTTTGAGAAAGGCCTCCCTATAATGATTACTTAATAAAATCTGGAAATGAAGCGTCATTTTTTTTTCTCTGTTCTATGTGAGTTGTACTTGAGATGACATTTAACAGTAAAAGGCTAATAATGATTATTAATTGTGCAAAGTTTCCTAGGCCATTCTATTTCAATGCTAGGTACACACATTTTATGGGTTAGCTTCTTTATAAAGACGTTTAAATTATTAATGAAATTGTCCTGGTTTTATAGAATTTGCCTCCCCAGTGACTACTTAGTCAAAGCTGGCTGCTGGTGAAATAGTCAAATAACGCATTGATCTTCTCTGGCCTGGAGAGATAGTCTTAAAAATCAAGCAGGCCTACTCAGATGCTGTGGCCCCTTATGTGGTATCTATTGGTGGGGCTGTGTTGGAAATTCTCAACAACCAGGTTAGAGAGGCATTAGTTCTTTGAGCCTTAATCTTGAAGCTAACCTACCTTAAAGAGTCGCTAACGAGTGTGCCTCGAATATTGAAATATTCCCTATAGTTAGTATTTGGATAATTTCTCACACGTCAAGTGTTTCTCTTTGAACCCTACAGAGGCACAACTTACTTAAGATCACCCCAAGAGGATTCGGGGGTCAAAATTCAGAAAGAGCAATGGCTACCCTAATCTAATATAGAACCTCTCCATTCCATGTTGGCATTTGAAGGATAATCATGAAAAAATTGTATATCGGCTCCTTATATATGGCTTTTAAAAACACATGGCATTATGGGGAGGCAACAGGGATCACTAACGTGTCAACCTCGAACAGGCACAGGAAGTCAGTGACTGCCCATTTCATGTCCTCTTGAAGTGTTTCCCAAATTTGTCTGATGGTAAGAATCACGGGGGTGTTAAACCGTGAGCTTAGCCCTACACGTCCTGGTTCTAAATCGCCAGAGAAGAGTGCTAGCAATCCGGACATTTCAGAATACCCTAGATGTTTCTTGTTAATAGGCACCATTGGGAAACCCTGAACTCTTCCCCACAAAATCAGACAATTATTCCCCATACAGATCAGTCAGAATCACTGGAACCTTCTCAGATTAAGAGATAGGCGTCCCTCACAGTTAAAATCTGAGAGCCCCTCATTTAAATATTTTCCTGAATGTTTCTACTGATCCAGATGGCCCACTCAGAAATCTACTTATTGGTGTGGGACTTGTAGAGATAAAGATATTCAAGAAACCTTAACGCCACCAGATGTAAAATCTATAGTTTTCTAAAATTTTGCTGCCTGGCAAACGAGATTGTCAATTGTATTCCTTTCCACAAACGATATGTTGCAAAAAGATTGCACAGCTGGAGACTTTTGAGGGAAACATACCTACAAACACATGGCACATAGACAGGGGAATAAAATGCACAACTTACTTGATCTCTGGTTTTTAATAAAAAATAATTTTAGTCTCTCTTTAAATGTGTTCTCATTCATATAGAATTCAACTTGTACCCTGCAAACAGAAAATAAAAACATAATTAATCTGAACACTAATATATAAGAAAATAAAAGTAAATTATTTGATTTAATGCATCCTATACTTTGAGTAACACCAAAGAAAAAAAAAATAAGAATTGAGTAAACTATTGTGTTTTTTTCTGGGGGGGGCGGGGGGGAAGAAGCAGTTACTTTTAGTATTAGTGATATAGTCAGTTCAAATATCATATGTAGCTAATGGATGTAAAGAGTGGTATGGAGGACTCCAAGCAACAATAATGCAAAAGTCCTTAATATGTGTCTGTGATAATTTTAAATCAGTGTTTGCCCAGTTTTTGCCCACATCGTAAGAATCAAGTGCATGCTTGAAATATTCAGTTCGAGCAGTACCACCCCAGACGGGCTGTATCAGAATCTTAAGGGACTAACCCTGAAAACCTACTGGTAACAAGCTCTTCACCTTGACTCTATTTGTGTCATCACACTATAGGACACTGTACCTTCTTATTTATTTATTTAGGCTCATATTAAAATACGCGTGGGTCAGCAAAGGAGTGCAGACAGTAAGTTAGAATGTTCAGCTCACCAGAGATAGAAGCCAGACAAATTAATTAAGACACAGAACATTATATATTTAATCCACTGTAAAATGATGTCAACAGTCTAAAAATAATATTGATTTAATAAATGCATTTGCTTTCTCCCTGTATTATGATGGCATAATTAATATTTTCAAATTATGGAGTGAAAAGGAAAATCGCGTTCGGTGCATGGTGACTTATTAGTAATCATCAATTGAAATTTTCTTAGTCTCAAGTATGTGTGTTATAAATTAGGATTACAAAAACAGCTAAGAAAGCATTTTAATGTTTATAAAAACAACAAAGATTTCATTTAAACTTTCCTAATATCACAAGATTTTGATAATGTAATCCATATAAACTAGATTGTTCTGTCGTTTTGGTTTCTTTGGCAGCAAAACACATGGGAGATAAAACGGGAGGTGGGGATTAACATATAAAGGTGCTTATGTATTAGATAAATATTTCACTGCTATATCCTATGGTGTAGAATCAAGAAGATTTGTGAGTATTTTTTAAACTGTCTATTATGCCATAAGAGTAAAAGGGATTTTGTTATCAATTGCAAACCAAGTTTTATCTGCTATACCTCCTAAAAGGCTTGAAAGCTCTCTAATTTTACCTTTTATTCATAGAGAAAATATTTCCATGCCTAAACATTTTTGCATTCCTTTTCATCATTTTCTCATTTACTTTCCATCTTTTGTTTTGCATTCCCCTTATACATTGAGTGGGGGTGGTAAAGGTCAGAAATCAAGATTCTCTTTACTTGTTAATTTTTCCAGAAAGAAGCCATGAAAATTGTGATGGTTACTTACAGAACACTGTGCGCATACACACACACCCCACACACAATACACAAACCCACACATGCACACATGCTATAAAAGTACACACACACAGACAGACAAAACTCCGTTAGTATCTTGGAAATTCTTTATCGGCCTGCTTCCCTTGGTTATCAAATGAAAAGGCAGTTCATTTTTTAAAAAAATAACTGGTAGCAGGCTAAATTAGTCAAATTTGCTATGGATACAAAAGCAAATTTGAGAGGACATATGGCTATTACACAAGCAATTCAGCAAAGGCCACGTAGATTTCCTTCCTTGAATTACAAAATTTATAAGACTATGAGTCCATTCTTCAGATAATAGCTGGAATTCACTAATGGGTTAATAACAGAGGTACATTTTTTAAGTAAAATGAGATTGTCTACCGCTTTACTCAAAATAACAAGGGATGGGGAAAGCATTCCATATGAGACAAAGTTTAAGGAGCTGGAAATGTTTTATCTAAATATGAAGACATAGCAGTACCAGAATAGCTTTCTTTACATATTGAGGCTGCCATCGTTATTAAAATGAGATGTCTCATACTGTGATGTTCTAATGCGTAGAACCAATCATAGAAAAATGGGAGAACAACTCTGAAATGGCCTTCACTGTGGAGATCTCTCAAACACGTGCCAAAGCGGATAACCGCTTGCAAATGATTGGTTTTTTGTTTTGATTTCTTTCCTAAAGACAAAGACAATTTTGTATGGTGTGGGGTCTCTCTTTAAATGAAGTCCAAATTCCCTTCTAATTATAATATTATGTGAAGTAAAACAATTCATCTAATGATCTCTCCCAGTTAATATGGTCTCCAAGAATCGTGGATGACAATGAAGTACGGCTTGATACAAACACTTATTAAGTTACAGCTAAAATGAACAAAAAACAAGCAAAACTCTTTTTGATTCATATCTTCTCTCAGGTACAGAAAAATGTCCTTTAGATTTATCATGTATATTATAAAGCGGTGCTTTCTTTTATTTGATTGAACAAACAATTCTTAGCAGAATCGAGGTCGGTGTTAGTGAAACATTTTGGGACCTTCTGCAACACCATACAGTTCTCTAGTACTCATGGATTTAGTACAGAGTTTAGTGTTTATCCTTCTCAATTTTCTTCACGATTTTAATTGGTTTTAAACAGCCTCTTAGTATCTCCTTTTCCAGGTACAAATGACTTCCCTCCTTCCTTCCCTCCCACCCTCCGTCCGTCCCTTCCTCCTTTCTTTCTTTCCTCTTTTCCTCTGTTCCTCTCTTTCTTCCTTTCTTCTAACCTCCCTCTTCCCATTTAACTTTATCTGAATTTACCTCCATCCAGTAGGGCAATTTAGTGAAAGCTTTCTGGACCTTTCCCAGAACCATACAGTTTTAAATAATATACTAAGTCATATCTGCCCTCATCACTTCTTAAAATGACTTTTTTTTTCTTACGTGTTTATACTCCAGATAAAATTTGGGATGATTTGGTGACATTTATCCAAATATAATAGCAGAATTTGGATTATATTTAATAAAAAGAATAAAGTGGTATTGTAATTATTACTACGTGGTATTTTTCTTATTGACATGTTTTCATTGTTTAATGATAGTTTTATATTGGTCAGAAATATTTTATTGTTTTATTTAGGTAGATCCTACATATGCTTTGTGATACTTATTTCTGGGTATTATAATTTGGGTCGCTATTTTAAGAGGGTTTTGTTCCGACCTTTAACTTGTGTTTTTAGTATTATAAATGGCTACGAGGTCGAACTCCTTTATATGTAGTGATATATTTTCAGGTTTATTTCTTGGGTTTTCTAGGCAGACAATCATTTCATGTGGAAAATCTTCTCCAATATTTCTATTTAGATTTCACTGTTCTTGTCTTACTACATTGACTAGCACTTTTTGAAGAAAAATATCCACTGTGGGGTATATTCTTCTTATAAGAGAGGACCTCCTGTGCTTTAGCAGTTAAATTGTTGATCCTGGAATTGCAATAAATATTTATGTTTTACTAAAAGTCATATCAGGAGTGGATGGATGTTGATTGTTATCAAAAACCTATCTTGAATCTGTCAAGTTGAAGGTGTGTCATTGGGGTATTTTGACATAGCTTTGATGAATTGTTTCAATAGTTTTTCTAGTGCAAATTTTTATTTTCATTTCTGGAATAAATTTCCTATATTTTTCATTTTTCTTCTATAGTCACAACTAAGATTGATGTGCTTTCATCCTTAGATTATTCTAATATCTTCAAATATGAATTGAAACACTCTCCAGATGTTTCTTTGCCCTGGAACAATTTTGAATATTGTAGAGATTTATTTTTTTTTTTTGGCATCATCATCAATTTGCCCCAACACTATCAACTGCCTTAATGTTGATATTAATTTGTTACTTTTTTGTTACTTTTTTTTTCATTTTCTACTAATTCTGTTGCTCTGGTTACTTGAATTTAATGTAAAAACAATGCAGCATCTTGTTAAAATGCCGTCTTCCTGCTTCACTCTTAAACTTCTTATTCAGGAACTTTGAAGTAGGCCATACCATTTTAACAACACAGAAAAATGATTCAGACCTGGCTTGTCAATGAATTATACTTTCACAAACACTACTTTGCTTTTCTTAAGAGCTGATGCCCTCAACTCTGTGTAGGGCGCCAGCTTTGGCAGACATTCTCTTTTGGAACTTAGAGTAGATAGAGGTCATCATCAAGGGAAAATCCTCCCTCCGGGTCTAATGGGTATTATTCCCTCCCTGCCTCCCTCTGATTCTGCAGGATTAGTCATGAGGGCCTTACATGTGTGTTTTTTTACTCTCCCAGTCTCAGACAATGCCTACCTGGACTTCCTGGCCTCAGCAGGCAGGTTCAATGGGGGCAAGTAAGTTCTGCTGTCTCACTATTCATCTGGTGGTGGTTTTCCTTTGGAAAATCTACATCTGGACAGCAAGTTCATGAACACAGCTCCCAGTACAATTCCCATTTCTAAGGACTTTGTACCTGACATCATTTCTGTGCTTTTATATTGTGACATGCTCCTAACCCCAGGCTTGGTGCTCGGATTCCAAAAAGTAAGGAGAAAAAGTAACATCTCTCCCTATACCACTGCCAAGATTCCCTCACTCCCTTTGCACCACTACCAAGTTCTAAATGGGCTGTGCACATATGAGAACTCCATCTTTCCAAATGTACTACTTTACTGTGAGTGTACCCCTATTTTCTCTAAAGGCACTGTGACGTCCCCCTAAAAGATATGTTGAATGTCTAACCTAGAGGAACTCCAAATGTGACCTTATTTGGGCATGGGGTCACTGCAGACATAATTAGTTAAATTAAGATAACATCATATTGGAGTAGTATGGGTCCTTAATCCAATAGACCTGGTATCCCTAGAGAAATCTGGACACAGACACAAAGGGAAGGTGGCCGTGTGAAGACGGGTAGAGACTGGATGCAGTCATGATCCCAGGAGGGTCTGCGGCCCCCAGAAGCTTCTCCCCTAGAGGCTTTGGAAGGGACACAGCACTGCCAACGTGGTGATGTCAACCTTCTCTACTCCACAGCTGTCAGTCAACACAATTCTATTCTTTTCAGGCACCGAGTTTACGGTACATGGGTATGGCCATCCTAGGAAACGAATGGAACCATTTTCTATGATGGAGACAGTAGCAATTCCTGATCTTATGAAGTGAGTCTGTTAGAAAGTAAGCTCCACGAGGGCAGAATCATATTGAGTTTTGTTCACACTTATGTCTTTAGCTTCTCACATATTACGTGGGACTTATTGGGCACTATTATGTCTGAATGCCTGAATGAAGGGGTTCAGGGGTCCCCAGGTCTTCCTTTGGTGCAAACCTTAAAGACTCTGAGTGGATAGTATGCTGGGAAAAACAAAAGCATGTCCTTTTCCTCCCTTGGGTTGTAACTATTTGAAGATGAAAAACTTGGGTTGTGGGGAGGTGAACTCTTGAAAATCTTTTCTTATTCCAACTTGATCTCCCTTGTGATTAACGGCAGTTCCTTATAGGTTTTACATTTTTTTTCAATTTTGGTAATTTAGATTTGTTTGTTTATTTATACTGTCTCCTCCTCGTGATTTACTAAATACTTAGGGAAGACATTACACTACTGTTAATTTAATTTTTAGTGTGTTGCTATGATGTGGGTAAGGCAACCATCCACTTTCTTTTACAGAAAAAGAAATTTAATTGAAATAATGTTAGTGACTTGCCCCAAATCATATAGGTCTTTGCATTACTGCTTCTTGCCTCTTGCCTCTTTGTCATTATTAGGAGAGTTCTAGGTCATCTGCAAAATATTACAAAAGAATACAGCAAACACCAGATCCACACAGGGTTGGGGAGTATTTGTTTAGTCCTGCCCTTTGATTATTGACCCTAAATCAGGTTCCTGTCCATTTCCAAATAGTCACTCCTAACTTCTGGTAACTAAATTGTTTAACAGAGCAACTATTCAAATGAAGACTTGTGAAAAATTAATTATTAAGTCAGCCCACGGTCGATCTTTCATCTGAAAACCACAGTTTCACTAGTTCATACTCAAGTGCTCTCAGGGCGTTGACATCTGGCTTCCAACCTTTACTACACGCACAAAAATAAACTCACTTTGGGAACTTTTCCATCTTCTTTTTGCCCCATCTAATTCGTTTCATGATTACTCAAGCCTCGCTCTCCCACCTCCTTTAGTCGCTAACATGTGTTACGGAGGCAGAGATTAATTCTGATGACCTTCGATAGCATTCTCTGCATTTTTAAAAGAAAATCTAAAATAATGTCACTTTTGGAAAAGGAACCCAGCTTTCAACACACACACACACGTACATTCTCATAATACACACACATGTATAAGTGTGTTTAATATACATAATGATGGAATGGTAATGAGGAAAGAGTCTGCGGCGCTAATCACTCATCAATTTTCCTTCATTGTGGAAAATGCTGATCGCCCCCCAGTAATCGCATTCACACTCCTGTCACTCTTTGGTAATCACGGCTTGCAGGTAGCTGGAAATAACGACCTTGACGTTTCCATGGTAAAACACATTACAAGTCCACTCAGGAGTACTTTTATATTCAGATCTCTGCGGTTAGAAAACTCATAGCCTCACGTGCAATGTTTATTTGCAGGGCCTCATTTTATTTAAAATAATTAAATCTAAGCAACTGCATTTTAACTCAACTCTAAGCATGGGAAGCAAAACATAAAGAAAGCTAAGTAAGATAAATATAGAGGTACATGTTTTCATCCTTAAATTGCAAAGAGATTTTACTTCTCAGTGCCCTTGCCCAAATGCAGGAGTAGGGGCAGGTCTGGGTCCAGCCATTAAAAAAAAAAGAAAAAGAAATGCAAATAATAGAACAGTCATTCATTTTTATTCTGTTATGTGTATAATAAGAGCAGCAAAAATACACAGCGTCTGTGCTTGGGATAATTTGTGTTTGGTAAGGATCATGTATATTTACAACCACCACCTGAAAACAAGGGAAAAATCAGATGCTTTAAGATCATTTCCATTTTTTTCTCTTACTTCAATTTTACTCTTCGCATTACACACACACACACACAAACACACACACACATGCCCCCAAAGATAAAATGCATATGAGTACATACATATGCACCTATGCATGCATGCATGCATGCATACATGTACAGAGACATTCTGGAAATATAAAGCTGTTAGCCGCAGAAGGCTTATAAACTTACGAGGTAATATGAGTATGAGGCGGTACGGCTCCACCACAAACCTGCCAACCTCCCAGTCCAAACCCAGTCCTCTATACTTATATGAAGCTAGAAGATACCGTGTGATCTCTGACTCAGATTGGAAGATTGTAAGACCTTGGAGAAAAATATAATGCAGCTCCCACAGCCCAGGACAGCTACGAATAACATGGTTAAATAGCAAAGCCCAGTGTGGGGAGAAATGGTTATGTTTTGGGGGAAGGAACCATTGGGTCTCAAAGAGTCAGGTCCTATTCACCAGACGTTAGTGGTTAATATGCAGCTGGAAATTACATGGAGACACTCCTATGCAGTGAAAGAAGCATCTTTCCACTTTAAGTAGCTTTTTGCACCAGTGACACAAGATGTTACATCAACCCTCCAAGCAGCCTGTTGTTTATTGCACTTCCTCCAGAGGGAGAACAGTTCAGTAATGGGTACAGCTCAATGGCAGATGTATTTCTTTAGAATTTCTCTTAGTACTTAGTACTTAGGGTTCTTACCTACATAAAAATTACACATATGACTTTTAATAGGTAAGTCGTATTGGGTTAAATACAGTTAAAGACAAGGTGGCACCATTTGGAGGAAGAGAGGAAAATACAAATAGTTTCACTCAATAAAATATTATAATAAAGCTAATGGGTTTCCTAGGGAAACCAACTTTCCCCCACAGTAGTTCATTTGAATGTTTATTTGTATGAAGAGATGAAAGGATCGACTTTGGAATCAGATAATGTACATTTGATTATCAGATCTGACAACTTTTATTCCATGTAAAATGCAGATATTACTTTGATTCACAGGACTGTTATGAACATGAAACAAGATACTTTATATGTGACCCACACAACTGAACATGACAACTGAAAACTTTTTGTAGGTGCATTGGTAGTAAAAAGTGTTCCTCGGCCATCTTGGCTGTGGTTCTGATTGACATCCAAAGGAAGAAAGAGACACTGAGGCTTGCTGGTTTCGTTCATTTGCTAGGGCCGCCATAACAAAATACCACTGACTGGGTGGCTTCAAGAAACAGAAATGTATTTTCTCATAGTGCGGTTTACTTATCCTATCGACATTAGACATTAGGCAGGGTTGGTCACTTCTTCATTCTCATATCACTTTCTTCTCCTTGACTTCCAGAGTAACTTGTTCTCTTGGTTTTCTTCTCACCTTACAATTTATTCCTTCTAAGTATCCTCGCCTAGTTCATTCTCTTGTGTTCTGAAAATCAGTCTTCTTTTATAGCTATATTCAAAATGTAATCCATCTATATGCTCCAGATTGCCAAATTTATATATTCAGCCCAGTCCTCTCTCCCAAACTCATACACCCAACTGCCTGCTCAACTTTTCTCCTTTCATCTCTCTGGTGGACATCTCCAACTCAGCATAGCCAAACCTAATTTTCTTGATTTTCTTCCCGACATCTTCTCCCAATCTGAGCTGATTTCAAATCCATCCTTCTGATGGTTCAGACAAAAGTCACGTAATGATACCTGAATCCTCTTGCACTTAAGCACATGTTAATATTATTCTTTAGAGTTCTCTGGGTAGTAAAAATCTTTTAGCACAATAAGGAAGAAGAAAATGAAAAAAAAAAATGCTTATAACATGCTCAGTTGACACTAGCTGGTAAAAATGACCTAAAGATATTTAAACTTGCCTTCAGGTTAAAATTTATTTTCAAGGCAAGATATGGAAAACCAAAGCACAACAAAAATTTAAATGAGAAATACAAATATTGAGACTGAAGGAAGGCTGCATCCGTGTATCAGTCTACAAAAATAATGGTAAAATATTTCACACCATTGAAAGCATTGTGATGTTCAGTCTTCTATTCTAAGGCATGACCTTTAATTAGATATGGCTGCGGAAACTGCCGGATTGGATCCCTGGTGTGAGTGATACATAGTGATAGAGGGGAGGATTAGAAAGGAAATAACCACCCTCTTTCTTCTTCCCCTCACCTTATTGTGTCTGAGAAAGGGGGTACTCTGATCTCCCTACTAATTTTCCCCATGCCTATCCTCTCCCCTCCCCACCATTAATTGCAACTGGGGCTCCAGAGTTTTACAGAAATTCAGAATTGCTTTTAAGGGACAATAAAATTTGTCATGGCACAGTTTTTCAAAGCCTCATTAAATGTCAAGCTCTACTAACGAGATATTAATCAGTTTTTTCTTGTAATTGTTTGCCCAGTACCCAGAGTGTAATGGATGTTGACTAATATATGTGGGATTAAAACTTTCTCATCAGTAGTTGCTTCTGACACCCCATTAGCATCCAGAGTAAACAACTATCAGCACATAGAGGCTGGCAGCCTGTGGCCAGTGTCACCTGGCACCTATGCCGGGAAACAGAAACTCCCAGACAACCTTGCTTCCAAAGGGGGTACACATCTGCCGATTTCAGAACGCATACTTCTGATTTGCTGTGGATAATGTCAGTGCACTAGCATACCACAATTCCTCTTGAGTTCCTCAACCTGCCTTAATTATCATACCAGTTATTGAGCTTTTAAATCGGGGGTCACTACGTTTCCATAAAAACAGTCTCTGGCCATTAAGAATAATGACTCTTAAATAAGCTGTCTTTTGGCTTCCTTCTGGGCCTTGCACTGCTTCCTTCAGGCCTCATTTTAGATGCCCCCGAACACTCTTCCTCACTGAAGTTTTAGTCAAATGACACGTGTAATTTTTGCATAGTGCACTCGGTTCCTTTTACCATAGAACTCATGGCAGTGTCAGAATTGCCTTTTTAGGGGTCTCTATCCTTCAGATGGACCTGAGAGCTCCAATAACTACCTCCATTCCATGAGACACAGAACATGGACATGTGGGGAGAGAAAAGGAAAATTTAAAAATACATAATTAGAAATTTGGTATATTTACATTTGAAAGTGTGTCCCCTCCTTGAGCAAAGTAAAAACAGCCTCGTTTAGTGCTTTGCAGAAATAATGAGCAAAAATAGACTGAAACAGACAGGAAGCTACGGAGTACCAGATGGAATGTGTCATCAATAAATTCGAACTAGAAGCCATCGAGAGTTTATTTGAGGGCAGGTTTCCTGCTCTAGGTCCCTCCAAAGCTGCTGGTAATGCTTTGTGTGGCTCTAAAGTAATCAGGCTGGGAACTGTGTGTATTTGGCTCATTTTGGTTGCATTTTCACACCCGAACACAGTGCCAGGCACACATATTTGACACTCCTTGTATTTGCTGAGTGTTGAATGAATTTTGGTGCATAGAAGTTTGCTCTTTGCGCTGTCTCTTCTACATTCTTAATCTGTCAAAGTCTTACTGTCAATTTCAAATCTCTTCTGAGGGTCTGTTTAGTGTCATGTTTTTTGGCATTTTGTGTCTGTGCTTTTTGTTGGTGATTTTGCTATTTAACCCTCAAGCAGTGATACCAAGGTGTTGTCTAGTGTCCCACATACTAGAAAGATGCCATGTGCCTTACAGAAAGCATGCGTTTGTTAGGCAAGCTTGTTCAGGATTGAGTTCTAATGTCATTGGCTGTGAGTTCAGTGTTCATCCAGAAAAAGGAAGAGGAAACACCTATCTGTATGTAAGCCTGCTCTGGAAAATTAGCATCTATAGCTGCATGACGAAGCTATGGAAAAGATGGGAAACTGGCTAAATTTGTGAATTCATGAGATGACAACCGATGAGAGGAAAAGTATAGTGGACAACATAGTCCTAAGGCTGAAAGCCAAAGAACTTTATGGTCATACTATTCAAGTTCAAGAACATATTAAAACTTTCCCAGTGTTTTATTATAAAGATAGGCCGTGTACATTTAATTATTTTGAAGACATATATATGAAATTAGGTGTCACTAAACAGAATCACATGTGAAACAACAGTATGTTTTGATCAGTTGGTGACAATGTGACCAGAAGCTGTCAGGAACCTAATCCTGTGTTTACCTAAGGACCAGCTCTGTATTCGCTACTTCAGTGTCTGCAGAAGCACCACAGAACAGAACTAGTGCAAAGAATGAGAATTGACTGTGTGCGTGCAAATTATACTTGTGACCAATGCAAACAGTCCCACACATGTCTGTGTATTATCTATATATGCAATATATAAATATAAATAGAATACAAAAGCATCACTTGCTCTGAACATACCTTGGTCAGGATATACCTTGCAGTTTTACTTGGATGACCTAATATATTTTTGTCTGTTCCTCACATGTTACCAACACAAAGCACTGTCTGTCTAGTAGTTTTCTGCATCACCCTTGGTGTGGCGACACTATAGACTATTCCTCCAAAGTTCTTGTTGAAGAAACAAAAGGTCTTTGCAATGGCACGTTATCTCTACTCATTCTAGTGGCAAATAGTGGACCTGAGAGCCTTTCTGACAGCCGTGTATTAGCCCTTTGTTGTTCAAGTATACGGTGTTGTTAGCACAAGGTCTGAACGTGCACACATAGAAATACATCAGACCAAAAGCTGGTTAAAATTACCTACAATGTGTCCAAAATTATTCACATGTAAATAATGGCACTTTAGTAGCAAAAGAAAAAAAAAGGGGGGAGGGACATGAAGTCATTGATATTACTAATCTAAAAAAATTCCTGAAAATGAGACCATTATCTTTACCGTTCCAAGTGCTTTAAAAGCTGCTTGACTTTCTTTCATGGGGAAGAATATCAGTAGGAAACCATTATTCCTCTGGTGAGTCACTATGTGCTCTCCAAAAGTAGCATATCTTTCCAATATATGAGGCATATGTTTAATTACTCAGGAGCAGTCATTTACGTAAAAAATACAACGTACAATTTGAAAAGTCCCTATTAGTTAAATAATTGACTATGCAGCAAAGGTGCCAGTGCTCACAAAGGAACCCGATTCATATGAACAAATATTTGGTGCAAAGCAGCATAGAGTTGGATTGATTTATCACTTTAATCTGCAGATGTTAAAACTATTTCCTAAAAAAAAACAACAACAACAGGGTGGTGAACACACAATGGGATTTATAGATGATGTAATACAGAATTGTACACCTGAAATTATGTAATTTCATTAACAATTGTCACCCCAATAAATAAATTAAAAAAAAAAATAACTATTTCCTATTTTGTTTAGTTCAGCAGTTTTCATGAAAAGGAAAACTTTGACTCCAAATGACTAACACGAACAACACCAAAAATATTTTGATCAACAATGAAAACGTTGATCTCCAAAATGTACTGTTATATTGGTCAATCACACCATCTTAATATATGCCAGCTACATGCCACACATGTATTTTTTACATTTAATATTACAAAAATCCTTTCAGCTGAGAATTATCATCCTCATTATACAGATAAGATTGATGAGGTTCAGAAAGTTGCGTATGTTGCCCAACATCACACTGCTAGGAAGTCCAGAAACTGAGAGCTAATAAAAGTGCAGTTTTACAATGAAAATAAAATACATTTTGAAGACTTATTCCCCCATTCTTTGTAATTTATCTTATACAAATACTAGATACAAAGGGTCATAACTGCTTCTACACAAGAAAAGATTCATAATGGAATGACAGCTATCATGTCACTAGTCTAATGATCTCCACAATCAGTTCTGTGGAAGAATGCAACTTCCAGATAAAAAAAAATTAAAAGCTTACGCTTTTTATGTCTCATTTCCAAATAATTTTTCAATTTGTTTTGAACAACAGTGCTGAGATCATTGTAAATCCGTAGAAAAACAAGTCCTTTTGGGTTTTGCATAAAATAATATTCTCCAGAAAGTTAGAAGAAGATCTGGAATTCCTCTGAACATCATTTTCTTCCCAATATTATAATCCTGGGCCAATACAACCAAGTATTTACAAAGGCTGAGAAATGGTCTTAATTTTATTACTCTTCATTATCCTCTGAGCACAAGAGAAAATTTGAAACTGCAAAAACAAAGCATGCGTCATCCTTTCCTCACTTCTCTCATAGTAAGCATCTTCCGGTTCAAGCAAGGATCAAATAGAAATGCCAATACATTGACTTCTAATTTTCTGATGCTATCCAAGCCAAGAAAGGTGTTAGTGACTAAAGAGCCAATAAGAAATGCAATAAATCTTTACCCAGTTTGAGTTATGACCCAAACACTTATTTTCCCATAATTCATTGAAAGAAGAAGACTTTTAGTTTTAAGTGTAGCTCATAAAAACAATCATTAATGGAATAGAGACTTATTTTTTATGGGAATTTCTTTCTTGCTGGTTCATGACTGCTTGTCAGTAATAAAAATTGGCTAGCACATCCCTGCTCGCTAGGTAGAGTTATTCCCTTCACTGTGGCATCAGTACATTTGTAACAACCACATCGGCAATGCTGACAGCCTGGCCTAACAGTGCAGATAAAAAGGGCAGTAAGAGCAGCTGGCATTTGGAGAGAAAGCTATTCGTATTCAGTCAAGGACAGAAGAAGCCAGGCATAATATAGTCGTGCTTTAGATTTAGATTGCCTTGGAACTTCCATGCTTGCAGTTATGCCACACGTAACCATTGAACAGGTACCATCGATCTTCAACAGGTATCTTAAAACAAATAATGTGATTGACTTCTTCTAAAACAGTGTTGGGCATAACACGTTCAAAAGACCTTCCGTTTAAACAATAATTTAAAGAGAGAATGTTGTATTGAATTAGAGAAATTTGATCGTGATTTAACGTGGGAGTATACTTTATATACTCAATTATTCTAAGGTATCTCAAAACTAAATTGCTGAATTGAATATTACTAATGCTAAAGAGAATTTTCTGAAATCTGTACCTCTTATTGATCACTAAAATCAATATATTTAAAACATGCAATATCAGTTCATTGAAACTATGAATTATAAAGTACTCTCTTGTGGATGAATAATTAACTAAAGAACAAATAATGGTAGCTTTATCCCCGTCAACAAAAACATTCGAACATTGTTCTCATTACTTCAACCCCTTGATGTCACAGCTTACCCTACAGTACCTTTCTCCCGAATCAGATATTGATGGCTGCAGTCGTGGGAAAGGCACAAATGTGGGTCCACAAGGAACTAGCTGTGGAGACATTATGATCTTCTCCTCAGATATTTGTTCAAGAGCAAGAAATTCGTTTACAGCCACAAATTCCTTTTATCCAGATGCTTGATCAAAGGAATGGAGTTTGTTTCTACCATTACTTTGAAGAGAAGTTATAGGAAGTAAACATTTCAGCTCCAGCAGCCGATTCTAATTTCTTTAATGCTATCTTTATTCAGCATTGCTTGACAGACTATTAAGGAAATGTTGATGATACAGGAAGACCATTGACTGGTTAACACGATTATTTTACAGAGCACTGTGCATTCATTAATAGCAAATAAGTTGTCACAATATTCCTCCCCACTTCTTTCTAAAAATCTCTGATTTATATTTACTTATTCTCAGGGTGTTTAGTGTTCAAAACATAGAGCATAGCCCAGCACATGTTTCAGAAAATAGAACGTATAACCTTTCCTCTAATAAACAAAATCAGATATTAATTTTAAGAAAAGTCCATGCTGCCGAGAACATGTCTGCAGACACACAAAGCTTACCACTCAGAAAAATAAGAGTGATCATATTTCAAACAGCAAGGGCTTCCTACAGTAAAAAATGTACACACACCTAAATTCCAAGTGGGCACCCTTGTTTCACCTGTGCCCTGTGAAATGGCTGACATGTTGAGAGACACAATAAGTGTGGAGGTGTTTCGTACAAGCACACCGGGAACTGCAGAATATACAAAAGAAAAGGTAGTCATGTATGAATTCATAGATATGCAGGAATATATAAAAGGTACAAATCTCATTAAAAAGCAAAGAAAATGTTAGGGAGATGTTGGCACCTGAAACAATAACAATGGCACACAGCAGGATATAAACATTTTTTGTAGCCTTAGTCGTGATAATCTTGTTTTGACTCTGAAAAATCAGAGCAATGTAATTGCCCAATTATAGAAAATCAGATAAATATTTTTTGGTACATCTATAGGACGAAATAGTGTGCAATCACAAATAATGATGGAAAGCTTTTCATGATATACTATTAAGTGGAAAACCAATAAATAAGCAAAAAATTAAAAATAAGCTACCAAATGCTGCTGTGCTTTGATCCTGTTTGGAAAAAGCTGAGAACTTTAAAAAAATGGGAAAAAATCCAAAATATAATACTATACATCAAACTATGGGTATTGCTGAAATTATGCTGTTTGTTTGTTTGTTTGTTTTGAAGATTCTGGTGATTGTTGTTAATCAGTATTTTCTGATAGTGACCATGTTGTACTTAACCGTGTTTTCCAGAAGATAGGACCTAGCCAGACAATCAGCATTAATGTGTCTTTTGGAGCAAAAATTAATATAAGACCCAGTCTTATTTTACTATAAGACCAGGTCTAATATAATATAATGTAATGTAATGTAATATAAGACCGGGTCTTATATTAATTTTTGTTCCAAAAGACACATTAGAGCTGATTGTCAGGTCTTATTTTCGGGGAACATAATAAAAATAAAACAATAACCACATAAGACATACCATTTATACCAAGTGGCATCACTGTCCTACGATCTAACCATGATTTTACTTCTCGAAATGTTTATCTATTCAAAATCACTTTCTGGAAGTTATTTACAGAGAGCCAAATAGCTGCTCTCAGGGCCATTATGTCATTATAAAAAATGTTATGCTGGAAATCACATCCTACTCAGAGTCAGAAGTACGAGATCCTTTTCCTCACAGCTACTTACTAGTTAGCGCAGCCAGTTAGGCTGCAGGTCCCGGCCAACTCCCGAGGCTTGATTGTTAGGTACAGACAAAAACTTCCAAAGGCCAAATATGTACTGCAAATAGTAATTTTACTGAACTTAAGTTCTTGCCCTTATCACTACCCAGGGATCCAGACCCTATTACCTAATATCCTCATAACTTGTACTCTTCTGAATAGTCTGTAAGGGGTTATTCATAGCATTCCTTCGGTACAAGGTGTGGGTTTGCTGGTGAGAGCTTAGGAGGCATTTTCTTTAATTCAGCTGAGCTGGACCCATATTGTCTGCCAGCCCCGTCAAGGAAAAGATGGTTCTCAAAGCACAAGCCCCACGCAGATGTCCACAAAGAGAGGCTGCCATTGGGGCGTTATAATGTTGAGGGAAAGCGATTAGCTTTGGAGCTTCGGGGCTCATATTCAAGTTCAATTGTAAGACTGACTAGGTGTGGGACTTTGAAAACACCAACGGCACTTGCTGTTCTGACATTGAGTTTCCTCTAAGTGGTAAAATGGCGGAAGTAATTCCTACTTTCTGATATTAATGAGAATAAAATGAGAGTGGTGTAAAAAATTCTTAATAGAGAAACTGACGTAGAAGCCTCTCAATTAATGTTTTCTTTCTCGTACGTGTATTGACCTAGTCTTCTGATAGTAACCATTATGGCACTAGTTTGATAACAATGTCCCACCAAAGCAAATAGACAGGTTAGTAAGGCTTCACAGAATTATCACTGAGAAATGTAGGTTTGTGGAAAGTTTATTGAAATAACAAAAATAACTCAAGGGCCTTGTGATTATTTCAGCAGGGTCTCTAGTCCGTCAACATACAGTCTCTCTCTGTGAAGTAATCAGAGGTGTCTTTATTTCTGCAATTTAATGTAATTAGACTTAAAAGCTGCTGGTAGAAGTGAAGAAGTGATTGCAGAAGCAGTTTTCTCAGCGTTTAGCACTTATAGAAAGTGGTTACGGGAGAACCTAGTATGCTTACCTGCGAGTTAACTTCTTGCTCTGATTATTTATAGCCATCAAGATATTCAGATTTGTGGTTTGGCTCCCTTTGCACAACACCACAGGAATCAAAGTCTTAATTAGTCTTTTTTTCCTCTCTTAAGAAAGGGATGTTTTATCAAATGTTCAGATTTATTTATTTCACAGTGATTGCAAATGAGGATCAACAGAAATAATATTCTGATTTAAAACTTTAGTCCGTAAGACATCTTTTCAAAACATGAGAGTTTCGGCTAGCAGTACACACTGCCAGGAACAACTCATTCTGACACTCAGTTGAAGGACAAATACAGCAGCAGCCAAGCGAAAAACAGAGAAAAGCAAGTGATCTGTACAATTTCCATGTAATATATTTGGACATCATTTGAGTATCCAGAACCAATGTCAACAGAACCACCCAACAGGTAAGTTCATTTACAGACTTACTACCCAGGAGCCCAAACATTTCCAGACTCAACCTTGGAACAGTCTTATTAACCACAAAAGAAGGAAAATATGGAGATAAACAGCAAAGAAGATACAGATAATCCCTGAGACCATGTGTTTCTCACGTCCTCCTTGAATTTCCATTATATCTAGCAGAATTCCATATACAAAATATTTATTAAAGGAAATGAAAAGGAAAAAAACTAGAAAAACTGTGAACATCTTGCAATCTCCAATTATCAGCAGCAATACTTTTTAGCATATTTAATGATTCTCTGTGGCTGAGCCAAAATCACTTTCTTCCACTCTCTTTGAACTGTCGCATGTGTAAAGCGATGTTTATAGGATTCCACTCTAATGCATTAAAGCGTTAATATGCTTTAATGAATAATCAACTTTTGAGCTTTTTTTATGAACCAAGGCTTAAGACCATATGACTCAGACTGCACTGCAATGAAATAAAGGTGTGAGACTGCCTACTCCACCATATAATCCTAGGAACAGTGTCTCCCTGCCGCACCCTATGTGCATTTTGGTCATTCAGATTTTACACCTGCTCAAGGAGACCAGCAGCAATGCAAAATCAAAGGAAATTATCAAACAATCAACATGCACAAGGACCTCTATCTGGTTGTCCTAGGATCCCGTTCTCTTTCTGGGCAAATCGAACATTATATAAATGATTCAGTGGATAGAATTTGTACTATTAAGTTAGTGATGAAGGTGACTGTCAAGGATATCACAGTCCAACAGAGGTATTGTTTATGCCTACTAATATCTTCTGAGGCTCAAGGTTTACTTTCTGATGCTAACAGAATGACTGAGAAAAGCTACTCATGTGACACGCTCTTCCAGTAGCCAACAGTTATAGGCCTTCTCAAGACTCAATGTATAACAAGAAAAGTATGCCTTAATCACAAAAAGACATCATGGTCCTTATTTCTCTGTGGAGATACCTTATGACTTATAGCTATAAAAATCATTTAAAAATAGAAATATGATGATCTAAAGGAACCAAGTATAAATAGGAACCAAATGACTGGCATAAATTGATAACATTCGTAGGGACCAAAATGTATTTGTGAACTATTCAAGTTCTTCCATCTTCTGGGGTGCTTAGTTTTCCCACCTGTAAAATGAGATTTAACTTGCTTCCCCCCGGGTCAGTGATCAAGGAATTCTATCAGTCAATCCATGTGGACAGAAAAGGCTCAGCTTGGTTACAAAATGACTTATTTATTCATTCAATAATGTGTATGTCTTCTGTGGTGATTTCCATCAATATGAAGCAGTGAGTGAAAGAAAAAAAGTCTTGTTATCACAGAAGAATCTATTCTATTACAGTCAGAAGAATCAGAACGAACAAGCGCAGCAATAAATGTTCAGTTACAAGGTGGAGTAGTGTTATAGACGAAAGATTCATGATGCTAAAAGACTGGACAGATTCAGTAGGTAGAAAGCAGCAAAGTCCTCTACACTTGGACCGGATTTCTTGGGCCACGGAACTGCTTTTCTCTCGACTGACCACCCAAAAGGTCATGTCGTTAACTGAAAGTTGGCTTTCATTCCCAATTTGGAGATAATGTAGGTCTGTCATGAAGGCCAGATCTGTCATACTAGGCCAGATCTGTCATGAAGGTCCATTCCTGCACTCAGTGGGCCAAGACATAGAAAGTGATGATGGATGGGGGCAGGAACAAAAGGGAATTTTTTTGTTTAACTTAAGACATGTAATGCACTAGCTCAGAAAACCACCATTTGCAGAGACTGCTTTCCACAGCTGATGATTGTCCATATTTCAATGTTGAATGCCTTTTATAGACAACCATTTTCAGTACATTTGTACTTTGAGAGAAAATAATAAATAGAGGTATTGTTCCACAGAGTAAACTGATTTCCTGCTAGACTAAGAGGGGAATTATCTCTGCACTCAAAGTACACAACAGGCTAGATGCATTACTTTAGCATTTCTCATTTTGAAATCCTCCTCCAGGCAATAACTATGTGCAAGCCACAAAATTATTATTAACATAGTATTTACTAGACTTGGGAGACTAATTATTTGAGCTGATGCAGAAATGCTTATGTCCTAAGATTATCCTCAGATGAAGAATAAGAATGAAATGGGGAAACCAAGAAACTGTTGCAAACTAAATTAATATTAAATGGGGAAAAAAATAATTTAAAAAAGCTTCCATCTTAACCTTTAAATTTTTTAAAGAAAAAATAATAATAATGGGACATTGATTGAAAGGTAGAGCCCAGAGATAAAAGAAAACAAATTCAATAGCTATAAAAATAAGGTTTATGCATTGTTATCAGTGTGTAATACATACATCTGAAAGTTCACTGCAGGGAAAAGCAGACCACTTTATAAAAATGGCACACCTTCAGTGACTTCTCAGTGCTGAATCAGCTGAAAAGGAGGAATACAAAAACAGATAAACTGTCAACCTTCCCAATACTAGACGAAAATGATTATAATCCTTCTGGTAGACATGAGCTGCAACAGGTTACGTACTACAGACCATTCAGAATCACTCACCAACTCTTTCTCGATTTCTCGGTGCCTATGTTATCAAAGTGTAATTCCAGTGATAATTTCCCTTTCCATGCATATGATTTGATGTGGATGAATTCACCACCCTCGCATCGTGGATTCTAGCTCAGTCATAGTCTAGTCTGCTAAGCAGGAACCAGTTGGCTTGAAATTGCACAGCTCTAGCGGCCCTCACAGAATCAGATGCCCACCATTCTAAGATGGTGTCAGAGGCACTGCACCATTGGCCTCGCCTAGGCAAGGCCACCATAGTGGATTCACCAGATGACCAACCACTATCTCATTTTTTCTCTGACGTGGTTTTTTGCCTTTCAAATTTCAAAGGATAAAATTCCAATGTTCCAGTTACCTATTTGTAAAAGCGTTTGTCTGGACAGTACTCATTTAAAGGTAGTATCAGTATACACAATGAGATATATAGATAATGTAATCCAGAATTGTACACTTGAAACCTATTATCACTTCACTAACCATTGTCACCCCAATAAACTTCAATTAAAAAGCAAAGATAGTATCAGTAGCCTATAGGAAACTGGATGCAGGAGAAGCCTGAATCAGTTACTGATAATTCCAATTTAAAATGGCAATTGAAAACCATTCTAACAAATATTTGAGAAATGTTGTAAAATTCATCCCAACTTGAGATTCTTTAAAACAAAGAGCCCCAAATTTTTTTTGGACCATGCTCATTTCTTTATATATTTTTATGCCCTTGGTTTTGCTGACATCGTGAACTTACAGGAAAGGGTGTTATATATAAAACAATTTATAAGTAATTATGTTCATAGAGAACCCTAAAATGAAGTATCTATGACTGCATGTAAATGGTAAACCACATTAAAATTAACTTTTACTAAACTGTAGGGCTCAATTTTCAGTGGATCAGTTGACTGTCATACACTGACTATTCTTAAAATTTCCTGACTTCTGCTTATTATTATAGCACCACCCAGGTGAAAAATTAACTTAAAAATGTATTGAAAGGATTAGATCATGAGAAATGAAGTATGCACTTCCATGAAAGCTGTCTATTTGAATGAAAAATAAATAGCTTTAGGAAAAAAGAATATGTGCTTCAACAGATTTCATAATTCCCATAGAAATACTTCATTCTTTTTCTAACCACTGTGAAAGACAATCTCTTAATATTGGTGTGTTTTCAAATGTTCTGAACATCTGAGAATTCGAGAGGAAATGGACTGAAATTGCACAATTAAAAATTAAATTATACATATCACTGCACGTTGGGGTCATATTTGAAAAAAACAAAATACTCTGTATTTCAAACTCCATCTGCCAATGGCCCTTAAAAGGAAGCTAGATAAAGCAAAATCACTCAGGTAAAAGTTACATAATAAAAATATGAATTCAATTTTCCTACTTATGTCTTTGAGAAACTAGCAGCATTGGACATCAACCCACCAACAAACAATAGACTGTGAACACTTAAATATGGGTACAGCACTGTGCCAAGTGGATGAAGCATATCTATGTGGCTGAAAAACAGTTGTCCTTTCCTATAAACATGGAGTCTGATAAACCTGAGTTAAAAACCAAGGTCCACCTCTTAGCAAATACGTAACCTTGATATTTTTGCTAATTCCCTTCTTCCTCATTACGTCACCTATAAAACAGAAATAAGAATGTCTGCTTCATAGAGGTGGTGACTGGATTAAGTGAGATAAGGCACAAAAAGTGTCTAGCACCTAATCGTCACTCAATAATTGTTACATCTTCTTCCCTGAGTAATATATTGAACGTATAAGACAAAAACAATTAAGGTATTTAATAATCAGTACTTTTTAAAGACATTTAAGCAAAAAAAATCAATTAGAAATGAAATGAATTGTGTCGTAGAACCCACCATATCTTGCTGTACCTCAGGGGTCACCAAACAATAGCCCATAAGCCATATCCTGTCCACTGCCTCTTCTTTTGTAACCTGTGAACTAAGGTTAGTTTTTATATTTTCAAATGGCTGAAAACAAATCCAAAGAAGAAGAATATTTCATAGCATGTGAAAATTTCAATGTCCATAGTAAAGTTTTATTCAAACTCAAAACATGCTCATTTATCTGCATACTGTCTCTGGATGCTTTTAAGTTACAACAGCATTGAGTCATTGGCAAAGAGACTTTATGGCCTCCAGGGCCTAAAATACTTGCCTTCTGGTCCTTCCCACAGGAGAAATTTGCTGATCCCTCCCCTAGTGATCAGGATATCCTATCTTCTGCCACGATTTATTATTTTGTTACATTTTCGCAGGACTTTTAAGAGCTTCACTTTTTGATTACAGAGGACTTATTTTAATTGTCTGAGAATACACTCCACAATTTTAGCCATTGCATTTCCTGTGAGATGAGATGATATCATGGAAGTAAGAATAATGCTTTTTGAATGAGGATGCAGGTAAAAATTGGGTAGAGGACAACGTTGGGACTCATATCGTCACTGGTTATTAATATATGTAAAATCAAATATTAAAGAAATACATCTTTTTAAGAGATGAGGTGTTCAATCACTTTAAGCACTGTCATTTCATCTGTCAAGTTTGAAAACGTGTATACAGTTTGATTTAGAAAAGCAAGAAATATAAAAGAACATTTAAAATTTTAAAAATTATGATTTAAAGGTATAAATAAGTAACTCACTTACACTGAGCTAAAATTTACCTAACATATTCTACTAAGAGCATATACTTTCTAAAATATACAAGTATACTTTTTATCTAATGAGAATTTCTTAATTACTTTCTATAAATTGTCCATAATATTCATTAGCCTTCCATAGACCTATCCACAAGATAACATCAAATCTTTTCAGGACAAGAAAAAGGAGCCACCTGATAACATTTGATTTACGGATGTGAAACATTGACTTAAAGTAAAACACTTAGGCATTTTTATAGAAATCTGATTTTCCAAAAGATGGAATTCTTGATAAAGGAAATAGGGCAATAATATAAGTCTGCAATATCTGAAGGTGGTTGGAGGAAACTAAATCCCAGACAACAACAAGGTATGATCGAAAAATACAGTGAATGTTTAAATTTAAAAAATTACAGTGAAAGACACATTGCCATTAATCCCCCTCAAAATACTCCCCCTCTCTTCAAACACACTTATCCCATCATTCTTGCCACTTTCTGAAGCTGTTCTGGAAGTCCTCTTTCATGAGTGTCTTTACATCATCCTCCATGACAACACTCTGTGTCACACATCGCTTCTGGTATGGCAGTTTCTGTCAAACCATTACGGTGTGTCCTCACCCACCTTCTTCACTGGGTCTGGCACCATCCAACTTCTGGCTCTTCCCCAAAGTCAAAATGACCATGAAAGAAAAACATTTTGAATCAATTCAGGACATCAAGGCACCTACGACAGTGCAACTAAAGACACGTACGAAAGAGGACTTCCAGAACTGCTTCAGAATGTGGCAAGAACAATGGGATAAGTGTGTTCGAAGTGCGGGGCAGTATTTTGAGGGGGGTTGATGGCAATGTGTCTTTTAATGTAATAAATATTTTCTTTTATTTAAACATTCGATGTATTGTTTGATCACAACTCGTATACTAAAATTGGAATGATACCAAGAGAGATGGGCATGGCCTCTGCACAGACGACAGAGATCAGCAAGGCCCTCCTTGAGAAAATAACCAAGGAACAGAGGTCGCACGGGAAAGAGTCACCAGAGAAAAAGTTGAGGGGGTCATCAAGGAGAAGAAAACGTTTAGGACAAAGTGAAAAACAGAAGTAAATACTGAGATATGTTATATTAAATGAGTAATACAGCTATTTAGAGAATTTATAAGGAAAACTTATTTTAAATATAGTTGTGATGGTCTTGAAAGCTATTGACTTACAGTTGTGCAAGTGTGTTCACTAGAGTTAAGCTTCATACTTAATAAATTTGGCTCATGATTTAGTTTGTAGCTTTCAGACAATTATATTTGATATAGAGATAATCACCCCATCTGTCTCCCGACAGTATCTTAGAGAGTTAACATTTTAACATCCTGCAATTGTGAAGATTCCAAAACCAGAAGACTGACGTTGAATCTCAGTAAAATGTCTTGTATGCATTTCAAGAAGTATTTTCCATCAGGAATCTCTTCCAGTATAACCACAATACTAAAATTTAGTCAGAATTAATAATTATTTTAAAAATCAAGTTTACAACCATCTTACTACTCTCAAAGACTTATCTGTGAAGGTAAGAAGATAATGGAAAAGAAAATGGAAGAGAAAAGGAGTCCAGGCAAAAACCAAACTTAATAAAAAACGTTGTAAGGTATAACCTTTAACATCGTATTTTTATCTTTGAAGAATCATCTCATGTTGGAAAATGGATGGCTGCTACAATTTTCTATAATTTCCTGGAGGGTTTTTATTGGGCGAAGTTTGTAACCTTCCATACTTTAGACCCCATTACACACCTATCAGAATGGCCCAAATAATCAGTCCCAACACCAAATGCTATGAGGACCTGGACAGCGGAATCACTTGTACTTGGCCACTGGGAATATACATGATATGGCCACTCTGGAAAAGTCTGGATGTTTCTTAAAAAAACTAAATGTGCAGCTACCATGAACCCCGCAAATGCACTCTTAGGCATTTATGTCAGAAAAATGAAAATTTATGTTCACACAAAAACCTGCACCCCAATGTTCATAGCACGTTATCTGTAATAGAGCAAAACGGGAAACAGCCCAGATGTCTGTCAGAGGGTAAATAGTGAAACAAACTAGGGCACATCTATCCCAGGGAATGCGACTCAGTGGTAAAAACAACAGATTATTCATACATGCAACTTGGATGAATCTCTAAAACAACCTAAATATCCAAGGAAGGTCACTGTGTTGATAGATTATGGCATGCCTACGCAAGAGACCACATTGCAGATTTTAATAACACGAGCAAACGTGATGCACTGTTGTGGAACTCTGTCCAAGACTTTCCAATAGAGTCAAAGAGAAATGTACAAAATAGACTCTATTGTCACTATAATTTCTACAAAGAGAACAAGTAACAATAATTATACTTTATATATTTATATGCATAGGTGTATTTGCTTTGATGGGCTGTTTCTTGAAGCATATACCACAAACAGGATCAGCTAAACCAATTTTCTTTGGAAATGCAAACTGTGTGGAGACAGAGGCATGAGAATATTTTTAATCTATTTCTGCTTACACAAGTTTTAAAATTTTTAAACCTTGTGAATGTATTCCCTATTCAAAAAAAGTACTTTTTGAGACAAAAAATGTATTTCAGCTTCTAATAACTCTCTTCCAAAAATAACAAAAGTGTTTTAATGCAAATGGAGTTGTAATTCGAAAGAGTACAAGGGTCACTTGGAGAATTTTAGATTTAGAAGTTGGAAATAAATTTCCCTAATAGGTCTCCAGTCTGGAAGTGAATTGCTGGATGTCAAAACACTCCGATAGTTCGGACACTTTCTTTGATATTATTCTGTATTCTCATTGAGAAAGCTTTTCATCCTAATTTGTTTTCAGACAGAGTTCACTGCAAAACCATGACCTGGGTAGCCTCAAGTCACATTGGCGGGCTTGGCACTTTCATGTCTCGTTAGCCGTGATCAAAGTTGTTTTGTAATACACATAATGTCTCCCATGAGACTAAGCCCTGTGCTTTTTCTCAGGATGTGAGCTGTTGAGAAAAACCTTGGAATAATGACTGACTTCACAAAAATAAGGAGATTGGTTTTAAACTAAAGACGATGATATGTTTTTCTGGATGAGAGAAGAGAAAAAAAATTAATCTTCATTCTTAGCAAAAAATTCAAAAAGCAAAAAGCAAGCCCAGTGGACTTCTCAAAAGTTTAGCAGATTTGGAAAACATATCATTTCATTCAATTATGTTTATATTTTCTCCATTCATGCAGAAAGCTTCTGGCAGAAGCTCCAATTCCTATGAATTATGAGAAGTTTCCCACAGTCCTGATCCCATAACACCCATTAAAAAGAGGTCCAGGTTTAGATTTTGACTTTCACAAGAGGTTTTTGGAAATCAAAAGAGAAGGCCTTGGGAGGCAAGCAGGATATAATTATACAGTGACTGCAGAATTCAAAAGAGAACAAGGGAAGAGTAAAACTCCCTCCACGTGCTGAGCTTGACCTTCAGCACCACCGTGGAAGGAATCACCTGGGTTGAGGGGAAGAAGGAGGGTTAGAGGAATGGTACAGAGACAAGTAAGCACAAGTCATGACCTTGGGGAAATGGGTCTGGGGGGAGAATGCCAAGCATGGCAAGCAACCAAAGAGAAACTTGAACATAAGACTACACTACAGCTGGCTTTTTCCTTTTAACAACTTTATAGTGAGACAATTCACATAGCATAACAGTCACCTATTTACGGTGAACAATTCAGTGGCTTTTAGTATATTAACAGAGTTGATGTTCCCATTTTTCTCAAGTACATACCTTCAAGTGAAATTGCTGGGTCATATGGTACACCTATGTTTAACCTTTGGAGAAACTGCCAGACTGTTTTCCATGGCAGCTGTACCATTTTACATGCCCACCAGCAATATGTGAGGGTTCTAACTTCTTCACATCCTCACCCACACGTGTTATCTGTCTTTTTTGTCATACCCATCTTAGTAGGTGTAAAGTAGGTGCCCAGTGTGGTTTTGACTTGTATTTTCCTGCTACCTAATGATGCTCAACATCTTTGCTTGAGTTTATTGGACATTTGGACATACTTTTGGAGAAATATCTATTCGGATCCTTTGTCCATTTTCGTTTTTGAGTTGTAAATACATATTTTGGATAGAAATAACTAGAATATCAGATATATGATTTACAAATATTCTCTTCCATTATGTGGATTATCTTTTCACTTTATTGATGATGCTCTTTGAAGCCAAAACGTTTTTAATTTTAAAGAAGTAAATTCATCTACTTTTTTCTTTTGTCACTTGTACCCTTGGTATTATACCATTTGTTTTCCATCATAGAGGAAATTATGTATCTTCTGAGATAGGGAGCCTAATGAGCTACTTGTCATCTATGGGACATATGGACCTTCTAGTGATAGCGGCCAACAATTGGACGTCTACATTAACAACAGATGGAAACCTTCCCATACTCTGAGTGAGTTCCAACTCACCTCGCTTGTACCCAATGCCACAACTCAGAATGCTCATTAGTCTCTGAAACTGAATGCTAATTTCCAAAGGGTAGTGATAGTCCAGAAGGAAAATCCTAAGCATCAAGGTCTAGTGAGTGATGAAATCTCCCACATGTTGCACAACCTGTTACTACCGTGTTGAAATGGAGAAAAAAAACAAAGATATCTGAACACAGATAGAGTTCTTTAGAAAGAGAACAGATAAATGGGAAAGCAAAACAACAACAACAATAAAAAGAATGAAAAACATTAGTAAAAATAAAACTGTACTGAAATGTTGAAAACTCAAATCTGCAGCAACTTACAGCACACTGCACGGCAACAAAAAATTGATAGCAAACTAAGATATATTCTGGTAAAATTACTCAACTTCACGGAAAATGTTTTATATATATTTCATAAAGTACAAGAAGGGAGAATAGGTCAATTAGAGTGATACCAGGTTTCTTTAAGGAAATGCTATCTGAAAACACACCACTACTTACAGGATTAAGCAACAAATAACATAAAAATTAAGTGTCCATGCAACTTGGCCTTCCAATTAAATGACAATAAAACACCTTCTCAAGCATGCAAAAAATTAAAGAAACCATACTCATTACACTTTCTTGGGTAGAGAATAAAACTACTTAATGAAATCTTTGCATTTAAGACATGAATCAAAATAAAATCTCAGTATGGGAGATGCTATGACGAATATTACTAATGAGATGATTGTACCCCTAAATGAAGAAATAAGCTTGAACAACTATTGAAATTAGGATTTTAGAATGGAATGTGACTGACTATTAGAGAACTTGTCATTGTGTAAAAAAATTTGTTTTGAAGAAACAAAATTGGGAAGTAGAAGTATAAGGCAGTGCGATGACATTTATTTCCTCATCTTTCATTGGACGGATAACAGATGTCTAAACTTGAAACACATCCATCTCATGATGTTATTACATTTTAGAAGACTCTTAAAATCTACTCTTCTTGTAAAGAAATATTTGTTTCAAGTTCAGCAATGCCTTCAATTTCACTTAAATTTCTTTGTTTTTTAATCAATTCTGAGTAATTTTGAATTCAGAAAAATTAATATCGTTTATTTTTAAATGTTTTTATATAGCTTGATTCCATTTCCATAATATTCTCTCTCATCTTTTATCCATCCATCCATCCATCCATCCATCTTTCTTTCTTTCTGTATCTACATCTGTATCAGTATAAGAGGATGTCCGAAATTATCATATGTTGTTATTTCTGAGCAGTTGAGTGCATTTCCTTATTTGCATTTTTGTACTATTTTTATATCTTAAGTGGACATGTATAATTTGTACAAAAACAATACAGCTATCCCTTGAAGCACTGTTGTTAAAAATTCATCGTTTCATAAATTAACTGATTAGAAGTAAACTCTAGTATGACAGAGCCCAAGAAAAAAAAGTATTTAAAAGTAGAGCTTCTCAAATGTTAAAACAAATACAAATCGGTTAAAATATTCTAAAATACAGGTTCTGATACAGTAGGTCTGAATGTGTCCAGAGAATCTGCATTTCTGCTAAGTGCCCAGGGCAGTACATCAAGTAATAGGTTTTATGGAAATTCACAGTTGCTTGTTAATTAAACAGAACATGTATAAGCCACAAAAATGAAGATTTGAGGGAAATTAGAGAAAACAGGAGTCAAATAATAACAGGAAAAACCCACTCTGAATAACCACTCTAATAAAAACAGGAAAAACCTACTCTGCATACTGAGTCACTTAAGGAAGACTTGTTTTCATTTCTGTAGACTTTTATGTTCTGAGAAAGCAAAATTTCTCTATTTTGTTATTCAGTGAAATTTATAATGTTGGAAATTCATTTTCTTCCTTGTTTGTCTATTGTGACTCCATCTTTTTGTTGTTGTTTTTTGTTTTTTGTTTTTTTTACACATGAACTCTAAGTATTCCAAAGTGAACCTCTGTGTGGGAAATTTCATAGGAGAAAAGTAACAGAATTATTGAGTAAGACCCACGCTAGCGAGAGAGAACAATCTAAGGGGTAAAATCTACAAAAAGTATGTACAATTTTAATATGTGATTTGAAGCATCAAATCACAAACCCCCAAAATGCTATCTGTGTTTTATTTATAATTTGAATTAAATCCTTCTAAATCTCTGGTGACATATAAAAATCCTAGAGCAATGATTCTCAGCTAGCATCAGAATGTGTTGGGGAGTTTGTTAAAATGGACATAAAAGGACTCGAGCCAGACTCCAAATGTGGATTTTCAACCAGTAACACATACTAAAATGTGAGAACCATGTAAGTGTTATTTTAGATACATTCAAGTACAATTGACCCCGAAACAGCACGGTTTCCACTAAGACATTCAGACCTCAAGGCCCACAAAATTTCCTACTAAATTCTCTCCTTCTTACAAAGGTTTATTATGTCTTTTACACCTTGTTGTTTAATTTAACTATCGTCAAAATATCCAGGTTCGATTCAATGAGACTCTGCTTTCTGCAACAATAAAAAATAAGTATAGTTGGCCCTTGAGTAATGCAGGGATCAGAGTGCCAAACTCCACGCAGTCAGAAATCTTTATGTAACATTTGACTCCCCCCAGAATTTTACTACTACAGTAGTAGTAGTGCACTGTTTACTGGAAGCCTTACCAATAACATAACAGAGTCGATGAACACATATTTTGTATGTTCTGTGTATTACAAACTAGATTCTTATAATAAAGCCAGAGAAAAGAAAATATTATTAAGAAAATCATAAGGAAAAGGAAATACACGTACTGTATTTATTGAAAAAAATTCGCATTTAACTGGACGTGTCAGTTCAAACCTGTGTTGTACAAGGGTCAACTGTATATCATAACATGATATTCTTAATTATATGCTTCCAAAAATGCCAAAACAAAAGTCAGCAAAAGAATGATATGATAGGTCTGATAATAATATTCTCTCTGGCAGTGTGTGAATTCCTGGATCTCTGTCTAGTTCTTAAATCTTTTCCGTGAACACTAAATCTTTGTAATTCTCAGGACTAAGCAACACAATCACAACTACAATTGAGAAATACACTGCAACCATCCTAAGCCCCACATCAGGATACTGCACATGAGTTGACTGAACTTCTAATAGATTTTAGCCTATCACTGGGTTGTTAAAAAATGTTTTTGATATCTTACATTTTTTGAGTGTTCAATACAAATCAACAGCTTGTCTCCAATTCAGTCCCACTCCCATATGCTTATTATCAGCTTAAAAGGAAAAAAAGCATTGCTCAAATAGATTAAATTTCAAAATGTATGCACTTTCCCAGCAGGCCTGAGAGAAAAAAAATTTAAACCCAAAGATCCTGGCAGAGTCATTTGGAAAATCGAACATTTGGGTTGTCTAGATTCCTCTTAAGTGTTTTGCTTCAAGTTCCATGTGTAAGAAAAAACACAGAATGAAGCCTGGTTATTTTAAACACGGGACATTTTGTGATCACTCTATCAGAAAACGGTGGATTTTTACATTACATATAAATCATTTCTGTTAGATATACTGTTACAACAAAAGATTATCAAAGTCAAGAGCATACCACCGGCCTTGGATCGTTTTATGTTATTAATTCTTGTGTTGACACACAGGGCATCATTTAGGATTTTAAACACAGACCGCATTTATATTGTATCCATGTACACAGGCTTCAAAACAGCACAGCGCAGTTTCTAAAATAAATCAGCCAGCAGACATCAGAAACTCAATATGTTCAGTTTCTACCTTCTATTCCCTTTCTTAGTTATCCTGGAACACGTTTCCTTCAGGTAGATGCTTCTGTCTTTGAACTACACACCAGAGGGACAGTAAAAAGAAATAAAGGGCCAGGGGGAAGCATACTAGGAGGGAGAGGGAGTGCTGAGAGTAAATTCAGGTAGACCCCATGGAAAATTTGAACATAGCATGGGAAGATTATGTTCCTAACGATAAGTTTTCCAAATACAGGAAACTCCTTGCATTCGTATATTTATGATTCATGATTTCAGATTCTTTGCAGAAGTTGTGCCTGACCATCTCTCTTAGTTCCTGGTGCATGTTTTTATAGCACTGCCCCTGGGGGCGTCATTGAAGAAAAGGAGGGGGCTCAGTGTGGCATCAGCAGGGAGGGCAGACTCAGAAGTTCCCTGTTCTTGCGTCTTCTAGGCTGACCACTTAGAGATTGATGGGGATTAAGTCATGCTTAAAATGCTCTCTGAGATCATTCAGTCTATGTTAAATCCGCTACTTCTGTTGAGTTATTTTCATCAGATTGCAACACAATTGCACAGGCAGTCGGAGCTGTTTTGTTTTGAGTTGAGGAGCACAACATAAATTTGACATTCGGAATTGTTTGCATAAATACTAGAACTAGAGGGAATTAGGGAGCCAGTACGTGCCAGGTGGACCAGGAGCTTTCGAGGGTGCTGAAGATGGGAGGACTGTTTAAAAAAGGAGAAGGAGTGTGAAATGGAGAGAGAGAAGTACAAAAACAAACGTTGACTCCTCTGGTATTTCATGTAGGTCATGGTGGCTGCAGCTTTTGTATGCTAAGAACATGGAAAACAAGAGCATATCAAACTAAAATGTGAATGTTTCTGAAAAGCTCATTTCTTCTGTTCCTTAGGGACACACCTTCCAAATCATCCATGAAAGATGAACAGCCACTATTTTCAGTCAGTGTTAGTGGTAGGGAACCCACCTCGTTAAGATGAACTCCATTCCTAAATACAGGACAATTCTTCTCTCTGTCTTCCTGAAGTTTCTTACTATCTGTGTTGTTTTGCATCATGACCAAAGAAAGGTCATGCTTTCCCAGTTACCCTCATTTAAAGAACATCCACTGTGGGCTACGTTTAGTGAAAAGGCTGCCATAGCAACTAAACTAAACATGGCGGCCACTCCCCCAAGGAGCTTGAATAGTGGCAAGCATTGGAACATAGTCCTCATACACACTCTCCACCCTTACATTTTAATGAAGAGAAACATTCACTCTACCTGCACTGTAACTGCAACATGTGAGACTAATTTCAAGTTGGTGAGAATGTAACAAGAATGTACGATGGGGTAAAGACAGTCTGTTCAATAAGTGCTGTTGGGAAACCTGGAGAGACACATGTAAGAAAATGAAGCTGGACCACCTCCTCACACCATATACAAAAATAAATTCAAAATGGCTTAAAGACTTAAATGTAAGATCTGAAACCATAAAATATCTTGAAGAAAATATAGGAAGAAACTTCATGGACATTACCCGGAGTAAGATTTTCACTGATATATCCCCTCGCACGAGGGAAGTAAGAGAAAAAATAAACATGTGGGATTACATCAAACTAAAAAGTTTTTTCACAGCAAAGGAAACCATCAATAAAACAAAAAGGGATCCTACTGAATGGGAAAAGATATTTGCCAATGATATATCTGATAAGGGATTAATATCACAAATCTATAAAAAACTTACTCAACTCAACTCCAAAAAAACAAACAATCCAATTAAAAAATGGGCAGAGGACTTGGGGAGACATTTTTCTAAAAAGGACATACAGAAGGCAAGAAGACATATGAAGAAATGCTCAACCTCACTAACCATCAGAGAAATGTAAATAAAAACCACAATGAGATACCACCTCACCCCTGTCAAAATGGCTATCATCAATAAATCAACAAACAACAAATGCTGGCGGGGATGTGGAGAAAAGGGAACGCTAGTGCACTGTTGGTGGGATTGCAGATTAGTGCAGCCACTATGGAAAACAGTATGGAGGTATCTCAGGAATCTGAAGATAGAACTACCCTATGATCTAGTAATTCCACTCCTAGGCATCTACCCGGAGAAATCCAAAACTCCAATTCAAAAATCTGTATGCACCCCTATGTTTATTGCAGCACTTTATACAATAGCCAAGATATGGAAACAACCGAAAAGCCCATCGGTCGATGACTGGATTAAGAAGCTGTGGTACATTTATACAATGGAGTATTATCCAGCCATAAAGAAAAAAGAAATCTTATCATTTGCAACAACATGGATGGATCTAGAGAACATTATGTTAAGTGAAATAAGTCAGTAAGAGAAAGACAAGTACCATATGATCTCACTTAATACGGAATCTAAAGAAAAGAATATGTGTATGAACTAATCAGAAACAGTTTTGGGGACACAAAAAACCGAGAGTTGTTAGATGGGCGGGGGGGGAGGGGATTGGGGATGGGGGGGCGGGTGAAGGGATTGGGGGGCGGCTGGTGACCACAGGATGGCCTCAGGGTTTTTTGAGAATTACTTTGGGGAACTTATTCAATACTGTTTGGGGATTTTGTTGGGTGTCCGATGGACATGTGTCCTGTTTGGGAGACCACCTCAGGGATGCTGTGGATGCCTGGTCATGGCATTGTACACCAGAGGCTGGACATTAATGAATGCCAACTATAATTTTATGTGGATAATGTGATGGCTCGGTGTGAGGTCGGGGTGGTGGTTGATGGGGGGAGGGGGGTTCACGGTGTGAGGGATGTAAAAATAAAATTAAAAATAAAATAAAATAAAATAAAATGAAACACAATCAAAAAAAAAAAAAGAATCTCAGCACTCGGTTGAAAGCGATGTAATTTCCTGATATGTCAGAAGTATTTGTAAGTACAGTGATCCTCAAACTCTTGCCAGTTCTGCTGTTCTTCCTATCCTTGCCTATCAAGTCATCACAGTAGCATTTCCTACCCAGTTTCAACTACTTTCTTGACCTCGAATAAAATAAACAGAAGGAAAAAAAAAAGGAGCAAACAAGATAAATATTTTTTATGCCAATGGGAAACAAAGAGAACATACTCTAATTCTAAAACGAAACTCTCCAATTCTCTTGATAGTTGTGCCAATCCCTATGTTAAGTGTGTTTGTTTCTAAAAATAGAAATGAATTATTGTTTTATCATTAAAATCATGAGTTTCTGTTTTTTGTTTTTTTTTCATTTTACAGGTGTTTCCATAATAATTTATAGAGAGCTAAACCATTCTATTTTAGAAAACTAAAGAAAGATGGCATAAAAGCTCATTCTTTTCATAATTCCAATAGCATTTGCATTTTTATTATAATTGTCAGTAAAAAACACTCAAAAACACAGTAAATATCATTCTGTACTATTTCTGAGGAATATAATAATCAAAGTGAACTTTCCAATGGAACGTGTCACTGTAGTAGACAGCTTGGTATTAATGAACAGTCATGGTGTAATTTTTCATGGCCCCTATAGATATTTTCCTCCTACAAAGTTTATGACTCAACATGATCTCTATTCGAAAAAAATAGGGGGCTGATAAAACAGTGACAATCTGGCCAGCACACAGATTGTATTAACACCAAAGTAACTCCATTTTGTTTAACCATAGCCCTATAGCCTCATCAGAGATTAGGCATGCAAAAGAAAAAAATAAATAAAATTATAAGATTACTAAAAAAGAGGAAATAAAGTGTCTTTGATATTTTAGAAGTCTTATATCTGATCAAGATCAGGTCATTGACTTGATCAAGTGGGTTCATAAATCACTTTTCCAGTTTCTGCATTCTTTTAAATGTAAACATGTACTTACTATTTTAAGGTACATCATTTGTTCCCAAGGAAATCAAACTTCTTTACTAAAGAACACTTTTCAGAATTATTAAGAAAAGCAATGAGATCAAATTATTCTTATGTGGCGAAACACGAGAAGTGACACATTCTCACAGAGAATGAATGCTCTGTCATATTTTCTCACTGTTGTCACCAAAATGTTAAAAATTAGCATCCTGGCAAATACATTCCAAAAAGCATTCTTTACCTGCAAGCTGATATTATAGTAAAGTGAGTGATTGATTTTCATTTCTAATTAAAAATAACATAACGAAACCAAAGAAATTTTTTCAGAAGCAGTCTCATCCTGTCCACTACTGAAGAAATACACACAACTCTCATAGACTGTATGAAAATGTGCACATAAAAATCGTGTTCTCCAAATAGAACCAATGGTTAAATCTATTCAAATGGACCTTAAGTCAGCAATAGGAAGATCATAAAGTAAGGATATTATATCTGACTTATAGTTTTATAATAACTTTTAAATTTGCCTTTACTTGTGTGGTTTTTCTTTTTCTTCTTTTTTTTTTTTTTTGCTTTGTTTTTTTGTTTTTATTTTTTTCATTTTTGGCCTGCAGCCTTTCTAGGAAAATGATAGGAGAGCTAATATTTCTGCAACCAGCCAAGTAATGCGTCACTTTCCAGAACCTCTAATGTCTTTGGTTCCTGGTCAACGATTTTCCCAGGAAACAGGAACCAAAAATGAATAGACTATGAACAAAGAGTAAGAAGACAAATGCTGAATTAAATAAGCTCAACATTTACCACTTACACTTTTTCCCAAAAATTTTCTGACAGTGTTCTACTTCACTTTTTGGATAGGTAAGATGTGTTTTCTTTCAGAACTGACAACTTACTTTTAATGATTTTGTGAAAATATAGTGAAACTTAAAAATATAAACTGAATCGAACCGGCCAGCTTTTGAAATTTTTCAGTACATACAGAAAATTTGGTTATAAATCTGTGATTCCAACACACTGCTTTGCATAGAGTGTTATGAAACTGTGACAGTACGTTTTTATTCTTCGTAAAGCAAGTAATATGAAAAACACATTTATTTGAAATACACATGAGGTGCACATAAACAAAAGCCATGCGTAATAAAATATAAGTATGTCAACCATGGTTGCTTTACTTAAGGAAAAAGCATTTCCTGATACTCTCAAGTTGGTCACAACTAACCAAGAGCTTATTAAGATCATCTGAAGGTAAAGTGTCTTTTCAACAATTCTTTTATGCGTAATCTACTTACTTTTAATATAGGTAATAGTAAATACGTGGGCTGTTGTTTTGTAATTTAATATTATATACATATATACGCATATACATATATATATATATATACACATATACATATACAGAGAGAGAGAGCTGAAAAAATGTATACACATTTTAAGAAAGGAAAAAACTGCATTAAAATTGTAATACTCAATATCTACCAGTAACAAAATTTGAATGCAAGTCATGTGCATACATTTTTTGGGCACCCCCAGTATATATGCTAAACCAGAGATGATCATATTTTGTGGTTAGTCTCTTTTTTTATATCTTGATCAGTTTTGTCTATATACCAGGAGTGCCCCAAAAATGTAGACACATGACTTGCATTCATCTTTTGTTGTTGGTAGATTGAGTGTTACACAATTATAAATGAACTGTGACTAGTCAGCATCTTTACCTCTGAAGTTTCTACTGCATTTCAGAATCGATTTCCTGAAGTGCATGTACTTGTTCAGAGTATAAACACTTCAGGGTTCTTGATGAATATTGCCAAATCATTTTGCAAAGAGTTGTGCAAATTTACATTCGCATTCCCAAATTTCCATTTCTTACTCACAACGTATGCAGGTTCCTATTTTATTATATTTTCTTTCATATTCAATAGTGAAAAGCACTGCTAAACACGGCATCTCATTTTAATGTGCATTTCTCAGTTAGTTGGTGATTTTCCCCCCTCTGGTTAGTATTTATTTGTACTTCATCTTTTCTAGATTTTGTATTTAATTATTTGCAAAATATCATCTGAAAAAAATGTTTATATTGCTGTATTTTTTCAGTGCATTATCTGCCTTTTGATTTGTGTGTGTGTGTGTATATGTGTGTGTATACGTGGGACACTTCAAATCAAATTCGTCATTCTTTTTCTTAAACAGGTTCAACAGTCTTTTGTTTTAACCTTAGGAAGCTCTCCTCCATTCAGATATTTGATAAATATTCCATTACATTCTCTTTTAATTTTTTACTACCTAATTTTTTCATGTTCTTTTTTATTCATCCCTCTGAAAATATTAGTAAAATGCTTACTATACACCAAGAAAACATAAAGCAAGAGTGACCAAAATCTGATACATCTCCTGCATATTATCTCTCCATATAAATGGTTTTGAAAACAAGGTAGGCCTCTTGTGGGCTGGAAGGTTTCTCTTTGAATGAAAATATCATTCAAAGATGGCGGCCCCACCTTCGTTTCTGCAGTAGTACTTCCACTAATGAAAACTGAAGGACTTTGGTTTTCCTGTAAATAAAGCCAATTAGTGACCACAGATGTCCCCCCGCCCCCAGTTACCAGGTAGAATCGGGATAAACTGTGTGACACGTGGTGCTGTCAGTTCCTCTTACCTGAGGACTGGTTATTGTTTGTCTTGAGAACATGTATGCAATGGGTTGTGTCTGCTATTAGAGGGCAAGATGTCTGTTTTCACAAATTCTCATTGCCATCACATTTTATCATTTTATGCCAATAGAAAAAGCCCCCCCCCCCCATTAAGACCTCAGTGAATATTTACTGAGCTAAGTAAACAGAAACAAGCAGACAGTGAAGGCAAATATAATTCGGGTCAGGAGATCACTAAAGATCCCTTATTGGCAAGAGGGGTGGAACGACTATCTCTAGATCAAATTTCACCCGGTTCAAACAACTGAAAAATAACCTTCCAGACAGAGGAATAAAGTAGCAAAGGACACCATTACTTGAGTAGAGTAGCCTGAGTAGATTTCAAAGGTAATTTGTTATCAGAATGGGTGGTCTTTAAATGGTAAGTGGCAGAGTTCAGACTGTGTCCTTTGGAGCATGGAGAAGACATGAGCATGCACAGGAAGAGTTGTTTCGATGAGAAATGACTTGACCAAAGCAATTGCTATGAACAGGAGTATGGCAGCTGTGTGTAAGATTAATCAGATTGGATGGGACAGGCTATTTCAAGGCCAGATGTGCCGTGATAAAAAGGTAGATTAAACGGGTGGGAGGGAGAATGGAAAAAGGTGAACTTCATGAAATCAACATGCATGCTTACTTATAATTCCAGAATGAACTATTTTTATACTTTCATCGTGCTTACTACCAACTGATAAATAGCTACCTAAAGCACACTTCCTGCGAGATAAGACGGAAATTGTGTATCATTACCATAGCTAAATGTGGTAGCTAATGCCAGAGAAAGATGTTAACTTCATGTGGGGACCTGCTATGACAAAAGTGTAGGACGTACATCAATAGACTGAGATTTAGCACTTTGTTCTGTTACAAGGTATTTTCCAAAACAAGATTAAAAAAATATTGCTAGGTTTTGAGTATATGCTTCAACTGTTTGAGACAGTATTTTACAAAAGTAATGAGTAAATACACGTAAGATCCACAGACAAAAGTAGGGACTAAAATGCATACATAAACACATCAGGAATACATTAACACAGATGTATATAACATCTGATTAAGAAAGATAGTTATGAATATACTCTAATCAAAAACTTGACTGGTTGAATACTAATTACAAAATTAAATGAGAATTCCTCAACTTAGAATAGTTCCATCGTAACAGTTCAGTCTATCCAGTCATCTCTCACTCCTCTACACCACCATCAATGCTTGAATTAAACTATTGTAGACTAAGTACCACTTCTTGAGCATAACTCACTTTTTGCATGTCTTCTTCCATCGTCCTGAAAGCTTTCTTGACAATGTAACCTCTTAAAAATTTCCTTCTCCGTCAAAACTGAAACTCGTGTCCCTTCTAACCCTGTGATAGCATTGCTTACATCTTTTACTGGAATTATAATAAAACTACAAATTTATCTAATATTCAGTGGCCACATTAAGATAAAGCTATTCCTTGACATTTGTTTCTCTATTTTATATATCCCAGTTAAATTTTCTAGATTTCTCCAGGATCATTTGGAACAATTTACTGGTAGAGATATTTATGGCAAAACATTACTGAAGGAGTTCAGACTTCTAGAGACCCAAAGAGCCCTGAATTATTTTTGGTAATGAGGTTCATTCAAAAGGTTAACAATAGAAAAGTATTGTTGGTGGCCCCAGGGAAGGAAGAGAATAGTAGACTTGGCTCGCTACATCCCTATTCAAAGTTAAGCAACTGGGGTTCATGCTCAGCCAAATTCGCTAGACTGGGGAGAGAATTAAAAGACTGATTTCCTCCACTGCTAGAAACTTCTACTAAAAATAAATTCATGTTTTTGGTTCTATTATAGAGCAGATGGGGGGGCAAATTCTGGGGAGTAGGATGTGGGATAGAGATTGAAGGAAATCTACAACCAATTGATCATCTCCAAAGTCACTCAAGGACGACGAGTCTTCTGCTTATTGTAGAGGAACTTGTAGCCAACCATATCTCTCCAGGGCCCAGGAAGCCTGAGCTGCAATAGAAGAAACCTTTCAGTGGAAGAGTTTGGTGTAATGGTAGGCTAGGAAATTCAAACTGACACTTCACTGCACAAAAAAGGATGAGAAGAGAAGAGAGGGGAGGGGAGGGAAGGGGTAGGGAGAAGAGGAAAAACAAACATAACCTGTTCTTAGGGTACAGTGCAGTAATCTTGGAAATAGGAATCTTATTTTGAGGCATTTCTGGATTTTGATAATTCTTACGTTTAAAATCTGTTGGCAGATGTTTACAATTCATTTTTATTGCATAATTTTGATTGAGCTTGGATAAACCTGACTTTAAACGATCAGATAAACTTTTTCATACTATAAACAAAGGAATGTGAAAGATATGCTCTGTTGGCGAATAGGACCTATTGGTGGGCACCTCATCCCAACACTTTCATATCATATTGACTCAATATCATGTACACTGGAAAGTTTTAAGATTCGAGTAGTGAATACTACTCAGAGTTGTATTCTCAAAGCAAGAAAATGCTTTACACCTCTTGTAAGCTGGCAAATGCAGTCGTACACAAATTGTTTGTGGCAGATTGGGGTCCTATATAGGATGTGTGACAAGCTTTCATAGGAAAAACAAAACAGGGATGCTTAGGATTATGAAGAATAAATCCTCCTTGGGTGAGAAACTACCATTCTTTTCAGAAACAGCAAGATTCTTGCTTGCTACTGGAGCTTGGTGAAGACTAAAATGATGACCATTGAACAGCACAGGGTTCACCTTGAAGGTACCCTGTAAATAACTGGTTGCCTCTGATCCATCCAGCCATAAAATCAAGCATTCATCATTTCCTCTGAGGGAAACATCCGGAAGGCAAAATGAAAAAATGAAGTGACATGAGCAGGCAAGACAGCCCACCCACCTAGCCTACCCCTGCCACATGGTCCCACAGGACAAACTACCTGTATTAATCTGTCTTCCCCTCCCCATTAGGAAGTGAGCTCCATGATGGCAGAAATGTTTGCCTGTTTTATTCACATGTATGACCTCAACTCTTTGAATAGTGCAAATGAGCGCATGGGAGATGCTCAACACGTATTAGTTGAAATCACAAATGCTTTAAGATCATATATTTTTACAAACAGTTGGGCAGGATGTGGGGAAATGAAATCAACTTTAGAAAATGCTTTATGTTTGCACAATTACAGTATCTGTTGGAAGAACTCGGGCAGCATGGAAAAAGACCTGCAGAATTCTCCAGACGCTCTCTATTCAAGGTACTAATTTTAGAAGAGAGAAAGATGATGAGGCTATCCTTGTGGAACATCCCAGAATACAGTAGCATTGAGCCTCTGTTCAGACCAAGAGCTGAGGGAAATGTCAGAATCAATGAAATCAGCCTGTTGATGTAGAATTTTGGGTGCCCAAGAGATTGGAGTTAAGCTCTTTTTTTAACGCAAGTCCAAGTGTCCTCAAAAGAGACCTGGGTCCCTGGTTATTACCCATGCTGACTAATGTGCCTCCATTGTGGAATCCATGTCCTTAAACAAGATTAACAGTGATCAACAGGTCTGTCATGCAGCAGTACCTACACATGGGAGTCCAAAGGGTACAAATCCAGAAGTCACAGGAGACAGGGACCCATATTTCCAGAGATCCAGTAACTTCATTGTTTCCCCAGATGTGTAAATCTCTTTCCATAGAAAGGGGCCAGCTCAGCTTTGAGTGAATCGTGTTTATGGAGGTGATGTGTGTTCTTGGGACTTCACAAAGGAGAAACATCAACAGTTTTCATTAGTGGAAACGGTGTATGTTTTTGGTGATGTGTATCCAAGCTGAAAATCTGATCCTGATTCTCCGTATGTTAAAACTTGCCTAAAGAAGAATTTAAAAGTGAGAAGTGGAGCCTGAGCAATAGTGTATTTCAACACTGTGAGTGAAATTGTCCAATTGTCACCGTTGTCCTCTTGTCTCACACAAGGCTCAGATCCTGCAGAGAGATGCTAATGAGCACTTGGTGTCACCTGTTCATCTCTTTCTTTGGTGGACTATGAAATGATAACGAATCTTGAAGAAGAGGTATGACAGTGACATATTGTGAGAGTTAACTGAACCTCTCGGACCAAAATGAAATCCCGCAAGTTCAAGTTTTGGAAGTGATACAAAGACCCACTAGGGACTCGGGACAACTGCCAAGGCGGGGAAAGCTCTGCCTGATAGAAAAGTCCTCAGATGCAGAGTAGCCCAAACTTGGGTGGTAGAAGTTTGGAGTGACTACGTAGGGAATGAGGATCTCTCCCAGCTTCTAGGAAAGACGTCAGATCTAGATAGAAACATACAACAGGGATCTTAGGTGTTTAAATCATAGCCTCCTAGGAGGAAGAGAGAGTGTCATGAAGTGAATCAGAGAAGCCTGAGGAAGGACTACCCAGGTGAGAAAAACAAATGTTTGGCCACCTTGTCAACAAATCTGTCACCATCACCACTTTTGGTGGGACAATTTGTAAGGCAACGCAAATGCTTTCTAATGAGGGTTGATATTATTATTATTATTATTAAAAAGCTATTTTATTTTATTGCACACCATGAGGCATTTGGATAGGCTTTCAAGAAAGGCTGATGAAAAAGGATTCGAGAATCTGCTGAGATGATGGAAGGCCAGGCACTTTGTAGAATGAAGGAACATGTGGGATCCAGCAATAGTGACTAAAAAGACTTTAAGAACCAGAATGTCTAATATATGATTTTCAGTTGTTTCTTGATGCACGCCAACTTTTTCTTGCTTCTCAGAAAACTTGAAGCATAAGCTCTACTCCATATGCTGAAAAAAGGAAAAGGGTGTTTCCATAAAAATGGAAAGAGTGTCTCAGGTATAGATGGATGCTAGGATAAAATATGAAACACACGTAAATCAGGAGAAGAATAATCTCCAGGAACTGTATAGCAGAGCTCATGTTAACCATTGCAGACCTTGTGTTTTCAGAATTTTGATAAACTTACCTAATGCACGGGGTAGAAAACAATTGATGTTCCTTCACAGAAATTTGGTCCATCACATTTAACTTAAAGAATGACCTTAACAAGTCTTCATGACTAATTTTAACTTTTAAGAATAAAATAAAGATACACCAAAAAGAGAGAAAGAATTCTGAGGGATACACTGAAAATTCTATAAAAATACAGAATATAATTCCTAAACATATTTGTGTGTATGTGTATGTTTAATCACTGGCTTACTTAGATCTGAAGTCACTTGCATATTTTGTGGTCGATGTTAACAGACAGTGCTTTTTATTTGGTTATAATCCCGTACTATGTAATTGCATAATTTTCTTTTTTCTTTATTAAGTTACTGAGGTACAGTTTTTATTTCAGACCTGGTGGAAATGATCTTAACAACTTAAATTGATGAATCAATCTGTAGAACTCAACATCAGATTGAAGATTTGATACGTGATTGTCATATTTTCTTCTAGCTGTGTATTCAGTATCCTTCAAAGTGTTTTGAACAGTAAATAATTGATGACTAAAAGAAGGAAGAAGAGAGGAAGGGAGGGAAGGAAGGAAGGAGCATCAGAATGTGCCACCTCAAAAAACTGGCTGAAATATTGATAAGGTTCAATAATTACATCGAACCATTTGCAGTGCTTAATGGAGGAAATGTAAAATCTGGTTTCCCCCTGGATGCATTTATTTTATTTATGTTTACTGCTGACTTCTTTAAAAAAAAAAAAAACTCTTTTATTTTAATATCATTATAAATTCATAAGAAGGGCAAAAAAATGTTCAGAGATGGCCTGTGTACCCTTCACCCAGCCTCCCCCAAAGTTAACATTTGGTATAACTATTCTATAATAAAAAACTAAAACCAGAAAAATTGAAACTGGTACAATCAAAGAGTTTGGGTCTTATGATCCAGGATCATAAAAACTGTTTCTTGACCTTACTACTTGCAAAATCACTTTTTAATAGCACATGAACACTTCTGTGAGACACTCAGGGAAAGGTGTCATGTTCGAGTACCGTAGAATTAAGAGGGCTTAGCATTGGCCTTAGGTGATTTCTACCTTTTACTCCAATTTAATATTTTGACATGCTTATTCTGGTCTGAGTAACTTCCTTTATGTGCAAATTTTATCACAGGGCATTTATCATATTACATTACAACTGTTGAATTACAGGAAGCGCCAGATGGTGTTTTACTCATAAGTTCTTCGTAGAGATGTCTTCCATGACTCTTATCACCAGTAGTACAAAATGGATATGGTTATACTCCTTTTACAGGGGGAAGAATTAAAGCTCCCATTAATTCTTCAATTAATTACCTTAAGGCTAGTAGACATAGATACGGCAATATAAACGCAGATATATCAGAATGAAAAGCCAGTGTTCTTCTTGGCTATACTACCATTTTATAAAGAGAGCACTGAGATTTAGAGGATTAAGTTAATCATCCAAGGATATGCAAGCAGTGACATCACAGAAATGTGAATAGCATTTCTATTTGAATTTCCTGTCTCCTAAAGGACTTACACTATTCACAAAAACATTCCGGGCAAACCTCACTATGAGTGCCAGTTAGTCGCATACTTCCAAGTAAAACACATACTGTCATATGTGTGATTTGGTGAAAAGGGTGCACATTATCCCTAGCACATAATTCTAAACACATCTGTAAGGTCTCATAGCCAAAGGCTGAATTAACACGAATATTTGAAAATTATAAAGTAAATGGAAAATGCTGCTAATCTGTTCTTCAATATCTTGTATTAGTTTTTCTCTTGTTTGTACAGACCTGCCCTTTTGAATAAAAAAAGTATCTTTGGTCACGTTTAAATATACACGTTTATATTCTGCAGTTAATTAATGCTCTTTAAAATCACTAGGCATTATTGAAGTTCATTTTTAAAGACTGCAAAAGTGCATTATAGAGCAACCACCACAACCAGTGATATTTCCCCTATTTCTTACCTATCTTTTCTTAAGTGAGGAAGTCAGTGAAGATAATTATACTCTTCTTTCCCAGCAAAGCACTTTCTTGGCAAAGTGATCAAATTTTCGTTTTTGCATAATTTCTAAGTCGATATCCATGTAAGGACTTTGGATGACATATTGAATAGAAAAAAAATGTATTTCTTGGAGGAACTTTGTCATTTGTTATTCTATACTGCCAACAGATTATTCTTAATGGACCAACTGCTTAAAGAAAACATGGAGTTATTTTAAGAATGTAGAGTAATGATCAGTTAAAAACTGACATCTACCCTGTAGCTTCTACTTCTGGCCACCATAGAGTAACAGGTATCAGAGACATTGCATCATTATTCTCGGGAGAGGAAGGCTGGAGGTGGGGAGAGGAGAGCATCACTGGTAAAAAGAGATTTGCTTTCATTCACTTATAAAAACTTTCTGAATAGAAAAAGAAGCCCTACTCAAATACAAATCATTTTCAAGTAAACTGTCAAGTGTCTTCTAGAAACCATGCCTTATAAAAACACCCAGTTTATTTCTTCTATTACATTTTATTATGTTTTGAAAACAAAATCTTCCATTTTGTTAGTTTCTTATTTAAATTATACTAAATGTGTACATGAATAGACAGATGATAGCTGAATAATGGGCATGATAAATGTCTGAATTTTCACTTTAGAAAAATTAAGTCTCTCAAGAAAATTCTGTGGGAGAAACAATAGCCAGTCCTTCAAGAAAACTTCCCTTAAAATGACTTATTATATATTTCAAAATCAACAAGTATTTAGTTAGCATCTATTATGTATTTACCAACACTAGATTTTAGAAATAAACCAAAGATTCCCCCCTATCCCTCCTCGCATCCTAACAACCCTACCTGTTATCTTCCAACACAGCCTAAGGCAAAAATTAAGGTTTGAGTGTCTGGCTCTGGCTCTGCCATTTTCTAGCTTTGTAACCATTGGTCAGTCACTTCTCTGTATCTCATTTTCTTCATATGTAAAATGGAAGTAATATTATACTTCCCCATGGGAGATGTAAAGCACTTAGAAGAATACCTGGATAGAGTACTGTTAAGTGAATGGCCTATTAAAAAGCTAACGTCCATAAACAAATATCAACCCATTTCTTTAGAGCCCGAGGAAATACCCTAGAGGCAACTGGAGAGATCAAAGCTGTCAGGTCCAGTTTCCTTGACTTCCTGCCTCCTTTTATCTACTTATTACCTTACATTTATATGTTATCTTAAACTTTAAAAAATGTAGGGGAGGAAATCTGGTGGGAAAAAATAAGGAAAAGGCGCATCATACTATTTGGCATTTTGTTCTTTCTTTAGTCTATATGACAACTAAATTGTAACCCCTGGTGTCTCTGTGGGCACCTGTAGTATGACACAAAATGACTTATCTTCTTTCTTATGCAGAAGAAAAGTGAATTTGCAGATGTGAAGCTGAGATGTGGAGAGGATTTGGGGGACTAGGTAGAATGGTAGAGGGCAAGGTGCACAAGCTACCTGAGCAACGAAAGCCAACTTCCTAGTTTCTGTAGCCCTGGGCACTGCCTTACTGCCTCAGTCAAATGCTAGGATAGGGCAGCTTGGACACAGTGACAAGGAAACATCAGAGGTCGTACTCAAACAAACAAACAAACAGCATAACTCAAAGACATAGAGATGGAACTGTCCTTAAGTGATAAGAAGAGCAACACACCCCCAGACCTACAGTATAGAGGTATATATGTGGGTATGTGGGAAATGAGCGGCTTCTATGGAAAAGATTCTACTTTTACAGCTTGGTTCCAATTGAAATAAGCAAATGGAGGGAATTCTGAAAAGAACTGAGGGTGTAGGTAAATTTATTGTTGGTGGTGTGGGAATTCCAGAGGGCTCAGGAGAAAAAGAAGAGGTAGCAGAGAGAACCATACCTGGAGAGTTAAATCAACTGAGTATGGGGATGAGACACAGAGAGAGGACAGACAGACGAATGAACATACTTTCAGCAAATTATATTGTTAAACATGATAGGGATTAGAAATAGCATTGTCAAAAGAAAAAGCCTGTCAGTTGTCTTTCTAATCAGGTTTTATTTTCCTAGAACATTGATAGGCTTTGCCGGACTAAGAATCTTGGGACTCAGGGTAAAATTAATTGACTTGAAGATTTCAGATGGAATTTTGGATAAAGTTTTATCCGAGGACAAATAAAATTTACAGTGTATTACCCAGTCTAATATTCAGGGTTCCAAGTAAAACAGACACTGTGTTTTATGGTGGGGAAAGGGGTGTTTTGCAACCATGAACCCTGGATAGAGCGGGCGCTCCCACTATACCTGGGCCTGGAGAAGAGTCGGCCCAGGTGTTCTGCTCAGAATAAGACTCACCCCAGGGAGAAGAGGCTAATTGCTCATTATTTGCCAAGCTTTGTTATTTCCAATATGAGTACAATATGATGTAAAAGGAATTTGGAGTCTCTTGGGAGTCTAGGAGATATAAAGAAAAATGACAACTCAAGGGCATACTTATAAAATTGAACTTCAATAGTAAGCACAAAGAGAGGTAGGGTATAAATAAAGCTCAAGAGAGAGGAAGTGGAATGGAGACAATCAGAAAGGTAAGGAATTAGCAGTAACATTCTTGAGCAGCTATGCAACTGAAGTGTACAATTATTCACACAAATGATTTCTACAAAGAGAAAGTAGGACTTGCACATCAAAGAACAGGCAATAAGTAAATACATTGTGAAGGGATGGGAAGAAACTTTACAGATTTTCTACACGTACATTGGATCTATATTTTGATTATTCAAAACAGGCACATTTATTTTAACAACGAATACTAACAAATTCCCTTTGTCATTCCGCCTACCCAAAATTGTTCAAGTGAATGGAATTGATTGGCCAATTTAGTGGAAATGACTGAACGATTTATTATGGCCAAGAGGATCTAAGTAATTCAAAATAATGCTCATTATAAAGATCACAAAATGAATTTGGTAATTTATGAATAACAGAAGCACAAAAAGAATGGAATTATTTTAGAATAATTATTTTCTTTCTCTATTTTTGTTTTTTAAAAAAGGTCTTTCATTCACCCATCCATTAGATGTATCAGTCCAATTCCTTGGACAACGTCTTACAAATTCATGGACTGAGAACAGAATAGCTCATCTGGAGGTTCAGGACTTAAAATTTTTGACATACTTCATATTTTCAACTACTTCAGTGTTTATATTCCATCCACAGTATTTTGATAGGGAGAATAACACTGATGGCATCTACTGTTTGGTTCTAGGTAACGGGACCTTTTCTGTACTATTTTAAATACATGCATACGTACATTGATTTTCATATTGTTAGTATATTCAGCATGACACCATCTTTTTGGATAATATTTAAATGCACATAAATCTAGAGATATTTATTTTAAAGGCAGATAAACCTCAACTTTATTGAATTATTAATTATGTAATGACCACATTAATCAAACCTTGAATTCTCTTCTTGGTATGGGAGTTCCTAGTATGTAAGTTTATGTAAAGCCTTATGGGATTTTTAAACTGTTGATTTAAAATTTAAAATATGAGCAATATTATTTAGAATTTAAATTGCTTAATACTAGTCAACTAACAATCTAGACCTCCCTTGTTGCTAGAAGAATAACATTTCTTATATGCATTGGTATTTTTTTCTGTACCATGAATGATGGTAACTGATTTGATACGGTATCACCTTTGTGCCCTGCTATTGGAAGAACCAACATCCAATTGCCTTTTGTGAAACAATTTTTCACTAAGACAGAGAGAAACACACGGCCAGGGAAAAATAGTTTAGACGGCTACAAAAATTAAAATTGAGGGGGAAAAAGTTTCAAGCCCTATTGGTACACGTTATAGTTTCTCCCATTATATCCTACGGTTACAAACTGTATTTTCTTCGTGGGTCTTTCCCTTGATCTCTTAACTACAGAATTTAATACTGCTCATAGGAAAAGAAAAGTCTTGTTGTCTGTAAATAATGAAAATAATTTTTTATCTTGGAGCCTGACTCTCCAAAGCCCAATTACCATGAAACTGTTAAAACTGATCAGAGCTTAGGAAACAAAAAACAGCAATAAACTTTTGCTATCAAGATTCTACTGTTCTCAAAGCTACTAGTTGATGCTAAATGAAATAAGTCAAACAGAGAAAGACAAATCATGTAGATTTCACTTATTTGTAGAATCTTAAGGGGGAAAAAACTTAATAAACAAAATGGAAACAGATCCATAGATGGAGAACAAACTGATGGTTTCCAGAAGGGAGGGGGCAGGGGGATGAGTGGAAAAATAAACAAACAAACAAACAAATAAAAGCCACTTAGTAAAATATAGGAAACAGTCTATATGTGGAAAAATTCAAATGAAACTTAAAGAACTGGCACATATACTTAAAATGTATTTTCCGAAATATTCTAAATCATAACAAAATGTCAGGTAACATACTGATGATTTCCAAAGACTGACTAGATATCCTAAAATTTTTAACATACTCATAAAATAGCAACAAAGACAGCTAATGTTTATTTAGTAATTATTACTTAGAACTGAACAAAGACTTTTCATGGATTATCGCATCTCCCAATGGCAGTAAGATTATTACCATTTTGCGGAGAGCACACTGTTAACCACAGAGTTTAAATCATTGCCCGAGGCACTTGGTTACTAACTGCTAGAGGGCCCCAAACCCAGCAGTAGGAGTCTCTTCAGAGTTTCTGTCCTCAATATTTATACTGTATCAGCATCAGCAGTGTAGGACCTATCCCTTTCAATTATTTAATCGCATACCATCACGCCCCAATTCACCAAGCATTATCATTTATTAACAATTTGATAGCATTATTCAGATTGCTAAATATCATGTTTTAATTTCAAAGTCCTAATTTAGGTGGATGCTTATCAGAGTTAGCTCCGTAGGTTTAATTACAGTAATTTATAGACACATGTTTGTATAAGTGTTCATTATAGAAAAATTACTTTTACTTTCATTTAAATTTTAATCTACCATTTTAATACAGAAATCATTTTTTTTAAAATGCACCACCAATAACCCACAGAGCCTGGAACACCAACTCTATTGGCTTTGAGAATTAAATGGACTATCCAGTGGTTTAGATAAGTGAAACATGATAAAAAATAATAAAGTAAAAGTCCACTGCAAAACTAAGACAGCTCAGATTAACATGTTTTGACATCCTGACATGCTCCACTGCTTCCAGTTGTCTGATTTGTGGCAGAGAAAAATGCATTCATCTTTTCAAAAAAGTAGAGCTCTCTGGCTCAATGCCTGCCTGACATTTGCCTTGATAAAATGGTGTGGAAAGATAGCTATCGTCATCATGTCATCATCAATACTTTAAAAAACGTTTCCTGTCAGCTGAGGGGGGAGCACATTCTCATTACTGTTCAACTAAACCGCCATTTCAAGGGGGTGTGCCTTTTGAATATCTCAGCTTTTGTGGTTCAACTTTTGCTGGGGTAGTATTTGAATGTGGATTAAATAGGCAGAAGAAAAAAAATGAGTACACAAAGAAAACAAAAGCTGTTGCCCTTTTGTGTCAGGTGTAGTGTGTCACAGATGTGCTGATTTAGATAATAAAAAACCTGAATATTATTCACTTACATCATTAGCTTTTCCTAGAGGGCAAGGTCTCTGTGTGATTGGTTCATCTTTTAACTTTTGTTTTCCTACCAACACATAGCAAAATAAGAGGTTTTATTAGCAAATGAAAACATTCTCTTATTGTAAGCTTTTGAAATTTTTTTAAAAGCAAAAACTTTTATTGTTATTGCTAATAATTGCACTGATGTGTCAACTTTCTTGTTTTTATTCTTTTTTGCTTTTGTTTTGCCAATGATACACATGGATAGTAAATATGTAATGAGATTAGGATGAAACACAAGGAAAGTAAAAAGGACTAATATAGTGCTCTCTAGTCAACCATGTTATAAATTTATATTTTACAAAGATCTAGAATCTGTATAGTTATGGGTACCAATTAATTTTTGTCAAATATGAATACACGTACATGGAATAATTACTGTACATAGAAACTGAAACATATTTTTGGAGTACAATCTGGAAATATACATTAAAAGCCCTAAAATGTTCTTACTCATTGACACGGTAAGTCCACATTTAGTAATTTACTTTAGGAAAATAGTCGTAAAGATATCTACAAATAGGTATTTAGAGGCAAGAATGTAAAAATAGCCTGAAAGCAACCTAAATGTCGAACAACAATACCTAATTAAATAAATATGATACATTCATATTATGAAGTATTATACAATCATAAATAATCTTGTTTTGGGAACCTACTTAAAAATACATTTCAGTATTTTTAACCTGCATTTCAGTATATTTAAGTAGATCTATTTAACAATATGTTAGGTGAAAACATTGGATGACAGAACTATCTTCTCCGGTTTAACTCCACTTGTTTAAATATAATTCTTAAAGTCACCACATATAAAATAAATATATATATATATATATATATATATATATATATATATATATATATATGTATATGTATCAATAAAGTATTTTACATGTTCTTTTAACAGTTTTGCACATTCAAATGTACCGACTATATTTAAAAAAATGGTCTCAAAAATACTATTTCGCATAGTATTTGTAGTCTAGAAGTATTAGGATTAAAAGGCCAAACTTGATTTTCAAAATCAAAAAATAAAACTATTTCAATGATTTATAAGCAACTGAATTTTCTAATAAATTTAAACATAACATTTTACCTCACTTTTCTACGATTAAAACTGACTGTCCACCCAACCAAAGACCAACTCCTCTGAAAACAGCCCCATTGTTCTCAATCTAAAACGTTGCCCCCTCCTCATAAAAGTATGCAATGTGAGTATATGTATTTGTGACATGTTTTATGTTCCTTGATACTCATCATATTTGGCTACCCTTGCAAATCCTGATATTGCGGGGTCTTTCTAGGTGTTTTCAATACATCTAATTGTCCTTTTATTCATTGTGTAAGTTATTGAATATATAGTCTATTGAATAGGTCTATTGAATAGGTCATACTCACCTATTTCATTAAAAGAGATCTTTAATTTAGGCATATACATTTTTTTTTAGGCATATACATTCTAAAACCAATTTTCACTAAGCATTACCTAGTATGTACTCCAACAAACCTTCTAAAAGCTTTGTAGAAAAATAATAAAATAACTTGACTTTCCTCTTGCTTTCTTCATTCTAATACCGGAGAAAACCTTGGTCAAGCCATTGCTGTTCATTTAAAATTGTTTAAATAGAATATAGCAGCATTTACGTGCATGCATTCCATGTACCTAATGTCATCATACCATCATTTTTCCTCTGTACTAACAGAATTTCTTCATACTTATATTATTTTTACATAGTACACTATACAATAATTATAGTAAGTCCTCAATTTAAGTCAATAGATTCTTGGGACTGTGGCAAAACGACATGTAACACAACCAAGTTTATCACAAGCTAATTGATATAAACAAGAATTAAATTCCCAGGGCACCTCACCACCACTATCACAAAATGACCTTATTCAAGGACCTTCGTTATTTGGCCTTCTTTCCTTTCTGAGATACGCGAAGGCTGGGAATAGCTTACTGTTTGTTTTCAGAGACCTTAGCACAGACACAGCTCATGGTCAGGACTTCACTATTGCTTATTGAATCAAGTTTGATTCATAACAAAAAATGAGCAGAGGTGGCGTGTTACCTGAGTTGGTTAGAGCGTGGTGCTCATAACACCAATGTTGCCAGTTCTATCCCTGCATGGGCCACTGTGAGATGCACCCTCCTTAAAAAAATTTAAAAAATAAAAAATAAAAAAAGAACTTAAAAAATAGCACCTTTCTTGGATGTTTTGCAACACATGTTGATTAGATACTAGAAATTTTGCCCCTAGAATTTATAATCCAAATGAGTAATATCAAACTGCATTGTAAGAACATGACAAACACTAACACTAATTGATCCTCTTTTCATATTTCCTCTCATTTCACATAGATATTCCCCACCTCAGTCCATTCTCAAGTTTGGACTTCCCAAATTTTCTATTAGGTTTTTTTTTTTTTTTTTTTTTTTTTTTTGCCATTTTCACCGTCAGTGTTCTTCTAGCCCACCAAAGTAGCTTAATAAATCTCCCCACTCTCTCTTCCAAACCATTCCACATAGTTCTGAGTTAATAATTCCACAAAAGCTACAGCTTTTATCATGCTACTTCCTTAGTCCAAAACCTTAAAACATTCCCCAGTCTACAGAAAAGGAAAAAAAAATCACTTTTTCACTTGCCAATGTTAAATTCTCCTTACACTCTTCTGCCAAACTACTAATGTCCATCAGTGAGCCCCATGAACCCCACATCATTTCCAATTTAGTCTACTTACTGCATTTTCCCCCTAGAACTTGCCCTGTGGAAAACCCACCATGCCTTTGTACCAGCCATTGCTACTTCATTTCTAATATATAAATCCTAAGATATCCGATGGACTCTCTTTCTAGAACTCGCCCAGCTTTTGCCAGTGCTCTAACACTTCTGTTCCTTGTACCATGTTCTAACTTATGTGACAGTTCTTTTGTATGCCTACCTCTCCAACACAACGCAAGTTCAAGGATAGTGTGTACCATGTCACAGAAACCTCTCAGATATTGTCCTACCTCACAGGTAGCAGGAATAAGTTCAATTTAAATACACTTCAGGATGCACAGAGGAATTTCCTCCTCACTTCAGTATGTGGGTTTACTAAAAGAAGACATTACTTGGAATATGTTGGAGGATGAATAAAATCAGCAATTCAGGAATAAAATCAGCAATAAAAATCGGCAATAATGAACATACTATTAGTTTTATTTTTTAAGCACACATCTAATTATACAAGTACTAGAATTTGTCTCTTTCCTACCTGCCCTGTGGTAATAAAGCTGCAAGCAAAGATGTATTACAAATTTCTTTCAGGTACTGAAAAGGAGAATGACGTTAGGTCAAAAGTAGTCATTCCATGCAAAAAAAAAAAGAGTAAGGATCTGACTTGGTAAATAGAATCATAATAGGAATATACATGTTTTAGAATAATATGCCTTCTATTCAATGACTTAGAACGTGTGTATTAGGTTGGTGCAAAAGTGATTGCAGTTTAAAAGGTTTAAAATACAGGCAAAAACTGCAATTACTTTTGCATCAACATAATAGGTAATGGTCAGATGCATTTTATATCTATTTTTATTCCTCAAGACAATCTTTCATACCAGCAATGCAAAATTAGACACATTCTACACTGTTCTCCAATAAGAAAAGACAACTTTATAGGATTTAAGACAAAAAAGAATTTTCCATTCGTCCCAATTATATAAGTCCTGCCACCACTCCCCATGTGAGCTGGAGATGGAGTTGATCTTTTCACTACCCCCACAAGTCCCTTAGCCAGTGGCACCCCTGGCTGTCCAGACGATGGATGGCTTTCACTGAACAGCTCGCTATGTAAATCTCAGAATTCACTTGAACAATCATTAGAATTGTCACAGTACGAATTACGGACTGAAGCGAATGAATTACACACTGCTTTGCCATTTCCAAAGGAAAGCTCCTCGCGAATATTAAGAGAGATGTGGGAAAGGCATTTTCAAGTCAAGTGATTGAAATTACCATACCTGGATTGAGAATGAGCTTTAAAACACTATTTTGTTTCCATGGGAGGAAAAAACACTCAAATTGAAATGACCCCTTATTTTTACCATAATCACGTATATATTTACAAATGTGGTGTACATATATTTCATAGCTGTGATGTTTTTTGTCTTTTAAAACTATTTTCCTTATATTATAGAACTAAAATTCTTGGATGCTCTCTGTAAACTAGTTGTGTTTAATAATGTAGGAGAATCCAAAATGAATTGAAGGTACAGCTTTTGCCCTAGAAAAGTTATGTTATACCTGAAATAACATGTGGTTTTAAAACATAACATTAAGTAAAATATATTGAATAGCCTGAGTGACTTCAAAGATTTCATTAGTAACTGGTTCTGTCCAGTTTGGGGTCCGGTCATGACGGAAGGAATGACATGGACAGGAAGAGGTATGAGACAGCCTCAGATCCTGGAAGGATATGAGCAAGAAACAGGTATCAGCATGTGAGGCTAGGGGTGATTTCTGTGAATAAACCACCATGATAACATTTCAAAGAACATTTTAGGATGAATTAATGAAGGAATCAATAAAGAGCACTGAAGACGGGGTTGTGCAGTTTAAATTTCACGTCATAAGCATTAGTGGCATAGCATGGCTTTTCAAACATGAATATTATATGTTAAAATCATGTTTAAGAACATTATGATGAAAGTACATAGATTGAATGAGGCTCAAGTTGGCCACGGAAGAGTATCGGGGGTGGCGTGCATAGAACAGACTTGGAACAATGAGGCATGTTAGCAAGTGTTGTAGTAATTTAAATAAAAAATGAAATCTTACTAAAATAGAATGGATTAGGGGATCAATAACTAATTAGGAAAGAAAGTTGAAAAAATAGTATAAAACTACTGTAAAGTTTTGAAATGTAGAATTCGGGAGGATTACAGTGATGTAAATGGCAAGTTGAAAGCATGTTTTTGTTTGAGGCTGTTTATCTTATGTCAATTACTTAGCAACCATAAGTCTGCAGTAATAATTTTCTGCTTAATATATATCTCTATCCATTTATATACAGATATATAAGGTTGTATAAATACCTAAATTCAGGATGCTTACAAAGCCTTAATAGGATGTTAAGGTGCATGATATTTATTGTACTTTAGGTCTTCGTGGAAAAAAATAATTAACCCAATATCTGGGAGGAGGTGAGAATAACCACAATTCAGGCTTATCTTGTGGTTAGAATCCTTGTGATCGTCCATAAAGAGATGGTCAACATGGCCTCTGTTGATTACATTTATACTTCAGGTTCACAACAAAGAATAGAACTCTACTCTTTGCATTCTTAATTATTAATCAAAGCCAGCAATCCACATGAAAAAGTATGGGTTTTAAGGAAGATTAAATCAAAGAGTCAAAATCTATCAGTAACCTCAGGTTGTAGCAGTAACCTCAGGTGTTTCTTTTTTTGTCCTACAAGATACATCTGAAATACAATTTTGTGTGGATCTCAGCGAATAATTCTTCCTAGTTATATCCGCAGCTGGCAGTGAGAATGTTAGAAAAGTCTTAGGAAACTTGCTGTGATTTACGAGAGGATAGTGGGTGAGGACATCACCCACTAACTGAGGTACATGGGAGCAATGTCCTTTCAATCGGAACATCCAGAAAAGATGGATTCCTCCTGAACTGGTAGTTTATTTCTCATCTTTGCCACTGAGTATGCCTTCTTCTCTGTTCTGGCTAACTTTGTGGCACATCTCCAGTGACTCTGTAGAACTTCATGGAATAGTGCGCCACCAACTCTAACCTGATTTGGTCCCCACCCCACTCCTTACTATTGTTTGTTCTGCTATGTTTCTACTCATTATGTGCTTTTGCATGCATTTGTGTAAAGCAACAAATCTTCTTTGGAACAAGTGAATTCTACTCATAGGTAGGGCTGAGTGTTAAACCCGCAGTCATGTAATCCACATGACTTCATTGATACCTTCTAACATCTCTGCAACACCTCTCTGCAGTACAGTTGTGGAGAAAAGTGAATTTCACATGAGTACAAATGCCTTAGGGAGCGGAAATATAAGTAGGAAATCCCAAAGGTCTCCTGAGAAACAGGAAAAAGAAAGAAAACACCCAACTGTAGCCAAAGAAAGGTCACTGTTGTGGATAAAGTAGCAAACATCCAATGGAGATGGATGGCCCTGAATAAAGCTTCCAAAGTGGACATTTGAAGACTCTTGACAGGTTAATTATATGATCTTATATGATGACTTTTGATTCATATTTGCTCTGGTTTAGACAGATAGATGATGATAGATAGTGAGATAAATAGATAGATAACAAATAGAAGATTGATAGATGATGATAGATAATAGATGATTGATAGATGATGATAATAGATGATAGATAGATAGATGATAGATAGATTATACATAGAATCTTTGCTTTAGTCATTTTATTAATTTCCTATTTCAATCCAGTCACTCCAGACTGTCAAAAAAAAAAAAAACAATGCTCTACATCTAGAGGAAAAACTAATTATTTTCTCCCCCCAAAATATCAACTTCAAAACTTCCCTAACTTTCCTTTTGAGTTAGTGATTTTAATCCTTGACTAGATATACAGATGCTGTAATTTTTCTACTTTCAGATGCTTTCACATTTGTTTGCCTTTTGTTCTGTTACTTAATAATATTAAACTCCCTTTGTTTATGTTATAAACATAGTTGGTAGGCACAATAATTAGTTTCTGGTTCTACCGCTTATAATTATGTAACTTGGAACGAGTTACATATTTCTGTACCTGAGGTCATTCATCTATAAAAAGGGAAAAACAACAGAGTTCCTTAGAGCCAGTGTGCAGATTAAATGAAATACATGTAATATGTGTAAACACTGTGGCATATATTATACTCGGTAAATGTTCACTGTCTTTTACGGTAAGTACTATGTTCAATATCATCATCCATTTTCAATTTATCTTCGGTATTTTCAGTAGAAATAGGTGAAACAGCACATTAACTCTCATGGGGATAGAGGCAAGAAATAGAAACCAAACACGAGAAGCCTCCATCTATAATTTGCCAATGTCACCATCAGATGGTGTGACAGGGACGAGTCATTGCCGTCACTCCTTACTGGTACTGGTCCAGCTTACCGATCATCCTATGTGATTCCTAGATCAAGTGGTATTTCCATTTTTGCCAGCCCTGAGACAGCAAGCTGTCCGTTATTAAACCACACATCTGGTCCCCATTGTTAATACCTGGGAGTTTGCCGTGTGTGGACAAGCTGCACGTGTTCCCACAGGGACTTAAATAAGGTTGATATGTGTTAATCCACTTTTATCCCTGTTCCCACAGTGATTTACAAGATGGTTTAAAAGTGCCCTGGTAATAACAATTCATCCTTATGCTTCTGTTCAAAGTCTAGTGTAAGAAAGCCCAGAACAAGCAGTGCTTTCTTTCTCAGCTTCACTGTGTTATGGCTTTGTATGCAAAGGCCACCTCTTACACGGTTTACGTGCTGTGAAAATTGGAAGTAATTCAACTCTAAGTACGAGGAATGCAGACACAGAGGGAGACGATTCTCACTCTTTACTTAGTTGCAGCATGCTGAGAGCTCAATAGCTTAGCTCCAAAGACAGGCCCAGAGAAGACTCTGCACAGGAAAGGGGTCAAAGACGTGGGGACGTGCTGCCAGCCAGTGCCCAACAGACCACCCAGGCTTGCCAGTCTGGGATTCTGTTTCTCTGTTTCTGTTTTCCTTTAGTGGTTTTATTTGTTTTTTAAAAAAATGAAGACCAATATGATCAACCCCAGACAATAATGTGGAGAGAAATCTCACTGTCCTCAGACTCCCTTTGTTGTGGATCCTTTTATTCCCCAACCCAGGAACATTTTGCCCTGACTGTTTTCAGGCACCTGGAGCTCTCCGGCCTCCAACCTCTTCACATCCCAAATCCAAACCCATCTCTACTTCCAGCCAAAGGGGACAAGTAGCCCTAATAGCGTGTTTCCCCCAAAATAAGACCTAACCGGAAAATAAGCCCTAGCATGATTTTTCAGGAGGACATCCCCTGAACATAAGTCCTAATGCGTCTTTCGGAGCAAAACTTAATATAAGACCTGGTCTTATTTTCTGGAAAACACATTACGACTGAGGCACTGAATTAGTTTATATAAATGATGCTTTTTCCCACGGATATGCAGCGATTTCTCCTTCCCTTGAAATTACACCACATCTCAGATTTTCTTTAAGCACTGTTCTAGTTGTATCTAGTGACTGAGGAACCAAGGTCCGAAATGTCTGATGCACTGTTCTGCTTCCAGATGATCAGATACAAGGAACCTCCTGCCATTTCACAGTGTTTTCTTGCCTTCACGGAGACAACGTTTTTATTCATCTACTGCAAGCGTGTACATGGTCACTGTTTGGTAGGAGAAATAGTCATCCATCATCATTGTGCTCAGGGTGATCCAAAACCCAGACGCAGGGACTAATTATGAGGCCAAACGTCCATGAAAAAAGCTTTAAGTTGGAGGGTGGTCAAGAGGTGGTTGGTTGCATACAAGGGAACCTCAGCTCCTAAGAAACCATAGTCTTTGTTCTGTAATCCATGAGTGTGTAACTAAGAAAACCACAGTGACATAATACATAATATTAGAATAGCTGTCAGTGTTTATGATTGTTTTAGGCAATAGAAAACAAGTAATGTGACCTGGCTGGAAAGGTCAAGCTCATGATTGTTAAAAGGCAGCAGATTTTTTGGCTTCCCTGATAATTAGAATGGACTACAATAATCATGTATAAATGTATATTAGGTATAAATACTTCATATGGATAGTATCAAATGCTGGACAGACTGACAACATTCTATATTTTACTTAATAGCAAGAGTAAAATCTGTGTCTAGACTCAGTCTTTATCATGTGTTTGTTCAGGAAGTTCGGTTATTTGCTCACAACTTTAAAAACTTTGCATACCAGAAAGACATTTTGGGTCTTGCTTATCTTATCTACTCTCCCTTGGAAGTACTGTCAATATGAGAAGGGCTTCCAAGTCCCCTAACTTCACTTATGTCCTATATGTCACAAATCCACGCAACCAATTTTGAATTTGGAATGAGGTTTTTGTCAATGTTCCACATGCAGCCTTTACTTCTCACTCTGTTCTGCAAGTGATTTTCTCGTAAATCACAATTTCATCATGGTTGTATGATTAAGATCCTTGTGAAAAGAATTTTTTTCATGAACCATATAAACAAAACAAAAAAAAAATCCTATATGCAGTCAAAGATTGTCAAAGAGTAAAAGTAATGGTTTTTTTGGATCCTTATCTATTATTTTGATTACTGTTATACAGAAAATTGTAATGAGCAATTTTAAAATTGCTCAGGAAAAGCATTAGTTTAAAAACATCTTGATTGAAGGTATGTGTTAAATATTGCTCCAAAGAGGCGAAACCGATTTCATTTTAAAGTATGACTATAGAAAGCAACAGGGTAAATTTCACTATAAAAAATATTTATTTTGCTTCTTTTTCTAAAGGTAACTTGGGTGACGTAAGTATGAGAGCACTGGCAATATATACACTAATAAAAACTGACGACCATCAATGACAAAATGGTTTACGAACATATAAAACATTTTAATAAGACCGTGATTGGAAAAAGCCAATAAAAATACTGCATTCACTATTAACAACAGCAAAAAGTTAAAATCATGGCCTAGCTACAGTTACATGTTATGACAAACCACATTGTTAGTTTAATTTTTATTTTGTACCAGTAATAAAGATCAAACTATCAGTGTTTAGCCTTCATTTGTATATTTCTCATACTACCACTCCAACCTCTTTTTGCAGAAGTTGAGTTATATTATTAACAGAGAAGGAAAATGGGATGTTAATAATTTTGATAAAACAAATCAGCTGAAATCATGTTCTTCGTCATTCATCTGGGAGTACATTTTTCTACCCATCCTCAAGACTACTTGAAGCTGCACTGGAGAAATTGTTTAATAGAAAGTTTAATCTCCTTAAAATGCCACATACCTTATATGGAAAATGAAATTACTTTCCAACCTCCCTTATCCAAGACATTATGTGTAGAGGTACTTTGAGACAAAAGTGTAATATTCACCTCACAGAAGAGGTGTTATTAATACATAACCATACACAGAAAGTGGATATATATGAAAGTGGAGAGTGGTAGATGGAATCACTCTTTAAAAGTAAACTCTAAGGAATTTGAAAAGCCACATTTCAATTTTATTTACAAGAGCAGGTCAAAAGAAAGGAATCATAGATATTTTTACATAAGATATTAATGTTTGAATTCTTGGTAACTATTGAAAAACAGTAATTATTGATGCATTTTTCTGTTTTACATATATAGATACGTATCTATATATGTATATATATATATCTATATGTAGATAGATATATATATACATGTACCGTGTTTCCCCAAAAATAAGACCTAGCCGGACAATCAGCTTTAATGCATCTTTTGGAGCAAAGATTAATATAAGACCCAGTCTTATTTTACTACAATATAAGACTGGGTCTAATATAATATAACATAATGTAATAATATAATACCTGGTCTTATTTTACTATAAGACCCTGTCTTATATAATATAAGACTGGGTCTATAATATAATATAATATAACACGGGGTCTTACATTAATTTTTGTTCCAAAAGATGCATTAGAGCTGATTGTCTGGCTAGGTCTTATTTTCAGGGAAACAGGGTGTGCGCACGTGTGCACACAAATTGGGGGTACCAAAAAATGTGTACAAGTGGACACTTTGGTCAACGTTGCTCAAGCAGTAGTTCACCGTAATCAGAAATGTCTGGAAGCTGATGGTGCACCACTTTGAGCACCTCTTGTAATTGCAGAAGTCAAACATAACTTGTATTCATCTCTTGTAATTGGTACATATTGAGTATTTCAACCTTAATACAGTTTTCCTTCTTAAAATGTGTATACATTTCTTTTGATGCTGTCTCTCTCTGTGTCTCTGTGTCTCTCTGTGTCTTTGTCTTTCTGTCTATGTCTCTCTCTCTCTCTCTCTCTCTCTCTCTCTCTCTCTCTCAATATGTATATATATATACATATATATACATATATATTTATATATACACATACATATACACACACACACACACTCACACACATATATGGTCATTTTTTGCACTATTACTTCCGTAGCAAGTAAATTTTTATTGCATTATTTATTGAGATTTGCTGTAATATAACAGACAGTGCTAAGAAGCACAGCATTGTCTGGGTTCTCTACTAATAAATGCTTAAATTATTTTTATAGCTACTGCACATGCGTGGTTGATCCCACTATATAATTAAACAATAATAATAACACTTCATTCTTTTTAACAACACTTAAAATACTTTTTATTAGTTTCAGGTGTACAAAAAAACATAATGGTTATACATTTACACCTCTCACAAAGTGATAATCCCAAGTCTACTATCCCTGACTTCGTATATAGCTGTTATAATACTGTTAACCATATTCCCTATGCTGTACTGTATGTAACTCCTGTGCGTGTGTGTGTGTACACATATATATAATTATAGTTGACATTCAGTATTATTTTATATCAGTTTCAGGTGTACAACACAGTGGTTAGGCATTTATACAATCTATGAAGTGATTTGTCCGATTAAGTTCAGTACCCATCGACACCCTACATAGTCTTTACAACACTATTAACTATAGTCCCCGTATTGTACATTACATCCCCGTGACTATTTTGTGACAACCAATTTGTACTTAGTAATCCCTTCACCTTCTCCTCCATCCCCCAACCCCTCTCATCTATCCACCATCCATTAGTTCTCTGCATCTATGAGTCTATTTTTGCTTTGTTTACTTGTTTATTCTGTTCCTTAGATTCCACATATACGTGAGATCATATGGTATTTGTCTTTCTCCATCTGGCTTATTTCACTTAGCATGGTATTCTCTAGGTCCATCCATGTTGTTGCAAATAATAAGATTTCATTCTTTTTATGGCTGAGTAATACTCCATTGTATAAATATATCATAATTTATTTATCCAATCATCTGTTGATGGGCATTTTGGTTATTGTGAATAGCAATACACAATATTGTGAATAGCACTGCAGTAAACATAGGGGTAAATATATTTTTTCAAGTTAGTGTTTTGGATTTCTTTAGATAAGTACCCAGGAGTGGAATTGCTGCGTCATACGGTATTTCCATTTTTAATTTTTTTGAGGAACTCCATACTGTTTTCCATATTGGCTGCACCACTTTGCAATCCCACTAACAGTGCCCGAGAGTTCCCTTTTCTCTACATCCTTGCCTTGTTGTTTGTTGACTTGTTGATGTTGGTCATTCTGACAGGTGTGAGGTGATATCTCATTGTGGTTTTTAGTTGCATTTGTCTAATGATTAGTGACGTTGAGCATCTTTTCATGTCTATTGCAATCTGTATGTCCTCTTTGGGGAAATATCTATTCAGGTCCTTTGCCCATTTTTTAATTGAATTGTAACATTAAAATATTTTAAAAGTTTATTTACTGACCTGAACTCACAAACTTAGAATAAGTACTTTACATTAATAGCTACTTTTCAAAATAATATGAAACTTATTAAGGGAGATAAAATTGGTAAATTATATAAATATATCATTTGCCAATCTAAAATCCGTTCCCCCAATTTAATTTGGTTATATACATTAATGTATTTGCATTGTACAATATCTAAAATTACACACACTCCAAAGTTATCCAAACATTTGTCCCATTTTATAAACACCTTTTAAACCATTAACTGATTGAATCGTACTCTTTGTTCAAATCCTTTTACGTTTTCAATTACTACAATGAATTAGGTGACTTTCCTGCATTTACTTTTATTTTTTTTTCAGTTTCTTTTAGTTTATTCTGCCTTTTATTCTATATTAAAAATTCAAATATGTATATTTTGCAAAAACAGAGTCCCCCTGTATTTTGTATTTTGCTGTATTTCAGCAATTATTATGATAGTTTTCTTGGCGTCATTTTAAATAGCTGCATAATCTTCTATTATATGGATTAAAATTAATTTAAATCATTATATATTTTTGATATTTAGGTCATTTCCAATTTTATGTTATTATAAATGGCATTTCAGTGACCATCCTGAAACCTAATTTTTTGTATATATCTATTACTTCTTTATTTGTAGGATAAATTCCTAAAACTAGAATTTCTTAATTAAATAGTATGCACATTTGAGTGCTTTAGGTATAATGTTGTCAAATTGCCCTCCGGAAAGTATGTTCTAGTTTATACTTCCACAGCTTCCTAAATGCCAGTCATTATCATTAAAATATATTTGTTAATTTTATAGGGAAAAACCAGTAACTTATTGTTTGAAATTTTAACTGATTAGAGATTCCATGTTTATCTCATATGAAATATGTATTTTTAAGGGTAATTTCTTTTTTAAAAAAATATTTTTTTCAGTTATAGTTGACATTCAATATTATTTTTTATTAGTGTAAGGTATACAGCATAGTAGTGAGGTATTTATATAATTTATGCAGTGATCCCTCCCATTAGTCTAGTACCCCCCTACACTCTACATAGTTGTTGCAGCATTACTGAATATGTTCTCTATGCTGTACTTTACTTTTAAATGCCACCTACAAAACATGAAAGATACATCTAAAATTAATGGAGTCAAAACAACAAAACAGATATTTGAAAAGCAGAATGGTGTTAGTTAAGTAAATGGCCTCGTCCTGCATGACTACAGCTGAGAACTGTCCATTAACAGTAATTTATCTACATTGTGATAATTTATCCACATCAAGTGCATTGTGTTCCAAACTTTAAAATTACTAAGTCATGATCAAGGATAAGAAAGGCTTATTCTAACTGTATGAAGGCATTTAAAGCCTGCCATTTACTAATCTTTAACTTCAGGAGAATATACTAAATCTTTATTGTGTTATGAATCTTAGAAATACAAACAAAAAACAATGGATTGTAACACTAGAACCATTCTACATATTACAGAATGGCTGCCATATAAAACCAGTTAAATTCAGTCTCTAGTCCTACTAGTTTCTACAGTAGAGTAACTGTGAAGATACTAGGTATTCTAAATAGTAGATTCCAAATATATTGACTACTTTGCTTCCTCTGTAATATAGTGACCTTAGCTACTTTATTTTCAAGCGGACCTGATTGTCCGACCTACAAATAGTGGCTGATAGACATGCTCACAGTGGAAATTCTGCAAGGACTTCATCATAACATAAACAATACTGTGTTCTGTTGACCTGGGGGGCAGTTCACCTCTAATTCTATCTGCGAACACCTTCTGAGCAAGCACTGTTTCATATTCTTTCCTGTAGCCTTCCTAAAACCTAACTTAATAAGACCCGGAATGCAGCATGCGTTCAAGTATTAGCTAAAGGGACAAACGGCCAGTACAGAAATATTATATTATACAGACCATTTGAATTAGCTATGTGGGTTACTCAGGATGCCAAAGAAATAAACGTGCATCATATATACCACAGACATCCTCAAGACATAAACATTGTCATTTATCAGCTCTCAAACTTATTTCACGGCTCTCAGAACTCATGTCATTCATGAGCTCAATTACCTGCATGGTTGTGGCTAAGTCTTCCCTTGCCCTACTCAGAAAAGCAGAATGCAAACGAGAAGTAATTATATAAGATGTGTTACACATACATATTAATACATATATGTACATATAGTACAGACACAGTATATGTATTTTGTAGAGAACATAGTATTGCTACATATACATCATGCATACAGCAATGCCCGCCTAACTACAGGGACATGTTCTAACAAATGAATTGTTAGGTGATGTCGTCATTGTATGAGCATCATAGAGTCACGTACACACACCTAGATGGCCCAGCCCGCTGCACAGTGGGCCGAATAGTACAGCCGTGCTCCTGGGCTATGAGCCTGGACAGCACGGTACGACACAAAACACAAGACTCAATCAAGCACAAGAGCAAATGATACAATCAAGTGCGGCATAAATACAAGATGCATGAGGCTGCTGCCCAATGTAACACGGCATACCATTCCATAGCAAACTTTCCTTTTATAAGTATACTCTAAAATAATGATAAAAAGTACAGTTTAGGAAATACATACAGCAGTAACATATTTGAGTTTTATGGTACCGAGTCTTACGGATGGTACCTAATTGTGTGTGCTGTACTTTTGTACAACTGGCAGTACAGTAGGTGTATTTACACCTACTGGTACCTAATTGTGTGTGCTGTACTTTTGTACAACTGGCAGTACAGTAGGTGTGTTTACACTAGCAGCACCGCACACATGACAGCTACGACATTCCGACAGCTACGTCACTAGGCGACAGGAATTTTTCAGCTCCATTATCTTCCTGTAGTATATGCGGTCCATGGGTGACGCATTATTTGTCACATGACGATACACATATAAATTACATGGACATTACGTGTGTCTGTTTCCCTACCAAAAGGTGGTACCATGTAAATTTAAGTGAACTTTCCAACATTAGTTCACAGACAACTATGGTGTGTTGTATAGGCCCACCAATGTTCCCTCTTTAACAACACCCTTCACGCATCGATCAGACTCCTCACTCATTTCCACGTGCCAGTCGACCATGCCCTGATTTTAAAATTCTTTAAATGAAGAGTGAGGTGGAAGGTGTCAACTTTCCCATCATATAATCCCCTTGTCATTTCTATGACTCTAGACCAAGAAGATACCCACCTTGGTTCCAATTTCCCCCAAAAGGAGACTTTGAGAAAGATTGCAGTGTAAGTGGTTTATTTGGGAAATGATCCAGAAAATACCAGTAGGGGAAATTGTGGGAAGACAATAAAACCGGCAGTATCAAGCCACTACCACTGTGGGTAACTGGAGTTCAGTCCTATTGGACTTCAGAATTACCCGGATCAAGGAGTCAGAAAGCTAAGGTCCTAATCTAACAAATCCTGGCTTAGTGGTACTTCTGGCTCATTCGCCAAGCAGGCCTGTGTGCTGTTGAGGCCAGAAGATCAAAATAGAACCAGAAACCCAAAAGACGCGGGCAGAGGATGTTCACAGAAAGTAGCCTGAAGAATGTGGGCAGAGCCCCAAATATATCTGTTGGCGGACAGTGTCTATGTATTGCTCTAGGAAAGAGAGCTTCCTCCTTAACTCTACAGGAACTGAGGCCACGGAGATAAGAAGCAGAATAAGATGGCTCCTCAGACTTCACCGCAGAGGAATTGGTGACCATATCAACAACCAAAGAGATGGCTCTACTTACTGCATATGAATTCAGGATGCTAAAGGAAAATAAAAAAGAATTGCGACTGCAAATTACAAGTGAAGACGGCAACTAACATTTAATGAGCACCTAAACTGTGCTCAATGCTGTAAAATTAGTCTCATACATTCAAATTAATTAAGTGGAAAGGATAAGGAGCTTCTTGACGAATTTGAGCCACAAAGAACTGAACCCAAGTGTCATCTTTACATTTATGAAATATATTAGAAAGAGAAGTATTAAATTTCCCAGAAACTTAGTTTCCTTGTCCTTAAAATAATTACCTATTCTTCAGAGAGTATCTGAAGATGGACTGCGATAACATATAGCAGAGTTTCAAATATGCATATGTGTGTGTATATACACACATGCATACACATAACATTTGCATAGTAAATAGAGTACTAGCCACTACTTAGTGCCAATAACTTGGTCTTGTCCCTTATGGAACTAAGATTACTGAATCTCATAATGGTGGAAATGACTTGCCCAAGGCCACTCAACTCGTGAAGGAATAAGCAGAGGATTGAAGCCTGGGTCCGTATTAATCAAAGGGTCTTGTCTTCAAAGATGGACAGGAGATGGAACCAAAACTAATTATTAAGTTTCCATGCAGCCACAAAATGAGTCAAAACTTGAAGACTAGATGAACAGCTTTTTGCATGTTTCATACTTTATTTTAATAGTAAACGTGGCCTAATTTTTAAGTTAAAGTTGGGCTAGCATAAACTTTTATTGTCATAGATATTGTAAATAAATGTACAAAACTTTGGTTTAAATATAGCAGTGATTCATTTAGGTGACATTCAGCCAACGTAAATTCTTAATTACTGACATATATCTGCAACATCCTTCAAAAAATGGGAGCAACCACATGCACAAGTTAATATCTTGGGTCTGATATTAAAAAACAAGGCTACCCCCACAAAGTTCAAAATTTGTCTCCCATGTATTCAGCCCATCTCACACTTTCTGCACAGAATAGAGAATTTCTATGTCATGATCCTAAAGCTCTGAAGTTGAAAATATAGATTCAATCACTATTGACAGTTTATCTCAATGTCAACGAGTGTTGCAAATTTGTTTAAATATTCTTTTCTTTATCTTCAGTCAGCTAGAACACCTTACTTTCCAAGCATACTGGTAAATTGGCATTTGCTCTTTTAATTTTTAATCAATACGTATGTTTTTGCCTGAGAAGAAGAGATTGGGTTGAAACATGATCCTCTACAAAACATCCTTACCCCTTTAAATTACTGATCTGAGACCAAAGAAAAAGTCGATCACTCATGCGCACGGTAAAATTCCATGTGTGTAGGAATAGAAGTTTGTATTGGGTGCTGAGATGATGAGAAAAGAAGGAAGGGATTTCCCAGTGGTGAATGGAGAGGTTCTGAAATCAGACCAATAATGGATCTTTTATGTAATTATATTAGAACAGCAATAGCAAAGTGAACTTTAAGGAAACATTTCAATTGAGTTGAAAGCCTAGTTAGCATATTTAAAGAAAAAAAAAACAAGGAAATGTGGCACGCAATACGTGAAATGACTATTCCAGAAAATACCAAATGTGCTTTTTAAATAATGAGAGAGAGAGATCGGGAGGAATTTCAGAAGTTTAGGTAAAGCAGTGATACTACAGGAAATCCACAAGAGCAATGTTTTGCCAATAATAAATATTCTAGGTTTGAAACTTAGTTTTAATTTTGTAACATGCATACTATTTGGGTTAAAAATACATTAGTTATGAAAAGTTGGGATTGTGCCATACATATGTCGTTATTAATAATAGTTACCTGTTCAAAGTGAAAATTGTCAATGGCAAATGTTGTCATTTTCATTGACTACCTGTTACATATTTAAACCAAATGTCTACCTGCAACTCCAAATGTTTAAAGAGCATGAAATGCCCAGGGACAGGTGGACACCTGATCAGGGAACACTGGCAAGGAGTAAGTCTCTGGGTGCAGGAGATTTTAAGTTTCTAATGTGCTTTTTCCGACAACTTGAATACATTTTCGAATTTGATTACCAACCTAAGGGGGGAAACTGGCCCCGATATAGCGTGCTTTTTGGATGTACTGTACCTCTAATACCAGCCTTATACACACCCTAGGGAAGCACTGAAAGACAAAAGAATAAGCACTAGATACACGCAATAAATCCAAGGCAGGGATGAGAAAGTGAAAAGCAAAGGGTTCCTTGCCTGCAGCAATGGCTCTGGAGTCAAAATGGAGAGACATATCAGAGTCCCTGTACTCCCTCCCCCAGCCTCGGGCTCCCTTTTCCTCCTCTCCCTCCTCTCCCCCTCTGAGCTCCCCACCTGGGTCTCTTTCTCAGCCTATTCGGAGAACAGCGCCGCATCACACCACTCACCTGTCGTCGTTCTGCCATCCTTGGTCCCCTAGAAGCAAATCCCGAAACCTGTACCTGGGAGGCAGAGGGGGCACTTCGCTCTCCAAATCAACCATCCTTCCTCAAAGAGTGGGAAACACGAAACAAATGGAGGAGAGGGGGCAGGCAGAAAGAAAATATTGCGGAGCTGAGGGAGAGGATGGATCACATGCAGTGGCCGGGAGAGGGACAGCAGAAGGGGGAGGGGGTCTGCTTCGAGCCGGAAGCCGAGGCTGCAAGGGGGCTGGCTCCTCTCTCCTGAGGGTGTGATGGGGATGATGCAAACCAGCCCAGGAGCAAAAGTCTGGCTCCGACAGGAATCTACGCTGCCAAGGAACCGCCCCCAGGCTCAGCACCGCCTCTGGTCCCCAGGACTCGGGGGAGACGGGAATGCAAAAGTTACTTCTCCGGGAAAAAACCGCGCGGTGCCTGGAAAGAGGGGACTGTGTGGGAGTGTGCGCGGCCTAATGCTGGGGCGCTCCACGAAAAGGTAGCAGGTCCCTCGGGCAGGCGGACACCGGCCCCGCCAGGGAGGCACGGGGGGCCGGGGGCCTGGGTCCCCACCACGCCACCCGGGCTGTCCCTGCGCGCCCCCTCCGAGCTGCGCTGGAGGCCCAGCCAATGAGACGCCCCCTCATTTGCATAACATGGTGTCGCCGAGGAGGTGCCTTGGGGACGACCAGTGGGGGATTCCTGAGCTGCAGACCCTTGGCTGGGCTGCAAAGGCATGTGGGGGTCACAGGATGCTGGGCGCGTGCAAGGTCCTCCGATCCCCTGGGCTTTGCGCGCCTGCAGCTGGGTAGGCGGGCTGAAACATGCACGTTCCTGCAGAGGGAATCCCCGCTCCAGCCCCAGGAAAGTCCCTTGTATTGTTTTCTTACAGTCTGCAAGAAAGGAAGTGTTTCCCTGGTCCTGGAAAGGAAGGAAGGGCCTCTGTAGGCAGCTGAGTGGCTGGGAAAGCACCCCGAAGTGCGTGGCAGGGCTGTCCACCGGTCCCTTACTGTTGGGGTGACTCAGCGCTATGGGCTTGCAGGTGGCAACCTTCCGATGCCCCCATTCCTAGTCCACAGGGTCAGAGGAGGACGTGAACCCCAGCTCCCCCAGCTGCTGTTCCGTGCCAGCTGCTGCTTACATGCACCTTGCTTACATGGCACAAGCCTAGTGCCATCTGCACCTCCCACCAAGAACTGCCTCCATCAGGGTAGACACAGACACTGAGTACATCCCACCTGAGACACCCACCCGAGGGTGCACAGAAACCTTTATCATTGCGCAGGCCCATAGGAATCTCCAAAGGAGCAGGCTTATCAACGAGACACACTGTGAAACACAGTCATCAAACAACAGGGGAAGAGGTGTGGAAGTACCTGAGATACACTTATTCGCGGAGGGGTAGAGAAAGATACTGATTGAACGTGAACTAAGGCTACTCAACTCGTGTGCACCCTACTTGAGGGAAAGGCAGAAAGCAGAGAAGCAAACAGAGAGAATCGCGTGAGCAGAAGCAAAGTGATGTTTGGTCCGGAGACACTGAGGAGTTTGACATGATTACTTCTTAGTGAGGTCATACGGTGGAAGGTTTATACAGAAAGTTGGCACTGCAAGGAGAAAATAGCAAGGAGGTAATATCAGATAAGACAGAATAAGCATCACAGTGGAAAGAGAGCAGTCAGACCCCATGTCTCTATCTTCAGAATTCTACCCTCTCTTCCTGACTTACCTCAGATGTGTAACACGTCCTCTGCTAGATGTCCTTGTTTTTCCAGCTACTCATGATGCCTTCTTCCTTTGAACACTTCATACCTCTTGAGAGTATTTTGCTTGTAGTGTTTATTGTTCTGGCCTGCTGTATAATTAAATGCAGTTTTCTGACATCTTACCCTCCACCCTCCCTGTGACTTATCTTCCTAGCACAGCTATCTTCAAAATAGCACAATCTCCACAAATGTGCACTGAACTGCATTAAAAGCTTTTAAACTAGGAAATTAATATTTTTTTCACACTTGCTCTAGCTCCAGACTTATGTACTTGTTTGTTTCTTTGGCGTGAACTTCTGGAACCAGTTTGCCAAATGAGAAAGTTACTACACTGCATTGTTAGTTTGGGAGCCAGGGAAGAGAGAATATTTGGATTATGTTTTAGACCTTATCATCTGCTGTTAAGGTAGCTTTTATGAAGTCTACCTTTTTAATGTTGCAGGTTAATATTCATATTTTTATCTATATTATTATAGTCTGCCTTATTTATATCATTTATATTTTTATAGTCTGCATGTATATTATTATAGTCTGCCTCTACATAGTTGGCAGAAATCTGAAGTATTTGCGTATCAGTAACAGACTCAGAAGCAAGGCACTTCCAAAAAAATAGCTGTTGCGAGTTAGACTCCCGGGTACTGGAGATGAGAGAGGAAAGCTGCATTTTAATTAGAAGAAAGCAGTGTACCCTTATTTTATACTTTTGTGGCAATCCTAATTATTTGGCCTCCATGTACCCTGATAACAATTTTGGAGGAAGTATGCTAAAAAGAAAACAAATAATAAACAAATAAGTGAAAACCTGCTCAGCTAATAGTGTCACAGCACAGCTGTTAATGACACAAATGGGACAAAGTACCTGAGCATGAGCAGCCAAGGCAGTTGGACTCGACTGCATCAGCGACACACTGATGTATGTATGCCTTACAAGTTTTGTCAAAGTGGAAACTTACCTTCCAAATTTAAGAAAATTGAAAGAACGATGCAATATATGTAAGGAATGCTATCCTGCCATGCTTACAATATACCGATATTTAGGCAATGGAACTGAAATTTTATAATTGGAATTTCCTTTTTTCACCTTTATGTGTTCTCTAGGCAGGCTTTTTATTTTCTGTCATTCATTTTGGCTTTCCATCCTCCCACCTGTCTTTCTACACTACATTTTTAGTCTTTTTTTTTTTCATGTCGTGTCATGCCATTTCCTGCTGTTAAAATACATTTTCCTCTTTCGCTCTTTTTATCTTGGTTTCCTTTTTTTTTCACTGGGCTCTTTTAATCTCCTGTTTCATACACTCTTTTTCTCTGTGTGTGTGAAAGCTTTCATGCTACTATAGCATGAGATTCAATTTTTAGAAACTGTATTAAACTTGGTTCTGTACATGACAGTTTCACACCTTTCTCCCTGCTGTTCTTCAGTCCCTTTATTAACAGCTAGTGAGGATCAAAGCAGTAGACTAGTTTGCTCCCATTCTACCCAAAGAAAGTCACCCCAAATTTTCTGAATTATTATGCTGTTGGAGTAGAAAGTGTCACGAGTGAGGATTAGGGAGAAGACTGCTGTCCTAATTTAAGAAATAGGAAAAAATTAACTTAATAAAAATAGCTGTCTGTGTCAGGCTGCACACTTCATAGACCCTTCATCTATATAGTCAGACAAACCCAGGACAATCCACTTTCATTCAGAAAACATCAGTACGCTACATAACAACGTTGCAGTGTGTTGAGAGGCACGCATTCAATTATATTTTAACAGAGCTTCATTAAGCAGTGACAATGAGTTGAACATCGCATCATCTAATGGGAGAGAGGGAGTACATGTGGGAGACAGATCCTGCAGTATTCACACTAGGATGTGATAAATCACAACAGCCATTAGCACTCTCTGCTGTGGTGCTGAGGAACACATACAAGCATCTAATTCTGGTTTTGAGAAATCAGGGAAGGCTTCCTGGAGGAGCTGGAATCTACCTTGAAAAATGAAAAAAGCGAGTAAGTAAGGTGGAGTCAGAAGCAGCAGCAAGTATCCACGTACAAATAATAGATATAAGAAAGCAATCGCAGATCCCAGCAAATTCAAAAGGATCATGTCGTTTGAGCTCAGGCTGTGTATTTCAGTGAGGGAGGACAGAAAGGGAGGGATAAAAATCAGCAGGAACATTGGTAGCCAGGAGCTGCCTTCATTTATTAAGGACCACATCTGGAGAGGTCCATGCCAACAAGTTTTGAGTTTTAACTTGAAGACAACCAAGAACTCTTTTGAGGATTGAGCCCAGTTACTCTTTGGAAATATCACCACGGTAGCAGTGTAGATGATTGATTGGTGGGGAGGGCAAGAATGGAAGAAGGGAGACCACTTATGAGCTACACAGTATCGCCGGTGAGACGTGCCGTTTGTCTGAAATGAGGCAGGGGACGCAGTGCAGATGGAAAGTAAAGGACAAATCTATGGGAACTTAAGAAGACAGTGTTGACCAGACTTAGTAACAGAGAGTGTGAAAGTTAACGGAGCGTGAAGAAGCGATGGCCCTTTCTAGGCTTCTGCATGGGTACGTCGGTGAAGAATGTTACTGTTGGGTGAGATGGGAATACAGACATAGGTTTAAGTGAGAAAATGATTTCACTTTGAGCCACCTGCAGAAGTTCAAATCGAGAAGTCCAGAGGTTTGAATCTATGCGTTGGAATGTCAGGAGCAAATTCTTGTCCAGAGATATAAAATTGGGAAGCATCGATGTAGAAATGGCTGTTGAAACTGAGGAAGGATCAGTGACCCTGGCTCTCAGTGTCCCTGCGAGACGAGGAGGCAGAGAGCAAACCATACAGGAGCCGGGGAGAAGGGATGTATTAGAAGTTGGGGGCAAAGCCTGAAGGGAACCTGACCTTCTCCTGCCAGAGTAAAGACAGCTGTTCTTCTCTTCTTGACTAGTTTTCTCCGTGACCTTTGATTCAAGTCGAAATGGATTCTATCTACAGGAAGAAAGCTGTAACAAAATCTGCCCTATATCCTAAGCATGTCCAGCTGCATGAGTAAAATCAGTCTTATTTCAGCACCACTGAAAAGAGGACACAGTAAAGAGAAAATGAAAAAGCAGAATATCTCATACGGTTCCCCAAATCCACCTGAAAGGCACAGGTAGATAGTCTAAGGGAGGAAGGCCATTTGGAGATGGATGAAGATATTCCAATGATTAGCATGATTTACTCAACAGGTCTAGTGTTTTTTTGCCATTCTGAAAATAAAACTGGTCTGAGGGATGAAATGCATATACAAACCTTACAATGGAAACCTGTCAGAGACAAGTAACATTTTTATCACATTAATAGTAACATCCTCTGTCTTCCTGTGGCTTCTTCCCTCTTCGCATAGCTCTCTCTAAATACACGTCTCGTTCAGCATCGTTCTTAATGATAACACATATCGCCATTTATCAGCTTCTAAACTCTCTTCATTTGAATTTTTGGAGGGAGAACACAGACTCTAAGGAAGAATTACTTAGTGTTAAGTGTGATTCAATCACTGAAGCATGTTCTCCTCCCGTAACCCAGGAACCACTGCTACGTCACTCTTCTACCTACAAAACTAAATATATATATATATATATAAAACATATATATTTTTGAGGGAAAATCTCCAGCAGTTTTGGAAAACTCCAGCTTTGTCTTGGATCTTCCAATTCTTAGGTTTCTTGTGTCCCAAGTCCTGCTCATTGGTGGCCTGGAGGAAGCTCCCTGTTCATGACCATCCCTCCACCTCGAGCCTTCTCAGCGCCAAACCTAACGAGTACCAGTGACAACTACCATCTGGCCCTTTTCACAGCGGCTGTCAGTTGGTGGATAATCAATAAACGTCTAGCAAGTGAGTGGGAAGGTGTGGGTGGATCAGGTCCTGTTTGTGAAGATGTTCAAGCATGAGAACACACAAATGATAAAAGAGGAATAGTGGCAGTGTAACTAGTATGTGCTGGATAGTACGTTAGGAGATTTACAATAATGTTGAATAATAACATTGTCAAAACTTAAAAGCTGAGACAACTCAGGCTCAAGTGACGCCCCGCAACTGCGAGGTGCTAAGCCGAGATTCGAAACCTTGATGTTCTGACTCCAAAGGGCAGGCTCTTCCCAAAATATCTGAGAAAGAAGGTTTCTGGTCAATAAGTGGTGGACAGATTTATGTTTACTGGAAATGTACATGGTAAAATGAAATTCTAAAATTGCCCTGTCGATATCCTAGCAATCCACTGAGCTCTGGCCTTGGTTACCTTCGTTCCCACCTGTGGGACTTCTCATCACTTGTTTCTTCCCCGGAAGTCTCCCTTCTGACCACAGCAACCTCATGACTTCATCAGAGAAGACTTTCCTAGTCACCCAACACAAAGACGCCACCTAGTCAGTCTGTCACATCAAACTGTCACAGCACCCATTTTAATTATCTTTTAAATACATTTATCACTATCTCTGTTTGTCATATTAACTTCTTCGCTTGTTTTTCTGCGCCACTCCCACTATGGTACCAACTTCCAATGATCAAGGGCTTTCTCAATCTTGTCAGTATGCAGAGCAATGTCTGGTGTAGACTGTGGACTCAAAAACAACATTTGCTGCATGATAGAAATGGAGAAAGGAAAGAGGGGGAAAGACAGGAAAAAAAGATTTGTTCAAATAATTCCCTAGATTTTTCAGCTGCAAGATGAGAAAATTGCACTGCACATAGAGACACTATTTTTCAATGTGTGTGTATGCATGATATGCATGTGATGCAAATTTAAATAGCATTTTGTCAGGGCCTTATGTGCAGGGGCACTCCATCGTCACACACAGGGTTTGATTTGAGAAATAGAGTAATGCTTGCAAATAGAAAAAAATGTATGGGGTATGGTTGTAGCACTTGAAATGGTTTTACTTGCATCGAACTATTGTCATTAATTTTTATTAATTCTTCTTTAGAAATTTAATTTACCAGGAAGAAAACTTTAGGTGATTTCAGTATTATTGCTATAATGTATTAGCAACTCATAATGTACTCTCACGATCTGCCCATTCCAGACTCATTCGTTTAAACTGTATAACAACTTGACAATATTTTATATTAATAGAATAGATACTCTTCTCAATTTGAAGATGATTAAACAGAGGCAACAGAAAGCTAAAATAAATTACTCAGTAGCCATTCCAGCAAGAAGGATATGAAAGTCCAATTTCCCTGATTATCATGCATCGTCCCCAGGCTACAAGCTAACAGCTTTCATTGCAAATAGCATGGTGGTATAAATGCAACCCATCACAACAAAATTAAGACATTAGAAAGATCTCACAGTTTTTTTTTATACATAATAGTGTTGGATACATTGCAGTCACTGGTGTGGATGAATACATAAGCTCTTTGACATTCATATATTATTTTTACCTATAAAGTTATGTTGTAAATATTAATTCTATTACCTTTCTATATCAAATTTGGATTTTAATTTCTTCTCTGATAGGTCTCCACTTCAAGGTATTAAATGGTAGCTCTGTGTCCATTCCCATCTTCATCTGTACACTTTGAGTGTACAGATTATTAAAAATTGGAGTGTTTACTGTACATTGTTTGACTGCCATCTGAAAAAACAAGAATGAAAGAGAAAAATACAAGTAAGGTACTAATACTCCTGATAAGATGTTGAGCTTTCATCCTTCGGGATTGAGAAAAGGGAGGAAGTTAGTGACACACCTAAAAGGAGCAACTTAGTGAAACATTCTGAAGTCAGTCTTCAGGAAAAGAACAAAATTATAGAAAATGTAATGTATCACTGAAGCAAGAGCTAGGTCATTGCAGACGTTGATATCTAAAGCTGCTATATCATTAGTGATTTCATCTTTTTTTGCTATTTAAAATTGGTCTCCTTTATTTGGCATGTACATCTGTGATTTGAAAGTAGTGAGTCAGCATCTATCTAATTTCAATGTAAATGTTACTTGTGGAGTACAGAAGTTGTATTCTATCTTTCAGACACACACACACACACACACACACACACACACACACACACACACACAGTCTTATTAAATCCTTTGCTGCTCTTCCATCATGTAGGCTCTAAATTCCATGAGCGGACATAGTTTGGCCTAAAATTCACCCTTATGTTTTGCCCCCCCAACACCGGGTTCCATCGCTCCCCAGCCAATTCGTCCTAGTACCTGAGAAGCAATTTCTTTGGTGACCAAGTATACAAATTTTGAATACGGACTGCTTGCATTTAAATCCTAACACTAACATTTGTTACCTGCTTGACCTTGGACCATTTGCTCACTGTGCTTGGGTTCCCCCATCTACAGAATGGAATAATTACGATACTTATTTTGTGATGATCGAATACAGTAATACAACTAAATATTTTAGAACAGTATTCGCCGCATAGTTTGCTATTGTTATGACATGTGTTTTTCAAAATGTAGGCACCCACATTTTTAGAAGTCTTTTTCTTAATATAAACATGTTTTTGCTCTTTAGCAACTAATGAATTTAATTATGCATTTCGAATTTCACACAACTGGTTGAACAGCTTTGATTACCTTTTAAGAGGTAAACTAAAGTATGCACCCTCAGAGTAATCGAGACAAACAAACGGACTAAAGTTAAAAAGAAAAAAAAAAATCTGGCTTCTTGGTGATTCTTCTGAACTCCCATGGAAAGAATAAAGATGGATAATCAGAAAAATATTTTAAATCTTCTCCAGCTAGAAGCCATCATGTAGACAGTTAAAATAAAAACACATATCTTGAATTATATTCACATGCAAAGCAGAACAAATGATGCGGCGTGTTGAATTCAGACCAAGATAAATGTGCATTACAGACCTAAATGAGAAATGCAATTCTTGCACTGGGTCCACGCAAACTCTGCCATTACAGAAAGTAAGGATATGGTGAAAAGCAATCTGGAAATGTCAGGGCCAAATCAATAATTAAGAAGAAAGTTCCCCACCTCCTGCTCAAATATCAATACAAAACCTATTGAAATATGGATTCGTATGCAGAAATATATGACATTGACATATATGAGGGCCATCATTTTTGACAAGGCATTCACCCAGATTTAGGACCCACAAGTAACTCTAAATTTGTCCTTTGCACTTCTGTTTCCTCTCTTTCTGCCTACAAGCCTACGAGCTCACTTGGATTTCAGGCCTGGAAAAATCACCGAGTTGAACAATGTGGTACAGAAAAGCTGAATGCCATTAGATGTTAATGACCTGACAGCTAAAAATGAGTTTTTCCACTAATTTCCAGAATCATTAATAGATTATGTTCCTAGGTGTTAACTACCAAATTCTCCTAAGGCCCTGGTTGCTCTATGATTTATCTGTTTTGCTCAGGCAACCCTTCACAAATAATTTATCCACAGTTTAATTACACTAGAACACGGGTCACATGGGACCAAGCTTGTAAATCCTTGTACAGATTTTGTTTTTGAATTTCCCACCAATTGTTCCTTCTTTCTCAGTTTTCTTTACTGTGAAATTTCTTGCTCCCTGATAAACCCAATCACAGATGACGGAGTCATTCCAAGTTCCTAGGTGGGGCCCCACGACTGAGGAAGCGCAAACTTGAAGCTAGGTCATCTGTGCAAGAGTCATGTGAGAGCTGAGGAGTCGGAAAGAATCAAATAGGAGAGAAAATACAGCTGCCCAGATCAGAACTCAATAGTAATAGAGGAATTCATGTTGGAGATACTGCAGAAGCTGAGTGGGACTCAAAAAGAAGAATCGAGTCAACAAATCCAGTCAGAAGTAAAATATGGATGCTCAGGGGGAAAAGTCTAGGTACTAGACATAGTTAGGTAGAGAAAAAGGAATGTAGGAAGAGGGACATCAAAGAACATGAAATTGAATGTGACATATTAGCAAACTGGTATTTCTCCGAAAAGGGGATTTGGGTGCTAGTAAAGGCGGAGGGTCAAAATGGCCTGGTGTTACCACTTAGAATGTTTTTGATTACTAGTAACAGAAGACCTGATCTATATGCCATAGATTGATTACAGAAATTGATTCTCTCACATATGCAAAAATGCAGAGGTAGAGCAGCTTGATGTGGTGATCTGATAATGCCACAAAGGACTTAGTTCCTCTGTGTTTGATTGTCCTGCCTTCTACATCCGTCCCTGTGATTTCCAGAGGGTAACAGAAACCCTGGGCAAGCTCACTCACTTCCAACAGAAACAAGAGAGCATCTCTGAACGTAAGATTCTCAGCAGAACTTGGAGCTACTAGAGTAAATATCCGGATCCTTTGGTTTTCCAACCTGCACCTAAAGAGTAAGGTCATTGAACTAGTCCAATCTTATGGGTTGTTCTTTCCTCCAGTGCTTTAGAAAACAAAACAGAAGAACCTTCAGATTCCCTGTGCGTACTTACCATAGAAATATAAAGCTTTTTCTGAGATCGTCTTGTCATTAGATATTGACATAGGCTGTCCAAGTTAATTATATTGGACGTGACTTTTGGTCAACCAACATCCTGTTCCTGTATATAAAAGTCATACTCCATTCATGTGATCCTGGTGTGACCTCACCGTCCAAGCTGGGTCAAACAGTATGGACAGTGGGAAAGATGAATCTTTCGTGTATGGATACTGGGACTGAGCAAGTCTGTTTCTGCTGGGGTTTCTAACTATGAGCTATGTGTGTCCTTGTGAATGACTTGGAAATGCCCAGCATTGTGCAGCGATACATGATGTTTCTTGATCTCCTGGAGCTGGCTTTAACTAAAGCAAGAACCCCTCCTAGAATACACTCATAGGGATCAATAGCTCTCTTTTTACTTAAGAGGGTTTGAGCTGAATTTCTATCACTTATACCTAAAAAAAAATCTCCCAATGATAAATATATTTATGTCACATACAGCAATTGCCTCAATACTGCTGTGAATAATCACCAGTCTTTTTTGGCCTAATACTAGTATCATTTCCTCATAAAAACTAAGTAGTATAACAATTTTACATTTTATTTCTCAGCGAATTCCACTGTTGTTTGGATGCCAATTTCCAAATCATTGCCATGGACTAAAATTCCATATTTGGGCCCCAAATTTTCAATTCCGCAGTAATTACACACCCATCACAAAGCACCAGACCACCTGATCCCACAGAAAATGTAAAATTTTACAATTACCACAGGCTTTAAAAGACACGCACTTTGAAAATATTTTTACTGACCAAGTTTTACCCAATTTCAGTGAATTAAGCATTCTTCTGTAAATGTATCTGTTTTCCTCTGTAATGCCAACTGAAACAAGCACCAAATATAAAAAGTAGAGACTGTTATAGTTTCAACGGGACTAGGAGATAGTCACGATCCAAATCACAAACTCCAAAAAGAAATTTTTAAAAAATTATTGGGGCCAAAATGGCAGAAGGTGACGAGAGCAAGTGCAAAGTCCTAGAGCTTCTTTAAATAGTGCAGAGATCCTTCACAGTATATCGTATGAATGGGATGCAGGTATTTTAAAGCAAGACAGCTGGGTGAGGGAAGGATGAATAAGCTACAAAGACACATCCTCTTTCCAGAAAGCAGACAAGAAGGGAGTGCATACACCAGAACCATCTCGGTGACAACCAATCAAAGCTGGATGAACATAAATTAATCACTGCTAAATACGCATATGTCGTAGACAGCTGGAGCATAGGGTTGTACTGTGAAAAGTCTGAAGACTTTGTGTTCACCAGACATGCAATGTATGAGAATAGACCTCATGTTTAAAAATCCAAAGGATTTTTGAATTCCAAAAATGGATCAAGAATTCTACAAAGAGAGTGTTGTATTTCTAAAGCCGGGGTAGGTTGGGTTTACAGTAATTCCTCATATGAGTTATAAATAATCATGTGTCGATATTAAATGTTGAATAAAAAATAGAAGAACGGAAAAGCTTATACATCTTCATATATGGGTTTGAAAAAAGGCTGTTGAATAGTATCAAATTGTTACATAGGTTACCTCAAACTACATACAGTGCATAATCATTACAAACGCACACAAAATTACTAAAATGAAAACACAATTGCACAACACTACGAAGGACGTGGAGAACTAGAGCTCTCACTGACAGGATGGGGATGGCATAACTACTTCAGATAACTCCTCGGCAGAATCTACTAAATTTGAACACACGCATACTTTACAATCCAACAATTCCATTATTGATGTGTACTTTAAAAATGTGTATTCATGTGCACCAAAAGACATGTGACATGTATAAAAATCCCCATAGCAACACTGTTTGTAATGGCCAAAAAAATCACCCCAATGTCCATTAGCAGTTAAATGGATAAATCAATTGTGGTTTCGTCACCTGGTAAAATAGGATGCAGCAATGAGAAAAACCAAGTACACCCACCCACAGCGATCAGTGAATCTCCCAGATATAAAGCTGAGTGAGAGAAGACATAAAATAGTAGAGAGCATATGATGCCATGTGTATAGTGTCCAAAAACATTCTGGTTTTTGAAATCAGGATCGTGATGAGGGACTTCTGATATTCTGGTAATTTTCTGTTTCATGATCTCGGTCCTGGTTTCACGGGTCCTATGAAGTTATGATTCATTCGGACTTGTTTGTAACACTTCAATGAAATGCTTTTTCCAAAAGACCTTGCTAAACAGACTAGTAAGGCCTTGCCTAAGGTAAAGGAAAAAGTGTATTATTAAACATATGGCAGTGAATCGAGATTCAAACATCCTTTCCACAAGTCCAGTCATTGATACCTACAGATATGGAAATTTAGTCTGCTTTCTAATTTAATTTAAATATGATTATTGAAAATACACATTCCTCCTTTCACTTGAAATTATGCTATCTGTAAACAAATGCTTTTAGTAACAAAAAAAAATAAGCTTCATATTACTTCTCCTTTTTCTTTGTGTCTATGAGAAACTTTATTTACCAAAGAACTTGTTTGTTCCCTCTGTTTTAAGAAATAGGCAAAACTGAGTTGTTAGAAGTCAGGATAATGGTTATTCCTTGGGGAAGGAATGACTGAAATGAAGCCTGAGGGACTTCTGGATGCTGGAATGGTACTGTGTTTGCTACTTATGCTGGTGTATTCACATTTATAAAATTAACTCTCTTTAGATACATGATTTGTACATTTTTTGTATCTATGTTATAATTTGATAAATGTTTATATTTTTAAAAATAATAGAAAAACAAGCTCAGGGAGATGAGATTAGTGGAGAACATAAAAGCTATTGACATTTTCTATATCCCTGTGCTCTATGACTTACTTAAGTAGACTCTCTTATTTTGTGAATTAAACAGGTAAATTAAATGAGATTTAAATTTGTTTAAAAAAATTTAAAAGCATCCTGTGGTATCCTGGGGGGGGGGGGAATCACGCAAAAGAGAAAACTGGATAACATTAGACTATTGCACATTATCATATGTAAAAAATGAGTGAAATAATATTTATGAAATCCTCATGAAAAAGAAGCATGACTCAAGACTTTATATTCAGTTAACTTGCCATTTTAGTATAAAAGAAATAAATTCATGAATATGCAATAAATCAAGGAATAGAATCCAAGAGCCTGTCTTAAAATTTTGATTATGAAATGCAAGGGGGGAAAAAAGGATGAATCCAAATTAAGAGCTCAGTAACAAAGGCGCCACCGTTGGAAAGCCCTGGTGATGAAATATAATAATAAAGCCACTTAGGTATAAAACTAAAACTTGAAGAAAATGGAAAAATTCGTTATAAAATGGAATGTAAATGTTAGAACCATTGAATAAAGGTTGCACCGAACAAAATTAGGAAATAATGAAAGGAGGATTCTGGAGGCACCCAGTAGGACCATCTTCACAGATTTTATATTAAGCACATGCATGGAACCTGCATTGGACAATGAAAAGAGAGTTGAAGTGATTCGTGTGATCTCGAGGTAGAAACTGTAAGAAATTGGATACGATTTTTCCGATTTCTTTCCATGGGTCTGCTTGGCGCTGTTGCTCTCTGGGGGTATATCAGGTTTCCTCCCCCTTCTGGAATCCTAGGGGTAGTTTCTCGGACCAAAATCCTAGGGCCACTCTCCTTCTGTTGTCTCTGCCACTGTGCCCAACTCATAGCTTCCAGAGTCACAGACACGTCTGACTCACGCGGTGGCCCTGCCTGGGAGAGGTCCGTGCTGTAATCTGCTTCACCAGCATCTCACCTTCTCAAAGGCGTGGGCTCCCCAGTCCCACACATGCCCTCTCTACCAGGTGATATAAGGGATGGACGCATTGTGCCAGGTGAGGAATCAAAGTCCTCCAAACTTCCAACCCCTGCAGAGGCTCTCACCTCCTTTATATTCTTGACGGTCAGACAGGCTTAAGTCTTATCAAACACAGCTTCTGGAACGAGTGTCTTACCCCAGCAAACGACTCCTAAAACCTCACTTCAGAGCCTGGGTTTGAATTTTCTGCGGGATCACCTCCCATCTTCTCCCTCACGGATGTGCCCGCAAAGCCTGCAGGGACCTATGGCAGAGGCAGGTGGTCACATGTCAACACTGTGTCACAATGTCATCGGCCCATTTTACTGACGTGGGGAAGGAAAACAAGGCCAGGTCTCAGGCGACCATCTGGTGACATATGTGGGCTGTGCAGGCAGCCTTGGGGAAGCACCCAAAACGCCCTTTATTGTCCCTCCCACGTGAAGGCAAATTGATCTTAGTTATCAGAAACCTGTACTATTCAGTCTTTTCCATGAATTTCCTTGAAGATGAAGTACTTTCGCAGGAAGAATTACATTAATAACATACTACTGTATAAAATAATCTCAAGAAAGTTTAAATTCAATTCCTCTTTGACAACACTTCCCATGTAATTTAACATATCAAATAAGCCTAATTTGTTTAATAAGAAGACAGAATTCATCTTTTGAGATGTTTCAAGGACCCTCTGAAAAATCCTAAAAGTTAGTTCAAGGCTGACAAGACTTCATTTAGAATTTGATTTTGGAGATGTTTGTAAAAAATATCAAAACGTATAAAACACTTGATTAAATAAGACCAAAGGTCGCTGTGAAGCAATACTTCGTTATTTATTTAACCAAAGTGACAATTAAAGAAAGCAAAGGCAAATACGGGGAGTTATATAGTTGTGAAAACAAAACAAAACAAAACAAAACAAAACAAAACAAAACAAAAGAGCTCTCTTAATGGAGAAGAATCCATTTTCTTAAACGATCAAAGACCTGATAAAGGCCTCATGAAGCACAGGAAATTATTCCGATAAAACACAGAATCTTTGTTTTCTAGGCAGATTACGTAAAAGGTAAAGATAAACCTTTCATAATCTTATCAAGAACAGACCAACAGTCCAAGAAAACTCCATCCTTTTAGCCGAGGAAAGAAAATTCAGTCTCAGTTTTACAAAAGTACATTAATGATATTAAGGCTAATTTTTTTCTCTAACACAATTAGATAGAACATTTATTTTTACCAAGTAATTTTGACAATACCCTTCGGAGACAGAAAAAACATCACATATACAGGATGATATCCACAGATATATGTAGACAGACAGACAGACAGACACAACAGAGACCCCACAGCTTTCATTCCTAAACTTTAGCCATAAATCCAGGACCCACTCACACGGCCAGAGCTTTTTACCAATGTTTGTGGATAAGACTTGCAAGATTTGTATTTGCCTTTGACGAATAATCTTATGTAGGCTGTGGACCGGATTTGGGGCAGGGAGCTTCTTAGCCGTCTGTATTTTGAAAAGCCTCTTTCTCCCCACTCCTTTTTTTTTTCTTCAGTCTCTGTGGGCAAATCTCTCCTGCGGTGTTTACATTTCAAAGAGATGATAAGATTTACAACTTCAAGGGACAGAGAAAAGATGAAAGTTTTCCCCTAGGAGTTTTAGGGTATATTTCTCTATTATCAGTAGTCTAGGGTGATTGCTATTTGTTTTCCTTGTATTAGGGCTGGGACTGCAATGCCCTCCCTTTGCTCTTCTCACTTTCCCAAGGATTCTTAGTGTCCTAATCAGGCTTTGTCACAAGAGTTCAGACTCTAATCCTGGGCGGCTTGTGCCCCTTCAGCTTTGAAAACTGTCATGTGACAGTCTTCCACTTAATTTGTCATCCTGCTTTCCCACCTTGTCTGCCAGCCAGAAGCCAGCAGAGTCATGGACAAATGTTTGTCCTTCTCTAACCTCAGCTCATCTTCCAACTCTCTAATTGAGCTTCAGCCTCTAGTTGGGTGTCAGTGGCCAGCCAAACTGCCCGCGGTAGAGGCTAGCACTGCAGCAGCCATTCATTTATCTTCTTGGCTGCAGAGCATGATACAATTCCTCAAACAAGCACACTCGAGCATCTGGCACCTGGGGAGCATTCTGTACTCATGTGGTGGTCTAACAGCGTCTAACATACGGACCACCCCTCCCCACACAGAGGTCAGTGGCCACCTCAGAATTTCCCCTGTGGACGCCTCTTTCCCATAACCCATTTCTTCTGTCTCCTGTCTGGTTTGCCAGTTGTTGGTTTGCAAATGGGCCCCTGTACACAGAGGGCAGGTAGAGACAGAAGAAAGAGGCAGACAGCTCCAGATTGGCAGGTGGCAGTTCTAATAGGCAAGGGAACTTACTTACAAAGATGGTTTTGGCAAGTGTTGGAGAGGCTGTGGAGAAAAAGGAACTCTCATACACTGTTGGTGGGAATGCAGACTGGTGCAGCCGCTATGGAAGGCAGTGTGGAGGTTCCTCAAGAAATTACGAATAGAATTACCATATGACCCAGCAATCGCTCTCCTGGGTATCTACCCCAAATATATAAAAGCATTTCTCTATAGAGACACGTGTACGCCAATGTTCATTGCAGCTTTGTTTACGGTGGCCAAGACATGGAAACAACCAAAATGTCCTTCGATAGATGAATGGATAAAGAAGTTGTGGTATATATACACAATGGAATACTATTCGGCGTTAAGGAAAGATGATATAGGAGCATTTGTGACAACATGGATGGATCTTGAGAGTATAATGCTAAGCGAAATAAGTCAGACAGAAAAAGCAGAGAACCCTGTGATTTCACTGATATGTGGTATATAAACCAAAAAGAACAAGACAAACAAATGAGAAACAAAAACTCATAGACACAGACAATAATTTAGTGGTTACCAGAGGGTAAGGGGGTGGGGGGTGGGTGATGAGGGTAAAGGGGATCAAATACATGGTGATGGAAGGAGAACTGACTCTGGGTGGTGAACACACACCCAGTGGGATTTATAGACGATGTAATACAGAATTGTACACCTGAAATCTATGTAAATTTACTAACAATTGTCACCCCAATAAATTTAATTAAAAAAAAAAAAGATGGTTTTGGCGTTTGTAAGTCTAGGAGATCTTCACATCTGCCTGCCACATCTTAAAAGTCTATAGAGAGGCCCTAACTGGGTTCTGCCATGTCTACTGGCAGCATCCAGATGGTTTCAACAACAGGCTTTTCTCTCAAGGCTGTGTCCTTCAAAATAGCTCCCACTGTAGGAATGGTGGGCAGAGCGCACTTCCAAGGACAAGAGGGCAGCCCCTCTGCTCGCCCAGGTCCCGCTCCCTGGTCAACCAACGGTCACATCTTCTCGCTCACCCCCTGCATTGCAGCTCCCAAGTAGCTTTTGACATGATGTCAATAGAATCATACATCTAACCTACTGAAACCTGGTCATGTACCCAGGCTAATTTTTACAGGTGTTTTATTCCTTTTGACCATTGAGTACATGTCAACATTTAAACAAATGTGAAACCTAAAGCATGGTGTCATATTTGAATTTCCTTTAAATGATGACACACAAGCTGACCTCCTTGGTTATACTGTGTTTCCCTGAAAATAAGACCTAGCTGGACAATCAGCTCTAATGCGTCTGTTGGAGCAAATATTAACATAAGAACCGGTCATATAATGTAATGTAATATAATAATATAATATAATATAATATAATATAATATAATATAATATAATATAATATAATATAATATAATATATACCAGGTCTTATATTAAATTTAAAAGATGCATTAGAGCTAATTGTCCAGCTAGGTCTTATTTCCAGGGAAACACGGTATTACCTGGGTTATTAACCATTTACTTTCAACTAACTACACACCATAGGCAAGACTCAATTTTTTTCTCCAAGAAATAAAAATTTCTGTCTGATATGTTGCATTACATAATTTATCAGATATTTTTAGAAGGGTTAACTTACCAAAAGAAATGCTAAAATGCAGCTTAGTATCATTACATAAACCATTGCATTGTGTCCCTATGAATCCTCATAGAGACCAGAAAAAGACCAATTCCAAGAGTTTTCTTTGCTAGAGCAAAAATTGGTAACAATATTTGGGAATAATTCACAGAGTCAGAAAGATGGTGACCCTAGTGTTGAAATGTCCAACTGTGGAACCAGACAGCCTGGATTCTAATTTTAAGTAAGTCACTTGCATAAAAATAGAATGATCGTAGTATTCTGTAAGGTGTATGAGGGAACTAAAGTAGGTAATACATTTAATACAGCTCCTGACACATAAAATGTAATCATTAATCAGCAATTATTGCTGGATCAGTAGAGCTTGGAAAGTTGAAGCACTTTCAGTCAGAACTAAACAAGTGACCACTCACAGGTTCTTAATATAGCCCAGAAAAGACTCAGAAATGTGCAGTTATGTCGTGTACTGTGCCCTGGATGAATGTCTGGGAACCTGGGAAACTGGACATGAGAAAAGGCAGCTGGCATGGCAGAGACAACTAATTTTCTCTGAGGGCTGAAAGGTTTTCTGAATGTCCTCCAATAGGACTGAGAAGGTTGCCAAAGAAATGGTAGTTTTTTTTGTTTTCTGTTTTTCTTTTTCCTCTAAGAGGGTGAATGATTTGGAGAGTTTGCAATCTAGTTTTCGAAAAGCACCTAATAAAATAAGTGCAATAAATAGGAATGGAGGCCCTTGTGTGTTTTCATTTCCTCCCAAATAGAATGAAAGAAAATGCACCATTGTCGTTCTTTACTTCTATGCAAATTATAACTTGGATTATGCTAGAAGTGTCCCCTTGGGAAGAAGTAAAGGTACTAGCCCTCTAAGAAGTGGGAAAGGGAACTCTAAAATGTTTAGGGCTCCTTTATGTAACTGAGGAGATATCCTAAAATAAATCGAAAAGATGACCTTTATCTTAGGCCACTATTATACAGGGGTAGCTTATGCATTGTTTCTCATGTAATCAAGGAGGAAAGATAAAAATTGCCTATGTTCTAACTTGATCAGAAGTAGAAGTCAAGAACTGGATTTTTTTAATTGACTTAAATTTAAATTTAAATAGTATTAAGTTGTTTGTGGCTGCCATTATAAGTATGCTTCAGAAGCCATAGCTACCAATGACCTATCATAAAACAATAACAAAAAATGTCGTGCAGTGTTTAGTGTCAGGAATGTCAAAGGTGCAAAGAACTGTCCCTTTAAAATATGTCCTTAAGGCCACACAAGGGAATTTAGGTGCTGTAGATTTCATAGTATAGACTGACCTTGATTGTTACCTGCCACTTTTAATACTGCACTGTAATCAAGAAAGATCCAAATTTGTTGCATGTTACATATAATTTGAAAGTACCTCCCTAAAAAAGACCACAAACTGAGAACATAAATTAGGTTGAAAGTAAATATTTACCTAAAATTAGAGAAAAAAAGAAAATTAAAATTAGAAATGAATTATTATACTCATAAATCACAAAGTTGAAAAAATTGACAAATACCACAAACATTATAAAAACTAGACACTTAACATAATATGTGTATTCATTAACTCTATCATACCTTCAATTTTTTTACATCTTTGGTTGAACACTCTTTGGATTATCTCTTCACATGACACGATTTTCTAATATTTCCTATACAGAGGAAGTAGAAAAATAATTCAGTCTTTTCTTTAGCATGTTTTATTTTAAATCTGTTACTTATTATTCAAATATTAGACAAGTCCTTCCAAGTTCACAACTGGTGATTTGTACTGTCCTATAAATTTTCAGTGTTATTGTCACATTTTGGAAAACCTCTGTCAAGTTTTCCTGATATAATGAACTACAAGATTTCAGGGCATTGAAAGAGTTCATATGCTCCGACTAATGCTAAATAATTCTTTGTAAATAGTATTGTAAGCTAGTTTGCTCTCAATGTCATCACTGTAGGGACCAAGTGCCTAGTCACGTGAACCTGTTGCTTCCCACACATTTATAACAAGACTTTAGAAGACTTAATTTCATGATTGCAGGAGAAGCAGGCCTCCCCAAATCAGCCAGCACAGTGTTCTTGGCCAAGTTCAACCACATCATCCGGGGTTCAGTTATGAAAGCATTGCCTAACCTCCAGTTCCATACTGGTCTTTTAAAGAGTTTCTATTATTTCATCTCCTGAGGTTTCCTCACAATAGACCCGAGTGGGGTTTAAGTAATTAGAAGGTTTATGTATCCAGAGGACATCACCAGTCACTGCTTTGCCCATTCCAGGAAACTGAACAGGTTCCAGGGAAAGCTTGTCTGGGTTTATAAAAGCAAAGCAAGAGCAGGTCACAGTGTTAACACTGGGGAGGGGACACAGGAGAGCCAGTGCAAACTCTGGCACTGCTGAGGCTTGTGGGTGGTGTTTTTTTTTTTCTTTCACTTTGTAAATGTTTCTTATGGGCGGAGCATTTAGTCATCTCTTTATTTCCTAAGCTGTGTTTCAACTTCCTTCTGAAGCGAGTCCTTTCCTGCACTAATCACAACTTTTCACAGAGCAGAACCTGACAGTGTGTGAGCCAGTGTCAGTTATTAAATGTACCCCTGACAGATCCTCCAAAATGAGATTTGCAGCAAAAATTCTGTGGCTTATGCTGTGGACTGTGTGTGTGGCACAAGGTAAGAGGAAAAAAGAAAAACTTTTTTTTCTGTAACTGTGTTATCACACATTTGCTAATATGCTTTCCATTGTGGTAATGAAAATCTGGTCTAGAAAATGTGATTGAATTACTTCCCTGTAGCTTACTGCTTGAGTGACTTTTGACATTATGAAGTTTAAAACATGTAAGCAGCTTATTTGAATGTCTTTCTGATTATTTGGCACAATTTTATTTAATGTAGAATTCCAGAATATGTCTTAATAAATATTTTTGAAAACTATACTATGCATAATCTCTTCCCTTGTAATTGTCATAAAATATAATATACTTTACTTGCTTAGAATTTTCAACAGAATGCTTTATGTGAAAGTATTAAGAAGTAGGTGAATATAGATAGAACCAGAACATAAATTAGACAATAAAAGCCTTCAAATCATATGATGGTTGGACTTATTTTAGATAAAGAATTTAATTCTTCCTAAAGAAATATTCATTTATTATTTAGAACTGATATTGCCTTGATCTTAATAGTTTTGTAGATGAGCATTACTGTATCATTAGAATGAAAATATTATATAAATTTGAAAAAACAATTGAATGTGTCGTCTTTGTAACACCTGAGTTGTCCAACAGGATTTTTTTTTTCCCGTGGGTCTATATGAGATACATTCTAGAAGAGCAGTCTTTAGGTATAGTGAATGAGTGTGGAATTTTTTTCTGATATCAGTAAGACAATTTCTGGATTCATAATTAAATTTAATTCTATCACTATTTCTCGATAGATTAATAATCTTGGCAGAAATTTGCTTTCCCAGTTCATGACAGGTAATTATGTGATAGTTGATGGACATTTTTAAACCAAATGAATTACATAGCATTTATATTCTCAAAACTTTTCTCTAACTCAACAAACTTTGAGTGAAATTCTTACTCACGTCAGCCTCTAAGCATTGAGGAATATTAGCAAATAACACAGAACCTCTGTCCCTGAGGACTTTTCCATCTAGAAAATAAAGGCAGATATTTTTTTTCAGGTGTATCTTTTAATAATGTATTTGCATTTATTCAAATGTGTTTAATATTTTTTGAACACTAGAGCCTTTTGGTAGTAATGCATTCTAACATACTAGAGCTTGACTTTTAGCTTGTAAACCTTATTTCCAGCCACTTTTTAAACTAAGTATATCATCATTTCCCTGCACATATGAATATGACAGTTAGTGTTCAAAAGTGAAATTATTATTTATTGGCAGAGAGTTCCAGAGCAATGTCAGTGTTACTACGTAGTCATTACAAATACCTTTTTCTTTGTATAAGTTTGGTTGTCTTTCCTTTACTAGGAATACTTTCTGCGTTTCAATATGTACATATTGTTTGCTGAGGTTTTGTGTAGATACCGTTTGTCACGGTAGGAAGACTTGTTTTATCTCTAGCTCATGTTTAAAACTGAAGGATCATGCCAATTTTCATTAAACCATTTCAGTGATTACAAAGTGTAATTTGAAACATTATATAAAATTGGGTGCTACAAAGCATAAGTGACAAAAATTAAATAAAAGGGGTTTAAACTCCTTTCTCATGTAATTGATTCCAGGGGACTTACTTCACTTGTGTTTTATATTTTGTCGATGTTTCTTCAAATGTGATGGTTTCTGCAGGTGAATTGAGCCCTATACACTCGGGGTGCCAAAAAAAGGTGTATACATTTTAAGAGATGTATGTATGCTCAAGCAGGAGTTCACCGTCATCAGAAGTGTCTGGACACTGATGTAACCGCTCTGAGCACTTCTTGTCATTACAGAAGTCAAACATGACTTATATTCACCTTTTGTTATTGGTATATATTGAGTATTACAATTCTAATACAGTTTTCTTTTCTTAAAATGTATCCATTTTTTTGGCACCCCCTGTATATTACAGTGAGAATGACTTTAAGTCTGGCTACTTGTTAACAGATAAAGTATAACTTTCATAGTTAAAGCAATGCTTATTATAAATTTTAATAACTTTTCTGCAACAGTTTTAGTAGGAGAAAGGTCAACATGGATGATGACGAGGTTAAGAAACAGACTGTGCAGTTCTGGAAGAGGTATTGCCAGGTAAAATAGGTCTGATGGATGAAGTGTTACAGAGAGTACTGTGGGAGGGATGCAGAAAACAGCCATAGGAATACCTCGAGAGGGAGCCCAGTGCCCAAGCCAGCCTTGTTATTTGAAGTTGAGGCATATGCTGGAAATGCATATGCTCCTCTTTTGCTTGCATAAATGTTAACCTACACCTGAATGGCTTAAGTATTGCCAAAATTATTCTTAGCTAGAAGTAAGTTCCCAAATATAACTTGAAGCCCAGGTTAGTAAAGATTCTTCATTTTGGCTTTGATTGCGATGGCTGGAACCAAAGTCTAAGTTGATCCATTTTTGTTTGCTCAATCCCTGATTGATTCTGCAGCCTTTGTGGCTTTCCTCCTTCCCACTCTGCCTCCTCCTCCTCACCACACACACCCTCCCCCACCTGCCTGGCCGGTGACATTCTGCCAACCAGTCCATTCAACTAATGTGCTCTTTAGCCATTTCTTAACAACTTGTAACCGGCCTCAGGAAACAGTGTATGAAAAGGACATGATGTAATGGGGAGTGGGGGAAAGTGTTCCATTTCACTTAAAATGATAAGGAAACATTATAAAAATGGCTCAAAGAAAGTAACGAAACAGGAAAAATAATCACAAAAATAATAAAGGGAACCAGGAATAAAAGATTTGACAGAGCACTTTTGTTGGGACATTTTAACGGAGAGAGCCAGGTTTCTCATCGAGCTTGCTAACTAGAAATACAGTAAATAAAAACGTGATTATAGAAATGTTCTTTCAAAGGCTCCCAAAAGTTATTTTGAGCTAAATTAAAAAGACTTCCGACTTTGAATTGAAGTCTAACATCAATTCAAACTTAGGACACATGGCCAGTGGGATCACTGGTGTTAGTCTCTGGGTTTGCGCAGCAGAGCTTGGAGCACACCGAACATTCGTTCCCATCTCTTCTGGCATCGTTTCTATTTATTACAATGTGTTATGCACTGTTTTCTTAGCCAGAACCTCCAGAGATACTGGAAAGGCTCAGAGATAATTTCATATTCATTCCTTCATTGGATCATCCAATGATCAGTTTTTGATTGACTGCTAAGGACCAGGCACTATTAACTAGATCTTTCCAAAAGGAGGTCACTTCGTGGGGAAAACAAAAGGAATGATTATTGCATTTTATTAACATACTGTATTTTGCCACATAAAGCATTGTGCTGGAGAGAAACAAAGGAGACTCTAGGGTCATTTAGGGAAGGCAAGAAACCCAAATCAGATTGAGAGGATGTGGTGGGATAGGTTGAGGAGCTGTCTTGTGAGAGAGGCAATGAAGACAGAGAAACCTATCAGGATTACAGTGGCACCTTGGGTAGGGTTTTGAAGGCTGAGAAGGAGTTAACTAGATGAGGAGGAGGAGGACAGTTAAGACTGAGCATACATCAAGTGTGTATATAAAGAACTTAGAGTAGTTCTGTGAAAACATGACTGGAATCACCTCTCACCTTCCTAATTCTTCCATCAATTGAACTTCTCAAATATTACAGGTATAATTGGGTACAAGCTGTATTTTTCTTCCCTTTCTCTCTTCATACTTGTCCCCAAGATTGTCACGATAACTATTCAGATACTAAATCATTCCTGCTACAGAATTTTCAGGTGGTTCATTTTGATGTTACCTTGTCTGTGACTAAGCTCCTCTCTCTCATGCCTTATGAAAACTTATTCCATATATACTAACAACTTATTTTAAGAAGCTGACATTTTGACATGAGCAATAATTGGCATTAGGTATTAGTTATTCAAATACTATGCATTTCAAGAAACATGATTTCAGTGGAATTTTCAAGCTGTATCCTGGTAATAACTCGCTTCGATCGTAATTATGATGTGCTTGTCATTCTGCCCAGTTTCTAGCAGCTATCCCCTATTCCCCCATTTGCTTCTTACCATCTTGGAATTATCTTATGGTCTTTTTCACTGTTAAAATTTTAATAAGAAATTGTATAATCATCTTTTTAAATTCTAAAACTATACTTTTATTTCTTCACATGTTTATTAAATGCAGTATAATTTCTGCTTTTTCTGCAGTTTATTTTTTGAAATCTTCAACTGATATCAACTGATATTTTCTTTACATATATATATATATATATATATATATATATATATATATATTTAGCCATATAGCCTTTTCTTCATACATATAATATATATATATAATTTTCCAATTTACCTTTAATTATTCTCATGTTATTTGTAAAATAATATGAATATCTTATTTTGAAAAGCTTGTTGAATCATATCAGTTATATGCATATATAAATATTCTGTATATATACCAAGGAAAAGATAGGAAAGAAATTTAACATAAAAGACCTATTTTTGCTATTTCAGTTTTGCCCATTGGATTTATTTTCTTTCTAAGTTGATTTTTAGTTTTGCTTTATATTATAATATCTACTAAGTTTAGAATAAGGTTATTTAAAAGGTAATATTCTCTGTTCTTCTTTTCTCCCAAATAACTTTGGAAAAATAGATCAATTGAACAAAAAGACCAACGTTAGTCTACCCAAGCAAACAGGTTCAAATTTGATTAAGATTTTCTCAAATATATAATTTTATCATGATTTGATTTATTTCATTTGATTAAGAATACTTTTCAAACCACAGTTTATAGATATGTTGACATTGAGAACAAATAATTAGCTCTGTGTTTGTGTCGATAATACTCCCTTAATATTTGAAAGTGGGAAAATGAAGTAAGTAATGATTATTAAAATATATTTGTTTTTAACTTTGACCCAAATTTTATAACTCTGTCCCTCAAATTCAAGTAAAATGAATCCTTTTTCCAGTCCAGTAGCCAAATCCATCCATACTCCTTATTTAAGGACTGAAAAATTATGGACCGAATAACTGGAAAGTCAGTCCAAGTGAATATAAAGTTCACCCAGGTAATATTTTGCAAAAGAAAAAACTAATTGGAATTTAAATGACTATGTAAACACATCAGATGGAGTATTCATTGTTTAAATCCAAGTAAATACTTAGACATAAGAAAACTTAGTTTATTAACTTACAACTTGAGAAATGTGATGGCTGTTAAAAAAAATAATGCAAGCTTCAAAAATAAATCCTGCCTCAAAAAAATGTTTCCTAGCTTTTGAAAATATTTTTATGCTACCTAGTTAATAAACCCTCTGCACCATTTTTCCAAGAACTGTCCATTTAATTCAATCAAATGCTGTTGGTGGACATACATACCATCAGTCTGACTCCTTGGGCTAAAATAACGTTCTAATTAGACATTTTTGAGAATGGGGTTTAACTGAGCTTGAAAAGTTAGTTAGTTATTTGTCAATTCAGGCAAATAAAAGTCGTGCTGTAAGATATGCTTAATTACTTTTAGAACACAGTATAGTGAAAAAATTCCCATAGAATTTTTGTTATGACATGATTTGATAATACTCCGTATATTAAAAATTGGAACAAAAGTGAACAGGAGGTAATTTTGAAGTTATAAGATTTGGGAAATAATGAAAATCCCTCCACTGTGAAGTACAGGACAGAAATAATCCTTATTCTCAGGGAGCTTCTATGTTGATGGGAGGATAGATGAAACCCTAGGAAACATAAAAATAATCACCGTGAGCTATGCTGTAAAGGAAGTAAAGTAGGGACTGAGGGAAAATAACAGCAGTGGGCTAGTGGGGTGTGGAGACTTCAGCCGAACTCATCTTGGAGACTAGAGATAAGTGGGTCACTTTGGGGACATAATATCTGAGTAAAGGCTGAAAGATGAAATGAAGCCACCGTCTAGTCTGTGGTTAAAAAAAAAGGTGTCCGCGTCAAGGTGGCTGTTGATCATAATCAGAGCTAAGATTCTGGGGCGGTGGAAAGATGGAAAAATGGAATAGCGGTGGTAACATCTTTTTCTCACAGTCAAGAGATGCCATTGAAAGAAGAAGCATGAAGTTTTAAGTTTATTTGAAGTAAAAAGGGTAACCAACATGAGAACTCTTGATGCATCGTAAACATATATACACAGAGTAAATATTGTACAAAGATTATGTGAAAGATATGCTTTTTGTCTTTTACATCTGGTTGTTAAAACCAATGCACTAAATATGAGAAATCAAGAATTAGAAGTTTAAATGTATTATCTGGAAATATCTCAACAATCAAAAGGAAAACTATTTGCCTCTGGCTGGCAAACGGGCTGAATTTTTTTCTGTGGCTGGATTCTCTTTTGATAGGTCACTGCGTTAATAAAAATAATTTAAATTGAATAAATTAATTAAGAACAATTATATTGCTTTTTCCGTGCCTTAGCTTAATAATAGAATAGGAACTAAGTTTATCAAAATGTTAACTTATTCATGGAAAATAGTTCTCTACTCAAAATACTGGCATCTACATTTGAAATTTAACTAATTTATTTTTCTAATAACATGACCACCATGAAGTAGTATGAATTTCAAAAGTGAAAAACACACAGTAACCTGTAATTAAACAAAAATTTTTTACATCTGAAAACAAACATGAACTTACATTAAAAAAAAAAGAAGAAAAAGAAAAACCTTGCTTGGATGTTGAGAGGGGTGGGCTGTTTGTGTTGTTTCACGGCAGGGTATTACCACCATCTAGTGGAGAAAATGTATATTTACTTAAATTATAAAAATCAAAATTGTAATGTGGAATCATTTATAACAAAGTTCCCTAACATAAATGTGCTAAAAATTTACAAAAAGTTCAGAGGAAAATTAGTGCATATGAAAGCCCATACAAGTATTATTTGTTACATAAAATGTAGTTTCACATGGAGCTTTCTGTCTAATGAAATGTTGTAAAACGTTTTAATAATGGGTATGTCCATGATGGGATCTGGCTCAGTAATTATTTCCCCACCCCCCATCGCCTTTTAAAAAGAAATTCCAGGATAGAATATTAAACCATTATTATAAAACCAAATAAGAAAAGGAGTTTAGCATTGAAAATAATAGCAATAAATATGTATAGTTGTAAGTATGTGTCTTTGAATTTGCCGTTTTGAAAAATAACCGCGCTGGGGGTTTACTAATATAATCATTCTAACATCAAGGGTAGTTATATCTAAATTGAGCAGTAGGAAGTATTAAATATATTAGCAATTATAATCAGTAGTCATGAGCTTCATTGTTAATTGCTTGCATTATCTTTATGTGTTATTTAGTTGATTATGTCTTTTACAAAATCAGAATCATGCAGTATATGCAAATTCTATTACTTCAATATATTTGTTGTGAAATATAACATGAGTGAATAAACTATGAATGGACTTTCAAACAATTATAATCGGCATGTCAAGAAGTAGGACGTTTCAAGCATCCCAGAAAATGCCTGTGGGTGTCTTCTAGATAAATACCGGTACTTTCCTTCTGGAGGAAAACATTTTCTCAATATTTATGGTAATTTACAGGTTTTTTCTCTTCTTTAATAGTTTCACAGCCTGTGTACTCATTCTTAATATATGTCTCTTCTTGAATTTTATATAGATGAAATAATCCTGTAATAGTTGATGTACCTTTGTATCTTTATCCTTCGTTTCATTTTTTTCATGTCATATTGCAACATTGGTGTATTATTCCATTTCATGAATATACAAATTTGTATCCATTCAACTGTTGATGGACATTGGAGTTGTTTCCATTTTGACTATTAAAAAAATCATAAATGTTACCAAATATGGAATCTGGTTCACATGTGCACAACTTACTCTAAGATATCTTCCTAGGAATATAGTCTCTGAGTAATAAACAATGCATATCTTCAACTGCACCATGGATTGCTAAATGCTTCTCTGTAATGGTGACTCCAGTTTTCCTCTCTACCAGCAGTTTCTAGTGCTCCACATTCTTCCCAAATGGTGGGATTTTTATAGACTTCTTAAATTTTTACCAATGTCATCTTATTCTATTCATGGTTTATGATGGTTTTAATTTTCGTTTTTATTGTGAGCAGTTTTTCATAAGTTTACAAATCACTTAGCTTTTTTCTCTCTGATGAAATGCCTGTTCAAATCTTTTACCCATTTTCTTCTTCTCCACCCCCCATCTCCCATCCCCCCCCCCTTTTTTTTTTTACTAGCCTTGTCAGGTTTTAATAGCTAGGTTATTTCTCCTTGTTTGTTAAAAGCAGCAGGTGACTCCAACTAATTCTACAACTGGAGGCTGGAGGGCTTTATTATATATATATTTTTTTGTACATTTTGGTTCTAGAGCTCTTGAGGTTTAAAATCTCCTTGAGTCAGTTCTGTTGTCATTTTTTTCTAAGAATTCCTCTGTTTCATCAGTATTTTCCAATGTGTTGCCAAATCACTGTTTAAAGTATTCTGTTAAGATCTTTTGATGTTTGCAAGATTTCTAGTGACATCCCTGTTTCATCCCAGATCATGAGTATTTGTGGCTACTCTCTTTTTTCATTTCTTGATCAGTTTTGCCAGACTTTTTCAATATTATTTATCTTATCGAAAAATGATAGCTCTGTTTCATAATGTTCTGTCTTATTTGAAATGCTTCCTTATAATTTTGTATCATCTTACGACGCTTTATTTTCCTAAAGAAAATTTATCTACCTGTAATGCATAGCCTGCATCTCCTTGGTTACTTGTTTAATGGCTAACTTCCCTCCTAGAGCAGATACTTTGTCTCTTTTATTTGTTGTTGTTTTTTTCTTTAGATTAGTGCCCAATAAATATTTCCCAAATTAATGAATCAGTCGTAGCATGCAATGCAGAAGTTAAAATAATAAAGTATAAGTATTCCTCTGGAAAGTTATTGTTACACATTTATGCAGATTCAATTTCTATAAGCTAAAATATATATTATATATATGTATGCGTATGTAGGTACACACATACACATATATAAAGACATCCATTTGGCTGGACCTGGAACCATATAGGTATTTTTAAAAGCAAAAATAACCTAAACATACCGTATATTTAGTTACTTTAAGCACTTATTTTGTTTCTGTTGTTTGTAGATTGTAAAGAACCTCCACCAAGAAAAGAGACAGAAATTCTATCAGGCGTCTGGCAGGAGCAGAGCTATCCAGAGGGCACTCAGGCCACCTATAAATGCCGGCCTGGATATCGAACTTTTGGCAGTATCTTCATGGAGTGCCGGAAAGGGCAGTGGGTGGCCCTCAACCCATCCAAGAAATGTCTCAGTAAGCAAGTCATACGTTGGTGAAATTTATGAAAACGTTTAGTTGTGAAAAGACTGTTGGCTATTGTGGCAGTCCTGCCTGAATTATGTCTCTATTGGCCTCTAAATACGAAATGCAATGGCATCACTGTTCTTAACAAGGGGGTGAATTCAGAAACCTAGCATACAGATGCATTCGATTCTACTCTAATAACTTGGCCATGTATCACTGTTCCGTGCCTTCGATTCTGTCCTTGTCCCCCAAGTGGTACATAAAATATGGTTCCTCGTGTAGCGGGCGACTCCTGTACCCTTTTCTTCCTTTTAGGACGGCCCTGTGGACACCCTGGGGATATGGCCTTCGGTTCATTCGAACTTGAAGAAGGAGATGAGTTTGTGTTTGGTGCCAAGGTGATTTATACATGTGATGAGGGGTAAGTAGTACCAAGAGAGGTTTATAATCGAGGTAATTGATCATTGATGTCGTCAATAGGAACAGTACGAATTTATATTTTTTTAAGGTTACTGTATTTTTCTGTGAGCATTTTTATAGGTATTACACACATAACCCAAAACGTTATTATTAAATTATGGGAATGATTATACCTGTTACCGTGTTATCCCTTTAGCATTGAAAAATTCCAATGAATTGTAATCACTCTGGTAGAATGTAGTGATAGGAGGGTGGGGAAAATGGTGAGCACATAAGTAAAGGGTCACTCCAAGAAATGCTCATGGCATCCTCTTATGTGCAGAGTACTATGGGAGTTCAGTGTGTCAGGGACAGGGGCGTGGTACCAAAATTAGATGACACGGTTCCTATTTTAATAAAACCTTATACAAATTCAGGAGAAGCAAGACTTTTACACTGAAATAATGATAACCCCGTTCTTTAAGGTTCCATGCTCCGTATATTATTCTTCTCACATGGACCAAAACATGCTACTAGGTTTATTATCATTAACTCTGTGTTCTCTTGCTGGCTTTCATGGCTAATCTTAACACTGTGTTACCTCCTGTGTTTTCTTCCCTGATATTTCCAGCCAGGTCAAAAACTTAATTTGGCACAAAGTCTCATGCATGGGAAAATCAATTTTATTACAATTGTACACTACATCAATCTAAATAGGATCAAAAGATTACAAAAGGCATCTTCTCATTTTCTCCTCATTGATTTCCTGATTTGAGGCAGTCGACTGTTTTAAGACTTAGGCTTTGGAAGAATCGTACATTCCAAAACTCCACCACTCAATCAGCGCATGAATTAAAATATCTCTCCACTCCCATTTCCTCACTTAGCAAAGCAGAAACATATCAGATACCTCATAAGACTGATGGGAGAAATAAAAAAGACACACACTTGAAACCCTTAGAAGAATTTCTGGTATGTTGTAGACCCCAAATAAGTATCCATTCTCATGCCTCAGTCTCTCCTTGGTCACTGCCTGGGGGAGAATTTTCAGAAATACTTTCCATTTTTTAGCCCAACCTTCAATCATTACTTGTCACCTTATTACTCATGACCAAAAAGATTAAGACCCTCTGGGCCTGAACTTTATAATTTCCTCCTCTGAACTATGGCTTTCAACCCAGGCCAGGTAGCCGTTTTGAGGTTCCACCTTTGACCTGGCAAAAGGGATGAATACTCACAGCCTTTCCCCACTTGGTTTCCTAAATCTCAGAAATAAGTCCTATGTACAAGTTGGTAACAAAATCAGTGACACGCTTGCCTCTGCTCAGGCCCTCTTCGCCTGTTTCATTGTCTGGAGTATGGAGGACTCTCGGTTGCAGACCCTCCATCAAAGTACATGTCCCCACCACCGAGTCTGGGACTCTTGACAGGACTAGGTATTTGAAATAAAAGTCCTTAGGTCATGCAAGTGCAGCAAACAGAAGTAGTCTGTGCTATTTCTGAACTCTATGGACGGAATGTTCTGCCTATCTGAGGGGATGCCCATCTCTGGACCCCGTTGTAAACTCTAATGGTAGAATGTATTTCCTACACCCATGGTTTCTGCCAGTAAGCATGCCCGCCTGGATCCCTCGTCCCCAATCCCCACCACCTTTTCTTTGCTGAATACCTACATAGCCGAATACTGCCCACTTATTAGGATACTCAGTGTAGATACCTCGTTTCATTACTTGACAGGCAGGAAGTTATAAAGAGGCACTCTGCAAAAAGTTCTGGGTTTTTTGTTTTCACTTTTGTTTTGTTTTTTGGTTTGTTTGTTTGTTTGTCAAGCTGGGTTGCAGAAACAGAACCATTGCCTTTTCCCATCCACCCACCTGTGCACGTTCTTTCTTTCTTCTCCCTCCCTCTGTGTAGATAGGCCCAGGAGTATTTGTGTAGAATTTTGCAGAATTCCTGAAAGAGCTTTGGAGGAATGATGGGTCTCTCGTGTAGACGGAAAATGTTATCCAGGAAATCTGCTTTCTCTGTTGGGAGGGAGAACCTCCCATAAACCAAGTATTTTATTATTTTCTATGACAGAGGCATGGAGTAGATATTTGACTTCCAATTTTGTGGCTGCCGTTTAATTGATTGAAATGTTTTGTTTTGTTTTCCCTTAGAGAATTGGGAATGAACCAATACCAATCAAAAGAGACAAAATATGTTTTGAGGGAGAAAATTTGCTTGTTTTACTTGTATAATGGGCAGGACTATCCTCTTTGCAGATGAAGGAAACATTTGTCTATGTTAAATTATTTAGAAGTTCATGAAAGGCTCTTTTCAAATTATCTCTTTTGTGGTCACCAAACTGCCTTCCCATTATTTACATTTTGAGAGGAAACTTTTTGCTTCCAGCCATCCACTGCAATGTTGAGAAGGGTGCTTTGCCTTAATCTAAAGCCTCTGGGACCTTTTCCACCTGCCTCAAGGAACTTTCCTCCAAGTACAGAATTTTAGATTCTAAGGGCAGGCCTGATGAGTTACTGTAATTAGATTAATTCGACACCGAATGGGTTATATATGCAGACTTGACTCGATTACCAGATCTGGGAGAACTCTCTAGCATGGAGATGGACAGATGGAGACAAGTGCTGAAAATAAACCACACACTAAGAAATTTTTCCTAGCACTATCCTTGAATAAGTAAAAAGTTCAAAGTGACCAGGGAATAGCACAATCATGGAGGGTCAGAGGACAGAATAAGACTGAAGGATGGGTTACGCATGGTTAGCTATCGTGTGTGGCTTTTGTTTTTGGTGACAGTTGATGATGGGGCTTATTACACGGTAAAGTGTAACTAATTAACTGACTCAACAATAAAATAAAAGTGTATTGTGCATGGAACAATGAGAACCAAGGGTTATGGTTATTCCAAGTTCACGTACCTGAGGGCTTGAGGACCTTTCTTAAGAAAGAAGAGTTTAAGAAATATAAAAGGAGATTTAAGAGAGAAAAAGAAGAAGAGAGGAAGTAAGGAAGGGAGGGAGGGAGGGTAGAAAAAAAGAAGGGAGGGAAAAATGTAGGCAGGGAAGGAAAAAAGTGCATATGCTATTAATTTTCCCTGAAACGGAGTTTAGACATTCAGAATGGCATCAAATTTAAAACTGCATGTAAATACATATTAGCTCACCACTCTGTTATTTTGGGTTTTCAGGTATCAGCTGGTAGGTGAGATTAATTTCCGAAAATGTGAAGCAGATGGGTGGACCAATGACGTTCCTATTTGTGAAGGTAGGTGTAAAATTGCTTTACAAACATAGAGGGTGCCAAAACAATGTAGACACATTTTAAGAAAGAAAAAAACTGTATTAAAATTATGTTGATAGTAACCAGTTTGAGCACCTCTTATAATTGCAGAAGTTAAACGTGAGTGGTATTCATCTTTTGTTATCAGTATATATTGAGTATTATAATTTTAATACAGTTTTCTTCCTTTCTTAAAATGTGTATACATTATTTTGGCACCCTCTGTATATTAAAATGTTTAACATATCTAAGTTTTTTTGAAATTTTTTACATTAAAATATCCTTACAGTTTATATTTGCATATTTCTTACTCAAATTATTTTTTGTGACTTCTGATATAATCAGAATGTATTTCTAATCTTTTTATTACCACATTATTTTGTGTTTCAATAACCAAGTATGAATATAACGTCATCTGATCTAATATTCGAAGTTTAGGGATTAAGAAATCAATCCCATATTTTTCATTCCTTTTGGATTCTAACCGCTGGAAACAACACAAAAATCACTATTTAAATAAAGACCAGAATTTCAGTTTTCGTAATGAAGAGGCACATAGCCACCAACCACCCACAGGTGGGATCTGGTAACAGCTGAAGTGGAGAACTTGACTGAGACCTCTCTCCCCTCTCTCCTGACAAGGGAGTTTTTCCTGTGCTCTTATGCCACTGAAAAGAGGCAGGAAGGAAGAGGCTCTGTCCCTGTTGACTGACCCAAAAAGCAGACAGTGAGAATGTGAAAAAGTAGATCCTCTTTCCACATTTGGGGCTGGTAATCCCAGTCTCTAGTCATCACGGAAGTAAAAGAGAACACTCAGAGTAGGGTTTCCTAGTTCCATGGTGAGGAGTGGGAGAGAGAGAGAGAGAGAGAGAGGCAGAAAGAGAGGCATGGAGGGAAGTAGGGACAGAGAAAGAAAAGGAAGGAGGAATGTGATCACTCAAAAACCCTGTTGCCTGGAGAAGAGAATGGAAGACCATTCATCTCTGAAAATGAGAGGAAAGAGGAAAATGTTCTAGGGACATGTACTTTGGAATCACCTGGGGCGTTTGTTAAAAGGGGAAGTTTTGGTTTGTGAAACACCTACTGAATGGGCATCTCAGGGGTGAAAGGGCAGGGAAATAGTCATAGACTTTCTATTTTAACAAGAGTCCTGGGTCATTCTGCTGTTAAATGAGGTTTGAGTACCAAAACCTAAGGGATATGGAAAAACGTTATGTAAAATCAAAAGAAGCACTCACATTATTTTGAATGCTGATGTGGAAGAGGAAGGAAAATGTAAAACTATTCTCTACTGAAGTAAATAGAAAGTTTGCTTTTACACCGTCAGGAATACAGTGTTACATGATTGTGGGACTTACATGGAAATTTTATATTTAATTCCCCCATGCTTCATATTTCTCAATTATTTAAGAGACGCTTGTCTGTCCCTACAAAAATATAAACTGTCATGCAAAGTAGTAATTTTTTTTGTCCACTTGCGTAGAAAAGTATCAGAGGTAAACTCACTACTGTTTTTGTTACTTAGCAGAATTTATCTCTGGCAAACAGGTATATTGAATGTTCCTTAGAAAAAGAAAAGTTTAAGTAATTTCCTCCAGTCTTAGTTTGCTGATGATTTTATGCCTATATTGTGTATATCTATATTTTCCATGGTAAAGTTTTCAAATTCCATTAGAAAAAGTTACATGTGTTTCTTGCAGTTGCTAAGTGCTTACCGGTGACAGAACCAAAGAATGGGAGAATTATCAGTAGTGCCCTGGAGCTGAACCAGGAGTACACTTTTGGACAAGTTATACAGTTTGAGTGTAATGCTGGTTTCATGCTTGATCGGCCTAAAGAAATACATTGCTCGGCAAACGGTGTTTGGAGTGGCGAAACACCGAATTGTGTGGGTAAGATCCACCGACTGTTCATTTGACTTGTTGAATGGTTTTAGAATTTCTCATGGAAACATGCATTTGGAAGCCCTGAACCTCCTAAAGAATCTGAATAATACTGATAATGACTAATTTTTACTGCACACTTATTATTTCCCAGTAATTTATCTAAGTTCTTTACATGTATCATCTCATTTCATGTCCAAGGTGACTTCCATGATATATGGACCATTTTCACCTCTGTTTTATAATTGAGGAAACTGGTGCAAAGAAGTGAAAACATGTGTCCAAGCTTAACGAGGCACAGAGTTCACATTCCAGCCTAGGTTACCTGACACCAGAGACCCTGCTCTTCACCGTAATTAAACTGTAGTAGGCTTTTATGGCTAAAATAGAACAGGAAGCCTTTCTGCTGCAAGTTTTGATACCGGCCTACAGAACAGGCTTTTTAAACATTTGTATTGCCAAAGATTTATTATTTATTTCCACTGCATCATGATGACATTCTGTTTTTGAATAGCAGCTCTAGGCACTGGCCAGTTTTAGACTTGCATTGTGAGTTTATTATAAATATTGCTGAACTGAATTGAATCCTATTAAATAAGTATTTGCCTTTAAAAAAGATTTGTATAGTGAACTGTAAGTCAAGAATTTTCACTAGTGAAAATAGTGAAAATACTCAATAATATTGTAATAACTATGTATGTCAGGTGGGTACTAGACTTATTCTGGTGATCACTTCATAAGTCATATAAATGTCTAATCACTATGTTATACATATGAGACTAATATAATATGTCAACTGTAACTGAAAAAAAAGTTTTTTAAAGAAGTCTTTAGTTATAATACTGCTGGCCTGTGCGTCGTGACCAATCTGATAATTTTGGCTTTCATAGTGAAACATTATGGACAAGTTATCAAAAGTGCCGTACTTTGTTTTACCAATATGTGTTTGGCAGAAATTGTTGCTGTATTTATTTTTTAACATTACCTAAAATCTCCAAATTGTTTACACTTTCTTAGTCTAGTGTATCCTCCAACAAGACACAGAGAAAAAGCATTCCTCTTCTTAAAAAATCTTTTTTCTAACAAAACTAGTTCTTCAAGCCAGTAATGGTAAACAATTTATATTCAGTGTACCAAATACGGTATACTCTTAAAGTTTATGGAAGGGGTTTACTTCTTACAACGAAATTTCTGTGGCTAGTGAAAGCTTCCTAATGCACGATGACTACAATGCATAAGGTAAGTCTTTAAGGGAGAACGAGAATTTTGTAGATGGAGGGAAAGAGAGGGAAACCATACCAATCAAAAGAAACTCATGCAGAGAAAGCTGAGCAAATACTGTGACACTCTCGTTCCTGTTGTCCTCGGGGATCCCCGGTGTAGGAAGCAAATAGGGAATGTCAGTGATGGATTGAAGATAGGCTGGTACAAGGTTCCGAGGGGCTGAAGAATTTGTCTTTTATTCAGACTGAATTGGAAAATCAGTGAAGGATTTTCGGTGGAGCAATGTAGTGACAAGAAAAAAAAGGTCATTAAGTTTCAAAGAGGAAAACAGATTAGGAAAGTGGGAGAATAGGACCTTGGAAATTAGTTCTTGTTGCTGTAATTCCAGGGAATATGTTTGAGAGGTATGGTGTCAAAGATGACACCTGAAACCTATGTAACTTTACTAACAATTGTCAGTCGAATAAACTTTAATAATAAAAAAAAAAAGACGGCCAATTTTTTCTTGATGGAAAACTTGGATGGATGGTGAAACCACAAACGCAGAAGGTCAGTTACTTTTCAGAGTTATAATGACAAAGAGATAAATTAATTTATTGGACAAAGTATTCTGTTAATAATTACTCTATTATCAATAACTAGAAAATATGCATTTCTTGGAGGTTGCTCAGTGAAAATACTTATCATAATAAGCTTATGTCTATATTCAATTTTATATACACAGTTGATGAATATTACTGACCACTGTTTATTTCAAGAGGACTAATTTATCAAACCAAATAATATCTGCAACATAATTTTAATCAGCATTTTAACTTTCTTCAGAACTGAATTCTAAGAACAACAGATAAATTCTTCACCAAGCATTCAAGTCAAAACAGAACTTTGGTTTGGTTGCCTGCTTTACCTAATGGAAACAAAATTTGCACCTTTATGTAACTATGTATTGGACACAATCCTTTAATAGATAACAAACATTTTGGAATTTAATTCTTTATATTTAGCAATTTCCTGCAAACTACCAGAAATTTCACACGGAGTGCCTATGAATCCTAAGAATTCTTACGGAGAAAATGACCGACTTCAATATAAATGTCACAAAGGTTTTGGTTACACTGAAAGAGCAGACACTGTATGCACTAAATTTGGGTGGTCGCCAACTCCTTCATGTAAAGGTAATGTTATGTTTCTTGTCTGTATCTTTTTGCTGTATATTTCATTCATTGTTTTCATTCTTATCCTCCTTATAGTTAAGCAGTTTATTTTTCTCAGAGTGGAATATTATTTTTCATAGGAATCAATGATTATGAATATAGTATGTATTTTAAATTTTTATGTGTGCGAGACCCACTTTGAGATCAATTGGTAGTATTCTCTTACTCTGAAGAGAGACACAGATGGGACCAGGAAAGTTCAGTAGCGTATGAATTAGTTGGTCTATGGTATGGTCAGAAGAAAGTAGAGAGCACAGCCAGCCAGGCCTGTAACCAGCTTTCTGATTCCCATGTATGTACGCTTCTCAAACAACTAGATTGCCCAGCATTTAGCTATAGAAAGTAAATTATATTAATCCCCGATGAGAAACCCTCCAGTGATAATGGAATTAAGTGGCAGAAATTTGAGATTTTATTAACCACGGGCCTCATATGAATCAACAGTGACTAAGGCACTGAAAAAACAAAAACAATAAAAACTCTTTTCTTAGGCTTCATAAAGGCTATTATATAGACCCAAAGAGTTCAACTGTTTCTTTGCCCACTAAAAACTATATCTGGAATAGTATGTTCTACTGAGCCTATTTGGTTTTAAAAGAGTTGGTTTTAAACTATCAGGTCCTACAAGAGCGAATGTTGGTATTTGAGGAGTTTAAGAAATGATATAAGAATAGCGAGAAGATGGTAATAAACCGTGTTGAGATTTTGCAAACATTTAAGAAAAGGAGTGAATTAGTTTTTGATAAGGCCGACTGCAGTGAGTGAAAAAAGTGACAATATTATCATACATAAAATCAGATCAATTGACCGCCTTGAAGAGGGTGACTTACAGATTTTTTCTATACTGCAGGGGGAAGCAGAGCCCTCTGAACTTTAAATCATATCATTCATAACGACATGTATGAACCTTGTTTTAGCGATCCTCTTTACAAAAACTAGAGTGAGTTTTTGAGTTGATTTTATTCCTTAAAAAAAATAATAAAGTTTCATTGAGCCCAGCAGCATCACCTAGGAAATACAACCTTCTACACAATCAAATGATCTTTCAGCCATTAGTAAGAAAATATTTTAGAAAGAGGTAAATGAGCACAAGACAGTGATAACCCCCATAGATCTGTGTCAGGCTGATGGTGTGTGGGGTTCAGCTGTTTGTCTTCATGGCTTCTGTAGTTCCTACACTGAGAAAGTAGGGGCCACACGTCCTCTGTTGTTCCCCTCTGCCATATGTTTTACCTTCAGAGCCCTCTCAATTGATTAGTTAATTTATTCATCCAAATGTAACTTACAAACCATTTCTGTTCTATCAGGCTCTTTGCCTGTATTGAGGATAAACATTATAATGAACCATCCATTATTGCAAGTTTCAATGAATTCGAAGTAAGACTTCCGGAATTCAATTTTGCTTAGAATGAGAACTCAGGGTAGTGTGACTACTTCATAGAAGTTTTCTGGTTTGATTATTTCCTTTTTTTGTTCACTGAGCTGCCTACTTAAACGCTTGCTTAGCACATATTTGTTTTAACAAAGGAAAATCTTTGTTTTCCCGTCTGTGTTACTACAATTTCTTGTGCTTACTTCTCTTCAAACTAGACTCATTTAAACACACACATACACACCACCAAAGATTCCACATTTACAAATCATTTTATTTACAGAATTTCTTTTTCATTTTCTGTTACATGTCATAACTTAAAAATTCAAGAACTGACTCTGGGTGGTGAACACACAATGGGATTTATAGATGAGGGATTACAGGATTGTACACCTGAAATCTATGTAACTTTACTAACCATTTTCACCCCAATAAACTTTAATTTTTTAAAAAAAGGAAAATATGATAAATACAGCAGAATGAAATGAGAGAAAAATAGATTAGCATATTTAAGGTTCATTTGGGGTTAGTGTCAATTACATCAAACACTGAAGACATATTTTACATAAGAGTTGTGTTTTGGTGGTCACATATGTTTTCTCTTATTTTTTAATGTAATCATTGCTAATATAAGTATATTACCATGTTAGCACTAGAGACATAATCAAAGCTTATTCTGTCAGAATGGAGTGTAAATGTAAGACCAATTAAGGTAAACACACAATGCAATATATAGATGACATATTATAGAACTTGAAACCTATATATATATGTATATATTATTAACCAATGTCACCCAATAAATTTAATAAAACAAAAACAGGAAAATAAAAGAGAAACTACTACAATACCTCTAGGAGTTAAATGTGCACAGTGGAGGTATGGTATGGAGAGGAGGAGATATATAAACATTAATTATAACTTTATAGAATATGGCTTCTGAGTCTATTGGAGTGATGGGGAGGAAGAAATATGTGCTAAATTTCCAGGCATCTGACATGGTGTTCTTGTGCCAGAAATTAAAATGTTAGTCACAGGAGGGCACACATATATTGAAGGAAGGATGATGATTTAGTTTGACATATAATAAGTTGCATATACCTTTGAATTATACATATGGACCTGGCCAGTGTGAAACAGCAGTTGAATATACAGATTTGAATCTCACAGAAGAAGTTGTTAGCATAATGGTGGTAGCTTTTTATCAGGAAGGATGTTTCTGGAGTGGTGATAAGAACCAATAGGAATAAGTAGAGAAGAATCATTCTAGAAACAAAGAATAAAAAGTGCACGAGGCAGAAATAACATTGGCATGTGTGAAGATCAGACAGAAGCTATTGTGTTGGTGGCAGAGAGTAAGTAGGAAAGAGGTAGGAGGTGAGATCTGAGTAGGTGGGGCCCAAAATTGAGTAGAGGAAGAGGAACAGCTGTCACTAACATGAATAAAATAACACAGTATCATTCAGTCCAAGATAAGGAGAGGTAGGAGAACATAAGAAAGTAAGGCATTGGAGTACTTCAAGAAGTCAGTGATGAACTGTGTCAGGTATCACAGAGGGTTTTTATCTATTCAGTTCTACAAATAGCTAAGGAGCCCATAGTCCATCCAAGCCACCGTAATGTGTGGAATTCAAAGAGTTTGGCAATTGGGAAAGCGAAGGACATTGGGGACTTTTGTCACAGCAGTACCCGCACAGTGGAGATGTCAGAGGCCAAAAAGCAGAAAGATCGAAAAATAAATGGGAGGTTGGAAAGTGGACAATAACAATTGTAAAATGCCATTTTAAGGACCTTGGTTGTGAAGCGGAGGACAAATGTAGCACACTAGCTGAGCACTGAGAAAAGGAGTTTAAAATTGGAGAAGCTTCATACCCATTAAAGAGAGAGTGGTTGACAAAATAAAACAGAGGGAAGGAATAAACAATGGTTTACAGGAAAATAAAAGGTTTGAGAAGCTAGCGTGAGTATGAAAAAAAAATACCTTATCATCAAAGACCAAGGGAAAGGCTTAAGTTCAGAACAGATACAACTAATGTTAAAAAAAAAATGTTGGAAAGATCTAGAGAACTCACAGCTGGTAGTCTCAATTGTTTTCTGTGAATGCAAGGGTTAATGATCTATTGATAAAGGAACAGTTGTGTTAGGTGACTTGCGTAAGATGCGACTATTGGTCACTTATTCAGGGAAATACAATAGGAAGTAAATTAGGGGTATATGGATGGATTTCATGCAGTGCTGAATATCCAGCACAGGTTTTTGAATCCAAAATGCAACGTTGCACCAGTGTAAATGCTTATATTACATTTCCACGGTAGTTAAAAGGCGTGGCATTTTATTAGAAAAAGAATATTGCAAATTGATCCATTGTTGAAATATAACAAAGTTGATGAAAAGGACTGAGAGAAGGAGCTTTATAAATTAGGATAGACAAGGTCCAGCAGTATGGATTGCAGGGCGAATCCAGCCTGTCCCCGTTCTGTAAACAAGGTTCCATTGGAACAGCCATGCCCATCTGTTTATGTATTGTTTAAGGCTAGTTTTGCTCTTTAAAGGCAGACTTCAGTACTTGTGGCAAACAACTTCTATCTGGTCCATAACATAGAAAGTTTGTCAAACCCTGGACTAGATTATCCTATTCCAGTAAGAAAAATGTCTTTCCAAATTTCAGTGGCCTAGTAAGCTAATTTTCTATTCATGTTCACTTCTAGTGTGAATTAGAAGGAATTCTGCTCCTCTGTCTTTCGTAAGAATCAGAAGATAGAGACATGGTCTTTCCACGTCATTCTACTGCCCCTGCAGCTGTGGGCAAGAGAACATAAAAATTCACACGATGGCTTTTAAAACTTCCTCCCTGAAAGGGAAACATACTACTGCCACCTTCATTATCCTATGCAGGGAAGACGCTCAGAGTCTTTGTAAACAGTCCTTATGAGAACTTCAGAAGCCCAGGAACTTGAGGGAAGTGGGGAGAACAGTTGAAGTAAGATATTATGACGTCATTGCCACATGTGGAATATCATGATATATATGATGGTTTGGAGGAAGGGGATTCAAGAACGCAGGGGACACATACATCAGATGACAAATGTGGTTGAGAGATATAGTGCTGTAGGGGAAGGACATGAGGCTGTGCTCATTTAATGCCATTTTGTCACATGACAAGGACAAAAATAACATCTGCTTTCTTTATTTTCATGTATTTGATTATTTTCATGGGGAGTAATTATGGCCTTATCCACATATCCTTTTTCAGAAATTGCGTGTGATCCTCCCTATATTCCAAACGGTCACTACAGTCCTCAAAGGACCAAATACAGACTTGAAAATGTAATCACATACCAGTGTAAAAACGGCTTTTATCCAGCGACCCAAGGAAATACAGTGAGGTGCACTGATATAGGCTGGGAGCCCCGTCCAAGATGCACCTGTAAGTTCCTTTTGTATCTTCACCTGCTTCTTCATTCTGTAATTACTTTCTCGGAAACACAAAAAAATGGGGACCTAAAAAGTCCAAATCTTTGCCTTTTGTAAAGCCAGGATTTAAAGATATTCTTTGCTTTTTCAAACTAATCAATTCTAAGCAGGAAAAAAACATCATTGTAAGTGAAAAACTTTCAATTTTTTTGCTATTCAATGTTAAGTAGGTACTTCTATATATCATTATATGTTTCTCTAAATGATATATTGCTACTATCAGAATGAAAACAATGGCAAAGCTAGTATTATCTACCACCTAGTATGTTGGTTAATTATTTCTGTGTACCAAATTTTCCCTAAAACATACTGACTTGAAACAAGAAGCCTCCATCACCTCAGAGTCCCCTGGGTCTGGAGTTTGGGAGTGGCTCAGCTGCCAAGGTCAGACTCAGGCTCTTGAACAGGACGTGGGCCTCAGCGGCCATCCTGGAGGGCAGCTGCCAGGACGGCTCCCTCCCGGGGCTTTTGGCAGCAGCCTCAGGGCCTAAACACACGGGTCTCCATCACCTGTCACAAAATGCCACTCAATTCAATGGGGTATTTTATTTCCAGGGATGTTTCTTTAGCCCCTTTAAAGTGTTTTCTGTCCCAACAATCATATTCCTTTTCTTTATCCATCACAGTTCATTGTAAAGGTGGCCCTTTACAATGGATATTTAATTTGGATATTCCATGATTCAAAAGTGTAATGACACTAGTAATAGGTCAGTGACCTTATTGTTATATCAGGGCCCACGTCCAGATGAATTTTGAAAGTATGATACCCTTGAAGAGGTGGCTATTATCACCTGAATCAGACCTCCACATGCAGAACAATTTGAGGGAAAGGATTATTTAGTCATTTATTTACTTACTTACTTACTTACTTACTTACTTACTTACTTACTTACTTAGATAATATTGACATATAACATTATATTAGTTTCAGGAGCAAAACATAATGATTCAGTATTTGTATATGTTGTGAAATGAACACAAAACAAGTCTTATTACGTCATCCGAATTTTATAACTTTCGTTGTCCTAGAAATCTAATGCAATGAGTGTAATTATGTTAATGAGAAAATATGACTCATCAATGAAATAATTTGTCTTTCAATGGATTTTTATTAAGGCAAAACATTAGTCATGCTATTTTTTTGGTTTGTTTTTATTGCCAGTTCAACCCTGTGCTTTTCCTGAAATAAAACATGGAAGCCTATATAATGAAAATAGATACAAACCGTACTTCCCAGCAGCTGTAGGAAAGTGGTATCACTATTCCTGTAATGACAACTTTGTGACTCACTCAGGATCATACTGGGATCGCATTACTTGCACACGAGAAGGATGGTCACCAGCAGTGCCCTGCCGCAGTACGTACACCTCTTTATAATAGTGCGTGTGTAAATATTTCTAAGAGCAGAAGTGAAAAGCGCACAGGAGAAAACAAGTAAGTCTTGTGTGAGGAAAACAAGGTCAAGTTCTATGAGCAAGTGACCAATATAGGTTCTCCTTTTATGAGGAGTCTTCATTAATAAAACATCAGAGATAAAAATAGAGACTTGACGAGAATACCTATTTCATTTACACATTTTAATTATAAAACTACAAATAAGTGATATGAGTATTGATTTTTCTATTTAAGAAACATTTGGCAGTACCTTAGTTTTTCTTATGCTATATGTTATATTTGGATTGTTTTGCATTCTAATTTAAATATTGTAAAAATAACTTTTCACTTAACATTATGTTAAGTGAAATAAGTCAGACAGAGAAAGACAAATATCTTATGATCTCACTTATATGCGGAATCTAAAGAAAAGAATAAGTGAATGAACTAATCAGAAACAGTTTTGGGGACAAAAAGGAAAAAACCGAGAGTTGTTAGATGGGCGGGGAGGTGGGGATAAGGGGAAAGGTGAAGGGATTTGGAAGCAGCTAGTAACCACAAGATGGCCTCAGGGTTTTTGAAAATTAATTTGGGGAATGTATTCAATAATGTTGTAAAGATTTTGTTGGGTATCCGATGGACATGTGTCCTATTTGGGAGACCACCTCAGGGATACTGTAGATGCCTGATCATGGCACTGTACACCAGAAGCTAAACAATAATGAATGCCAACTATAATTTTATATATATAATGTGATGGCTCAGTGCGAGGACGGAGGGATAGTGGATAGGGGGAGAGGGATTCACAGTGTGAGGGATATAAATGATGAATGTCTAAGTATTACCTTGTCTTGTACACTGAAACTAATAAATTTAAAAAAATAAATAAAAAATAAAAATAAATAAATAAATAAAATAAAAATAAAAATAACCTTTAATTTACCATCTTGAACAAATTTATGAGTTTTTATTCATCATTTTGTAATTCTTAGGAAGATGTCTCTTCAGGTATGTGGTAAATGGATATGCCCCACGTTATGAAGAATATTATAAAGATTATTTCCAGGGTGATACTGTAAGAGTTGACTGCCATCCCGGCTACAGCCTTCCCGATCAGCAGACGTCAATGACATGTACGGAGAATGGCTGGTCCCCTCCTCCCACATGCATGCGTGTCAGTAAGTAAACTCGTCTGAGATCCCAGGATGTCTGTGGTTTTCTAAGACTCACCCATAAAAACTGTGGTAAAATGTTCATGGCAGCTTCTTTTTCCGCCAGTGCACCTGTTTGCTTTTATTCTTCCAAGTGTGTGAGTGGATACGCTGAACTCCGGATGCGTATGTTGAGAAATAAATGAGCCTACTGATAGACCTTAGTCAATATCACAGCACAAGACGACAGAGTGGGTCCGTGTAGGAATAACGTGACATCAGCCTGGGGCTCAGTCACGGTTTCTGTCGTCCCTGGCACAAAGCGCACCGAAGGTGACAGTCTCCATGGATAGAGCTTCCCTGTGAGCCCGGGGATCTAGCAGAGAAGTTTCAGCACAGCATCACAGGAAAAGTGTCCAAGAGCGGAGGCCATGAAGAAGCAAGAGGGACAGGCCGCCACCTGAGTTCCCTCCCCTAGGCGCAGGTCTTGGGGGTTTGGGGACTGCTGGCCTTCATTTCATTCTGGAAGGCTAAGTGGGTAATGGGTCAACTTGACCCCTTCAAGGCTCTTAACTAAACTTTACTACGGCTGGTCTGGGAGCTTTACTCCAGGACGAGTTTATTCAGAATGCGGATGAGTGAGGCCTCTTCTGGTCTCTCTACTAAGGATGGTGTTTAAAGAGGTCGTTCCACTCTGATCACATCGGACTGTTTTCCAGGGTTGTGTGTGCTCTGGAAATCTTTGAATTTGTGGGATTCGTCCTCTGGCAGTTACCCATTCTCATGGGGTTGTGCCCTACACTGTAGTGTGATATGTTCTGCCTAAGACTCTAGTGATTTCTGTGCAGATCCGTTGAGCTCTATGTTACAGTCCATAGTTTCTTCCTCTGGTTCTCTACGTTCAAGTTCTAGTGATGTCCACTTCTGTGAGACCATGGACTTTTGTGTACTTTACTAAGTACAATTAACATACTCTGGTATGCCAAGGGTTTTCTCCTCCACTGTTGTAGTCCGGAAAAAAAAAAAAACCCAAATAAAGGCACTTTGAGGGTAGAGCTCACACATTTGCCTCTATCCTTCCAGAATTGTCATTAGGCCCTGGGTGTTTCCCCAAGTCTCACAAGTTGATTTTCATATATTTAATTCAGTTTCCTCATTGTTTATGGAGGGAACTTACTATTTCTCAACTCTTCTTGCCTGGTATTTATCAGTTTGGTAAATTTCTTCAATGAACCACCTTAACTATGTCCATTCCCTCTAGTGTTTGTTTCTATTTCAGTTCTGCTCATATTTTTATTTTCTGCAATTTGATTTTTTCCGCTTTAATGGGGTATAACTGACCAATAGGAATTGTGTATGTTTAAGGTGCACAGCTTGCTATTTGATATACGTATACGTTGTGAAATAATCACCATGACCACCCTAATTACCATATCCGTCAGCTCACATAGTTTGCTGTTTTCCATGTGATGAAAACAGATAAGCTCTAGCCTCAGAATGTTTAAAGTAAAATGCACGAAAGGACCCATTGCTAGGAGAACTCTGGGCAGCTGGAGGATTCCAGGTCCATTAGATACACAGGTTTCTAGTAATTTCTTGGAAGGGATTCTGAGTATTTTAAATCTTGCTTTGCTCCTAAATAATTTTTAATTAATATCTTGTTGTAATACCTTTGGAAACTGATAGCCAATCTTCTCTGACACAAGACCTTGGATGATTAGTTTTTTCCAGGTTTTCATGTACAAATGACTCCATATTTTCTATATGGTTATGTTGTTTGAGTCCTTGTGAAAATGTTTATTGAATACATGCTTATCTTTTCCTATGCTCCCTGCCTTTTAGAAACATGTTCAAAATCGGACCTGGAAATTCCAAATGGATTTATTTCTGAATCTGATTCTACATATCCTCTACATAAACGAGTACAATATAAGTGCAAACAAGGATATGTGACAACAGATGGTCAAACCACTGGGTCGATTACATGTCAGGAAACTGGATGGTCGGCTCAGCCCACATGCATTAGTAAGTCATTCACGATGTTAGTGTTCATTGTCCTGGTGACCAGTGTACAAAACTCTCCTTTATCTGAATTCTTTGGGGAGAGTGGAGGGGAGTAGGCTGAGGTGGTTGCATTTGAAGAGATACAGAATGTTGAGAAACTTAAATAATATTTTGCATGTTAAGATTAATTGCTTGTAGAGGGGAAAGTCAGTCCATCTTTCAGTTTAAGTTCTTTCCACTGTGCCACATCCTGTGACTTAGTAACTAGTTAGGAGCCTTTTGTGGCTGCCAGTGCAAGCCCATTTATTTTTAGCTGAGAACTTTTGCCTGTTGTACCCGATTTTAGGTAATCAGACTTTTATGTCCGAGTGTTTGTTCCTAGACATAAAAGTTATGTTTTTCAGGGAAAGTATGGGTTCACAGGGCATCATGTTGGAATATTGTCACCTGTGTAATTTACATGCTGGAATAATGTCACCTGTGGAATTCGTATGTCAGATATCGAAGCCTGGGTGCTCTTCTGAAAACTGATTTCCTTTAGAAAACCTACACAGACACCTCGTTAGGGGCACAGAGAAGCGCTTCCAGACGGAACAGATCGCTCTGTGCTGAGCAGGGTCCCCGAACCATGGCCCTGAAGTTCATGGAGCTTTTCTAAGAGCTGTTGGCTCAGGTCATGTTATTATCCCAAAGCTGTGCAGTGAGATTTTTGACTCACTTTAGGTGGATATTTAAATTGTCCACTTTTACAATATGTATTTCATTTCTTCCTTTTAATATTTCTTTGCTTAGTAATGGGTATTAGCCAAGTGAAAAAGGATAAAAAATGTCTCCATATCAAACTCACTTTGTACTAAATAGTGATCAGTTATCCATTATAAACTCTTATTAGGGAAGAGAAAATATCTATTATAATTGTTTTCTAGTATATTTGAGCTTTACTTTGTTTAAAGCTTTATGCTAGCTGGCTACGTTAACACATTATAAAATGTGAAGTAAATTATCTAAACCTTTATTAACATCACTCTAGTATAGGGTTAGTGAAATTTTAGACTAGTTTTTAGCATTTTACTATCTTATACTAATTATAAACATGAAACTCTCAGTACATTCACTCTTGAAGTATAAAAGAATGCACAGCCATTAGGAAAATATTTGGAAAAGGAAAGTTAGCATGCAAGTTTTAAAAATTTGTATGTTTAAAGTAGAATTTTGAGAATATTTCAAAATTTAGTCCTATTGTTGAAAATTAATCTTTTTGTTCAACGAATCAAACTTTTTGGCATATGTGTTACAACTGCTAATAATCGTGGCACACAAAATACTCTTCTGCTTCGCAGGGAAAAAAAGTATGACACATCTGTAATGGCCTGTATTATTGCTAGCATAGAATAAATACCTGAGTATCATTTAATTGAGGAAAATGTTCTTAAAACAATTTTTCCATGTAAGTGAGAAGAAAACAGCTTTATACAAACAAACTTTTTCATTTTGAGTAGCTGTATTAAAACAATGATTTATCACTAGTATTCTTAGATTACTTTTATATAATACATAATTTATTAGCACGTAGTAATTGGTAAAGCTTTTTTCCTTGCTCAATAAGACTGTACATTAAATAATATTAGAAATGAAATCCTCGATTCTATTATGCATTAGAATATTGTGATGTGCCCGTATTTGAGAATGCCAGAGCCACAGGTCATGGCACGTGGTTTAAGGTCAACGAAAGGTTGGACTATGAATGCCATGATGGATATAAAAATGAAAATGGACACACCAGTGGTACCATAGTATGTGGTGACAATGGTTGGTCTGACACACCCACATGTCATGGTAAGTACTGTTTTCATGTATTCTTATTTCAGGATTACCAAAATTAACAAAATTTATTTAAAATGCTTCATTTTTTAACAAATTGGAATTATGTAAAGTCATTTTTAAGGAACAATGATTAAAATCAAGGTGTCTCCTGAATTAAACTGGGTGAGATGGTGTTTTGAAGCCCAAAGATAAAAAACTATTTAACCCAGTACATTAATGTAATGTTTCCTATGGTCCATATATATCATAGATTTGTGGGAAAAGTATAATTGTTTTTGTTATTCTAAATGTAAGCTGTTGTATTGTCTAAAAATGGGCACTCATTCCCAAAATTACAGTTTCCTACAACTTCCTCAGACTTTCGGTCCTGAATTACTGCTTTACATCTCCCTCCTTGAGTGTTAATTTTTGCAGGTCCCGAGGAGCTGTTTATTTTTGACTTTGACAAGGTTTGTGGACTATTACATGCCTATCATTTATGTTTGCCAATCAGCTGTCTGTCTACCAGAGTTAGAAATAGAACTTTCATCTGTAAAAAACTGAGTGGATGTAGAGTATTCCAAATCAAAGAAACAGTATGGGCACAGCTTTGAAAACAAAACAATATTTGGGAAATATTGTGCTGAGCTGGTTCTACTTAGAGTTGGGAGAATTTTAGGTGGAGATTTAGATAGGGTGATGGCTGAGGCAAAGCAGAGAACAGATTTGGGATAAATTTTGGTGGTAGAAAACATAGATGTTACTAGATGTTGAGTGTACGATGGAGTAATAATCGAGGGACTCGCATATTTGTTTTTCTATTGTTTTCATAAGCAAGAAAGTGAATGGAAATGCCTTTTTGTAAGGTGGTGAGGGAAGGTGAAGAGCGCTTTGAGGGGAACGTGTCAACTTTTGACTTGGGCACGTGGTGGCTGAACTGTCAAGGACAATCAAGATTGAATTGTAAACTAGAGTTGAATATATTGGTGTAGCCGGAGATACATACCTGTGAGATTATCACCATGTAGACGGCGACATCATGTGGGGAAAGAATACAGAGTAAAAAAAGAAAGAGAACTCAGGACTTAGCCCTACAGCATTCCAGCAGTCAGAGGTCAGACAGAAGAAGAAAGGAGACTCAGAAACAAGAGAAAAGGAAGTTGGAGTGAGTGTTGTCATAGATGTGAAGAGAAAAATTGATTAAGGCAAAGGAAGTATAATAGGGGGGTTAATAGTGAATCCTATGGAGTCAGCTTGGACGGCTTCTAATTCCATTCCACCATTGGCCCAGCATGTATCACAGGGCAACCGCCAAGCCAGTTTTAAGCTTCGTTCACTCTTGCTTAGGTGTACAATGTTCCATTATGACAAATGTCTTAGTGTTTCCAAGGAAGTTTGGGTTATTCGCCTAAATTCTCCGTGTGGAGCTCTGGCCACAGTGCTTGCTGGACAATGAACTCATGGGCATTGTAATCTAGTTACATTATTATCATAGTTACTGTGGGAAATGGTCCTAATTCAGCTAATATGTGCGATTAGAGGACTGTGAAACTGTGGTGCATTTGGCTGCATAGAACCCGACAATAAGTGTAAAAGAAACAGTTTTTGATGGAATAAATGGAGCAGAGCCTACTTAGAATCTGCTGAAGAAAAGGATTAGCGAGCCACTTAAAACAGCATGTAGGCATAACTCTTTCAAGAATAAAGAGGGTCGGGGAGTAAAACATTGAGAATATTGCTAGAGGAAACTGTGCACTAAAGGGAATAGTTTTGGTTTGGTTTGGTTTGGTTTTAAAAAGATGGGAGATGTGAGAGCACTTTGAGTGCTAAAGAGAATATAGTAGAGAGAGCCACAGGCAGAGACTGAATACAAGAGGTAGGTAGTGCCTGGGAAGGGAAGAGGGAAAGGGAACCAGAGCCTCTGGGGAAGGACTGGGCTTTGAAGCAGAAGATCATAGTTTCTAGTCTGGGACCCTGAGATTGAGTGGTGTGGGGCAGAAGGGAGAGAAGGGACATTCAGTTGAGTTGAAAAGGTTAAAATAAAGACCTCGGAGACACACACACATCCATACACCCTTACACACACACACACACACACACACACACACACACACACACACACACAGTTCATTATCGAGATGGCACAGACACACTTAGTTCTGCTTCGGGCCCAGTTAAATGTGCTTCATTCAGGCTGTCAGCAAACACCTAGAAATAGGCTAAGAGACAATGGTGAAAAATACAAATGGTGAAAAAAGCCTGCCTTTTGAGAGCTTTCATTCCAGGATGAAAAAAAAAAGTGAATTAAGCCAAGTAATTAACCAAATGATAAAAATATTTCTAATATACTTTTATTGGCTGTGTTCAAAGAAAGAAAAGAGTCCAAGGATTTAGAAACTAGGAGGAGACTGAAGGCTCTATTTCATGTACAAAGGCATCCGTGCGCAGAAAGGTTGAAAACCAGTCAGGATAGACATAAAGATCTGTGCAACAGCAAGAGAGGAAAGAACTTGACCTATTTAAAAATATTTAAAGACCATAAGGCCTGGAGTCTAGCTGCATAGGGAGAGAGAGATATAAGATGACATTAAAAGTGTAGGGAAAAGATGGATCCTAAGTAGAAGGGGGAAACTTTAAGATGATCATGAATTTCTTTCTGGAGTTATAAGTATGAAGCTGGAAACTTTTGCAGTTTTGAGGGGCCTGCTTTAAGGAAGAACAAAAAATACGTAATTCTCAGGGTCTTTCCAATGTCACTGGACAGGGCAGGAAAACATGAAGGAGAGGGAGCTGAAACGACAGAGACAGTGGTACAGAGAAGCCGATGTGGCCAATATTGCTTCTATTGAAAATTTCATGGCAATTATGACCTTGTGACACACCAGTAGAAACACGCCAGCATGGTGTAAGGCTCCCAAGTATTGAATAAACAAATGACAGCTTTGTATTCTTTTCAAACATCATTCCTCAATCATTGCACACTGATTGGCTGATATCTGAGTTTACTTTAAATGTCCTACAAGGCTTCTCCTTTGGGGAGAGGGTCCCAAAGGGGAATGGTTTTTCTCACAAACTACTTAAACCAAACAGTGTTTACAGCAAGCATAAATAAATATACACTTCAGAATCAATGAAAAAAAAAATCACGCTCTAACCACCTGAGCTATCCGACCACCCTTCAAAAATGTATTTTTTGATAATATTTAGCGATATCATAAGTTTCACAACTTTTAAAAATTTTAAGAGATAAATTTACACCTTTCTAATTTGAATCAGAATCATTAACAATTTATTAATAGCCAACACATATATATAAGTATAATAAGAATAGATAGTGTATACTATATAAACATTCAGGATACCTATAATATGCTTAGCTACGTGACCTTGAACTTGTTCCTTCATCCTGTTTTCAGATTGATTTATTAACTTATTAATTAACTTCTAATGTTTTCCTAACTGAAATATATTAGAAATGCCTATCCTGTATCTTCTGTTTCCCCAATTATATTAAACAAAACTACCAATTTTTATTTAATCATATAATTTAAAAATTATAGCATTCATTTGTTTGTTTTTTCCTGTGAGAGAATAGTTTTATGCCTGGATAATACAAATATAGCATTAAATTTTATAAATGTCAGTGATAAAATCAGATCCACTTTTCAAATATATGGTGATGGAAGGAGAACTGACTCTGGGTGGTGAACACACAATGGGATTTATAGACGATGTAATACAGAATTGTACACCTGAAATCTATCTAAATTTACTAACAATTGTCACCCCAATAAATTTAATAAAAATAAAAAATAAAATAAAATGAAAAAAAATTAAAAAATCAGATCCACTTTAAGCAAGTTAATTTTACAAATATATTTTCAGGACACATGTATTGCTTTTCAATGAGACCGATCTGAATATAAAGGGTGTATAAAACCTAGGTAATGCTTTTCAAGGGAGAGGATTTATCCGATGCCTCTCTCTATATGCAACACACAGCAACTTATTTTTCTAAGACATAATAAAATTTACTTTGGCAATGATTAATCATATATTCTCATTAAATTATCTGACATTTTCTATAGAAAGAGAATGCACAGTTCCCGATATAGAAAAATACGTAATTGCTGAGCCAAGGAAAGACACATATAGAGTCGGAGACGTGCTGAAATTCTCCTGCAGAAACAGACTTCAAATTGTTGGACCAGATTCATCTCAGTGCTACCACTTTGGATGGTCCCCTGATCCTCCAACATGTAAAGGTAAATGTTTATCTGAAGTTGCTGAAGCAAGAGTTAGAATATCGGTTATCACATTGTTGTTCTCTGTTAGTTTCCTGTTGGCTTCCAGAGTGTCTGTAATCTAGGGCCTTGAGCCAGAGACATACGTGAGGAGAACATGTGTTGCGTAGTAGAGAACTCTGATTGCCTAACTTAAGAAATTAATCTTCCTTTTTTTTTGAAATATGTATTGAAAGTATCTGTAGGTACATATATTGTGTCTGACAGTGGACAGACTGCTTTCATCATTTCTTTTTTGCCTACCATTCCCCATTAATATTGGACATTTTGATCAGCATGGGCGTCACTGCAATTTTCACTGCACGTGCCTAATCACTATTCAAGCAACTTATTGTCAACTCAGCTACATGAATGGCTTAGTCAAAATTAAAATGTTTATCAAATGCTTGCCTCAAATGATGGTATTTTTTCAAAAAAATTTGATGAAGTGTTTCCATGGAATATGAATATTGCTGTAAGTTACACAATATTTTATATTTATTAATTGGTTTGCATATATTTTTAGAATATCTAGAATACCAAACTTGGTTTTTGGACTAATATAACACTTCCAATAAGGTAGTTTGGTATAAGTAACGGAACTGGGAGACAAATCTGGGTAAATACCATCCTTTTCCTTTGTTTAAGAATGCTATATTATATAATGAAAAATAAATTGAAGAAAAAATCTCATCATTTTAATATACTTTAAGTTGTAAAATAGAAAAGTTATCCATCAATTACACAACATTTCTACCGTAGCTCAAGTAAAATCGTGTGGTCTATGCCCTGAGCTCCACAATGGGTCAGCTAAAAACACCCCTAAAGAAGAATACGAACATGGCGAAGTGGTGGAGTATGTTTGCAAACCTAGATTTCTGATGAAAGGTTCTCACAAAGTTCAATGTCTTGATGGAGAATGGACAACCTTGCCCATGTGCATTGGTAATGTATACAGACATTAATATTTACACTAGAGTCAGCAATGTTTATCGTCACATAAGCACATAAATTTGAATTTAAAGGTTAACATGTGTTTGTGAAACGTTCACAGAGGAGGACAGCACCTGTGAAGATGTCCCTGAACTTGCTCACGGCTATGTGGTGTCCCCTGTCTCTCCCTATCACCATGGAGCTTCAGTAGAGTTCAATTGCAGAGAAGCATTCACAATGATTGGACATAGATCAGTTACGTGTATCAGGGGAACGTGGACCGAGCCTCCTCGGTGCATTGGTGAGAATACATTTCTCAAATTGACGTTCAATATCATTTAATATTTTTATTGTAAAACTCTATTTGCAAGCGTATCTCTGACATTTGGAGATATTCTTTAAAATGGCAGGTCATAAGTTATAGTGAATCCAAACGTCTGTTGTTTGTAGTTTGATATGTGTCTGCAGAGGAAAAACTAGAAACTAACAATAGAATTGTATGAATCTGTCCCTGATATTAACATTGTTTATAAGTATAAAGCTAATTTGTACTCAAAATTGGCCAAAATTTTCTCCTCTCAATGTGTATTTTGTACCTCCCTCTAGTGTAGTTTTTCACTCTTCCCAAGATGTTTATTTTCTCCTAACAAACAAAGAAGTCCTTTCAGAAACCAATCCATCATAGCACATAGTGACATTAACCACCACTCCACGTTTCACTACAAGTCTTCCTTCAGTTACCATCCCTTAAAGAACATTCGCTTTTGTCTCCCTCAACGCTGTGGCCAGTCCTGAAAATAGGACTAGGTTCTCCAGTCTCTGGTCTGTTTTCAGTTAGTCTCCTTTATTTCGTTTTTTAAAGTTGTGTTACAAAATCATTGCTATTCTTTGTCCAAATACTTGTGTTTTCTTTGTTCATCCTCGCTTAGCCCTGATCATTAACAAATTATTAACAAATATTACCTAGAGGCTCCACTGATATGTTGTCAAATTCAACAAGGATTTCCACCTGCACTGAATTTTTGAAACATAGGAGCTCAATAGAAACTTCAGAGATCTATGTAACTCATACTGGAGCCAGCAAAAATTTATTATGATAGCAGTATAATAGTATGAGATTATAGGGTGATAGGCATATAAAATACCTTCTCAAGGATCCTAAGAGTATATATATATATATATATATATATATATATATATATATATATGCACAAAATATATATACAAAATATATATACAAAAAAAAAAATATATATATATATATACAAAAGAGGTCATGACTTTAAGCACTCAGTTAGTTTCTTATTCTGTTTTTTTGGTCATCATGAAAAGGATCTGTTTTAATATTCATTTTTACACATTACATCTTAGATCAACTTTCTCATCAACTTACATTAATTTTACTGAAAGATTATAATTATACTAGCTCATATATTCTCTTTCCTCAGATAATTGTTTTTATTTTAACATTTTGAGTTTTGGGGTTTAAAAACAATGTGGAGAAACATATGGATGTGGACATTGGCACAGATTCCAAATGGGACCGATTTAGTCACGTGATGACTCTTCCCTATGCATTTCGTCCATTAGTGCAGCTCAGATGCTTTTGAGTCCCCAAAGCGCAAAAGTCGAGCATCATATTCTTTTATTCATGTGTGGGATATAACTGAAAGCAAGGAAAGACCAAGAAAACAAACAAAACCCAGACACAGACAACAGTTTAGCGGTTACCAGGGGGAGGGAAATATTTGAAGAGGCTTATAGGGGGTTACATATGGTAAAGGATGAGAACTGACGCTGGGTGGTGAACATAGAATGCAATATATAGCTCATGTATTACAGAATTGTACACCTGAAACCTATGTAACTTTACTAACCTGTGTCACCCCAATATATTTAATGAAAAATTTTAAAACATACAATTAGTTATTAATTTTTTTATTTAATTTATTGGGGTGAGAGTTATTAAATTTTAAAAGGTCTTTTGATGATATTTTCTATGAAATTTCATGACTGTAGATAGGACTACATCCATGCAGAATAGCCCATCTCATGCAACATGATCAGGAAAGGTTTTGTTGGTAGAATTTCTAGGCATACATTCTAATTTCACACTTCTACTGATTTTATAACTATTTATTGTATCAATTGGTTTGATTCTTATTATTAGTCTTTTCATGGTAATATTATCAATTTATAGAAACAGATGAACATAAGAAGTGTAAAATATCAAAGTCAATTGCACAGGAGACAAACCTATCAGATAACGATGTGTACACCCATAATATGAACGTAACTTACACATGTACAGGAAAATCAGAACACAGACACTCAGTCTGCAAAAACGGAAGATGGGATCCCGAACTAACCTGCACAGGTAAGCTGTTTATAACATTTTCAAAATTTATTTCTTCCTACTTTCTAAAAAGAGTCTCGTTGTGTCCTTTAAAATATTTTTAAACTGTTTATTACTACAAATAACTTTCAAGCTGGAATGTAATTTAGAAAGCAACCAAAAGACTGTTTCTAAATAATAATTGTGTCATATGCATTAGTCAGCTATATAACTAACCACCCAGAAATGTGGTAGCTTTAAGTTAACTTCTGGGCAGTAGGTGTCCTCTTGCTGTTGGGATCCCATTTGCTTCCAGTTCCTTATATTACAAATGTGCCTGTGCCTATAGCTGTTATGTGTGTATCTAGTCTCAATGTATGTATCTTCCTGTCTATCTGTCTCTCCAGGTATCTATCTATGTACGTGCATATCTAGTCATCCATTTATCTGCTTCTCTATACCCACCTGGAAAACTCTGAGTCACGTTGTCACCACCAATTCCGATAGCATGCAGTTCATTCTTCTCCAACTGAAGGGCACCTTGACTCACTCACCTCTACATTTTTACCAGTTTCCTCAGGACTACAATATACAGAAAGTAGTTTCATACAGATACAAAAACAAACCTACTGTCTACAGTTCCACTCATCTTTAGATCGTCTTAGAGGCAGCAAGTAATATTTACAGGCAGTGAAGTACAAGTGCTTGTCTACATTTTCCTCTTGAAGCTTTATCATTTTAGCATTAATATTTAGGTGTATTATCCATCTTCTGTGAATTATTAAGTGTGGTGTAAAATAGGAATTGAACTCTTATTTTGTGTATGAACATCCAATTGTTCTACTACTATGGGTGAGAAAGACTTTCGAATGAAAATCAATTAACTATGGAAGTGATGGTTTATTTCTGGCCCCACTGTTTGGTCCATTAATTTATTTGTCTATCCTTATCCCTGCCACGTATCCTTGGTAATCATAGCTTCATACTAAGTCTTGAAGTCTGACATATTTTATCCAATTATGCTCTTCCTTCAAGATTTTTAAAATGAGTCTGGTCTTTCATTAATATAGAAATTCCAGGGAAAGCTTATCAATTTCTATAGAGTATCAGCATGTGTAATAGAAAAAATGACATGTATAATGAGATATAAATTAAGAATTGACACCTTAGCCACACTGAGTTTTCAAACCAGAAACATATCTCTTCAATTATTTATTTATGCTTCTATTTTCCCAACACTGATTTAAGTGTAGATAATTTACTATTCTAAAATTGTATTTATATTTTTAATATTAACATGTAATTTTCATAACTACATTTTCCCAATTTTTCCACACGTATAAAGACATCCACTCGATTTTTGTGTATTGATTTTATACTCTGAAACTGTACTATTATTATTTTTAGGTGGTATTTTACAGATCTGTTATAGTTTTCCTTAAGCAAGTGTATCATTGCAAATGCAATATTTTATTTCCGCCAGTCCCTTTTTAGTTTGATATTTTGTTTGTTTTATTGAACTGATGAGGACCTTCACTAAACTATTGAAAGAAAGTGATGAAAACAAACATCTTTATACTGTTCCTGACCACTGGGAAGTGTATTCAGCATCTTACCACAAGTATAATGTTAGTTTAGGATTTTTCTAGATGTCCTTTATCAGATTAAAGGAATTTCCTTCTCTTCCCACTTAGCTGAGTAAGGACTTTCATTATCAAGCGCTGCTGAATGTTTTTAAATGCTCTTTATGCACTTATTCATAGGATAATATGACTTTTTAAATTTTGTTAATACAGTGAATTACATATATAAATTTTTGATTACTGAATAAATTTCATTCCTATACTTGGTGGTGATATGTTATTCTTTCTCGATTTCCACGTACTCTTTTTGCTGATATAGTTTTAAGAATTTTTGCGTCTATATTCATGAAGGCTATTAGTCTACAATTACTTTTCCTTGCAATGTCTCTGCCAGGTTCTTTTATCAGGGATATGATGGCTTCATAAAAACCCACTGAGACGTGTGCCCTGCCCCACTGTGTCGAAAAGCTCATGTGTAATATCATTATACCTAGTGTTATTGTATTAATTATCCCTTAAAAGATTGACAGAATTCACCTGTGAAGGCATCTGATAGGAGTTTGATGTTTATTTGGAAGGTTTCCTTGATGGAGAATTCAATTTCTTTAATAGGTGGTAGTCTACTCAAATTTTCTATGCTGTCAATGTAAGGAAGTTGGTTTTTTTGAAGAAATAGCTCTATTTTACCCAATTTGTCAATAGGCTGGTTTTCTATTATTTAATAGTCACTTAGTCTTCACTCTCCCTCTTGCTCTGTAGTATCTTCTCTGGTATCACTCCTTTCATTCTGAGATAGATACTGTTTCTCTCTTGTACCTGATCATTCTTCATAGGGTGTTGTTTTGTTTTTACATTTTACTAATATTTTCAAAAAACCATTTTAAGCCTGTTAATATTCTCCATTTCCGCTCTTTTCTATTTTTAGCTTAATTAGCATTCACTATTTTAGCAAGCTTTATTAATTTTCTGTTTTTCTTTCCTATTTTTCTTTCTCAGTTTTTTCAATTTTCTCTCTCTGGACTTATACTTTCCTTCCTTCTGAATATTTTGATTTTCATTTTTCTCTCTTCTCACTATTTAATGTAGAAAATTAAAACATGGGTTTAAACCATCCTACTTTTAAAATATAAATCTTATGTAAAATTCAATTTTTTTTCCTCTAAGTGCTTAGCTGTTTCTCAAAATATTTCACTTCCATTTTACTTTCATTTAAGTCAGTGTGAAATATATCTACTAGACCATGTGATTTCTCCTTTGACCTGTCAGTTATATAGAAACTGAAAATATTCAATTTCCAAATAATTATTTTCTTTTACCAGTTTTGTTGTAGAATCATTGGTCTATAAACAACAACACATGTTCAATGTTTAGAATGGTGAATATCCTGTGTTTGCATAATTTATTCTTATTGATTCTAATTTAATTATCTTGTCAGAGCTTGTACTGCGTAAGATTTCAGCATTTTGAAATTAATTCATGTTTTTCTTATTGTCCCACACATTTTCTATCTTTTCGATGGTTCCATTTTCATATGAAAGCACACGCAGACTCTCGTTTTCAGACCGAGTGAAAAAGGTTCACATTTGTGTTAAAATTTTTGATGTCTTTTAAAAATTTTTGTCTAGCTGTCCTATTAGAATTAGAAGGCTATCAGTACTAATAACTAGAATTGTGGAATTGGATATTTATTTTTTCAGTTCTGTTCATCTTTGCTTTGTCTATTTGAAATATTTTAGATACATGTATAACTGCTTTGTGCTTGGGAATTAATTTTTATGATTACAAAATAATCCTTTACAACATTCGTAATACTCCTTTTCTTACAATCTTTGTTGTCCTATTTTAATACAATCAATAAATTTAAAACAATGGATCATTTCCATGTGATAATAGAATTCCAAACAAATTTCAATTAAAAAAAGTCCTTAAAACACTCTCCAAATTAAAAGCAAAAATAACAAAATTAGAGATCTACAGACCTTATTTATCCATCTCATAAATATGGAAAGCTGAAAAAGTGCTTTATCAATAATTTATCAAAAAGCAATAGTTTAAATAAAATGGCAAAGTTTGTAGTGCACATTGAAATCGATGAGATACAGCAAAAATGTAGATATTTATAGCTTTAAAACGAGCATTATAGAGCAAAGAACAAAATAAAAGCAAAATAAAAGACATACACCCAAAGAACATAAAAAAGACCATTGCATTATAATTTGGTCTTTTAGGATATATTATTACTGACATTTCTGTTTACGGAATTATCCTTTTAACTTATGACTTTTCATCAAGAAATGTAATTCTAATATTTTTAGATTTACGAAGATGTCCACCTCCACCACAGATTCCCAAAACTGAAAACATGACAACTACAGTGAATTATCAGGATGGAGAAAAAATATCTATTCTGTGTCAAGAAAACTCCCTCATTCAGGGACCAGAAGAAATTGAGTGCAAGGATGGAATATGGCAGCCAATTCCACGCTGTGTTGGTCAGTGTTCCTCACCTGCTATCATCTTCTTCCTAAGGAGGGGAAAACTCCCTGTGCTTTGAGTAAAGGAACCAGATGCAGAGCTTCCTCCATATCTATTCCACCTGCAACGGGAAATTACAGTCTAGCTGCACAAATTCAATCACTCTCACTGGGAAATGAACAGAGACAAAAACTTTAGCTCACAGTGTAACTGCCAGGTACCATTTTTGTTTATGTGTAGTGTCCACCCCCTAGGAACAGGACAAGAAGGGAAGGGCATTTGGAACAAGCGGATGGTAGCATCAATTTTAGGCAGACATATATCCTTGCAACTTTTAAATACTTTTCAGGTTTCACATAACGTAATTTGTTCAAATTATCCTTATTTCAAAATCCGAAGTAGCATTTGATTTTATTTCACAATTGAAACATTTATTTCTGTGCTTGATTCTTTGGTCTCTGTTCTTCACATAGAAAAACTTCCATGTTCTCAGCCACCTCACATCGAACATGGAACTGTGAATTCATCTATCTCTTCAGAAGAAAGAAAAGATGAACCCCACACTTACACACATGGCACCAAATTAAATTACATTTGTGAAGATGGTTTCAGGATATCTGCAGAAGATGGGATAACATGCCACATGGGAAAATGGACTTCTCCACCTCGGTGTATAGGTAAGGACAGCATGCAAACTATAATTCTGTTTTTGGTGCAAGTCATTAAAATAACCAATTGTCTTCAAAGTCATGAGACATAATTCTTTAGCGTTCTGAATATATAAAACCATTTATGTATATTTTACATAAACTACCAAACTATTTGCATGACCGTATCAATCCTATTTTTAGTAGTTGGTTCATTATGAAATCACTTCTAGTTCTAGTATTTTTTATGCTAAAGGCTGTGTATGAAATTAAACCTACCTATTCATATAGGTATATTTATTCATCTTCCTACATATTCATATAGGTAGTGAATGGTTCACCACTAGGTTTTTGAAAAACATTTATGTTCTTACAATGTCCCTTCTGATTTCTTACAACAAATGGCACTTTCCTTAAGATCATTAATTCTCAGTGTGTATCCCTTCATTACTCATGATTGGCTACAGCAGCGTTGATAGTACCACTCATAAATATGTTGATATTTTTATTCTCGAGTTCTTGATCAACTTACAGTTGGTCACACACCACAATGGTTGGTTTCAGGAAGTATTTGTGCACCTTCTCTGTAATATATTAGCTCCTGTGTGGTCATTTCATTTCAAAACAAGTACCACGTCTGACAACCAGTATATAAAATTGATTTCAGAGTTAGTACAATACGCAGTCAATCTTTCTTCTTTTTTTAGGACTTCCATGTGGACCACCACCTTTGATAGGGAACGGTACTGGATCTAAAAAGTTAAACAGTTACCCATATGGATTCGAAGTGACGTACAGGTGTTCCAAAGGATTTGAGATTGATGGACCTGCATCTGTAAAATGTATAGGAGAAAGATGGTCTCGTCCACCAGAATGCATAAGTATAGTGTATTTGATTTTATTCTGAGGCTGACAAATATCTTTAATTCAGAACATTAATGACACCAATATGAATCCAGAATTTAACACAGGAGCTCTGGGGAGCTCTGGGTTCTGGAAGAGAATTAATTAGCCCTAGTAGTCAGAAAAGTTCAATGACATGAGCCAAAATATTTCATTGTGACATCACCTTTTGTGCACTTTCGATATGCTCTGAGGACCATTCTCAGATTTCTCATCTCTCATCCTGTATCACCAATCTCATTGTTATTCAATTTACTGTTGGTTTCTCAAATATAGCCCTATAAACATATCATTTCTAACATATTTGACATAATTGTGGAAAGAGATTTGGACAGAAGCAAACAGTAGTAACAATACCTCATAACGTAGGAGGACTGTATGGGCAAGTAAGAATGGGAGTGTAAGAAGTTTGGTCTCAAACGTTACCTGCATCCATATCTCTCCAGGCTTTAATATCCCTGCTCCCTCGTTATACTTCTGATAAATGTAGAATCAGTCAATGTCCTTAAGTCAAGACTGCTAACATTTTCACGTTAAAAGAAAAACATTGTACAGCATTCAGTGTTTAACATGTGCCTAACTATTATTCCTACTATAATTATTGACCATTGTATATTTTTAATGATTTGCTGAACAAATGTATATTGTTTTCTTTCAGAAGCCGAATGTTCTGAGGCACCCAGGATTGATAATGCCATACTCGTGAGTAAGCAGAAGAGATCATATAGTTCAGGAGAAGAACTGACTTATAAATGTGACGAATATTACCAAATGGAGGGATCCAATATTGTACAGTGTATTAAGGGCAAATGGATAGGGGAACCAACATGCAGAGGTAAGGTGATGACATTTTAAAATTTATTTGTTAAATTGCTTCTAGCACTATCAAAAAGCAGACATAGTTATGTTTTAGGCCACATCACAGAACGTTTATGCCTCCACGAAAGGGATGGCACGTGTACACGATCGCTAGTCTCCTCGCCCCTTAGATCTCAGAGAGCATTCCAGGGATGGCAGGCACTGCATCTTCTGGGATATTGATAGAAATGCAAATGCGAGTTCACAGGTACATTCAGACTCAGAGTCAAAGATTCGACGTATGTGCCCGAGACTGTTGTAACAATTCCAAAAAGAGTCCACCCGCACCTTAGTTTGGGAACCCTCACGATAGCCGATTATGATTTCATATCTACCTGAATCTCTCTGAGGAATTACGGTTGGCTCATGGTGGTGTCCGTAAACATTGCCCCTCCCCCAAATCACTGCAGTGTTTTTATCAATTATACATTTATTTTCTTCTGTTTTTACAACTCGTATTTTTTGGGTCCATTGACTGTATATCGTCTTCCTTCAACAATGGTGTTGGTCAAAGTGTGTTAATTCTTGACTTTTCTCTAAGAAAGTGTGTTCTTGTGTTTATTTTTCTAAGAGCTTAAAATTACAATTCAATTGTACATGACAATTGAAAACTAAATTTTCTTGTCAAATAATCTCTTTATTATGAGTTTCTATTTTTTTTTAGTGCTTGTCACCAGAGCTTTCATTTACATTTTTTATTTTTTTTTAATTAAATTTATTGGGGTGACAATTGTTAGTAAATTTACATAGATTTCAGTTGTACAATTCTGTATTACATCATCTATAAATCCCATTGTGTGTTCACCACCCAGAGTCAGTTCTCCTTCCATCACCATATGTTTGATCCCCCTTACCCTCATCACCCACCCTCCACCCCCTTACGCTCTGGTAACCACTAAATTGTCTGTGTCTATGAGTTTTTCTTTCTCATTTTTTTGTCTTGTTCTATTGTTGTTTTTGGTTTATATACCACATATTAGTGAAATCATATGGTTCTCTGTTTTTTCTGTCTGACTTATTTCACTTAGCATTATACTCTCAAGATCCATCCATGTTGTCACAAATGCTCCTATATCATCTTTCCTTAACGCCGAATAGTATTCCATTGTGTATATATACCACAACTTTTTTATCCATTCATCTATCGAAGGACATTTTGGTTGTTTCCATGTCTTGGCCACCGTAAACAAAGCTGCAATGAACATTGGAGTACATGTGTCTCTATAAAGAAATGCTTTCAGATTTTTTTGGTAGATACCCAGGAGAGCGATTGCTGGGTCATATGGTAATTCTATTCGTAATTTCTTGAAGAACCTCCACACTGCCTTTCACAGCGGCTGCACCAGTCTGCATTCCCACCAACAGTGTATGAGGGTTCCTTTTTCTCCACAGCCTCTCCAACACTTGTTACTATTTGTCTTGTTGATGAAAGCCATTCTGACTGGGGTGAGATGATATCTCATTGTGGTTTTCATTTGCATTTCTCTGATGATTAGCTATGTTGAGCATTTTTTCATATGTCTATTTGCCATTTGTATATCCTCTTTGGAGAAATGTCTCTTCAGGTCCTCTGTCCATTTTTCAATTGGGTTGTTTGTTTTTTTTGTTGTTGAGTTTCATGAGTTCCTTGTATATTTTGGATATTAGCCCCTTATCAGAGGCACTGTTTGCAAAAATTTTCCTCCATTCAGTTGGTTGCCTCATTATTTTGTCAATAGTTTCTTTTGCTGTGCAGAAGCTTTTCAGTTTCATATAATCCCATTCGTTTATTTTAGTTTTTACTTCCATTGCCTTTGGAGTCAAATTCATAAAATGCTCTTTGAACTCAAGGTCCATAAGTTTAGTACCTATGTTTTCTTCAATGCAGTTTATTGTGTCAGGTCTTATGCTTAAGTCTTTGATCCATTTTGAATTAATTTTGGTACATGGTGACAGATAGCAGTCCAGTTTCATTCTTTTGCACGTAGCTATCCAATTCTGCCAGCACCATTTATTGAAGAGGCTGTCTTTCCTCCATTGTATGTTTTTAGCTTCCTTGTCAAAAATTATCTGTCCATATTTATGTGGTTTTATTTCTGGGTTCTCAATTCTATTCCATTGGTCTATGTGTCTGTTTTTCTGCCAATACCAAGCTGTTTTGATTATTGTAGCCCTGTAGTACAAGCAAAAATCAGGGAGTGTGATACCTCCAGTATTGTTCTTTTTTTTTTTAATACTGCTTTGGCTATTCGGGTGTTTTTTTTTTTTTTTTTTTTTTTTTTTAGACTTTACAAAGATTTTATTCAATTGGACTTACTTAAAAAAAAACAGTAGAATTATACGGAAAAAAATCAACATGAAATTACTCATGTAAAATATACTAAATACATAACTCTCTCCTCTCTTTGAACCATGAAGAATATCTATTAAGATTACATCAAACAAAAAAGCATGTCTTTTATTTTTATTTTATTTGTTTATTTATTTTTTTTAATTGTCTTTTTTTTAATTAGTTTCAGGTGTACAAGACAAGGTAATACTTAGATGTTCATCATTTATATCCCTCACACTGTGAACCCCCCTCCCCCCATCCATTATCCATCCGACCTCACACTGAGCCATCACATTATATATATAAAATTATAGTTGGCATTCATTAATGTTTAGCTTCTGGTGTACAATGCCATGATCAGGCATCCACATTATCTCTGAGCTGGTCTCCCAAATAGGATGCATGTCCATTGAATACCCAACAAAATCTTTACAACATTATTGAATAAGTTCCCCAAATTAATTTTCAGAAAACCCTGAGGCCATCTTGTGGTTACCAGCTGCTTCCTAATCCCTTCACCTTGTGGTTCCAAACAAATATGATGATTTTTTTGTTCTATTTCTTTCAAAAATGACATTGGGATTTTTATGGGGATTGCGTTAAATCTGTATATGGCTTTGGGTAATATGGCCATTTTAACTATGTTGATTCTTCCAATCCATGAGCACGGAATGTCTTTCCATTTCTTTGTGTCTTCTTCAATTTCTTACAAAAATGTCTTATAGTTTTCAGCATATAAATCCTTTACGTCCTTGGTTAAGTTTATTCCTAGGTATTTTATTCTTTTTGCTGCAATTGCAAAAGGAATTGTTTTCTCTATTTCTTTTTCTGAGATTTCATTGTTGGTATATAGGAAAGCAATGGACTTTTGTACGTTGATTTTGCAGCCAGCAACTTTACTGTATTCATTGATTGTTTCTAATAGCTTTTTGGTGGAGTCTTTAGGGTTTTCTATATATAGCATCATGTCATCTGCAAAGAGTGACAATTTAACTTCTTCATTCCCAATTTGGATGCCTTTTATTTCTTTCTCTTGCCTGATTGCTCTGGCAAGGACTTCCAACACTATGTTGAAAAGCAGCGGTGATAGGGGACAACCTTGTCGTGTTCCTGAACGTAGAGCAAAGGGCTTCAGCTTTTCACCATTAATTATGAGATTAGCTGAGGGCTTGTCGTATATGGCCTTTATTATGTTGAGGTATTTTCCTTCTATACCAATTTTATTAAGTGTTTAAATCATAAATGGATGTTGTATCTTGTCAAATGCTTTTTCTGCATCAATTGATAGAATCATATGATTTTTGTCCTTTATTTAGTTTATGTGATGTATCACATTGATGGATTTGCGAATGTTGAACCATCCTTGTGCCCCGGGGATGAACCCCACTTGGTCGTGATGAATAATCTTTTTAATGCATTGTTGTATTCGATTTGCTAGAATTTTGTTTAGGATTTTAGCATCTGTATTCATCAGAGATATTGGTCTGTAGTTTTCTTTTTTTGTGTTGTCCTTACCAGGTTTTGGTATCAGGGTAATGTTGGCCTCATAAAATGAGTTAAGGAGTACTGACTCTTCTTCAATTTTTTGGAAGAGTTTGAGCAAGATTGGTATTAGATCCTCTTTGAAGGTTTGGTAGAATTCACTGGTGAAGCCATCTTGTCCAGGACTTTTGATTTTGGGAAGGTTTTTGATGACTGATTCAATTTGTTACTGGTGATCGGCCTGTTTAGATTTTCCAGTTCTTCATGATTCAGCCTTGGAACGCTATATGTTTCTAAGAACTTGTCCATTTCTTCTCGGTTATTGAATTTGGTGGCATATAGTTCTTCATAGTGTTCTTGGATAATCCTTTGTATTTCTGTGGTATCCGTGATAACTTCCCCTTTTTCATTTCTGATTTTGTTAATTAGTGTCTTCTCTCTTTTTATCTTAGTGAGTCTAGCCAAGGGTTTGTCAATTTTGTTAATCTTTTCAAAGAACCAGCTCTTTATCACATTAATTTTTTCTATTGTCTTTTTGTTCTCTATTTCATTTAGTTCTGCTCTGATTTTTGTTATCTCCTTTCTTCTGCTGACCTTGGGTTTCGCTTGTTCTTCTTTTTCTAGTTCTTTAAGGTGTAACATGAGGTTATTTATTTGGGACTTTTCTTGTTTCTTGAGATAGGCCTGTAATGATATAAATTTCCCTCTTAAAACTGCTTTCACGGCATCCCAAAAATTTTGGTAGGATGTATTTTCATTGTCATTTGTTTTTATGTATCTTTTGATCTCTCCTCTAATTTCTTCTTTGACCCAGTCATTCTTTAAAAGTATGTTGTTTAATCTCCATGTATTTGTGTTTTTTCCTGCTTTCTTTTTGCAGTTGATATCCAATTTCAAAGCCTTGTGATCAGAGAATATGCTTGGTATGATTTCAATCTTCTTAAATTTGCTGAGGCTGATTTTATGTCCCAATATATGGTCTATCCTTGAGAATGTTCCATGTACACTAGAAAAGAATGTATAGTCTGATGTTTTAGGATGAAGTGCTCCATATATGTCAATTATGTCCATTTAATCTAATGTGTCATTTAGGGCTGCTATTTCGTTATTTATCTTCTGTTTGGATGATCTATCCATAGCTGTCAATGATGTATTTAAGTCCCCTAGTATAATTGTGTTTTGGTCAATTGCTCCCTTTAGTTCTGTTAGTAGTTGCTTGGTGTATTTCAGTGCTCCCTGATTGGGGGCATAAATATTGATGACTGTTATGTCTTCTTGGTGTATAGTCCCCTTTACCATTATGAAATGTCCATCTTTGTCTCTTGTTATCTTTTTCACCCTGAAGTCTGTTTCATCGGAAATCATTATGGCTACACCTGATTTTCTCTGGGTACCATTTGCTTGGAGTGTCAGTTTCCACCCTTTCACTTTGAGTCTATGCTTGTCCTTGTAGCTGAGATGTGTCTCTTGGAGACAGCATATGGTTGGGTTTAGTTTTTTGATCCAATCTGCTTCTCTGTGTCTCTTTATTGGTGAGTTCAGTCCATTTACATTTAGGGTGATTATTGATATGTGAGGATTTCCTGTCATTCTATCTTTAGTTTTCTGGTAAGGCTGTGTCTCCATTGTTTCTTTGCCTTTTGTTGTTGTCTATTATCTCTGTGTGGTGGTATTCTATGATGTTTCCCTCTGTTTCTTCTTTTATTACAGTATGTATTTCGGTTCTGGATGTTTTTTGAGTGGTTACCCTTAAGTTTATGTAAAAGAAAGTTTGATATTTAGAGTATTCCAGTTTCTTCAGTATGCGTATTTTCTCTATTCCCATATTCCAGTTCAGGCCTCTACTCTCCCCCTTTTTATGTTTTGGTTGCCACAAGTTGTCCCTGTTGATGGTGGTCTAATAGCCTCCTTTAGTATTTCTTGTAGTGCAGGTCGTGTATTAGAAAATTCCTTCAGCTTCTGGATATCTGGAAAGGTCTTTATTCCTCCTTCATATCTAAAGGAGATCTTTGCTGGATATATTATTCTTGGCTCATAATTTCTCTCTTTCAATAGTTTGAATATTTGGTTCCATTCCCTCCTAGCTTGTAGAGTTTCTGCTGAAAAATCTGATGATAATCTAATGGGCTTTCCATTGTAAGTTACCGTCTTCTTTTCCCTGGCTGCCTTGAGGATTCTTTCTTTGTCATTGATTTTAGACAGCTTCAATACAATGTGCCTTGGTGAAGGCCTGTTGGGATTGAGGTAATTAGGTGTTCTATTTGCTTCTTGGATTCGAGGATCCAGTTCTTTCCACAAGTTTGGGAAGTTCTCATCGACGATTTGTTTAAATATATTCTCTGTTCCCTTCTCTCTTTCTTCTCCTTCTGGTATGCCCATTATTCTTATATTGCTCTTTCTGATGGAGTCAGAAAGTTCTTGTAGTTCTTTCATTTCTTTTAAGTCTCAAGTCTCTTTCTTCTTCCATCTGTAAATTCCAGGTTCCTATCTTCGATGTCACAGATTCTTTCCTCTGTATGGTCAACTGTACTACCTAAGCTGGATATTTTATTGTTAATTTCTTTTATTGAGTTCTTAATCTCCAGAAATTCTATTTGGTTCTTTTTCAAAATTTCAATCTCTTTTGTAAAATGCTCATGGTGTTCTTTGATTGTGTTTCTGAGTTCATTTAACTGCCTTTCTGTGTTTTCTTGCATCTCGTTCAGTTTTTTTCAGAATTGCAATCTTGAATTCTCTGTCATTTAAATCACATATTTCCATGTCTCTAAGTTCCTTTTCTGGAGACTTTTCACTTTCTTTCTGAGCTATCTTGTTGCCTTGGTTATTCATGGCAATCACTGATTTACTATTTCTCTTCCTAGACATCTACAGGAGTGGCTTCTGCAATAGGTTGATAGGTATGCGAAGAGCTTTTGGAGTTCCAAAGCTCTTTCTGCACCAGATTCAGAGCCCGTTTGTTTCAGCAGTTCTGTTTACTCCTGCAGGGATCCGCCCAGATAGGTGGGGCCAGGGGCGGGGTGAGTTGTAAGAGGTGGCCCAGAGCAATGGTGGCGACCACCACCACAGCCAGTCCTGCTTCCACAGCTCCCTCCCCTTTGCCGAAACTAGTTGAGCTGCGAATCTGTGTCTGCGGTCCACAGTTCTCAGAGCAGCAAATACTCTGTCCTTTGATCCGACACTGCTACTTTATCGCTTCTAGCACCGGGCAGGTGGGGGCGGGGCGAGCTCTGGGAGGGTAGGGAGGGGGCGGCTAGTCTCCGTGCCTAAGGCTTCTGTTCTCCGCTGGGCAGTGAGGGCTTAAACCACAGTTTTCAGCCTTCTTCCCTCAGTCTTTGCTCCGAGGTGTCTGCCGTGAACTTTCAGCCGTGCTATATGCTGCCCCCTCAGCCCTGTGGGCCGTAAGCGGAGCCCTAGCAGTCCGAGTCCTTCCCTCTCCCGCAGCGGCGGTAGTTCCGGGATGCAGTGAGCACGGAGCACTGAGCTAGGTCTGTGGCTCGGCTCCGTCCCCGCACATCTCCTCTCCCTCCTCCCCCACTCGTGCGATTCACCCACCTATAGGTGAATTCAGTAGTGGGCCTCTTCGTCTTGCCTGTCTGCTGTGCAGGGAGTCCTTTGTGGAGTTATTGTTGTCCGATTCATTGTAAATTCCAGGGAGCGCTACAGAGGCTCACCTCACGCCGCCATTTTTCCCCCTCCCGTATTATGAGTTTCTTGTGCTTATACATTCATTTTGAGTTTATGTAATGTATAATATTTACTTTATTAACCTCAAAGAAGAATGTCCAGAAAGCATGTCATTTTTGTTGGCCTCAAAGATGTTTTTTAAACTTCTAGAAGGGATGGGAGAGGAATTTAATGTATAGAAGCTTAAATCTTTTAAAAAATGCATTGTTTATCTCCTTTCTCAATTTTACATGTAAATTTAGAAAATTATTATTTTTTCATGACAGATTACCCATTGATTTTAAAACTCCCCTGAAATAACGCATATATCGGAATTCCTTTGTTCATTTGCATTCAAAATGGTCGTTACATGAGCGACATGTTCTTTCTTCCTATTCAGATGTTTCCTGTGCGAATCCTCCCACAGTGGAAAATGCTCGTCTAGTAGAGGAGATGCCTAAGTATCTATCTGGTGATAGAGTAAGTTATGAGTGCATCAGACCTTTGGCCCTATTTGGGAATGGAGAAGTGATGTGTTTAAATGGAACCTGGACGGAACCACCTCAGTGCAAAGGTAAAGCACCTTATTTCTCTTCCCTGATTTTGGAGAATACATTAGGGACAAAATATGTTGATATAAATACATAGTGAAGTAGTTTCTATGCAGTAAAAATTTTAGTGCATATAAAATGATGTTGCTTAAAGTCCAATGATTTCTATGGACTGATTAAAAAATATGGTCTATTGATATTAGGAAAGCTTTAACCACAGTACAATAGTTGGAATCATGGAACATTCCCCATCTTAAGCATAAAGACACTCAGTTTTTCCCTAGGAATAAATATAGTAAAGACAACTTAAGTCCATTTGGCAGACCTATAGAATTCCACTTTGAGACCCGGACGAGCTGGGGGGATCATAGAACGGGATATAAATGTGGGGTTTTGGGCTTATGGATTATATTTAAAGGTGGGATGCTAGCTGATCTCACCCAGGGAACTAGGTTATATAGAAAAAACTTCTGAGAACCTGGCCTGGGGTACTCCAGGGTTTAGGGTTCAGGAAACACGGGGTACCAACAAAGGATATATGGCATTATCCACTTGAATTTCGGCCTGGTGTATATTTTTCCAAGTGTTTTACTTTGAGCCTACCTTTGTCTTCAAGTATGAAGTGAGTTTTCTGCAGACCGCAAATAGTAGGGTCTTTTTCACTTAAAAAATAGGCAGAGGACATGAGCAGAAACTTCTCCTAAGAAGAATACAAATGGCCAAGAGATATATGAAAACAATGAACATATTTATTAATGTTTCACATGTGCTTTCATGTGGGGTGAGTCTCAGTACAAGTGATTAAAATTACTTCAATGAGTCTTTTCTGTCATCAGAAATCACAAGTCTTCATATTACAAATTGTGCTATGTTTTTATTTGCTTATGTTAACCTGTGATTTTTCTTTGGTCTCTCAATAAATCATATAATATCTATTCTTAGAGTCTAAAGGAAAATGTGGAGCCCCTCCACCTATTCAAAATGGAGACATCACCACATTTCCATTAGCAGAATATGCTCCAGGGTCATCAGTTGAATACCAATGCCAGTTCTTGAATGAACTTCAGGGAAACAAGCAGATAACATGTAGAGATGGAAAGTGGTCAGAACCACCAAAATGCTTAGGTGAGTTTTTTGATGTTCTCATGGGTTCTGAGAAAATCAGTGTAATGCGTGTGATGTTTTCCGGTTTATAATCAAGTTTTGATGAATAAATATACAACAATTCTACCGATTGCTTGTTGACCCAATATGCATATGTGAAGAAATAATTTAAAAATTCTTAATTAAGCAACAACAGCAAAAGGGATTCTTTAATAACAGCTTTCTATGATAATTGACATTATGAATGTTGGATTATAACAGTTAATTGTCACACATTAAACATGGTTCCTCATTTTTACATCATTACTTGTGTGTAATGATTCCCATGTAAATGATGGATTTTCAGTAAGTTTGTTTGAAAAAGGTTTTGAGAAGGAATTTTTTGCCAAATACAGAGGATTTCTATCTGAAAGTCTGAAAATCTGCGGAAAATGTTTGTATGCTATTTAATGTTCTATGTTCACTTTTTTTCACCTTCAGATGCATGTGTGATATCAGAAGAAACTATGGAAAAATATAATATACAGTTGAAATGGACTTACAAGAAAAAACTTTATTCTAAATCAGATGATATTGTTGAATTTATGTGTAAAAGTGGGTATCGTGAAGAGTCACCAAAGTCTGCATTTCGAGCACGCTGTCAGGAAGGGAAATTGGAGTATCCCACTTGTGTGAAAAGATGAAGATAGAACAAAGTCATGAAATTATAACATGCACACTTATTTAGAATTTTTATTATTTTTCCAATTCTTCTCAATTTGTTTCAAGCATTGAAAAATCAGAAATGTTTTATTCATAAATCAGAATTTGTGTAAATATTATATGGAAGATGTCATGTAATCTGAGAGACCAATCTATCACTTCTTAAAAGCATCTCATAAAAATGTGACAAACCAAAAACCTGTGTGTTTATTCATAAAACATCTACGGGCAGAAATTAGATGCAGGCACTTGAGAGCCTGCCTCTATCCACCATTCTCCAAACTCTCTCAGAGCTTCCTCCATAACTTCGGAGGTGTTCTGAGGCTCTTTTTTTTTTTTTTTTTTTTTTTTTTTTTTTTTTTAATTAATTTTATTGGGGTGACAATTGTTAGTAAATTTACATAGATTTCAGGTGTACAATTCTGTATTACATCGTCTATAAATCCCATTGTGTGTTCACCACCCAGAGTCAGTTCTCCTTCCATCACCATATATTTGATCCCCTTTACCCTCATCACCCACCCCCCACCCCCCTTACCCTCTGGTAACCACTAAATTATTGTCTGTGTCTATGAGTTTTTGTTTCTCATTTGTTTGTCTTGTTCTTTTTGGTTTATATACCACATATCAGTGAAATCATAGGGTTCTCTGCTTTTTCTGTCTGACTTATTTCACTTAGCATTATTCTCTCGAGATCCATCCATGTTGTCACAAATGCTCCTATATCATCTTTCCTTAACGCCGAATAGTATTCCATTGTGTATATGTACCACAACTTCTTTATCCATTCATCTATCGAAGGACATTTTGGTTGTTTCCATGTCTTGGCCACCGTAAACAAAGCTGCAATGAACATTGGAGTACACGTGTCTCTGTAGAGAAATGCTTTTATATTTTTGGGGTAGATACCCAGGAGAGCGATTGCTGGGTCATATGGTAATTCTATTCGTAATTTCTTGAGGAACCGTTCTGAGGCTCTTATACCAGAGGAAATGGAAATAAAGGCTTGTCTCCATCTGCCAAATAATATCACTGCACAAACACGTAAAAATCAAACTACGTCATACCTGTGTTAGCCATAAGATGTAGGAGCTTATTACTAAGTTTTGCTTGTCTCTCAATAGCTAAATATACCCCAAAATGATGAAAAAAATGATGTACAAGATGGCCATTTACCCACATAATAATTCACACAAATCATAAAAAAGAATTAGAATCTCATTGGGTGCATAACTATTATTAAACTGATGTGAAAAGTGATCAAAATACAATACCAAGTGTAAACATATACCCACATCCACACAATATGCTTTGGATGATGAATAACTGTACATAGAACAAAGATTGGCAGGAAGTACAATAAAACACCAGAACTGTAGCTGAATTTAAAGAAAATCGGGGTAAGAATTGGTGTTCCATTCCTATATGTTTACCTGGATTTTCACCTTTTCCTCTCCTTAACATATATCACTTTTGAAGCACAGGACTATGTCAATTTTAAATAAACATATACAGAAAGTAAGGTAATATCTGTCAAGAACTACAAAGAACCTAATAACATTTTCATAATTTTTCTGGTATAAACGGTTTTGGAAAGATTCAAACACAAGTGTCCAAAATATGATTTCTATGTTCATACATTTCTAACACACAATTAATTAAAATCAGTTTACTAAACATTTTTAATTTCTAGGAAAAGATGTAAACTTTAAGTTGAAAATTAATACATAAATAACCTAAAAATAATTTGCAGTGATACCTTGTTACTTCCTGTGGCATCAAATCAAGTGGCATTCCTAAAATGAGAAAACTGGCTGTCACCAAGGAGCCAATTTATGCAAATCTGTGTTAGTGGTGACAGCCAGGATTCTCACGTGTAAAGGAACATTGCTACAATTGGCAAGTTCTTTGCTACTGACGTTAACATTTGTACGTATACTGTGTCTGCAAAACCTTTCACCTGAGAGTCGTGGCATCTATGACACCTGCCTATAATCAATTATTACACTGTTGGCTACAAAATGCTCACTTTTTAAGATCAATTCTATCATTTTTTTCTGTGTTTATAAAATGTCACTCTTGTATAAAGATGAATGTGAATTTACCGACTCCACTTAAAGTTTCACCTAAAAAGCTATGGTAAACCTTTATGTTTTGCCCTTTTCCTTTCTATTTTATTTTGTTTTATTTTATTTTACTTATTTGTTTGTTTGTTTATTTGGAGTAAGGAGTTATAGGAAAGACCTTCCATAATAAGCGTAAAGAGTTTCTAATTTTAAAATTTTGTGTGCGCCAAAATGGATTCGTAAAGTTTCATTTGTTCCATTTGTCACAATCAATTACATTCATTATTCTGTTGGAAGCTCAGATTATCCCTAATTTAGCTAATGGGTGCTTCTTGAACTGGCTTCTCGTTGCTTTTAATATATCCCCATTAGTCTTTCAGCATTTCTCTTCCTTTTAGCACAACACCATATTCCAGGCTCACTGTACACTTATCCTGGCCAACACCCATAATCATATAACTTTTCAAGAATTTCTGGTTTGGGGGAGTTTTGAGGTTTTTTCAGAGGTTTATTTGAAGAATAATGTTTAGAACCCAAGAATTTTGGGCTAGTGGTGCTGGATGGGGGTGTTCAATAGTGTTGAAACGTCTTTACTTCTACGGTCTTCCAGTTGTCAGATCTTTGAAGTAGAAATGAAATTTAAAATTCATAGTGCCTATTGGATTTTACAGTTCAAGTTTCATAATGCAGCATTAAAAAACAACTCTGAAATACATTTTCTCTTCCTCTTTACTTCTCTATTCTTACATTTCAATTTTCATGAAGATAACGTCAAAATTAATGCAAACATTACTATGAGCAGCTAAACTACTGAGTGAAGGTTAAAATAGCCTTGCATTTATTTTGCCCCAGGATGTGTGACACTCGGTGTCAGTACTCTCCTCAAAAGTGACTTGAACTAATTCTTATTGTTGGTTGGCTCGCTAAGCAAATTAATGGAGTTCTACATGTGGTTGTATTAGTATATTTTTCAATTATTGATTTTGCTGCTTCCTCTTTTAGTTTGACCTTTGCTTTTGTTTGTTTGTTTATGAAGAACACCAACATGTTTTAAAAGTTGAAGTGATACGAGAATGTTCTATGCAGGATGGTCTTACTTCCATCATAGTTCCCTCATTTAATAAAGGTATAATTTCATCAGTTTCTGATTTATCAATCCCTTGCTGTTTCCGTTGAGAATGTATCTCACTGAGCCTTCTGCTATTTTCCTCTTATGATAATGACTGCTGTGATGAATCTTCTCAGGTGGGCATACTGTTAAGATAAACTGCTAGAAGTAAAATGAATGGATCGCCAGGCCATTTCATAGGTATGTCTACTTCTTTTCCATAGAGGTCTGTATCTTATTCTCTATAATCCTAACCAGCCTCCTTTTTTTGGTCTTGCCAACTGAGGAAGTTGTCAGCCTTTTAGATATTTTTTTTCTGTTTGTAGATAATAAATGGTATCGCTGTATCGTTTTAATGTGTATTTCATTATTGTAAATGTGGTTATTTGCATTTAAGATATCTAATGACCATTTGCTTGGATTTTTTTCTCTTAATTTTCTATTTAAGATACTGGTCCCCTTTTTCTATTATTGTTCCTTGTTTAGAATTCATAAGATTATCACTTTTCACATTTCTGTGATAGGTTTTACATATATTTTCCAAGTTGTTATTTGGCTTTTGAGTTCATGTTAATTTTTCTAGGCAGACATTGTTGAAAGATATGCTCTTATAATTACTACTTATTTTATTTATTCCAGTTCTGAGTCATAGTTTTAAACATTCTGTTCTTAACAAATGTGCCCATAGATTTTGTGCTGAATGTGGGGGGTTTCTTTTCTTATATGGAGATCTCTACAACTAAATAGAGTGTGGCAGTATGAATTTTATTTTTCAGAATGATTCTCCAGTTATCTAAGAGTATTAAAAACGTTGTCTTGTGCTAGTCGTTTGAATTATGACTTATATCACATAACAGTTTCTTTGTGTGTGTTTCCCTTTCTATACTTTCTACAATAATCCACTTTCTATCTGTCTACTCTGGGGGCAGCACCAACTGTACCATTGTAAAGGCTTCTTAAATATAATATGCAGTGGGGCTAGCTGTCACCTAAGTGTCTCCTTGTTTTTAGAGCTTTTGTGGCTATTGTTCTCTGTCTCTAGGAACCTTAGAAAGAACTTGTCGAAATCAAAATAAAAGCTATGTGTCTTTGCATTGTGTGCTCTGCTTGGATGAATATCACTTGTGGTCTTTAATTCAGAAGTTCATCTTAACAGGAAACTAATCAGTCTTTTTGGCAAAAGTTATCTCAGACTTGTTGAAAGTTTAAGGGTATAAAATACAGCATTTCCTGTCGGATTGGATCAGGAGACCTTGCAGCCATCCAGGTCTATACTTCATGTCCCCATGTGATACCTCAGTAACAAGGAAATGAAACCCTGTGTCAGTGAGGGAGTCATCTAGATTTGGACACGTCAAATCCCATCAGGGTCTGTATCTCTCAAAAAAAACAAAGAAATAAAAACTTGAGCAGAGCTTCAAGGATCTGGAAAGGATAACAATTATATAGAAATCATGATACTCAAAACCCCAAAGCTATGGCTGTCCCCCAAGAATTATCAACGTGGGCCTGTGTTTCTTCAAGCACACATGACATTTTCTACTTACCAGTTTTCTAAAGAGATAGTATTATAAGAAGTTCGATTCTGAGTTCTTTTCCTTTGAAATAAAGAAGAAAGGCATTTGTGAAAACTTTCTCAGTAAATTCGTAGTATGGACAAATGTGTTTATGAACTTAAGAATTATTGACAATGCCGCTGAGACTTCCGCTGCTTTTCTTTTTGGACCAGTGTACATTTGCATTCTTCAGAAAGAGTATTGCACTGTTTTTCTCAGATGTTCTTTGTATGTTTCTGAGCAACAGGAAGAGTCAACGCATTGGTTCCTGTAATTGTGGAATGAGGGGAATTATGAAGGAAAAATCCAAACGAAGCCAACAGAACTGCCTCCAACAGAAATAAATAATAAAGTAAAATCAATACTTTGACGCCTGCTGATGGATTTCAAGGACTGGAAAGTTTCGGGGAGGAGGCATGGTTCCTACTAAATCCCCATCAACTTGCCTATGTGGCTTGTGCAGCAAACAGATACATGTTGGAGATAACAGTGGATGACTGTAAGGGTAATCAGCTGTATCAAATGCAACCTGTTTACCTAATGTTGTTTCATTGATTGAGCAAGTGGAAACAGTCCCTGTAATATCTTAGGACATGCTGATGTGCAGCTTTTCGTCTGGCAAATGCTGCTTTCTCTATACTTGTGGGTATAGATATATACTTGGGGTATGTTGGGATAGCCCTTTTAGCTTAAACACACACACACACACACACACTCACACATACACACACACACACACACATACACACACACACACACACTTCCCCACAACCTAAAAATCCAAAGTGCGACCCGTAGTGGGTCTCCTAAGATTTGGGAGGCAACATAGCCCTCATTTGAAGATGCTCCTCTAGCTCATGTATTAATGGTCCCCAGAAGCTACTGGTGCGAGTGAGGCACAAAACAAGAGGAGGCTTTGTCACAGGTCCAGGCCGCCATGCAAGAGGCTCTGCCACTTGGGCCACATGACCCAGCCGATCCCAGGGTGCTGCAGAGTCAGTGCTGGAAATGAATGGTGTTTGGAGCCTTCCCCCGTCCCCTGTGGGTGAGTCACAGACCTGTGGGCCTTAAGGATTTGGGAGCTTTGGCCTCTACTGGACCTTAGCCCAGACTGAAGACTTGACATAGGCCAACGTTTCATTTTGTTTACCCAAATCCAACTGTTACCTCACCATTTACTGGAAAAAACTTTCCCCACTGAATGATGTGTGTGGGTGTGTATGTCTGGTGTCACTGATTTCCCCAGAAAACTTGCTTATCTTTATGACAGTTCCACATCATGATAAATACAATAACTTTATTACAAATCTAGATATCCTGAATTAGAAGTACTCCATTTTGTTTTTTCAGGATGAATTTCCACATGAATTTTTGAATGATGTCAATTGTTTTTTTGGTTAAATAAGAGAATTTTTCTTGGGTCACATTCAAAGCATAAATTGATTGGGGAGAATGTGTCATCTTAATGAAGGTAAGTGTTCAATCCATAAACATTATGAACTTCTTCTTTCACTTGCATTTCAAATTTTTTCTCAGCAATGTTTCTCAATTTTCATAGTGGACATGTTACAAATATTTTGTTGAATTTATTCCTTGATATTTTAAGTTTTTTCATAGTTATAAAAAATAATATTGTTTTAAGTTTCATTTTCCAAAGTTTGTTCCCAATATAAAGAAAATCCTTTTGTGTGTTAGCTCTAGTTGATCTTTTTTGTGGAAGCCTTAAAGTTTTTCTAAATGACAAATTCATACTAAATCTTTCCTTCCCATTTTCATGCCTTTTTTACCCTTCCCTTTGTGAATTTGATATCACCTGGATTAATTTATTATTATTATCATTATTATTATTATCATTATCATTATCAAATGCTTTTCATTATTCTCTGGTAAGTGTCTTTTGAATTTTGTTTTATCTGGTGTTACCATAACCACTCCTCCTTTTGTTTGCTGAGTTCATACAAGGTTTACATTTTTCAACATTTTGCTTTCAACGTGTCATGTTTTTACATTTTAATGGCTCCCTTTGGAAACAGCATATAATTGGGTTTTCCTTTCCTTCCTTTAATCCAATTCTATTTTATCTTATTTATTATTGGCCTGTTAAACTTATATCAATATTTAGTACTGGCGGATTAATTTACACCATTTTTACCAATTGGTACTATTCGTCCCATCTATTCTTCAGGGTCCTTACCTCCATTCGTTTACATTAGTACCATGCCTTTAGCATTTATTTTATACATTCATTGTTGAACTTTTTGGTAGTTGGATGAACACTTACAGGAGACATCTTGGCAGTCACAAGAGTAGTTGATCATTAATGGGGATTTAGGCCTTTGGTAAAACTCATCGAACTTTGATATTTACAGTGACCTCGATAAAGTAGCTTTCTGGCAGAGCCCTTAAATTCAGAATCACACTTGATGCCTGCTTGTGCAGCAGACTTCAGCCCCACACAGCACGACTGGAACTTGTCCTGGGACTCCATTGGGAAGAGCGAACATGCTGCTGATGATCAATGTCATCCTCACCTTGGGGGTGTCCTTGGGGGCTCACGCAGAAGGTAAGTTGGAACTACTTCAATATTCAAGTTCCTTTTTAAGTGTAACTTACCTCTTTCATTTGTCTTTATTTTTTAAATGAATCAACTGGTACAAATAATCTGTTTTATTAGAGGTGGGATAATTATCACCTATTCACCTAAGGGGAAATCAAAATCAATTTTCTGTCTTCTGAGTTCCACAGCCTGAACAGCCAGTCCTATTGATTAGGGAGTCATGTTGAATAGGTTCATGAAAACTTGACATGAAAATGTTTTGCAGAAAAGCTTGAATATAACTCCAAAGTGTTTGGGGGATTCTTATTTGTAGCACAGGAAACTTTGGAGAACGATGGAATTCTTCATGATCTTACCTATGGCAATGATTTTACGGGTTCTTATGTCAAAACTCATCAAATCCTACATTTTAAATATATTCAGTTTACTGTGTTTTAATATATAAAGCTCTTAAAGGTCATTAATGTCGCTATCAATTATTAATATTTAACAAAATTAGCTATATGCAATAGACATATTGCCGTTAATAGAAATGGAATATATTCTTAATTTCCATTGTAATCCCAATACATTTTAATTTGTTTTCTGAGATCATGGACAAATGTTGAAAATTTGGAAGTTTAAAAAAAAATCACTTCTATCATTACATTTACGAATTCTTCATTATGATTTTCTGTCTGTCATTTTAGTTTATAATCCCGTCCTCTCATTTTCCAGTTCTCCTAACTGAACACTCTCATGACCTTTATAGCGTCTCATTAAATACCAGATATGAGTAAAATATGCATCACTGTACATTATTAATTTCATAATTTGTTGCATGTGGGGTTTTGCATATTATTTAATTGGTGTGTTTCCTTCGCTACCAACAGTAACGCCTCAAGAAAGCTTCCAGAGGTCCCCCTTAAATGCTCCCCACACCCCAGCTCCCCCAGAAGAACGACTTCTGTATCCATCACCTCAGAGTCCCCTGGGTCTGGGGTTTGGGAGTGGCTTAGCTGCCAAGGTCAGACTCAGGCTCTTGAGTCAGGACAAGGCCCTCAGCGGCCATCCTGGAGGGCGGCTGCCAAGACAGCTCCCTCCCGGGGCTTTTGGCAGCAGCCTCAGGGCCTAAACACACGGGTCTCCATAGGAGGCTTGATTGGTGGCTCAATTCCCCAGAGACAGTGATCTGAGAGAGAGGAGGAAGCCTCCACACCTCTCGTACCTGGTCACACACTGTCCCCTCAGCCATACGTGGTCTAGAAAAGAGTCACTGAGTCCAGTACAGGTACGAGGTGGGGAGGGAGGCAATTAGGCGGGAGGAGATTAAAGATACTGGAACTTTGTAAAGCCATCACCTGTCACAAAATGCCACTTAATTCAATGGGGTATTTTATTTCCAGGGATGTTTCTTTAGCCCCTTTCAAGTGTTTTCTGTCCCAACAATCATATTTCTTTTCTTTATCCATCACAGTTCATTGTAAAGGTGGTCCACACTTAAGCTGGATATTCCATGAATCAAAAAGTATAATGACACTAGTAATAGGTCAGTGGCCTTAGTGTTGTCTCAGGGCCCAAGCCCAGATGAATTTTGAAAGTCTGATACCCTTGAAGAGGTGGCTATTATCACCTGAATCAGACCTCCACGTGCAGAACAATTTGAGTGAAAGGATTATTTATTTATTTATTTACTTACTTACTTACTTACTTAGATAATATTGACATATAACATTGTATTAGTTTCAGGAGCAAAAAATGATGATTCAATATTTGTACATATTGTGAAATGATCACAAAACAAGTCTTATTACGTCATCTGAATTTATAACTTTTGCTGTCCTAGAAATCTAATGCAATGAGTGTAATTATGTTAATGAAAAAATGTGACTCATCAGTGAAATAATTTGTCTTTCAATGGATTTTTATTAAAGCAAAACATTATTCATACTTTATTTTTGCTTTGTTTGTTTTTATTGCCAGTTCAACCCTGTGCTTTTCCTGAAATAAAACATGGAAGCCTATATAATGAAAATAGATACAAACCGTACTTCCCAGCAGCTGTAGGAAAGTGGTATCACTATTCCTGTAATGACAGCTTTGTGACTCACTCAGGATCATACTGGGGTCGCATTACTTGCACACCAGAAGGATGGTCGCCAGCAGTGCCCTGCCGCAGTACGTACACCTCTTTATAATAGTGCGTGTGTAAATATTTCTAAGAGCAGAAGTGAAAAGCGCACAGGAGAAAACAAGTAAGTATTGTGTGAGGAAAACAAGGTCAAGTTCTATGAGCAAGTGACCAATATAGGTTCCCCTTTTATGAGGAGTCTTCATTAATAAAACATCAGAGATAAAAATAGAGACTTGACGAGAATACCTATTTCATTTACACATTTTAATTATAAAACTACAAATAAGTGATATGAGTATAGATTTTTCTATTTAAGAAACATTTGGCAGTACCTTAGTTTTTCTTATGCTATATGTTATAGTTGGATGCTTTTGCATTCTAAATTAAATATTGTAAAAATAACTTTTTAATTTAACGTCTTGAACAAATTTATGAGTTTTTATTCATCATTTTGTAATTCTTAGGAAGATGTCTCTTCAGGTATGTGGTAAATGGATATATCCCACGTTATGAAGACTATCTTAAAGATTATTTCCAGGGTGATACTGTAAGAGTTGAATGTTATCACGGCTACAGCCTTCCCGATCAGCAGACATCAGTGACATGTACGGAGAATGGCTGGTCCCCTCCTCCCACGTGCATTGTCAGTAAGTAAACTTGTCTGAGATCCCAGGATGTCTGTGATTTTCTAAGACTCACCCGCAATAACTGGCAAAATGTTCATGGCAGCTTCTTCTTCTGCCAGTGCACCTGTTTGCTTTTATCCTTCCAAGTGTGTGAGTGGATACGCTGAACTCCGGATGCGTATGTTGAGAAATAAATGAGCTTACTGATAGACCTTAGTCAATATCACAGCACAAGACGACAAAGTGGGTCCGTGTAGGAATCACGTGCCATCAGCCTGGGGCTCAGTCACGGTTTCTATGGTCCCCGGCACAAAGGGCACCCAAGGTGACAGTCTCCATGGATAGAGCTTCCCTGTGAGCTCGGGGATCTAGCAGAGAAGTTTCAGCACAGCATCACAGGAAAAGCGTCCAAGAGCAGAGGCCATGAAGAAGCAAGAGGGACAGGCCGCCACCTGAGTTCCCTCCCCTAGACGCAGGTCTTGGGGGGTTGGGGATGCTGGCTTTCATGTCATTCTGGAAGGCTAAGTGGGTAATGCGTCAACTTGACCCTTCAAGGCTCTAAACTAAACTTTACTACAGCTGGTCTGGGAGCTTTACTCAAGGACGAGTTTATTCAGAATGCGGATGAGTGAGGCCTCTTGTGGTCTCTGTACTAAGGATGGTGTTTAAAGAGGTCGTTCCACTCTGATCACATCGGACTGTTTTCCAGGGTTGTGTGTGCTCTGGAAATCTTTGAATTTGTGGGATTCGTCCTCTGGCAGTTACCCATTCTCATGGGGTTGTGCCCTACACTGTAGTGTGATATGTTCTGCCTAAGACTCTAGTGATTTCTGTGCAGATCCGTTGAGCTCTATGTTACAGTCCATAGTTTCTTCCTCTGGTTCTCTACGTTCAAGTTCTAGTGATGTCCACTTCTGTGAGACCATGGACTTTTGTGTACTTTACTAAGTACAATTAACATACTCTGATATGCCAAGGGTTGTCTCCTCTACTGTTGTAGTCTGGAAAAAAAAAAACCAAATAAAGTTACTTTGAGGGTAGAGCTCACACATTTGCCTCTATCCTTCCAGAATTGTCATTAGGCCCTGGGTGTTTCCCCAAGTCTCACAAGTTGATTTTCATATATTTAATTCAGTTTCCTCATTGTTTATGGCTGGAACTTACTATTTCTCAACTCTTCTTGCCTGGTATTTATCAGTTTGGTAAATTTCTTCAATGAACCACCTTAACTATGTCCATTCTCTCTAGTGTTTGTTTCTATTTCAGTTCTGCTCATATTTTTATTTTCTGCAATTTGATTTTTTCCACTTTAATGGGGTATAACTGCCCAATAGGAATTGCGTATGTTTAAGGTGCACAGCTTGCTATTTGATATACGTTGTGAAATAATCACCATGATCACCCTAATTACCATATCCGTCAGCTCACATAGTTACTTTTTTCCTTGTGATGAGAACACGTAAGCTCTAGCCTCAGAATGTTTCAAGCAAAATGCACGAAAGGACCCATTGCTAGGAGAACTCTGGGCAGCTGGAGGATTCCAGGTCCATTAGATACACAGGTTTCTAGTAATTTCTTGGAAGGGATTCTGAGTATTTTAAATCTTGCTTTGCTCCTAAATAATTTTTAATTAAGTATCTTGTTGTAATACCTTTGGAAACCAATAGCCAATCTTCTCTGACTCAAGACCTTGATTAAGTTTTTCCAGGTTTTCATGTACAAATGGCTCCGTAGTTTCTATATGGTTATGTTGTTTGAGTCCTTGTGAAAATGTTTATTGAATACATGCTTATATTTTCTATGCTCCCTGCCTTTTAGAAACATGTTCAAAATCGGACCTGGAAATTCCAAATGGATTTATTTCTGAATCTGATCCTACATATCCTCTACATAAACGAGTACAATATAAGTGTAAACAAGGATATGTGACGACAGATGGTCAAACCACAGGGTCGATTACATGTCAGGAAACTGGATGGTCGGCTCAGCCCACATGCATTAGTAAGTCATTCACAATGTTAGTGTTCATTGTCCTGGTGACCAGTGTACAAAAGTTTCCTTTATCTGAATTATTTTTGTCTGTGGTGGGGAGTAGGCTGAGGTGGTTGCATTTGAAGAGATACAGAATGTTGAGAAACTTAAATAATATTATGCCTGTTAAGATTAATTGCTAGTAGGGTGGAATTCAGTCCATCTTTCAGTTTAAGTTCTTTCCACTGTGCAGCATCCTGTGACTTAGTAACTAGTTAGGAGCCTTTTGTGGCTGCCAGTGTAAGCCCATTTATTTTTAGCTGAGACCTTTTTGCCTGTTGTACCTGTTTTTAGGTAATCAGACTTTTATGTCCGAGTGTTTGTTCCTAGACATAAAAGTTATGTTTTTCAGGGAAAGTATGGGTTCACAGGGCATCATGTTGGAATATTGTCACCTGTGTAATTTATATGCTGGAGTATGTCACCTGTGGAATTCGTATGTCAGATATCGAAGCCTGGGTGCTCTTCTGAAAACTGATTTCCTTTAGAAAACCTACACAGACACCTCGTTAGGGAGACAGAGAAGCGCTTCCAGACGGAACAGATCGCTCTGTGCTGAGCAGGGTCCCCGAACCATGGCCCTGAAGTTCATGGAGATTTTCTAAGAGCTGTCGGCTCAGGTCATGTTATTATCCCAAAGCTGTGCAGTGAGATGTGTGACTCACTTTAGGTGGATATTTAAATTGTCCTCTTTTACAATATGTATTTCATTTCTTCCTTTTAATATTTTTTTTTGCTTACTAATGGGTATTATCCAAGAGAAAGAGGATAAAAAATGTCTCCATATCAAACTCACTTTGTACTAAATAGTGATCAGTTATCCATTATAAACTCTTATTAGGGAAGAGAAAATATCTATTATAATTGTTTTCTAATATATTTTAGCTTTACTTTGTTTAAAGCTTTATGCTAGCTGGCTACGTTAACACATTATAAAATGTGAAGTAAATTATCTAAACCTTTATTAACATCACTCTAGTATAGGGTTAGTGAAATTTTAGACTAGTTTTTAGCATTTTACTATCTTATACTAATTATAAACATGAAACTCTTAGTACATTCACTCTTGAAGTATAAAAGAATACACAGCCATTAGGAAAATATTTGGAAAAGGAAAGTTAGCATGCAAGTTTTAAAAATTTGTATGTTTAAAGTAGAATTTTGAGAATATTTCAAAATTTAGTCTTATTGTTGAAAATTAATCTTTTTGTTCAACGAATCAAACTTTTTGGCATATGTGTTACAACTGCTAATAATCGTGGCACACAAAATACTCTTCTGCTTCGCGGGGAAAAAAAGTATGACACATCTGTAATGGCCTGTTTTATTGCTAGCATAGAATAAATACCTGAGTATCATTTAATTGAGGAAAATGTTCTTAAAACAAATTTTCCATGTTAAGTGAGAAGAAAACAGCTTTATACAAACAAACATTTTCATTTTGAGTAGCTATGTTAAAACAATGATTTATCACTAGTATTCTTAGATTACTTTTATATGATACATAATTTATTAGCACATAGTAATTGGTAAAGCTTTTTTCCTTGCTCAATAAGACTGTACATTAAATAATATTAGAAATGAAATCCTCGATTCTATTATGCATTAGAATATTGTGATGTGCCCGTATTTGAGAATGCCAGAGCCATAGGTCATCGAACGTGGTTTAAGGTCAACGAAAGGTTGGACTATATATGCCATGATGGATATAAAAATGGAAATGGACACACCAGTGGTACCATAGTATGTGGTGACAATGGTTGGTCTGACACACCCACATGTCATGGTAAGTACTGTTTTCAGGTATTCTTATTTCAGGGTTACCAAAATTAACAAAATGTATTTAAAATGTTTCATTTTTTAACAAAATGGAATTATATAAAGTCATTTTTTTTGGTTTTTCTGGGTTTTTTTGTTTTTTTTATTTATTAAATTTATTGGAGTGACAATTGTTAGTAAATTTACATAGATTTCAGGTGTACAATTCTGTATTACATCATCTATAAATCCCATTGTGTGTTCACCATCCAGAGTCATCATTTTTAAGGAACAATGATTAAAATCAAGGTGTCTCCTGAATTAAACTGGGTGAGATGGTGTTTTGAAGCCCAAAGATAAAAATCTATTTAACCCAGTACATTAATGTAATGTTTCCTATGGTCCATATATATCATAGATTTGTGGGAAAAGTATAATTGTTTTTGTTATTCTAAATGTAAGCTGTTGTGTTGTCTAAAAATGGGCACTCATTCCCAAAATTACAGTTTCCTACAACTTCCTCAGACTTTCGGTCCTGAATTTCGGCTTTACACCTCCCTCCTTGAGTGTTAATTTTTGCAGGTCCCGAAGAGCTGTTTATTTTTGACTTTGACAAGGTTTGTGGACTATTACATGCCTATCATTTATGTTTGCCAATCAGCTGTCTGTCTACCAGAGTTAGAAATAGAACTTCCATCTGTAGAAAACTGAGTGGATGTAGAGTATTCCAACTCAGGAAACAGTATGTGCACAGCTTTGAAAACAAAACAATATTTGGGAAATATTGTGCTGAGCTGATTCTACTTAAGAGTTGGGAGAATTTTAGGTGGAGATTTGGATAGGGTGATGGCTGAGGAGATGTAAAGCAGAGAACAGATTTGGGATAAATTTTGGTGGTAGAAAACATACATGTTACTCGATGTTGAGTGTACGATGGAGTAATAATCGAGGGACTCGCATATTTGTTTTTCTATTGTTTTCATAAGCAAGAAAGTGAATGGAAATGCCTTTTTGTAAGGTGGTGAGGGAAGGTGAAGAGCGCTTTGAGGGGAACGTGTCAACTTTTGACTTGGGCACGTGGTGGCTAAACTGTCAAGGACAATCAAGATTGAATTGTAAACTAGAGTTGAATGTATTGGTGTAGCCCGAGATACATACCTGTGAGATTATCACCATGTAGACTGCGACATCATGTGGGAAGAGAATACAGAGTAAAAAAAGGAAGAGAACTCAGGACTGAGCCCTACAGCATTCCAGCAGTTAGAGGTCAGACAGAAGAAGAAAGGAAACTCAGAAACAAGAGAAAAGGAAGTTGGAGTGAGTGTTGTCATAGATGTGAAGAGAAAAATTGATTAAGGCAAAGGAAGTATAATAGGGGGGTTAATAGTGAATCCTATGGAGTCAGCTTGGACGGCTTCTAATTCCATTCCACCATTGGCTCAGCATGTATCACAGGGCAACTGCCAAGCCAGTTTTAAGCTTCGTTCACTCTTGCTTAGGTGTACAATGTTCCATTATGACAAATCTCTTAGTGTTTCAAAGGAAGTTGGGGTTATTCGCCTAAATTTTCTGTACGGAGCTCTGGCCACAGTGCTTGCTGGACAATAAACTCATGGGCATTGTAATCTAGTTACATTATTATCATAGTTATTGTGGGAAATGGTCCTAATTCAGCTAATATGTGCAGTTAGAGGACTGTGAAACTGTGGTGCATTTGGCTGCATAGAAGCCGACAATAAGTGTAACAGAAACAGTTTTTGATGGAATAAATGGAGCAGAGCCTATTTAGAATCTGCTGAAGAAAAGGATTAGCGAGCCACTTAAAACTGCATGTAGGCATAACTCTTTCAAGAATAAAGAGGGTCGGGGAGTAAAACATTGAGAGTATTGCCATAGGAAACTGTGCACTAAAGGGAATAGATTTGTTTTGTTTAATAAACACACACAGTTTATTATCGAGATGGCGCAGACACACTTAGTTCTGCTTTGGGCCCAGTTAAATGTGCTTCATTCAGGCTGTCAGCAAACACCTAGAAATAGGCTAAGAGACAATGGTGAAAAATCCAAATGGTGAAAAAAGCCTGCCTTTTGAGAGCTTTCATTCCAGGATTAAAAAAAAACAGTGAATTAAGTCAAGTAATTTACCAAATGATAAAAATATTTCTAATATATTTTTATTGGCTGTGTTCAAAGAAACAAAAGAGTCCAAGAATTTAGAAACTAGGAGGAGACTGAAGGCTCTATTTCATGTATGAAGGCATCCATGCGCAGAAAGATTGAAAACCAGTCAGGATAGAAATAAAGATCTGTGCAACAGCAAGAGAGGAAAGAACTTGACCTATTTAAAAATATTTAAAGACCATAAGGCCTGGAGTCTAGCTGCATAGGGGGAGAGAGATATAAGATGACATTAAAAGTGTAGGGAAAAGATGGATCATAAAGAGTTTGGATTTTATCCTGAGTAGAAGGGGGAATTTTTAAGATGATCATGAATTTCTTTCTGGAGTTATAAGTATGAAGCTGGAAACTTTTACAGAGACCTGCTTTAAAAAGAACACAAAATACGTAATTCTCAGGGTCTTTCCAATGTCACTGGACAGGGCAGGAAAACATGAAGGAGAGGGAGCTGAAACGACAGAGGCAGTGGTACAGAGAAGCCGATGTGGCCAATATTGCTTCTATTGAAAATTTCATGGCAATTATGACCTTGTGACACACCGGTAGGTACACGCCAGCATGGTGTAAGGCTCCCAAGTATTGAATAAACAAATGACAGCTTTGTATTCTTTTCAAACATCATTCCTCAATCATTGCACACTGATTGGCTGATATCTGAGTTTACTTTAAATGTCCTACAAGGCTTCTCCTTTGGGGAGAGGGTCCCAAAGGGGAATGGTTTTTCTCACAAACTACTTAAACCAAACAGTGTTTACAGCAAGCATAAATAAATATACACTTCAGAATCAAAAAGCCATGCCTACATTTCCAACTATCAGTGCTAGGATTTAAAATTTTGACTCTTGGAAAGAGATAAACGTCTCTAATTCAGCGTATACTCATTCATACTCTTCAATCACATTTCTTAAGTCATTGTCTCTAAATAAATATAACAGCTGGAAATAGCCAACAGGGAAGATTATTTTGTTATTGTTAAGGCAGCATTTTTGTGCAATATGATGACATAGAATACTTATATCAAATGAGCACAAAATACATAAACAAAGACACGCAAAACTAAGTAAACTTCATAGAATATTGGAATAGAATTTTAGGAGAGGAATCACAGTGATTCAGACTCAGCTGTGATCTCCTCAACTAAGCTCAAAGCTCAATATTAAAAAACAAAAAATATTTACTCACGTTTTTTTGGTTTTTTTTTGGTATCATTATTTTAAAAAATAGTTACCTGACATCTACTTTGATGATTGTGTGTTAATGCTTGACTTTTAGGTAATATGAATTTTCTTTTTGGTATGATTCCAGTTTTTAAATTCCAGGTGTTAATTTGACCTACTAATTAGCAAGATGGAAGGATTCCAAATAATAAAAATGTATTTTTTATTGGGTAATATTGGGGAACAGTGTGTTTCTCCAGGGCCCATCAGCTCCAAGTCATTGTCCTTCAATCTAGTTGTGGAGGGTGCAGCTCAGCTCCAAGTCCAGTCGCTGTTTTCAATGTTAGTTGCCGGCAACCTTGTTGCTCAGAGCTCACACTCTAACCACCTGAGCCATCCGACCACCCCTCAAAAATGCATTTTTTGATAATATTTAGCAATATCATAAATTTCACAACTTTTAAAAATTTTAAGAGATAAATTTACACCTTTCTAATTTGAATCAGAATCATTAACAATTTATTAATAGCCAACACATATATATAAAAAGTATAATAAGAATAGATAGTGTATACTATATAAACATTCAGGATACCTAGAATATGCTTAGCTACGTGACCTTGAACTTGTTTCTTCATCCAGTTTTCAGTTTGATTTATTAACTTATAAAACATTAATTAACTTCTAATGTTTCCCTAACTGAAATATATTAGAAATGCCTATCCTGTATCTTCCGTTTCCCCAATTATATTAAACAAAACTACCAATTTTTATTTAATCATATAATTTAAAAATTATAGCATCCATTTGTTTGTTTTTTCCTGTGAGAGAATAGTTTTATGCCTGGATAATACAAAATATAGCATTAAATTTTATAAATGTCAGTGACAAAATCAGACCCACGTTAAACAAGTTAATTTTACAAATAAATTTTCAGGACACATGTATTGCTTTTCAATGAGTCCGATCTGAATGTAAAGGGAGTATAAAACCTAGGTAATGCTTTTCAAGGGAGAGGATTTATCCGATGCCTCTCTCTATATGCAACACACAGCAACTTATTTTTCCAAGACATAATAAAATTTACTTTGGCAATGATTAATCATATATTCTCATTAAATTATCTGACATTTTCTATAGAAAGAGAATGCACAGTTCCCGATATAGAAAAATACGTAATTGCTGAGCCAAGGAAAGACACATATAGAGTCGGAGACGTGCTGAAATTCTCCTGCAGAAACAGACTTCAAATTGTTGGACCAGATTCATCTCAGTGCTACCACTTTGGATGGTCCCCTGATCCTCCAACATGTAAAGGTAAATGTTTATCTGAAGTTGCTGAAGCAAGAATTAGAATATCGGTTATCACATTGTTGTTCTCTGTTAGTTTCCTGTTGGCTTCCAGAGTGTCTGTAATCCAGGGCCTTGAGCCAAAGACATACATGAGGAGAACATGTGTTGGGTAGTAGAGAACTCTGATTGCCTAACTTAAGAAATTAATCATCCTTTTTTTTTTTGAAACATGTATTGAAAGAATCCGTAGATACATATATTGTGTCTGACAGTGGACAGACTGCTTTCATTATTTCTTTTTTGCCTACCATTCCCCATTAATATTGAACATTTTGATCAGCATGGGCGTCACTGCAGTTTTCACTGCACGTGCCTAATCAGTATTCAAGCAACTTATTGTCAACTCAGCTACATGAATGGCTTATCAAAATTAAAAGTTTATCAAATGCTTGCCTCAAATGATGGTATTTTTTCAAAAAAGTTTTGATGAAGTGTTTCCATGGAATATGAATATTGCTGTAAGTTACACAATATTTTATATTTATTAATTGGTTTGCATATATTTTTAGAATATCTAGAATACCAAACTTGGTTTTTGGACTAATATAACACTTCCAATAAGGTAGTTTGGTATAAGTAACGGAACTGGGAGACAAATCTGGGTACATTCCATCCTTTTTCCTTTGTTTAAGAATGCTATATTGTATAATGCAAAATAAATTAAAGAAAAAAATCTCATCATTTTAATATACTTAAAGTTGTAAAATAGAAAAGTTATCCATCAATTACACAACATTTCTACCGTAGCGCAAGTAAAATCGTGTGGTCTACGCCCTGAGCTCCCCAATGGGGCAGCTAAAAGCACACCTAAAGAAGAATATGAACATGGCGAAGTGGTGGAGTATGTTTGCAAACCTAGATTTCTGATGAAAGGTTCTCACAAAGTTCAATGTCTTGATGGAGAATGGACAACCTTGCCCATGTGCATTGGTAATGTATACAGACATTAATATTTACACTAGAGTCAGCAATGTTTATCATCACATAAGCACATAAATTTGAATTTAAAGGTTAACATGTGTTTGTGAAATGTTCACAGAGGAGGACAGCACCTGTGGAGATGTCCCTGAACTTGCTCACGGCTATGTGGTGTCCCCTGCTGCTCCCTATCACCATGGAGCTTCAGTAGAGTTCAATTGCAGAGAAGCATTCACAATGATTGGACATAGATCAGTTACGTGTATCAGGGGAACGTGGACCGAGCCTCCTCGGTGCATTGGTGAGAATACATTTCTCAAATTGACGTTCAATATCATTTAATATTTTTATTGTAAAACTCTATTTGCAAGCGTATCTTTGACATTTGGAGATATTCTTTAAAATGGCAGGTCATAAGTTATAGTGAATCCAAACCTCTGTTATTTGTAGTTTAATATGTGTCTGCAGAGGAAAAACTAGAAACTAACACTAGAATTGTATGAATCTGTCCCTGATATTAACATTGTTTATAAGTATAAAGCTAATTTGTACTCAAAATTGGCCAAAATTTTCTCCTCTCAATGTGTATTTTGTACCTCCCTCTAGTGTAGTTTTTCACTCTTCCCAAGATGTTTATTTTCTCCTAACAAACAAAGAAGTCCTTTCAGAAACCAATCCATCATAGCACATAGTGACAATAACCACCACTCCACGTTTCACTACAAGTCTTCCTTCAGTTACCATCCCTTAAAGAACATTCGCTTTTGTCTCCCTCAACGCTGTGGCCAGTCCTGAAAATAGGACTAGGTTCTCCAGTCTCTGGTCTGTTTTCAGTTAGTCTCCTTTATTTCGTTTTTTAAAGTTGTGTTACAAAATCATTGCTATTCTTTGTCCAAATACTTGCGTTTTCTTTGTTCATCCTCACTTAGCTCTGATCATTAACAAATTATTAACAAATATTACCTAGAGGCTCCACTGGTATGTTGTCAACTTCAGCAAGGATTTCCACCTGCACTGAATTTTTGAAACATGGGAGCTCAATAAACACTTCAGAGATCTATGTAACTCATACTGGAGCCAGCAAAAATTTATTATGATGGCAGTATAGTAGTCATGCAGGGGACCCTGCTCGCTGCACCATTTGTCGTGCAGGGCATCCGGTGGGGTCTCAGCTCCCGCTCCCCACATAAGAACGCAGGACACAGTAAGGCCAAACAGGAACACCCACGGAGCCATAAGTAGGGGAGTCATCACTATATTCTCGCTGGTGGCATCCACCTCTCTGCAATCTGCTCTTGCTAGCCCCCATTCCTCTGCTAGCGTAGCCACAGCAGTTATATTAGTGGCCAATGGCTTACGGGTTACAGCTGATGGCCAACTAGCCACAGCTGATGGCCATCTGATCACAGTTGATGGCCATTTACTACCCGAGCCAGCACCTTTCTATGTGAGGCCGAGAGCCTGGAAACTGCTTTTTGTGGCTTTGTTCCCACAACAATAGTATGAGATTATAGGGTGATAGGCATATAAAATACCTTCTCAAGGATCCTAAGAGTATATATATACATATATATATACAAAAGATGTCATGACTTTAAGCACTCAGTTAGTTTCTTATTCTGTTTTTTGGTCATCATGCAAAGGATCTGTTTTAATATTCACATTTTTACACACTACATCTTAGATCAACTTTCTCATCAACTTATATTAATTTTACTGAAAGACTGTAATTATACTAGCTCATATATTCTCTTTCCTCAGATAATTGTTTTTATTTTAACATTTTGAGATTTGGGGTTTAAAAACAATGTGGAGAAACATATGGATGTGGACATTGGCACAGATTCCAAATGGGACCGATTTAGTCACGTGATGACTCTTCACTATGCATATCGTCCATTAGTGCAGCTCGGATGCTCTTGAGTCCTCAAAGCGCAAAAGTCTAGAATCATATACTTTTACTCATGTGCGGGATATAAAACTGAAAGCAAGAAAAGACCAAGAAAACAAACAAAACCCAGACACAGACAACAGTTTAGTGGTTACCAGGGGGAGGGAGATATTAGAAGAGGCTTAAAGGGGGTTACATATGGTAACGGAGGAGAACTGATGCTGGGTGGTGAACACACATTGCGATATATAGCTGATGTATTACAGAATTGTACACCTGAAACCTATGTAACTTTTCTAACCAGTGTCACCCCCAATAAATTTAATGAAAAATTTTAAAACATACAATTAGTTATTAAATTTTTTATTGGGGTGAGTTATCAAATTTTAAAAGGTCTTTTGATGATATTTTCTATGAAATTTCATGACTGTAGATAGGACTATGTCCATACAGAATAACCCATCTCATGCAACATGATCAGGAAAGGTTTTGTTGATGGAATTTCTAGGCATACATTCTAATTTCACACTTCAACTGATTATATAACTATTTATTGTATCAATTGGTTTGATTCTTATTATTAGTCTTTTCATGGTAATATTATCAATTTATAGAAACAGATGAACATAAAAAGTGTAAAATATCAAAGTCAATTGCACGGGAGACAAACCTATCAGATAACGATGTGTACACCCATAATATGAAAGTAACTTACACATGTAGAGGAAAATCAGAACACAGACACTCAGTCTGCAAAAACGGAAGATGGGATCCCGAACTAACCTGCACAGGTAAGCTGTTTATAACATTTTCAAAATTTATTTCTTCCTACTTTCTAAAAAGAGTCTCGTTGTGTCCTTTAAAATATTTTTAAACTGTTTATTACTACAAATAATTTTCAAGCTGGAATGTAATTTAGAAAGCAACCAAAAGACTGTTTCTAAATAATAATTGTGTCATATACATTAGTCAGCTATACAACTAACCACCCGGAAATGTGGTGGCTTTAAGTTAACATCTGGGCAGTAGGTGTCCTCTTGCTGTTGGGATCCCATTTGCTTCCAGTTCCTTATATTACAAATGTGCCTGTGCCTATAGCTGTTATGTGTGTATCTAGTCTCAATGTATGTATCTTCCTGTCTATCTGTCTCTCCAGGTATCTATCTATGTACGTGCATATCTAGTCATCCATTTATCTGCTTCTCTATACCCACCTGGAAAACTCTGAGTCACGTTGTCACCACCAACTCCGATAGCATGCGGTTCATTCTTCTCCAACTGAAGGGCACCTTGACTCACTCACCTCAACATTTTTACCAGTTTCCTCAGGACTACAATATACAGAAAGTAGTTTCATACAAATACAAAAACAAACCTACTATCTACAGTTCCACTCATCTTTAGATCGTCTTAGAGGCAGCAAGTAATATTTACAGGCAGTGAAGTACAAGTGCTTGTCTACATTTTCCTCTTGAAGCTTTATCATTTTAGCATTAATATTTGGGTGTATTATCCATCTTCTGTGAATTATTAAGTGTGGTGTAAAATAGGAATTGAACTCTTATTTTGTGTATGAACATCCAATTGTTCTACTACTATGGGTGAGAAAGACTTTCGAATGAAAATCAGTTAACTATGGAAGTGATGATTTATTTCTGGCCCCTCTATTTGGTCCATTAATTTATTTATCTATCCTTATCCCTACCACGTATCCTAGGTAATCATAGCTTCATACTAAGTCTTGAAGTCTGACATATTTTATCCAATTATGCTCTTCCTTCAAGATTTTTAAAATTATTCATCCTTTTCATTAATATGGAAATTCCAGGGAAAGCTTATCAACTTCTATACAGTTTCAGCTTGTATAATAGAAAAAAATGACATGTATAATGATATATAAATTAAGAATTGACATCTTAGCCACACTGAGTTTTCAAACCAGAAACATATCTCTTCAATTATTTATTTATGCTTCTATTTTCCCAACACTGATTTAAGTGTAGATAATTTACTATTCTAAAGTCGTATTTATATTTTTAATATTAACATGTAATTTTTCATAATTACATTTTCCCAATTTTTCCGCACGTATAAAGACATCCACTCGATTTTTGTGTATTGATTTTATACTCTGAAAATGTACTCTTATATTATTCATTTTAGGTGGTATTTTACAGATCTGTTACAATTTTCCTTAAGCAAGTGTATCATTGCAAATGCAATATTTTATTTCTGCCAGTCCCTTTTTAGTTTGATATTTTGTTTGTTTTATTGCACTGATGAGGACCTTCACTAAACCATTGAAAGAAAGTGATGAAAACAAACATCTTTATACTGTTCCTGACCACTGGGAAGTGTATTCAGCATCTTACCACAAGTATAATGTTAGTTTAGGATTTTTCTAGATGTCCTTTATCAGATTAAAGGAATTTCCTTCTCTTCCCACGTAGCTGAGTAAGGACTTTCATTATCAAGCGCTGCTGAATGTTTTTAAATGCTCTTTATGCACTTATTCATAGGATAATATGACTTTTTTTAATTTTGTTAATACAGTGAATTACATATATAAATTTTTGATTACTGAATAAATTTCATTCCTATACTTGGTGGTGATATGTTATGCTTTCTCGATTTCCATGTACTCTTTTTGCTGATATAGTTTTAAGAATTTTTGCATCTATGTTCATGGAGGCTATTAGTCTACAATTACTTTTCCTTGCAATGTCTCTGCCAGGTTTTGTTATCAGGGATATGATGGCTTCATGAAAACCCACTGAGACGTGTTCCCTGCCACACTGTGTCTGAAAGTACATGTGTAATATCATTACACATAGTGTTCTTGTATTAATTTTCTCTTAAAAGATTGACAGAATTCACCTGTGAAGGCATCTGATAGGAGTTTGATGTTTATTTGGAAGGTTTCCTTTATGGAGAATTCAATTTCTTTAATAGGTGGTAGATTACTCAAATTTTCTATGCTGTCAAAGTAAGGAAGTTGTTTTTTTTGAATAAATAGCTCCATTTTACCCAATTTATCAATTGGCTGGTTTTCTATTATTTAATAGTCACTTAGTCTTCACTCTCCCTCTTGCTCTGTAGTATCTTCTCTGGTATCACTCCTTTCATTCTGAGATTGATACTTGTTTCTCTCTTGTACCTGATCATTCTTCATAGGGTGTTGTTTTGTTTTGTTTTCTTTTTACATTTTACTGATATTTTCAAAAAACTATTTTAAGCCTGTTAATATTCTCCATTTCCTCTCTTTTCTATTTTTAGCTAAATTAGCATTCACTATTTTAACAAGCTTTATTAATTTTCTGTTTTTCTTTCCTATTTTTCTTTCTCAGTTTTTTCAATTTTCTCTCTCTGGACTTATAGTTTCCTTCCTTCTGAATATTTTGATTTTCATTTTTCTCTCTTCTCACTATTTAATGTAGGAAATTAAAACATGGGTTTAAACCATCCTACTTTTAAAATATAAATCTTATGTAAAATTCCATTTTTTTTCTTCTTAGTGCTTAGCTGTGTCTCAAAATATTTCACTTCCATTTTACTTTCATTTGAGTCAGTGTGAAATATTTTCTACTAGACCATGTGATTTCTCCTTTGACCTGTCACTTATATAGAAAATATTCAATATACAAATATTTACTTTCTTTTACCAGTTTTATTGTAGAATCATTGGTGTATAAAGAACAACACATGTTCAGTGTTTACAATTGATGAATATCCTGTGTTTGCATAATTTATTCTTATTGATTCTAATGTAATTCTCTTGTCAGAGCTTGTACTGGGTAAGATTTCAGCATTTTGAAATGTATTCATGTTTTTCTTACTGTACCACACATTTTCTATCTTTTCAATGGTTCCATTTTCGTATGAAGCACACATAGACTCTAGTTTTCAGACATAGTGAAAAAGGTTCACATTTGTGTTAAAATTTTTCGTAGTCTTTTTAAAAATTTTTATCTAACTGTCCTATTAGAATTAGAAGGCTATCAGTACTAATAACTAGAATTGTGGAATTGGATATTTACTTTTTTAGTTCTGTTCATCTTTGCTTTGTCTATTTGAAATATTTTAGATACATGTATAACTGCTTTGGGCTTGTGAATTAATTTTTATGATTATAAAATAATCCTTTATAACATTCATAATACTCCTTTTCTTACAATCTTTGTTGTCCTATTTTAATACAATCAATAAATTTAAAACAATGGATTATTTCCATGTGATAATGGAATTCCAGACAAATATCAATTTAAAAAGTCCTTAAAACACTCTCCAAATTAAAAACAAAAATAACAAAATTAGAGACCTATATCATCCTACATCATCCATCTCACAAATATGGAAAACTGAAAAAGTGCTTTATCAATAATTTATCAAAAAGCAATAGTTTAAATAAAATAGCAATATTTGTAGTGCACATTGAAATCTATGAGATACAGCAAAAATGTAGATATTTATAGCTTTAAAAGGAGCATTATAGAGCAAAGAACAAAATAAAAGCAAAATAAAAGACATACACCCAAAGAACATAAAAAAGACCATTGCATTATAATTTGGTCTTTTAGGATATATTATTACTGACATTTCTGTTTACGGAATTATCCTTTTAACTTATGACTTTTCATCAAGAAATGTAATTCTAATATTTTTAGAAGTACGAAGATGTCCACCTCCACCACAGATTCCCAAAACTGAAAAAATGACAACTACAGTGAATTATCAGGATGGAGAAAAAATATCTATTCTGTGTCAAGAAAACTCCCTCATTCAGGGACCAGAAGAAATTGAGTGCAAGGATGGAATATGGCAGCCAATTCCACGCTGTGTTGGTCAGTGTTCCTCACCTGCTATCATCTTCTTCCTAAGGAGGGGAAAACTCCCTGTGCTTTGAATAAAGAAGCCAAATGCAGAGCTTCCTCCATATCTATTCCACCTGCAACGGGAAATTACAGTCTAGCTGCACAAATTCAATCACTCTCACTGGGAAATGAACAGAGACAAAAACTTTAGCTCACAGTGTAAATGCCAGGTACCATTTCTGTTTATGTGTAGTGTCCACCCCCTAGGAACAGGACAAGAAGGGAAGGGCATTTGGAACAAGCGGATGGTAGCATCAATTTTAGGCAGACATATATCCTTGCAACTTTTAAATACTTTTCAGGTTTCACATAACGTAATTTGTTCAAATTATCCTTATTTCAAAATCCGAAGTAGCATTTGATTTTATTTCACAATTGAAACATTTATTTCTGTGCTTGATTCTTTGGTCTCTGTTCTTCACATAGAAAAACTTCCATGTTCTCAGCCACCTCACATCGAACATGGAACCATGTATTCACCTATCTCTTCAGAAGAAAGAAAAGAAAAACATGAACCCCACACTTACACACATGGCACCAAATTAAATTATATTTGTGAAGATGGTTTCAGGATATCTGCAGAAGATGGGATAACATGCCACATGGGAAAATGGACTTCTCCACCTCGGTGTATAGGTAAGGACAGCATGCAAACTAAAATTCTGTTTTTGGTGCAAGTCATTAAAATAACCAATTGTCTTCAAAGTCATGAGACATAATTCTTTAGCATTCTAAATATTTAAAGTCATTCATATATATTTTACATAAATTGCCAAACTATTTGCATGACCGTATCAATCCTATTTTTAGTAGTTGGTTCATTATGAAATCACTTCTAGTTCTAGTATTTTTTATGCTAAAGGCTGTGTATGAAATTAAACCTACCTATTCATATAGGTATATTTATTCATCTTCCTACATATTCATATAGGTAGTGAATGGTTCACCACTAGGTTTTTGAAAAACATTTATGTTCTTACAATGTCCCTTCTGATTTCTTACAATAAATGGCACTTTCCTTAAGATCATTAATTCTCAGTGTGTATCCCTTCATTACTCATGATTGGCTACAGCAGCGTTGATAGTACCACTCATAAATATGTTGATATTTTTATTCTCGAGTTCTTGATCAACTTACAGTTGGTCACACACCACAATGGTGGTTTCAGGAAGTATTTGTGCACCTTCTCTGTAATATATTAGCTCCTGTGTGGTCATTTCATTTCAAAACTGGTACCAAGTCTGACAACCAGAATATAAAATTGATTTCAGAGTTAGTACAATACGCAGTCAATCTTTCTTTTTTTTTTAGGACTTCCTTGTGGACCACCACCTTTGATTGGTAATGGTATATTACCTTTAAAGTTAAACAGTTACCCATATGGATTCGAAGTGACGTACAGGTGTTCCAAAGGATTTGAGATTGATGGACCTGCATCTGTAAAATGTATAGGAGAAAGATGGTCTCGTCCACCAGAATGCATAAGTATAGTGTATTTGATTTTATTCTGAGGCTGACAAATATCTTTATTTCAGAACATTAATGACACCAATATGAATCCAGAATTTAACACGGGAGCTCTGGGGAGCTCTGGGTTCTGGAAGAGAATTAATTAGCCCTAGTAGTCAGAAAAGTTCAATGACATGAGCCAAAATATTTCATTGTGACATCACCTTTTGTGCACTTTCGATATGCTCTGAGGACCATTCTCAGATTTCTCATCTCTCATCCTGTATCACCAATCTCATTGTTATTCAATTTACTGTTGGTTTCTCAAATATAGCCCTATAAACATATCATTTCTAACATATTTGACATAATTGTGGAAAGAGATTTGGACAGAAGCAAACAGTAGTAACAGTACCTCATAACGTAGGAGGACTGTATGGGCAAGTAAGAATGGGAGTGTAAGAAGTTTGGTCTCAAGCGTTACCTGCATCCATATCTCTCCAGGCTTTAATATCACTGCTCCCTCGTTATACTTCTGATAAATGTAGAATCAGTCAATGTCCTTAAGTCAAGACTGCTAACATTTTCACTTTAAAAGAAAAACATTGTACAGCATTCAGTGTTTAACATGTGCCTAACTATTATTCCTATTATAATTATTGACCATTGTGTATTTTTAATGATTTGATGAACAAATGTATATTGTTTTCCTTTCAGAAACCGAATGTTCTCACCCACCCAGGATTGACAATGCCATACTCGTGGGTAAGCAGAAGAGATCATATAGTTCAGGAGAAGAACTGACTTATAAATGTGACAAATATTACCAAATGGAGGGATCCAATATTGTACAGTGTATTAAGGGCAAATGGATAGGGGAACCAACATGCAGAGGTAAGGTGATGACATTTTAAAATTTATTTGTTAAATTGCTTCTAGCACTATCAAAAAGCAGACATAGTTATGTTTTAGGCCACATCACAGAACGTTTATGCCTCCACGAAAGGGATGGCACGTGTACACGATCGCTAGTCTCCTCGCCCCTTCGTTCTCAGAGAGCAGTCCAGGGATGGCAGGCACTGCATCTTCTGGGATGTTGATAGAAATGCAAATGCGAGTTCACAGGTACATTCAGACTCAGAGTCAAAGACTCGGCATATGTGCCCGAGACTGTTGTAACAATTCCAAAAAGAGTCCACCCGCACCTTAGTTTGGGAACCCTCACGATAGCCGATTATGATTTCATATCTACCTGAATCTCTCTGAGGAATTATGCTTGGCTCATGGTGGTGTCCGTAAACATTGCCCCTCCCCCAAATCACTGCAGTGTTTTTATCAATTATACATTTATTTTCTTCTGTTTTTACAACTCGTATTTTTTGGGTCCATTGACTGTATATCGTCTTCCTTCAACAATGGTGTTTGTGAAAGTGTGTCAATTCTTGACTTTTCTCTAAGGAACTATGTACTTGTGTTTATTTTTCTAAGAGCTTAAAATTACAATTCAATTGTACATGACAATTGAAAACTAAATTTTCTTGTCAAATCTCTTTATTATGAGTTTCTTGCGCTTATACATTCATTTTGAATTTATGTAATGGATAATATTTATTTTATTAACCTCAAATAAGAATGTCCAGAAAGAATGTCATTTTTGTTGGCCTCAAAGATGTTTTTTAAACTTCTAGAAGGGATGGGAGAGGAATTTAATGTATAGAAGCTTAATCTTAAAAAACAAAATGCATTGTTTATCTCCTTTTCTCAATTTTGCATGTAAATTTAGATGACCATTTTTTTCGTGACAGATTACCCATTGATTTTAAAGCTCCCCTGAAATAATGCATATATCAAAATTCCTTTTGTTCATTTGCATTCAAAATGGTCATTACATGAGAGACATGTTCTTTCTTCCTATTCAGATGTTTCCTGTTCGAATCCTCCCACAGTGGAAAATGCTCGTCTAGTAGATGAGATGCCTAAGTATCTATCTGGTGATAGAGTAAGTTATGAGTGCATCAGACCTTTGGCCCTATTTGGGAATGGAGAAGTGATGTGTTTAAATGGAATCTGGACGGAACCGCCTCAGTGCAAAGGTAAAGCATCTTATTTCTCTTCCCTGATTTGGGGGAATACATTAGGGACAAAATATGTTGATATAAATACATAGTGAAGTAGTTTCTATACAGTTAAAAATTTTAGTGCACATAAAATGATGTTGCTTAAAGTCCAATTATTTCTATGGACTAATTAAAAAATATGGTCTATTGATATTACGAAAGCTTCAACCAGAGTGGAATAGTTGGAATCATGGAACATTCCCCATCTTAATCATGAAGACACTTAGTTTTTCCCTAGGAATAAATATAGTAAAGACAACTTAAGTCCATTTGGCAGATCTATAGAATTCCACTTTGAGAGCTGGACAAGCTGGGCAGGTCATAGAACGGGATATAAATGTGGGGTTTTGGGCTTATGGATTATATTTAAAGGTGGGATACTACCTGATCTCACCCAGAGAACTAGGTTATATAGAAAAAACTTCTGAGAACCTGGCCTGGGGTACTCCAGGGTTTAGGGTTCAGGAAACACGGGTACCAACAAAGGATATATGGTATTATCCACTTGAACTTCGGCCTGGTGTATATTTTTCCAAGTGTTTTACTTTGAGCCTACCTTTGTCTTGAAGTATGAAGTGAGTTTTCTGCAGACCGCAAATAGTAGGGTCTTTTTCACTTAAAAAATAGGCAGAGGACATGAGCAGAAACTTCTCCTAAGAAGAATACAAATGGCCAAGAGATATATGAAAACAATGAACATATTTGGTAATGTTTCACATGTGCTTTCATGTGGGGTGATTCTCAGTATAAGTGATTAAAATTACTTCAATGAGTCTTTTCTGTCATCAGAAATCACAAGTCTTCATATTACAAATTGTGCTATGTTTTTATTTGCTTATGTTAACCTGTGATTTTTTCTTTGGTCTCTCAATAAATCATATAATATCTATTCTTAGAGTCTAAAGGAAAATGTGGAGCCCCTCCACCTATTCAAAATGGAGACATCACCACATTTCCATTAGCAGAATATGCTCCAGGGTCATCAGTTGAATACCAATGCCAGTTCTTGAATGAACTTCAGGGAAACAAGCAGATAACATGTAGAGATGGAAAGTGGTCAGAACCACCAAAATGCTTAGGTGAGTTTTTTGATGTTCTCATGGGTTCTGAGAAAATCAGTGTAATGTGTGTGATGTTTTCCAGTTTACAATCAAGTTTTGATGAATAAATATACAAGAATTCTACCGATTGCTTGTTGACCCAATATGCATATGTGAAGAAATAATTTAAAAATTCTTAATTAAGCAACAACAGCAAAAGGGATTCTTTAATAACAGCTTTCTATGATAATTGACATTATGAATGTTGGATTATAACCATTAATTGTCACACATTAAACATGGTTCCTCATTTTTACATCATTACTTGTGTGTAATGATTCCCAAGTAAATGATGGATTTTCAATAAGTTTGTTTGAAAAAGGTTTAGAGAAGGAATTCCTTGCCAAATACAGAGGATTTCTATCTGAAAGTCTGAAAATCTGCGGAAAATGTTTGTATGCTATTTAATGTTCTGTGTTCACTTTTTTTCACCTTCAGATGCATGTGTGATATCAGAAGAAATTTTGGAAAAACATAATATACTGTTGAAATGGACTTACACGAAAAAACTTTATTCTAAATCAGATGATATTGTTGAATTTATGTGTAAAAGTGGGTATCGTGAAGAGTCACCAAAGTCTGCATTTCGAGCACGCTGTCAGGAAGGGAAATTGGAGTATCCCACTTGTGTGAAAAGATGAAGATAGAACAAAGTCATGAAATTATAACATGCACACTTATTTAGAATTTTTGTTATTTTTCCAATTCTTCTCAATTTGTTTCAAGCATTGAAAAATCAGAAATGTTTTATTCATAAATCAGAATTTGTGTAAATATTATATGGAGGATGTCATGTAATCTGAGAGATGAATCTATCACTTCTTAAAAGCATCTCATTAAAATGTGACAAACCAAAAACCTGTGTGTTTATTCATAAAACATCTACGGGCAGAAATTAGATGCAGGCACTTGAGAGCCTGCCTCTATCCACCATTCTCCAAACTCTCTCAGAGCTTCCTCCATAACTTCGGAGGTGTTCTGAGGCTCTTACACCAGAGGAAATGGAAATAAAGGCTTGTCTCCATCTTCCAAATAATATCACTGCACAAACACGTAAAAATCAAACTACGTCATACCTGTGTTAGCAATAAGATGTAAGAGCTTATTACTAAGTTTTGCTTGTCTCTCAATAGCTAAATGTACCCCAAAATGATGAAAAACATGATGTACAAGATGTCCATTCACCCACATAATAATTCACATAAATCATAAAAAAGAATTAGAATCTCATTGGGTGCATAACTATTATTACACTGATGTGAAAAGTGATCAAAATACAATACCAAGTGTAAACACACACCCACATCCACACAATATGCTTTGGATAATGAATAACTGTGCATAGAACAAAGATTGGCAGGAAGTACAATAAAACACCAGAACTGTAGCTGAATTTAAAGAAAATCGGGGTAAGAATTGGTGTTCCATTCCTATATGTTTACCTGGATTTTCACCTTTTCCTCTCCTTAACATATATCCCTTTTGAAGCACAGGACTATGTCAATTTAAAAAAATATATACAGAAAGAAAGGTAATATCTGTCAAGAACTACAAAGAGCCTAATAACATTTTCATAATTTTTCTGGTATAAACGGTTTTGGAAAGATTCAAACACAAATGTCCAAAGAATGATTTCTATGTTCATACATTTCGAACACATTATTAATTAAAATCAGTTTACTAAACATTTTTAATTTGTACGAAAAGATGTAAACTTTAAGTTGAAAATTAATACATAAATAACCTAAAAATAATTTGCAGTGATACCTTGTTACTTCCTGTGGCATCAAATCAAGTGGCATTCCTAAAATGAGAAAACTGGCTGTCACCAAGGAGCCAATTTATGCAAATCTGTATTAGTGGTGACAGCCAGGATTCTCACGTGTAAAGGAACATTGCTACAATTGGCAAGTTCTTTGCTACTGACGTTAACATTTGTACGTATACTGTGTCTGCAAAACCTTTCACCTGAGAGTCGTGGCATCTATGACACCTGCCTATAATCAATTATTACACTGTTGGCTACAAAATGCTCATTTTTAAGATCAATTCTATCATTTTTTTCTGTGTTTATAAAATGTCACTCTTGTATAAAAATGAATGTGAATTTACCGACTCCACTTAAAGTTTCACCTAAAAAGCTATGGTAAATCTTTATGTTTTGCCCTTTTCCTTTCTATTTTATTTGTTTTGTTTTAATTAATTAATTATTTATTTATTTATTTATTTATTTATTTATTTATTTATTTGAAGTAAGGAGTTATAGGAAACACCTTCCATAATAATCTAAAAGAGTTTCTATTTTCAAAGTTTTGTGTGCGCCAAAATGGATTCGTAAAGTTTCATTTGTTCCATTTGTCACAATCAATTACATTCATTATTCTGTTGGAAACTCAGATTATCCCAAATTTAGCTAATGGGTGCTTCTTGAACTGGCTTCTCATTGCTTTTAATATATCCCCATTAGTCTTTCAGCATTTCTCTTCTTTTTAGCACAACACCATATTCCAGGCTCACTGTACACTTATCCTGGCCAACACCCATAATCATATAATTTTTCAAGAATTTCTGGTTTTGGGGAGTTTGGGGGTTTTATGAGGGGTTTATTTGAAGAATAATGTTTAGAACCCAAGAATTCTGTGCTAGTGGTACTGGATGGGGGTGTTCAATAGTGTTGAAACGTCTTTACTTCTACGGTCTTCCAGTTGTCAGATCTTTGAAGTAGAAATGAAATTTAAAATTCATTAGTGCCTATTGGAATTTACAGTTCTAGTTTCATAATGCAGCATTAAAAACAACTCTGAAATACATTTTCTTTTCTTCTTTACTTCTCTATTCTTACATTTCAACTTTCATGAAGATAACGTCAAAATTAATGCAAACATTACTATGAGCAGCTAAACTACTGAGTGAAGGTTAAAATAGCCTTGCATTTATTTTGCCCCAGGATGTGTGACACTCGGTGTCAGTACTCTCCTCAAAAGTGACTTGAACTAATTCTTATCGTTGGTTGGCTCGCTAACCAAATTAATGAAGTTCTACATGTGGTTGTATTAGTATATTTTTCAATTGTTGATTTTGCTGCTTCTTCCTCTTTTAGTTTGACCTTTGCTTTTGTTTGTTTGTTTATGAAGAACACCAACATGTTTTAAAAGTTGAAGTGATACGAGAATGTTCTATGCAGGATGGTCTTACTTCCATCATTGTTGTTCCCTCATTTAATAAAGGTATAATTTTATCAGTTTCTGATTTATCAATCCCTTGCTGTTTCCATTGAACATGTATCTCACTGAGACTTCTGCTATTTTCCTCTTATGATAATGACTGCTGTGATGAATCTTCTCAGGTGGGCATACTGTTAAGATAAACTGCTAGAAGTAAAATGAATGGATCACCAGGCCATTTCATAGGTATGTCTACTTCTTTTCCATAGAAATCTGTATCTTATTCTGTACTATCCTAACGAGCCTCCAATTTTTGGTCTTGCCAACTGAGGAAGTTGTCAGCCTTTTAGATATTTTTTTCTGTTTCTAGATAATAAATGGTATCACTGTATCGTTTTAATGTGTATTTTCTTATTATCAATGTGGTTATTTGCATTTAAGATATCTAATGACCATTTGCTTGGATCTTTTCTCTTAATTTTCTATTTAAGATACTGGTCCCCTTTTCCTATTATTGTTCCTTGATTAGAATTCATAAGATTATCACTTTTCACATTTCTGTGATAGGTTTTACATATATTTTCCAAGTTGTTATTTGGCTTTTGAGTTCATGTTAATTTTTCTAGGCAGACATTGTTGAATGATATGATCTTATAATTACTACTTACTTTATTTATTCCAGTTCTGAGTCATAGTTTTAAACATTCTGTTCTTAACAAATGCTCCCATAGTTTTTGGGCTGAATTTGTGGGGTTCTTTTCTTATGTGGAGATCTCTACAACTAAATAGAGTGCGGCAGTATGAATTTTATTTTTCAGAATGATTCTCCAGTTATCCAAGAGTATTAAAAACTTGTTGTCTTGTGCTGGTGGTTTGAATTATGACTTAGATCACATTACAGTTTCTTTGTGTGTGTTTCCCTTTCTATACTTTCTACTATAATCCACTTTCTATCTGTCCACTCTGGGGGCAGCACCAACTGTACCATTGCAAAGGCTTCTTAAATATAATATGTGGTGGGGCTAGCTGTCACCTAAGTGTCTCCTTGTTTTTAGAGCTTTTGTGGCTATTGTTCTCTGTCTCTAGGATCTTTAGAAAGAACTTGTCGAAATCAAAATAAAAACTATGGGTCTTTGCATTGTGTGCTCTGCTTGGATGAATATCACTTGTGTCTTTAATTCAGAAATTCATCTAACAGGAAACTAATTGGTCTTTCTGGACTTGCTGAAAGCTCAAGGGTGTAAAATACAGCTAAATTCATAGTATGGACAAATGTGTTTATGAACTTAAGAATTATTGACAAAGCTGCTGAGACTTCCGCTACTTTTCTTTTTGGATTAGTGTATGTTTGCATTCTTCAGAAAGAATATTGCACTGTTTTCCTCAGATGTTCTTTGTACAATCTAGGGATTGGGGATGTGGGGTATGTTGGGATAGCCCTCTTAGCGGAAACACACACACACTCACACACACACACATACACACACACACACACTTCCCCGCAACCTAAAAATCCAAAGTGTGACCCGTAGTGGGTCTCCTAAGATTTGGGAGGCAACATAGCCCTCATTTGAAGATGCTCCTCTAGCTCATGTATTAATGGTCCCCAGAAGCTACTGGTGCGAGTGAGGCACAAAACAAGAGGAGGCTTTGTCACAGGTCCAGGCCGCCATGCAAGAGGCTCTGCCACTTGGGCCACAAGACCCAGCAGATTCCAGGGTGCTGCAGAGTCAGTGCTGGAAATGAATGGTGTTTGGAGCCTTCCCCCGTCCCCTGTGGGTGAGTCACAGACCTGTGGGCCTTAAGGATTTGGGAGCTTTGGCCTCTACTGGACCTTAGCCCAGACTGAAGACTTGACATAGGCCAACGTTTCATTTTGTTTACCCAAATCCAACTGTTACCTCACCATTTACTGGAAAAAACTTTCCCCACTGAATGATGTGTGTGGGTGTGTATGTCTGGTGTCACTGATTTCCCCAGAAAACTTGCTTATCTTTATGACAGTTCCACATCATGATAAATAGAATAACTTTATTACAAATCTAGATATCCTGAATTAGAAGTACTCCATTTTGTTTTTTCAGGATGAATTTCCACATGAATTTTTGAATGATGTCAATTATTTTTTTGGTTAAATAAGAGAATTTTTCTTGGGTCACATTCAAAGCATAAATTGATTGGGGAGAATGTGTCATCTTAATGAAGGTAAGTGTTCCAATCCATAAACATCATGAACTTCTTCTTTCACTTGCATTTCAAATTTTTTCTCAGCAATGTTTTGCAATTTTCAGCGTTGACATGTTACAAATATTTTGTTGAATTTATTCCTTGATATTTTAAGTTTTTTTCATAGTTATAAAGAATGTTGTTGTGTTTTAAAGTTTCATTTTCCAAAGTTTGTTCCCAATATAAAGAAAATCCTTTTGTGTGTTAGCTCTAGTTGATCTTTTTTGTGGAAGCCTTAAAGTTTTTCTAAATGACAAATTCATACTAAATCTTTCCTTCCCATTTTCATGCCTTTTTTACCCTTCCCTTTGTGAATTTGATATCACCTGGATTAATTTATTATTATTATCATTATTATTATTATCATTATCATTATCAAATGCTTTTCATTATTCTCTGGTAAGTGTCTTTTGAGTTTTGTTTTATCTCATGTTACCATAACCACTCCTCCTTTTGTTTGCTGAGTTCATACAAGGCTTACATTTTTCAACATTTTGTTTTCAACGTGTCATGTTTTTACATTTTAATGGCTCCCTTTGGAAACAGCATATAATTGGGTTTTCCTTTCCTTCCTTTAATCCAATTCTATTTTATCTTATTTATTATTGGCCTGTTAAACTTATATCAATATTTAGTACTGGCGGATTAATTTACACCATTTTTACCAATTGGTACTATTCGTCCCATCTATTCTTCAGGGTCCTTACCTCCATTCGTTTACATTAGTACCATGCCTTTAGCATTTATTTTATACATTCATTGTTGAACTTTTCGGTAGTTGGATGAACACTTACAGGAGACATCTTGGCAGTCACATTAGTAGTTGATCATTAATGGGGATTGAGGCCTTTGGTAAAACTCATCGCACTTTGATATTTACAGTGACCTCAATAAAGTAGCTTCCTGGCAGAGCCCTTATATTCAGTATCTCACTTGATGCCGGCTTGTGCAGCAGACTTCAGCCCCACACAGCACGACTGGAACTTGTCCTGGGACTCCATTGGGAAGAGCGAACATGCTGCTGCTGATCAATGTCATCCTCACCTTGGGGGTGTCCTTGGGGGCTCACGCAGAAGGTAAGTTGGAACTACTTCAATATTCAAGTTCCTTTTTAAGTGTAACTTACCTCTTTCATTTGTCTTTATTTTTTAAATGAATCAACTGGTACAAATAATCTGTTTTATTAGAGGTGGGCTAATTATCACCTATTCACCTTAGGGGAAATAAAAATCAATTGTTTTCTTTTTTCTGAGTTCCACAGCCTGAACAGTCAGTCCTATTGATTAGGGAGTCATTTGAAAAAGCTTATAAAAACTTGACATGAAAATGTGTCGCAGCAGGCAGGTCCCATTTGGGAGACCACCTCAGGGAAGGTGTAGATGCTTGATCAATGTACAGTACACCTGAAGCTGAACAATAATGAATGCCAACTATAATTTTATTTATATAATGTGATGGCTCGGTGCGATGTCGGAGGGAAAGTGGAAGGGGGGATGGTGGAGGGGGGGTTCACAGTGTGAGGGATATAAATGATGAACGTCTAAGTATTACCTTGTCTTGTGCACCTGAAACTAAAAAAAAAAAAAAAAAAAAAAAACAGAGACCATGAAAAAAAAATGTGTCGCAGAAAAGCTTGAGTGTTTGGGGAATTCTTATTTGTAGCACAGGAAACTTTGGAGAGTGATGGAATTCTTTATAATCTTACATATGGTGAGGATATTACAGGTTACTTTGTGAAAACTAATCAGATCATACATTTTAAATATATTCAGTTTACTGTGTTTTAATTTTACATTTATAAAGCTCTTAAAGGTCATTAATATCACTATCAATTAATATTTAACAAAATTAGCTATATGCAACAGACACATAGCTGTTAAAAATGTTATATATTCTTAATTTCCAGTATAATCCCAATACATTTTGTTATCTGAGACCATGGACAAATGTTGAAAATTTGAAAGGTTTTAAAAATCATATCTACAATTAAATTTACGAATTCTTCATTATGATTTTCGGTCTGTCATTTTAGTTTATAATCCCGTCCTCTCATTTTCCACTTCTCCTAACTGAACACTCTAATGAGCTTTATGGGGACCCATTAAATACCAGATATGAGTAGAATACGCATCACTGTACATTTTTCATTTCATAAAATGTTGCACATGGGGTATTGTACATTATGTAATTGGGGATGTTTCCTTCGCTAACAACAGTAACGCCTCAAGAAAGCTTCCAGAGGTCCCCTTTAAATGCTCCCCACACCCCAGCTCCCCCATAAGAACAACTTGTATATCCATCACCTCAGAGTCCCCTGGGTCTGGAGTTTGGGAGTGGCTTCGCTGCCAAGGTCAGAGTCAGGCTCTTGAGTCAGGACATGGGCCTTGGCGGCCATCTTGGAGGGCGGCTGCCAGGACAGCTCCCTCCCGGGGCTTTTGGCAGCAGCCTCAGGGCCTAAACACACGGGTCTCCATAGGAGGCTTGACTGGTGGCTCAATTCCCCAGAGCCAGAGATCTGAGAGAGAGGAGGAAGCCTCCACACCTCTTGTACCTGGTCACACACTGTCCCCTCAGCCATACGGGGCACAGAAGAGAGTCACTGAGTCCAGTATAGGCAGGTGGAGGGAAGTTAGTCTCATTTTTAGGAGGGAGGAGTGCTGAAGACACTGGAACTTTCTAAAGCCATCACCTGTCACAAAATGCCACTCAATTCAATGGGGTATTTTATTTCCAGGGATGTTTCTTTAGCCCCTTTCAAGTGTTTTCTGTCCCAACAATCATATTCCTTTTCTTTATCCATCACAGTTCATTGTAAAGGTGGCCCACACTTAACGCTGGATATTCCATGAATCAAAAATGTAAGGACACAAGTTATAGGTCAGTGGTCTCTGTTATCTCAGGGCCCAAGTCCAAATGAATTTTGAAAGTATGATACACTTGAAGAGGTGGCTATTATCACCATGAAACAGACCTCCACATGCAGAACAATATGAAGGAAATGATTATTTGTTTATTTATTTATTTATTTATTTATTTAGATACTATCGAAATGTAACATTGTATTAGTTTCAGGTGCAAAACATAACGGTTCAATATTTGTATATATTGTGAATTGATCACAAAACAAATCTCATTTATGGCATCTGAATTTTATATCTTTTGATTATGTCTTTTCAGTATAATTATGTTACTAAGAAAATATAACTTATCAATGAAATAGTTTGTCTCTCATTGGATTTTTATTAAGGCAAAACATTACTCATGCTGTTTTTTGTTTGTTTTTATTGCCAGTTCAACCCTGTGCTTTCCTGAAATAAAACATGGAAGCCTATATCAACCATGAAAATAGACATAAACCATAGTTCCCAGTAGCTGTAGGAAAGTGGTATCACTATTCCTGTAATGACAACTTTGTGACTCACTCACGATCATACTGGGATCGCATCACTTGCACAGGAGAAGGATGGTGACCAGCAGGGCCCTGCCACAGTACGTACACCTCTTTATAATAGTGCATGTGTAATTATTTCTAAGAGTGGAGAGTGACAAGCAGACAGGAGAACACAAGTAAGCCTTGTGTGATGAAAACAAGGTCAAGTGCTGAGCTCTATGAGCAAGTGACCAATATAGGTTCTCCTTCTATGAGGAGTCTTCATTAATATAACATCAGAGATATAAATAGAGACTTGATGAGAATACGTATTTCATTTACTCATATTTTAATTATACAAACTACAAATAAGTGATATTGAGTATTGATTTTTCAATTTAAAAACCATTTGGCAGTACCTTAGTTTTTCTTATGATATATGTTATATTTGGATGCCTTTGCATTCTAATTTAAATATTGTAAAGATAGCCTTTATTTTACTATCTTGAACAAAGTTATGAGTGTTTCATTTACATTTGTAATTCTTAGGAAAAAGTATCTTCAGTTATATGGTACATGGATGTGCCCCAAATTATGAAGTGTATTTCCAGGGTGATACTGTAAGAGTTGACTGCCATCCCGGCTACAGCCTTCCCGATCAGCAGACGTCAGTGACATGTACGGGGAATGGCTGGTCCCCTCCTCCCACGTGCATGCGTGTCAGTAAGTAAACTCGTCTGAGATCCCAGGATGTCTGTGATTTTCTAAGACTCACCCATAAAAACGGCGACAAAATAAATGTTCATGGCAGCTGCTTCTTCTGCCAGTGCACCTGTTTGCTTTTCTTCTTCCAAGTGTGTGAGTGGATACGCTGAACTCCGCATGCGTATGTTGGAAAATAAATGAACCTACTGATAGACCTTAGTGAAAAATACAGCACAAGACGACAAAGTGGGTCCATGTAGGAATCACGTGACATCAGTCACGGTTTCCATCGTCCCCGGCACAAAGATCACCCAAGGTGACAGTCACCATGGATGACAGCTTCCCTGTGGGAGCTCAGGGATCTAGCAGAGAAGTTTCAGCACAGCATCACAGGAAAAGTGTCCAAGAGCGGAGGCCATGAAGAAGCAAGAGGGACAGGCTGCCACCTGAGTTCCCTCCCCTAGGCGCAGGTCTTGGGGGTTGGGGACTGCTGGCCTTCATGTCATTCTGGAAGGCTAAGTGGGTAATGGGTCAACTTGACCCTTCAAGGCTCTTAACTAAACTTTACTATGGCTGGTCTGGGAGCTTTACTCAAGGACGAGTTTATTCAGAATGCGGATGAGTGAGGCCTCTTCTGGTTTCTCTACTAAGGATGGTGTTTAAAGAGGTCGTTCCACTCTAATCAAATTGGACTATTTTCCAGGGTTGTGTGTGCTCTGGAAATCTTTGAATTTGTGGGGTGTTTCCTCTGGCAGTTACCCATTCTCATGGGGTTGTGCCCTGCACTGTAGTGTCATATATTCTGCCAAAGACTCTAGTGATTTCTGTGCAGATCCGTTGAGCTCTATGTTACAGTCCATAGTTTCTTCCTCTGGTTCTCTACGTTCAAGTCCTAGTGATGTCCAATTCTGTGAGATCACTGACTTTTGTGTACTTTACTAAGTACAATTAACATACTCTGGTATGCCAAGGGTTTTCTCCTCCACTCTTGTAGTCTGGAAAATAACCCCAAATAAAGGCACTTTGAGAGTACAGCTCACACATTTTGCCTCTATCCCTCTAGAAGTTTCATTAGACCCTGAGTGTTTCCCCAAGACTCACAAGGTTATTTTCATACATTTAATTCGGTTTCCTCATTGTTTATGGAGGGAATTTACTGTTTCTCAACTCTTCTTGCCTGGCATTTATCAGTTTGGTAATGAACCACTTTTTAACTATGTAGATTCTCTCCAGTGTTTGTTTCTATTTCAGTTCTGCTCATATTTTTATTTTTTGAAATTTGATTTTTTTCCCAGCTGTAATGGGGTGTAACTGACCAATAGGAATTACATACGTTTAAGGTGTACAGCTTGCTATTTGATATATGTATATGTTGTGATCACGTGAATTACCATATCCATCAGCTCATATAGTTAACTTTTTTCCTTGTGATGAGAACACATAGATCTAGTTTGAGGATATTTAAAGCAAAACTCAGGAAGGAATCCATTGCTAGGAGAGTTTTGGGTAGCTGGAGGATTCGAGATCCATTAGATACACAGGTTTCTAGCAATTTCTAACCAGGGATTCTGAGTATTTTAAATCTTGCTTTGCTCTTTAAAAAATGTTTTATAAAGTATCTTGATTTAATACCTTTGGAAACTTATAGCTTATCTTCTCTGACACAAGACCTTGAATGATTAGGTTTTTCCAGGCTTTCTTTTACAAATGATTCCCTATTTTCTGTATAGTTATGTTATTTGAGTCTTATAAAAATGTTTATTGAATACATGCTTATCTTTTCCTTATGCCCTCTGCCTTTTAGAAACATGTTCAAAATCGGACCTGGAAATTCCAAATGGATTTATTTCTGAATCTGATCCTACATATCCTCTACATAAACGAGTACAATATAAGTGTAAACAAGGATATGTAACAACAGATGGTCAACCCACAGGGTCGATTACATGTCAGGAAAATGGATGGTCGGCTCAGCCCACATGCTTTAGTAAGTCATTCACGATGTTAGTGTTCATTGTCCTGGTGACCAGTGTACAAAACTCTCCTTTATCTGAATTCTTTGGGGAGAGTGGAGGGGAGTAGGCTGAGGTGGTTGCATTTGAAGAGATACAGAATGTTGAGAAACTTAAATAATATTTTGCCTGTTAAGATTAATTGCTAGTAGGGTGGAAAGTCAGTCCATCTTTCAGTTTAAGTTCTTTCCACTGTGCGGCATCCAGTGACTTAGTAACTAGTTAGGAGCCTTTTGTGGCTGCCAATGCAAGCCCATTTATTTTTAGCTGAGAACTTTTGCCTGTTGTACCCGATTTTAGGTAATCAGACTTTTATGTCCGAGTGTTTGTTCCTAGACATAAAAGTTATGTTTTTCAGGGAAAGTATGGGTTCACAGGGCATCATGTTGGAATATTGTCACCTGTGTAATTTACATGCTGGAATAATGTCACCTGTGGAATTCGTATGTCAGATATCGAAGCCTGGGTGCTCTTCTGAAAACTGATTTCCTTTAGAAAACCTACACAGACACCTCGTTAGGGGCACAGAGAAGCGCTTCCAGACGGAACAGATCGCTCTGTGCTGAGCAGGGTCCCCGAACCATGGCCCTGAAGTTCATGGAGCTTTTCTAAGAGCTGTCAGCTCAGGTCGTGTTATTATCCCAAAGCTGTGCAGTGAGATGTGTGACTCACTTTAGGTGGATATTTAAATTGTCCTCTTTTACAATATGTACTTCATTTCTTCCTTGTCATATTTCTTTGCTTAGTAATGGGCATTAGCCAAGTGAAAAAGGATAAAAAATGTCTCCATATCAAACTCACTTTGTACTAAATAGTGATCAGTTATCCATTATAAACTCTTATTAGGGAAGAGAAAATATCTATTATAGTTTTCTTTGTACTATATTTTAGCTTTACTTTTTTAAAAGATTTATGCTAGCTGAACTGTGGGCCTTAAGGATTTTGGAGCTTTGGCCTCTACTGGACCTTAACCCAGACTGAAGACTTGACACAGGCCAAGGTTTCATTTTCTTTACCCGAATTCAACTGTTACCTCACCATTTACTGTAAAAAACTTTCCCCACTGAATGATGTGTGTGGGTGTGTATGTCTGGTGTCACTGATTTCCACGGAAACTATGCTTATCTTTATGACAGTTCCACATTGTGGTAAATAGAATAACTTAAAAAGGATTTAAAAAGTCTCTATATTAAATTCATTTTATAGTAAATTGTGATCAATTACCCATTATACACTCTTATTAAGGAAGAGAAATGTATTATCATTTTTACCTGCATAGTTCTGCTTCTTTAAATGCTTTAAACAAGCTGCCTACATAACACATTATAAAATGTGAGGTAAATTATTTAAACTTTCATGAACATCATGGTAGTATAGAGTTAGACACTATTTTTTAGCATTTTACTTTCTTATATTAATTACAAATGTAGAACTCATTCTGCATTCAATTTGAAGTATATAAAACAATACACAGCTGTTAGGAAAACATTTGCAAAATATTTGGAAAATATTCGCACCTCAGTGCAAAGCAGAGCATCTTATTTCTTCCCTAGTTTTAGAGAATACATTAGGGACAACATATGTTGATACAAATGCATAATGAAGTAGTTTCTGTGCAGTAAAGAATTTTAATGCACATAAAATGATGGTGCTTAAAAGCCAATTCTTTTTATGGACTGTTTAAAAATTATGGTCTATTGATATTACGAAAGCTTCAACCAGAGTAGAATAGTTGGAATCATGGAACATTCCCCATCTTAAGCATTAAGACACTCAGTTTTTCCCCAGGAATAAATATAGTAAAGACAACTTAAGTCCGTTTGGCAGACCTATAGAATTCCACTTTGAGAGCCGGACGAGCTGGGCGGATCATAGAACAGGATATAAATGTGGGGTTTTGGGCTTATGGATTATATTTAAAGGTGGGATACTACCTGATCTCACCCAGAGAACTAGGTTATATAGAAAAAACTTCTGAGAACCTGGCCTGGGGTACTCCAGGGTTTAGGGTTCAGGAAACACGGGGTACCAACAAAGGATATATGGCATTATCCACATAAACTTCGGCCTGGTGTATATTTTTCCCAGTGTTTTACTTTGAGCCTACCTATGTTTTCAAGTATGAAGTGAGTTTTCTACAGACAGCATATAGTAGGGTCTTTTAATTAAAAAAAAAAAAAAAGACAACATGAATAGAAACTTCTAAGAAGAATACAAACGACCAAAGTTATATGAAAAATATGGTCAAATTCACTAGCTATAAGGGAAACGCAAATCAACACCACAAGACAACCGTTTCTTCATGCTGGAGTACTGCAAAACAGACGTATTTGTTAATATTTCACGTGTGCTTTCACGTAGGGTGATTCTCAGTGTAAGTGATTAAAATTACTTCAATGAGTCTTTTCTGATATCAGAAATCACAAGTCTTCATTTTACATGTTTTGATATGTTTTTATTTGCTTATGTTAACCTGTGTTTTTCTTTCAATAAATAAAATAATAAATCAATAAATTTATTCTCTCAATAAATCAAATAATATCGTTTTTTAGAGTATAAAGGAAAATGTGGGCCCCCTCCACCTATTCAAAATGGAAACATCACCACATTCCCGTTGGAAAATATGCTCCAGAATCATCAGTTGAATACCAATGCCAGTTCTTGTATGAACTTCAGGGAAACAAGCAGATAACATGTAGAGATGGAAAGTGGTCAGAACCACCAAAATGCTTAGGTGAGTTTTTTGATGTTCTCATGCATTCTGAGAAAATCAGTGTAATGTGTGTGATGTTCTCCTGTTTATAAACAAATTTTGATGAATTAATATACAACAATTCTACCAATTGCTTGTCTACCAAATATGCATATGTGAAGAAATAAAGTTTAAAAATTCTTAATCAAGCAACAACAGCAACAAGACATTCTTTAATAACAGCTCTTTCTATGATAATTGACATTACAAATGTTTGATTCTGACTATTAATTATCACACATTAAACATAGTTTTTAATTTTTACATCATTACTTGTATGAAATGATTCATATGTAAATGATGGATTTTCAATCAGTTTGTTGAAAAAGGTTTTGAGAGGGAATTCATTGCCAAATATAGAGGATTCTATCTGAAAATCTGAATATCTGTAGAAAATGTTTGTATTCTACTTTATGTTCTATGTTCATTTTTTTTTACCTTCAGGTCCATGAGTAATGTCAGAAGAAATTATGGAAAAACATACAGTTTAAATAGACTTATAAGAAAAAATTTTGTTCTAGAACAGATGATATCGTTGAATTTGTGTGTAAAACTGTGTATCGTGTACAGTCACCACATTCTGCATTTTCAGCAATCTGTTGGGAAGGAAAAGTGGAGTATCCCACTTGTGTGAGAAGACAGAAGTAGAACGAAGTCATGAAATTATAATATGCACACTCTTTTACGATTTTTTATTATAATCACAGTTCTTCTCAACTTTAATTTTTGAAGTGTTGTTTAATTCATTTTTGTTCATAAATCAGAATTTTTATTACTCTGAAGTACATGAAATAATGATACTCTGAGAGGATAAAACCTTACTACAAAAAGCACTGCATTAAAACGTGGCAAACTGAAGTGCCCTGTCGTATTCATAGGACACCTGAGACCAGAAAGTAGATGCAGTCACTTGAGAGCCCGCCTCCATCCACCATTCTTGACTCTCTCAAAGCTTCCTCCATAATTTCTGTGGCATTCTGAGATACACTTTTGTAGGAAATAGAAAACATTTCCTGCTTTTTATCTTTGAAATAATATCACTTCACAAACATATAAATACCAAACTATGCTTGTGACAAGATACCAAAAATGATCAGTTTCTCTTTTAAGCTCACTTACACGTAAAGAGAAAAATATACACAAAAGGATGACATACAGCCTCCTACAAGATTCTAACACTTTTAATAATTCAAGGAAATCATAAAGAGGACTTAGAATCCAGTTGAGTATGTAACAGTTATTCACTAAAATAAAAATGATAATCCGTATCAAGAATAAACATACATACCCACATCCCACTTTGAACTCTAGTGTTTACAGAACAACACTGGCAGAATTTTTACAGGGACTAGAGTTCAGCTTAGAGATAATAGAGGTAAGACTTGGTGTTTAACCTCCTTATTCTTATCTCTAGAATCTGATTGTTCCGCCTTTAGCATGTTATTGTTTAATCAGAAGAGTACATTATTTTAAAATAAAGAAGACTGAAAAGCAAGGCGATGCATGCTGGGAACTGTGAAGACCTTGTCGTAATAACCTTGATGGCCGTAACAGTTTCATGCACTTATTGGTATAGAAATATTTTGGAAATGTTCAACAATATCCTGAAAAATAATTTCTATGATCACACATTTCATCAGCATGAATTAGCTAAAATCACTCCTGGACAGATACATTTTAAAGTTTCTATAAAAATCTGAAAAATGTAGACATGAAACTGAGTGTCAGTCCTAGATTTTAGGGGGATCAGCAGGAACTCCATGATGAACAGCTCATCCATGGAAAGCTGACTGGAAAGAAGGAAAGGAGGGCCTGCATCTCTCCTCACTGCTGACCAGTCTCTGAGTCTCAGAATCTCCAACAAAAATATTTTGATGCTACCACTCTTTGGAGTGAGGCATGTACTTCATTTTCTGTCACATCAGAGATACACAGATGGTGAAGAATAGTCACACGCTATCCCCTAAGTTACATTTTCTCACTTTAGAAAACAAAACTGCTTTGTGTGCTGTGCTCTTGCCATTGAATATTGGGCAGCAACCATTTATGAATATTATTGTTATTAGACGTAACTTACTAATGAACATCCAATGAGCTCTATACCACAACCAGATGGAAAGTTCTGTGGAGATGATAAACTCAGACCACACTTTCCCCCCAACCATCCAACATACAGAAGAGTTGAGATAATAGATTAATGAACACTGGCGGAGCCCCAGTGAATATTCAAGCAGTGTTAACATTTTTCCCTATTTCCTACTGTACTTACCAGTGTCCACATAGATTTCTCTCGTGTGTGTGTGTGTTTCAGGAGAGTGAGGTAAACCATCAAAAATATTTGCAGACATTATGAAATTTCTTCTAAATTTGTAATGTGTCTCTCTAAAAAGGAGGTAGTTTCATGTCTAAGCAATATAGCACCGTCCCAATTATGAAAATGGACATGACTTCCCTAGTATTATTTATTCTTCGTCTTTTAATAATTGTTACATCAAATGAGGTACTTATTCAGTGCATTCTCTGTTTTTATTCCTGTGCCATTTCAATATGTTTTCATTTAAAATTTTGAAGCTTTATTGATGTAACTGACACAGAATAGTGTGTCAATTTAAGGTGAACGGTGTGATGACTTTATATACATTACAAAATCATTTCAACAAAAAGGTTGGTTAACACACCCGTCTCCTCACACAATTCCATTCCTCCTGCTGAGAACATTTAAGACCTACTCTCTTTCGAGTGTACAATACAGGGTTATTCACTATAATCACCATACTGTCTGTGAAATTCCAAGACTTTATTCATCTTATGACTGAAGTCTGTGCCTGTTCACCAGCGTCTGCCCATTCCCCATACCCACACCCCCGGGGTGCTGAGACTGGATTAGAGCCCCTCATCTAACCCTTGCTGTATGGGTTTGGCTTTCTAGATTCCACACAGAAGTGAGATCGAATACCCTCCATCTGTCTCTGACTTGTTTCACTTGGCATAATGCCCACAGCTTCTATCAGGCTTTATTTCGCTTCAGCCTAAAGGATTTCCATGACTGTTCCTGGCAAGGCTGGTCTGCCCACAATGACTCCTTCAGGCTTCATCTGTGAACGCGTTTATTTTGTCATTATTACTACTTTTAACAATAAGACCTTTTACTGTCAATTTATTTGTGAGTTAAAGTTTCAACACACAGGAGACATAAACCATTGTATTACAAATGTCTGTTGTCAGTACACGCATTAGCTATTACTCATTTCTTCAACATCTACTTGTTGACCCTCTTTTGGGAAGTACCTGCAAAAGCTCTCGCCAGTTTTCCATCACGTTCCATGCATTTTCTTTTTTACCCTGTGCATGACATCCTCGGGACATTCATTTGGTAACTGGAAGTTTGTTGTTCTTCACTCACTTCCCCGTTCCCCCACCTCCCACCTCCCACCTCCTACCTCTGGCTACCACCAGTCTGTTCTCTGTACCTATGAGCTTGTTTGTAACTAGATACAGATAAGTAACTGTATCTTAAAAGATGACATACGTAATTGGACATACATATAATGGAAACAGAGAATAAATCAATTAAGAAGTCACTGAAAAGGACTGGTAAGGATGCTTAAGTTGTATTCCTACTTGGGAATCATTGTATGCACCTGAATTGTTGGACCCTAACACAAAAGGTGCCTCAAAAATCATTAGTTAAGGGCCAGCCCGGTGGCTCAGGTGGTTACAGCTCCATGGTCCTAACTCCAAAGGCTGCCGGTTCGATTCCCACATGGGCCAGTGGGCTCTCAACCACAAGGTTGCCAGTTCAACTCCTCGAGTCCTGCAAGGAATGGTGGGCTCTGCCCCCTGCAACTAAAATTGAACATGGCAACTTGAACTGAGCTGCCTCCTGGATCGCTCAATTGGTTGGAGTGCATCCTCTCAACCACAAGGTTGCCAGTTTGACTCCCACAAAGGATGGTGGGCTGTGCCCCCTGCAACTAGAAAATGGCAACTGGACCTGGAGCTTAGCTGCACCTTCCACAACTAAGACTGTAAGGACAGCAACTTGACTTGGGAAAAAAAAAAAAAAGACCTGTTCCCCAATAAAGTCCTGTTCCCCTTCCCCAATAAAATCTTTTTAAAAAAAAATCATTAGTTAAAGACGCTTTCAATGCCAAGAATATGCTGAAACTCTTGTACGCTGTGTTGGGTTTATTGTGAGTTAAAAATAAACAAACAAATAAATAAATAATCTGTGCTTCCCTAAGCAGAAGGAAATCCAGATGGTTGAATAGGGTTCAAATACTCTGCTTGTCCACACACACCTGAGTAACAAAGTTGGGGCCGGGGAAGTAAGAACAAGAGAAAGTTAAAGTGCTTTCACTCAGTTATTCCCATATGACTCTCTTGGCTGAGAAAGAATCTCGCCTGTTTTCAAAAAGTGTTTTATTTTAAAAGTTAGTGTTTCATATCACTTTTGGAGCTAGTCTGTTACTGTCCCTACAGAAAGTCTTACAAGCAACTATCAGGAAAGGTGGTCCAGAAGTGAATGTGAAGTCATTAACAGGAATTCAGGAATATTGCAAAACTCTTTGAACTTTGATGTTTACTAACTGACCTCAATAAACTAGCCTCTTGGTAGAGCCCTTAAATTCAGAATCACACTTGATATCTGCTTGTGCAGCGGACTTCAGCCCCACACAGCACGACTGGAACTTGTCCTGGGACACCATTGGGAAGAGCGAACATGCTGCTGCTGATCAGTGTCATCCTCACCTTGGGGGTGTCCTGGGCTCATGCACAAGGTAAGTTGAAACTACTCAATATTCAAGTTCCTTCTTAAGTGTAATATATTTCTTTCACTTGTCTTAATTTTTTGAATGAATCGATTGGTAGAAATATTCCACATTGTGAGATGACAATAAAGATTACCTTTATGGAGTAATTATCACCTATTCACCTGAGAGAAAACAAAATCAATTGTTTTCTGTCTTCTGATTTCCACAGCGTGAAAAGCCAGTCTTATTGATTACGAAGTCATGTGAATAGACTCATGAAAACTTGACATGAAAATGTGTTTCAGAAAAGCTTGAGTATAAAGCTTGTTTTGGGGATTCTTATTTGTAACACAGGAAAGCTTTGGAGAGCGATGGGATTCTTCATAATCTTACATATGGCGATGATTTTACAGGTTCTTGTCAAAGCTCATCAGATCATACATTTTAAATATATTCAGTTGTTTTAATTATTTCTTTATAAAGCTCTTAAAGGTCATTAACATCACTATTATTATTAATATTTAACAAAATGAGCATATGCAAGAGACACGTCTTTTAATGAAAAATGGAATATATTCTTAATTTCCAGTGCAATCCCAAGACATTTTAATTTGTTTTCTGAGATCATGTACAAGTGTTGAAAATTTGAAAGTTTTTTTAAAAATCACTTTTATAATTAAATTTACAAATTCTTCATTACGATTTTCTGTCTGTCATTTTAGTTTATAATCCAGTCCTCTCGTTTTTCAGTTCTCCTAACTGAACACTCTAATGAGCTTTATTGTGGACCCATTAAATATCACATATGACTAAAATATGCATCACTGTACATTTTTCATTTCATAATTTGTTGAATGTGGGTTTTTGTACATTATTTAACTGGGATAGTGTCCTTCCCTAACAATAACAACACAACAAAGCTTCCAGAGTGTACCCATTGAAAGCTCCTCAGACCCCAGCTCCCCCGTAAGAAAGACTTGTGCGTCCGCAGATTTTGGTATCAGCAAGCAGCTCCTGGGGCCCATCCTTCATGGACCGGGAGGGTCAATCATACAAGGTGCCTGAAAGTTAGACACTCAGAATATTTGTAAACAGTCCTTATGAGAACTTCAGAAGTCCAGGAACTTGAGGGAAGAGAGAAGAACAGTTGAAGTGAGATATTATGACGTGGATGCCATGTGTGGAATATCACAATATATGTGATGGTTTGGAGAAAGGGGATTCAAGAGTGTAGGGGACACAGATACATCAGAGGAAAATGTGTTTGAGGGATATAGTGCTGTAGGGGAAGGACATGAGGCTGTGCTCATTTAATGCCACTGTGTCACATGACAAGGACAAAAATAACATCTGCTTTCTTCATTTTCATGTACTTGATTATTTTCCTGGGGAGTGATGACGGCCTTATCCACATATCCTTTTTCAGAAATTACATGTGACCGTCCACTTATCCTAAATGGTCACTACAGTCCTGAGAAGACCAAATACAGACTTAAAGATGTAATCGTATACTATTGTAAAAAAGACTTTTATCCTGCAACCGAAATTATAGCAAGATGCACTGATACAGGCTGGAAGCCCCTTCCAAGATGCACCTGTAAGTTTCAGTCATATTTTCACCTGCTTCTTAATTCTGAAATTACTTTCTCTGAAACACAAATAATGGGGACCTCGTAAGTCTGAATATTTGCTTTATGAAAAGCCAGGATTTAGAGGCATTCAAAGTAGCCAATTCTACGTAGGAAAAAAACATCACTGTAAGTGAAAAACTTTCAAGTTTTTGGCATTTGATATTAAATAGGTGCTTGTGTCCCTCATTCTATATTTCTCTAAATGATATAATTCTACTCTCAGAATGAAAACATTGGCAAGAGTAGTGTTACCTACAACCTAGCATGTTAGTTAATTATTTCTGTATACCAAATTTTCCTGTGGGGACAGACTCCTAGAGAGCAGTTTCCAGGCTCTCAGCCTCACGTGGAAAGGTGCTGGATCGGTTATTAGATGGCCATCAACTGTGATTGGATGGCCATCAGCTGTAACCAGTTAGCCAATTATCTACTGATATAACTGCCATGACTGGGTTGGTTGGTTGGTTGGCTGGTTGGTTGGTTGGCTGGTTGGTTGGTTGGTTGGCTGGTTGGTTGGTAGGGAGAAAAGGGGATGGTGGGTTGCAGCTAGCAACGGGGTTGGTTGGGAGGGAAGTGGGCTGTGGATTGCTGATCATGTGGATCCTACTTTGTGTGTCTCGCCCAGCCACCAGCGAGAATATAGTGGTATGACTCCCCTATCTATGGCTCCGTGGGTGTTCCTTTCTGGCTTCACCATGTCCTGTGTTCTTATGTGGGGAGCAGGACTAGAGACCCCACATGAGTCCCTGCATGACATTTCCCTAAAACAAATTGACTTGAAAGTACTAGACTCCATACCTCAGAGTCCCCTGTCTTGGAATTTGGGAGTGGCTTAGCTGCCAAGGTCAGACTCAGGCTCTTGAGTCAGGACAAGGGCCTCTGCGGCCATCCTGGAGGGCGGCTGCCAGGACGGCTCCCTCCCGGGGCTTTTGGCAGCAGCCTCAGGGCCTAAATACACGGGTCTCCATAGGAGGCTTGACTGGTGGCTCAATTCCCCAGAGCCAGAGATCTGAGAGAGAAGAGAAAGCCTCCACACCTCTCATACCTGGTCACACACTGTCCCCTCAGCCATACGTGGTCTAGAAGAGTGTCACTGAGTCCAGTACAGGCGCGGGTGGGGAGGGAGGCAATTAGGCTCCCTTTTAGGAGGTGTGTCCAGTGAAGACACTGGAACTTTCTAAAGCCATCACCTGTCACAAAATGCCACTCAATTCAATGGGGTATTTTATTTCCAGGGATGTTTCTTTAGCCCCTTTCAAGTGTTTTCTGTCCTAACAATCATATTCCTTTTCTTTATCCATCACAGTTCATTGTAAAGGTGGCCCACACTTAACGCTGGATATTCCATGAATCGAAAATGTAATGACAAAAGTTATAGGTCAGTGGTCTCAGTGTTATCTCAGGGCCCAAGTCCAAATGAATTTTGAAAGTCTGATACCCTTGAAGAGGTGGCTATTATCACCTGAATCAGACCTCCACATGCAGAACAATTTGAGGGAAAGGACTGTTCATGTATTTATTTAGATAAAATTGACATACAATGTTATGTTTGTGTCAGGTGTAAAACATAGTGATTAAATATTTGTATATATTGTGAAATGATCACAAAACAAGTCTTATTTACATCATCTGAATTTTATAACTTGTCCTAGAAATCCTAATGCAATGAAATGAATTGTGTTAGTATGACAATATTATTCAATGAAACAATTTGTCTCTCATTGGATTTTTATTCTGGAAAAACATTATTCATACTGTTTATTTGGTTTTTTTTTTTTTTGGTATTGCAAGTGAAGCCCTGTGAATTTCCAAAAATAAAACATGGACACCTACATACTACAGACAGAGAGAACCCAGTACCTGTAGGAAAGTGGTATCACTATTCCTGTAATGACAATTATGTGACTCACTCAGGATCATACTGGGGTCGCATTACTTGCACACCAGAAGGATGGTCGCCAGCAGTGCCCTGCCGCAGTACGTACACCTCTTTATAATAGTGCGTGTGTAAATATTTCTAACAGTGGAGAAACACACAGGAGAACACAAGTTAGCCTTGTGTGATTAAAATAAGGTCAAGTGCTGAGTTCTATGAACAAATGACCAATATAGGTTCTCCTTTTATGAGGAGTCTTCATTAATATAGCATCAGAGATAAAAATGGAGACTTGATGAGAATACCTATTTCATTTTAATTATAAAAACTACACATAAATGATATTAAACATTGATTTTTCTCTTTAAGAAACATTTGGTAGTAGCTTAGTTTTTCTTATGCATTCTAATTTAAATATTGGATGCTTTTGCATTCTAATTTAAATATTGTAAAGATAGCTTTTAATTTACTGTCTTGAACAAATTTAGGAGTTTTTCATTTACATTTTGTAATTCTTAGGAAAATGTGTCTTCAGTTCTGTGGTACATGGATGTGCCCCAAATGACGAAGTGTATTTCCAGGGTGAATCTGTAAGAGTTGAGTGTTATCCCGGCTACAGCCTTCCCAATGAGCAGACCTCAATGACATGTACAGACAATGGCTGGTCCCCTCCTCCCATATGCATTGTCAGTAAGTAAACTCGTCTGAGATCCCAGGATGTCTGTGATTTTCTAAGACTCACCCATAAAAATGGTGACAAAATAAATGTTCATGGCAGCTTCTTCTTCTGCCAGTGCACCTGTTTGCTTTTCTTCTTCTAAGTGTGTGAGTGGATACGCTGAACTCCGCATGCGTATGTTGGAAAATAAATGAGCCTACTGATAGACCTTAGTGAAAAATACAGCACAAGACGACAAAGTGGGTCCTTGTAGGAATCACGTGACATCAGCCTGGGGCTAATTCACGGTTTCTATCATCCCCGGCACAACTAGCACTGAAGTTGACAGTCACCATGGATGAGAGCATCCCTGTGGGATGCTGACTTTTGTGTATTCTATTCAGTATGATTGACATACTTTGGTATGCCAAGAGTTTTCTCTTCTAGTGTTGTAGTCTGGAAAATTGCCCCGTCAAAAAGTCACTTTGAGTTCACATCATTTGCCTCTATCCCTCCAGAATTTTCGTTAGGCCCTGAGTGTTTCTCCAAGCTACACAAGGTTCTTTTCACATGTTTAATTCATTTTCCTCATTGTTCATGGAGGGAACTTTCTATTTCTCTTCACTCTTCTGGCCTGGATTTAACAATTTAGTAAATTTCTTCAATGAACCACATTTTAACTATGTACATTTTTGCTAGTGTTTGTTTCCTCTTGATTTCTGCTCATTTTTTTTTTGCTTTTTATCTTTTATTTATTTATTTATTTATTTATTTATTTATTTATTTATTTTTATTGGGGAAGGGGAACGGGACTTTATTGGGGAACAGTGTGTACTTCCAGGCCTTTTTTCCAAGTCAAGTTGTTGATCTTTCAATCTTAGTTGTGGAGGGTGCAGCTCAGCTCCCTGTCCAGTTGCCATTGCTAGTTGCAGGGGGCGCAGCTCACCATCCCTTGCGGGAGTCAGACCGGCAACCTTGTGGTTGAGAGCCCGCGCTCCAACCAACTGAGCCATCCGGGAGGCAGCTCAGCTCAAGGTGCCGTGTTCAATCTTAGTTGCAGGGGGCAGAGCCCACCATCCTTGTGGGACTCGAGGAATTGAACCGGAAACCTTGTGGTTGAGAGCCCACTGGCCCATGTGGGAATCGAACCGGCAGCCTTCAGCGTTAGGAGCATGGAGCTCCAACCACGTGAGCCACCGGGCCGGTCCCTCTGCACATATTTTTATATCTTGAAATTTGTCGTTTTCAGCTTTAATGGGATATAATAACCAATAGGAATTGCGTATGTTTAAAGTGTACAGCTTGCTATTTGATATATGTATACATTGTGAAATAATCACCATGACCACCCTAATTACCATATCCATCAGCTCACATAGTTTACTTTTTTCCATGTGATGAGAACACATAAGATCTAGCCTCCGAATATTTAAAGCAAAATGCATGAAAGGACCCATTGCTAGGAGAGCTCTGGGCAGCTGAAGGATTCCAGGTCCATTAGATACACAGGTTTCTAGTAATTTCATAGAAGAGATTCTAAGTATTTTAAATCTTGCTTTGTTCCAAAAAATTTTTTTAATCAAGTATCTTGATTTAATACCTTTGGAAACTTATAGCTTATCTTCTCTGACACAAGATCTTCGATGATTAGGTTTTTCCAGGTTTTCTTTTACAAATGACTCCATATTTTCTATATGGTTATGTTGTTTGGATGCTTATAAAAATGTTTATTGAATACATGCTTATCTTTTCCTTATGCCCTCTGCCTTTTAGAAACATGTTCAAAATCGGACCTGGAAATTCCAAATGGATTTATTTCTGAATCTGATCCTACATATCCTGTACATAGACGAGTACAATATAAGTGCAAACAAGGATAATGTGACAACAGATGGTCAACCCACAGGGTTGATTACATGTCAGGAAAATGGATGGTCGGCTCAGCCCACATGCATTAGTAAATCATTCACGATGTTAGTGTTTATTATCCTGGTGACCGCTATACAAAAGTTTCTTTTATCTGAATTTTTGGAGGTTGTGGGGGGAGTAGGCTGAGGTGGTTTCATTTGAAGATAGAATTTTGAGAAAGTATACGTTTTCCTTTTTTTGCCTGTTAGGATTAATTACTAGTAGGGTGGAAAGTCAGTCCATCTTTCAGTTATTTCCACTGTGCGGCATCCAGTGACTTAGTAACTAGTTAGGAGCCTTTTGTGGCTGCCAGTGTAAGCCCATTTCTTTTTAGCTGAGACCTTTTGCCTCTTGTACCTGTTTTTAGGTGATCAGACTTTTATGTCAGTGTTTTTCTTAGACATAAAAGTTAACATTTTGCAGGGAAGGTATGGGTTCAGAGGGTCTTATGCTGGAATAGTATCACCTGTGTAATTTATATACTGGAATATGTCACCTGTTGAATTCATGTGTCTGACACCGAAGGCAAGATGCTCTTCTGAAAACTCATTTCCTTTAGAAAACCTACACAGACACCTCGTTAGGGGGACAGAGAAGTGCTTCCAGACAGAACAGATCGCTCTGTGCTGAGCGGGCTCTCCATCCCACAGACTTCAAACTGTTGGATCAGATTCATCTCAGTGCTGCCACTTTGGATGGTCCTCTAATCCTCCAACATGTAAAAGTAAATGTTTATCTGACAGTTGCTGAAACAAAAATTAGAATATCGGTTATCACATTGTTGTTCTCTGTTAGTTTCCTGTTGGCTTCCAGAGTGTCTGTAATCTAGGGCCTTGAGCCAGAAACATACATGAGGAGAACATGTGTTGAGTAGTAGAGAACTCTGATTGCCTAACTTAAGAAATTAATCTTCCATCGTTTTTTGAAATATGTATTGAAAGTATCCATAGATACATATATTGTGTCTGACAGTGGAGGGACTGCTTTTGTCATTCTTTTTTCATGGTATATAACTCTTCAGCGCAAAATAGCATTGACTGTCAGAGCATTTTAAAGTGGTGCTTACTATATACACAGACATGGTAAAGTGTCTGATTCCCAGAATCACGTTCATTTGGCTTTAGAATACTGTGGCATGCCGGTATTCGAGAATGCCACAGCCGTCATTACTGGTGCCCGGTTCAGAGTGAATGACACACTGGACTATAAATGCCTGGATGGATATGAAAACCGAGATGGAAAAAGCACAGCGTCCATGGTCTGTGGTGAGGATGGCTGGACCCACTTGCCGTCATGCTACAGTAAGTATTTTTACTCGGGCACTTCCTTGGTCAAGAGTTGAAAAGCACATATGTATGTAGTCCTGGTTGGAGTGTGCTTTATCTGGGACATTTTTAAGACACAATATTTTTTTTCGTGTGTGTTTATTTATTTAATTAAAGTGTATTGGGGTGACAATTGTTAGTAAAGTTACGTAGGTTTCAGGTGTACAATTCTGTATGACATCATCTATAAATCCCATTGTGTGTTCACCACCCAGAGTCAGTTCTCCTTCCATCACCATATATTTGATCCCCCTTACCCTCATCTCCCACCCTTCACCCCCCTTACCCTCTGGTAACCACTAAACTATTGTCTGTGTCTATGAGTTTTTGTTTCTAATTTGTTTGTCTTGTTCTTTTGTTGTTTTTGGTTTATATACCACATATCAGTGAAATCATATGGTTCTCTGCTTTTTCTGTCTGACTTATTTCGCTTAGCATTATACTCTCAAGATCCACCCATGTTGTCACAAATGTTCCTATTTCATCTTTTCTTACCGCTGGATAGTATTCCATTGTGTATATATACCACAACTTCTTTATCCATTCATCTATGGAAGGGCATTTTGGTTGTTTCCATGTCTTGGCCACTGTAAACAAAGCTGCAATGAACATTGGAGCACATGTGTCATTATGTATAAATGTTTTCAGATTTTTTGGGTAGATACCCAGGAGAGGGATTGCTAGGTCAAATGGTAATTCTATTCGTAATTTTTTGAGGAACCTCCACACTGCCTTCCATAGCAGCTGCACCAGTCTGCATTCCCACCAACAGGGTATGAGGGTTCCTTTTTCTCCACAGCCTCTCTAACACTTATTACTATCTGTCTTGTTGATGATAGCCATTTTAACTGGGGTGAGATGTTATCTCATTGTGTTTTTTATTTGCATTTCTTTGATGATTAGTGATGTTGAGCATTTTTTCATATGTTTATTTGCCATTTGTATGTCCTCTTTGGAGAAACGTCTCTTCAGGTCCTCTGCCCATTTTTCAATTGGGTTTTTTTGTTGTTGTTGAGTTGCATGAGTTCCTTGTATATTTTGGATATTAGCCCCTTATCAGAGGCACTGTTTGCAAAAATCTTCTACCATTTAGTTGGCTGCCTCTTTATTTTGTCGATGGTTTCTTTTGCTGTGCAGAAGTTTTTAAGTTTGATATAGTCCCATTCATTTATTTTAGCTTTTACTTCCCTTGCCTTTGGAGTCAAATTCATAAAATGCTCTTTGAACCCAAGATCCATAAGTTTAGTACGTATGTTTTCTTCTGTGCAGTTTATTGTTTCAGGTCTTATACTTAAGTCTTTGATCCATTTTGAATTAATTTTGGTACATGGTGACAGATAGCATTCAAGTTTTATTCTTTTGCACGTGGCTTTCCAATTCTACTAGCACCATTTATTGAAGAGGCTGTCTTTTCTCTACTGTATGTTTTTTACTTCTTTGTCAAAAATTATCTGTCTATATATATGTGGTTTTATTTCTGGGTTCTCAGTTCTATTCCATTGGTCTATGTGTCTGTTTTTCTGCCAATACCATGCTGTTTTGATTATTGTAGCCCTGTAATACAAGCTAAAGTCAGGGAGTGTGATACCTCCAGCATTGTTCTTTTTTCTTAAGATTGCTTTGGCTACTCGGGGTCTTTTGAGGTTCCAAACAAATCTCATGATTTTTGTTCTATTTCTTATAAAAATGCCATTGGGATTTTGATGGGGATTGCATTAAATCTGTATATTGCTTTGGGTAATAAGGACATTTTAACTATGTTGATTCTTCCAGTCCATGAGCATGGAATGCCTTTCCATTTCTTTGTGTCTTCTTCAATTTCTTTTAAGAATAAGACACAAGGTTTAAAATGCAAGGTAGGGTTCAGGTATGGAACTTTGTAAAGATAGTTTCCCATAAAAGTATAGATTTTTCCTCAATATATAAAATGCTGTTTTCCAGAATCTACAGACATGTGTGGGCGTCCTCCATCCATTAGCAATGGAGACATCACCTCCTTTCTATTAGCAGTGTATCCTCCAGGGTCAAGAATTGAATATCAATGCCAGGCCTACTACCAACTCCAGGGTTCTAAATATGTAACATGTAATGAAGGAACGTGGTCAGAACCACCAAGGTGCATGGGTAAGTGATTAATATTCTTCTGCACCCTGAGAAAATAATGTTTGCTACATGCCCATGTCTGGTCCAGTCGCCATGGATTCACTCTAGAAGTGTGTTCACACACTGCTGTTCTGCTGAAAGCTTGACATTCAAAAACTGATGTGCGAGGTGATAAGCTTGGGAAATTCCAGTGTAGACAATGACTCAGTTTCTTTAAAACACGAGCGTGCACATACTCAGATGCTGATACATTAGCTGACTTCACTGTGGATCAAAACTTAATCATTATCCTCCATTTATGTGGCCTTTTCTACACAAGATCTAAGGAAAATCGGGGCTCCAAATCCTGGAAGTGGCAGGAACAAAGAGCAAAGCAATATACCCAAGTCAGAATAGTCTAGGAACAGCCCCAAACTAGATTTCATAGGAAAAACGCGTGTTGAATTTCAAAGATAAATTCTAAATCTCAAGTTTGGTTGAGGAGATTGTGAAGTTTAAGATTGTGTGACAGTACAAGCATTAGCTTTTCTGAGCTTTACAAATACGAACTGATTATCATTATCTGAGGACATAAAATCAGTTCTATGACAGAGGTAAGACTTTACTTTGAGTCTCTGAATTGAAAGAAGCATTGAGCATTCAAGAAGGTAAATTTGTGCTTGCAATAGTAAACTTGAGAAAGTTCTGGAACATATGTTTGGAGCAATATCTAGAGTTCAAATGATATATCTTTTAGGATATAAACAACATCTGAATGTACTGAGGATCTCTTGAAAACTTTTGATATCGGAAGATACATTTATATATATATATATATATATATATATATATATATAAATGTATCATATATATATGTGTGTATATATATATATAAATATATATATATATAAATGTATCTTATATATATATAAGATATATATATATATAAATGTATCTTATATATATATGTGTATATATATATAAATATATATATATATAAATGTATCATATATATATATATGTGTATATATATATATACACATATATATATATATATATATATATATATATATATATATATATCACCTACTTCTTTCAATTCAGAGTCTACAGTGACTTCAAACACTCCCCATTTATTCACATTCTGTTATTTTAAATCTATGTTTGTATTTTCCTCTTATGCCCACAATGTGGGACAACTATAGAAAATCACAAATTTCTAATAAACAGTCTTCTATTAAAATGCAACTGTCTATACACATATACATCTATCTGTCTATCAATCATCTGTCTGTCTATCTGTGGACATCTATATATCTATCATCTATCTATGTATCTATATATCTATGTATCTATCTATGTATCTATCTATCTATCTATCTATCTATCTATCTATCTATCTATCTATCTTTCTATCTTTCCATGTAGCCATCTATCCCACTTATGTGGCCCTTTCTGTACAAGATCTAAGGAAAACATTCATTAGGTTGAAGTTTTCTTAGTCCCAAAAAGGGAGGATTATTGTTTTTATGTATGTTTTTCTTTCAGATCCATGTGTAATATCTGAACAAAGCATGAATAAAAATAACATACAGTTAAAAGGGAAAGATGACAAAAGATACTACGCAAAAACAGGGGATCTCATTGAATTCGTGTGTAAATCGGGACACACTGCAGCGACATCACAGCAAACGTTTCAAGCAGTGTGTCAAGAAGGGGCAATGGAGTACCCCAGATGTGAATAAAGAAGCAGTTACCCCACATATCTGGCCACCTTCCACCTACTGCTCTTACTTCTCAGAGCTTGCTAAGATAACTTCTGATATCTTGCTGCTAAGTCCTGCTTTATTTCAAAGAAAATAAAAGCAATATGGTAGTCTCAATGTTCAACTTATCTTCCCACAAATGCGTTAAAACAAACTGTATCATCCCTTACACTTGTACTAAAACAATAGTTATTTTCCAGTCCCAAGTATTAGACTATAATACTTACCAATACATTAAACACAGCAATGTGGTAATTATATGCTTTCTGCATATTGAATAGTGTGTTGAAACATTCAAGCAAAATAAGCGAGCTTAGAATTTATTGGGGGAAATGATGCAATCATAAAATTAGATATTAAAATAGAAAGTGAAAACAATCACATTCTCCCTTAGTGCGGTCACAGGCTGAATCTCTGGATGAAGAAATGGCATTGTGAGGCATAAAGGGAACTTTCATTTTTTATCCTATTTTCATTTGTTCGGTTGGAACTGGTTTACAGCGTCGAAGAGTTGTTCTTCCATTGACAAAAATAGTAAATCGTGTTAAATCTTAAAATATCTGCTTATAGAAATATTTACTTGTTGCTAAGTAAATATAGCAACTGAATGTTTATTTCCTCATCTGTAATTTAGAAAGCATATAAAGCCAAATTAAAATCCCTGTAAAAATGAAACCTCGTCTAATAACTACTCTCCAATTCCTACTTCAGAAGAAGTCTATCAGGCAAATTACCTCTCCGTTTGGGTTAGACGTTTTATATTTCCCATTTGCTCCATTTTTCCTCCAAAGGAACTATGCTGACTGCCAATGAATTCTGTTTTAATGTGTAATAATCTCCAGTGGTTTGATCTTTCTGTTATAATACGAAATACATCCCTATGAATTCCATGGAATCCAAAGACACGCTTGACCCTTGACTCCTGACCCGGACCCTAACCCTCACTATGGCCGCCAGAATCTCGCGAGAGCAGAGGTTCAAGCGATAAATATGGCCCGCACAACGTGGCGAGCAGGGGTTCGCGAGATAAACGTGGCCACCACCCTGTCCCGAGAGCGAGGGGTTCTCGGATAAACAAAACATGGCCACCGCCACGTCGCGAGAGGGGTGTGTTTCTCACGATGAACAAAACAGTGGGCCCTGCCGTGTCCCGAGGTTGGGTGCTCTCGCGATAAACTAAACATGGACGCCGCCACGTCACGAGAGGGCGTGTCTCTTGGGATAAACAAAAGTTGTGTCCATTGCAAGGGCCCATCGTCTGGACGTGGACCGGGAGATGTAAATAGTGAGACACACCAACCAGCCTCTTTACAGCTCAGGCCAGGATGCAGCGGCCTCTCCACGCTGAGTGCAGAGGACGCAGCCCTCCCGGAGCCGGAGGGTCACAAAGGTAACGAGAGAAAGCACAGACCTTGGTCACACGGGTGGTTAGGATGGGGGGATAGGGTGTCTCAGGTCTCCCACAAAACGGGAGGCACTGCCAGGCCCAAGCCCACTAATTCTGCCGATCTAAATTCAGAAAAGAGAAAAAGGACTCGCACCCCTTCTAACTTCTCTCCAATCCTGCAGACAGAGACCAGCAGCTGTAATATATGAACACGTAGAATTCTCCGAAAAATTTAATTTGCAAAGACCGTGAGGAAAAATCAGGTAAATAGAACATTTTTGACAAGGGTAGGAATGTGCTCTTAGATCATAAATGTAAATATAGGAGATTTACAGGTAATTCAGGAAAAGCTGAACACACGTGGCAGGTAAAGTTTTGTGAGGCCCCTGGTTGGAGTCTACCCGTGTACTGCTAAGGGGCGTGTGCTCAGGTTTTTATTTGTCTTTCACAAATTTTAAGGAGGTAGGGAAAAGGGGAGCCAGGCTGGACAAAGGAGGCCTGTGTTTATAAAAGTGCCCTGTAGAATACTGTAGCACCAGGACTGCCTCCTCAAGGGTCAAGAAGCCCTTTTCTGAACAGCCCCCAGACCAAAATACCTAGTCATTAATCGTAAACACCACGTATTGCAAGGTCAGGAAGCTCTGTTGAGAAAAGGCTTATCTTGCAGCAAAAATGTAAGCAAGGACACAGGACCAAAAGTCTTGTGAATATCTTGCCTGCATGGAAAATTACTGAGAGGCTTAAAATGTTATGCTATGAAAACCCGTAGCTTTGTGTGTCTGGGGTCCTTGTTGAAACCCGCTGCGTCGGGCAGATACTCGGACCCCAGCTAGCTGGAAATAAACCTCGCTGTGTGACTTGCATTATCGTGTGACTTCTGTTCGCTTGAGGAGGGGCTGTCCCTGGCCACCCATTACCTTAATGCCACCTGGCTCAAAGTAGATCTGAGCCCTGACCTCAGTCAGGAGGTCGTGCCCCACAAGGGGGCAGGGCTCTCAGGAATAACTAGGAAGGAGTGGGTCACTTGGTGGCGGCCCAAGTCCACCCGGCGCCTACTGGTCCACCGATAAGTCTTGGACCCAGTTGCCCCTTGTACTAGACTGGTTTTCTGAGATAAAGGCTCTGTAAGCTTATTCAAAACTGAGTACTAACCCCCTGTGTCTACCATGAATCCCACCGGCTCCCCCTCCACATACACGGTTACCCAAGACTCGGAGAGGGGATCCAAGTCCCGTCCCCCCTAGTCACTATCTATTCCCGCCCGCAGAACCCGAGAGTCCTGTCCGGTTTGGCCCTGTCGCTTGGGACATTCTCTCTTCCAATGTCCATATTCTTTGCAGTATGCACACTGTCCCCTATCCAGTCTGGGCCCCGTTCCCCGAGGTCAGGCTTGTCTGGCTGGACTCGGTCCCGGCCCAGCTATGCCTTGCACTCCTGCCAGCAAAACCTTTGCCATCTCCCTCCGCTGTCTCCTGTTTTCTCTTCTCTGATGCTCTCTGTCTTGCCGTCTCTCTCTCTCTCTCTCTCTCTCTCTTTCTCTCTCTCTCTCTCTCGCTCAATGTCTTTCTTTTTCTTTTCTCTCTCTCTCTATGGCCCTCCACATCTGCTGTTTCCTCCTCTCCCTGGTTCTCCTCACTTTCTCTCTTCCTTGTAAGATCGGCATCAACATGGTGTCCTCCCGGGAGCGGGGGACCACCAGGTTGCCTAAGGAGGGGTGAACTGGCCCAGGTCGGAGACGGAGCAGGTCAAGCTCCGTGCTGATCAGTAGTGGGATCGCGCCTGTGAAGACCAACTGCACTCCAGCCTGGGCAACATAGTGAGAGCCCGTCTCTACCCCATGTCCTCTGAGGCGCGGAAAGGGAGTGCCACACATAGTAACCGCCTACTGGAAGCTGGGATACTGAAACCCTGCCACTCTGCCTGGAACACCCCGCTTCTCCCCGTTAAGAAACTGGGGGGGGGCGGGGGGGAGAGATTATAGGCCAGTTCAAGATTTGAGGGAAGTAAATAAGAGGGTCGAAGACATCCACCCACGGTCCCCAACCATTGTACCCTGCTAAGTCGTTATCCCGCTTCACATGTTTGGTATACCATCTTCCACCTAAAGGATGCATTTCTTAGCATAGCCCTGGCACCCAGCAGCCAACATATTTTTGCCTTTGAATGGCATGATGACAGTATGGGAACCCCCGGGCAGTTGACCTGGACTAGACTGCCACAAGGCTTCAAAAGCTCTCCGACTCTGTTTAATGAAGCCCTGAATCAGAACTTGGACTCGTTCCGCCGGAGCCATGATTCAGTTCCACTCCTGCAGTATGTAGATGATTTGCTCCTGGCAGCCCCCTCCGAAGCCGAATGCCGACGGGCCCTGGAGACCTTCTCCAGGAGCTGGGGCAGTTGGGCTATCAGGCCAGTGCAAAGAAGGCTCAAATATGCAGGCAAACAGTCACCTACCTGGGATATTAAACTGAAAAGAGGAACCACATGGCTGACAAAAGCCATGAAAGAGACTACGCTCAGACTTCCAGTTCCGACCTCTACCCGAGAGGTCCGTGAGTTTTTAGGGACAACAAGCTACTGCCGGCTGTGGATTCTGGGGTATGTTGAGCTAGCGAAGCCCCTATGTGAGGCAACCAAGGATAAGGCCCCTGGGCCTGGGGGCCGGACCGACAGAAGGCCTTTGACGAACTCAAGGCCGCTCTCTTGAGAGCCCCGGCCCTGGCATTGCCGGATCCCCTGAAGCCCTTCACTCTCTTTGTTGATGAGAGGAGGGGGATAGCGAAAGGGGTGCTGATGCAGCGCCTGGGGCCATGGAAACTTCCGGTTGCCTATTTCTCCAAGAGGCTAGATCCAGTTGCAGCAGGGTGGCCCCCGTGCCTAAGGATCATCGCGGCAGTAGCCCTCATGGTGAAGGATGCAGATAAGCTCACCTTCGGGCAACATTTGAAGGTGGTGACCCCCCATGCAATCGAGGGGGTCCTGAAGTGTCGCCCTGGTAGGTGGATGACTAATGCCCACCTAACCCATTACCAAGGACTCCTGCTAGATGCACCCGGATCATCTTCGCTGAACCTACCGCTCTGAATCCTGCACCTTGCTGCTGACCCTGGATTTGAAAGCCTCCCTGCATAATTGCCAAGAGATCATAGCCGAAGTCACCCAGGTGCGGCCCGACCTCAGGACGCCGCCCTTCCTACCAGTGAGTTGGTATGGTACACTGATGGAAGCAGCTTCATTATAGACGGGGCGCGGAGGGCGGGCGCGGCAGTGGTGGAGCAGAGCGCGAACATCATTTGGAGGGCCCCGCTTCCCCCCTGGGACCTCAGCCCAGAAGGCCGAGCTGATCGTGCTAGCGGTAGCACTGGAACGGGCCCAGGGGAGCCCAGTGACTGTCTACACCTATAGCTGCTACGCTTTCGGCACTGTCCATGTGCACGGCGCCATCTGCCGGGAGAGAGGCTTTGTTACAGCGGAAGGAAGGGACCTGCGCCATCTCCCGGAGGTGCAGACTGCTGGCAGCCGTGCAAATGCCCGGGGCAGTTGTAATTGTCCACATCCCTGGACACCGGTCTGCCCAGACCCCGGAGGCTGAAGGAAACCGGCGGGCGGATGAAGCCGCCAAGCAAGCAGCAGTTACTTCATCAGCTTTAACACTCGCCCTGCCCGCACCCAAGCTCCCGCGCCTGCCCCCGCGACCTGACTACACCCCGGAAGACCTGCAATGGATCCAGAACCACCACTGCCCGGAGCCTGATCAGCATGGGTGGCGTCGGGATGAAGAGGGAAGATCCATACTGCCGGCGAAATTAGGACTGTTTCTCCTTTACAACCTGCACCAAGCCACCCACTTAGGAAAGAGGAAGTTACTGACGATTCTCGAGTCCGCTCGCCTCCGGCTCCCCCGACAAACAGCTCAGATCCAGGAGATCGTGGATCAGTGCGTTGGGTGCCAGGCCATGAAACCCAGTAGGAAGGGACCCCTGCATACAGGTACAAGGGTACAGGGGAGGGCGCCGGGACGTAGCTGGGAGGTGGATTTTACTGAGGTAAAGCCTGGGAGGTATGGGTATAAGTACTTACTAGTAATGATTGACACATTTTCAGGCTGGGTGGAAGCCTTCCCCACGAAAAGGGAGACGGCCCAGGTTGTTGCTAAGGCATTGTTGGAGGAAATTATTCCCAGATATGGGGTCCCCGAGGTTTTAGGTTCTGATAACGGCCCAGCTTTCATCAGTAAAGTCCTACAGTGACTGGCCCAAGTGTTGGGGACCAATTGGAAGTTACATTGTGAATATAATTCTCAGAGCTCAGGGCAGGTAGAGAGAATGAATCGGACCCTAAAGGAGACTTTGTCTAAATTGGCCATCGAGACTGGCGGAGACTGGGTGACCCTCCTACCCTATGCCATCTTCCGGGTTCGGAACTCACCATATATGTACATGGATTGACACCCTTTGAAATTCTGTATGGGGCACCCCCCCCATTATTGTTTGTATGCTACCAGATCATGACCCTAATATGGCCCCAAATTATCTAGTCCATCTGCGAGCCCTGCAGGAGGTCCAGCAGGAGATATGGCCCCTAGTGCGTGCCCTGTATAAGACAAAGGACGCACCGAACCTGGAACATGGCATCGTCCCAGGAGATTGGGTATGGGTGAGAAGACACAGGTCCCGGACCCTGGAGGAAAGGTGGAAAGGTCCTTATCTGGTTATTCTGGTTACCCCCACTGCCTTAAAGGTTGACGGCATCGGGCCTTGGGTCCATCACTCTCACGTGCGCCGAGCCAATCTGCTGGAACAGATGCAAGCTGGGGAGTGGACTGAGGAGGCAGTCCTGATGCTACAGTAAAGGGTTTCTTAACCCTTGAAGAGGCAGTTCTGCTACTACATTTCTACATCCCCCCCTTGTGTTGTTCATAATGAGGAATCAATGCTCATATGTAGACTGACCGTAGAGGCCTGCAGAGGCAGGCAATTTCTCATATTGATGTCGTAGGACCATGAGCTGGACAGTATTTACACGATTTTTCACAAAATCAATAAGCTTATTTAAAATTCAGGGGCCAAAAGTTAAAAGAAGCACAAGCAAGACAACCAGGCCAATTAGGGTGGAAATCAGGGTGGTGAGCCAAGGGGACCTATCCATGCTGTTCGGCCCTGATCTAACTGGAAGCCCCAAGTTAATCCCGAGATCCAACTGCTACAATAATACCTGTCTGGGCCCCCACATGTTGTCCAAGAGTTTCTCAAATTCCCCGGGCACTCCCAAAACCCTTGTGCCCTATACCCTTGGGGAGTGTCGATTAAGGCCCGCTTGGACATGACAGAGTAGTCATGCTGGTGTCTATGTGTGGTGCCAAAGATATCACGAAGGTCAAAAAAACAAGTCCAGCCACTACGTATTAAGTGGGGCAGTACTTGTAGTGCTATATAGGGTTGTTTGAGTATGCCCGTCCATTAAGGTCCATGTTTGCTTAAAGGGCTGATGGGCATTGGTCTCCGTGTGGCTCCTTCTCCAGATGTTGAGCAGAGTCAGGGAAAGTAGCAGCCATCTTATCGTGGAGCGCGGCAGGGGGCTCAGAGCTTCTCCTAGGTCGGGAGAACTGTAGCTTCAGGGGGTTCTTAGGGTGTCGCCGCACAGTCCACTCCCCAGCTTGCGTCTGTTCCAGCGGATTGGCTCGGCGCACGTGAGAGTGATGGACCCAAGGCCCGATGCCGTCAACCTTTAAGGCAGTGGGGGTAACCAGAATAACCAGATAAGGACCTTTCCACCTTTCCTCCAGGGTCCGGGACCTGTGTCTTCTCACCCATACCCAATCTCCTGGGACAATGCCATGTTCCAGGTTCGGTGCGTCCTTTGTCTTATACAGGGCACGCACTAGGGGCCATATCTTCTGCTGGACCTCCTGCAGGGCTCGCAGATGGACTAGATAATTTGGGGCCATATTAGGGTCATGATCTGGTAGCATACAAACAATAATGGGGGGGTGCCCCATACAGAATTTCAAAGGGTGTCAATCCATGTACATATATGGTGAGTTCCGAACCCGGAAGATGGCATAGGGTAGGAGGGTCAAACAGTCTCCGCCAGTCTCGATGGCCAATTTAGACAAAGTCTCCTTTAGGGTCCGATTCATTCTCTCTACCTGCCCTGAGCTCTGAGGATTATATTCACAATGTAACTTCCAATTGGTCCCCAACACTTGGGCCAGTCACTGTAGGACTTTACTGATGAAAGCTGGGCCATTATCAGAACCTAAAACCTCGGGGACTCCATATCTGGGAATAACTTCCTCCAACAATGCCTTAGCAACAATCTGGGCCGTCTCCCGTTTCGTGGGGAAGGCTTCCACCCAGCCTGAAAATGTGTCAATCATTACTAGCAAGTGCTTATACCCATACCTCCCAGGCTTTACTTCAATAAAGTCCACCTCCCAGCTACGTCCCGGCACCACCCTCCTTACACTTGTACCTGTATGCAGGGGTCCCTTCCTACTGGGTTTCATAGCCTGGCACCCAACGCACTGATCCACGATCTCCTGGATCTGAGCTGTTTGTCGGGGGAGCCGGAGGCGAGCGGACTCGAGAATCGTCAGTAACTTCCTCTTTCCTAAGTGGGTGGCTTGGTGCAGGTTGTAAAGGAGAAACAGTCCTAATTTCGCCGGCAGTATGGATCTTCCCTCTTCATCCCTACGCCACCCATGCTGATCAGGCTCCGGGCAGTGGTGGTTCTGGATCCATTGCAGGTCTTCCGGGGTGTAGTCAGGTCGCGGGGGCAGGAGCGGGAGCTCGGGTGCGGGCAGGGCGAGTGTTAAAGCTGATGGAGCTACTGCTGCTTGCTTGGCGGCTTCATCCGCCCGCCGGTTTCCTTCAGCCTCCGGGGTCTGGGCAGACCGGTGTCCAGGGATGTGGACAATTACAACTGCCCCGGGCATTTGCACGGCTGCCAGCAGTCTGCACCTCCGGGAGATGGCGCAGGTCCCTTCCTTCCGCTGTAACAAAGCCTCTCTCCCGGCAGATGGCGCCGTGCACATGGACAGTGCCGAAAGCGTAGCGGCTATCGGTGTAGACAGTCACTGGGCTCCCCTGGGCTCGTTCCAGTGCTACCGCCAGCACGATCAGCTCGGCCTTCTGGGCTGAGGTCCCAGGGGGGAAGCGGGGCCCTCCAAATGATGTTCCCGCTCTGGTCCACCACTGCCGCGCCCGCCCTCCGCGCCCCGTCTATAATGAAGCTGCTTCCATCAGTGTACCATACCAACTCACTGGTAGGAAGGGCGGCGTCCTGAGGTCGGGCCGCACCTGGGTGACTTCGGCTATGATCTCTTGGCAATTATGCAGGGAGGCTTTCAAATCCAGGGTCAGCAGCAAGGTGCAGGATTCAGAGCGGTAGGTTCAGCGAAGATGATCCGGGTGCATCTAGCAGGAGTCCTTGGTAATGGGTTAGGTGGGCATTAGTCATCCACCTACCAGGGGGACACTTCAGGACCCCCTCGATCGCATGGGGGGTCACCACCTTCAAATGTTGCCCGAAGGTGAGCTTATCTGAATCCTTCACCATGAGGGCTACTGCCGCGATGATCCTTAGGCACGAGGGCCACCCTGCTGCAACTGGATCTAGCCTCTTGGAGAAATAGGCAACCGGAAGTTTCCAGGTCCCCAGGCGCTGCATCAGCACCCCTTTCGCTATCCCCCTCCTCTCATCAACAAAGAGCGTGAAGGGCTTCAGGGGGTCCGGCAATGCCAGGGCTTGGGCTCTCAAGAGAGCGGCCTTGAGTTCGTCAAAGGCCTTCTGTCGGTCCGGCCCCCAGGCCCAGGGGCCTTATCCTTGGTTGCCTCACATAGGGGCTTCGCTAGCTCAACATACCCCAGAATCCACAGCCGGCAGTAGCCTGCCGTCCCTAAAACCTCGTGGACCTCTCGGGCTGAGGTGGGTTCTGGAAGTCTGAGCGTAGTCTCTTTCATGGCTTCTGTCAGCCATGGGGTTCCTCTTTTCAGTTTAATATCCCAGGTAGGTGACTGTTTGCCTGCATATTTGAGCCTTCTTTGCACTGGCCCGATAGCCTAATTGCCCCAGCTCCTGGAGGAGGTCTCCAGTGGCCCGTCGGCATTCGGCTCGGAGGGGGCCGCCAGGAGCAAATCATCTACATACTGCAGGAGCGGAACTGAATCATGGCTCCGGTGGAACGAGTCCAAGTCCTGATTCAGGGCTTCATTAAACAGAGTCGGAGAGCTTTTGAAGCCTTGTGGCAGTCTAGTCCAGGTCAACTGCCCGGGGGTTCCCATACTGTCATCATGCCATTCAAAGGCAAAAATATGTTGGCTGTTGGGTGCCAGGGCTATGCTAAGAAATGCATCCTTTAGGTCGAAGGTGGTATAACAAACATGTGAAGCGGGATAACGACTTAGCAGGGTACAAGGGTTGGGGACCGTGGGTGGATGTCTTCGACCCTCTTATTTACTTCCCTCAAATCTTGGACTGGCCTATAATCTTCCTCCCCCCCCCACCCCGGTTTCTTAACGGGGAGAAGCGGGGTGTTCCAGGCAGAGTGGCAGGGTTTCAGTATCCCAGCTTCCAGTAGGAGGTTACTATGTGTGGCAATCCCTTTCCGCGCCTCAGAGGACATGGGGTAGAGACGGGCTCTCGCTATGTTGCCCAGGCTGGAGTGCAGTGGCTCTTCACAGGCGCGATCCCACTACTGATCAGCACGGAGCTTGACCTGCTCCGTCTCCGACCTGGGCCGGTTCACCCCTCCTTAGGCAACCTGGTGGTCCCCCGCTCCCGGGAGGACACCATGTTGATGCCGAACTTACAAGGAAGAGAGAAAGTGAGGAGAACCAGGGAGAGGAGGAAACAGCAGATGTGGAGGGCCATAGAGAGAGAGAGAAAAGAAAAAGAAAGACATTGAGAGAGAGAGAGAGAGAGAGACAGAGAGAGAGACAGAGAGAGAGAGAGGGGGCAAGACAGAGAGCATCAGAGAAGAGAAAACAGGAGACAGCGGAGGGAGATGGCAAAGGTTTTGCTGGCAGGAGTGCAAGGCATAGCTGGGCCGGGACCGAGTCCAGCCGGACAAGCCTGACCTCGGGAACGGGGCCCAGACTGGATAGGGGACAGTGTGCATACTGCAAAGAATATGGACATTGGAAGAGGGAATGTCCCAAGCGACGGGCCAAACCGGACAGGATGCTCAGGTTCTGCGGGCGGGAATAGATAGTGACTAGGGGGGACGGGACTCGGATCCCCTCCCCGAGTCTTGGGTAACCGTGTATGTGGAGGGGGAGCCGGTGGGATTCATGGTAGACACAGGGGCTCAGTACTCAGTTTTGAATAAACTTACAGAGCCTTTATCTCAGAAAACCAGTCTAGTGCAAGGGGCAACTGGGTCCAAGACTTATCGGTGGACCAGTAGGCGCCGGGTGGACTTGGGCCGCCATCAAGTGACCCACTCCTTCCTAGTTATTCCTGAGAGCCCTGCCCCCTTGTGGGGCACGACCTCCTGACTGAGGTCAGGGCTCAGATCTACTTTGAGCCAGGTGGCATTAAGGTAATGGGTGGCCAGGGACAGCCCCTCCTCAAGCGAACAGAAGTCACACGATAATGCAAGTCACACAGCGAGGTTTATTTCCAGCTAGCTGGGGTCCGAGTATCTGCCCGACACAGCGGGTTTCAACAAGGACCCCAGACACACAAAGCTACGGGTTTTCATAGCATAACATTTTAAGCCTCTCAGTAATTTTCCATGCAGGCAAGATATTCACAAGACTTTTGGTCCTGTGTCCTTGCTTACATTTTTGCTGCAAGATAAGCCTTTTCTCAACAGAGCTTCCTGACCTTGCAATACGTGGTGTTTACGATTAATGACTAGGTTATTTTGGTATATTCCAAGGGCCCATCGTCTGGACGTGGACCGTGAGATGTAAATAGTGAGACACACCAACCAGCCTCTTTACAGCTCAGGCCAGGATGCAGCGGCCTCTCCACGCTGAGTGCAGAGGACGCAGCCCTCCCAGAGCCGGAGGGTCACAAAGGTAACGAGAGAAAGCACAGACCTTCGTCACACGGGTGGTCAGGATGGGGGGGATAGGGTGTCTCAGGTCTCCCACAAAACGGGAGGCACTGCCAGGCCCAAGCCTACTAATTCTGCCGATCTAAATTCAGAAAAGAGAAAAAGGACTCGCACCCCTTCTAACTTCTCTCCAATCCTGCAGACAGAGACCAGCAGCTGTAATATATGAACACGTAGAATTCTCCGAAAAATTTAATTTCCAAAGACCGTGAGGAAAAATCAGGTAAATAGAACATTTTTGACAAGGGTAGGAATGTGCTCTTAGATCATAAATGTAAATATAGGAGATTTACAGGTAATTCAGGAAAAGCTGAACACACGTGGCAGGTAAAGTTTTGTGAGGCCCCTGGTTGGAGTCTTCCTGTGTACTGCTAAGGGGCGTGTGCTCAGGTTTTTATTTGTCTTTCACAAATTTTAAGGAGGTAGGGAAAGGGGAGCCAGGCTAGACAAAGGAGGCCTGTGTTTATAAAAGTGCCCCTTTTCCAAATTTTTTTCCCTGTGTTTAGCTCAGCAGGCTCAGGGCAGTTGTGGGCTGTGCTTACATTTCTGATCTACTTGGCAGAAGGCCATGGGAGATGCTAAGCCTTTCTCATTTCTATCAGAGTGAAAAATCAGCTACCTTTTTTGTCAAGTTTCTGATCGGTTATTACATCCTTTACAACTTGTTTCAACATACCAATTCTCGTAATCTTGTATCTCTATAAAGTGTTTTTAAAATTTACACAGCTCCTGATTTTCCCTTCTGCCTTTTTTAAACCTAATGTTGATGTTAGCATCTATAAGACGCAAGACGCAAGAAGCTGAAGAACTAATTCAAAAGATTAAGAATAGTTAAATTTCCTTGTATCCCTTTGTATTAAACGTGATGTTTTTCTAGGTTCCAATAAAACAGTTGTTTGTCAATGAGAGTTCTCTAACACATTTTCCAATTTAGAAGTTTTTCCAGTTCAAGGAGCCATTATCTGGCCACTGACGATAGGATTTTAATAGCTATTATACATTTCTCTAAATGATATAATTCTATCAGAATGAAAACATTGGCAAGACTAGTATTATCTACCACCTAGTATGTTAGTTAATTACATCTGTGTGCCACATATTCCTGTGGGGACAGAGTCCCAGAGAGCAGTTTCCAGGCTCTCGGCCTCGTGTGGTAAGGTGCTGGCTCAGTTATTAGATGGCCACCAGCTGTAATCAGTTAGTTACATCATTAGCCACTAATATAACTGCCCTGGCTACACTAAGGAGTTGGTTGTTGGTTGGTTGGCAGAGAAGCGGACTGCGGATTGCAGTTAGCAAGGAGTTGATTGGTTGGTGGAGGAGTGGACGGCGGATCGCGGATCGTGTGGCTCCTGCTTCCTGTGTCTCCAGCCCAGCCGCCAGCGAGAATATAGTGGTATGTCTCCCCTATCTATGGCTCCGTGGGTGTTCCTTTCTGGCCTCACCACGTCCTGCGTTCTTCTGCGGGGAGCGGGACCAGAGACCCTGCATGACAGCTACTCAAATCAGTTAGCCTTTTCACAGCTGAACCAAAGAAGCCAAAGGCTTTCTGTCCCTGTGGTATTTCCTTGTCATGTAAAACAGCACAAGAGACATAGATACAAAAAAATGACCACCTCTGGGAGGGAAGACTCAATAATGAAAACCTGTGAGTCGCTACTCCCAAGAAACTAGCTTCAAAAATATTTTTTCTTGCCAATCTACATGTATAAGAGAGGAAAAGGACATGCAGCACTTCTAAATTATTCCAAACCCCACAGAAATAGACTGGGAAGGATGACAGGAAAAACAAAAACACCGCTTACCTCTGCCGGCAGTCGTCTAGCTGCAGAGGTTTCCGGGAGCTAGCAGTGCCCCAGCTAGTAAATCTCGCAGGCTCCCAATACTGTGGGGGCTTTAAAAATTATTTTGCTCTCACCTTGTAAGTGTGTTACCAGAGAGCCAGTCTGAGCCATGACAGGAAGGCATTCCAGGATGTAGGAACAATGCCTCCTGAACAAAGGAAAGCAGGCCACAGATTAAAAGACAGAAAATATATTCACAAATGCAGGTGTGGACAGGTACAATACGAAAGTGACTGTGCCCAAACAAAGAAAATTTAGGATTATATTTGAATGAGGGCGCGAAATATTCAGGCATGGAGTGACAGGTGATCCCAGGGACTTGCCTCCCTCCCAGGTGGCTCCCTGGCTCCATTTCCAGTTTCCAGTTCATTCATTTCGAGCATTAGTTTCATTCATTTCAAGTTTCATTTCCACTTTCATTTCTAGTTTCATTCATTTCCACTCGTTTCGTTTTCTAGCTTTCATTTTGAAGTTGCTTTCACTTTCGTTTAATTTCGAGTTTCATTTCAGGGTTCTATTTTTGTTCATTTCTAGCCTTCCTTCAGCTTCCCTCCAACAAACTGAGCCACCCGGGAGTGGCTAAGCTGGGGAGCCACCGGGAGCCCAGCATCTGGGCTGCCCGGGAGCTCGGGCGGCAGGGTGCTTCAAGGGTGCCATGTTCAATTTTAGAAGCAGGGGGCACAGAAAACGCAAAACGCCCCCTTGCTACAGCTCAGCTCAAAGCGAGGGGTTCAACCTTAGTCGCAGGGGTCTCGGCCCACGAACCATCCCCTGCGGGAGTTGAACCGGCAACCTTGTGGTTGAGGGCCTGCGCTCTAACCAACTGAGCCAGTCGGGAGCTCGGTAACAGCTTAGCTCAAAGTGCTGTGTTCAATCTTAGTTGCAGCCAAATGAGCTCTCCGACCGCCTGGGAGTCAGCTGCAGCTCGTTGTTGTCTTCATTCTAGTTGTAGTTGTGGAAGGCGCAGCTCGCTGGCCTATGTGGAAAGCGAACTGGCAGCCCTGTTGCCCAGAGCTTGGGCTCTAGAAATGAAAGTCGAAATGAAAGCTAGAAATGAAACTGGAAATGAAACGGGAAATCAATGAAACTAGAAATGAAAGCTAGAAATGAAACGAAGCTGGAAATGAAAGCTAGAAATGAAGCTAAGGTAGAAATGAAGCTAGAAACGAACCTAGAAATGAAAGCTAGAAATGAAGCTAGAAATGAAACAAACCTAGAAATGAAACGCATCAGAAATGAAAGGTAGAAATGAAGACATGAAAGGGTATGTTCCGGCTTTTATTTACAGATGAAGAAAGGAAGAAATTGAATACAATTTATATGTGAAATCATCCAAACTGGAAATGACAGGGTATGTTCCGGCTTTTATTTACAGATACAGAAAATATTCATTATAAACAATTTAGGTTCAAATCGTCAAGCAAGTGAAAACTTATAAGTTTTTAATTCAACGTTCTTCTTCTAAAAATTATGTTTCATAAAGGATTTTATGTGTTGAAATATGAATCTTCTTTTTGCCATTCATTTTATGTCCTCACGGGTTCTTGATAAAACAGCATCCTTGGTAAGAAAGGCCGAAAGAGGGGTAAGAGAAAGAGATTTTTAAAATAAGCATCACTCCTGATCAAATATTTATTACCCTCAGTCCTTCGATATTTCATGTAATTAGTCATTGGTTTAACCAAGTACTTCTAAAACCATGAAAACACACTTGGAAAACTATACCAGAAGTCCCTTTTATAAACGCAGTGTCATTTACTACATTAACACTTTTTTTTTTACAGTTTTTCTAAGTTATTTATTTCTTTTTGTCTTAGGAATTACAAATCAAAGATACACTAAAACATTTAAATGGCATACGAAAGTTTTCTATTCTGATATTTACCACAGTTGTTAAAAATGAAATATAAAAGTTTCACACCCATCATTTTATTGTATTATTTCAATGTTTTTCTAAAAAAAAAAAAAAAAAGATCATTTTCCATTCTTGAACAAGTAGAAAATATATTTTTAAATTGTCATATGAGGAAACACTTCAATAGGGGAGTCCAAATTTTATATAAGAATGTGTTCTTTATCATAAAGACCATAATTTTAATCATGGTTATTAACATGTTCTATCACTTCAAAGATTTCAATCTTTAGTATATACACATGAACCTATTATTGGGAAATGTAAGGAAATGTGACTTTGTCTCCCTCAGAAAACACCGGTAACTTTTTCGTATTTAAATATGGCACATATAAACGGATTTATTTATCAAATTGCCACAGTGTTGCAAATATCAAATAACACACAATGCTTTAAGTTTGGATAACTCAGAAACTTTTTTCAATTAGTTACTACTTCTAGGAGCTTTGTTAGTTAATAAAAGAAAAAAGAAATAAAATTATAAAAGAAAAAATAATAATGACCATAAAGTAGAAATGTAGAGCCTAATATTTCTGAAATTTACAACAGGATGACTGTTGACTAACAATATGACTAAAAAACAATCAAAAAATAGTTGTAAGACACTGGCCTCGTCTCACCTTTGTCTTTGAATACATCTTGGATATTTTAACTGCCCTCTGTCACATCGCACTCTAAGTTCAGATCCAATAGTAGATAACTGAGTCACATAAGTATCTCTCCGACAAAGAAATTCAATATATTCGCCATGGAAAATATATGGTCTGTTGTCAAAATCCCATTTCAACAGTAAATTATTATTTTCCATTTCAACAGAAGATAATCTGCAAGGCTCTGAAAAATTAAAAGAAGAAAATTATGTTGATACATCTTGGTACTGACAGGAAGCACTGTGTTGTGATGACGACCCTCAAATTTCCAGGCAGTAGAGTGTCAAGTAAGTTAGGTAGAATTAATATTTAAGTCAGAAAATAGGTTCAGAACTTACAGAAAATACCCTGCTGTTTTTCTCTGTTGTTCTTGGTAGATGTCTGACTACATAGGAACGCTAACTAACACAAATATAGCATCTCATTAACTAGAGCCACAATTAGTCGTACATACCTAAACACAATGGTGGTGTGGTCCACACTCCCTGTAAACAGTGGGACACTCTAGGCCCTTGTAGGAAATGGTGATCGAAGCACCTGTATTCTACTGAGGAACCATTTTCATAGCTGCCTCTTACTGAACTAGTAATGACTCCATTTTTAATAAGTGGAGGAGATGCACACGTGCCTTTAGATTCTGAAAAATAATTGTTCAAATATACAGTCAATTGCTATAATCAGTATCCAGTGCTTTCATAATTGTTACAGAAATACAACGGTATTTTATATAAAAGCATTTATGACAGGTCTCAATTTTTAAATATTGACAGCATTTCTGTAATAATGTCATACTATAACATTTATTATTGCAATTCGAATCTCATAATATGTAAATACACATTTAAAATGAGCCAAGTATTGACAATCATGGTTTTATTTTTCCCCTCTACCTAGCTGGAAGTGACAGTGTATGAGATTCCTCTGAAGCCACACTTCTGTATACTCTTCCTTTTTTTCTTCTTAAAAATCCGACGTCCTAGGAATAGACAAAATCTCGTGCTCTACCTCACCCTTTCCTGAGACAAGAATCTCCAGTCAGCGCTAAGGAGAGCAATGTGCTCCCAGACTGCTCTCAACGCTCTGAGAGTCTGGTGATATTCATCAAACCTCCTCATGGCTCCCTTTATAAACTTGACTTACTGGAATGAAAATATGTCAGCGTATCCATCCTATTTCAGTATGTGTTGAATGGAAATTGATCAGCTCATTCCCAGTTTTATAAATTAGAAGATGATGATAAAAGGTTTAGAGTCTACTCTGAACCCAAGTGACGACACTGATGCCCTGAGCTATCCTGAGGAAGCACAACATTGTCTCACCTTTTCTCAGACACACAGGGTATTTCACTTCTCCTCTATTGCACTGCACAGACAATGCAGACTCTGGCGTGGAGGGGGCTACATCAAAGCCCTGTTTACATACAAAATCTATTAAATCTCCGTGTAAGACCTTTCCTTCAAGCTTCCACTTCATCTCTATGTTGTTTCTGTTCATGTAGGCCATGTTAACAGTACATGGCTCTGTAAGACAAAACGCTCTTTTATTGGTTACTCATCTGGCAAATATGAAACTCATATATTTTTAAAATAAAAATGATAACAGACATAGAAAGCAATTATTTTATATTTAACATTTACCATTGTCAAAGCTCCTCACACCCATACATATTAAAGTATGAACTTTTTATTAACAACTGAATTTAAACATTTTTTATAAATTAAGACCACTTAATTTTTTTATAATTTTTTTTTTCAATTACAGTTGACATACATTATATTAGTTTCAGGTATATAAACTGATTAGACATTAATATACCTTAAGAGGTAATCACCCTGTTAAGTCTAGTAACCATCTGACACCATACACAGTTATTACAGTGTTATTATATTCCCTTGTTTTGTAGTTTAAAAGGCTAATTATTTCTAATGACTTTTATTTTAATTTATAGGAAGTTGATCATGCCATTACCCATTTGTAAAAGTCACAGTGTAACAAGTTAATTGCACCTGTAGTGACCAGTTCCATTACTTTTAAATGTAACTCTCACTAGCAAAGTTAAAAAATGAGGCGAATCTATAGGCTTGAAATGAGAGCTGAATATTGTTTTCTCTGAGTTACCTCAATTTAGGTAATTATGTAGGTAGCTGCCTCAATTCTCTATTTGAAACAGCATTAGTTATACCATGCCTTAATCTAAAATATATTTAGAGTAACTACAAACATGTTTTTATTTGCTCAACAAGATATAAAAAATGGTGGTGAGGAAAGCTATTAATATACTCTACTAAGGAAAGAACTAGATAGCTATTGGAGATTTTCTGCTTACAGAAATAACACAGGAAACACTTGCGGGGAAAAAAATTCATATAAAATCATTATTTCCATGCTATAAGACATTGTATGAAAAATCACACAAAAATACAAACATGATGGCAAAAAAAATTCAATGTGTCCTATTTTCTAAGAGAAAGAAGTTCTAAGGAACAAATCACTAGAGTTAACAATATTGTTTCATGCACTTGAAAGTTACCAAGAGAGTAGCTATTAAATGCTCTCATTATAAATAACAAAAGACGGTAGTTATGGGTGGTGAAGGCTATGTTAAGTAAGCTTATTGTGGTAATCATTTCACAATACTATATACGTCAAATCAAATTATCATTGGACACCATGATCTTACATGTTATATGTCAATTGTGTCAATAAAGTTGGGGGAAAAAAACTCTTTTAAAAATTCAATGTGTTCTCTTGCTTACCTAAGCAAACAGGTGGGGATGACCACTGTCCTTGCTGACAACGAGACCTTTTCGCTCCCTTCAGTAAGTAATATTCATCACACCGATACTCCACGGAGGACCCGGGCGTGTAGCTTGCCAACAATCCACCAACAACAGCCCCGTTTATTACATCGGGTGGAGGCTTACAGTTCTCATTATTTTCTAAGAAAAAAGGTTATTTTCAACTTAATAGGAACTTATAACAACAGAATGATATAATATATGTAGTCCCCCATATGATAGTACCTCAATGTTTGCCCTACATGGTTTAGGACAATAGATTTCTAAATTCACCAGAATCGAGAGAAATGTTACTCAGCTCTAATACTTTTAAAATTTACGAAGACTAAACAACTAACGTTTTGCCTCAGAACAAAGATGAATATTTCCACTTTTCTTGCTTGTGAAGGAATTGTGATCAGGATATTCCTAAAATAACCTAAAAGTTATGCTCAATTCTAAATCTGCCCATGATCATCATGCAGTTTCATTTTTTTCGATCTTGTTTCTCCACATCTTGGATCTCAGTCAACCCAGGGGTGAAGAGTCCCATTTCTCTCTCTCTCTCTCTTTGGAGTCTGCCTCTTACTCTGCTGATTTCTCTAGCATCTCTAATAGCTTTGCTTTCACACAACAAATCTCCTCAGTACACGTTTGTGGGGATTCCTCCAGAAGCTGACAGAGAAATGAGAAGGATGTCAGGACAGACAACAGGCAGTGATCGCGCCCTTCAGTGAATGAGCAGGGACACGTCTCAGAAGGGTGGAGGGCTCAGAATGGCCAGATGCGCAAGCTGCATCAGCCGGAGTGACCGAAAGTCAGGAGCGAGGGCTCTATCCTGAGTCTGTGGGGCATAAAGGAAGAGAAAGTGGGTCATGCTGATGGTGAATCGCTCAACCCAGCAGGTCCTTCCTCGCCTTCTCCAGTGAAGCCTGTCCTCACTTACATGCTGTCATCTAAAGCTCAGAAGTTACGGAGTCACATAGGTCAAATAAGAGTGTTTAGCAGAGACACATTGAAACGGTGTCTTTTGTTTCCCAATTCTTTCTGTTGGCTTCACTTCTACAGATGGCTCCCTATCCTCACACACACACACAAAGCTAAGTTTCTATCTTTTCTAAGCAGTGATCTCTTGTAAGTATGCCAATGAAATGAAAAGAATAAAAACTGTTTACGCGATAGACTTAGCTACTGCTGTTCTCTGTGCCACACGTACCAACACACTCGGGGGGAACAGTCCACTTCCCACGCAAACAGGTGATTTCTTTTGGTCCACGCAGATGATAGCCACTTTGACATGCAAATGCCACTTTATCCCCATTGTAATAAACCTTAGCATATAGATTTGCTGCACCGTGCTCAATGGTAGGTGGCTCCTCGCAGGCTGTCTTCTCCTTTTCCTCTGAAAAGGGACAATTTAAAGAGAAGAGAGCATTCAGCCAGCCACACAAGTGGATTTCCCTTTCGGGAAAGCTGATGTGGGGTGTTACTAACCAGTGCACTTTGGAGGGTCCGTCCATTTTCCATTATCACAACGTATTTCTTCTGATCCCTGTAGCTCAAAATTCAGTTCACATTCTATACGAACTGTTTCTCCATGACGATAGGTGGTTGAGTATGTTTGAAGTTTGGAGTTTAGAGGCAGAGGTGGAGGAGGGCATCGATTTCTTCTTCCTTGTGGAAATGCATCAGCATATTTTGTCATATAATTGCAAAAAAATAATTACACCAGTGTGCCAAGTACCACAGAAGTAGGGCAGACAGACTTTAGGGTCACCCCCCCAAACCCTCCTCCTGATGTTCACCTCCTTGTATCACACCCATGCCCAGGAGCAGGAAGTGAGACTGGTTGCCCAGAAAAACACACAAGAGAACACAGTAAAGACGGGATGCAGGAGCTCGTGAGGTCATGTCCATATACTCCCTCTTCTGTAGTCCCATCTCCCTCTGCCCCCTCTAGGAGGATGCTCGTGATTACATTTAGGGCCCAGGTAGCTCATCCTAGATGTTACTCCCAGCTCAAGATCCTTAATCACATCTGCAAAGTCCCCTTGCCGTACAAAGGATCACTTACTGGTTCCAGGAATTAGGACACAGGTTGTTGGGGGGTGGGGAGGTATTATTTACCTTACGACACTGCCCATCCCATATCTACTGACTATTTACTAGAGAAAATAATAGGCACATTGGCAGCTGACTAATTTGAATGGAGGCAGGGGGAGTATGGAATAGGAAACAGGTGAACCTGTCTCTCTTTTTTGAAGTAACACACCACAGACAACTTGCTAACAATCTCTCTCTCTACTATGACACAAGGCTGTTAGCAACACTGGAAATTTTTACAAACACATTCATTAATTACAAACATTAAAGTATCGTTTGGTGCATTTGCAGAATCATGGTCCTTCCGTGCAATCCCACTGCACTCCCCTACTGGGCTCCCCCTTCCGGTCCTCCCAGCACCGATTTCACATCTTCACTGCTCTCTTCCAGCTTCGACTTTCCTACCTTTCTCCTGTTAATAATAACACTGTTTTCTACACTACAGAGTAAACAGAGGCTTTGACTTCTCCCCATCTTTCCCAATCCTCAAAACTCTGGTTTATCTTTTAAGGCCCAGTTCGAATATTTCCATCATCTCCGTAAACATCGTACCCATCTTTAATTGCTATTCAAATCCTTCAATCCTGACTTTCTTATACCATCTGTCACCTTGTGTCAATTACTTTTTCATTTTTCCATATCTGTCTCCTCTGTGAGACTAGGCCCCACTTCGGTGTGATTAAATGACTATTGATTTGATGTCTCCTAACGGAATCATGCCACCTGCTTGAACACACCCAGTGACAAAACCTTAACCACAATCCTTAAGTTACATTTTAGGATGGCTCTTCCTAGATGACCTCATTTTTCATATTCACACTGGGTAACACTCTGTTGATTTTCCTGCTCTTCACCCACGATTTTGAAGACTGTATTTTTACATCAGGAAATAAGTGACCACGTAAGAAAGTTCCCTTGCAAAGGGAAGCCTCAGATAATTGGATCTAGCAATTACCAACAAAACATTTATTCATTATAATACGAGATGTAAATTTTATGAAATTTTCTTAAGAAGCTTAAAAGATAATAGCCACTCTATAATCTAGTACAAAATTTAATATTTCTTCAGATTAACTATATTAAAGTTTGCTGAAAATAGCACTGATTTAAAAGACAATATTAATTTTAAAAAGTAGCACTCGGGACAAGAATTCGATACCATCAAAGACACTATTAAGACATGATATTTTGTTCACATGTGTAAAATTTAAAAAGTTACCTTCACATACAGGAGATTCTGGGTACCAGCCAAAGTTGTAGCACTGGATTAAATCAGCCCCACTTAGATAATAATTTTCATGACAAAAAAACTGAACTACATCTCCTTCTTCATAGGTTTGCTTTATAGGATGAAAATATCCATTTTCTATTAATCTTAAAGAAGAGCATTTTAATTCTAAAAATGAAAGAACAAACAAAAACACAAAGACGTGTTACTTTCCTGATAGAAAAAATTCACCTACCACTTACATGTCACATTTGGAATAGAAATTAGAAAATCAGCTACATTTCATTACACATACTAAAAGTTTGTCAATTAATATTTAATTATCTGAGCTGAAAGAAATTCTTTCCTATTTGAGAGTTTTCAATGATCAAAACCTACTATCCACACAATTAAGACCAGAAGCAAAATAAAAGGATGAAAAGGGAACATATTAGCATGACAACACATATACTCTTTCATCTGAGAGGAAATTTTCAGAGTGAAGTCAACTGTCTTCAAAATGAGAACCTACTGGTGCATTTTGGTGTGACAGACCATCCATAGGTGTGACATTCTACCTCCTCCGTCTTCTTTCCTCCAGCTGTGTAGTAGCCAGGAGCACATTCGTACCTCACTTTGCCCTTCACTTGGAACGTTCTCTGTGTTGTGGAATAATTTCCATGATACAATTCTGGAGCCAAACATGTCTCTAGCAGAAATTAAAGTTACTTATTTTATGAACTTCTTCACTAAACTTGAAATAAATAGAAATCTCCACGTGTATTTTCATGGAACCTTAAGCTGCATAACCAAATCAACCCTTGGCAAAAATGCAAAATAGACAAAGTTGGCCTTGGCCTCTCTATTTCCTTTCTTCACACACCATGTGTCCCATCTCCACCAGTTTCCTCATTTTAAAATCCTAGTCTAGTGTATTTGATCAAAAGCCACAATTCAACTGAAGGCGTGTGCAGTAACAATTTTTGGATTATGTGCCATCTGTGGATTTGTATACTTCAAACAACTAACAAATCACTAACAAAGCATGTGTATTCAAATTATTGGATAATTTTTAAGTATATCTGATATTGGTTTACAATATAAAATAATGTACATTACCTCAATGTCTTCTCTAAAAAAATAATAGTAATTTATTAATATGGCAAGAAACAGGTTTATTAATTTTTTTTTATTCTCTAATTCTTCTTTTTATGGTTGTTATTGTTAGTATAAAGTCAGACCTGCTGGACTAAGTGTATGGTGGGAGTTGAGAACCCCTGGATTAAGGAAACACCTAGCATTTGAGAAAAACCATACAATAACATCTTACATTTGCAGACATAATAAAAAATGGATTGCATGAAATAGAAATGCCCATCAATATATGAAAGCAGGAGCCCCATAAGCCCTTATGGTCTGGGAAATGACGCTTAGGCACGTACCATGCTCCTTCCTGCAGGCTGGTTGAGAAGACCATCCGTCAGCGAGACACTGAACCACCTCTTCATCCTGTCCTCCAGTGGTTTTGTATCCTGAAGCACAACTGTAACGCATGTTCTCTTGAAATTTGTATAATAATTTTGCATCAGAGATGAAACCATTCATCAGGTCAGGCTTAGTACATTTTTCTATGGGAAAAAAAAAATTTCTTTGCTTACATTGATGAAATTAAGCTTCTCTTTTACTAAGTAGCAAAACTAGGGCAAAAGTTTAATATTGTTCTTGAAATTTGAAGGACAAAAGTGTTCACTCCACAATTCCTTGATTATACTCACTTTTGGAAATATCCTCCATGTTCTGCTTCAAATTTCCTTAACCATTGATTCAATTTGACACTGACAGTCTTTGTATTATATTTACTAATTTCAGTTCCTCTAGTCGTTCTCACTCTGCCACACCTACTTTTAGAAAATATAGCCAGAGCTATTCCATTGACCATCGTTAATTGAAAATAGAAGGAATCCTTTTGGATTTACTTCCTCCTATTTTAAGCCTACAGTGTTTGATGATTTTTAACACAAACAAAAGCACATTTATACTTGATGAATCGTTAACTAATTCTGCAGACATCAAGCGTTTACCTGGCTCTTATGCCCAAGGACCTGTATAAGTTTCTCATTAATTAAAGTACTTAATTGTGTCTGTTCCTTGCAATGTGACGAATAACAATTTCATTAATTATCTGTATTCTCTTCATAGGGAGAGATTAACCAATAATGAAAAGAACATTTTAATGAGAAACATTATTTACAGAATATGCCTGTATTTTGGAAAAAGGACAGTGGACCACTCATTTTGTTCTTATCTACCAAAATGATTAACCACCCGCCATCTTCCATTGGTCCCTGATATTAATAAACTAATTTACTTGAGTATCACAGAGATTGTGTGGACACATTCCACCGACTTACTGAAGCATCTTGGTCTCGGATTCCAGCCTTCCGTTGTGCATGTGGTTTTGTCCTCTTGTTTCCCAGTCTCAGTTGCATAACCAGCCAAACAGGAAAATGACAATTTTTGGCCTATGCTCATCGGAAAGTAAAAATTTTCAAAAGTGTAGTAATATGGGGCAAGTCTTCCGTTTTCCACACTAGGAAGACCACAGGGTTTCTCTGAAATGAGTAAATATCAAGCTGAAAACTGAAAAATGTATCTAAACCCAGGAAATTTGTGGCCAGGTAATAATACACATGTCATTTCAAAGTGTTTGCAGACACTTTACCTAGTACTCATTTTTATTACCTAAAATTTGAAAGTACTCCTGTGACAATCCTTTTCAATCTTAATTAAGCTGAAGGCAACCTAAGCACCAGTCACATTAAAACTGGGCACACCACGTCCTCAGGGAAGCTTTCTCTCACCTTATAAAATAGCACTCTCTCCTAGACATATCATGCGAGCCACAAATGTAATTTTAAAATTTCTAGTAGCCACATTCATGAAAGAAACAAAGTTAATTTTAATAATAGGTTTTACTCACCCCAGTATATTACAAATATTTTCCGTTCTTTCTTCTAAGTCAGTGTCCCACTGTGATTTTACACTTACAGCACATCCCAATTAGGATTAGCCACATTTCAATAGCCATATATGACTGTGGCCACCATATTACACAGCAGAGTTCTAGAACAGATGAAGTCCTGAAGATACGCAAACGCAGGGTGGGGGTGGGGAAAGCATGGGAATATGAGATCATGGTCCCTGTCTTTGGACAGCTTTTTTGTTTGTGTGAAAGATTATAACCATATAAGAATTAGAAGTTTTGCTAGAATATTGCACTGTCCTCATGGTATATGTAATAAACAACTACATCAGCTGTAGACAGAAAAATAAAACTGAAGGAAACTCTTTATGCGAGTATGATCTTATTGTAGAATTAAATGTATCACATAGGATGTATTCTATTTATTTTACTTTCATAATTTTAATTGCATGCCTTTTTGGTAGAAAATTTATAGTAAACTATTTGACTAAAAGGCAATTATAATGCATAGGATATTCTGTTTCAACAGATTCCCTAAAGCGTTTATTTTAGAAAAGTCTTATTGCTGTGGTTTCCTATTTTGCATACTCAGCTTTGCTGGCACTGAATGACCTGCCTGGTTTCTTACCCCTACAGCCTAATATCACTGTTAACAAGTCACACCCGCCTCACTCTCACACTCATGTCACACATTAGACAGTCTGCTATAAACATTTCCAGTGGTCATGGAGACCACAGGTACTGGTTTGTCTAAACAATCTTGATTGACACCTGTCGTCCCACATAATTATTAATAAAGCCCCTTCCACTCTCAAAAGTGTCCTTGTTCACGTAATCAATTATATGGCCCTCCTACAAATCAGTACTGAATGGCTTCAACCAGTGAATAAATTAGGATAAAAAAGTAGGATAAAAAAGTGGCAAGTCAAAAATCTTACTGATGCTCTATGGTCTTTCTCAAATTTCCCACATTAAGCTCTCAAGTTATGAACAGAGAATGGAAACTGTCCAAACCTTGAAGTGTTAGAAATGGATTCTAGTATGAAATAGAAATTCTAAATAACAGTACTGCCAGTCTGAAAACCCTTTAAAATATTTAGATTGTGGTCTTCTGTGCCCCAAAACCTAGAAATACAAAGGGTTTTCGATCTTGTTCTGGTTTTCTCAGTTATGTTGCTATAAGAAGAGTTTAGTAGCTTTGCCGAAAGGAAAAATATCTAAATATTTTAACAAACTATATGTATAAGAAGTTTGTTATTTTTAATAAAATTGATACGTAAAAATGAAAGACTATTAAAAGCTCAAATTAAATGAATGCTAGAATTTCCCTTTATAGGTTTTAGAGAATAAGGAATATTAAGAATTAATTTTACCTTCTGCGTAGAGTTCTCCTGAGATGATTAATGTGGTAATAAAAGCCAAGACTTTCGACCTCATCTTCAACGGTGCGCTTAATAAAGATTCGAACAATTCTGAAGCCCTGGGGACTCCTCATTAAGTACGCAATACTTCTGCTGAAAAGTTAATTATTTACAACATCTGTTAAGTCCCTTTGTCACAAGCCTTACATTTCAGTTAAAACATTTTCGAATAATACTAAAATAACACAACTAGGTTAATGGACAATGCTTTTCATACCAGAATTCAACAAGAACATGATAACCAATAAGGGCAACAATAGCAGCAGCATAAATAATTAACTCAGACTGAAAAAAAAAAAAACCCAAGTAATTTTTCAACTTAATCCCTTCTTGTAAGTCCACAGAATAAAGTTCACTGTGGCCATCGATTTTTTCCCGCCATTGATCCAATGAAGAGATGAATTTAGGAACACCAGATAATGAACACCTGATGTTAAACTATGATGTCTAGAAGGCACTGCTTAAGGAGATAAATGACCTTAATTAGCTTAAACAATGATAGGATATTATATTGTAACATCTAACTTCTAGAGAGTTTGTATTCCGTGGCAGGTGATAAGTAAGCACGGGGCTGGCGTTTTGTGTCCACTACGTGCCAAGTCACGTTCGGCTTTGTGTATAGCGCAATGAAAAAAAAAGATTAAAATTACTGCCCTTGGAGTTTAATGCATTCTAATGGGTTTAAACTACAGGATAGTGCTGTGACATGGAAACTATTATGATTTCAATGTTGTAACTTTTTATTAAAATAAAACATATGAAAAGTGCACACACCATAAACATACAGATCAGTGGATTCTCACACTGAACATGTCGGTGAAACCAGCACCGGCCGACTCTTCAATCCCCTCCCCTCCAAGTCACTGCCTACGCCCACCCGTGTTAAACAGTATCTTGACTTCTAACAGCACAGATCAGTTTCACCTGCTTTATACTCCATGCCTAAAATCATACTATTTTTTTTTTTAATGCCTGGTTTCTTGTTTAACCTTTCGCTTGTGAGATTCATCCATATTTTGGGCTGTAGATAGTGGCTTCTCTGTGTGGTATTCCAAGTGGCTATGCCTCAAAGCACCTCTCCCTTCTGTTCGTACACATCTGGGTGACTTCCGGTTTAGGGATATAATTGGCTTCTGCTCATTTCCAAAGACTTTTTTGTCTTTTAATTTGAAAATGGTCCAAAATAACCTACCCCCCGGATTCTACTATTCACAGCTTATTATATTTTTAATCTCACATATTTACTCATCTATCTGTCCCTCATTTTTCGGAGCATTTCAAAGTGAATTGCAAGTATTTATGTGTCACTCTAAATACGTATGCAAATATATCATTAACTTGAACTCAGTATTTTTTACAGATGATTCTTTGGATATGAAATTTGCAAAGGAACACAAAACTTTTTTTTTTTTTTTTTCCTATTGGGGAATGTTGGAGAACAGTGTGTTTCTCCAGGGCCCATCAGCTCCATGTCAAGTCGTTGTCCTTCAATCTAGTTGTGGAGGGCACAGCTCAGCTCCATGTCCAGTCGCCATTTTCAATCTTTAGTTGCAGGGGACGCAGCACACCATCCCATGCGGGAATTGAACCGGCAACCTTGTTGAGAGCTCGCGTTCTAACCACCTGAGTCATCTGGTTGCCCAGAAAAACACAGCTTTTAAGCGTAGGTTCTATGCGTCTTGAGCAATGCATCCACCAGTAGACCTCAAAGCCCTACCAATTACCATAGTCCCAAAAAATTCCCATCTCCGTCTTCCCAGGCAAACTGCTCTCCACTCCCCTCACAGGGAACCACTGCTCCAATTTTTCCACCAATCGTTTCATTTGTCTGTTCTAGAACTTCCCGTAATTGGAAATACACAAGTACCCATTTTTTTGTAAGTTAGACTTCCTTCATTCAGCATGTTTTGGGATTGATCCACGTTGCTGTGCGTCCCAGTATTTCATTCCTATTTATTGCTCAATTTTACAAAACAATGCACTGAAAGTTAGAGAGTTTTGAAGTTGAAGAGGCTTGTCGAACATCACAAAGTTAGTAAAGGTAAGGGCCAAAGTTCAAAGGAAGTCCTTTTTTAAAAAAGTAAAATACATCTTGAGATATCAAAATTAAATACCTAAATTTTTCGTCAGTTAAAAGTTACTAGCATTTACTAATTTCAGTAAATACAGAAAGTATACTACATCTAGAAACCTAACAAAATGAGAAAGTATATTTACTGTTTCAAAATTGTTGGAAGAATCTCTTTCATTCTAGGTAAGAACAAACATGATGTTTAAATGTTTATTTTTTCAAGTCAATATATTTACATGGTACAAACTTCAAAGGGTAGAAAGTGAAAAGTCACTGGCCTCTACTTGTCTCTCAGGCTCCAGTTCCCCTCTCTTGAAGGCAAAGAAGGCCCTCAGTAACTTTGCCCTCTCCCCGAGTTATTCTAGCCATTTACAAACAAATTTGCATCTTCTAACGCACTCCTTTTCACATAACAGTGTATACTGGAGGTCGCTCCATAGCAGTGTGCTCCTTATGTTTTCAGATCAGCATAGGCTTCTGGTATATGAACGTATAATTTAAATCAAATTCATTATTGTTGAATAATGAAGTTGCTTACAAGATTTTCTTATTGCTGAGATTTCTGCGATGTCCAGTACTGCATGTGTCACTTTGCACATGTGAATTTAAGTGATTATAAAACAGATAAATATTGCTAAAGTTTTCTAGCGGAAATTATGGCAATTAACTCTCCCAAAAGTACAAGAGGATGTTTTCCGAGTCCCAAAACAGTGTTATTAAACACTCTATGGTTGCAATTTGATAAGTAAAAACATCATCACAGTATAGTTTAATTTACATTTTTCTACAATTGAGATGGAAGAGTTACATGGATCTGAAAGCCATTTTAATATTATTAAAATGCTCTTTGTTCACTTTTCTATTAAACTGGTCTTTTCCATGTGGTCTTGTATGAACTTTTTATATATTAAGGAAAATGGAATTGGTCTGATTTTGAGTTGTATGCATTTTTTTCCTGGTATGCTATGTATCTCAAATTTGTTATGGTAGATTTTGCAAGTTAATTGATCTTTTCCTTCAGGAGTTTTGGATTTGTGTTATAGTTACAATCAATCCAAAGTCATTTTTTTTAAAAAACAATATTGACAGTCTCTTATAGTACTTGTTTTAATTTTAATTGATGAATATAAATCACTGTGAATGGTGTCAGTTAACAAGATTATTTATTCCTAGAGAGTTGCCAATTATTTTTCAAATCATTAATTTATTGCCACTAATCTGAATTTCCAATTTTCTCATACGCTAGAGTCCAGTATACACTTCAGGTTTTTTAGATTCTCTATCCTGTTTTGTTATTTACTCTCGTCACGACTTTACCACCAGCCTTTTAGCTTTACTAGCCATAGAATATATGTGAGCATTTAAGACTAGTCCTCCCACTTTAGTCTTTTTCAGAAATTTCATCTAGTTTTACTTGTGTATATACTGTTGAAGAACTACAGGCTGGAGTAAAGACTCTGGAGTCACTCAGTTTTGATTTATAATCTCAGTATCCAGACGGTGACTTCAAAAAAATCTCGTTTGTACTTACATTTCTTCATTTCTAAAATAACGATGAACACAGAAGCTACCTCAAGCATGTTATGGAAATTCTGCTGATACTCCACGATCTGTTGATCCCTAAAAAAGTCACTGTTCAAAATGGTTTTGGAGACAAATTCCTAAGCCAATATTCATAAGCACTTTTAAAGGAACTATATCCCAATTCAGGGGGAAAAAAGGGCAGTAATACATTGAGTGGAAATATTAAAAGGTGACAAAGATGGAATTATAAACATGTCATTCTCTCTTTCCTTCTTCCTTCATCTCTCAACCCTGTCAATAATAAAATTCTAAAATCTTTCCTCATCTAGATTTTGAATAGTCAACTGTAATAAAAGTTTCTTTTCAACGATATGATTATGTTCCATGGGCATTATCCATGCTTAACAAAGTATCATTTCTTCTCCACTTTTGCCAAAGTCGGCACTTTAGGGAGAAATAATGAAAAGTTTGGCTCACTGCACTCCTTTCTATGTCCTGCCGAGTTTGCCTCAGTACACACCAAAGCACTTCCAAGACTCAGGCACACCACGGCTTTTGTACTCACCTAATTTCCACTCAGTGGACGCATGCTCAGAAGAAACGGATGTCGGAAGTGAGGGTTATAAAGCAGAAGCCATGTTTGTTAGATCTGTCATTCGCCTCGTCAGGGCAGTCATGGATGCACACGGCTTTACTGGATCAGCTGCAGCAGAAGCTGGAGACCTCTGAGGAGACTATTTGGCTCACAACCTGTGGTCTGTGTTTCCCGTATTGGTTCCTTTCCAGGTGACCTGAAATAAACAGCATCCTCAGAGTACACAGGATGGAGGCTGTTAGAGGAAACGTGTGCGTGTTGACTATGAGGCAAGAACCAAGACGGATTTTCATGAAGAAAGCTACCTGGGTCTGTTTGTCCTGTGTCAGCGTTTGCATTAGAGCAAATAGGAATGTGGATGGGACAGAAAGGTCTCTCAGGAAAGTGGTGGGAAATCTGGACAGCTTCAAAGAGAAAGTCACAGTAGAAGGAAGACGCTGAGTGACACTGTTCAGGTAAATAGGAAGATTGTTGGGCTATTCTTTGAATGTACCTCAAAAAATATCCATTGCAAAGATCAATAGCAAGAAGAGTTTATTTCAAACACTCAAACCGTGTTTGGCAAAGTTAAGTCTGACACTTAACGATGCTTTGGCAAAGTTAGGACAAAGTTTAGATCAAATTTCATTTTTTTCTCATTTAGGTCGTAATTTAAAAAAGAGCTATCACTATTACAAATACAAATGCTCTCTGCAGTACTAATGGAATATTACTCACAGAATAAAACTCTACTCTCTGAGACTTCTCTCTGAAATAGGCTTCCATAAAATTTATTTAAAATGGTCCATAACTTAGGCCAGCCCCAGAAGCACTCACTACTTTAGGTAGTCTTCCATAAGCACTTCAGGAAATAGGAAGGCGTTGGGTATATTTCCTTCTTTCTTTACACAGGTTGGAAATTTTTTCACATGTTCTCAAAAACAAATTGTAAATAATGTCTCTGTATTATTTTTAGGTCTTGTGAAGAAGTTACAAGCAAAGTATTTTCACTGGAATTCTCCCTCTTTGTTGAAAGCAGAACTTACATTAAATTGTCACTTTTTCTTTACACCAAGAATCAATGACTAGTTAAAAATATAAAACTTAAAAGCAACTCTATTAGCACCATTATCTACTAACAACAAGCAATCCAAAAGATTTTCTTAATCAGTAATAGCTTTAAAGTACTAGGCTTGCACTTCTAAAAACAAAAATCAGAAGTCATAAAGATAATGCACCTGGAAAAAAAAAATCACCTACCAACTGAGAAAAATTTGACCAACTTCAAATACAGAATACACGTGAACTTCTTCCTCTCAAGATGAAGCCAAAATACGGTATAAATAACAAGCTGAATTACGGATATATTGATAAAATTTTCCAAGAATGTAAAAGCAATGGCTTTTATTTACAAAAATTACAGCTTTGTATTACACATTTACAACTAAATTAAAAATGACACTGCATGGTCGTCATGACCTCTACTGGAAATATGGGTTATTACAGGTCACAAGAGGGTTAATTTGAAACTTACCTAACTTCACCATGAATAAACTCACCTGAAAGAAAATTAGATTCCAGTTAATGCATTTAGATTCCTTCTTTAACATAACAGCTGTAGAAAATAGTGATTTCTAAAGTAAAAGGCTTGATTACTTCTCAGCCAGTCTACACACACACACACACACACACACACACGCCTTTAGCTTTAAGGAAGGCTCAGAATCCCGATATGGATTCATCACCTAAATTTAGGAGAAATGTTCTTCCTATAAAAATAGGTATTATGTAGTTTTAGTATGAGTTTCAACAACAAAACAACTTGAAACACGTGGAAGTCATCTTGCATGTGTGACTTCATAGAAATATTTGTGTAAACGCTAACTCGTTATAACCACTGAAGGGGAGATTAATACCAATAACAATTTATGCTGATTGATTACATCCTACCAGTATCACCTACCACAGTAAATACAATGTTCATACTAAAATTCTGTTGAATAAAAGAAGGGGGAAAAAAGCACTTCAGAGGGTCAACAAAAAGCAGTACCAACAGTGCCTAAAACCCTTACTGCAAGAAAAACCATGAAAGCAATACCAAAATTTATGCCGAGTTAATTTCAATATACTCTCTAATATACCAATATAATTTTTAGATGTATCCTAACCAAATCCCAGACTATTTCAGACTAATTAGGTTAAATCCTTCTTCTAAAAAATTAGTAAATGAAGCAGTTACATGGTCTGTCCATTTCTAGCTACCACTGAGTAAACGCCAACAGTGACACATTTTTATGGCTTCCATTTATAGACACGTTTGGGGACGGACCCCAGCAGATTGGAAACAGCCACTGGAACCAGGCTCCGAGAGTCCTGGGAGCACAAGGGCTCATCCTGATGGCAGTGACCCAAAGGTATAGAAACCACAGAAAATAACAAGTGTTTGTTTTGACAGCAAATCGTTTTCACGTCTGTGGAACAAGTGTCTATTAGATACCTTGCTCCCACCGTCAGTGCAAAGCGAGGCTGCTACTGTACGAGGGGCGGGCTGCCCTCACCGCTGCCCTGGGGTCATGTCCCTGTCTGGACCGTCCAGTTATCAGGGACACACATGAGGACTGTCCATAGGCCTCGGGATTTAGTCCTCTTCTCACTTGTGAGTTATCAGAATCTTAAATCTCCAACATCTGTTTTAGAAAAATGCCTCGATTTATCTATGAAACAGAGATAATAACTTACCCTATTCCCTTTAGGAATATGATATTCAAACTAACATAATATTTTAAGATAATAGACATGAATAACTGTTATACTCATTTTGTGACATACCAGTTTCTTAAGTTCATTAAGCTATTCAATAATAAAAGAAACAATGAAGAATGTAAAAACAGTTTATTTAGTACATGTATTTCTTCGATTTTAATACAAAGTCAGATTTTAGGAGTTCTACAAAAAGAGCCAAAACACTTCACACATTCATGATTGGCTTTACTATTTCTTTTCCCTGTACACACTGAAAACATTTATATTTACTAATAAGGAATGCCAAGAGTATCCATCACCAATCGAATAGCTTGCAGGGGACTTGTGATCTCCATGTTGTCCCTTCTCAAAACCCAACCTGGTTTAAGTCTGTGAAAAGAACGAAACCTCCCATTAATAAAGTTCTCCTAAAGGGCTACCCTCACCCGTGTTACCTAACCACGTGAGGTTACTCCCGAGCACAACTGTCCTAATTCCAGACTGATCTCTCCAGCTTCTTGGGAGATGGTCCTGCTCCCTGGAGCTTACGCCATTTAGATGCACCCTGCCGTACTTGGGAGGACTTTGAAGGTGACCATAGTGATATTCAGCAATTAGGTATGTGGCACTTTTTCTGTGTATTCTTTTCCCCATTGGTGATCACATTCACCGTCAAGGCCTTCAGTGCTGCCTGATGATTCCCTAATTTAAATCCCTAGACTGATTCTTCTGCCCTGAATCACATATCTGATCTGCTAAAACTACAGACTTCTTACTCCATTTACTGAGATCATCTCCCTTAGATTCACCAGGTTCTGCTCTTGTTCATACGTTGTTTCTCCATTGTTAAACACAATATATTGCTTATAGTAGACACTCAATAAATGTTTCTTGAATGAATGAATGAATGAATGAACAGTGACATAATGCTATAGAACACACTGACCGCTTACCTTGAAACCACTCTGGTTCGTACAGGTGTTTCTGGAATAAAGGAAGTGCTTATAGAAGAATTCTTATTTTGCTTATAAAGTATTCTTTCAGTATTCATTCTATGTTTACGAGCTGTTAGTTTGTAGAGACTATAAACATAGTCAACAACTCTGGACCTATTTCGAACATCCTAAAAAAGAAAATGCACGTTTATTAAACCTAGTAATTAAATTTCGCATTCCTCCATTTTACCAAAATCAATCACAATAAATACACACTATGTAGTAAACCTATGAGCTTTTAACAATCAAAAACCAAGCTCTCTCCGTTCAGTGATTAGATTGGTTTAAACTACATGCTAATTTGTAAGACAAGTATAAAGGAGGCACGTACTAAGAATTGTACATTTAGGTCCACCTGAGTGAAAAGGCAAATATCAGAGTCAGTACCATCGTATTCAGTCACCATGTCTTGGGAGCGTCCCTCTTCAAAGTTTCCAAAGTCATACAACCCTAAGTCAAGCACAATCTCTGGCCTAGACTACCACACATCTACACTTGCCTCCCTCCTTAACAGTCTCCCTACGTCCACACATGTTCTCCCAAACCCATTCTTCAGTCTACGGCGAGAGTGATGTTAAAACTTAAACCAACTGATTAGCACTCACAGAAGCTCGATTCGTGGTCTTCAATAAAACAGCTAACAAACAACAAGTTTTGGTGAAAATACTTCCGCTCTTGTCGGCAACCTTGTCACCAGGCTTTTCTCGGTACATCTGCAAAAGCTCCAACAGCGTATCTACACAATTTTCTACGTCGTAAACTGCGGAAGTCGTTTTCTCATACTTGAAGAGAACAGAATGAGATTACAAGTTATAGCTAACACATATGTCCTTAGAAACACCCCAACCAAACAGAAAGCGTAGTGCCAAAGTTTGGGACTGTCTGCAGCAAGGGCAAAGGACTTAAAAAGGTGACTGTCACATACTGCACTGCCATTTCTGAATCCATCTTATAGGCCTACTTGCATTTTCATTTTTTTCTTCCCAAACTACTGTAAATTTTCACAAAACGTGAACCAAATCTATAGTCTATGAAAGTGACCACCTTGAAGTCAATAAAACAAGCTTAAAGCCAAGGCCATTTTAGTGAGAATCTTTCAGGAAAAGATAGCTTGTCTGTGACAGTTAATCATAGGGTAAGATAATGAAAACGGAACCTTTAATTAGTTGCCCTATTGCACGCTTCTTGAGCGCAAGGTGAGCTTGCTTTAAAATAAAATATATTTGATACTGGTAAGTCTAAAATATATTTCTCCTGCCTCAGTTTTCAATTGTTGACTCATTTAATCCTCACAACCTCCTGAGGCAGATACCATTATGGCACCCATTTGACAGGCACAGAAAGTGAAGCACAGAGAGGCTAAGTAACCTGCAGGGAGCTGCAGAGCTGGCATGCAAACCCAGGCGAGCTGGAGTCAGAGTCTGTTTTCTCACCCACTACTTCTCAGCAAGGAAATGGGGGGTAATGCGCTTCAAGTTGGAGCTGAGGGATGAGACGGCGAAGAGAAATCTGTCATCTCAGTGCCACTAATTGCACGCATTACAGTTCAGGACAGACAGATGCTGCCAGTCCAAACCCCAACAGACAGAGGATTACAGGGTAACTAAGTGATAGCAGTATCTTTATTACATTTTGCCAGACATGTGTGGAGGAGGTTCCACCGTTTCGATACATTGCAGTAGGTAAAAACACCAGCTCTAGAGGCGGGCAAAAATGGATCTAAATTCAGCTCTACCACTGTACCCACCCCCACCCCGAGTCTTCAGTTGAAGAACCTATGTAACAATTATTCCTCTCTATGATGTTGGAATAATAGTATGAAATACCTTAGAGACATTTCTCAATAAATGCTAGTAATCACTGTTACCAATATTATAAAGACAGAAGAAATAAACTCATAAAAAATAGTGTTTCCAGGAACAAGGATGTTAACAGATTAAACATTTTTTCCCCCTGAGCCTCTTACGGCACATGAACGAATTTTCACTTGGGATTTGGGTTCCAGTGGTGAGGAAACATGCACCTAATCGCTGAGCCAGGTGTACTGGCCAATGCAGCACCTTTCATCCCTGAAATGGGAACTACCTTGGCGACGTTGAGCAGGACTTGCACAGCATAACTGATGACTTCCATGCAGGGGACACTGCGATTGCAACTTCGGATCAAAACAAATATTTCAGAAATCGCTCCACTCTGGGCCATGTTCTCACAACAAAGTGGAGACAACCTAGTAACTACCTCTGCAAGGCAAAAAAAGAGAAACTCACAGCAACAAGGTGAGGTTTTAGTTAATACTGTATCGTTAAAATATTCTCTGTACACTCAGGTAAAACTGCATTTCAAACTTCTACAAGACATTGTTAAAGCAAACGAACTAACCGAGGTGCTTTAAAGCCTCGAGAATAGCTGAAAGGTGCTTGTATGTCAGCAGGTGGTGAAGCGCAACTGCGGTTCTTCTGTAGAGCTTGCTTTCCTCTCGAATCTCCCCATTAATCATTTGGAGGCTGCTTCGTATAGCTTTAATTTTTGTACAATCATTTTTCTTCCTCCAAGAATAGCCTCTCCACAGTGCCTTGAAGAGATAAAACTCAGGAATTTTAAGATTATAATCCACAATGTTTTGAACTTATATTCGTATCTATTTCCACAAAGTAAATATTTTCAGTAAATTTATATGATGTGATCAGATACTTTGCAACTAAAACCTCATCCAGGTTCTAAGAAATAGCAAAATCAATTCTTCTAAAACAAAATACATGTGATATTCCTGTATATAAACTGGAGTTCAGTCACTGACCAAAGATATGTAACTCCGTTTAAAATGCTAATATACTTTTCTTCTCTCAATCATAGGCTTCCTCCAGGGAATTTGAAAATCAAGGGCTTCGCAATGAAGTTACGGTAAACGTACTGTTTAGAAGTTACCCTACTTGCTACTCTCAGCTTTTAAAAATGTATGTGACTGCATTTTTTAAATGTTGGCTATCATATAAATGAATTGCAAACCAAAGTCTTGAACTAAAATCAAAACATTTTCAGTTACCTGAACTTTAATGATTCCATTATTAAATTTTTCCTGCTTTTTACGGAGGAGAAAACGGCGTACAGCCTTCTGTATTACTGATGCAGCCCTATTTTGCTTCCTCATACGTTCTTGAACTTCATGCTGAATTTTTATGACGCTATGATATATCTGCATAAACTTCTGTAGCTGTAATCTTGCTCGAAACCATCTCTGTTTAAAACACATGAAGATTTCTTTTTAACTTCAGTGTTTTAAAAACAAACAAATACACATAAATTAAATAAGCAGAACATTACTTAACAGAACATTGGAAAACACTTTGCACCCCCCTCAGGGGCATCACTCCTCCATTCCCAGGCCACGTGGGTGCCTCTGTGTGTAAACTGAGCCTAGACAGCACTGCCTTCATTTCATAACTTATGTCAATTCTATCAAGCTGCATGTATCATTCTGCAATTTGTGTCTTCACTCAATATTTTGTGTGTAAATATATGTTAACATACATAAACAGAAAGAACTCCTACAGAGCATAAAAAAAACAAACATGCACCTAATCGCTGAGGTGCGAAAGAAAGAGAAATGGACCCAAAAGAAAAATGGACAAAGTATATGAAAATAAGAACACATTGTAAAAAGCATACAACACACGTGTTGGCAAGGACAGAGAGAGGCAGGGACCCTCAGCCTTAGCTCATCGGAGCATAAATGAGTACGATGACTTCAGACAGTAATTCATAGCTTTAGTTCTGTGTCATAAAACATCAGCCTACTCCTAACATCACATCATCCCAACAATCTTATGGCCAAAGGGTGAATTTCTATGACCTTACCATAAGGTACTTGGAAATTGTTTGTTAAATATCAAAAAATATATCGTATCGTTTCACTGCAAAAGGAAAGCTAACCTGAATACAAATGACTGAATTAACATGCTTTTCAGCATTCTTCACTGCCATGCGGCGTCGATATGCTCTTTGAATTCTAAGAGCGGACAGGTGGTAATAGGCAGCAGCTGTGAAGTGAAGAAGCCTAGTGCTGGCTCTCTGTTCTAAAATCTAAAGGAGACAAAAAAAATTAATAACCACATATGTGACCTTCAATCAATATTTACTTCTGTATATTATCAATATCAAATTATATAAATTAGTAATAACTTTTAACTATGAAAATTATTTACATTGTAACTGAAAGTGATTATAATCCTTTATTATACAATATTTCCACTTTTGTAACCCATAACTCAGGGTATAAAAAGCAAAATTATATTTTCGGCACTTTACTAAAGAATAATATCAATTTAACTAGAGTACTCAATCACATCTAGTTAAGGCTGTAAATGTGCTAGTCATTACGAAGAAGTATATGAATATGAAGCTCAAAAAAGGTTACAGTCTTCCAAGCAAAACTGTTGAAGGTGGTGATAATCAATCAGACAAAAGTATCTGAATTGATTTCTCCAGTATTAGTCTAGCAAAGGTCCAGCACAACTCTTGGAGAAGTCTCCTCCAATTTATATTTAATGAAGAAAATACAAAACATTTCTCCAGTTGATCTGCAAATGTAATTAGCTTGTCTTTGCCAGAGTTTCATGTATGGGATGCCGGAAACATCATGAACATACTAGGAAGGGCTCTGTTGGGCTGCAGACGTGGAAGTTGTCACGGGAATGGCAGTGACAACACCTCAGAGTTGCTTGGTGGCAGCAAAAGGCCACTGGAACAACAACCTTCTTCACACATGGAGCCCCCCTTCCCTCCTTCCCTCAGTTCCTTTGTTAAGCTTTATTACACAAGAGAAAATTTACTTTGCCTTTTGGTGCAAAAGGCATTTTTGGGAAATAGGTTCAAAGAACAAAACTCGACAGCAACCAGTGATCTGGGTACAGGGCTCTACAGAAGCTGAGAGAGTGTAAATTAAAGGTTATATTCGTTCTGAAATTACTCTCCAAAATCTAAAATTGGTTAACAGCATTTTACATCAAATACTTGAATTTCCTAAGATGGAGATATTCTACTTAAAAGTACTTACTCTTTTTCTCACTAACCAACCCCGTACCAGTGCTTGTAGAGCAACTGTAGATTTTCTTAATTCAACAAATTTTGTCCTTTCACTCTTCCCAGACTTCCTGGCTCGGACATGTCTCTGTATGGTCAAAGCAGCAGACTTCTGCCGACAGAAGAGCTGCCTTGCTTTATATCCTCTAAAATTTGTTTGGATCAAACAAGCAGCTCGATGTCTCTAAAAGGGAAAAAAAAAATCACAAGTGGTCTGAATAGATAGAGATCATAATTGCAATCCACTGGAGGTTCTGGAGTTTCTCAATATAGAGTGAAATGGCAGAACTACGACACTTTTCACAATCTTAGCAAAGAATGTCATATTGCACAGGTAAGAAAAGGTGATGGCGTATAATTTCTAACCCAAGAATGAAGTTTGGATGATGGCGCAAGCCAGGGTCAATAGCCAGACACCTGGTGCCCTTTCCCTCTCACCCTCTAGATACTTCTCACGGTGAGGGGAAAGGGCCAATGTCACCAGATGACGAAGCATTTAATAAAAATACTACCTCCAACAGAGAACGGAATGGGCACTGTGAACAGCTCCGAGGGAAATTGTGTGTTGCTTCAAGAACCACCGCATACTACAGGCACATCTTAGATTCCTGTTATATGACATCCTGACAATCAGGTTCTAAGACACGTAAAAAGTATAGGAACTGAAGGGGAAGCCAGGTTTGTTTCACAACATAGATCCCCCACCTACAAGGAGAATGATCTTGGCTAAGTGACCTTACCTCCCCTAGACCTCACAACAGGTACGCCAATAACTACACCTCGGAGTTATGATGAGGATCAAATTAGTAAATACACAGTAGGTAGAATAACAGTAGTGGCTAGAATCTTAGGGAATACTACATGCAATTCAAAATTTACAAGTAAAATTGTAATTTTCATGTCTTTGATAAAAAACCATAGGTATTGTAGCTATTGTAAAGATTTGATGTTAAATATTTTAAATAGATCACCACTTGTGGCTTGAAGAGTCTGTTATTAAATGTGTGACTTAAACTATACAAAATGTTTTGTCTATTAACACTTTTCCCAAATAAATTATTTATTCTAAAAGTCACTTCAAAGTTGGGCTTGAGACTATTCCATAAATGCACATATACATTAACAAAAATATTCACAAACGGTATTTTTGGAGTCAATAGAGGTTTTAATTGACGGCAGTGATGTGTTTGAAATAATGTATTGTTAGTTCTTAAAAACGTTTTTTTTTTTTTTTTCTGTCCTAAAGTAGTTCTTCACAAATGAGCTGCATTTATTTTTAGACTTACTTTCAGCATTAAGAAGTGTTCACGAGCAATTCTTCCAGAAAGTGTAGCTCTCCATTTTCTCTGAATGATAATTGCTGATGCCCTCACATTCAAAAACCTAAAATGTAGATAGTAGAAAGCAATTTCAAATTAATCTATTTAATAAGTACTTATTGACCCCTCCCCATTTAAATACTAGAGGATAAAGACAATGTAAGAATGGAGAGAATCAAACAAAGTGGAAAAATATATTTAAGTTCTAGCAATCATAATTTTACACACACACACATTGAAAAAAAGTTTTACAATTGGCAATATTCCACTGGGTAAGAAATATGAAGTTGCAGAATGACAAAGAAATCTGAACAGGATAGTATGATTAACCAGATGCAGACAAAGCCCAGGTAAAGGGGAGAGGGTGGTAAATAATTGTAGAATATAAAATCTGAGTGCTTGTTGCTAGGGAGCCTTTGAGCAGACAGAAGGTGGTCAAGAGGAGAACCGGGGAGATTAGAACACCATAAGGCAAATGAGAAATGGACACGCATTTGAAAGAAAAGATAGGCATCAACAAAATATCTAAAAAGAAATAGTCTGTAAACAGAATTGGAGAAAAATTTAAAACCTCATGAGGGCTAGAGATTGAACTTTAGGCATCAACATAGTGATAACAGATAAAAACTGAGAATGGTCAGGCTTTTGATCTGTTCTTGCTAAAGTGGAAAAGGCAGAAAGATTAACTTAAGTCATGTTGCCACATTTCTCAGAAAATAAAGCTGTGTCATGAGAAAAATTCAGCTTTTTGCTTCACGAAAATTAGATTCTGGCCCTTCAAACAGCTGAGTATAAACTACAAGTTCATGTTATCAGCCCTGATTCTAACCATGGAGCTGACCAAGGAACACGAGTGTGCTCTCCTAAAAAGAACTTTAAAACCATCAGTGACTGATAATGCTTCATCATTTCTGGGGACTGAAGTAAAGTTCGTATACTATGAAATAAAAAATAATATAGGTAATCTGGTAAGAGCTTCTGAAAATGTGTTTAAAAGAAATGAACTAGGAGCAGGGAAATACGGTCCAAAGAAACAATTTAGTAATTAGGACTTCATCATTAAGGATAGAGTACACGGAATAATGCAAAGTACAAACAGAGAGAGAGAGAGAGAGAACTAAGTAAGACAAAATTTTCCAGTAGCTAAATCAGCAAACAAAATGGACAAATGCACAATAGGAAAACCAAGATTTACTAGATTATTTTATTTACCTCCCTCCCCTCAGTCCTTACCTTTATCCCTTTGAACCTGAACTAATTTATCAAGTTTACTTAAATATTTTTTACTAAATTATAGATAGCATCAAGGCTCTATCTCAAAAAATAAGACAGCCTTAGAGATATATCTTGTTTCATTAATGGAGAAAACACCAACAAAATGAACCATACATATTAAGCACAGCAAATATTTAAAAGAAAAATCAATGAGCAGTATTATTTTATATAAAGACTTATATGAAGACTGGCTCCCACATAGCTCTGAGACTTTACCGCGTTCTCTCCAGTTTGGTACAGAAGCAAGCTTGAATGGTTTTAACAGCTTTTAATATAGCTAGGTATTCTTTACGTGCTTTCCAACACCTGTACCACGCTTGAATCTTGCAGGCAGCCTTCACTTTACACACATATTTCTGGGCTTTGTATCTTCTCCACGCAGCCTATGAAACACATAAATATAACACATATGCAATGTAATGTTGGGTTTTGTAAATTGAAAAAATCAGTATTCAAGACAGTTTATACAAGGCTAAGCAGACAAAAACCAATTGCAGAAATATAGTCATGACTCTTCTATCAGACTCAAGCAGGCCTGACGCCTAACGGGTCCTGGGGAAAAGGGGGTGCTTCCCACAGTGAACACCCACTATGTGCTCCATCACACATAGTGTGGCTGGCCGACAGCTAAGCCTGGTATAACCCTAACAAATATTTAGAAATGTTAGGCTTCTCTTCTCCGCTCTCTCTCATTTTTGATTATAAATATTCCTCCTAGCTCAATTAAGTTTTCTAAGGACAGCAACTAACTATAGCTGACCGTCTATTCCTATCGCCCTCTATAGTACTTGGCATATTGCCAGCATCTACCATTTTTTTGTTGTATGAAAACATTATTTCTAAGTTTAACAGGAACCGAACAAGAACCAACATATCACATACACCTAGGTTTAATGCCCAGGTTATCACAGGTAGACTAGAAATAACTGAAGTACCCAGATTCAGCTCCTGGATTGGCCTCTCTCTAACAAACAAAATAAAAGTGCTTTGGAAACCAAAAGTGCAAAACACTCTGAATAAAGTACAAATGTCTATTTAGCCTTAGAAGCTCTGATGGACAGATCAGTAGGAGAATAAAGTTATCCCTTTTGGCCTAAATTATGCCAAATATCACTTTACCTCAACTTACATTTTTCACTTAAAAAAACCATTTTACCAGAGAACTCCCATTAATCAAACCATGTTCTCAAAATGCTTCCAGGACTGCTGTAGTAAACACCTAGTGAAATGCACGAAGCACAGGGTGATTACCCAGAACCCCAGGTCTGTGCTGCTTTGGGTAAATTATCCTTGAGCCCTTTTCCCACTCTCAAAAATGCTCCATTTTGGAAGATAAATGAAAAGGACATGTAAACTAAGTATAATTCTTTATGACGTGCTTGAGCTCATTTTATAAATTCTAACAAATATTGGTCAAAGAAAGGATGAAAGCCTTATGCTTCAATGCACAAATACCTGGATTTTTAAGGCGCTCCCTTTCATTTTCTGAAACTTCCGTTTCTGTAGAAATCCTTTCATGCTAGCCTGAAGAAGGATAACACTGCTCCTAGTTTGTAAATACACTTCCCGCTGGTGTTTTGCAGACAAACGAGCTCTGTGGCGATTCTGTAGAACCACTGCTGCTTTTCTGTACAGTAAGAACTGCTTCCTGGCCCGCCAGGCCCGGAAACACTGCTGTAAGGAGACCGCAGCTCTTTTCTGCTGAAGGAATCTTCTTCGGCACACAGCCATCTGAAGGAAGGACTGAATTCGCAGGGCAGCACACCTCGGTGTTTCCAATTTTCTTGGGACCGCTTCACGAGCAGCTTTCTGAACTGTCACTGCAGCCTGACCTGGAGAATGACACTCTGCTTCCTGTGCAGGAGCAACCAGAGAGGCGTCAGGGTGGTTCTGCGGTGCAGCGGCTGAGCCGTGAACGGGGCCATGCTGAGCTCCAGCTGGACGACACGGTGGTGCTGGCCGCTCCGCGGGAGCCGCCATCTTGGCCTCCGACATGGTTTTCAGTCTCTGTCTTACTTTCATGCCCCTGAAAGCAGCCTGAAGAGTTCGTACAGCTTTCTGAACTGCTAAGAAGCGTTTTCTTTCCATTTTTACTCTGACATATGACCTATAATAATTCTGTATGACAACAGCGGCAGTTTTCTTCGCTTGGAAGTCAGCTCTGGCCCTGTGCATTCTGGAGAAGGACTGGATGCACGTGGCAGCCAGGTGCACGTGCTGGATATCCCTTCGTACCTTGAAGCCCCTGTACAAAGGCTGGCCGCAAACAGATGCTTGGGGACACTCTGCAGTGAGTGCTCTGTATCTTCTCTGAACAAAAACCACCGCTGCTCTGAGGTGGAGATAGCGCTTCCTCATTTTAAAGCCTTTAAAATGCTTCTGAACAATAATGGCAGCCTGATGGTGGCGCTCACTCTCCCCTAAGACCGTGTCCTGGAAACCTGCCTGAATACAGGTCGTCGCTTTCTTGGGGGCCTTGTGCTCAAGGGCTTTCTTTTTATTTGCTCTGTATTTTTCTTGTATTACTTTGGTAGCCCACCGAACCTTTTGGTAGAAAACATACTGCCTGTACATTCTATATGTGCTCTGTATTATGAGAGCAGCTCTGTGTCTTTCCCTTAAAAGCTGTCTCGCTTTCATTCCCTTGTACGCAGCTTGAATGACCACAGCAGAATGCCTCTGTCTCACATAATTTTCTCTTTGCTGTTTTGCAGCTCTGTCGGTTCGGTAATGTTGCTGAATTAGGATTGAGGCGTGTTTCAAGGCCTGGTATCTCCTACGTGCTCTGTGCATTCTGAAAGTAGCCTGGATGAGAGTAGCAGCCCTACGCATTTCTTGCATCTTTTTCCTTACCATCCATCTTCTATATGACGACTGGATTTTAATGACGGCTTTTTGTAACCGTAGAAATTGTAAGTGATGCTCTGCACAAACATTTGTACGGTATTGTCTCTGCAACCAAAGAGCAGTTTTCCTGAGAGACAGGAATCTTCTTCTTAGCATCAGAGTTCTGAATCTCCTCTGAATAAGTGTTGCTGCTAAATGCATAACTTTTAAATGTCTTCTAGTTTTCATTCCTCTAAAAACAGCCTGAATGCGGATCACAGAATGCCTTAATTTGTTATACCTTTGAAACTGTACATTTCTTGCCTTCACAGCCCGGTATCTTTGCTGTACTGTCTTTGTTGCCTTCTTTAACTTATTAAAACATGTTTGCTGTCTGTACCTTCTGTAGTGTGACTGAATGAGTGTTGCCGCAGTCTGCATCTTCCTTAGCGTCTGCCTAACTCTCGCTCCTCTAAAATTGGCCTGAAGAATAGTAACAGCTTTCAGAATTGCCAAGTACCTTGCACGCTGAGTTTTACCCTGATAATAGGCTCTATATCTTACTTGTATTACGAGAGCTGCTCTTCTCGTTTTATGGTATCTTCTTTTTGCTTGATGCATTTTAAACATGGCTTTAATAAAGGTGGCTGCCAGGTGCATGTGTTGAATATGTCTTCTTACTCTAACACCTCTATAAATAGCTTGGATTTTGACTGCTGTTTTCTTTAAATTGAGATAATCCTTACGTTGATGGCTTGCAATTTTAATATTTCGGTACCATCTCTGAATGATAATAGCTGAAGCCCTATACGCTGCGTTTTTCTGATTGTTTTTGTAAGCTCTATATTTAGACTGTATCGTGACTGCGGCTTTGTTGCATTCTTTTATTTTTCTTCTCACTCTCACACTTCGGTAAGCTGACTGTAAAATTACTACGGCTGCTTTAGTTCTCAAATACACATGCTGCTGTTTCCTTCCAGTTCTGTAAGCCCTGTAATACACTTGAATCAGACGGGCAGCTCTTTTCATGGCTCTCCACTTCTTTTGCTGCACATACATCCTGTAGTAGGACTGTATGATGACAGCACATTCGTGTTGCTTTTGAATCTGTCTTCTCACTGTTTTCCTCTTCCACATGGCCTGGAGCATCACTGCAGCACAGCGGAGCTCAATGTAGTCCATACGTTCCTTCCTTCCCGCACTCCACGCCCTCTGATGCTGCTGGATGACCAACGCTGCTCCTTTCAGCACCCTAAACCGCTTCTGGGCCTTGGCCATCCTAAAGGCAGACTGAATTTTCACTGCAGCTTCGCGCTCCCTTCTGATCTGTTCCCGAACTTTCCAGCCACGATAAGCAGACTGGAGAGAAATCACGGCTGTCCTTGTCTTTAAAAAATGTGTTCTCAGATCGCAAACAGCCTTGTGTGTCCTATACCACCTCTGTATCTTGACAGAAGACTGAAGCACAGACTGATATTTCATCTTTCTACTATAACCTCTAAAAGCAGTTTGAATTTTCAGAGCTGCTATGGATTGCTGCTTGATTAGCTGGCGTACTTTATAACCTCTGTACACTGCCTGCAGACGAGTAACTGCTCTTTTGACTTGTAAGTTCTTCCTCTGATTGACCCGTGCTTTGTATGCACAGTAGTAATTCTGAATGACAACAGCTGCTTTACAAATTTTCAGGTAGTGCTGCCGCATCTTTCTCATTCTGAAATAAGACTGCAGTGAAATAGCAGCTTTTCTTTGCAACCTCACCTGCTTTCGAACCAGGTAGCCTCTAACAAAAGCTTGCAGTTTTATACAAGATTCCCGCACCTGCCTGAATTCCTCTCTCTCCAGTGCAGCCATTTTTATGGACCGATACCACTGCTGAATAAACAGCGCAGCTGCTCTTATATGTAAATATCGTTTGCGAGTTTGTTTCATCTTGATAATTGATTGCAACTTTATGGTAGCATGTTTTAGGCTCAGAAATTTTTTTCTGGAAATATAAGCTCTATAATATGACTGAATCTTTACAATAGATCTGAGGATGTGATTAAACTTTTTCCTGGCTTGCAACCCTCTATATGCAGACTGTAGAACAATGACAGCAGAATGTGTTTTCCGGTAAGATGCTAGAACTTTCTTGGCTGAAATGTAAGCTCGAAAATGAATCTGAATTACAAGGGTGGCTTTCTTCATCTTCTTATATTTCTGTACTTGATGATATTTTCTTATGTGTGCCTGCAATTTGATGGTAATTTTCTTAAGGTTTAGAAATCGAAATCTCTCTCGTCTCATTCTCCAATATGACTGCAGAACACAAGCAGCTCTGATTTGTTTGTGTAAATCACGAGCTTTCATTCCCCTGAAAGCAGCCTGTAGTCGAACGGCTGCAGCCCGTTTCTGCAAATACTTGGTGCGCTCAGTCTTCCCTTTCAGATATGCCTGGTAGAACCTCTGGATAGTCAGTATGGACTCTTTCTTTCTTCTATATAACTTTTGGGCTTGAAAGCACCGAAATCTTGTCTGGATGATAACAATACAAGATCTAATATGAATGTATCTCCGTAATTCTTTGTGCATTCTATACCACGATTGTATGACAACAGCAGATTTTTCTTCTTTAGCTTGTTTCCTGATATGCCATTGTCTAAAGGCTCTTTGCAATATTATGGTAGCTTTTATTTGTAATTGCATTTTACGTCGCTTCCATCTTCTGAACATAGACTGGATTATAAGGGTTGATGATTTTAGCATTTTATATCTCTGCTGATCCTGTTTTCTTCTTAAGCAAGCACGCCAATGCCTCTGAATTGTAACTGTAGCCCAAAGATATCGTTTATAAGAAGCAACGGCAATTATCATTCTTATCCTCGATTGCAGGATGATTGAGGAATACTTCAATTTCAGAAATTTTTTTCTAGTGGAATATCTTCTCCAATATTTCTGAAAAAGGCAGGAAAGGACACAAAGTAAAAGAGACATAACTTTCTATATGTAACACCTTTGATAGTATTAATTTTTTAACATTATGCTTAAAAACTAACACATTAAAAAACTATATTTTTGAAAAAGATATTTGTCTCTTTTGTATGTAGTTCAGTTACTACATGAACACAGCTGTAGCCAATTCAGAAATCCTTCTCTCATTCCTGATATTACATTCCATTTGTATTCTAGAGACGTAAGAAATATAAGCAAATTTATTTTATTAGAATAACAGAAGAGTCAAAATAAAACTATATTTTGCTATCTACTGGTTCTACGTAATTTCCTATGAATATGTATCTCTGAATCTTATATACTTCTTTCACCAAGATGACTAAACTATATTATAATGATTGGAAACTACTTACGGGTGGGATCCTATACCATCTCATTACCGGTCTGGTAATATAAACCCAGGAATCAGAAATAAGTGAGACTATTTACTCATTAGAAATAAAATTACATCCTTTTCCCAAATTTAGGAATTACAGGTACATGGTTAAAAAGCAGAATTCTGGAAAAACTTGAGAAGTGATAAATCAACCAGACTGCTTCCTTCCCACACCACCCCACTCCCTAACTCCTCAGTTAACCCAGCAATATGCCAGCTCAACAGAAAGAGCCACAAAGTCTCAAACTGTTTCTGGGTGCGGGTAGCTAAATGGCCCCTGGCTACTGGTCATCAAGCTCTAGATGTTCTTCTAGCAATAAAACCATTCCTTTGGCTAAAACACTCCAAATAGTGATAAGATTGTAACGGGCCCTGAGGAAAACTCCCTGCTGCATCTCAACATCCCTTACATAAGAGGGAAGCACTACAGAGGCTGGCACCACGCTCTTGATAGCTCTACCTGTTCTGCACGCATCTGTGCTTGGCCCACACACCCCGATCCACAGGTGAGGGAAGGTAGGGAAAACACATGTATACCCTGCTGACCCTCTAGGTTTTTTCCCAATAGGTACGGCCTTATCCCTCCACTATGTGTCGAGTTTGGTTTTGTTCCTACCCTTCAACCTGACAAGAAATGATGTGCACACTACATTACTTCTCTTACTATGAAGATATGTGATAAGTAACTAAAATATTTATCCAAGTAAAGTTAAACTTACTTATGCAAAATGGCTTTGGAAAGAACAGGCACTCCAGGGAAAGCAGGGAGGGGCCCAAAGGGACCTAAAGAGTGATAAGTTTTCTATATTCCAGTTCAAGTGATAAAATACTGATTCTAAGTAGATTAAAAGTTATGTATACTGTAACCCCTAGAACTACTAAAAAAAAAAAACAACAACCTGTACAAAGGGATACAGTCAGAAACAAAATAAACTAAAATGTAAAACTAACAAGTGTTCAAATAATTGAAAAGACAGAAATGGCAAAAGAGAAAATGAAGGGGGAAAAAGGCGAATATTAAGAAAATAAACAATAAAACGATAGACCTAAATCCAAACATATCAATTAATACCTGATCTATAAATGACCTAAAGCACCAATTAAAAGACAGATTTTCAAAATATAAAAACTATATGCTGTCTAGACTTCATCATATACAATGATATAAGTAGTTAATTAAAAAACAGGATAAAAATATGCCCTGCAAATGATAATCAAGTGAAAGCTGAAGTGGTTATGTTACTAGCAAGCAAAGTAGGCTTCGGAGCAAAGAAAATTACAAGGGATAAAAAGGAACATTCCATAATGATAAAACATTTACCTTACCAAGAATACATAATAATATCAACTGTGTATGAACCTAACAACAGAGCTTCAAAATACATGGAGATAGAACTGAAAGAAGAAAGGCATGCCCACAGTTACAGCTGGATACTTCAACACCACTCTCTTAGTAAAAAAATAAACAGAAGCTCAGTAAGGATATAAAAGAACCATCAATCACATGGATCTAACTGACGTTTATATAATACTCCATCCAACAATAACAGAATACACATTCTTTTAAGTACACAGAACATTCACCAAGATCAGGGATGAGCAAACTTCTTCTCTAAAAGACCTACAGACTGGGAGAAAATATATGTGAATCACTGACAAAAGACTTGTATCCAGAATATAGAAACAACTCTCAAAGATGAGTAAGATAAGCAACTCAATAAAAATGGGCAGAAGATTTCAACAGATACTTCACCAAAGGTATCTGGAAGCCAAGCAAGCATTTGAAAACAGATACATCATTAGCCATTAGGGAAATGTAAATTAAACCAAGATGAGCCACCACTTCACACTTATCAAAATGGCTGAGAAACAAGACAACACAGTGTTGGCAAGGATGTGGAGCAATTACGACTCTGACACGTTGGGAGTGGGAAAGCAAAAAGGAACAGCCACACTAGAAAACAGTTGGATTATATCTCACAAAGTTAGACATACATTTAGCAAATGACATAGCAATCCCACTTCTAGATATTTACCCTAATGAAATGAAACTGAAAACAAAAATATCTTTCAACAGATTAATGTATAATCAAAATGTGGTCCATGCATACAATAGAATACTACTCAGCAATAAAAAGGAATAAACTACTGAGGCATGCCAACAACTGGGATAAGTTTTCGAGGCATTATGGTGAGCAAAAAAATTTAAAAAGCCAGTCTCAAAAAAGAGGCAAGACAAAATTACAAAATTTAAGGAATATGTGGGAAAAACGCATGATAAGTATATATTAGGATCATGGCTGGTGTGGGAAAGTTAATTGACTGAGAAATGGCTTCTGAAAGGCTGCCAATATTCTACTTGTTGACTTAGGTGGTAGTTACATGGGTATTTTGTGAAAAACCAGTAGGTCAGGTTCTACATTTGTGTTTTGTGCAATTTTCTATGTGTATTATTTCACATTTAAAAAAAGTTTAAAAAAAAAAGAAAGATCATTTATTTTATCAGAGTCCCTCATTAATTAGTAGCAGTAGTCAGATGCAAAAATTTCCAAATTTATAAAACAGAGAATTATGGGGTAACACTTCAATGATATTTACACAGTGCAAATTTAAATAGTACCCCTCTCTGATGTTACTAACATAGGATCTAACATCAAAACTAACAGAGATGTAAGAAGTACATCTACTATATAAAGTAGATATGTTAACATTTTTAACTAAATAGAAAAGTAACAAAGGCGTTCTAGAGGCTAATTACAAGCAATATTTCCACTGCGTGCCATCTAAGTGGGCTGCAGAGGAAACATGCACATTTATCCCCAAAGTGAAGTTTCCAGGGTTCACAGTAAAGACAAAAGAGAGTTCGGTGTGGTACATGGGTGTACAAAGTAGAATGGCACAGCATGCCAGCATGTCTCACTGAGCAGAGGACTGAAAACCTCTAAAATAAAACAGCAAAAAGGACAGAACTGGACGCTTGCTTCCCCAGAGGAAAGCAGGCATTTCCAGCTGTTTGAACATTACGCTGAAACAGCAGTCTCACAGGTAGTGGGAGGTGTGAAATATTTGTTAAAGTGCAAGATACAATACAGAAGCCTAAAATACAATAATTTAAAACGTTATCGTATTTCACTTTCTTCCTTAAAGAGTCATTAAAACTCTTAAAATTCAAAAATTCCAGGATACTATACCTGAATAAGTAATGCTGATTTATTCTGAACTTTTTCTAGGATTTCCTTTTTTAACATTAATAGTTTTCTCTGTTCTAAGAGCCTTCGCCAATATTTCTGAATGACCAATGCTGCATTAACCTTCTTTTTCAAACGTTGTTTAGTTAGAAAATTGATCACAGCTGATTGAATAATTCTTGCAGCTTTGTCTCTCTCCTAAAAAACAAAACAAAACAAATCCAAACATAAATGAAACACTTAATCAATTAAGCCCCTAAATTGTTATTTGTAAGAAAATCATCTGTTAAACGTTAATCAGATTGATCCTAGAAACAAAACACACCCAAACCCCTCTTTGCAGTACAGACACTTCCAGGCATGTGGAAATGGCTGATAGATTTGCAGATATAATGATATGATGAAACACACACTCCTAGGAAATATCATTGTTAAGATAAAGATCACAGACATGTTTGATACATCACAGATCCTCAGTAGTCAATATAAAGGCAACTTAAATGTGATGTGTTTCAGATTATGGTCCAGTGAATTCATGCTTAACTTTTAAAAAAAGAGATTGGATTACATAAAAGAAAAGGAAAATGCTAAACTAAATAAAATGCTTACAATATAAGGTAGTATTGCTTTGTTATAATTTGAACAAAAGAATTCACAAAAAGGGAAAAGCAAAATACCCCTTTTGCACAGAATACACATGGCTTCAAAGCACAGAGGCTTAAGAGAACAGAAGAGAATAGCGGATGTGAGACTAGCATCAGGGCCTCCCAGCAGTCATGGCCGAAGAGGCCAGGACCCTGCATCTCTCTACCTGTTACTTCTCATAACGAATCGTGATGAGTAATAACATCTACTCAATACTTACAGGAATCAGGCACCATTCTAAACACTTCATGACCAGTAATTCATCTACCTCAACCACAAGAAGAGGTGAGCAGGCCCCCACTACTCTCGTGACCACCAGGCACCCGGCCGGGCCAGACGGTCCAGCACACAGACTGTCAGGCCACCACAGGATGCAGCCTGGCTTCGGAGCTCACATTCTTCATCACTTTGCTATGCCCTTCAAGGCTAGATTAGGTTCCATCAGTTCACATGAACTGGAAACTAGAATACGAGTTGTTCCCTCTGGTGGCAAGAACCAAGTTAGAGCATGTCTGATGACCCTCTGTGGGCTGTACACAGACTAACTACAGAGTCTAATTATCATTTAATTGTAATCAATTCTTGGTGTCTCTGGTGGGAACTACACAGCATGGAGCACAGCCAACTAGGGAAGGGATCAAACTGAGATTCTGACAAAGGAAAGAGGTAATCAGTGGACTGAAGCAAATACAAAGGAACCGTGTGGGCCATACAGTGGCTCACTCTGCCGAGTGAGAAAAGACTGGAAGATTCTAAAATTAGGCAGAGGAACTCTATCTAACATAGTGTCAGGTCTCCGTGAAGCTACTGAACAGTACACTTAAAAACAAGATGGTACATTTTATGTGTTCTTTAGCACAATTTTTAAAAATTCAGGTGAAAATAAAAGCACCCCCCCCCATTGGCTTAAAAAAATATGATGCAGTGCAAAAGTAGCATTTGAGTCAAAAGTTTAAGGGCCCAGGGCATTCTCAGATACAGCAGGCTGAGGTCAACTAAAATTTATCCCGGTCTGTAAATCATCTCAGTCTCAAGCAAAGTAAATAGGAAACAATTTTACGCGACGTTAGAGAAGCTCCAGATGGGAAGCAGACAAATCCAAAGTAGCCAACGTTACAGAAACCAGCAATGACGGCAGTCCCCCGGCCCGTCGCTGCCTCTTCTCTAAGTCAGGCTGCATGTCGTCATTTCCAGTCCTACACTGTTACCAACTTACTTTTATGTTGCCTGTATATGAGCCAAATACAAGAATTTTCTGTGCTTTAGAGTTTGTGTCTACTCACTGACAGGAGGAACTGTGAGGTGCAATGTGCCAGGCACCCCTTGGATGACCCTGCTTCATTCACGGAGTATGGGTGGCCATTGACCAGTGCTTCCTTGGCACCACCAGAGCCATTTTGTTCTCAATGAAGAGTTACTGCGATTCACACCAGCAACATGAAAGCAAACTATAAAACCTGAAGAGTAACTACATCAGGGCAATGACTATATGCTTGCTAGCTTGATATTCCTACTAGAATATAGAGGGAACCTACTGCTTAATGATCCAAATAGCAAATGAAGTAACTGGGCTACAGTACAATTCTGTAACAAAAGGAGCACCTGGAGAAAGGAGAAGCAGTGGTCTTCATAAAAGGGAAGTTTCGACTACCTTAACTAAGGGAATAAGGAAAAGGATCTCACACCAAAAAACCCAAAAAAACAAATCAAGAAAACTCTGCAGTTAATATCTGATTATTAATAGGCTATCTCGAGCAGAAAACAAAGCAGATTTCATTATTAAAAAAAACCACATGAAACATTCTGATTGATACCTGTTTCTTAGAATTTTGAATCTCATTTAATGCCATATAAAAAGAATGAAAAAAATTTGAGGACTGACCAAAGGAGAGTCTTGCCTGAAAACTTTCCTAAAACAATTCTCCTAGAAGCCTCCGGAAGTACAAACTTATCCTCCAAGAGACATGTGGGGAAGAACGAAGGTCTGAGAGGAAGAGGGGAACGAAGGCCGGAGAATATGAGACCACAGAGAAGAGTGGCTGTGTGAGACTCTCTACCACTCCCTACCAAGACGGAGTGGGGTGAGGACACTTATTTTAATCAGAATTCTTTCCAAGTCTGGTACTGGATGAGCGAATACACGGTATGTTTAAGAGTGGCCAGAATGCAGCTGTTTTGTACAGATACTAAGAACCTGATCAGAAATGCACTGTAATTCAAAACTGAGAATGAATATTGGGTACAACATATTTCTGAAATATCTGATAAAACTTATTAAGTGTGGCTAATTATTTTATTTGGTTTGGTTTCTCCAAATAAATAAATAAACATAGTTTTATAGAGATAAAAGGATTAAAATAGTCTGTTCAACTTGATCAAGAAGACTATTTCTCAGATTATTAAAAATGATACTGTTCTCAGAACTCAAGAAAACACTCATTTTAGGTTAATGCAAATTCTCACACTATTGGGTCCACAAAGGGAAACAATAACATCTCTATCTCAGCGCCCAGGTCCTAAATATTTTGAGAAATAAACAACAGAAACTAAACTACTACTTTTAAACAACAAAGGATCAACTGGAAGACAGTGTCATGGCAGACAAAATGCCGGTTAACTGAACCGCACTATCAGACACTTGACACACAGGCCCAGGCAGCACCAGCTGAGCTCAAGCCTTCAGAGCACAGAAAAATTAATGGAAAACTCCTGTTCCCCGGAGGCAAGTTAGGTTCCAAGAGGAAGGAGGGAAGAGTTGAGTCAGGCACCTCCAGTTTATTTTTCCCAAGTTTACAAAGTGGATAAGCTATTCCACTTAGCCTGGAGCACACGAAGTGAAAGGGTGGCTAGAGACGGGAAGGTATGTCCAATGAAGGAAACATCGGGAGTTAGGAGGAAACATCCATCCTCAACTCAAAGCACACGTGATTATCCAAATTTCCTCAACAATTTCAAACATCAGTAAAATGTAAAAACCGTTATCAAGAATCAATCAAGTGGCATCTTAGGAACTACCAATTGCATCCTAATATTTGCCTTTTTTAGGAGTACCTGATGGTGTTTTAGATCTGCTTTTAGTTTGAACTTTCTCCAGGTTGTCTGGATGAGTCGAGCAGCTCGTGTTTCTCTGCGGAGATCCAAAAGCCTTGCACAAAGAAATGACAGATAGGTAATAACCACCTAGGAGTAAACATAAAAGATGGAAACAGAATTGTCCACTTCCTGTCACCTTCTGAGGCACTTACTATTCAGGTGTTAGTGAACAAATTCTTACTTACCTTTTCGTCTGGAATTGTATTTGACATATCTGAATGATGAATCATAGCAGGTATCCCACCAAGGTCTTGGACCGCAGACCTAACCAATTGAAAATTCTTCTTTTCATTTTCTAGGAGTTCTTTGGATAGTTCTGACGTATTTCCTACTATACAAGACACATTAGACTGCTCTGGTCAAAAATCAGACATGGCAAAAAAAAAAGTATGAAATGTTAATTAACCAAAAGGAACTGACCGTGATCAAGTGCTTTGAGCGACACATCCAGACAACTCTCATCGGACTCCGAGGATGAATTGAGCACCACTGACCCCGTCTGTGCACATTCCACAGTTTGAGTAGTACGCTGACATATGGAGTCAAAAGGCACGTAGCACGGATGATAGTGGTGAATCAGGTAACACAACACACGTCCATCTGAGAAAGACACTGTGAAATTCTCCACCTGATTGGAAAGACCATTGCAGATTTAATGAATTAAGATGAGGTCATCCAGTAGTAGGGTGGGTTCCTAATACAGTAAGTGGTGTCCTTATAAGAAAAGGAGAGACACGGAGACAGGCACAGAGAAAATGGCACAGGAGGGCAGAGGCCAGAGTACTTATGTCTATAGGCCAGGCACACCAAGGACTGCCACCAACAAAAGTCGAGAGAAAGGCATGGAGCATTCTCCCTAGAGCCCTCAGTCGCTCTCTGGTACTTCATTAAAACATGGAGGGTCATCCATCTATTTGACCATTTTTTTACTAAAGATACTTGTTCAGGATATGAGTTTACCATACTTAGTCACATATACTCTATATGATTTTTCATGTTTTATTCTCCTTAGCAGATATTTTATTCATGTGTCAGGACAACTCATTTTCATGTATTTACACTTGAAGGTGTACTTCATGTAGAAACACAGCATGAATCTATCAAGTGATTATAAAAGGCTCAACTTAGATGTTTTTCCTCTTCCCTCTACCTACTGGTAAGGTTTCCTATTGTTCCTTTCTGGTTGTGGATTTATTTGCATTTACCTTTATCATAAGGCTGTGAGCCTTTGGTGCCCCAGTTCTATGCAAGGGTCTCCTATTAACACCCCCAACTAGGGCATTTTTTCTTTCTTAGTGATTCAGAAAATAGTCATAATTTATTCAACTGGTGACATCTTAGCTTAGAGAACATGGTATATGATAATGCCCTCACTCACTGGATGAAAAGTTTGGAGAGATTTTATATGTGTGTGTGTATGTGTGTGCGTGTGTATGTGTATGTGTATACATATATACTAAATTATTTTAAAAAATGCAAAAAAAATTTTATGCATTAAGTTTAATTGACTTTAACCAAAATATATTTAAAGATACTGGGCTAAAACAAAAACGAAGAAACTTACTTTTTTATTATAGAAGGCACAAACGGCATTTACCCAATCCATCAAAAGCTTTATGCTTTCACTATATTGTTCAAAGGAATTACTCAACCTTCTGTCTTTTATCTTATTGAGAACAGTATCAGAGGGGCATGAGAGTGCAGACATTGTTTTCTTCATACTCCATGTGAGTTTTAAAAAGTCAATTTCTTCCTTTAACTGATCTAAATTAAGAGAAATATCCACCTGAAACAGATATAAAAAAAAGATAAATAACTGTCCTTTAAAAGGTTAATATACTTTTTCATATATTATTTTTAACCCACAGAAGTTCAAGTCTCCGCTTTTTTTTAAAGAAAACGAGTCTACACAGACATGATGGAACGTGTATTGTTAGGTCGATGGGATTTAATGTCACACCAGCCTGGTTTCAATTTCATCTCCACTTCCTATCAGTGATGTGACCTTTAGTTTCAGTTTCTTCACCTGTGAGGTGGTGGTAACACCTACCTCATAGGAGTGTTGTGAAGATTAAACGGGAATACATAGAAAGCAATTATCACAGTTCCTGGGACAGAATAAGGTCTAGTAAGTAGTAGTTACAAGTGTTAGTCTTGATTTGACAAACGGATGAAAAGTGCAAATGTACCAAATGTATATAGAATACCTGGAAAGCAAATGCTATTTTCCAAAGCAATGCGAGAGTTTTTTCTCTGTGCCTATCCACAATATCCTTAGACAGGATGGGACTTCCTGCAAATGAAAAGACAGCCCTTCAGCACAATACAAATACTTAAATGTTGTCACCGACAAGAGAAAGCATGGCTCAGCTCTCACCATGCTCATCATTTAACTGAATTCCTCGTGACTTCAGAACCTGAAGGACAAGGTCGACATTGTGTACCTTCTGCAGACGGCTTATGGCGGGAATTCTGAGTCTCTTTGAGAGATCCCAGTTCTGTGTGAGGAGTTCCATGGCTCGCCTAACAAACAGGAAAGTGGTTTTCAGATGAGATTGTTATATTAAAAACACGTAAGAAAAATGGACTTCATTTAAATTCAGTTATCACGCACAGAACTCCCCCCAACTTAAAGAGTTTTAGGTTAGAATGACTCCAAAACACTATCAAAATCTTGTTCCTCCATAGTCAGCAAATAGAGTTATTTCTCATTTTAAGCCTGGGGGCTGAGGTCAATGAACAAATATAAGAAAGAAATATGAGACATACACACACAAAAACACACATGAACAAAATAACAGGGTTCTATACAGAAAGGGTGTTAAAAGGCAGCAGGATGTTTATTGAGGGCCTACTGTATCCTTCACATAAGCCAGTACATCCTTTTCCTATTTTAGTGCTCGGGGCAAATCCCCCAACAGAGCAGGTATTATCATCTCATATGTTGCTGATGAAGAATCCAAAGCCCAGAAGTTAAGTCAGTCTCCCCTGGTCATTATATTAATAGCTGGTATAGACAGAACTAAGATCAGAAGGAAAACCCCGTTGCCTCAGTTTCCAAGTCCACTCTCCTAAATCTATACCAGATTACCATAGAATTACTTGAGTGCCTATATTACAAAGACATATACACCACAGCTGAAATCCAAGCCCCTAATAACATCCAGGTCACTAGCGTTTTATCTGCTATACAATAATTGCCAACCCACAGAAAGAGCAGGCCCCAACTGATTACTGAATAGAGCTGAAGTTAGGCAGAACTGTTTAGAGACCCGTATTTCTAAAGGAGAGAGAGAGCGAGCAGCCTCGGGCCACCCTGGGCCTCCCCCGTCTCCAGGCCTGTGCAGCTGCACACCAAGGTCACCTCCGCTGACGTCACTTCCGGCATTGGAGGGTCAGCCATTCCCAGGGACCCGCAAAGGACCGCAAAGATCCAAGACCATTTATTTCATGGACACTTCAGACAACGGAAATTTGGTTTGCAAGACTGAATCTTTTAACTAGGGAGAGTTCCTGCACAACCACAAAGCATCAACATCCAACACTGCTAAGTCCGCGCTAACTCCTGTGAAAGCATAAAAATGTCTTCCATTGTGAGAAAAACAGCAGCGAACACAGAACCATTCAGTGCTCCTCATGGAAAGTGGGAAAACCCTAAAAACGTGAATTCTTACTGGCCAGAAAATAGATGGAATGACTTGGATTGATGAAATGAACGTTTTCAGTAAGTGCTGTAGCCTATATATAAAAATTGTTCAAGTGACAGAAAGCTACAGTAAAGTTCAAAACACCCCTACCTTGTTTGTGAGAACATAATCAGAAAAGACAAGAAAATTCAGAGACATTTAATTAGAAGGAAGCAAGTGACATGTATTGTTTTTGAAAAACTGGAGAGTCGTAAAAATCTAGGGATTCCTTAGTCACAAATGCTATAAACATAACAAACTAGAAAGTTTCCTAGGAGTAAGATGAATGTCTCCAATCCAGAAATCCTAAAGGCCCAACCGAGTACCACGCTGAAGGTCACTCCTTCCAAAGCAGGAACTGGACACTCACTGTACTCACACCAAAGCCCATTTTAGGATTCCAGTTTGTTACTCAGGAAACATCATATGATTTGATACCAGATACCCTGAGTCGTACCCCGGAACCACAATATGAAACTTGGGCAAGCCATTGTCCATCTTCATCTTAATTTTCCTCTTGTATAAAACAAGGTTAATACTGCTAACACTGGTAGAAAATGATGTAGTACTCATGGAACCACTGCAGACATAAAGTGGTATCTAAATGTCTGATGTTTTAATTAGTTCCCTGCTTTTCTCAACTCCTATTCCAGAGCATCAGTAGTTCCTACTGACACACCCTAGTCACATGCCAGGAGGGAACAAAAATGTGGATAGGAGACAGGGTTTCTGGGCCTAAAATAGATACCATTTTTCCAAAGTGACGCAGATGTTTATTTCAAATTTTTTTTAAATCCTAAATTAATTTTATTACATGAAAGAGCAAGAAAGATTGTGTAAATACAGAAAAGCATTTTCCAGAAAATTCTAGTCTGTTCTATTAAGTAAAATAATTCTATTTCTTATACTTACACAAGACGCACCCCACACTGCAAGTCTACAGCAAGATTTGTAACAGAAAAATTGAATTCATCAAATGGTGTCTGAACATGATTAACAGGTAATCCCAATAAGCTAAGGTGACGGGAAAGGTCACCTTCACCACTTAGGAAGTCTCGTGAAAAAGCCAGAAGAATGTCTTTACTAGCCTATGGAGAAACAAGTTGCAGGTATTATAGTCCAATAGTATAATTTATCTATAAAAAAAAAAAATCCTTCAAATCATTCTGTACATATAGAAATAAAGTAAAATTAACAGTAGTATAAAAAGATTGTTAGTTTCCTATCATATGGTAGTAATGCAAACCTCATACATTTACAATTTCAAACCTTTTAAAAGTTTTTTCATAATTAATAATATATTCTAAAAATTAGCATAAATTTGCTAAAATACGAAATTAGGAAAGAAATTTCCCCCCAGATTAATTCCTCAAAAGCATAGTTTTGTTCATTCTCAAATCCAAGTTACGAATAGGGTGATGTGCTGGTAGAGTGTTAGAACTACTGAAAGGACTCACTAGATAAGCATTCTCTTCTTTGAGAAACATTTTGCAAAGAGAAAATATACAATAAAACAAGTCTTAAATTTCAAATATAAAATGTAATATATAAAATGAATAATATACCTTGAATTCGGCATCTTTACAGAAGAGACAAGGATCATGATCGATAAGTCTGGAGATTTTTGCAAAATCGAGGAAACAAACCAACAACAATAACTTTTTCAAAGTGAATTTAGACAAAGCTTCTTCATGACCTTAAATAAAGTACAAAAAAACATAGCAAGTTACTCTGTGACAGGCTCGTTGAACTATAAAATATGATGATGATAATAATGTATTAGTCAACAGAGTGACAGCGAGCACACAATAACACCACATGCCTTTCTCAGTGCTTTACATGATTGAATCCATTTAATACAGTAACGCATGGGGCACACACCACGGGATATTTCCAATCCATGCAGGAGGAAACACAGGCACAAAGACACCAAGCAATTCAGTTCAGAACACTTAATGAGCACCTACTACGTGCAGCACCATCCTAAATGCCACACAGATAAGAGCAAACTGAAGCAAATATGATCTCCATAGGGCTTAGAGCCACGTCGGGGGAGAGGGTAGGTAGAGACAACAAGCAGATAAAAGTAATTACAGTGATGGAGGAAATGATGGGGGCGGGAGGGGGGTGGAAAGAGTACATGTATATATTGGTTTCTCTAGCAGGTAAATTTTTCAGAGAAAGGAAGCATGAGAAGCCCTTCGTGCAGGGAATGTGGTGCGGGCAGAGTTCCTTACCATCTCTATACAGATGAGGGACAGAGGGATGTCTGTACTCAGCTGCTATATCAGGATTCCAAAGTAAGCGCTTCAGAATAAACAGGGCCAGCCCTGTGACATCGCTGTTGTCTTCCAAAGCTATGAGTTCTCCAAAAACTGTCTGGAAGGAAATTGAAGCTGAACTCAGGACTATGTTATCTCTTAGAAGCAAAGGGACGAAATACGGAAAGGCATGCAACAACCTTCCAGGGAACTCGCAATATTCTACTTCCTAAATAGTGTGGAAGTGACACCGATAGCTGCCAAACAGCCTGTAAACTATACACATATGTTTTGTGCCTTTCTTAATGTATATGGTATACTTTACCATATGTCATTTTGTGAAAAAGACAAAAGCTGAGAATTTAGATGAATTCTTTAAAATCTTCTGACGAGCAATATTTGCATTTCATTTCTTTCCTTTAAGCTAAAGAACTCTCAAATGTAGGTATGTTGTTCAAATTTAATTATAACTCTCCCAGTACGGATGTCATGAAGATGCCACAGAAACCTACATATTCTCTATTTCCTATTTTCTAACAGATAAGGTAAAAACCGTCTGGGAATCATCTAAGGAAATAATCTGAGAAGTACAGATGTGTTTACAATAATGATTTAAATATGAAGGCAGTTTAATGCCACTCATTACGCTTATCATTTTTAAAGAAATTAGAAAAAACTAAAAACGTATAAAATTATGTTCAATAACTATACATTGACTATCCTCTTTTGTCGGAGGGACGAAAGCATGGAAAAGTATTAATACCTGCCAAAATAGAAAAACTTTTATCATTATTTACTTATTTTTTTGGCCTTTGATACTTTCTTAAAATCCTCAAAGGCCAGGCCCATTCACAGAAGCTAAGGTTTGATGGTGAATTCAAACATTTTGTTCAGTTATTCACCCCTCCCTTCCCTGTAAGACAATTACACACACCCACCAACGTCAGAGACTTGGATGACTCTAGTGGGAGAATAATATGCTCCTGCCTCATTTGTGTTTGGTCTGGGCAGTGGAACATGAATGGAACTGCATGGAAAAGGCACCGCAAGTCTAACTCTCCTGTGCTCTACCTCTGCCACAAAAACAGAGCTTCAACTACTTAGTCGACATTCCAGAATTACCTGACATGTGAAGCAGAGCCAGGTACTATGTAATTTTGTCATTAACCTTTCATTGAAAGAAATAAGAAATTTAATTTCAATTCAATAAATTAAGAAATCTTAGTAAGGACACTACCAACCCAAGTGACATTAACGGGCTTATTACTTATTCTCTACAGGTCTCAGTTTCTTGATAAATAAAAGCCAGGTTATCATAAAGATTCCTTTCAGTCCCCAAGGTTACTCTAAAACCTAGAATAAATTGAATAGGATATCCCATGTGACAAAGGTAAAAAGCCTAAAGAAAATATAAAATTAGACCAGTAAAAAACTAAAGGGAATGAAAACACAGCAGAAATTATTTTTAATAGTCAACTACTAATGTTTCTAATTCAATTAGTTTTAACATTCTAAATATTACTGAGCTACTAAGCACTATGTGAAAAACTCAATTTTATGATCTGTGCTCCATCAGAATGGTTACAAATGGCCTCAGACTGGTATAGATGCAAATCCTGATTAATTATTGGCATTCAGCAAGTCACTCACCAGTTAAGCTTCTGTTTTGTGAAGTGAAAATAATCATACATACCTCAATGGGTTTTGTAAAGTTTTAAACTTGAAAATGTATTTACAACAGCCTGGTATTGTCATTTGTGAATGCTCTAAAAGGAGCTTACTATACTCATTATTATATCTAGTACCAAATTAAGAAACTAACAGGAAAATTGCTATAAAATGAAATGGCAATAATATATAACAGCATGGTCTAGTTACCTAATCAGTATTTATTAAAGGACCGTAATTTTTAAACTGAAAGATCAATTAAGCTAACCAAATGATTTTGTAAGTGAAACCATATAAGGGATCAAATAAATGGTGATGGAAGGAGAACTGACTCTGGGTGTTGAACACACATGACATATAGCTAATGTATTACAGAATTGTACACCTGAAACCTATGTAACTTTACTAACAATTGTCACCCCAATAAACTTTAATTATAAATAAATAAAAAATTTTTTAAAAGGCTACTTTTTAAAGGTATATAATTTGAAAAGTAACCTTTTTTCACAAACTGAAAGGTATACTTACTTCTAAACCGATTCGTAGCCACAAAGGATTATATGACAGCAGCCAATTTAGAATTTTCTGCCGTTCTCCTGAAACACAGATAAAAAGCAATAAAGCTCAGACCACTAATCAATCAGAGACAATAAATAAAATTTCATGGAAAGACATCAGTGGAAAGAACAAATAATCACATATGAAAAAGTTAATTTAAATAAACTATACTTCCACTCAAATATATTTAAGTATGTGAGATTTTAGGCAGCAAAGCCAAACCATGTATATATCTAACTCTGAAATACAAAATCTCCAGTGTTTTTAAAGAATTAATCTTCAGATTTCTATTATCTTCTTCTTACCCACATCTTTCCAGAGGTGTCTATCTTTTCGAACAATTAACCGCCTAGCTTCAATTTCAATTTCAAGCTTTTTAATAGCTTTCACCATTTTTTCAGAAGTAAATAAACGACACGCTGCACGACGTAATCTATTCAGCCTGCACCGAGCAGTATAAGCTCTGAGAGACATTTCATCTTTTGTCGGAGCTCTGGGAACACTTAATTTATGTTGACTCTCCATTCCCAAAAGAAGAGTAGCAGCATTTACTGGGTCAAAACAAAAGGAAGAATGTTTCTGGTTAAACAGTACATTAATATACCCTTCAATCTAGCAGTAAATGCACTTTCAGATGGCTAAAACAGAGTCTATCTGGGCCCATTCCAAGCTTGTGCTCCCCTTTTCCACCTCAAAATAAAGATGTCACCACTCACTCCGTGCCTTAGGCCAACCTGTCATTGCAAGCTGTTGGCCCTCCCTGCAAAAGGTGCGCCAAGTCTAACCACTTCTCACAACCTCCACCACTACCATTCAGTTCACACGTTATCATCTCTAAGCCGACCAAACAGGCTCACTGGGTTCTCTGCTTCCATCTTTGTTATGCAATAAAAAGGAATGTGATTTTTTTTAAATCAATTGAATTTTGAAATACAATTTGAATTTTTATAAACTAAATTTTCTCTAGAGAAATAAAACAGGCTTTGTTTACTCTGGAGGGAAAAAAGTGACCTTAAAGAGATCATTTAATTCAAGATCCATTGATGTAAAAACCCTACATACACGATTCTTTAAAAAACACTGAGCAGTCTGCTCGAACACTGCAGCAATCTAGAAGTGACTACCTAGGAGGGAGCCCATATGATGGTTGGACAAGTCAAGTATCTACAAGGATTTTCTTTTTCTTGACTTGAATCAATCCCTGTAACGTCTATGGGAGAGCAGCGGCACAAAGGTTGTTTCCTTCTTTCAGGAGAAAACCTTTCAAATGTTCGAAGGACAGTATGTTTCCTCCTTGCTCTGCACCCAAGTCTTCTCTTTTCTAGGAAACACTGAGATGTTTAAAAACTCCCCATAGCAACTGGTTTTCAGGTCTCTCGTAATTCTATAGCTTTGCCTACAAATGTCTAAACTAAAGTACTTGAAGAAGAGACCAAAAAAAAGAATAAAAAAGAAGGTGGAGTCACTCTGCCTAAAGTGATCAGGCCACACAGACTTAAATGTATTCCCCAGGACATTATATTTCATTAACGCACCTACACTACTCTGAACTGGATTTCTCAGCAGCCATGTTTCACTGTTAACTCAGGTTGAATCTACATTAAAATAATTCACCTGGAAATTGAATTGGCTGATGTGTGAAAATGAAAAGAAAGAAGAAAAAGTAAAAGTTCAGTACTTTTAGTCGAGAATCCCTTCCAAAATTCTCACCTACACAATCTTTAGCAGTTATATCAAGGAATTAGTGAACAATGCCATTAACTATAATAAAATATGTATAATTAAAGAAAATTTTATGTTAAACATCACTTGTTAAAACAAGAGTATTATTTAAATATCAATTTAATGTTTACCTTCAGAAATATTTGTTTTTACAGTGAAGTCATCAGGAGTTAATATAAAGTTTAGCCACCAAGTGAAGCCCTGTTGTTGCTTTTCCTTCCAGCGTTCATCATAAAACATGTTTTTGGCAGCAAATGGCATGGGATGTCGAGGAATGTCTAAGAATACAATTAGGTTATTGCGTAAGAAATTTTCCTTTAAATTACTACATAATATAAAGCAAAAGATTGTTCTTACTAGCAAAATCACCTAAAACACTGAACAGAAGTTCCTTTTCCAATTGCTGGAAATAGTGCAAAGCATTTTGGGGTACGAAATGCAATCGAAGCAAAAAGGGAAACTAAGGCAGTACCTCCTGGTTTTTTAAAAATGCCAAGTCACTGTTACTCAATTTCATTAACTCTAAGAATATATCCTCATTGTTATCTGAATACACACTTTAACAACAACAAAGCACAATTCATTTCCATTTGAAATACAATCAGTGTTTCATTCTATGTCGGTTTTGCAAAGACTGTCAAGACGATAAACACTTGCCTGTTTTTAATGGTTTTATGAAGGTCAAGTTAGACTGTGCCACTGGGACAATGCGCTTTCTCCTTTTGTTTGTTTTAGAATTAGGAGTTTTGTATACTGATGACTCTAAAAAGAATTACAAAGCAGAATAACAGCATTAAAAAACAAATTCCCTGAATGAACTGATTTAAAGTTAAAATTTGGGTTCCCCATGATCATATCCACTTAGCACAAAGTAAGCAAACACTACGTGCCAGGCATTAGGCTATGACTTGGTGGGGCCAATAAAAGCTACAATGGAAGTGACAGACTTCCAATCCTTTAGGAAACAATGGGTAACGGAATGAAAGGGGTTTAGACTAGAAATGGACCGCTAAATGGAAGCAATTATTGTGACCCATGTTGGCTGCGAGAACTTAAATTAAAACAGAAGCAGTGGAGACAAATTAGAGAAGAGTTATTTTAATAGTACAACCAACAAGCCTTAAGAACCAGCTGACTAGGGAAGTGATGGAGAAAGAGAACTCCATGATTTCTAGATTCCTAACCTAGGTGACTGAGGTAGATTGTAGGAGATATACCTACAAAGAAAAGCGCAGTAAAAGCCACAGTGGCAAATAACCAGAATAGCAGTGCACTTCCTCAAAAGCAGCTTACACTGCTACTACAGACAAAGAATAAAAGCAAAGGAGAACAAACTAAGGCCCACACACAAAATCCAGCCCACTGCCTGTTTTTGGATGATCCTCGTTTCTAGATTTGTAAATAGTTGGGGGGAAAATCAAAAGAATGGTATTTCATGACACATGAAAATTGTATGAAATTCAAATTTCAGTGTCCATAAATGAAACTGTGGATAGAGCCACACGCTCATTTACATATTGTCTGTGGCTGTCTTCCCTTCTCTGGGGCAGAGTGCAGTAGTTCAGACAGGAATCATATGGCCTGCAAAACCTAAATATTTCCTATCTCTGGTCCTTTAGAGAAAAAGTTGGCTTAGCTTTGATTTACAGGGATCACCAATCTATACCAATTATGAAAATAAGGAACATGAGCAAATTGACACATACTATTTATTAGGTTATAAGGTTCTTTGTATTTGAACATTAACAAAAACAGGAGAAATTCCCGATTCTGAAACCTTGCACAAGCTACTCCTTCTGCCTGGAACCATTTGATTTTGCAGGAAGCCGACCTTGAAACATCTCTCCCAGGTCCTCGTCATTCACACGAAGCCAAGCACCGTGCCTCCCCTGTTGCTCCCATGATCGCCTGTGCACAGCTCAGTCCGAGGACAGTTGTGAGTGTCTTCAAAATTCTATTTCCCCCAGGAAACAGGAAGCAGACCACCAGCTCAAGGGAGGACCACAGCACCGGCTGGCTAGAACCCCAGCTTTATCACTTACTACCTCCTGACGTTAGGTGAATTACACAACTTCTGAAAGCATCGGTTTCCTCATCTTAAAACTAGTAATGATAAACCTACTTTGTATAATTGTATGTTAAAGGAAGTACTAGTAAATCACTTAAAACTGCGCCTGGCAGAGAAAGTGCTCCATGAATGACAGCGACCATTATCAATCCCAAGAAGGACAGGGAGGTGTTAGAGGTTTCAGGAGAAAAGGGAGGTTGAGATAGTCTGTAGCAAAGTGATGAAGTCAATAAACCAGGAAAACAAAGCCAGAGTTACGAGCTTACTTGAGGTTAGAGGTCATGAATTTAAAGACCCACCAGCAAGGTTCAGGCACAGAGTAGGCAGAGTTAGACTGGTATTGTAATTTTCTAGACAAGCACAATGAGGGTAAGAGAGGTGAATCAAGTGATTATAATGACCCACGGAATCCAATATGAGTAAGAAATGAAGTGAGGGCATGTCAGAGATGTGGGTTGTGGCAATGGTGATGGGTTAAAGGACTGCAGGTGTTGGAAGGGTAGAAAAATGATGGAGTTGAAAGAAAATGCTTTCTAGAGAAAATGCTGAAATCAGAGAGATGGAGACCTTTCAAGAGAGTGTGGCCTAAGTAGGTAAGAACTAAAAGGCCAGGATATCGGAAGGATCTTCTACCAGGATTTTTAAATCATAAGGAACAATGACAGTAGTAGTTTGGAGAAGGTATCATAAGCCGGATGAAAAATCTTGAGAGCAATGTTTCACTGTGACAAGCAGGAAAACAAGCTTCCAGCTGTTCTGGTCTCTTTGCTTTCCTTTTTTTTTTTTTTTGGGGGGGGGTGTTTGTTTTTAAGGAAGGAGAAATTATAGTCTGGAAGAAGATATGAGAAGGCGGTCCAGTATCCCACCAGGAGCCCCAAGGTCAGAAGAGTAGGAGAGAAAACAAACACAAAGTGAGAGGGTCCCAATGCAAGCAGTGTTCTCAGGGGACAAGCAGGTTTCCACAAAGTAACAAAATGAGGAGTATTAAATAAAAAGTATTTATCAATGAAGGCTGGTGAACCCAGAGGACACAGTTTAAACAGGTGGCGAGACACAGAAAATGGTTCAAGTTAAGGTCTGTTCAAAGAGAAATGAGATAAAAATACAGATGTGTGATATTTCCTAGGAGTCGTAGGATTCTTTTAAATCATCTGTTAAATAACCAGTGTGGTTTTAAAGTGTGGATTGAAAGGGCATGACTGATTAGGCCTGACTCTTTGTGGTAGTAGGGCTGTGAGCATGGGGGAAGGAACAATGAGGCTTTTCCCAAAGGAGTGCAGATCTCTGGGGCCTATCTTCATTCCTAATTAATGGCAGAGGGAGAAGGATGTGGCCAGGAGCACAGGGCATGCCGAGACCTCTCCCGCATTCCATCAGACGGTAGTATGGAGACCAGGCACCTCCCTGGCCTTCCAGTATAGGCCTTCACTAAGGTGAGGCAAGTGAAGTACTTCCCTGGGTCCGACACTTAACGGGGTGTCAAAAGCTCATTAATCAAGATAAGTATTTTAATGAAGTCATGTTTAAAAATCAAAAGTAATGCAGAAAAACCACGACGAACAGAAAATCAAGTTTAAATAAGAACAAGATCACAACTACTTCAGAATTCAGTCCCACATTACATTTCTCCCATCTTCCACTAAGCAAGTTGGTAACTGAAAAGTATACGTTAATTCAAGCTTATCAATTGCAAATTTATGAAACCCAAAGAAACAAAAAATATGCCCTTTGTAAGTAAACTTTCATTAAAATTTTTACAAACAACTCACCAGTTTTCTTCTTCAGGTGTAATTTCTCTCTGTTGCTAGTAAGTTTCGAGGCAGGTGTCATCACCGTTTTGGTTTTTTTAACAGTCGATGTTTTAAACTCCACAGGAAAAAAATGGATGGTTTTGATTTCTTGCACTTCTGCATGTTCTGTAACTGTAAGCATCACATGTCCATCCTCCCTGTTTCCTTCACTCTTTCTTTTACGAGCAACGAAAGCTGTCTTGGAGGAAGGAGTAATTACCTTTTGACCACCCTCAGATTTACCTCCTACCGGATCTATAACCGGGAGATACGAGTAAAGAGCATCTTTCCCTTCTTGATTATCAGTGACTTTTTCACATTCACCCACCACACTGTGGAGACATCTTTTTGCCTTTGATCTGTTAGTCTCAGTTTGGTTTTCTCTGGTACAAGTGGGCTTCAATTTAGTAACAGTGGCAGAAAGTATCGGGCGTCTCTGATGTTGGGTATTGTGGCTACAACCGTTAAGATCCTGAACTGCAGAAAATTTAGGCTGATTTTGTTTTGTAAAACTGTAACAATTTGCCTTCACTTCTAAAGCTTTGGGTTCTTCACAAATAGCTTTGGAAGACTTTGAACCCTGACATTCAGGAACACGTGGTGAAACTTCATTTTTTCTCTGCCGTTGAGAAGACTGCGAGGCCTGAGAATTTTCATTTGCTAATGGTGATAATTTACATGTTTGTTGAGATATACATATATATGCCATATTATCTTTTACAAATTGATGAGGGGATAGAATTGGATTAATTGATTCCGATTCTAGATCTTTTTTTAGCCCATAATTATCCTTTATGAAAGAATCTGGACTTAAAATTGTCCGATAAATTTCATGTACAGGTTTTGATTCCAAATGCACAGGCCTTGAATTATCTTTCACAAATGTATCTGGTGAAATAAATGTCACCAATTCTAGTTCATTATTAGCTTTATGGCTATTATTTACAAAAGAATCTGGACTTAGAAAATTTCCTTGGCTTTGTGTAATGTTCAAAGTTGAAGAATAGTTTGGAGTAAGAGTAAGTTTATTATCCTCTTCAATTTGGCCATTAATATTATTCATGGAGTTAAAGGAAATGTCAGTTATGACTTTCTCGTTAAAATTAAAATCTTTGGAAATGTTGGCACCTTCTAATGGCAACAGTTCCCCGTTTTCAGGTGCATGAAGAGATGTGTAGGTAGTAGATCGACGCACAGAAAGTGGCAAGCAAGTTTCACCATGGCATTCTTTGAAAATGGGACTGATAGGTGATATGGGTATTTTATTTTCTTCTAGGATTAAAGAATTATTTTCTGTTGGGGAACAGCTTTCATTCCCAGCCAAATTTTCACAAGCTTGAAGTGGGCTCCTAACTCTGTCAACTTTTTGAGAAACATTAAATGTTTTATTAACATTTTGAATACTTGAAATCTTCTCATGACCTGAAGAGGCCGAAATTTTCTTCTTATTCATGGTATCCCAAAGACTCCTCTGCAAAAATAAGCAAAACACATAAATTCAGCTGACAGCTGTTGAATATTAGCTTTAATAAGGCATATTATGTATGTCGCTCACTTCAAGGCTGTGAGCAAAATAATTTTTTACATAATACTTTTTTTTTTTTTTTTAGTAAATCACAAAATGATTAAAACTTATTACCTTTTTCTTTTTTGGCTCTTCTGCATTTCCTAGTAATATGACTTCGTGTTTCAGAATATCATTTACAAGAAATGTCACAATCTCTCTCACTCGGCCTTGTTTTAATGGTGTCCAATTAACAGAAATAACAATTTTTTCTTTAGGCTATAATCAAGAGAACACATTTTGAATGACTACAACGGTAGTGATGCATGACAGCAAAACAAACTATATACACCTTAGAATACAGTAGAAGATTAATAATTGTTAGTCGCCCAACACTCGATACCGTAACACCGTTTAACACGTCAAAGAGACTTTCCTAACCTATCTCATCTCATCATAAGCAAAAAAGCCACTAATGATAACAAGGTTCGCAACAAAACAAAATTATAACAAAATATGAATTGTATAGGGCGCAATGCGACAGTCACCACATCATTTTGATTACCAATGGTTTTATCAAAATCTAATCACATGCGTCTACTTCTTTAGAATAGGTACAGCACTTCTAGTTCAAATATATTAGAATCTGCATTATGAAGACTTCTGTCAAGAAAATATAAAGAGGATCAGCTAAATTTCTTTTTCCCCCCAAACTTCTGTGGAGTCCCCAGCATGACCACGACGGCTGTTTGCTCAACAGGAATGTTCCAGGCTCAGGCATCTTCCCTTTAATCCTCACGTCCCTGGGCAGGGGGTTCTGTGACTGTGCACATGTCGCAGACGAAGCAATCGCGCTCCAGAAAGCTCCGAGCGGTCCCGGCCGTCGGCCTCCCGGGCTCACTCCGTCCGCTTCCCGGGGCCTGGCAGGGACCTGCCGGACGCCAAGCCCCGCCCGCAGGGACAGCACAGGCCGGTGGCTGCGGTCTTTCAGGGCAAACACACACACACACACACACACACAGAGACAAGTTCTATCTTAAAGCAGAAACCATCGCACATCAGAAACACCTGGCTTTTAAAAAACACAGAACAGGGAGCTTTTACTCTATCAAAAGAGTAAATTCTAAAACAAAGAGAAACACTTTGGTTCCGCACAACAGAAAAAGCAGCCGCCCGGGGGGGGACGTCTTGACACGACGTTCGTGACAAGCCACCGGTCCGTTCGCCGTGACAGCTGCACCCGAACCAGACGACCGCCCACCCACCGCTCCCACGGGGGGACAACCACGCGGACGGGCCGTTTCCACCTGTCGGCCGCAGACAACCTCCCACGCGCGCTCACTATCCCACCCGGATAAGCAGCGGCCCCGACCCTCCGCGGCGTCCGTTTCCCTGACACGTGAGGCAAGCACGACGCGGGTGGGGTGACAGGAGCCACGGAAGCGCCGCCGTAACCGAAGCGCTCCCGGCGACCTGCAGGAGCGACCCCTAAGCCGCACGGCGCCGCCCCCGACTCGGACGTCAAGTGTCGCCCACCACTGGGGAACCGCACGGTCCCCGCCGCGCCGCCATCGGCGACAATCGCTCGTCCCCTCCGGGCCAGGGACCCGCCCGCACATGCGCCCTGGCCGCGCTCGGCGCCCACGCCCCCGCCGCGGGCTGGGGACCGCGCGGCCCCGAGCGGGCGAAGGACGCGGCTGTGCCCCCCGGGGGCCCCCGGCCCGGGGCGACCCACCTGCAGCACGAAGGCGCGCGGCCGGACGCGGAAGCCGCGGGCGGCGGCCGGGCAGCGCGGCAGCGTCACGGCGGCCGCCTCGGCGTTGGGGTTGTGCACGGCCAGCGGCAGCGTCCGCGAGGCGTCCAGGCGCACGTCGCCGAAGCAGAGGAACGGCTTCGTGCGGAAGTGCTGGAGGGACAGGACCGGCGGGGACGCCGCCTGCGCCCTGGCCGCGGGGCTCGCGGCCCCGCAGCCTCGTCCCACACGCCGCGTCGCCATGGCCGCTCGAGCCCCGCCAGCCGCTCCGGAAGGGGACCCCGAGGACGCCCTCGCTTCCCTCGGGGCCGGCTGCGGAGGTCGCGGGAGGATCTCACGCCCCTTTCTCTCCCAGTCGCCCACACACCAGAAAACAAGACACGATCCCCACGAACTCGCGAACAAGACAGGGAGTTCACCACCGGTGTGGTCTCCGCCTCGGCTTAAACTTCCCTCCTCCGCCAATGGGCACGCGCGGCTCCGCCCACCCCCGCTCAGAGCCAATCAGCAAGCAGAAGGGCGAATCGGCGAGCAGCAGCGCCGAGCCAATGAGACGACAGCGCTTCATTTAAACGATCGCTCCGCCGCCCGTCGCTCCGGGCCGAGGGGCCGAAAAGCGAGGCGGGGTCGTTGCGACATCCTGGAACCCGTCGCTTACAATTGAAATTCGCCTTTTGATTTTGCAAACGGGTTGCGTTGAGGGGAGGCGAGTAGCGGCACTTCCACAAGAAAAGCCGCAAGCATTGCGGTTGCCAGGGGCAACCTTAAGTGAAACCGTTAAGTAGGCAAAACTTGGCGTGAGCCATCCTCTTATTCCATGTACCCCGCCCAGAATGACATTCATTAGCTTTTCTTTCGGGGTTTCCCGGGCTGGAAGGAAGCAAATGAAGGCAGTTAAATTTATAGTTTGTGTGAAGGTCACTTATTTCAGTGACTGCCCGCAGCAGGGGCTCTGAGTTTCCGTGCTGGTTCTTACTTAGCTCGGGGTGCTGACAGCAAAGCTAGATAAACAGATGAAAGCTGAGATTCCCAGTGATTCACAAGTGATGGTTCTGACAGGCGACCCCCTGACGAATACACTTGCACCGCAGGCATCTAGTAACGATGATTATAGCTTGTATATGACTCTTAGTATACGCCAGCGGTTGTTTTAGCCCGTTACATGCTCATCTCAACCCTGTACGATAAGGACCATCACCTACCTGTATTTTACAGGTGAGCAATACAGGGCACACGAGCCAGCTGGGAAGTGCCCAACCAGGGAGCTTGGCTCTAATCTGGTCCTTACCCACCATATCACACTGCCTCGAAAGGCTGCAGGAAACTTTAAAAATAATGCATGGACATGGGTATGGGTCACAGAATATGTAGAAAGAAGTCCCTGGGTGGAGAAACGAAATGAGGAAGGTGAGATATGAAATTATATGCACTAACACCCAATTTGGCCTAAAGTTGAACCGTTTCCTTAATATTTAAACAAAATTGTTATAGAGGTTTCTTGAATCCTTTAGGATTGATAAGAACACCACCAGTTTTTCTTAAACAAAAACGTTAGTATGAATTACAATAGTTTTCAAAGACACGTAATTTATATTCATTATTTCATACTGTGAATATTAATCATCAAGTTAACATTGCAAGTATGTGACTGAAACGTTTGTTTCAACTCAACAAGGTATAGCAGTCACTGTGAGTATTTGAATCTATATTAATTAGCCACTTAAAACCATTAAATAGTTTAATGGTTTCTATATTTAATATGTGAAATGTTTCAAAATAATATCTAAATTACGAGAAATAAATAAAATGTAAGTAAAGGTGCCCCAGAATCCTTGGTTTTCCATTTGTTCATGGTCTTTGCACTCAGTTTTTAAGGAGGCACCACACCCCCATGCTGTGAAATGTGTTCAATGAAACTTAGATATGCTGTATGAGGACCAAAGAACTTTGTATTTATTTTAAATATCAAAATAACACAAAGAACTAGTTCAATATACAATACATTTTCTAGTCTTCACAGAGAACTGAATTTTTCTATAAAGACATTTGTACTTAAGAAACACAAGAGACAGCCAAAATATCTATAAAACTGACAAGATACTTTACATACAGTTGACAAAATAATGAATTCTGATATTTCAGATATTTTTGTAACTGCTTTTAAACATGTCCTCAATGATTCAAAGCAAAACTTATGATTTGAGACTGAAAACTAAGTTCAAAAGCATTTCCACTTTAATGTACAGCATAAATCCCCTAAATGAGAACATTTATTACACACCCTGGAGCAGCTCAATGCCCACCTCTGTACTCGTTTTTTGGCAGCCACACTCAACAATTGTAATAGTTTTATATATAGGGATAAGAAATTCGATTGTTGGAAGGAACAAGTTTTGTAATTACACCACTGTACACTGTCCAACTTTAATGCAAGCAGGAAACCAAGCAAAGAGGCGGAGTAACCCTAAGTGTACATGCTCTTCATTCAAGAAAGGTTTTAGAATTTCCAACAGGAATGCAAGCACTGAAATTACTTCTTTACCAAAGAATTTGGAAAAAAAAAGAAAAGGTATGTCCATTTTTGTATAACCTCTATTCTTTGAATATAATTCTTAATTTCTCTATATACTGACTGCAAAGGCTAAATTTAAATTCTTTGGGGATTCTTCAATAGTCATAGATTTAAGATCGATACACAGCAAGTTGAAACATGAAGAGTAAACAAATCATAGGCACTCTCTCTACGAAACCTTTCTCTCATCTTCCACACAACCTAATTCTATTATATCTATCTTATTAATGCTCCCAAAGAAGAAGTGCAGAAAGCATGCTAATATGCCAGGATAAAAGTATCTTTAAGTAGAAATAATTTTGGAGGAAATAAAGAGGGTGATGTGCCCCCCAAAAAACCACTATTGACTTTACCGAGAGAGGAATGTGCAAAAGAAAAAGGGAGGATCTAAGGAAGAATTGTCTATAGTTCCTAAAACTTGTTTAGAAAAATTATTTTCACGTTATCCATTATTCACTCTAATAGGAAGTAACATTTACTATAATACTAAAGTTTTAGAAATGTTGCCTGTTCCTTATGAAAGAATACATTTTTAGTCATTTTAAATTTGGCACTGACTCTTAGTGATCCAAACACAACTTCACAAGTCCTAACTTTTCCTGAGTTCATCAACTCAAGTTCTGCATGTTGATTGGGATCCTCCTCCTAAAAGGAAACTCATCTCCAACCATCACCTCTTGGTTCAGTTTTAGGCAAACTGAAATAAGAAGCCATTCAGTGTAGAACTGTGTGGTTATGGTAACTGATTATTCAAAAAAAAAAAAAAAAAAAGGGAGGAGGAGGGAGAAGGAGAGGAAGAGGCAGACACACTACTCATTTTATTTGACCTGTCAGATTCCTCTAATAAGCACATACAGACAGGCCCAGAGTGGCTTTACAGTGACTCTAAAGGCCTAGTAGAGACTAAAAAACAAAAAAACAAATATTCACACTAGTACTTAGTGCCAATTTCCCTACATAAACATAAAGCAACCTAAAAAAAAATAAGTGTTGCCTGACCAGCAGGCAACACAAACATAAGAGCCATAACAACAACAAAATCAAAACCACTTATTAACCAGTACGATCTAGCCAGCAGAATCAACTCTAAGCATCTACAACTCATTGAAAAGGCACCAAGATTCAATCCAGAAAAGACTGGGTATGAAGGACACGACAAAGAGCTAATGTTCCAAATCTGACTTTTCATCAATGAAACCGCAGAATGATCTGGAAGGAAGAAAACTCAAACTTATAAACATACCAGTTTAACTGTGTTTTTATTTTGTTTGCAATTATAGAATGAAAAGCAATGAATGATATTTACTTATTAGCCCTTAACTAACAGTTTATACGAGTAGTCACTCTGCAAAGATGTTTTGACACTTTAAAGGTTGACAGAAAATTATTAGTGTACCTTTTTCATGACCTACCATCACTTTTAAAAGTCATTTAATAAAGCACCAGTTTAAAACCCTAGTTTTGCAACAACTCTTCTCCCAGCTATAAATGACTAAATTACTTAAAAGTATGCTAAGCTTAATACCTTCAGAGTTCGTTAAATCGTGCTGGCATGAAGAACAAACCCTAACCGTAAATGGTATTTTAGGCTGCAAAAAATAGGTGGGACTTCTTACAAAAATAACTTCACCTTGTCTTAAAAAAAAATTCTAAGGCAAACTGATTTTAATAGTGTAGTGTAAAAAATAAGCTTATTATTTTGCATTTAATAGTGTCCACTTAAAAGATAACATTCAATTAAACTGAGAAAAACTGAGTATTCTTACTTGTAATTAATTTGTCAGCATGACTATTCCCAGAGTATTTTCTCCTGTTCTTATTTTTATACATATAAACACAAACACTTAATCTTAGTATTCACACTAATGATTTTTTTTCTTTTAAATCCATAATTGTAGGACTTCAACTGTGCTTCTTTGGACAAATATTTATTCAAACAACAAAGAATTTAAATTCTTTTAAACTATTTTAATACCTACTAAAAATCTTTGGTGCATTTAAGTAAAAACTGATTAGGTTAACAAATTTCTATACTTAATAAATTACTCAATTTACATATTTAAGTGCTAACTGCTATCAGCTAAAAATAAATTTAAAACAATAAATTATGCTCATAAAATAATAAATTCTGAATGAGGCTAAACTTAGTTGCAAGATGCAAAATTTAAGTACAGATACAGAATTAATGAATTTTAGAGTTAATGGAACTTTTGTCCCAAATACTTCAAAGCAAATATTACAAAAGGGTAACTGAAAAGAGTAGGCCTCATTTCATATTTTTTTGTGCCAACTTCAAAAACTTATACATTCAGTTTGCCCAAATCCATGAGGTTTTCACAATTTTAAAATTTCTTATATTCTAATTTGGAATTGGAGGCAGATTTGTTTGTTTGTTTGTTTGTTCATCCGCTGAGACTATTTCTTCATAAGAATTATACTCTCTACCTCCCAGACTATTTAAGATTACATGAGAAAATGTAGTGCCCGGTACATGGTAAGCATTCATTAGTACGCTACATTTCTCTCCCTGGTTATTATAGCAGCTCGGCCACTTACAAATGATGTGAGCTTAACTGGGTCCTTCACCTTAATTAACTTCAGATTCATTATCTCTAAAATGGGAATACAGCCTGTCCTTTCTATGTCAGAGCTGGTTATGAGGTTTAAATGAGATAGCTGTGAAAGCATTTTCTAAAACAGTAAGCCACTATGAGTTTAAATTATTTACAATAACTAAATATATTTAAATTTCACTTTATAGAAGAGATGTATTCCAGAAAAGTTCTACATTGTAAACCAATTCCTACAATCAAATCATGTATTTAAAGCATTACATTATTATTAAAAGAACTCTAAAGTAACTACCTTCAAAAAACAAAGTATTCTTTTCAATGTGAAAATGCAACACCCTCATTTTCTGCTACCATATAATACACCATACACATACATGTATGTACCATCTGCCTTTTTATAAGTCCAAACTTTTCTACATTGGCTTAGGCAGGGTTCATTTTTAGGTATGATTTCTTTTCGTAATAGCATGATTTTTAGTTAAAAGTCTTGTTCTTTATGATAAAAATCATAAAGATACGTATTTTTAAAAGTCAATTTGAAAGACTAGCAGACTAATAGTACCTCATAGAGTCAAGTTCAATGATGTTAAGTACCTCAGATATAACATTTCCACAGAAAAGAGTGCCTTAAAAAGAAGAATTAACACACAATTAGAGCTACTGGTCCTAGGATAATTATAACAAAATCTTAATAAATGAGGCAAAAGTCAAGTTGGTTTTATTATTTATAAGAGCTACTTTGGTTAAGTGCCTCAATTCTCAACACGTTTTTCTTTTGTTTTATGTTCACTAGTATGGTGAACATTCCTGTAAAGTACCTTCATTTCTTAAGTGCTTCAGCAAACGTTTCTCCATTATTCAGTGGTTACATTTTATTCATTAAAACTTCATTATTTTATTTGTGACTTTTTTCACAAGGGCCGGGCCAGACTTTACAGTTTACACAAAAAAAAGTGCTTAAAGCAATTAGGAGTGTAAACAAAACGGAAATAGAAAACTCTTAAAATTGCTATTTTCCAGTAGTTTACATAAAAATGACATGCTAATAAAAAAATCAACCCTGCCTAGTCTAATCCTTCAAGCAGCTCCACTAGGAAACATTATCCTAGTTTTCGTTTAAATTGACTTGAAGATATGGAAAGTGCACATCTTTAAAGGTATTTTATAATTACCTATCATCTGACTGACTTTTTCCTCAATTAGTTTTAATCAGTGAGGTTTTGCTGTAACTGCATTTCCTTTCATCTAGTGCTCAACTTTTCTCTCATACCAAAATAAAAATCAAGGATGACATTAGTCTTATGTGAAAAGCAAAAATAAAGATCTGGATTTACATGGAAATCTGCATACAAGTAGTGGTTCCTTTAATTAAAGTAAACAACACTGAGTTTAGTTGGACACGAATTTTATAATTTGTTTGGCATCTTTTCTAACACTTATGTATGCAATATCTGTTTCCTAGAGATTCAGTTACCCAAGATCAATGAGACCAAAAGTAGCTTGTGAATTAAATGTCATGAATTAGGTATCACTGCCCCTCCCTTGGTGAGATGAAGCTATACGCTGTATAGTGTTAATGTTTCTGAACTAAACGGCAGAACACAGAGGGTAGTTAACCTTGAAACATGCCTAGTTAAAACTGTCATATCTTGCTTTTAACACATTTTCAACGTGTATAATTTAATGCAGAGACCTAGATTTGCATTTCTTATTTATAAGAATTGAAGCATAGGCAAAAACCAACCATTTGGGTGATTTTTTCAGTTCTACATTTCATTGAACAAGCTAGTCTTACATTAGTTTTCTGGCTTTGAGTTTGTCAGAAAGACCCCCTAATGATGCCCTGAAATTACAGCTAGATGAAAAGCAACGCAGGAGTATCCAAAACTGTCTTATAAAATCAAATTCCTAATTTCAGTTTTTAAAAATCTGGAAGAAATAACAATGAATCTTATGTTAGGATAAGGAACAGTTCCAAACCATCAGTATCGTCTCCTAAATTCTTTCTTAAAGGTTGCATGGTCCTTGAACTTGGAAGATGGGGAAGGGAGAAAAGAGGAATGAGACTAAAGAATCCAATTTCCACTAATGATTAAAAAAATAAAAACTCATAATGTCAGCAGCTAATAATTTTTGAAAAGCTGCAGATACAATTACAAATTAGCACTAAATAATCTTTTAAAATCACAAAAATGTTCACTTCAAATATTATACCTCAAAATGTGTCCAAATATTCTTATGTTCTGTAAACAGAGATAACATACTTTTCTTGATTTGAGACAGTTCGGAAGAATCTAAAAACTAGAGAAAATGCAGAAAAGAGCAGCGCTCCTAATTGAAAGGCCCCCGGCGCTGGACCACCATTAGCACATACCCATCCAAAAGTGGAATGTCTGTGGAATGGGTCGGTTTCCTCATGAATGCTGCTCATTCCTAGGAACTGTCTGTACAGCAGCAGCATTATCCAGGCCCAGCAGGGTTCCCAGGTAAGACTGTTCTCGAGGATCGAGCATGTGCTCAGGTCGGACTGGATGAACTATATTTGCAGGCTGAGGAGTCAGAGTGTACTTTTCCAGAAAAGCTAAATCGGCTGCTCGCGGGTAATCAGTGGCCGGGGGCTGTGGCGACAAGATCTCGTGAGAAGAGGGTGGAAGGGTGGTTGTGTGACGCACCAGATCGCTTGGGGTGTCAGGCATCTGAACTGGAACCAGCGTTACCGGCACACAGACTTCGGCCGACACGTTCTGTAACATCGTCTTGGCTTCCGACGGATACACTTTGGGCTGGTCCATATATTGTTTTGTTTCTGCTTGAAAGATTTTATCATCAGATGAGTACTCTACTGGCAAGGACACGAGTTTCTCCTCAGAAGGACCCAGAGGGTCATCAGGAGACTTGATGCCGTGCACGTGGTCAGTGTGGTACTTGAGTTTGTCTTTCCGCTTAAACGTTGCATTACAGTGCTGACAGTTGAAAGGTCGGGCATCGGAATGAATAACCAGGTGTTTTGTTAAGGTTTTCTTAATTCTAAAAGACTGATTGCAAATTTGACACTTGTATGGTTTTTCACCTGTATGAGTAAAAAAATGAAATTGAGTATGAAATGCGCTCGCTTGGCAAGACAAAGATTTTAAGTAGCATATTCTCCATGTGAATATTTACAAAAACTTAATAAGAGCAGTAATACTATATGCTATCACAAAACAGTAAAGAGAATGGCCTCAAACATTTAAGACAGATCTATGTTTGAATTCTGGCTATACCACTTACGGCCAGAAGTGAGCAAGGTACCAACTTCTCTACACCGTTTTCTCATCTGTAATATGGAATAGTAATAGAACCTACCTCACAGAGTTGGTGAATGGATTAAATGAGAAGAGGAAGTAATGCTGCCTACTGTACCCGGCATAGCATAAGTATCTGATAAACGTAGGCTACTATTATTATTGCTTGCTTTTCTTCCCACTATGGCCTCTATTTGTGTACCCCATAAATTGTGTGGAGGTACACATTTGGAGGGAGGTGTATTTTTGTTTTTAACGGGAGCACTGTATCAGTGGCAAGCTCTTTACTGCAATTCTTTGCTACTGAAATTGCCCAAATCCAGTTATTTCTCATTCTGATATTTATGAAACCAATTATTTTTCTCTTCCAGAAAAGCAGCTTGACAAAAATCCAAACTAAATAAAAAACAAAGCAGCCATAAATGCATAAATGAGTTAAGGCTTTAAAAATTGTTAATTCATATGAGATGTCAACAAGGACCATGACAATATGTAAGAAAGATTCCAACATAGTCTCTATTGCAAAACATGACAGTAGCACCAACGGGGGAAAAACGATTTAGAAAATGACAACTTCCAGAAAGAAGCTGAAGCAAACCATTCTATAACTACCTATATATGACGACTGACTGTATAAAGGAAAACTGTAAGTGGTTAACTTGGTGAGTAAGACAATGAGGTCATATTTGAATTACTCTTTTCAAAAAAGTAAATATCTTCAGAGTTATACAGATTTAGAGGAAGCACAGAAAGAGGAAAGTGAGAGCTAAAAGTTGAGTCAATTCCCTACGGAAAAAAATGTTCCCACATTGTACAAAATGATAGTCAAAAGTATTGAAGTTTATATAATAGAAGACCAGACTATTGCTCATTCTCAACATCAACTTTAATATGAGTAAAAATTGTAATGGAGAAAAAAAAAAATTTAACCAACAACAAAGTTTAAATGTCCATATTTTACTCCTGAATAATTGCACAAAAATATTCAGAAACTACCCATTAAGTTTTACCTGAATGCGTGCGAAAATGCATTTCGAGACTTGATTTGCCTTTAAAAATTTTCTTACAAACATCACATTGATGAAAAGTTGCTTTATATCTAAGAAAATAAAAGGTTAGAGTTTTTCAATGCAGTTTTAATAAACAGCATGCCACAAATCAAAGTCCAAAGACATCTCAGAGAAAAGCACCTGTGAGACTGAGCTGTGAGCTGAAGTAGCCACTTTCTTCATGGAATAAATACCATTTTACTGGAAAGAAGAAAAGATAAACTAGAGATACAGACTTGAGTATTTGGCAGATATTTTCTCAGAAATTAAATGAAGTCACCTGTCACTTTAAGGGAAAAATTGACAAAAATTTTTGACAATAATTGACAATCAAATAATTTTTGACAATAAAAATGGACAATAATTAAAAAATTATTATGAATCATCAAATTTGAGCTTTCAAGCTAATATAAGAATTTTGGAAAACTTGCGATCTTGACAGCATCACAGTACTCCTTTCTGAGACTGGAGGCTGTGCTAGCAAATGTGATTTGCTGAAATGTGATGTCCTGTGAAATACTCTCCTATTTGGAAAATCTGCATAACTCAGTGAACACTTCTTTTCCAAATGACAAATGCATGCTATTTCAGTGTTACGCATATGTAGGTACAACACCCATTCAAAGGACAAGACAAAGATACTGAATGAAGAGGGTGAGAACTTCATTAACCTTGTTTCCGATTCCACCTTGAAGCATCCTTAAGAAACTACCACTTGTTTAGTTTTAATGTAGTAGCAAAGGATAACATCCACAATTATCTAAGAAGGCTAATGTAATACTACTTCTTTGACCAACTATGTCTCTGAGTGAGACTAGGTTTTCTTCATTTACTGCAACCAAAATAACACGACAGCAGATATGACAATCCAGCTATTCAACCATTAAAGAGATTTACAAAATGGTAAAACACTCTTTCAATAGTTTTTTTGTTTTGTAAAATAGCTATTTTTCATAAAATGGCTATTCATGTTAGAATGTGATGAGTATATTATTATTTTTAATGAATTGTACTTACATTTTTTTCTCATTTCAATTTCTAATGATTTATATAATTTATTTAAACAATAATATACTTTTTATATTATATTACAATTAATATAAACAAAAGCTCCTGAGGTACTGAATAATTTTTAATGGTATAAAGGGGTTGAGAAAAAAAATGTTCTAATCTCCGGAGCAAGGGAGTGTGCAATTCCGTTTTCCACCCATTCCTACGGCACAGTGAAGTCCTATTTCCTCTCCTGGACAGCATCCTTTGTATGTATTTCTACAACTCAGCACTTAGCAGCGTCTCTAGTATCTAATGAACACACGAGTTCAGTGACTACAATGAAGACCCTGATTCATTGAGCGCGTCACTGAACAAAATCAATGGAAGAAGCACTAAACCAATACATGGAAATATGAACTACGAATCACCACTTCCTACTGGTCTTCAAATCAGTCCACCAGTTCCTGCACTTACATACACTGTGTATATTTTGTTGATCATGCTCGGTGCTATTAAACTTGGTTTCTGGCACCTCAGACCATACCTATTATGTAGTACTTACTCCCAATACCTAGTCCCAGAGCATGACTTCTTGGAACATTTTACACTCAACAACTTACCTCAGTTAAACTTGCCTATCTACAGTGTATTACAAAGTTGATGTTCAGAACAATGCATGCCTCCTTCAAGTAAAATACCATTTTAAATGCTCGGTGTGGTTAGAAAGAGATTTAAACTCTGAGACTACAAACATTTCCCCATAATTGCTCTCTTATTAAATGTAATACCTAGGCAGTATATTTATATACTCAAAAAGCCACAGCGACCAAACATAAATGAATTCACCAAAGAATGCCACGATTTTTATATTGGCCATGAACTTCAAGGTCTACAACCTCCTTGCCTTTGAAGCAATTGAAAATAAGGACAATAATATGCTTTGCTCAATTCCTCCAGGTCTGCAGAGAAGCTGGAGAAAGAGAGCTGACTAACCTACCCCAACTAAAGGAAACAAGGTATGAGCCACGCTGTAACTTTCAATGAGGAGCTTGGCTCTTTCACTTACTTTTGCCACACTTTCTCTCCAAGGTGCACACTTTTGTAATGGACAGTGAGATGGTCCCTACGACCAAAACATTTTCCGCATTCTTCACACTGATGAGCCTTCTCACCTTAAAGACCCAAACATTTTGATTATAATGTGCATTTCAGTTTTTCCCCCCCAGAAAAAATGATCAAACAAGAAGATAACATGATGAGAAATATACCAGGAAAGTAAAGCCACCCTTTATTCTGGGCTATGTGCTTTATATTCCTTACTCAAATATCTTTCTTCAGTCAATCTATGCTTATTTTCACGACTGAATTCTCTTCCCCATCTCAGAGACTTTTGCTGTAGACTCCAGATCTTACCTTTCAACTAAGAGAGCAAGATAAGTGAAATCACTTTGAAACTCAGGACTGTTTTGGGAACATGAGTCTGGATAGCAAACACTTCAAATGAACATAGATTGAATCAGCATGAGGCTGTCGTACTGATTATAAAAAGGACCCGAACACTTTCAGATCTTTGTACTTTACTTTTAAAAGATTTTTCTTCTGTGGAGATTTCTTACTTTTGTAATGAGCCAAAATACAAATAAAAGGAAAATTTTAGATGAGTCCACTTTCTCATCTCTATTCTTATATCCAATTACAAGGGTTTGGTCTCTAAAAATCACTTTTTTGACATAATACCAGGGTGCAGTTAAACCATGCGGCCTCTAGAATTAGGAATTTAGAATTCTCCACCTAAAAATGAAAATGTGTAAGTTCCAGTGGAAAAGTCATAAGACCTTTAACATCTCTCAAAAATGGTAACAGAAACTCCAGCTGCCATTGGGGTCATTTAAGGAAATCACGACTACCTGTTGCATACTTTATACTTAAATTACGTTGATAGGAATAATAATAATCACCTGTTCTACTGTGCTCAGAGATGGTTCTTTCCCATTATTGTGCTCACATAGCTGGCTCTCTTAGCACTTCCTGAACATCAATCTGAGAGGAAAATATGAAAGAAATCCCCAGAATATGAAAATTATAAAGATCTGAAATTGATCAGGATTACTAAGGCACTCTTTTCCAAAGACAGGATTTCAAAACTTCACTATTACATAAACCTTAACACCCAATTACAATCAGTTTTCTTCCAACATCAAAGGTTTTCTAACTTCTTTCAAATCCAATCAAAACAATATTATCTTGGCATCTCCCTTTAGGAGGTGTCAACAAAAATTATTGCACATATCTGCAATAATATGCAAAACGCAAAATTTGAAAATTTGTTAAAACGATTTTAAAATATACTTTGTAGTCATAAGGAGCAACCAAATGATTAAAATTACAGTGAACAAAAACATGTCATAAAATTATGTCCCTTTCAGACAGCTTTTTAAAAAACACTTTTAGAACCAGTATTACAAAGGGGTGAGCAACATACACCAAATTGTTAAAATTACAGCCGACATAATCATGATGTAGCACCTTTTCAGGTGCTTTTTTTTAGGATTTTGGGAACATCCTTACAAAATACACCCTACCTGAATGTATTTTTTTGTGCTTTGTGAGGTGGTCATGACGAATAAAGGTTTTCCCACATTCATCACATTCGTATCTTTTGTCATCATGATGTACTCGTAGGTGAAGTCTATAAAGAAAAACAACTGAAGGTCACTAAACATGGTGAGACATTGGTTAACTCTAAACAATGACAAAGGCTGGCTACTCAACCAGCCTCATACATTACGGATGCCATTTCTATGGCTTTCCGAGTCCTTTCTATGCTCACTGCCTGACTCCAGGGTTCCTACTTTCAAAAGAGCACGCCAGTGTCTGCGCAGGCGCACCACCTCTGAATCAAACTCCTTCCTGACTTCTCAGATCTTAAGCCCACTTCATTGAACCTGCCAAATGTCTCGAGTCCTATCGGACGACTCAAGCCTCAGAGTCAGCGAAGGTAGGAGTGAATCCGGAAAGAGTGAGAATCAGACAAACGGGGTAAGTGCACGAGTGACAATCATACAAGGATGGCAACTGATTCAGCCACTGAATTAATCCTTCTGGATAACTGATACTTATAGACTGACAGTTTATTAGCATTTAGTAAATTTGTAAGCAGTCAACTTCCTGACAATTACATTTTATTACTTGTCCTCACACTAACCAAACAAAATATGGCTCATTTTATAGCTACCCGAGGATGGATTATACAAGGTTTAAATTATTAAAACTAATCTCACTTGAATTATTGTTATCCCACAACCCTTCATCTGTATGTGTGTGTGTGTATACATACATATGTGTATATATGTATACACATACATAAAACAAAACAAAACATATTTAAACTAAAGATATATATGTGTGTGTATATATATATGTATATATATATATATATAGAGAGAGAGAGAGAGAGAGAGAAAGAGAGAGACAGAGACGTATATCTATCTATCTATCTATCTATCCATCCATCCATCCATCCATCCATCCATCTATCCATCCATCCTAGGGAAATGACTAGTTTTCCCATTCAAGTTGCCCAAACAGGTATTGATTCTACCACAACTAAAACCAGAAACTGAATGGACATGTAAAGGGGAAACGTTCTCTTTAAACTTAAAAAAAAAGGTAATAATAAATGGAAAGGTAAATAGGAAGCCTTAAGATTAAAATTCTTAAGAGCACTAATAAAAAGTAAAATTGTACACATATGTCACAGTAGGTAGTCTCCTATTACTCATTCAGAAAACAATGTTTCAGAAGCTGCCAGTGTAGTCAGGGATTCAGTTATAAACTAATTACATAAGTTTCAAATAGTGAATAGAAGACTTTCTAAAACTGAGGATCTTGGAGTTTTCAATTTTGCCACATTTTTATAGCATAGTATTCTTTGATCATCAAGAGTTAAGAAACACACTAAGTTTAGAACCCCTGACTTGTAATGAATTTTGATTCAAAGAGAGGTAATGAAATAGATCTTTAAAGGATGACAATTTAGAGAGTCAGCATTCAAACTTGGTGCTGAGGAAATGTTTAAAAACATTTCACAAAATAACCACAGAATGAAGGCTAAAATATGAAAAGTTGTAATGTAGAGGGGAATCTACAAATGTTTGCACAACTTTGCTGGTCATAAGTGCTAAGAAATGTTTTAATTCAACAAACTAGAGCACTGATAAGGAAGAATTAAAATGGAGATAGAATTTTATCTGAATGTAAGGAAAACACGGCTTGACTCACCTGTATGAGCTCCCATGACGGAAACTCTGCCCACAAATACTACAGAGATGTGGCTTTTCTCCACTGTGGATTCTCAAATGCTCTTTCAAAGTAGTTCTGTGTTTAAAAAACAAAACAAAACAAAACGTATTTAAACTAAAGATTTTTTTAATGCCAATGAATACATTAAACACAGATTTCCCAAAAGCCCACCCTAAAGATATTCAAGCTAACACTCCCTGGGGCAATTCTCCTAGGATCAGTCTCGCCTGCACACAAACATGCTTGTTTTGTCTCCCCTTTAAAACAAAAAAATTTAACTTTGGCTTCCTTTGCCGTTGGTTTGCTCAAAGATTTAACTATCTAGCTGAAGCAAACTTTCAAGAAACACAAATAAAAAATACTCAATTGTCACTATTGAATTAGGTAAAACTGATGCAAATTTTGACGGCGAGAGCACAATAATAAATAGGGAATCCAGGTGCTCAGTATTAATCTTTTCAAATATGTGCTCAATACTTGTTAACAAGAATGTTTCAAGGCAAAGAGAACTACAGGTATCTGGAACTTCCAGATGCCAATGTGGAAAAGGGAAACCATATCAAGGATACGGTTACTGCCCCTCCAGCCCTGTGACCCTGGATGTAACTAACCACTGCTGGTCCAAATACATCACCAGCATGTGCAGTAGTTCTACCATTCAGAGGGTTTCAAAGGGCGGACAAAGTTATTTTGGGGAAAGAAAGTAAAAGGCATGTGTCTGACATTGGCGGGCTTCTGCCCCTCACTCCCACTTGGCAGTTACTCCGGTCCCATTATCTAGCGAGCAGCAAGGCTGACTGAGTAAAGGTAGTTCTCTGCCAGCAGTGGTGCTCTTCTACCAGGCGCCCAGCGCGTTGCGGGGGAGTCTGCAGGTTCACCCAGCGTTGTGGAAAACAGACGAAAACTACTCCTAGACCCCAACCGATTAAGTCATTAAAAGTCACCCCAATAAATTTAATTAAAAAAAAAAAAAGTTAAAAGATGGAAAGGTTGTTATGGTTTTGGTTTGTTTGCTTTTTGTTTTACTGAAAGACCTTTAAGGGGAAAAAAGAGTTTATGATGCGTAAAACAACCTTTATATTTTATCAATCTGTAAACACAAATTTTCAGATGAATATACCGCACTGATTTTCCTATTCTGCCACCATATCCACCTGGTAGAAAGTGGCATTTCTAATTTTCTTTAATTAGGAAATTTGAATACAGTGAAGAGTATAAAATCTATGCATACTGTTCACAGAAGAGCATTAAACACACGCAGGGCAAGATACGGAACTCCCTGCACCAAACCGGCCTCCGCAGGCTCCCCCAATCTCACCCTCCAATCCCCCTCTCTCAGAAATAACCACCTATGTCATGCATTCCCTTTCTGTGTTGTTCGGCGACCTGTGTCGTGTATGTCACGAAACAATACAGCGCATGTTTCTGAAAAGCTGAGCGGGAAGCACAATCCTAACAACACAAGCCTCGACGTGTCACACTCACTACCACCGCTGCTGTGGGCTGACACCAGCACACCTGACACCTCGGGGTGCCCGTCCTGCCGTGAACCCCCTTTGCCCCTTCCCACGTCCGAATTCCTGTTTCCCACAGCCTCTGTCTTCCTCTGGAACAGTTTCGTTTCTCATTCTGGTGAAGCATGCCCTTTAGTTGCTTCAGGAGAAGAAGTACCTTAAAGGCTCATTTTCGGACATCAGGAAAAATGTCTTTATCATCCTGGGACTTCACTGTCAGCTTGATTAGGAACAGAACTCTACGTTGGAAATCATTTTCTTTCAGAATTTTGGAGGTCCAACTGCATCATCTTACTTCTGGTGCTGCTGTTTGGAGAGATCCAAGTAATTCTAATTCTTGATTTAGTGTATGTGGCTTTCCCCCCAGAAAACACAGAAGCATAGGAAGCTTCATTTGCCCCCCAGTGTTCTGAAGTACCACGCTGATGCACCTTATTTTCTCGTGAGGTCCTAACCACGTGATGGATCACTGCTGTCTGGCAGCTCATCAGCTCACATCCTTCCAGTCTGGGAAATCATCTTTTGAGTTATTTCAGTGATTTTTCCCATTTTCTCTGTTCTTTCTTTCTCGACCTCTTACCTGGTCCTCTAATGTTCTAATCTTCATTTCACATTTCTGCATCTTTTTGGTCTACTTTTTGGGAGATTCCCTCAACTTTGTCCTTCAGTCCTCCTTTGAGTCTTTTCCTTCATCTCTCATGCCTTGAATTTCTGGTGTCTGATTTATTATGTCAGTGACTCTTTCGTACTATAACATCTGTTCTTGTTTAATGGATTCTAGATCTTTAACTGGGGATATTAATAACTGTTTACTCCTTCTTTTTGGCAAATTACATTTTTCTTCCATAATCTGTTCCCTTTAAGTTTTGCTTGTTTTTTTGTGTTTGTGTTGGACTCTGTCTTCCATGTTGAAGGATTTCCTTGTGTCTTTATCTGCTCACGATTATCTGTGATAGACAAAAGACTGGACGGGAAGGTCAAGAGCACGGGTGGGCTCCGATGACTGTGAGTCACTGTAGGGGATCTGGGGGACTGTCTGCCCTGGGGCTGCTCAGATTTTCCACAACTGATTTCTGAACTGCCACCTAGAGGATGAAATCTGAGAGCCAAGGTGTCAGCAGGGACAGGGCTCACTGCTTGCAGCACTGAGAATGCATCCAGTCCTGCAACAACAAGGCTCACTCCTGCTCAGATTCTGCCAAGATGGGAGAGGGGAGGTGCCCAGCAGTCCCGGACAGTGCAGGTGGAAGAGAATCCACTGACGAACTTCTCAAGATGCTTTTACTCTAGAGCCCTTGTTCCATCTCCTTCACCTGCTTCCAGAGGTTCCAGTGCTGCCAGCTCGTGCACTGCCTGTGGATTCTGCGATGTGCGCTGGGTTCTGGACTTCGCCATTGGCACTGCAGGCTTTGTCCCTCTCAGACCTGCTAAGGTAGTCAGTTATCACTGACCCATCGGCTGCCGAACTGCCGAGCCTGTGTGGCTCTGGTCACTTTTCTATTTTCCCTGTCTTTGTAACTTACTATCTTGGAAATAAATACACAGACGCATAATCTTTCCTGTGTTTTTAGTGGGGTTTCAGAAAGAGACAAAATGTTATCTGTGTTACATTCACCACCTACAGGTGCAAATCCTGACTCCATCTTCCATAAGATTTTATTATATCATTTCTTCTACCTTTAAGTTTCAAATTAAAGCATAACTCAAGTATCTTGTATCTTGTGTTGCTCTAATCCTTATAAACTACATTCATTAATTATTCCTACACAACAACAGCAGGATTTTCCTGGGTGTGTGGATAATTCCTCACCTCTCTCGTACTGATTTTCCACAGATAAAGCAAGTCCATTTTCTCTTTCCACCATGGGTACATTCTATATGGCGTTTCAAATTCCCAGTGTCGTTAAACTGGCGACCACAAATATCACATGGAAAAGGACCTAAAAAGGAAAAGAACGGTGCGCGTGAAGTTTAAGGAGTACATACTAAGTTACACTTAACATGTATGTGCGAGGTAACAAAGTGGTGGGTGGCGTGGGGACCGACTACTTGAGCCTGACATCTGAGGTTTGGGGGGCAGTCCTGTGGGATGGAGCCCTGAATCTGTGGGATCTGACACTGTTCCCAGGCAGAGAGCGTTAGAGCTGAGTTAAATTGTAGGCCACACAACCGGTGTCAGAGACCTGCTCGTTATTGAGGGAAACACACACACACCTGGTGACCAGAAGTGTCAGAAGGGAAGTGTTTTGTGTGAGTAGAAAGGAGACTCCCGGGGAAGAAAGACATAGTAGAAATAACTGATTTTTCCCTACACAGAAGGAGACTGAACTGGCTTTTTTCCTTTACGGTACGTTATAAATTTATGCCTAATTTTATTAGTGCACATATAATAACACAATGCAATTACTTATTTATGTTTCCTCTTCTCTTCCAGAACATTTCTTCCTAGAAGACAGATTTACAATCATTTCTATAGCCCTAGATCTGATATAGAGCCTGACATTTAATATAATAAATGCTGATAAACAATTAAGTAAATAAACTGAAATGTCAATTCCCAGTTTGAAATCAGACTGGAACAAAGTAAAAAATGTTACACGCTGAATTTTTGGGACAAGGAAATAACGAGAAACTTGGGAAGAATAAACAGAGGACTTAAGAGAGTTCATGGTTTGGAAATATATTATTCAAGGAAGCCGTGTATTTGGAAGAAGATATCTCAGAACTTGTAAAAATAAACCAAAAAAGAAATTCTTAACGAAGAATTAATTATAATAGCACAATGGAGTGAAGAAAATGGCATATAGACACATCTGGAATTCAGAAACATATCTAAGGCAACCATTCGTTCTGGATGAGGCTTCATTCAGCATGTTTCTGCACACTAGAGATGAGAGATGATCTCAAAATGTATACTGTATCAAGTATCTTTAACATATTCTCATTTACAATCTCTAACATTTCATCTTCCATGCGATCTGAGTCTTTTATTCATTCATGAACCCATTCAACAAGTATTTGTTGATTCTTAACTCATTTCTATCACTGTTAAATAAAGTACTATGAAAAATCCTTCTTCTACTCCCTACCCCCAAAAAAAGTTGAGGAAGGGAGTCAGCATTTCGCATAGTTGAAAATGACTAGATGAGGCAAAAACAGGTCCAAGGCGAGCAGGTTATAGGAAGTGTGTGTCAGGCGAAGAGTGTAATGCGTACCGGTAAAACTGAGTAAGTGATAATAACTATACGTACCCGTGAAGGTCTCACCCGCTGAAGGAGAAAGGAGGCATCTCTCCCATGGGTGGACAGTTACCCGTCACGGCTCTTCAAAGAAAATACCAGCTATGTTTTTCTTCTATTGCACACATCCAGTTTTGCTGCTAAACCTCTTTGAACTTTTATTTATAAAGCTACGCTGGGAACTTAAACTACAGGAGATTTTCATGTCCACTCTCTAGATAGCATGGAATTAGAAGATTTGACTTTTTAAAGCCAAACTATAACTTTCACACTTCCAAATAGAGATATATTAAAAGTTCTTCTCCCCCAAAGGTTCCTGTTATATTTCTTAGGTATCTCTCCCAGATGTTCAGTAAAATCCTAGTGTGGTATACATGGGTGCTGTTGGATAACCGAAAGCAGTAACTCTCATGTATGTGGTACCTGGACCAGCAGCATCAGCATCTCTTGGGAAACGTTAGAAATGCACGTTCTTCGGCCCTGGCCCAGACCTGATCAGTCGTCTAAAGTATATGGTGATTCAAGGGACCAGATGTACAGAGATGGGTACAAAGGAAACTGAATACATACATGATTATATATAATGCACACACACGATACCTAAGCATATAAAAATAAAGCAGAATTCTACTTGGTATATTTTTCTCATAATGGCCAAAAATGCAAAGCTACCGTGTAATTTCACAAACCATACTTCTGGGAGGTTGGAGAACCTTAACAATTATAACACTAGAAACGTAACGTATCCAGAGAGAGAGCAAGCAAAGCAAGCCAGGCCTGGCCCTACATCTGGCCCTTGAGAAGTGTGACTTCATTTAACCCCACAGCACCGCAGAGGCTGTGATCAACCTGTTTCCCACACGCGAAAGCCAGAGCTCCATGAGGCTGTCCCAGCTTACAGTCAGGGGCCAAGTCAGGCCTGGAAATCCAGCCTGGACAGAAGGCCCCCTAACTCCCACCCACCCGTACATCATGCCACACCTGTTCAACTTTTCTTCTAGTACATGTCAACTTGTATTCAATATTATACAAATTAACTAATCGGTTATAAAATAGTTGTGTGGGCCTAACATTATAATGGAATGGTTTATTTACTGGTCTGATTGCCCATGGACTGTAATTTAACTTGGCAGGAACAGTGTGCACAGATCCTAACAGAGCGGACGTATGGTTTCGGTTGTTCCAGTTGTTCAAGGAATAATTACTACTGGGAATGCTAAGCATAGTTTCCTCAGGACGTAAGTTAGCAGGTTGGCTAAACCTGGCTGCCTAGCATTTCTGGAATACCTACCCTTACTGATACCCTGGAGCACAATAGAAAAATAATCTTTTAATAACATTTCACAAAAAACTAGTTCAACCACCTTTTCAGGAACGCCCTCCTCAACAACTCTAATCGCTGATTGGCTCAGCATCTGCTTATCTACTTTCATTGACAGGAAAGTAACTATTGTGCCACACAAGTTACTCCAATTTGTAAGTTCCCATACTCAAAAAAATGTCTAAATTGAAACTAAGCCTATACCTTAGAATTTCCATTCAATGTTCTTCAGATGTCTATTTATTTACTAAATGATGTATTACATAACAGTTGAAAGAGAAAATCAGGAAGATAAAAGGAAGTGGAAACAAGTATGTTAATCATAAAAATTATTGTATTTTGCTATGATGTTTCTACAAAGTGGGACAGATAACCTATGGTTTTCATTTCAAAATAAATGAAGCCCACAAATTCCCCAATAGAAACTGTTTTTTCTGGAACTACTGTCTAAAGAAATTTCTCACATGCAAAATGCAATCGTGCACAAGCCTCCAACTATAGTTCTTATATTAGTACATATGCAATAACACAATAAATATATATTTAATGCAATAGAATATGTACTATGTATGTATATTATATGTTATATTAATATTATATTAATTATGTATATTAAATATATATAAATAACAGTAATTATAAAACCTGTTTCCGTATGTTGGCTTCTTAGAAATGCTCAGATGAAATACCATGATAGAACTTACTAAATTCAGAAATAAGCAAAAAAGAAAAATAATCTTCTAGCATACACGAGTCTTATATACTAGAATCACAAAGATTAAGGATTCCTTATTACACAGTAAAGCCTGGAAAGTATTTGAAGACAGCTGTTCTGTCTCACTTAACTAGTCTGTCACTTCCCAGACAAAACATCTCCCTATTTCCCACACAAAATATTTCAAGGTCCTTCAAAAGTTTCTTCCATGAAATGATTTTAAGACCCTATGTCACTATAATTACCGACCTCTAGAATATATATTTGTTAATATCCACCTCGAATGTGGTATCCAGAAATGAATGCGCTATCCCACATCAACTTAAAATCAGTGAGATGATTACTTCCTAATTTTGAACAATACATTTTTATGAATACAGCTCAAAACTGCATTGGTTTTTGTCAGTTATATGACATCATTGGTTCAGATATTGCCTTAAAAAAAGCTTGAAAACCTCTGCTACTGAGCCCACCTATGAAACGAGGAGTTTGGATTTTGTGCCATTTTTCAGGTCCCCAGTGACTGAAAGTCAGATCATCCCCACGTTTACGACTTTGTATTTATTCTTAATTAAACTTAATTGGTTTTAACCTGTGGACAACACAGTGTTTTGGGGTGTTTTGTTTTTTTTTAACATTTATATGTAACTGTCATAAATGTACCTAACTGCACTACCATCGAGACCACAAATCTTCACCTGGGCCATAAACATTAGGGAGAGAATTCATCAAATACAATATTGAATTCCAAACACACTAGATTTATTGCACTCCTTGAAAATTTAAGTTTTTTCCAAAACAAAAATGCCATATCCCAAGCACTCACCAACCTATCCAACCATCAACTGCAAATAAATGCAATTTATGACCATCACACGTCTACCACCAAAAAAAGACAAGTAAATAGACAGACGTGTTTATCACCTCCAGGACCTGCGGCAAATCCGGTACTCGGCCCGGTTTGCATGACCTGCTTCTCCTAATGCTTCGACAGCGCAATGGGGCTGATCAACCACTGTCATGACCGCTTTCAGAAAAGGGCGTCTGCTCACCCAGATGGAACTTTTCTTGATGCTTCAACCGTGCAAACCGTGACTTGAAATGCTCCTCACAGTAGGTACACTTAAAGGGTTTATCTTGAGAATGTAGAATCATATGTTCCTCCAAGTGTGGTCTGCGAGTAAAAGATTTCTTGCAAATCTAAAAGAAAACGCACATAAAACATAAGGGAACCTGAATGAAAAATTAAAATGCAAAGCTCATGTTGAGAAATAAACCCATAAATTCAAGTGGTTAGAAAGATGTGTAGGGCGTGCTGCTCTGGGGCTTCAGAAGCCCCGTATGTTTCCGCGGGGCTTCCTGGAGCCCAGCTGCCATGCTAGAAGGAAGGTCAAGTAGCCGCATGAAGTGACCACAGTGGAGGAGACTCAAGGCCCAGCCAACCGTCCTTGCTAAGCTCCCAGATGTCAGCCAACCCCAAGTCACCAGTCGTGTGATAAGCCACTTCGGAAGTGTCCCCAAACCAGACCAGACCAGACCATCCATCGGCTTAAAACTGACTTCAGTTGAAACCATGTGAAACAGAAATCACCCAGCAAAGCCCTGCCTCAAATTCAGATTACTTACCCATAAAGTGGTGAGATACAATAAAGTGATGTGTAAGGCCGCTAGGTTTTGAGGTGGTTTGTTATGGAGCAACAGGTAACCAGAAATGGAGGGAAAATGATAATATTTTATACTCTGTGCAATAGTAATGTCACAGTTTACATACACAACTACAAGGTGTGATTAAAAAATACGGTGAATGCTGCTACCAAGTGCCATCCAATGGAAAGGCAGGGATCTTCAATATGGGAAGCGGCACGTCCAATCTTAGTAACAGTGAGTGACGAGTTTCAACTTGTTCAGTGCAGTCAGTTGTGAGCTACAGTTGACAGAAGGTGTGTTTAAAGTGTGCCATAAATCATCCTCCATCATGACAACGCTCACATCACACATTGCTTCTGGTGTACGGCAATTTCTGTCAAATAAAAACATTACGGTGTGTCCTCATCCACCTTATTCACCGGATTGGGTTCTGTGTGACTTCCGACTCTTCCCCAAAGTCAAAATGATTCACGACATCGAGGCAGCCACGACAGCACAATTAAAGACACTCACGAAAGAGGACTTCTAGAACTGTTTCAGAAAGTGGCCAGAATGATAGGTAAGTGTGTTAGAAGTGAGGGAGAAGTATTTTGAGGGAGATTAATGGCGATGTGTCTTTTACTGTAATAAATTTTCATTTATTTAAACATTCACCGTATTGTTTGATCACACCTCATACATGGCATAGTGATTACAATAAAATTAAAAACGAGGATTGCTATTTCTCATCATCTAAAAACTAACCCATACCAGCCATTTACAAAAATATTAGGATATCATTGTATAAAAGAAAGGTCTAAAAGTGAGCTAAGTTTATACTACTTTAAAATCTAATTACTTTCCCAAAAGGTACCATTACATTTGGTTTGGTTTTCTACTACAAATTAAAAGCTCTTACATCACATTTCCAACTTTCACTCTTCGTCTTCTTAATGGAAATAAATTCTTGTGCATTTTCAGGATGAAATCTATATGAGAAAAATAAAGAGATGATTAGGAAATTATTATTTTAGTTAATAACCCATATAATCTGCTGACAGTGATTACAAGAGCCAGGCACTAATTCCTTTCTTACAGAGACAGACACATGTGAGTACTTTAAGAATACATATAGTGACATCATTGTAATAAATGAATGTGTATGCCAAAATTTATGCAGAAATAGTCAAAGAAAAGTCTAAACATGTTTTGAATACATTCAGGGACCTAGCTATTCACAGATAATCTTCAAGGTAATTGACTTGATTTTATTTTTTTAGTCCAGATTTTAGTAAACTTAATATCTTAAGAGTTAAACATGCAAACCATATTAAATCTTCTTTCACTCAAACATTTTTATTTTATCAACTAAAGATGAAGTTCAGCATGAGGAATATGTTTCCTAGTATTCCAAAACTGTAGTTTTTGAATACATACTTGCCAAAACCTAAGACAAAAAAATAGCCTAACTAAATGCTACATCTTAAATTTCTGTAGTATAGACTAAGGGTCTTGTTTCTACACCAAAAAACTTCACTTCAACAGCATTAATAAAACGTGTGATCAAACTAACATTTGCTGCTCTTAGTAAATTGATAGTCTGCAAAATGTTAGGCAGTGAGCGCATTGGAGGCCAGCACTCCATGTGTGTTTTCAGCTTACTACATATTTAAATTCGAAGGCACAATAAAGGACATTACGGAAGCAAGATAATACTTGCCTCTTTACATGCTTGGCTAAAGTCTTCTTGCTTGCATGAAGTTTATTACAATAAGGGCACTTGTGCTCCTTCTTATGAAATTCTGTTTCATTACTGTGCTTCTTTCTGTGAACAGTTAGGTTAGACTTTGTCGAATAGCGCTGGTGACAAATATCACACTCAAAGGGCTTCTCACCTGTGTGAACACGTGTGTGGCTCTCATATTTCCCTATAAAAAGAGAGAAATTAAAATCATATTCAGTACATTTGCCACGCAGTGACTGCAATTTGACAGTGGAATAAAATCTCATGACTAACAGCCTATTTAATATACACACCCACACAGAGAAAAAAAGTTTACCTAAGTTTATAACTTTGATAAACCTCAAAGACTTATTGCTTTGAGTTCACTGCTCCAAATACACCTTTCTTCAAAAACCTAGGTCACCACTTCCCCGACTGTGTTCAAGGGGCGACATCTCATCTGGGACTTTAGTGGGGGAACAGTGCCCTTGCGTGTCCCAAGGTGAAATCTGGAATGAATTTTCAGACATCACAAATAACAGGTAGGTTTTATAAAATAAGAGTTAAGTTACATCACGGTTTTAATCAGTGTTCTACAAACTAAAGGTAATTGGTGCTCACAGAATCAATTCCTTGGGTTGTGACTAGTATGGGGGTGGTGTGGGGGGGATAGAATCGCGTAGAAATATCAAGAGCGCATTCACACTAGTTTCATACAATTGCTGCTTCAATTTATGTATGCGCATGTATTTGTAACTATGTATATTGTATAATACACACTTGTGGTAAAAATGTAAACAAGTCAAAAGTAAATAGTCCGATGTTAAATGACTAACTTTTAAGTGATTTTTGGAACCGGCTCATTCTTAACTGGGGATTGACTGTACGTGTTTAACAGACTCTCAAGACTAAAAGCTAACTTATCAACCCCCTTGTGCCGAAATCTCCTGATTTTTATGTCCAAGTGAACAGAACAGCAACTTAATAAAAATCTGATAAAGTTTAAATTTTTCGCCAAATCTTTTATTTTCTATGACTTTGCTGAAAAGATATTAAATTAACAATTAGCAGCATTTTTCCTTTGTTTAAACTCAAGAAGTTCTTTCTTGCTTGCAAATAAATGTTGTTACATGTAATGGAATATTAAAAACCATCAATATGGCAGTTTAATTAAAAATCAAAACCACTTTTGACTATTAAACTGCCATTTTCCCACAGACCAGTAGACTTCACAAGATTTAACCAAGAAAAATGAAATAGAAAGTTTGGAAATTTAAATCGAAATAACCAAAATTAAAAAAAAAAAAATCAGCAAAGTCCAATTAAAATACAAAAATTTGAATAATTCGTTATCACATTAAGAATCTCTAAAAGAGAAAAACTTTTTTGTTAGATTATTAATTCAAATTTTACATACAAAGGCATAGTAGGGCCTGGTATCTCCATGGATTTGAATTTCTGAACAGAAGACACACAGCTTCTGAGGAAATGCTGGACCTAAAAGGGTGAGAGAAATCTCGGGGGGCTAGTGGAAAAAAATTTTAATCTCCAAAGAATTCCATCTTTTAATCAATTGGTAGGTTTGTGTGTGGAGGGGGTCGGGGGTACCCCTCAGCATAACGGTCAAATCTACATGTTTTTCCTTTTTTTATGGGGTGGGAGCAATTCTATAAAAATGCATAAATCAAAATATTCACTACCAACTTGTCAGAGTTTCAATCAAAAAAACAGTATTCCTTCATAGACTACTAAACTATGCCCAAACATTCCTACTCACCAACGGAAAACACATAATGGTCAGCAAGGACATCCACAACATTTTTCTGAACTGAATCCCAGTATGAATTGTGCCTCAGATCAGGAGACACAAACTAAAGATATTTTCATGTGAAAAACTTGACCTTGTGCTTCAGAATTTATTATTCCCCCATATCGGTCATGCAAAATTATCATCATCAGATATTGTATACAGTTTTTATAAAGAGAAACATCACCTAATTAGCTCATTGTATACCTGGTATTGCTAAATCTTCAATCATACCTTGAATTTCTTCACGCAGCAATCCCTAAAGTGTACTTAACGAAAACATTTAACCTGCAAGTAGAGAATTGTGCCACTGCTACAACTCTCCTCCCTCGACAACCAAATGGAATCTCTATCAGGATGGTCTAGTGTGTCCCTTTTTTTTTTTACAAAGCAATAAAACACTTTCTACCTCTTGGAGGACTTGTACATTTAATCCAAGGAAATATTTTAGTTCCCAGTAGGAACAATACAAAAATAAATTATCCAAATTTTCTCTCTCACCCCATCTGTCATCTCCCTATTTTCACCTCTCACTCACTAGGTTTTTGGTACAAGGGGGAGAAGGTCAAAGGACTCTTATTTGCATGAGAATATGCTGCACGGAGGACAGCTGGTGGCCAAGAGAAAAATACAACTGGATCAGGAGTCTCACTGCAATCCACTATTAAATAGATCAGAAAGGATAGAAGAGCCAAAGTAATGGAACCAAATTAGTGATTTCATACAGTGGAGCTCATGGTTCCAGCAGCCCCGACTCCAGAACAAGCTCTTCAGAGCTCATCATTCTCTCTCTTAAACCCACTCCCAGACAGCAAAGTTAGACGCTTGTAAAGAAGTCCAACTGGCTTCTCACAAGTCCAAAGTCAAGTCAGACATCAAACTTTCAGCCTAGTTCAATTAAAAAGGAGTTTACCAAAACCTTAATATTTGGCATGCCCTGGGTTATCACAAAGGATACGAACCAAAAGATACAAAACCTTCAGGCTCACAATCTAATGAGATAAAGAAGCACAAATCTAGGTGGACATTTTTAAGCCTTAAGAAAGGCATGTGAGTGATATGAGAAGGATTAATGGAAAATGGCCCTTGAAATGTTTTGTGTATGTATGTGTGTGTGTGTACTTACTGGATAAAATCTAAACTTTTCGGTTTAGCATAAAAACCGTTCAGAATTCACCTCTGCTTACTTGCCATCCTCATCGCCTGTCGTTTTCATTCTTTCTCCATGCCCACCCCTTAGCAATTTCCAGAACACAACATACACCTGGATTCCTGCACATGTTGGTTGTCCTGCCTCGTAAATTCCTCCCTCCCTAATCTTTAGGTCTCAGTTCAAACACTGCCTGCTCTGTGAAGTCTTTCCTGATTCCGTCAGTCCTCTATACTTACTCTGATAAGATTATCTTTATTGAAATGGTATTATATGTACTCATTAAATTCAAAGATTCTTGAGGACAGAGAATATGCCATTTCATATTTGTTTAGCAGTGTCTGGCATATCAGAGCCAGCCAGCTATACCAGATTAATAAGTAATAAGACCAGCTAGCATGCCTTGCACACCTTGTAAATTTCACACATTTTAAGTGATTTACAAGGACTATTCAATCCTCATAATAACACCCAGGAGAAGGTACTGTTACCATATTAGCATCACCCCACTATACCTATGAGGAAATAAACTACAGACTAAGTAACTTGCCCAAGATCTGGATTCAAAGCGCAAGCAGTCTGACAGGCCCACAGCTCCTGTTGTTTTTTTTTAACAGAAGGCTAGAACCTCAATGACAATCTCTCTAGGCACTAGGTTAAAGCAAGCTGCCCCAATGAGGCTAAGCAAGAGGGAGGTGAATAAAAGGGGTATAGTTTAAAACAGTCAGAAAGGCTCAGGAAGGCAGGCTGGAAACAAGCCTACAATGTTATCTATTATTCCCACAATTAGCTGGACTGCTCTTGGTTCAAAAAGCTGCCAAACACATTTCTCAGTATATCACGATCTTCATCTTGAGCAGTATTTTTCTAAATTATTGTGCAAAGAAGTTGAATTTCTTGAGATATTAAAAGAAATACCCCCAAAGTGTCCTGTGACAGAATGATCTGAGGAAATGCCAGGTCAAGCAGAATGAACAGGTTTCTTTCCTACAGCATTTGACAGCATTAATACATACTGTGAATTACAGTATATGGTTTTCCCAATCTGACTTGAACACAGAACCCCTCTCAGAAAGCATCTCACTGGCCTAGTGTTCGATAGCACAGTTTGAGATCTAAGTGCTGGGCCTCCGACGCCATGTGTGAACTGACCCGTTGCTCACTCATCTCAAGTGAAATGAGGTCAAATTAAGGAAGAATACAGAAAGCATGTGCTAAGAACACAATGTCTGAGCAGAACCTACTGGAAAGATGGAATGTTCTCGGGTTTCTCAATCCAAAATGCTGTCTCTTCACCCCTCATCCTACTTGTTTATGGTTCTACAAGAACATTTATCCAGCCTGAGTTTAACAAATTTACTGGTATTCATGTGCTCTTCCGACTGACTGAGTTACTCAAGAAAAGCTGTATTATTCATGTCTGCACACAGCCTCGCAGTAAAAATAGTAGTGAATTATTTCATTTGATTGTCAAAATATTCTGATTCGGAGTGAAAAATATTCAGAGGCGTAAAAAAAGCAAAAAGAGGTGACCACTGGTATGCCATCGTGTACATCACTGCACATTTTGAGAGCAAATGATTACCAATACCTTATAAAACCGATTTCTACCTAGACTGACATACCTAACTTAACGCTGCAAGACACATGGGGATATATTAAACTGAATTAATAATTTTACAAGGTCTAATTGCACTTACATGTCCCTTTATATGTGGTAGAATATATTTCACAATTTCATAACTTTGATTTGTATGTTAATAGTTTAATTGTTGCAATTTGAAAGGTCACATTAGAAAAGTTCACGAGACCTCCAAAAATTATTTTACTAGCAAATATTAGATATCTTGAAATTAAATATTCACTGCATATTTTTAACTTAAGATGACAGACCACATTTCCTAGACACACATTTCTGATAAAGGAAAAGTTGATGTATTCATTATCATAATAACCAAAGAATACTACTAATTAGGACACTTTCAGAAGTCTCTACCTACACAATTAAGTTACAGTTTTATTCTCAACTGTGCATTAGTTTAATCTGAAGCATCCCAATTCTTAACAGTACTAGATACTGGAAAAATGACTATTTCTAACTCACATGTTACCATGCTCAGGGGGAAATAGTATACAAATTATTAAATTAAATCTAATACAAGATAATTCAATTTTCAATAATGACCCCAAAATAGCACTTAACTGTGATATCAAAATAGCATATAAATCAAAGCTCTACATTCATAATTAATAACACTCTGGAGTTTTTCATACCAAATGCATGAACTAATTATCCATCAGCTACTGCTGGGACATGAGCAAGAGAAAAGGTAATACTTAATTCCTGAAACACAATAAATTTAAACTAACGGGATAAAATCCGTATCGAAAATCAGATATCCACCCTAACTGAATACTTTTTAAATTTTACTTCCCAAGGTTTGCTTTCTGTATCCCTGAAAAGGAAAGTTATTAGAGACAGAAATCAAGCTTGCTTTTCTTACCTATTCGGTCAAATGTTTTATCACACTTAGGACACTGCAATATTTTTTTGTTACTGTTCTGAATGACCACGGGCGCTAGCCCCGAGTGAATATTCCCTACAGAATCAGCAGCCTCGGGCTCCTCTTCCGCGTCCCGCGGCTCTGGTTCACTGTGTTCTTCAATGTCGGAGTACTCATCGGACATCTCCTCCTCTAGGTCATCTTCCTCGGCGTTGTACTCACTCCCTGGATCCTCAGAATCGTTTCTGTCAGGCTTTTCCTTCTCGAAATTTTCCTGATTCAGATTGTCCGACCCGTCACCACTTTCCTGTTCATCATCGCTGGTGTCATCGAACTTCACAGGGCACTTCCGATTCCTTTTGGATCTTCTCGTGGAAAGACTTCTCTCCAACATTTTTAACCCATGTTTTTTCCCCAACAACAGGGACCTATGGGTTTTAGCCAAATGGTTCTCTAAAGACTTTTTATAACAAAAATGTCTACTGCAGAATTCACACTGATGATTGTTTGACAGTCTTCCAGTTAACTCACTCAGTGTTTCTTCCGGTGATGACTTTTCCGTTAGCTCCGCCTGAAAAGTGGCGACACTCTCATTGTTGAGCAGCTTCACCGCATCGATAATGTCCAGGAATTTTGCAGCCTCTAAAACCAGAGGTATTTCGTATTTGTACACAAAAAACTCGGAGGTGTACAGAAATTCGAGCAGATGCTGGAAAACGGAGTGCGGGACGTGATCCAGGGTGACCACGTCGGTGCTTGGATTTTTGCTCAAACACGCGTGGAAGTAACTACTGCCCACGGCAACGACGACTTTGTGGGCGCTGAATTCCTTCCCGTCTACCACGATGAGTAAGTCACAGAAAGACGGTTGCTTCTGCCTGTCGTCGTTTAAATACTTGAGCAAGTTCTTATTGTACTGCAGAGAACTCAGGAGTGTCCTCTGATCCGGAGACGGGGGCAGCTCCGGGCGGCAGGCGCGCGCTCCCCGGGGCGGCCTCTCCGCCGAGCGGGCGCAGGTTACGGGCTCCCGCGGCCCCGCGCCATGGCCTCCCGCAGCCTCGTGCAAGCCCAGGTGGATCTTGTCGTCAGCATGCGAAGCCACCTTTCTCCTCTTCTTCATTGCAGTGCGCCAGTTTCGGAACCGGAGACTTCATGCGGGTCCTACGGGGCGCGCGCGGAAAGGAGCGCGACGGGCCGCTCTCGGGCTGCAGCTGCTGGAGGGCGCGCCCGCGGGTTTCATCGCCTGCAAAACAGTGACAAGCCCGTCAGACACGTCCACGCCACGCGCGCCGCCAGGTTCGCGGCACGTGTCAGCCCCCCTCCGACACCGTGGCGAAAGGATGGTGGCGTCGCAGCTTCCACGCATCCGCGGCGAAGGTGTCCGGGCGGAGACCAAGGAGGGCCGGGCCCGCGGGACGCCCCACGAAAGCACCGCTGGCGAGGCGGCCGGCGCACCCACGGGCGGCGGGCGCGGGGCGCGGGGCGGTCCCGGGGGCGGCGGGCTACCTCCGCGGGGGACGGACGCTCGGCGGTGACAATGCGGCCTTGGCGGCCGCGCAACCCTCCTCTCCGAGAACGAGCTCCCCGGGCGGGCCGGGCCCACCCCGTCGGGGACCCGGGGCGTCCGTGGGCCACCGCCACCGGCGGGAGACGGCGCCGCAGGGGCGCAGGGCAGGAGGCGTGGGGTCCACCCGAGGGACAGCGGAGCGAGCCCGAGCGCGTCCGCAGGCCCAGCCCCGGCGCAGACGGCGCCCGCCCGCGGCCACCCCGCGCCCCTTCCCAGCGCACGGCCCCCTGCACGGACGCCCCACAGAGCCACTACCGGGGACGCCGGGCTCCCCCGCTGGCTCCCGGCCTGCGCTCCACTCCCGGCGCGCTCGCTCCGGCGCCGACCCACTTCCGGGTTCAGCCCCCCTCCCTCGGCGCGGTCTCCTCCCAGCGCCGCGCCGCCGCCGCCGCCACCGAACACGTCAACCGCGCGCGCCGCCGCCCGCAGCCGGAGCGCGGCCCTGCGCCGGCCACTGCGCATGTGCGCGCGCCCTCTGTGCGCATGTGCGCGCGCCCTCTGTGCGCATGCTCCGTAGGCCCTCCTGGCCCCCGGGGACCCTTGGTGCGCTCCAGAGCTGTCAGTCCGGGTTTTCTCGGTGGTTCGGGGGCCTGCTGTGATCGAAGCCGTCCCAACCTTGCCGGCAGCCTTGCTGGGGAGTGAAAGACGCGGGGACGGTTGGGGAGTTGAGTAGCAATGGGCAGAGGCGCAGGAGCACACACTGATTTCATCCTCAGTGATGTTTTTAAGAGGCTGTGACCAACCAACCACGCAGCCACCCACGAAGCCGGTCCCCAAACACTGCCCTGCGCCCAAAGGACCGATGCGGACGTTTCATTGTTTTTCTGATTTTTCACGGCTACCGCAGTGGCCCCCCAAATTATCCTTTCACCTCCTGTTGTACCCCGACCACGTGGGGAAAACATAGGTACAAGCACGCGGGAAGCCGGACAAAAAGAAAGACCCACGAGGACGACTTCTGGAGCCAGTGCCTAGGCTTTCGCGTTCCTTCATGCAAAGGTGATGCTGCTGATGCTGGTCTGAGGACTTCACAGACTCACAACGTGGATAAGTTACTGTCCTTCCACCTGGCAGGTTCCAAGAGGGCACCAGAAAACTTGTGTTCGCTGTTTTGACTGTGGTGGTTTCCCTAGTGTATACATGTGTCATAACCGGTCCAATTACGCACGTTAAACGCATGCCGAGTATTGCGGAACAAGCATGAGTAGCGTCATTAAGATAACAGGAATCTCACAGACACAGGAACAGAGACAATGAAAAAAAAAAAAAAGCCCAGAGATTCAAATTCACGGACGAATTTTCTATAGAAAGTCAAATTTCAAGTCTGAAAAAAAAAGACTGCCAAGTAAATGAGAATACATGAAGAGGTGGGCCGCAGAAATGAAAGTTATGTATACACTTCTCATGGGATCAAGACGTTCCAAACGGATCAAAATTCTCAAAGTAAAACATTGAAACAGTAAAAGGACTAGAACAAAACACAAACTTCTAAATAATAGTGAAAACAGTGTCTCTAACCAGAAATCAGAATTCAGGGGAAACAATTTGTTAAATCAACCATATAAATTAAACTTTTGGGGCCGGCCCGGTGGCTCAGGCGGTTAGAGCTCCGTGCTCCTAACTCCGAAGGCTGCAGGTTCGATCCCCACATGGGCCAGTGGGCTCTCAACCACAAGGCTGCCGGTTCAACTCCCTCAAGGGTTGGTGGGCTGCGCCCCCTGCAACTAGCAACGGCAACTGGACCTGGAGCTGAGCTGCGCCCTCCACAACTAAGACTGAAAGGACACCAACTTGACTTGGAAAAAAGGCCTGGAAGTACACACTGCTCCCCAATAAAGTCCTGTTCCCTTTCCCCCCCAAAAAACAGTCTTTAAAAAAAATTAAACTTTTAAGAAACGTGCATGGAGGAGTTCAGTATCAGTAATTGTGCATCAAAGAGCTCAAAGCAATTCTGCTGAAAACAGCGAGGACAAAAAGCTTTTTAAGAGAAGCTTCTGTTTGGAATGCACGGGATAGCCACCAAGGTTGTGTGTGAGGAATTGTGAGGCCATGACCTGCAAGGAAAAGGCACTCCGAGAGGTGACCCTGGCATTTGGGGGAGCTTTTCCCTAAAAGCAGTTACTGGTTGGAAAGCAGCAGCTGAGAGGCTGGTGAGATGAGCAGATCCTTCATAGACTCAGGAGGCAGGGAGATAAAAATGTAAATTTAAGGACCGCAGACAAAGGAAGGGCCCTAGTAAACACCCATGTTTTCAGCCCCGACTCTGAAAGGCCAAATCTATGAGTGAGAATATACCAGAAAGAGACCACCCATCCCCGTCACAGGAGTGAAGCCTTTAACATTTTTAGGTCTTATCTGAGGAAGGCAGTCAGGAATTGCTGCTTCTCCCAGCCTGTCTGCCAGAAGCAAAACTAAATCCCATCTTGATTAAGATGACATCATCCAGACTCTTGTTAATTTTTAATATACAATATCCAGCATGGAATCAAACACACAAAAAGAATATCTCCAATAAAGTCAGAGACAAAACAGATCCACAGGAGATCAAGAAAATGAAGTTATTGGACCAAAACAACAACAAATAAACTATGAGTAATATGTTCAAGGAATTGACAGAGAATGTTAAAAATTTCAACAAAGAAATGGAAATCGAATAGAAATTCTAGAATAGGAAAATACAATAGGTGAAGTTAAGAACAATGGATGGATTTAACCTAAGATTAGAAAGAGCTGAAGGGAATTTTTTTTTTCTTAAAGAATTCATTTGTGTTATACCATGCAGTATTTGTCTTTGCCTGGCTGGCTATTTCACTTAGCATAATGTCCTCCAGGTTCACAGATGTTGTTGTAAAAGGCAGTATTTCCTTCTTTTTTAAAGCTGAATAATATTCCATTACATTTATATCGCATTTTCTTTATCCATTCATTTGCCTACAGACACTTAGGTTATGTCCATACTTGGGATATTGTGACTAATGCTACAATAAACATGGGAGTGCGTATATGTCTTTGAGATAATGCAGTTATAACCTCATAATAAGATTTTATAAGATTAAAGCCCATGTAGCTGATGATTCTCTAAGGACCTAAGTGAGCTGAAAGTGCTAGTAGATTTATCTTGGCCTCTGAAAAGGGAAATAAAGTGATTTTTTAAAGTATTAAAAGTTAGTATGACCAAATTAGCCAAAAGAAAATGAAATTGTCATTGACTAGAATTCAACCTTGTATAGTGTTTTTAAAAATCCAACATGTTTTGAGTTGAAAGTGGGTCTCCAGTACAAAAATGAATACTTGCCAAATGCTTATTGTGTCCTAAATTCCGTGATCACCACTCCGAGTATATAATCATGTGCCCCTGAACTACAAGGATACATTCTGCGAAGTGCACCGTTGTGCAAACATCACAGAGGCACGTACACATGCCAGATGGCCCAGCCCACCACACACCTAGACCACAAGGTACAGTCTGGTGCTCCTGGGTTGCAAGCCTGGAGAGCCTGTTACTGCGCAAAACAGGACAAAAGGATGTAATCAGGAATTGCAATAAACACGAGGTTACTGCTGGCATAGCAGGACTACTGACTTAAAACACTCTCTTTTTATAAGTACGAAGAGTACACTCTAAAATAAGGATAAAAAGCATAGTTTAGTAAATGCATAAGCCAGAACATAATCATTCATTGCCATTATCAAGTATTACAGACCGTGCTTAGTTGTCTCAGCTATACTTTTATACGACCAGCAGCACAGTAGGCGTGTTTACACCAGCATCACACACGTGAGTAGTGCGTTGTGCTGTGACATTACTTTTCGACAGCTTGACAACACACTAGGCGACAGGAGTTTGTCAGCTCCATGAGAATCTAATTGGCCACCATTGTTTCCATAGTTCCATCCTTGAGCTAAAGGTCATCATGTAGCACATGGTTGCATCAATTCTTTTAATCCCCACACTGTCCTAGGAAGTAGGTAATCTACCACTTACTAGCTGTTAGATTTGTGTCACTTGCTTTCTGTACCTCATTTTCCGCATTTGAAAAATAAGGGACATAGGAATAGGATCGAAACAGGCCATGCATGAGACAGAGAACAGTGTTTAACACAAGGTACATGCTCCACAAAGCGTCATCATCATCCCTGCTGTTCATAAACTATTTTACAATGGCTCTTTTATTGCCCTTTCACAGATGAGATAAAGAGAAGTTGAGAAACTTGCCCAGTCATGTCCCACGGCTAATGTGTAGAGAAGATTTCAAATGTAAATCTCACTACACCGCCTTTCACCGCTGCTAAAACTTTTGAATGCTGTCTCTTTGCTTTTAAGATACGTGTCAAAATTCTGAACAAAACCTGCATGACCTGAACCCCACTTGCCTCTAAATATACCCCTTTACCTTGTGCCCCAGCCACAGTGGCCCTTTTATACTTCTTGCAAATCAGCTTGCACGTTCTCCTCTGTCACACGGTTTTTGTACTGCCATCCATCCGTGGCACTCACGCCCTTACATATTTCCCTGTTTTCTTGAGGCCTCAGGTCATCTCTTCTTTAGGGAAGCTTTTGTGAACTTCTCTGACTAGGCTAATAACCTGGTCACACGGTCTCATAAAACCATCTCTCCTTTGTAGCACTTAACATCGCTATAACTTTATTTGTGCTTTCAAAAATTAATATCCGTTTTCCTCCACTAGACCTACGAGTAAGAGGCATTCTGTCTTTGTTCTCCACTACTGTCTATCATGGAGAGGTTGCGAAAAAGAAGAAAAGAAAAAAGTTAAAAAGTGACAACATGGGTAAAGAAAAGAAAGGGATAAAAAAAAGTAATGAATTAAAAATACAACCAATAGAAGTTTAGAAAGTGAGGGTTACATTTTTAAAAGAGATAACCAAAAAGTAGAACTAAGAAAAATGAAGTGGAAACATTTATAAACAAGTAAAACGAGTGAAGGAAATAAAGAACATAGAAGTAGAAATAAAACCTGGAACCGGCAACATGAAAGCATTGAATTAGGATGAGGAAGGTGTTCAGAGGGATGAGAACAAACTTTACCTGACAGGAAAATGCCAAGCTGGCTGCAGGTTCCAGAGGTGTTTTCTGAGGCTTTGTTTGCCTGGGATGTGTATGTAAGGTGAAGACTAGGGAAGAATTAGGGAAGTAGAAGAGAGTTTTAGAGGCCGTGTTGCAGTAGAGAGAGGAAAGCGGAGGACAGAGGAAATACAAAGAGATATGTTACGAAAAGGACCTCAATTTGAGGTGGTCCCCGGCCTGATTTTGATAGAGTGCCAGTGATTCACAAGAAACTGGAGAAGCTAGAGCAAGGGGTCCATCACCACAGAATTGGCCCAGAATATTGTGGGAGGAGTTCGGTTTGGGAGCCCACTGATCTATGTTGAAAACGTACCTCTTTTCACATCTGGTTAGTGTCCACTTTCACGCTTCCAAAGCAGAATGAAACAGAGAGAGATGGGCTCAGTCTTTCTGTTCTTTCTGAAAGAAATGATAATTTTACTAACAGTGATTCACGTCTTTTACATTGAAAAAAACATATACATTTTGAAGTAGAATGAAACGTTTGCCTGATGATATGGTAGGATCGATCTAAAATGCCTCTATGTGAAATATAGTCAAGAATAGTATTTTAGAAAACATTCAATATATACATCTGCATGTCATCCGATTCTACTTTTTATTTTAAAAAACGTTTTTTAAAGGGCTTTTAAGCTTGCCCAACATTTAATGTCCTATTTACATAACGGACTCTGATATTCAGAGCAACTTCCTGGGAGCCCAGAGGACATGAGCAGTGACAGACATACATCAGTGTCAGTCCTAAAACATAAGTGCAGTAAAATTTTTTTAGGTAGAGGCACATTTGATTATATCCAACCTGGCATGCAGAAACACACTAAATGTTTTGGATAAACATTTTTTTTCCCACTGGAGGGTGCAATTTTTCAGTGGATCAAGATTTCCACAGTTCCTTTAATGAGTATACTTTATAAGTAATAACAGACAGATGATTATTTCCAAGACACTAATGTAAGATGCTAAGCAGGTTTCGTGAAACTACATAAATGAAAAGTCACTAATAGGAACCTGGGCTTTATTCTATAATGTACCTATGATTTAATTAGGAACAAGTGCTTTATAGGCTGAACATATTCTTTTATTCTCTTATTTTGGATACCATGTATGACTTTCGTGGTCGTCAATACCATAAAAACGTATTCTAATAATTTTGAATGAAGACAAATACAGTTCTACCTCTAATATTATGAAGTTTCTGGATTTGTTTTCTGTAGCAGTCTATGTATTTAAAATTATAAAATATAGATCACTTTCCTATAATTAGTGTTTATACACAGTCATAATGTGTGGTCTAAAATTAATAGTAATTTTAATAACATAAAACTAATATATACATTTAATTGAAAAAATGCTTCAGTTATATACTTTTTATATAGTATAAAATTTAAATAATGTGTGCCTTAGATAGCCTACTAATACACTATGAATTATAGTAACGACCAATATTTATTGAACATCAACGAGGTGTCAGGCAGAGTTCTATATTGATTAACTTTCCATTTTTAACTTACCTAATCCTCTCAACCACTTCAGCAAATGGATACCATTTTCCCCATTTCACAGGTGAGGAACCTCAGAGGTCAAGTGACTTCCTCAAGTTCATACAGGTACTACCAGGACTCAACGTACGTGGCCTGACTCCGTGGTCCAGACTTATCACTGTTTAATAACAGTGTTAAAGTTATTGATGCCAACCACTGCTATTCATAAAGTAATGTCTTGATTTTATTTTAGACACTTAGATAGGCAATTTCCATTGTAAGTTAATGTCTCAAGGATGTCTATCAAATACTGTGGGGATTTTTGTTTTGTTTTGGTTTGGTTTTTTGTGGTTTTTTTTTTTTTTTTTTTTCGCTTGGTCTGAACTGCTACAACTCCTGTTAATTATGACTTAGACGAATGGGCTTGTGGCACAGACCCTAATTGCCTACCCCAGCAGCCCTTCTTACCTTCCCTGTTAGTCATGGAGCAGCAATATTTTGCTGGCACATTTTTGTTCATGCAGTCTGAGATCTTTCTGGTTCTTGCTACAATGAGGAATTTTTTTTTTAAATTGAAACCTGGAGTTTTGCATATCATGCTAAGAGACTTTGGGTGTTATTTAAACCTTCTCAGTTAGCTGGCTTCCTCTGACCCGATCTGTGCAGGAGAAAGGTGCGGGTGCATTGTCTCTACTGCCAGGTGGGGTAGAAGCCCAGCTTCCTCAGGTAGTCACTGCTGACACACGAGAGTGGTGCTCCTCCCCGTCTAAGAGGAAAAAGAATGTCTTATTACTGTTCCCAGGCAGCCTCCACTGACCCACAGCAGTGGGCGTGGCCTCATTACTACTAGGCGAGGGACAAAGGTCCTACCTTTCCGGTAGGGCTCCCACGACTGCAGCCCAGTGGGAGGGGAGCTTTCAAACTGCGGAATGTGGTTGGAAATCCAGCCTCCCCACATAGTCTCCATTGGCAATGCCCACTAGAGGCTGCAAGTCCCAATTCCCTACTGAGCCTTCTTGGCTAATCAATACCCAGGGGGAGAGTTGGGTGATTCCTTACTGCCTGGTGGGATGGAAGTCTAGGCCTCCCGCTTGGCCTTTGCTGGACCGGGTAGAGCTGGGGCCACAGTTTTGTTTTTGGTTTTTTTTCCCTGTGGTGTTTGGCTGGAGTTGAGTGGTTATTGTTTAAAAGTTTTCTGTCTTGTTAGGTTGCCTCTTTCACATTCCTCTGGCTAAAGACATCAGGCTTTCACTGGAGTGTTTTGTTTTGGTTTTTTTTGCGGGGGGGGGGGGGGGCTACATCCATTAGTATTTCCTAGTTGCTGGCTCCTTCTAATTATAGGATATATGGACTAAGTTCTAAGTCTGGGATATATGAGGCCAAAGCAAAACCCCCAAAACCCAGAGAGCTTATTATTGTCTTTTTTTTTTTTTTTTTGAGTCCTGAGTTTATCAGCCAATCTGCTTTCTTCTGTCGTTCAGCCTCCTTACTTTTGCCTTATACATAATGGCTGGGGCTGTTCATTTTCATTAGCAAAAGAAATAGGGAAAAGGATGTCTGTCATGCAGGGTGTCACGTGGGGTCTCTGGTCCCGCTCCCCACATAAGAACGCAGGATATGGAGAGGCCAGAAAAGAACACCCACGGAGCCATAGATAGGGGAGACATACCACTATATTCTCACTGGTGGCTGGGGTGGAGACACAGGAAGCAGGAGCCACAGAAAGCAGGAGCCACAGAATCCACAATCCACACTCCGCCACATTCCGCAATCCGCAGTCCACTTGTCTCTGCCAACCAACCTCACTTGCTAGCTGCAATCCACCCTGCTAAGTACAATCCGTTCTTGCTAGCTCAGCCACCATCTTTTTGCTAGCCCCCATTTTGCTGCTAATGTAGCCACGGCAGTTATATTAGTGGCCAATGGCTCACTGGTTACAGCTGACGACCAACTAGCCACAGCTGATGGCCATCTAGTCACAACTGATGGCCATTTACTACCTGAGCCAGCACCTTTCTATGTGAGGCCGAGAGCCTGGAAACTGCTCTCTGGGAGTCTGTTCCCACTTTTTCCTGGAAGTGGTCCCAAGAATATTTTCAGATTTTCAAGTGACTGAAAAACGAGCGATAAATAAATAAATAAATAAAATTTCATGACACCTGAGACTTACATGAAATTCAAACTTCAGTGTCTATAAACAAAGTGTTAGTTATCTCTGGCTGCCTCTGCACTGCAATGGCTCAGGTTGAGTAGTTGCGTCAGAGACTGAGGTTCACAAACCCTAAAATATCTACTGTCTGATCCATTATCGATATCTGCTAACTCCTGGATTCCATGAGGGAATGGATTATTATTACCAGAGCTTTCTATTCGTAGAGCTGAGCAGAGTATCTCCTTCATCAAAACTAAAAGAAAGAAGGACGTGTCGAGTCAGGTAACCTCTTCTCAGTTTTAGGCCCTGGTGAATGAATACAGGTTTGGTTGAAACTTTGGTCTGGAAAGACACTGCTACCATGGAAGGTTTTCTGTCCTGCTAGTGCCCAGTATTCATAATTTTTACAAAACTAATATAATTCTTTATCTCATTAATCCTAAGAAGTACTTTTTTGCACATTTTGACATCTCTGATGTGATTTATAGTCAATACCTTGTCGTAATTTAACAGGCAGTGTTTTTTTCTTTCTTGGTGACATATAAAATGATCGTGCAGCTTGCAACTATGATGTCTTAGATTTAATGAAACATGTCATTGGTCTGGAGCAATCACAAATAAATCCTTACACAATTCCGAATATACACATTCTTGAGTTTAAGCCAAAAGCTACTCTGCTTATACTGAATAATTTCTTAAACACTGACCGCAAAATCACTCTTTTTAAAATTCTTGTTAGTGCAAATACTCTTTCACTTCAATGATTTTTCTGGCAAATTCTGGCATAAATAGTCTGAAACATTTTTTTCCTACTGTCACAATGTTTCCCAAAAAGCTAGAATGCTTCCAAAAAATATTTCTTCTTATGATTATACATGTTTTTGTGTGTTTGTAGCTTCTGTTTGCATGTTGGAATCCTATCATCAAGGTTGTCACTGTCATGATGTTGATCAATTCTAACTAATCCTGAGTCATACATCGCAGTTCCAAAACTAAAATTTGAAAGGTATAATGTAAGGGAATAAAACAAACAAACAAAAAAACCAATGGTTCCATTTTCCACTTATCTAAACTTTCAAGGGCACTTAGCAGTTAGAAGATTATTAAGTCCAGACAGATTCCATGATTAGAAGGTTAATTACTAAGAAGGTACAGAATACTCATCACAAGACTTTCGTTCACACTGACAAGGTCTGACCCAGCTAGCATTCATCAGTGACAGTGGAATTGCCCCCTGGTGGGGGCAACCACAGGGACACCAGAGAAAACATATTCTTCGCGGAGAAATTCATCAACAGTACACAGTGTTGTATCACACACCATAGATTCCAGGAACTCCCCCGAGAGCAGCCAGCATCTTATGGGAATCAAGTTTGTTTGGTCTGGAAAATGCAAAATGCTCAGGGGAAGTTTGCATGTTAAAGGAAAACAGTTTCAACTTCAGAATTCGGGCAAAACAACCATCATGTGAATCTGCACCTTAAATAATCGAATTGACCACTAGTGGGTGCTTCGGTCAATGTTAAATCATATACTCACAGGCAGAGACTCAGCTATTAACCATGTAATCATTGTGTTATAAACTCTTGTAAGTATTTTCACTTTCAAATATTGTGACACCAAAAGGATTACACTTTTGGTTGATCTATATTACTATAGATCTAAATAAGATTGATCTATATTACTATCAATCAAAATCGCATATTTTAAGCCTGAAAGGATATTTTCACATTATAATTATAAATGTGTATTTAATGGCTCTTTTCCCAAATGTCACAATTTTCAACAAAACATGCCCTTATCATCTGAAAGCATTTTATGAAGAATGATTAAGTTCCCAGAGTTGCACTTGGGGCTGTGAAGGGCAAAAATCATCATTGCCAATGTCCCCACCTGCAAAGGGCTTACTGCTAACTTGTAAATTTAGCAAAAGAAATAATTAGAAATTATACAAAACAAAATATAAGAGAGAGGGAAACCCCCGGGCTCTGGAGTCAGACAAACCTGATTTTGAATTCTTTTCATTACCTAAGTACTCTGGGCCTTAGTTTCATGATCTGTAAAATAGGACAACAGTGCCTAACATTCAGGTTGGGGTAAGCGGTGATTATTGTAACCAACTCCAAATTGTGTGGTAAATATTTCAAATACAGAAAAACACCAAAAGAGAGAAGAAGATCAATGAGATGGGAAAAAGGCCTACTGGGTTGAGACTTGGCTGGGCCTTAAAAATTCTCTATTTCTTATAATAAAATTATTATTCTTATATTTTAATGTTGCTGAAATTGATGTTAAAATAAACGGTAAAAACAATCAGGTAAGGATTAAATTATGATACAGTTAGCACTGCCTACACGTCTGCCAATGTATGAGGTACCCACAGGTTGGTGATTTTTAACTCTAATTTGGAACTTCATTATTGATTAAATGTCTTCATTAATGATTAGACTCTGGTACAGGATTAAACCTAAATGCTATTTTTAAAACAAAATGGGATTACAGGCTGCAGACGAAACCAATCTCTCAGAATAAATCATGAAACTTTTTCCTAATTGAATTTTTAAATAAGTACTCCAGTTATAAATTTCAACATGAAAAAGGGGAAGTATAAAAAAAACATGAAAAGTCTCCAACTCACCCCTCTCCCGGAGCCACCCAGGTGTCTTTTCCAAAGGGATATAAAATTATTGAGAGATTGGGTTAACGTTGTTTGTTTTCCCAAAGCCTTTTATATGTTTGGGACTTGACAAATGATTTTGAACGCTACAACAAAAGAATTAGAAGTGAGTGATCACATCTGTGATGCTTCACACAAAATTTGTTTCATAACAAAGCAAAAAAAAGATACACAACATTTTGGGGAGGAAAATAGTGTAGGGGTTTACTCATTTGCAAAGCAAAGAATCGCTTGGTAAACTAAAATTCCCTCTAAAGTTTGTTTTGAACTTTTTTCTTAGTGGGTTTGAATTTTTAAGGCTATGGTTTCATTTGCTAAAACGATCAAGGTTTTAAAGAAATAACAGCTCTTTGTGCTATAATAGCTTCAATGACTGGTTATAGGGAATCCCAGTGAGGTTACAATTCTAAATCTGAGGTTTGGGGAGTTTTCACAATAATAAGGACTTGGGTACAGAAATATTCTCAGAGCTCATCCCAAATGACCCAGGGATGCGAATGGTGGAAAAGCTTCAGGCGACTGTTGATCTGAAGCTTGAGTCTCCACTTAGCAGTCTTCAAGCCTCCAGTTCACACACCTCGCTTCTGCTTCTCCACAGAGACGCTAGCTAGATACACTGGTTTAGATTTGAGCGTAATTCATGGGACGAAAGCCACAGCACGTGGATTTGATAAAAAGCTTCTGGAAGCTTCTGCAGGCTTGCACACCTTGTGAGGATCCTGCCAGGAGGGTAACCCAGGGTCCCCGAGACCAGGTCGGCCCACCATCTGCCCGCATTCCTGGCGGCCCTCCCTTGGCGTGAAGCGATGCACACAAAATTCTATGCGGTCGTGGTTTGTACCAAGATGCAGTGCTAAAGGGTTTAGTCCACCAAGGATTTTAGACATGCATGTCGATGTCATTGGTGACAACTACGCAGAACTGGTCGTGTTCTCTTCTTAGGAGTGTCACCATGAGTGATGATGTGAACCGAATGTTTTTTTCCATATTGTCTCTCCTCCTGGAATCCCAGGCTCTGTTGCTATTTCTACTTCTCTGCGGTGGTGACCACTGAATGAAGAGACGGAGCAAAAGGGCCACCTCGGTTTTACTTTCTGAGTCGGGACATAGATGAACTAGAACCAGCAGGGCCGCATGACCTCAGTGAATTAGTTTTTAAAAAGGTGTCTTCAGATATCTTTAAATGAAATATAATCATTTCTAAAGGCAATTACAGGGTTTCAATAAAGGGAGTTCATATATGCCAACAATTGCTTTACCTTATTATGTGGCATCTTGGTATATAGATAAAGAGGATGCCATACAAAGTATATGAGTATAGATCCATGTGCTGACTTGCCGGGGAGAGCTTGCTGCGTCTTGTCTGGAAAGCCTTGAGTAGCCTTCATCTCTGTGAGTGGCATTACTATGAGCCCAAGTACCCAAGCTGGTAACAATGGTAGCTTTCGGGCTGCCTGTTCCCCACATAGGTCCCTTAGAGCCCCCTCGCTGACTTTTATTCTGATTTTTCTTTGCCTCCCCACTGTCTCTACTTCCGCTCAGGCCCTTATCGTCTTTCCTGAGGGCTACAGCAGCACCCTTCTTTCTGGTTCCCATGCTTCTCGCTAGTCTGCCCTTTTCCTACCATTGCTACATCACCACTAGGGGGTCTCTTTCTAAATGATAATCTGATCGTGAATGGTTTCCTTTCTTCATAGTGAAACTTAAACCACCTTGATTTTGTGGTTTATTGAGTCTCAGGAGCTGACAGCTCCTCTTCATGCTCGTGTTTCTGCAATACCAGAATATTTGCAGTTCCTGATCCACCCAATCCCTTAATGTCTCTACATGTGTCCCATTTTCCTGCAATGCCCTTAAGACCACTCTCCCTCTATTTATGTGTTGTACTCATACTTATGGTTGAAAATTCAGCTTAACTACTACATCTTTTGTAAACGTCTCCTGAATGGCCCCAAATCTGACACATAGTAGCCACTCACTCATTTGTTTGATGGCCATATCCCCCTAATTTTTGTATATTTAAGCTCAGCATATACCATTCCTTCAAGCATTCTTTGTATAAACATTTTCCCAACCACTTATTATCTTTGATACCTTTGTCTTTTGAAAACTCGAAGTTTATTTGTCTCATCGTGACATTCCTAACTAAACACACTTCATAGAAAGTGTTTGAATACCCTCAGACTCCAAGCCTGACTTTTTTCTTCAGTTAATTTCCCCTCCAGTCTGTCAACTGGCTTTCTATGGTGTCGCTGCGTTAGTTTTGAGGTCCATGGTGGAGGCCTTCTTTTTTCATATTTTAAACTTTTTTTTAAAGGCGCATTTAGATTTACAACAAAATCAGGAGTAAGTCCCGAGATTTCTCTTCTACCTCCTCTACTCCCACGGGCAGAGCCCCATTGTCACTATCTCTCCCCGGAATGGTACATTTTTACCAGCAATGAACCTACATGGACACAGTATAATTATCCAAAGTCCAGAGTTCACCTTCGGGTTCACTCTCTGTGGGTTTGAATAAAAGGATAATGACATGTATCCATCATTGTGTTAGGTTGTTGCAAAAGCAATTGCTGCTTTTGCAATTATTTTTAACCTGTCAAACCGCAAGTACTTATGCACCAACCTAATAATATACAGAGTGTTTTCAGTGCCCGAAAAATCCTCTGTGCTCTGTCTATTTATCTCTCCCTGGAGGCCTTTTTAGTACAGATGGAAGATTGTGTTGGTCCAAGATGTGGACCGCCCAGAGTGGGATTATTGCAAAAAAGATGAAGGGATATCTAAGAATAAATACGCAAAAGAAATCCATAGAAAGAATGCTCTAGAAACCAATGGGGAGACCCAATCCTAATGCTGCCACTAGCTCACTGGATGACTCCAGGCAGATAGTATAACTGCTGTGAGTCTCAGTTCTCCAACTGGTAAAATACAGGAATTAGAGTTAACGATGAGAAATGTCTCTCTAATCTGACTTTCTTTTACTCTGATTGTTAAACTGCCCAAATTAAATTGTTTACACAATAGGGCAAAATCTTTAAAAAATAATAACTGTCATGAACTCTGTAAAAAAATAAATAATTTTAAAGGGATAAACTCCACTATGGCAAGGAAAATCCCCTGGGAGTAGAGGAGAGATTAACATAAGTAGAAAACATTAATGCTAACTATCAAAATATCATTCCCCATTTAGATACATGTGCAGCAAATATAAAGATTTCAAAATATATAAATATCTGAGCTATCAAGCTTTTCATAAAATTTGTCATATAAAAAAGTGTAACAAACAATTAGTTTTAACAGTGGATAAAGAGCATTCTCCAGTCAGAGAATAAAGCATTCCGATTTTAACTAATAGATGTTTCTATGAAATGTCCAAAAACAATATAATCTTAAGGACTTGGACAAGTAATCTGAAGAAAAATATTGTAGTCTGTATGATAAGCATATATAAAAAATAAGCAAATGTGTTTTCATTCCACATTTACAGTAAAACAAAAAATCAGGAAATCCCAAAAGATGTACATGTCATCAGCAGGGGATAAAACAGGTTCTGGGCTTGTGAAAGAAATTACTCCTACATAATCTCCAGGACTCTATCTGTTGTATCCACCCCAGAAATCTGGCTGCGCTGTGAGAAATGAGAAACATTGACATCGTCTGTGAATCGTGTTCTGGAGATGCACATTAATATATGGCCACATAGGGTGTCCCCTTAATAGTTGTCAGATCATAACTTTTGTGTGCCAAGACAGTCCTCAGAAATTAATTACTGTGTTAGAGTTGACCGAAGACACTAACCTGATGTAGGTCTTTTTGAGGAGCCATTGTTCATGGAAGAAAAGGCCTCGGGGAGAATGAATCCAGTCCAGCAGGAAACAAATCTGCACCAGGTTTGAAAATTCACCCCATCCTCCTGTGAAAGTAAGATGCTAAGAAGCAGCCAGTGCTTTCTCCATCTAAGCTGCAAGGGGCTGAGATGGCACCTGGGGACTTAGAGGCACCAGCTCCTTTCTGAGTCATTCAGAGGTCAGGAGCAGGACTGGCACCAGACCTCAGCAACACATGAGAGCACGTCCTCTAAATGAGACCACGGCACCTAAGAAAGTTAACTACCTTCTCATCTGCTACCTCAGTTTCTCCCTGCTCATCTGCATAAAAAGTAAGCTTTTTCCATGTATTGAGCTTTTGGTACTTTACCTGACTTTTAAGTATTTCTTGCACATAGTTCAAATGTCATGCATGTTCTGCAGAACACAATGCTTGAAAAAAGAAACAAGTTTGACACCAACAAGTGTCCTGGGTTAAACGGTCGGTGTGCACAATTTTCTGATTCTGGGATTTCCAATAAGTATTTAGCTATAGAAAATGTTCTTTCTTAACCCTTTGAGTTTCTGTGTGGCAGACGATTGAAATGGCCACATAAGAAATAAGATATTTTGTTGTTTACCCTTTTACAAAACAGATTTAACACTTTATCATTGACATACTCTAAAAGGAAGTTCACCATAAGCTATAATGTGTTTTCTTCCCAATACATGTATTTAGCTTCATTTCGTATTCCAACATTTGCTCATACTCTTATAAGCAAGGGGACAGCCTCCATTTTTCCCAAAGGATAATGGTTCAAAGCATCTCTTTTGCAAAGTGAAATGGGCTTCCTTTCTACTGTATGTGCTACCACTTTACAAATGAAGATATTATACTCCACAAAGTTGCCCACATTCACACAGAAGTCATGTTTCTGGGATAATCTTGTCAGATGTGTGGCAGCCTGGATAATCAGAGGAGACAGCATGGCCTCAGCTCTAGGTTTGTGAGGGATGGTGGCTCCTGAACATGTTTGCAATGAAGACAGGCAGTGTGTGTGTTTCTCAAAGGAGCCTCGGATCTGTGTCTGTTGAGTCTGAGTATCAACAGGGCAAAGCCTGGAGCAGCTGCTGCCGAGCAAGGCCACTTGGTATGAGCACACAATGTGGTGTACTCCGGGTCACCTTCTGTGGCTGTACCAGCGAGATAGTGACATGTATGGTTTACAGCTGAGGGTGTAGCTGAACAGGTGAAAATAGCAGTCAATGCTATAGCTAGGGACCTGAAGGCAATTGGAGGAAAAGCAAGTCCAAGTTCAAGTAACGGAACAGTAAAATACCCGATTACAACACAAAAAGGGACAGAGAGAGGACTTTTTTGGTCAGCGATGTTTTTGTTTTTTAAAAAAGTTGTTATTGAAGTAGTTATTCATTCTCCTTGAAACTTAAAGTGGACCCTGGGCCATATGCAGTAAGGAAGTGTTACACAGAAGTGCACAGGTGAGAGGAGAAAGGCACAAAAGAAATGATAAGGCACATAAAAATGCAAGGAGAACTGCGTTTACTATACATTTTTCAGCACAGAACTTCGTAATTTCAACGCAATATATATGAAAATTCCAAGTGTTTGCTGCAGTCCACGTTTAAGGAGATGATTGTGTAACCTTTAAAGTATGCATCTCTTTGTTTAAGGGTCTCATAACTGTGAACCCATAGTTATTCGCAAATAATTTTGTTCTTTCTCTGAATCGGTGATTTTATTGATAGACTTTAAATAAATATTTTGCCATTATTTGACTTATTGTCTTGTACAATATTTTATTAGTTAAGACACTAAAATGGAAGTCTCATTTTGTTTAAGGAGGCAAACTTTTATCTGGCAAGATATGGAGATATTGCCTTCCTCGTCAAAACACTAGTCTGCAAAGTGGAAATGGTGATTATTGCCAACTGCCCTGGAATATTGTGAGAATTCAATAAAATAACGTATGTGCAATGCCCAGCCTGTTCTACCAGGAGCTGTGGTCATAACTTCAGATTCACAATCAAACTCAAGATTCATGACTGGCTTCATCAAGCACCGAGTCTGGTTATCTTTAAGAAAGTTTGCAGGACAAGCCTTGTGGTACACACAACAACAACACAACAGTGGTCTCACGATTCCCAGGCAGGAGTTGGAGCCCAATCATTCTGCACAGTGGGTGCGTGTAGCCACAAGGAACCAAGTTGATTGGACACATTAGCTGGAGGAAGCCAACTACTCTGAGTCCCTTCGAGCCACATTCATGTAACTGGTTAATCACATCTCCCCAGGGTTATGTGAATAGGCTCCATTTCATTAGTGCCCCATGACAGTGAGTTACAATGCTGAGTCTGGTACATGAGGTTCTCGTTGATCCTGCGTCTGAGATTGGTAAATTCCTACCTATTCCTCAGTGGCTGCTGTAAGCCTAATGGTCGAATAATCAGGCTTGGCTGACTCGACAGAAAATGCCAAAGAAAGAGATGTTAATCCTTCTTTTCGAGTATGTAAAATGCTCAGACACATCGCAAGCAAATAAAAATCTTACAATCATTGCATTCGTCTTTTAAAAATGGATCCATCAAGTATTCGTTAAAACACTATCATTGTTGTAAAAAGAAGACAAGAGAATCCACTGCTTGGTTGGAATATCTTCTCTTCATTGATGATTTGACAAAATGATCATGGCTGAAATCAAAGGCTCTCCCTATGTCTCTGTCACAATCCTTCCACTTCGAACAAATTTAAACGTATCTGTCCTTCAAATCATATTATGTTGCAGGTCAGTGATTATCACAGCAGACTTTAACAATTTAGTGCAGTGGGATTGATAGATGGGGACAAGTTGTGGTCTTGAGCGCTGGTGGCTGAAATAGGTTGGCGGTGAAGATCACTGAAGTGTGAGAAGGTTATTAAACTGTGAAGGGTCATTCAAAGCCACACTGAAATCGCTCCGGTTTAGGAACAAGGCTTTCCTGAGAGGTCACAGGCCAGAAGTTTGAGGTGGTGACTGGCAGCAAAGTGAGAAGCAGCCCACCACATGAGAGACATTCTGTGCAGAGGGGGAGGCAAAGCTCTGACCACTTTCACCGGAAGCTGGTCACGCCAGGAGAAACACTTACAGATTACATAGGAAGAGCCTCATCAAGACAGCCCTGCAACTGTCTCACTGAATTTTCATTTTCTGTTTCCCTCCAGGTTGTTCCCTCCAGGTTGTTCCTATTGAGCTTCTCTTACAACTTGGTTTCTTTCCATCTCCCAAATCCTTTGTCCATCTCTCAGATCTGAGTCCCTCTCTGTGTTTGTGTTGTCTTCATTCTCAGCGAGTCTTTCCTCCACGTGGCAGCAAGGAAAGCTCCTTGCTGGTCCAGACTCAGGGACCTTATCATTTGTTTTCAGAAGGAGAGCTTCCATCTACATTTCTTCAAAAAACGTCTCTGGCAGGCTTGGGGTGTGTGTCCCTTTCTGCACTAACTGGGTATGTTGTACTTCAGCTGGACAGCAAGCATGATACTGTCCCTCTGGCCAGAAACAACACTTATTAAATGAGATTATTATAGAAAAGCAAGAAAGAAGAAAGAAAAGAAAGAAAGAAAGAAAGAAAGAAAGAAAGAAAGAAGGAAGGAAGGAAGGAAGGAAGGAAGGAAGGAAGGAAGGAAGGAAGGAAAGGAAGGAAGGAAGGAAGAAAGAAAGAAAGAAAGAAAGAAAGAAAGAAAGAAAGAAAGAAAGAAAGAAAGAAAGAAAGAAAGAAAGAAAGAAAGAAAGACTTCCCGAGTAATCACGAGCAATCAAAATAACAGCAAGGTTTGATTATATAAAATTAAAGACTTTCGTCCAAAAAAGAGACATTGTTCAAAAATTAAAAGACAGACAAGAGTACAGTATATTTAACAGATAAAGAGCTCCTACAAATGAAGAAGAAAGAGATAAACACTAGGGTACCAACTCATGTTGAAAACTGGTAAATAAAGGGAAAAATAAAGCATTTGTTTTTCTTTTCCTGTACAAACTATACTTCAGGATAAATGATAAAAGGTAATGAGGGAATCTCTGCTGGTGTTGGATGGAAAGGTCTGTATTTGTCTGTTAGAAAAACACGGGTCAAATCCAACTTTTCCTTATTGATTTTTTCTGGATGATCACTCCATTGCTGAAAGTAAGGTATTGAAGTCTCCTAATATTATTTATTGCTGTTTATTCCTCTTTTCATTTCTGTTATTATTTGCTTTATATATTTAGCTGCTTCTATGTGGGGTACATAAATTTACAAATGCTATATCCTCTTGATGAATTCTCCCCTTTATCATTATATGATGACCTTCTTTGTCTCTTGGTACAGTCTTTGGCTTAAAGCCTTTTTGTCTGACATAAGTATAGATACTCCTGATTTCTTTTGGCTTCCATTTACATGGAATAACTTCCTCTATCTCTTCTCTTTGTCTTTGTCCTTTAAGTTAAAGTGAGTCTCTTGTAGGCAACATATAGTTGGGTCTTATTTTTTTAATCTAGTAACTTTTGTTTAGGGAATTTAGTCCATTTATATTTAAAGTAATTATTGATAGGTATGGATTGACTGTTGCCATTTTGTTCATTGTTTTCTGGTTGTTCGTTATTCCTTTGTTCCTTTCTTTCTCTCTTGTTCTCTTTCTTTGTAATTTGACCTTTGTCTAATTAATCTGCAGAAGGTGGGGGCTACACTCATTAAAAACTGTTTCTTTGTTTGCTGTAGCCTAGGACTCATGAATGCAAACCCTATTGCCTATCAGAGCCGGGTGAACCAGGGGCCCATCCCTTGGGCAGCAGCCACAAAAGCTGGGGTCCCAGATGTGTGTTCAACTTCTTCCAAGGAGATACTGACAATATGGAGCAAGCTGGAAGGAGATTTGGAATTTTGTTCTGGCAGGCAGTTATAAAGTTCTTTTCTATGACTCTTGTTTTTTTGTCTTTGTCTAAGTGGTTCTACTTTGGTTTTGAACTTATAGCATCCTCCTTCTTCTATCATGTGGTCCTTACTCCTAAAGCGAGGCCTTTCTGGTTTCTTAGTGCTGAGATGTTCAGCAAAGTCTCTCTTCTCTGACTGAGCTGGAACTCCAAGTGTCTAATATTTGCTGTTTTCATTTATCTCAGTCTCTCAGCAGATGATCTCTGGTAAGCCTCCCAAAGACCCATGATGAATAACAGACATTTTTGGGCCCATCATCTGAGTGTCTCTTTGTTCTCGGAAGTGCTGACCTGCAAACTCTGATAGCATCTGCAATCCATGATTCTGATCTCATCTTAGAGACATTGCAGCTTCTCTGAGTGTACTCCTCTCTCAGCATTAAAGTCACTCCAAGCATAAAGACCAGGAGATCGTAGGTGCTTCATTTTGTTTCTAACACGAATCATAGTTCTGCACTAACTGTTTTCAATGCCCGAAAAATCGTTATTTATTGCTCACATTTTAAAGCTGTTTACACTCAGAGAGTAAGTCCCATACCAGCTATTCTGTCTTGAGCAGAACTGGACATTGGTGAAAGGCAGCTGTCTCTTAAAATTATTAGACACTCAGTAGGATCTTAATAAATGGAAAAAAGACAAGTTGGCTTAATATGTTCAGGTGTGTGAAGAATGTGATTCAAGATTAGATAAGAAAGATACATGCACTGTCTATGAACACAGAGAGGATGGACTTTTAAGTTAGTTGGAGTAATCACAGCAAAGCATTTGGTACCTGATGATTCAATCAAAATACCAAACTAGGTTTTGATCCCACACAAAGTGGCATTAAATATTCCCCATCTGTGTTACACACTATTTGACACATATGCACTGTTGATTATTGTGTTGGAACCACTTTAGAAAAAGCCTGGGGTTGAATATAAATATCATGTCAACACAGTTCAGCCAGACAGAATTTCAGAGAATTTCCTTCTCTCCACTCCAAAGCTATGTTTGAACAAAGTGAAAATAAGCACATGGGAAGCAAATACACAGTGCTGAGGATTACAAAAACCCACGTGCTGAGAAAAGTATCATTAACATCATTTAGTTTTTCCATTCATATAGACTCTCTAAGAGTGGAATTATACTTTATGAATATAAATACCCCAAGACAACCAGCTCAATCAGCTTCCTTGTATTTGTCCTTCCCCGCCCCCACCCCCCACCCCCATATTTGCTATAGATTTCTCCAAAGAACGTATTTAATTAAAATAACCTTCAGGTGCAATGAGTTGAGTTGTTCAGTTTGTACAAAGTACTGTGATCTTATCTGAGTTATTAATTAGGTACATTTTTATGTTTGTTTTGGGTTTACTTTAGCCACTACTTCCTTTTAGTGATCTAAATTATTCCTTTCCAAATAAAATATTTAGACAATGATAACAGTTGCTCCTTGTACTAGACACTCTAAAAGGACAACAGGAGAGGTAAACTGAAGTTAACAGCGGTGAACTGAGTTTATCCTGACTTCATGTATTTGACTATTAGCTTTTGATCTGGCAACAACCTTTTTTTGCCCAACACATTTTGCTTCTGGTTTTGATCTAAGAAGGAACCCTAGATACATCTAAGATCTACACTGGGGTGACAGGTTTGAAACACTATGGCCATAATCATCATGTCACCTTCTCAGCACAGGAGTTTTTCTTCAAGAAACTCTGATTCCAAACTATTTCAAAGGTCTTAAAAGCCATAACATCCAACTAACAAATTTGCTACTTAATAACTGAGGCAAGAGAGTAAAGAATAATTTTACTTGGTTTGACTTATGTAGAGCCCTTTACCACAAAATGGTGCCAAAATGTAATAATTACATTACAATTTTAAAATTGATTACATGCTTATGGGGAAAGAGATTAATTAAATTAATGGTTATCAAACATATTTAAAACATGATACATATTACAACTTAATATCTTATAAGAAAATATTACAAGAAGATTACCTTATATATTTAATTTTATTTAAACTAGAAGAGACAACACTATGCAAAGGCATATATTCTATTGGGAAATTCTCTGAAATGTTCAATGGTAGGTTAAAAAATATGAACAATGGCAATGTTTTACATCTAATTTTTACTACATTGAGTCTAAACAGATGGAAATTAAGAGATTTGGCCACCAATTTAAAAGCTGGTTTGGTTGTCTAATTATAATTTCTTTTCTCTGTAAAGTATCAATGAAATACCTTGGGTCACTTTATTGCTTGTACTGTGCTCTAATTTCTCTCTCCCTCTCCATCTCCCATTAGTCTCCATTAAATTTATTTACTCTTTTTTCACCTTTGTTTCAGCCACATAGAAACATTTAGAAACAAAACTATTTGGGGGACGAGGAAAGATGGCGAATGGATGAAAAACTAGCTTCTTGTCTTTTGGGTGGTTACTATAGCAATAATCATAATGGGAGGTTTTTCAGCCGCAACTGGTTTCTATAACAACATGTTAGGGGGCTTTAGAAATAGACCTGAGGTAAATAGATCCTTCAGGGGGTCTCTTAACCCCTTTTACACCACAGAATTAGCGTCCTCTTAGAGGATAGATACTAATTGGTCTGTTTGGTGGAAGCCTAAAAAACATTACTTTTATTTTGTAAAGATCAAACTTGAACTGTTCTATGAAGATCTGTCTTCAGCTGACAGGATCTTAGACTCCTTCATTTTGGAAAATAAGTGATAGCATGCTCACTCGATTTCTTCATCATGAAATCGCAACTGTATTAAAGCTACTCTTTTCATTGTATTACCCCAAACGTGGAAGTCCATAAATATGCCTCACTAAAACATCTATTAATTCTCTCATAGGTCACCCAAAAGCTCTTGCTCTAGAGAAACCTGGTCCACACTATTGTTACACCTGTTGGGCTCACTGATGGGTGGTGATCCTTCTGCTCTAACGATGGAGCCTGAATATTTATTGTTAGTTGCCCTTCGAATTAGGCATGGTTCCTATTTGACTTATAATTTACCAGGTATTGTACATGGAACTTTATTGAAATAGTTCTGAATTTGTTAGGTCTTAGCAAAGTAAAAAAAAAAAAAGATATAGAAGAAAATGAAATACATACGTGTGTCATTTAGGACCCCATTATAACTGAAAGATCAATGGGAATGTATGATAGGAATATGATACCCAAGTAGGTGGTGATAGGCTGCATATAATGTTTCAAGAAAAAAGATATGGAAACCTTAAATATAGTCATACACTCAATTAAATTTAGCGAGATGGGAATTCAGCATGTTTGGTTCAGTTCAATAATGAATTACTGATTATCTCCTGTATGCTGGATACTGGAGGTACAGACAATGATGAATACATGGCATTTATTTTAAAAACTTAATTATGTCAAATAAAAACACTTTGCATATTGAAACAAAATATTAATTTACTTGCTAAATTTATTGCTTTGAAATGAGTGTAGCCATGCCATCCTAAAAGAGATGATGATGGGCATATCTGAGCAAGGGTGCTTTCGTCGAGCGTATGATGTCTTCTGTCTTCACATGAAGTTCACTTCCATGCATTTTCTACCGTAGGGCTATCCTTACACTTCCACTGATTTCTATTCAGGGAAGGTGCCGATCCCCAATATGAGATGTTCTCTTTCAGCTCTCGGAAGGATGTCAGCCACCATGCATCTTCCTGCGATTTCCAAACACTGCTGTGCTCTTTTCATTTCCCTGGCATTCTGTGCTCAGTCCTGAAGCCACAGAGTTCACTGTATATGCCATTGCTATCGTGGGGTGGAGTTTGTCAGATGGGTCCCTGGGAGATGAGACCCTCTCCCAGGAGTGTTGTGGGCTGTGTCGTTGAGCTGAAGTTTGCCTGTGTTCACCATGGTCCCGCTGGGGACGCCATGGGCTCGGACACACCGGGCAGGAATCCAGTCGTCAACTCTCCCAAATCTTACCCAGACCAAATGCACGACGGCATTGTACTTGCTGCTCTCAGCGCCATGGGATTTGGGCTGAATAAGGAGAAAAGGAAATGTATTCACGATGGCTTCCAAGTTACCCAGTAAGCACAGTAACCTGGGTTTTCCCCAAGTCTGGCTCAGAACTTAGAGTGACCTGATAGAAACAAGTCCTTCTCTCTCTGTTTAAGCGTAGTGAGCCAGAAAGTGAGAGGAACAAATTTTCCTGGGGTGAGGCCGATTACTCAGCAAAGCACCAATCAGCATACATTTACTGCCCCATTGAAGAGCTAATATTCCAAGTGTGATCGGAACTGAACCCACAGAACAAATCTGCAGCTATACTGAAGAAGCACATATTATTGTAGCTCCTAAACTTAAAGAGTTCATTTGCTCATTGTAAAGACAGATCTCCATACATGAAAGGGAGACCAATTTAGGAAATACATAGATACGCGTGAAGCTGTGTCTTAACAGCGATAAGCTCTGGGGCTGTTTGGGCCAGGAGATCAACAAGAATGCAGAGATACGGGCAGGATCCGTGGAAAGAAGTATGCCTTACATTAGGCTTGTAAGGACGTGCCCACAGTTTGAATATACATCATAATGAGTAAACTCTTAGAAAACATGTGAAATGTCTTCATTCATGGCAACCACGGGACGCATGTCAGATACAGAGCATTTAAAGCTTGGAGGACTAATACTTTCCTTGTAGCTATCACCACACATTATTTTTTTTCTAGGCTTTATTCTCTGGACCCAAATATGAGAAAGCTGTCATGATCTGCACAGTCCAAGAGGGCAGCCACTGGTCACATGTGGCTTACGTGGAACAGAGAGGTGCTGTAACTATCTCATCCATTTTTAATGCTAATTACGCATTGAAATGACAATGTTTTAGCAATATTTGGTTAAATAAAATATGTTATTCAAGTGAATTGTACTTGTTTGTTTTTACTTTTTGGTTCTCCTCTGTACTGGAGGACTTAACATTCCAATTCCATGCTGCGGCTCATATACTTCCATTCGACAACAGTGATTCAGCTTCTCGTCTTTAAAGTGTAGTTGTTGGACCAGGCACATGGGCACCCTGTCCCTGGGAGCTGATCATAAATCCTGAATCGCAGGCCTCACCCCAGAACTGCCGGCCGACTCGGCCATTTCATGAGACCCTCGCTGGTTCGTCTGAACAACAAAGTTTGGATATTGCTGCTCTAGATAAAAAGAAACATGCAAGGTCTTTTTTATGATTCCATCTCCTTTGTATTTGGATTTTTTTTCCAAATAAATGTTTTGAAGTCTTCTTGGTACCCTAATCTATCACATATTAGCTGCATAAAATTGGGGGAAGTTATTTAACATTCCTGAACCTGAACTCCTTACTTTTAAAATGGATATAATAGTACCCCCAACCCCATAATTTTTCTACAGGGTTAAACAAGACACTAAGGGTTATGCACATATCCCCAGGAACCAATAAATTGGAGGCATTTTTATAACATCAATAATAAAATTGAAAAATTAAATTATTCGATTTTTTTTCATTCTTATATTGTCCATACTATTTTGGTGTACAGTGTAATGGGCTAAAGTTTTTAAGGGCTGTTTTTAATTATTTCATCAATTTTGCTTAATTTATTTTCTTTAACCTTAATTGTATATACTTACTTAACATTAATTGTGTATAATATACTTCACATTTTAATAATTCTAGAAAATATGAAAACTCTCAGGCCCCTTTTTAGAACAAAAATGCTGTGTAGCTACATTTCTTGAAATTATATCTGTTGATCATTGATCACTTAAAATACTGGTGCTTTTATGGAGTGGGGAGAAAACTTACTTTTCTTTTAAAATGTTTTTAGCATTCCTGTGGGGATTTCAATTTGCTAGAGGCAAAGGAGCTGGTCAAATGTAAGTCTATTCCTTAAGTAAAAGGGGTCTTTTAAAAGGCTGTCATCATTTGCGTATATGCAGATTATAATAAGGCCAGAGATCCATGCCTGAGTACTTTAAATGAATGTACTGTCAAAGGAATGTAATTAGACCCTCATTAAAATGTGCAATGATGACATTTAGTTGAAATGACCTTCACCGTTTGCATCATTTTGTCATGTTCTAAGGATGACAAAGGGGCATCTTCTGTGAGGTGAGTGGGTGTGATTGCAGCCAGGGGCATGCACCTGGTCATCCCCCTAACCGTCGTGACGGAGACCGGATCCAATCTGGACCCTGTGCTTAGGTGTGCGGGTTGCATACCCGAGGACCCAGAGGTGCTTTTTCTTGGGGGGGAGGCTTTGAGAGCCAAAGAAATCTTTGGAGGAACAGGCCCTGATTTCATCTGTGATAATGATGATGACTGTAGATAAAAGCATCCCACAAAATGCCCATCATATACAAGGGATTGAAAATACTACGTTTATGGAACGTTTCTCAGCGAGGCCGTGGACCCTCCGCAGAGGAGGTTAGAGTAGAACAGGGATGGTGACAGGCTGGTGGCACCAAGGAACTTGGGCCACAATCTCCTCAGACAACGTGTGCTGACCATAAACTTGTGCTTCCCAGGACTCCCCAAACGTGAAGTCTCTCTCCAATAGATAGAAATTTTCCCTGGATTCATTCATTGATTAAACATACATGTACCAAGCACCACTGTGTACACGGCACTTTGCTAGTCAATACACAACTACCAAGACATACATGCTATGGACACTGCACTGAAAGGAAAGCTAAATATTATTGGCTAACTAAGGACTTTATTCTAGATTTTTGCAAGGCACTTTATGCATGTCATGTTTTTTACCCCCATGATAATCACGAGATGACAACAGCAAGAATAACGACCTGTAATGTTCACTCTCTGCCAAGCTCTGTCATGGATTTTATGTACGTTAACTTAATGTCCACAATAAACCTATGAGTAGGTATCATATTTACAGAAATGGAAACTGAGGTATAGAGGTGTGAAGTGTCTGCATAAAACTCAGTAAGTGGCGGAACCCAGATTTGAACCCAGGCTGGGAAGTCCCTGGCCTTAAGTGCGATGCATATGGCTACGGATTATCGCCTTTATTCACGAGAACGCCAGTGTTCAGTGACACTGATTTTTCTAAAATCTCAGAGATGGCACATAGCAGAGCTAGAATCTAAACCACTGTTTTTCCATAAAACTCTACTCTTGCCATTACATGAAACTGGCCTCACCTTAGTATTTAAGACCACGTATGTAGAAGTAACTATACATAAGACAGTGAGTGCCTAGTTTTTTAGAGGCCCTGGGAATGCAGAAGAAAAGAATGGTCTAAAAGAGCCCATCTCCTTCTCATTTTAACTGCTCCCTAAAGATCCTGTCACACAGGACATCAAAGTAAGTGACTGACCTGATTATTTGCTCTGATTCGCTTGATTTTATCAAAAGAGGTGAAAGGAAGAACTTCACAGCTAGGCTTAAATGAGAATTCAGGTTTCCTTGCTCACTCATTCATTATTCAACAAATCTCCAGTGACCCCCCTTCCCACCACCACCACCACCACATGCAAACCATTTTGACTGAGTCCTGCATACAGATATGCCAGCCGGCACACGTTCCTCCCCCCGCTGGTCCCCCTGGAATTAAGTTTCATTCTCGGCAGAAAGTCAGGCTAAAGACAAGTCAACCAGCCACTTACCCCTTACAAATGGAAACTCTTAGATCTGGACATTTCTACTCTATCTCCTACAACAAACTTTATACCTTCTATTTGATTCTAACAGCAGCTCATTATGGATCTGATTTGAAACCAGGAAGGTCCCAAATAGTGGCTGCTCAACAATCCAAACTACGACTGAAATTGTTAGGTGGTTGACCAATATGAACAGGGCCATCCAATCTGCCGCATTTCTGAATGGAGCTGAGGAGACGGCACATCTTGAATAAAGAGTCTATTTTTCTTTGAGAGCTGAATTAGTCTTCTTTATTAAGGCAATGGCTGTTTTAATTTATAGAAACCAGCAATGGCTTTTGAGATGTAATTTAATGAAATATAAAAATCCTATAGTATGTTAAATTTTAAAAACAACAAGGATATAAACAAAAAAGTCTATGTAAAGACACTAGAGTTTGTTTGAATGTAAGCAAAACAAAAGTGCAAATAAAAAGATTAACAAAGTGACTCATTGGCAAATGCTTATTTTTTAACTCATCTGTAGGAAAAAGATCTTTTTATAGGAAAGAATATCAGCAACCATTTCCGTAGGTGTGGCTGGGGATATCACAGTTTACATCTGCCATGCCGCTGTTCCTCTCCCACTTTTCTTTAGGCAAAATTGGGTTAAATAAATACGAAAGATAGAATTAAGATAGAAGCGACTGTGCCTTTGCACATTTTAAAAATCACTCCACACCACAGCGAGCATTCCCTCTTCTCCACTCAAGCCAGCAGTTCCCCAGGTCCCTACCCACGTCCAACCATCTGAGGAAAACACAGTTGAGTCCATGCCTCAGAGCAATGAGACCAACCAGCTTTATCTGACCTGGGGGAGGCCACTGGGGAGAGTTTGATCTAGCCGAATATGGGGCCTATTACCAATGACTGCTTTAACCCAGACATGAGCAGTACGTCTGTCCCATCCACCCCCCTCCCTTTTCTTCTAAGAAAGGCTACACTTGATGCTTAAAGTCAGTCTCGGTGAAAACGAGGACCAGAGGTGGAGCTGGTCAGAGTTATCGGTTGAGAATGAGGCAGTGCCTTCCAGGGAAAGACAAAAAATAGTTGGGATGAGAGGTAAATAGAAAATAGAAAATTAAACAAGGGTCAATGGCTATTGATTCGCGTGTACATACACATATGCAAGTTTAACCCACAAGGAACTCTTGGAGGCCAGGGCCGTGCTTGTGACAATTAGTACCCCGGACACACATCCTTATCCTTTGTTGCCTTCAGAGGTGCTGTGTGGAGACAGAAACATCAGGTCCTCCGAACAGGTGAGCCTTTGTCCCAGCTCTCACTTCACAAGGTATTTCCCTCCGACCCAAAAGTTTACACAGCTCTCAAACTACACAGTGAGATGTTAACAATTTTCTTGTGAAAAACAAACCCCAGAGAACAGATCTTTTCTGAGTCTAATCCCCGTTTATCTTAGTTTGATTCTGAGCAAGTCTGGGTACTTTCTGGGGAAAATGCCCTTGGCATGTTGAATTAATCCATCCAAGCATCTTACGTCAGGGTGGACATGGGTTTGTGTTTTGTTTCCTAAAATAAAATTCCTGCCGTGAAAATGTGTGAAGTGAACTGTGCCTGTTTTGGTTATTACTGTTATTGCTGTATTTTGTGCCAATTCAGTAAATTCTCTATTAGGAACCCCAAACTTGAAGCATCTTACAACAGTAAGAGCTAACATTTACTCAGCACTTACCATACGTCTGCCACGCATTTAAATCTAGTGGCTGAATTCTCAAAAAAAAACCCTAAGAAGTTCTTTCTACTGTTCTCTCCTTTTCTGCAGCTGGGGAAACTGAGGCTGTGAGTGGCAGTACCTCAAGGACTTTGCTCCTTTCCACTGCACTATCCTTCTCTTTCTGGCAAAATTCCCATGGTTGACTTACGCAAACATTGACCAAAATATTGATTGATATCGACAATAGAAAACCATTTGACAAAATTTTCAGACGTTTCCTTCATGGATGATTTTTAAATCAGAGAATTACCTACCTATTTTATAGATTAGTGCATTGAAACCATCAAGGACAGAGGAAGAAATACTATTTATAATAGTCATTGAGAAACTCTGTTCCCCGAAAATGCTCTTCCCTGAAATCACCTTGTCATGTTTCATTGCTCTGAATAAATATCCTCCCCTTATAAATGAGTACATTATCAATATGGCTTTTTTCCGAGTAACTGGAATTATTAGAAAACACACACACACACACACACACACACACACACACACACGCGCACACACACACTAAATAACATTTAACACAGGCACTCATCTTTAAAACTGGTCAAAATAATTTTTGCGTCTCTCTCTCTCTCTCTCTCTAATTTATTTATATGTATATTTATATTAAAAATGTATACATATATTTTTAGCACTAACAATACCAAAATAGCAAATACAAAAGAATTCCTTACAGTAACTATACAAAATACTTCATTTTCTCTTGAACAGAGGTTTTCAAATTGCTACTGTCAACCCCTAGGGCTCCTTGGAGATGTCCCCAGAAAGGGCAGGAAGCCGAGTGACTGGACTGCATGGGCCCCTCCCTTCCTCAAGCTGAGCTGGTCCACATTCCAATTTTGTGTACTGGGATTACTCGTGACATTTTCTTTGAAGGATTTCTGCTGCACTTAATAAAAGAAAAAAAAAAAGAAAATCCGAAACCCAGTGTTCTAGAACTTCTTACAATATCCAGTAGATGGCAAACTTTACTGCAAGGAAACAATTTGGCAGCCGATATAAATTGGTCTGAAAATGTCAGTTCCATTTCCCGTCCAGTAGTTTCTCACCCTGTGTCTAACTCTCCTATTAAACCTGGAAATGAAATTCTCTATGGCCACTTCCCTGGGAGCTAAATTCCAATTATAATTTCAAATAGTCTTAGAAGTCTTTGCGTGTGTGTCCACTTAAGTCTTGTTCTAAAGGTATTACCACTATGAAAATCATTTTATTGTCCACTGAGTGTACACACGTTGTATAGGAACAATATGATAATACATGCAGATAGTTTTCATTTTAACTGGAATAATCATAACCCTTACTTCCGTCTGCTTTTATTTAATTCGTTGTTTTTAATAAGGTCGTACATTGTAGTTCCTTTATGTTTGAAAAATATAATTTTCTTTCAGACAAGCAATTGCCTTTGTGTGTTTAGTAGACAGGTGATGCATCAGTTAATAGGCCGAGGGCACGGGCTGTATTTCCAGTAGGGCCTGTTAGCCTCCCGCCCTCCAACATGCCCAGGAACCCAGGCAGCCCCTAGTGGAAATGGTGCCAATGACGCCAGCCACCCCAGAGAGGACCTAGTGAAAGGGTGTGCTTGTGCTTGCTAGTTGACCTTGTCCAAAACTAGTACTGAAAACAACTCCAAGTATACATGGAAACAAAGTGATGGGGTGTGTGTGATCAGATTACAAATCGATCTACAGTGATTTTATTAGTGACAGAATGCCAATACCTCTCAAGCTTTTGTTCTTTCTTCAAATAACACCCTTCCTTCACTTGCATTCATTTAAAACCCTACCTCAAGTACCTTTCCTTCAATGACGCTCTTCCTGGCACGCTTTCCCTGGCCCTGTGATTGCCTGGCATGGTCCCTGTTTTTGTTGTGACATTGTCCCCCTGCTTTCCAATAAGTACGTATCAAACAACTGCTATGAGACACGTGACGTTACAGATCCAGGAAATACCGAGAGACAAGGTCTCTTCCCTTCCTGCATGGAGCTCACATTCTAATGAACAAAATGGGAAACAAACAAACAGACATATACACAAAGCAATGAGGACGTTTGAAATACATGTGTCATAGAAAATAAAACAGTAAGAGTGTAGGAAAGGCATTCAGAGAAAGCTTTTATGAGGAAGTGACATGAACAATTAGAAGCCAGTCATGCATTTGAAGATGTGAGAGGATAGCCATCATCTGAAAAACATCTCAAGTAAAAGGATGATTATTAGCCAAGTTTTCCCACAGGGAACAGAAAAGGTTTGCTCTCAAATCAACCCTCCTGATAACATGTAAACTTTCTGTGCACAAGTGCTGGAGGGAAAGTGTTGACTGCCATAAAGATTCCGCAGAAGATATTTGTAAAAATCATCATTAATGACAAAACTCATTGTTAGAACACACACAGCTACATATGTGTCCCACTAATGAGTTTGTTTGGCATCGCACGAGGAGTGGGAAAAGATGAGTTCTGTAATTTTATCCTCAATCATTTATTTATAAGCGTTACCGAAATTTTTTATTCCCTTGTAGATTCCCTTTGCAATAAAAATGATTCCAGGTCCCTCTCCAAATCTTGCCCACACAATTCACCATGCCATGGTTTTGCAAAAGACAACAATTGCCGTTGTTTAAACACAGCCATGAATTTGGACAAAGACTGTGAGCACATGACAGATCCTTGATTCCCCAACCCCTGCCAAGGAAATGCCACTTGTGTGAACACCCCAGAAGAAAGGAGCTTTCTGTGCCAATTTCCCCCTGGGTATCACAGGACGACCTGTGAAACTGCCAGCAGCTCCTGTGGCTCCTGCCAACACTGGGGGACTTGTCCCAAGGATCCTGTGCACCCTGTGTGCATTTGCCCTGCTCGATATGCTGGAAGAGTCTGTGAGCTGGACCTCGACGAGTGTGCTTCAGGCCCTTGCCACAAGGGAGCAGTGTGCCAGGATGGACACAATGGCTGCTTCTGTGTCCCTGGATATCAAGCCAGGCCCTGTGACTTGGAAGAGGGTAAATGTGTCTCGGATCCTTGCAGAAATGAGGCTATGTGCCTCCACAAGGTCGGAAGATACACTTGTCTTTGTCCCCGAGATTATTCTGGAAAGTGTGATTAGATTTGAATCCCAGATGATGTAATTCACTTTCTGTTTGTTTAATGTAACAGAAGAGGTGACGTTTTATCGCCCATCCAATTGCTTAGGAAAATTAATCACGCGATAGAACGCTTTCTAAACCACTACAAATCCACTGAGCTTAAAGGTTTGTGTACTGTCACCACCGTTGTTGCTCCACATGGAGCCCTACATTATTTAAAACTCAGATTCAGTCTGGAGGCAGTGGGTTCTCTGGAACCCAGATTTCCAGGTCAGGGCCATTCACGGCTCCTCATCAGGGGAGATGCCCTTCATCCCAGCTCAAGTGTGACCTCTACTGCCCAAAGCCCAACCTTGCAGCCTGCTGGGAAGGTATGTATCCATAGATTGGTTGGGTACATGCTGGTGGGTTCTAGTGCTGGTGTGAACAGAGCAATGACAGCCGGGATGATGGAGCACGGCACATGAGGTAAGTCCTGATTTTATTAAGAAAGAGGTCACTTCTTGTTTAATCTCTTGAAAATAGCAAATAAAAGTAGCGTGCTTTTCAAACATAGCATCTCGCACACTCTGAAATGGGTTAGTCTGAATGAAACTTTATATGTATTTTAATATTAGTTTAGTCCCTGGATGAATGTTTGTGACAGAATTTTACAGTTAAGATGTTTCTATGTCTTACAGAATCAGCCACAGAAGCTGTTCACTGTAACAGCTTTCAGTTTACTGTTGCTGTTTATAGCTACATATAGTTATCAGGACATAGAGCCATGCTTAATAACACTAGTCATAAAATGAATGTTTCCACACAGAATGCACCACACAGTTCTGGTACTTTTTGAAAGTCAATTAATTGTATATATTTAATGGCTATAAGCAAGTAGCGATAAGCATCCAAATAAAATATGAAAGTTGTAGTCAGTTACCCAGATGTTTTATCTATGAAGCCAAGCATCTGGAAATACAAAAACATCTGGATGACTGACTGTACTTATCACTTTTCACTCAGCTAGTTTGGCATCATGCCCACACAGACCAAATCATTTTTGTCTATATCAGTAGCAAAGAGCTACCATAAGAATGATGTTAAATAATATTAAGAGTAATATAAATAAATCTCCGCAAAATAATCGTTGCTTGAAATTGTATCTGGGCTTATGCCATATATCAAGATCACTTTGAAGCCAAAATAGTTAAACATATAAATGGAGCTTCAGTACTTAAATAATGGTTTATAACGTCTGTCTTAAGCATTAGGAAGCAATCTGGGTATATACCTCCGAGTGTGGATTTTATTTAAATTAAAAAATAAAATTTAGAAAAGTGTTACTGTTTGAAACCACTGATTTGGCTTTCTATGTTAACACTTTACAGCAAATATAGATGACTAAAATACCAAAGGACATAATCCAATGTCATATAGGTAAAGGCACCATGGAAAAGTGGGTTGACAAGGTGGACAGGAGAACACTGGAATTGCAGAAACGTTTTCATGTGCACAGGCAAGTCAGTGTACCTTACATGTACTAGGATGAAACAGAAGAAGGCATATGAAATTACCTCCCTCTGGCCCTGCATATGGTAGGTGTTTAATAAGTGCCAGTGGCTCCGTTCAGACAGCACTATAGGAACTACCCAGAGAGCACTATGGAAATCCATGTTGACCAAACATTCCTGGGTGAGCATAGATCACTCTCCTTAAAGTCATGATTGACCAGTAACCTTTTAGGGGAGGTAATTTTGTACCTCACAAGTACTGAGTCCTAACAGGTTATAGTTTTAGTTGCTATATATGTTAAAAAATAATTGTATAAAATTTTTAAAAAGTATTTATCATTTCTGTTTTTCGATCCTTCCTGGAAAAGTGAAAGAGGAATCTATTATTGTATTATTTCACATGGCCGAAATAAAGATGTTAAAACAATACTGAAAAGCCCTTTCAGAGAGAGAACTAGAATGAGCAAGCAGGTCTTCCGCCAGCCATTTCAGGGCTCTTTCCCATGATGTCACTGATGGAAATTCTTCACAGACAGGGTTAGAAATAGCCAGGCCTCAGAGGGCAAGCCGTGTACTGGGAGCAAATACTCTTCTACAACATACCATTTTCACTGATATAAAACTTAATTTTTAATTCTTCTTTTCCTTCTCAAAGAACAATCAAATTTCATATGCTGACATCCCTTTTAACTGAGGTCTTTGTAGCATCTGGTCACAGTCGTAAATGGCAGGTGAAGTTACACTATCCTACCGCATTTTCTATCAGGAAATGGGGCAAAATCAATCAAACTACTAACAACTGATGGAAAGCCCTCAATATCATTTTAATACATAATTTATTATTCTGGGTTATAGGCACAGATATAAAGATGGTTAAATGTAGATATTCCCTCTTTTGTGTCTTTTACAAACTGTATGCGACTCTGATTATGGTGTATCAGATAATATTTTGACAGATTCAGCAGGGTAGTTTGTTATCTCAGTATGAATGCTTTTACAAATCTTAAACTTATTTTGCTCAATAAATAATCTTCATCTACTATTTTTTGGGGGGTAGGTATAGAATTTTAAAATGTAACAATATCTTAAAGAAGCTTCTAATAATACCACTAATTACATTAAATTTAAGTCACAAACTGAAGTAGTATTTTACAACACTACAGAAGATTTGGACTTACAAATGCCTATGTAAAACCTTTTAGAGCTTAGGGAAATAAGTGCACATCATATCTGTACAAGAAATGTTTGTAGAAAGAACAAGTATTGTTTTTGTTCTTTAGCAAATACTTTGTATGGACCAGGTACTGTGATAAGCACTTTAGTACAGATTGTATTTATAGTAATAACCCTAGGAGGTTATTGCATCTATTGGAACAGAGATATGGAAAGGTTAAGGAACTCACCCAAAGTCATACAGTTAATAAAAGGCCAAGATCCCAACCACGCCATTTGCTTTGTAGTCCGAGCTTTTTTTTTTTTTTTTTTTTTTTTTTTTTTTGCCCACTGCTCTATACGACGCATAACTAAACTGCTTAAAAATAATTGAACAACACTGACCAGCCCCTTTTAGGCTTCCAACCAAAGTACAGTTACCAATAACTTTGTTTTAAAAATGACTTGTTTCCACGGACTTAAAAGCTCCAAGCTGTTGTATGCAGTGGCTGTTTGTCACAGCCGCTCTGTGCCACCCCTCACACCCATGCCAAAAAGTTACTATCATTACAATTAAGGAGGAAAATTATTTTGGGTAACATAACACTTGACAAGAGCTTTGGCAAACAAAGCATTGCCAAGTAGTTAAAATGTTAACATTTTGCTAAAACTTTTCGTCTGTGTTGACTTTTTGAAAAGGTATAAACTGTGAGTTGGAAGTTGATGAATGCTGGTCCCAGCCCTGCCTAAATGGTGCAACGTGTCAGGATGCTCCGAGGGTGTATTTCTGTGACTGCAACCCTGGGTTCGTAGGGGAGCACTGCGAAGTCAACATTGATGGGTATACCAGTGAGCCATGCCTCCACGGGGGACTGTGCAGGGATGGAGGCAACAGGTACGTTTTCACCTGTGTTTGGGTGACTGGCTTAGAACTCATTGGCCAGAACTAGTATTGCAGGTGAGTTTGGAGATCTCACTTCCTTAACTTCAAACTTTCAGATTGCATTATATTTTGACAAAAATTTGTAACATTCATATTTTACTCAAAAATGCACTCTTCGTTGGTCATCAGTCCAAAGAATGAGGATTTTCCAAGTCACTGTTGTTTGGAACTGCTAACATTATAGAAAATTGCGAGCTTTTCAATTCCATGAAATAAGCCTGTTGTTGATAGGGTAGGTGCAAAAGTAAAGCTGGAGGTTATTCTACATGTGATTATAAGGTTGTATTTATTTAACAAGCATAGAAATCAAGCAATGAAAAATAAATCCTTTAGGAATTTTATATAAACAGTGTTATTAAATGAATTTAAAGTAAGAGAACATAAGTCATCATTCATAGAATGGGGCTTTTCCTGCTTTTTCATAATTTATTGTTTCATTTTTCATAAGGGACCTTACTAATGGGCTCTCCATATAAAAGAATGACACGATGGTATAAGTCATTCTCCACTGCCTTCACAAATATTAACAACTCTGTTTATTATTATTTAGTAATTTATTCAGTATTTCTGATGCTTGATGTCCTATGTCTATTCTTGCTATACACATTCAATTACCATGATAACCCTATGACATCTTTTCAATTTATGGATGAGGAAACTAAAGTAAACAATCATGATTTCCAAATAATTCTGCAGGAAAAATTAAAATACCAAACGTGTATTGAAAAATACCAACAGGTATTCATGTGGAAACACATAAATGATTTCAGGCTTATAAAGATAATTTCCCAGCATTTTTTGAGATAAATAGTAAAAACATTCCACAGGCCTCAGGTTGATGGACCGGTGAAGAGACAGAATAAAGGTATTTGCTCTCAATACAACCAGGAGTTGATGTGATCATTTCATTTTACTCTCCAGATACAGCTGTAACTGCACAGGGAGTGGATTTACAGGGACACACAGTGAAACCTTGTTGCCTCTATGTTGGTCAAAACCCTGTCACAACAATGCTACATGTGAGGACAGTGCTGACAGTTACACTTGTCACTGGCCTGGGAAGTGACAAAATGTCGTCCACCATTTTAAAAAAAAATTTTTTTTGGCTTAGAATAGGAACAAATCACTTACAGCAAATTGAAACTAAAAATTCTTATTGTTAAAGGTCTGAAACCAACTCATTCTTCTAGTTATCACTGTGTAATTTAATTGTATTGTTCAGGGCTCACCTATACCTGCTGCTACACTATGCATTGTCTAAAGTAGGTTTCCAAGCTACCCAAGCATCAGAACCTTCTAAAAGAAACAGGGAAAAGAAATCAATGGAAGAATCAATTTCAGCATGATCTTCATGGAGAACAATTCACTAGAAGAAGCTTCTTTTCATCTAAGATGTTTTCTTTGACACCTAGACTACATCAAAACCCCTGAAACAATATTGAAATCCTAGGAGCACGTATTATAATTCATGAAGTCGGTCAACATGATTATGATGGTCTCATAGAGGATGGAGAATGATATTCCAGAAATAGGAATATTCCCCTAAGCATCTATAATGTAAAGGAGAATACAAGTTAAACATTCATAAGCCATAACTAAAAATTACATATAAAGGGTAATTCAACCTGACTGTAGCAGTGACACCAGAATCAACAGAAAACAGTCTGTCACATTTGGAGTCATCAGGCCATCCCTTAATATTGATGTGAATTTTGGCAAACAACCTGCTTGACCTAATTTTAACCTAATTCTCACTGGGATTGCAGTGACAGAAATGAAAGAGCATTTCACCTCTCCTTTCTTGGTCCACTGGAAAAAAATGATAAAAACTTGTGATTATTTAATACCGAGTTGTTATAAGCTTACTGATCACCATCTCCATCTCCTCATTCATTTTATTGTCTAAAGAAAGGAGAATCCTGTGGTCAAGGAGGAAACCTGGAGACCAGGATCAATCCACTATCTCGTTGTTCAAGGGATATTTAACATACTTTGGTTAAAAATTTTTTGTAGGTAAAAAAAGCAAACAGATATGAACAAAGAAGTGGCAGTTTCTTCTGCGGCTCAGAAATCCGTGTACGTTACGTGTCTTCCCACTTCAGATAATTAATGGGGCATATCTGTGATCCTTTGGTCATTGGCTTAAATACTGAAAAATTTTCCAAGCGTGTCATTCCACATCCGTGTCACCAACCAACACTCAACATTCAACCAACACTCTGGACAGGACAGCCTCTAATTAGAGTGAGTCACCTCTTAATTCTTAAGTTCTTCATCTGCAAGTGAGGGATATAAAAACTCCTTGCTGTAGTATTGTTGTGGGAGTAAAATTACAAAAATAGAGCCTGGCATATCTTAGGTCCTCAAAACAGGCCCCTACTGCTACATAGTACGTTCTACAGCAAGAGGGGGAATTACAGGAGAGGTGGTTTGTGCTGGAGTCGGGCGGTTAAAAAGACCTGCCGAAAAAAAGACAAACCAGGATGTGTTCCATTCATTCATGGATTCAGGCGTGCAAGTCACATGGATTCCAGTCCAAGCTAGTATATACCAGGGATCTGGGGACCAAAAAGACACGGCCCCTTCATCCAAGGAGCTTAAGTTGTAGTAGGGAGAAAGCGGGGGGAAATGCATCTAGCACAATAAAAAGCTGTAATAAATTCTATAGAAGGAAATGAGAGAAGAAGTACAGAGATGATTTGACAGAGGAGGCGCCATTTTGGAAAACTGGAACGATTACTAAGCCTATCCCAGAAACACACTCAGAAGCTGTGTGACTTTGGACAAGTTATTTAACTACTCTGAGCCTCAGTTTCCTCATCCATAAAGCACAGGTGATGATAATACGTCCACCTCATAGTGTTGCTTTGAAGCTAAATCCAGTAATAGATATAAAGCTCCTATTTGGAGACTAGACCCTGTGGCTAATACATACCACGTTTACCAGAAAATAAGACCTAACTGGAAAATAAGCCCTAGTGTGATTTTTCAGGATGACATCCCCTGAACATAAGCCCTAATGCGTCTTTTGGTGCAAAAACTAATATAAGACCCGGTTTTATTTTCAGGGACACATGGTAGTAGCCTATCATTTATTCAAGGAAAGAAGAGAGGAAGGAAAAGAAGAAGGGAGAAAAGGCAGCAAGCACACGCGGGAAAGAACATGCAGTCGTGGAACTCTGAGAGATTGTTCAAATGTGCTGGGCTCTGCAGGGCTGGCGGCAGAGAGATGGGGCTGGGAGCAGATAAGACAGAAGCCAGCTCACAATGCTGCTTGTCTGCCCTGCCAACTATGGGACAGGGAGGTGACACGTTGGACTTGTTCATTGAAAAAGAACTCTCGGGCGCTTTAGAGGAAGATGATTGAGAGGAATAAACCTACAGGCAGGAATCGAGAGAAAGGGTTCTCACTAGTTTGAACAAGAGAGAAGTCTATTTGCCAGAATGAAGACGAGCGTAGCCAGGGTGCTGCTCAGGGAATGGGCAGCCACGAGACTCATTTAGGACACGGACATGTCATGGGCATAAAAATAGGGGCACAGATTTAGTACACTTCTGCTTCTGACTTTCTTTCTTGGGGGCCTGGATGGATGGTGATTTGGCCTAGACAGAAAATTCAGAATGTCTTTGTACCCTCTGCTCACTGTTGTACATAAAGAGAAGCTTTGAGGCTGCGAGCTATTCTATGTCTAAGAAAACAGCATTGCTTTCGATCATGAGACCACTGCCATTAAACACATGGCAAGTACCCACTGTGATAATTGCATAGGGTCCTCATTTCCAAAGTAATTAATTACAAGATGTGTCAGTCACCTTAAATGCTTATTTAAAATGTTCTTGTTCCCCAGATAAGATTGGATTTGTGTTTTTTTTTTTTTAAAGTAAGGACCCTGGTGACTTGATTCAGTATCATATTGTTTCTTTGTACAGAGTCTTACAGAAAAACTTGTCAAAACTATTGAATAGAGCCTTGCCGGAAGGGGTCTATTTATACACACGGCTAAAGGGAACAGCCAACAAAATCCCCACAGGCCTCAGTGGTGGGGACTGGACCAGCAAGACTATAAATCAGAACGGAGGGAATAAGATAATGCATGAACCAGAGAGCAAAAAAGGATTTAAAAAGTTCTAAATGACTTCCTCACCAGGTCGGTGTGTGAGTCTTGAGACTGAGAAGAAAAATTGAAAATAGCTGGAGCTTTCTTCCATAAGTCCTCTGGAGCGCAACAAATGCCAGTTTATAAAAACTGGTTGTGAAACCATTGTTGAGTGAGTATTTGTACTCATCTATCCTTAAGTATGAATTCAAAGTATTTAAAAAGTAGACGTTTAGGTTTAAGAGACTGAGGATTCCCGGTGGGAGGGTCACCACAAAGGATTGTGGGACCTTGGTCTCACATGTGCTTTTAGTTTCCTTTTTCAACTGTTAAGTTTCTTCTTCAGATGCTTGAGAAAGACCCCAAGGGTCGTATGTGACAAATGCATTGTACTGGTGAGCACCAGAATTTATGTTGTTATAATTTAACGTATGACCCTATTCAGGTTTTTATTAAAATTACAGAATGAGCAATCGTATCATATTCTCATTATTTGCTTATTAATAGTCAGTTCTCTAGTTTATTTGCTAAACTAGGATTATAATCTAAATGGTTGATGAATACTATTTGAATCTCAGTCAGTCATTTTAACCTGCAATTAAAATGTTCAGGTCAACCCCAGCTTATCCTGAAGTTCCATTTTATTCAAGCCCTATTAATCACATATTTATAGAAAATGTCAGTCAATATATCAGTACAAGTGATTCCACTGCTCCTGCTATCTATGTCCATGGACCCTCCTCCTACCAGCTTCCTGAGGGTGGCACAGCCTCTTGTCACGTGGGGCCTGGACGGTGGCCAGCCTCCTGTGTGCCATCCGTTCCAGGGTTGAGGAGCGTTGACTCAACAGCCCCTCTGAACGTGTATCCTGCAGGATATACAGGTGCCCAGTGTGAGACCGACATCAATAAATGCATGAGTGACCCGTGCCAGTCTGATGGGGAGTGTGTGGAGCTGTCCTCAGAAACACAACCTGGCCTCCTGGCTGGGCCGCCTTCCTCACTCAGCATCCCCGCAGCTTCCGGCTACATTTGCCTCTGTCCACCTGGATTCACAGGTGAGGCCCAGGAAGGGGACAGGGCTTTCTAGCATTTTATGGTAGATCAGGCATTTTACCAAATAATGTATTAGCAGTAAATCTGTGCTGTACAAAGTCGGTTGCTGTGGTGCAAAGGGTCCCCCTTGTGGGTATGGAAAGTCTTGTTTCACAAACCATAATTCCTAAAATCATGAGGAAAATGTTACAAGTAGGAATAGAAGAGGTATATGAAGGGGGAGAGATTTTTATAAGTTATCCCCGGCAGTTGGGGCCCAACTCAAATTCTTCATCTTATAAACTTTCTAGAAAATGTTGGAATTTTTATGTTACTAATTTTTATAGTGATGTTAGATTTTTGTTACATTTGCTTTTAAAAAGTTAATGTACTTATTTATATTTACACTGAGAACAATCATCTACTTTCAAGTAATCTTCCTCCACTATCCTAGAGCTAAAATTGTCCCAGTATACCAAACTTAAATGACTCATTTTCTACAGGATTGTTACTCTAAAACCCAGAGGAAATTTTCAGTTTATGTCTTCCAATGATTATTTGTGTTTCTGTCTGCTTCTATATTGTGAAAACTTTCAGAAGTTTGGAGACTGTACTCATATTTGGTCCTGAATAGGAATTTACCTACAATTGCCTAGATGGCACAGAAAAAACTAATTACAATCCAGATTTCTATTTTGTTTCTTTCTCAATAGATTAAGTGATACCTGAGAAAAATATTTCAGTTGTCATTGGGGATTTCTGAGGAAAGTAAATGAGAAATAAGAAAAAAAGGAGGGTCTGTTGACAGTACTCCCTTTTTCACTGTATGAGTTTTGAAGTTTAATGGTCTTTGATTCATGGTAATGTTTGCTGTAAGATTGCTCTTAGAAGATGGTTTTTCCTTCCGCTGTCCGCTTTTTGAGAACACAGGAGAAAGGCCTCTCCAGTATCCATGTCAGGATAAGCAGTATTTTTCCTGAAAAACTTCTAGCTTGCATGCTTTTTCCCTTAATAAAATGCATGCAAATAAATCTTTATAAATGATAAAGAGCCTGAAATAAATCTTGGAATACATCATATTTTCCAGTCATATAGGCTGCTAGAAATCTGTAGGTAAGCTTGGGTTCTAATAGCATATAACTTTTTCTGAAACATATTTATGTATTTACCTCACCCCTGGGATTATTTAAATTTCCTCTTTCTGTTTCTTATGGTTGCCTTTTTAAAAATTTTCTTTCTAAATTATTTGATCTTGGAAGAGTGTATGTATTTTTGTCAGCTACTTTTAAATCCTTTTTGGAACAAGGTTTGGGGGGGTTATAATTTTATTTTAGTATTAAATTTAGGGTCATAAAGAGGAGATTCTATCGAAGTCCAAGGCCATTGCTAATATTGCCTCATCAGATAAAAGGATATAGTTGAACAACGAATCTGCAAATCCCAACAGGAGAGGCAGTGGAATGTTCCATAAAAGTATACTGGACTGGATTTCTAAAGATGTGCCAAGAATGACTATATGAGTTTCGAAGTCCTGGCTGCCCCAAATCTTCACGGTGTAATGAAATAGTTGATTTTTTTCACCCATGTGAATTCCAAAAATGGGTTATCATGATCGATTGTCCTCCAAATGCTGATTCAGGATCACAGGCTCTTCACTTTATTTATTTAGTTTTTTTCATCTTCAAAATGTGGCTTTGTTTTCTTTGGAGTGATTGTAAATAATACTGTATTTTTAATTTCAGTTCCTATATATTAATTGCTGATATATAAAAATGTGATTGATTTGTGTGTACTGATGTTATATCCTGATACTTTGTTGAACTCATCTAGGAGTTTCGTTTTTGTCAATTCCATGGGATTTTTCTCCATAGACAATTCTGTGATCTGCAAACAGGGACAGTGTTATTTCCAGCAGAGGTTATTTAAAATTAGTGCTGATTCTTCTTTAAATATTTTGGAAGAATTTTCCAGTGAGAAAATACATGCACAATGCCTTGAAGAGGTCTTGGTACAGGAAAATCTCTGCATTTTCCACCATCATGTGTCCCCACTGGGGACTGTGGGCTCATCATTTTCTTTCCAATCCCTCAGACCATGCTTGGCACAGACTTGGTAACCAATAAAGTATGGGATAAATGAATGATTTGTATCATCTCTTTTTATTTTTTACAGGTTTGTCAATTTCACTGATTGCTTTTTCGAAGGACCAGCTTTTCATTTCATTGATTTTCCTATTGTTTTCTGTTTTCAATTTCATTGAGTTCTGTTCATTACTATATCCTTCTTTTTGTTTGCTTTGGGATGATTTTGTTCTTATTTTTTCTAGATTGTTGTTATTGTTGTGTTAATAAACAACAGAAATTTATGTCTCACAGTTCTGGAGGCTGGAAGTCGGGGTACCAGCATGGTTCTTTTTCTGAGCAAGTCTTTATTGTCCATTCTTTGCTAAAGGATGGTTTGTTGAATGTAGAATTCATGACAGACAGTTCTTTGCTTTCAGCATCTGAAAAACTCCACCCCACTTCCTTCTATCCTTCATGGTTTTAAATGAGAAATCTGCTGTCATTGCATTGGAGTTCCCATGTAGCTAATGCATCATTTTGCTGGCTGTTTGCAGAGAGAAAATAGGAGAGTGATAATACCTTCAACTTTGTCTTTAGTTCTCAAGTGTTTATTTATTATGTGTCGTGGTATCAATTTATTTTATTTTATTTTTTTCCTATTTGGGCTTCATTCAGCGTTTCAAATCTGTGGATTAATGACTTTTGCCAAATTTTGAAAGTCTTTATCTAATTTTTCTTTAATACTTGTGCAGCCCTGCTTTCTTTTTCCACTCCTGGGACTTTTATAATACACATTATGGGCCTTTGGCTATTTATTTTTCCACAGGTGACTGAGGCTCTGTTCATTTTTTTCCCCCCAGTATATTTTCTCTCTGTTGCTTAGATTGGGTAAATTCCATCAATCTGTCCTTAGATTCACTGATTTTTATCCTCTTTCATTTCCTCTCTACTATTGAGCCCACCCAGGTAATTGCTATTTCTCCTATCGTATTTTTTCACCTCTATGATTTCCATTTTATTCTTTTCTGTAACATTTGTTTGTTTCCTGCTATTTTCTATTTTTTTCTTTCACATATAGAGAATTTGTAAATGTTTATTAAATCACTTTTATGATGGTTACTTTAAAAGCCTTGTTAGATAATTCCAACATCTGATTCAACTCAGTGTTGACCTCATTTCATTTTCTTTTCTCATTCAAGTTGTGTTTTTCCTGGTTCTTGGTATGATGGGTGATTGTAACTTGTATCTGGACATTTTGGATATTATGTTAGGACACTCTGAGTCTTATGTGAATTTTTTTTTTTTTTTTAATTTTAGCAGGCAATCACCTGTTTAGGTTTGGTAAACATCTTCCGGCCTACTTTTGTAGGATATAGGTCCAATGACCAGTTAATTTTCAGAGTCTTTGCAGTGTTATTTTGGTATTTTTTATCTGGTGCCATAGGGGCTCCCACTGGTCTCTGATGATGATAGAACTGACACATTTTACTTTTTACCAGCTATCACTTGTTTGATTAAAATAAAATTTCCATCATGATAAAAATAATAATTGTATATAACACATTTAATGACAGAGCTCTATTCAAAGAAACCATTAGGGTTGGTAAACATAGCTATGAATTACTCCCTGTTTTTAATTATAATTTAGGATGTGTTCATTACTCTTTAAGATGTGTACAGTTACCTTCCACATTGAAAATGGTTGTATATGTAGCTTAATTTTTCTAACTTTTTATAATCAAAAGTGAAACAGACCACAATAGAAATTAACTGAGAATCAGAAAACAATGCTCAAGAAGACAGAAATAAGAGAGCTTAAGTTGTGGAAAATGAGAAATGGTGAAAACATAAGCGCAGGAGGCAGAAAATGCTGTTGAGAGGAACCCAGCTTCTCTAAGGGAGGGCTAGCTTCCGTGAGGGTTTCTTCTGGGATTTCCAGAAGGCAAAGCAGGTATCTTGGCCCAGAGAAACCAAAGTCTCATTTAATGTGATAATTGAGAAAAGTCTGAATATCCATTTAGGTATTTTAATGATGGGAACTGACCCTCGGAAACTCGTGTTTAGACGCAATAATGGTTACTACTGTCTAATTCCTCAAAATCATAAAAAATTTTTCTTTGGCAAAATATCCTCATTCACTGCCATTGACAACTTTGTGCCCACTGCTGCCACACTCAATGTGAAATGAGAATGATGCATAAACATTCAATCGAAAGGTTTCTGCGCTTACTTAAGCCCACATAGTCACATAACTTTAAAGGTAAGCTAAACAAATCTGTAATAGGAGACGGCCTGTAGTTGAATAACGCTGCTCAGTTCATTCCAAAATCAGTAAATTATCTTTATTTTGTAAAACCATCCTTGACCGTTACAGGAAGGAATGTTGGCTGCTTCTTTCTATTATGTTTTAGCTGTCCAGTTTGGGGCACTGGACTCAGTTTTAGGGATATAATGATGAAAATATATCATGGTCTCTTCCCAGAGGAAACTGAAAGAATGTGAGGGCAAAGCTGCAGAAAAACACAAGATGCCGTAGTGGGAAAAGGTCATCAGTAAGACAGTCAGACAAATCAGTAAGAAGGACCAGTTTATGCTATTTATGCCAGACCGAATTTAGTGGAAATTGTAAGAATCCCAACAACTTGATAAGTTAACATTTTTTAACACGAATGACCATGTTCCTTCTAAAAATTAAGAAATGACCTTATGACCTGTGTGCTTACCCTTGAAGCATCCTATTCTAACCAACCAAGCTAAATTGGAAACAATTGACTAACGTTTTTCATGTTAACAATTTGTTTTTGTTTATCCAAATATGGTAGTGATAATACCTTTAACAAGTTTCCCAACTGTCTCACAAGCCAAGTCCAATTTTCAGTTCTAACGTTCACTCACCAACTCCAATTAGCATGTATTCCAGCTAAAATCAGCATCTCCCGGGGCTCTGCAACGCCACACTGTTGCCTCTGACGCTGGGTTTCTTCCTTCCCCCATCTGCTCCGCGCATGGAAAGAACTGAGGAGTGCTGCAGGGGGTCCGGGCTTCAAACCTCAGACAGAAATAGCGGGATTCTTCACAAGAAACGCCCGGATGAGAGCCACCTGGCAAAGTGACTGCACACACGGGCTCCGTTTTCAGGTTCATCAGCCTCAAGCACAAGGTGGCTACAAATGAAGTGTTCACTTTTCCTTAAAAATTAAATCTTGTCCTTTGACCTAAATCCAATGAAAAGAGACAGAGAGGGCCAAACACGAAACCTAGGAGCTTCATGCTAATGAAGCCATGAAGTATATGGGACAGTCAGTAGCTCCTAAGAAGAGTGTAGGAGGTTCTGTTCATTTGCTGACTTTCTGTTTTAGGCTCATGGTTCTGAGAGATGCCTTTTTTCCTTAATTACAGTATCAAGTTTGAGAGGCTAGATTCTAAGTAACTTGAACAGATATTAGCTGCACTTATAAAAACTTTCTTCCCCTCTGTTTCTTCATCTCTGAATGCTGGCTTTCCCTAGGATTCAGTTCTTGGACGTCTTCTCTTTTCTATGTGCACTAACTCTCGAGGAAATCTCATGTATTCTCTTGACTTTAAATTGTATATACAGAGGGTGCCAAAAAAAATGTATACACACTTTAAGAAAGGAAAAAACTGTATTAAAATTGTAATAATACATACCGATAACAAAAGATGAATACAAGCCACGTTTGACTTCTGCAATTATAAGAGGTGCTCAAAGTGGTTACCATCAGTGTAATTTTAATACAGTTTTTTCCTTTCTTAAAACGTGTCTACATTTTTCTGGCACCTTCTGTATGTGTTTATGACATCAGCATTTGTATCTCCAACTCCATCCTCTCCTGAACTTCCATTAACTTTTCCATTTAGAAGACTGAAAATGATTTTCAAACATAACATATCTCAAACAAACCTTTTTATTTTCTACCTACATGCATTCCAAAAAAAGAAAAGAAAACAAAAAAAAAACCACACTAATGCAAACAAATGACAACAAAACAAAGCAACAATAATAACAAAAATACTTCTCCTTCCCCATCTCAATAAGCTAACAACATATTCACCCAGTTTGTGAGGGCAAATATGTAACGTCTTACTCATTTCTCTCTTTCTGTAATCATGCATTCAATTCATCTACAATTTCCCAGTTCCAACTTTGTTCTTATCAAGAATTTTAAGATTTACCAAGAAAAACTGAAATGCATTATAAGAATTTGTATTTTTGTGAGAAATCTTTTTGTTAAAATAGAAATCCTTTACAGTTAGATTGAACCCTTTTTTATGATCTCATTATTTCTTTCTTCCTTTCTTTTTTTTTTTTTTTTTATGGATCGTGCCAAATCTGTAGGAGGTATTGGCAGCGGGTTTCCAATCGTGTGTGTCTAAGAAAGCACTTCACAGCCTAAGGCAATGTCTCCCTCTCTGCCTGGTTCCCTCTGACATTATCTTTGAGTTTAAGTGTTTTCATTTCATCGGGTTGTGACAAATGTTTTAGTAGCACTGCCCTTGTGGAGTTAGCTTCTCAAGGTAGAGTCACAAGGTTTTGTTGACATGTAACTATGTTTTTTGGTTGCTTTTTTCCATTTTGACTTCCCTGCTTTACATCCCATAGTGTGTTAAAAAAAAAAAAAGATAGGAGAAGGGTAGGCCATTCTTGGTACATTGAAACTTACAATACTTTCCAAGTATAGTACAGATGCTAGCCAACTGTTGAAGACTTTTAAAATCGAGAAGTCAGTTTTTGTTTAATTTGATTCACAGTTTAGATCGAGGTCTGTTTATTATTTGACTTTTTTCCAGGCAGTTATTATACATGGCTGTTTTGTAGATATGGATTAGCCTGATTTACTCCCATCTTTCTCCATTCTCTCTCTCATCTCCCTCTTTCTCTCAATTACAATGGTTCTTAATAAATTCATTAAAAATTTTTATGAGGGATTTCCCAATCCAAAACTCGGTCAACTCTTCCTACGAAAGAGGAAACAGACTCCCTTTTGATGCCTCTGAGATGCAGCTATATAAATTTCAGGCTCATTTTCAACCCTTCTCATGGTATCCTGATGCCAACAAGAAAGGTCTGAATGAAACATTTCACAGGAATCACACATACTCTCTACTGCTCAAACTATGTTTCTTTCTTTCTTTAATGCGTTTTCTTTAAAAGCATTCCTCTCAAAAATTACAGTTTACCTTCTACTGAAAAACCACAGGAATCCAAATCTGGTGGTCCCTCTTCCCTTTTTTGCTTTCTTTTCTTAAAAACATTTACTGAAGTATAACAAACAAGCAGAAAAGCATGCACGTCAAACATTTAGAGCTCAAAGTTGTTACGCAACACACTTACCCATCAAGTACCCAGGTGAAGATAAGGACTGAACGTAGGCTACTTTTGGTTTGAAGGAGGCAACTAGAGTCACTGTAGGCAGTAACAGAGACAAATTCAGTTCAATAAAAGGAGTGACTTTCAAATAATTAAAGCTATCTACAAATGGGACAGCATCCTTGTAAAGAAGCAAAGGTCTGCATGATAGGAATGGTCCATGCACAGGAGATGAGATCATGGGATCCTGCATTGAGTGGTAGGCTGAATGGGATGACATCTTTCATTCTTTTCAACTCTAAGAATATATTCTTAAAAAAATAAATAAATAAACTGAAGATCCATATCCCAGTGGTAGTGTGCAGGCAATTACAAATGTGCATAATTAAATTCTATTTTCCAATTATCAGTGAAGATGGTATTTAGGAGATCTTTAAAAATGGTTTTTGAAGTTCTTTCAGTATGGACATTAAAAGAATAGTGGAACAGAATTTTTTTGTTTTCAAATTCGTAGCATACTTTATTGTAAGAAAAAATAGTATCAATAAAGTCTGGGGCAGAAGGTTAGAATAATTTTCTTAAGATGGAAGATTTATGGGTGAATTTTGGCAAACAGTGAAATTGTCATGTCTCTTCTGATTAAAGCTAACAATTTTATTTTAACACAAAGATGTTGCCTAGATGATTGTAAAACTCATGTGTAACTGCGCACCCGAATTCAACAATAAAATTAAGATTTCAATCTTTAATGCACTTTTTTGTAATGAGAAACATTCTTTCACATGTGACAATTTCATTTTCTGACTTAAATGTTGTAATATGCAATTAATTTCAATAATTTAATAAATAAAAAAGGCAAATAAAGATGAAAACTGTCTAATTTTCTACTTAACACCTGGATTCTGCAGAGCCCAAGATGATTCAATTGAAGGCAGCATTCCTTCTGAGTCACCTATTAAGCAGATATTCTGGAATATCATCAAAAGTTTTGGCAAAGAAGAATCATGTTTTGGATAGGAGGTTAAGCGCAGGCCAGGGCCTCGAATTTATCTGTTTCTCTGAGTGAGTTTTAACACCGTTGACCTGGCCAAACTCCAATCCCATTCATTATATCTTGCCTGTCTCCGCTGCCCTTGAAATTTTAATAAGGGCCTATATTTCTTGTCTTAACCCACTTATATTGCTTGGAGCAGCCATCCAGCTGTGGTCTTTCACTGAGGGAACTAGATTTGCCTGTAGTTAAGTCATCCCTGTATCTTTTATTCCCCCACAGAAGCAGGAAGGCCGCTCAGTGAATTTGTCCCAGTGAGAAGATTTGAGAGGCTTAGACAAGTAAGTAAGAAAATCCAAGGAAGATAATCCAATTTGTCATTGTGCATTCATTAGGAAAAATGATAGAGGCTGCTACCCAGCAGAGCGCTTAACTTCAACCCTGGTTACATTCTGCAAAGCCTCCAAAGGTAAAATGCTACAAGAAATTAAAACACCGGGAAATTTTATACCCAGATACTTTCCAGATCATCCGAAGCCGTTTTTGCCTTTGAATTCTCACAGTTGGCTCTTGGGAGCTTTGATCCATCCTCTCTAAACACATCACCACGCCACGTTCCACAAAGCAGCCCAGCAGGACACACACGGCCCAGGAGCCAGCCTAGCGGTGTACCTGGCACCTCTCCCTGCTGAACTGTCCTTGTGGGGTGAGGATTGTTAGGATGAAAATCACGCCCCAAAAGCAGTAGGAAGAGGGGAAAGATTCCTCAGCTCCTCCCTGTTTCTAGTGAAGGATATATGTCCTTTCGTGGTCCCGAGACGTCATCTGACAACCATTCCTGTTTGAATTATTACTCCTAGATCCTGAAAGATCATTAATTAATAACAGCTCTTAATTTAAGCATCTCCACACTAGGACCTGCCGCTGGCTTCTATTAAATGGGTGCTTCATTCTGGTTTTCTCTAATTATCCCACTTTTTAACATTATAGCCTATGCAGGCAATGCATATTAGACAGAGAAGAGAATTTTCCAGTGATTTTTAAGGAATGTATTATAATAGAGAAACAAGAGGAGATTAGACTATGGCTATACTTGAGTCTTTTCCGATTGTCTGCATCACACCCATTTACTCCATATTTCAAACACACCGAGAAAATAAACAAATAGAGCAGTCTACGTTCAGTTGCACAGAATAAGTAATTATTTTCTGTAGGGCTTTAACAGTGATATCTTACAAAGGCTTTCTCCATGGAGAATTCATACATCAATTTAATTTGTGTATGTGTGACTAAAGGTGCTTCCTCAACAAACAATTATTTTTTGTCCTTTGTAATAAATTCTGTAGCTGTAATGTAGAAAATTGATTTGGTCACACCAAGCACCTATAGAAAATGATTAAAGACACAGAGGTTATACACACAGCCTCCAATGTGTCAGATGGCAGCATAACTCATCGCAGTAGTGATAATGAGCATTGTTCCTGTCTCACTATAAAAAACTTTCCACGGCCACTTAACTCCCATGAAAAATTTGAGAAATTTACACACTGATTGGGAAAGTAGAACGCATACCAACCACTGAGATAGTTGAACTTAAAAATGTTCTGTACTCTTTAATGTGAGGGAGTCAAAAAATTTATGGGCTTTAGGGAGTAAATTGTTCCCTGTAGATGTGTTTGATGCTTTCCAAACGGCCTCTCGTCCATTAGACCATCAGAGGTTTCACTCGATATGTAATTTTCAGGTCTGTCCAGTGTGCCTAGCTCTGAGCTGGGCATTTGTTTATTAAGCTGAGTGAAGTGAACTGGTGACAGTGTTTGGAAGTGTGGGCAGTGTTCCTTGGTGCAAAGGGACATTATTCTCTGTGTCCATTTCCTCATTTACAAAATATGGCAAACAATAGTAACCTACTTTACAGAGTGTTTGCAAGGAATAAACGAGGTACTATACACACAGTGACTAGAAGAGGTCCTGGTACAGAGAATACCTCAGTATTTTCCACCATCACATGTCCCTACAGAGGACAGGTACTGTGGGCTCATCATTTTTTTTCCGATCCCTCAGACCACACCTGGCACAGTCCTGACAACCAATAAAGTATGGGATAAATGAACGACGAATGAATGAAAGGATTCATGAATTCAGTGAAAAAAGTCTTACTCCTTTTAATGCTATGTTAGACATTTCAAGGAAGAAAGTAACTCTCAGATGCTACAATGATTATTTTAAAATGGTATGACATTTTCTAAAGAAAATACCACCTGTGTATAAAGCAGTCTGTTTCAAGTATCTAATGAATCTGTTTATCAATTATATCCAGCAGAAGCTACAAAACAGAAAATATGTCAAAACCAACATTGGCATTGAAAAAAAATTACGCATGTATGTATCTGGATGTACAGTAACACACAATTCTGACCAGGCGCTCTGCAAATATTAAGAGCGGGCTTTGGGCCAAGCACTGTCACATGCCCTGAAAATATTAAACAGACAGCAATTTCTGCCTTTGTGTAACGTACGTTCTAGGGAAGGAGAAAGACAATAAAATTGCACACTTAGAACTCATTTTCAGGGTACATTTTGCTGCTCTTTTAAACTTCACTAACCTCTCAGCAGGCAGACCTGCCCCAGACCCACCATCCTACAGGAGTTAGAGTTACATTCTTCTGTAACAGAAGTAGAAAATTGGAACTACCTTGAACAATTTAGACTGAGGTTATTTTTCCACTATTTTGGGTGCAGAATTCTGGATCTGTGTTGAGACTCATTCAATGACTTGAATGGGCCCAAGGTTACATTTTCAGACTTCTTGCCCGCCCACCCCATCCAGGCTATTCCCCCACTCTCACCTGCTTACCCCCAACCCCAACCCACACACATCATCCTTGCCTTGTGGAGTAAACGGATCTTCTTTTAGTCAACACTTCAGGTGTCTTTATAGCTACAGAGTGTCCATATAAAGCCAATTGAAACTGCTGATACTTAGGAAAGCTAAAATAGGGACTATACCAAATTTTTGCCTCCAGATTTTCTAAGCTTCATCTCTATGTTGTCAAACAACCTTGAATACGATGCATCTAGACCAGCTACCCTTTCTGCTCAGCTGCCTCTTGCAATGGCTCTGCAAGAGTAAGGAGTGAGCATGCCCAGAGTTGGCCCTGAGAGCTGCATGAAGGGGCTGCTGCCTAGAAATCCTTTCTCTGTAGAGCTGCTACGTGTTACTCTGTCAAATGTCCTTTGTACAAAGACCCTGTTTAGAAATTTTAGAGTCCCAAGTGAAGAGAATTTTTTGGACAATATGATACACGTCTCCCTTTGCAACCTCAACACACTCATGGCATTTCTCCTTCTGTCTTGGCTGCCAGGAAGCTCACCATTCATTTTTTCCTGAGCTTTGGTTTTCTTTAACATTTATTCTCTTCTTCGTATATTCTCACACTGTTAAAATGTCCTTTGCACTTTTTAAATTTTGCTTTATGAACTACCAGTTTAATTGAAACTTGGGCTTTTAGTGTGCACTACCAAAAGCTCTTTTTTCGTAAATAGAAACAGATTATATAAGGAAATTAATAATCCTGAACGATGACTACTGAACCTTCAAATCAGTGGAGAGTCCTAAGAACTTTTTAATGGACTCGAATAATCTTCCAGGGTCACACAGCTAGCAGGTGGCACAATTGGGACGTGAACACCAACCCCCAGGCTCTAAACACCCCCAGGGTGGCCGTGCTGCTACTTGAACAGAGAGCCACAGGCCTGGACCCACATTCCCACCTGACAACCTGGCTGCAGCAGCTGGAACTGAAACATGGGGCCACTTCAGATGGTCACTGGGTGTGTGTTTGTAGGCAGTTCCGCTTATGACTCTTGCCTTCATTCTAAGTGTAGAGCACATTATCTTGAGATGGGCCCAGTGTCTTCAATGCACTTTCTATATTCTGTATGGGTCATCTTTGCTTGACGTTACTTAACATTCATGAGTCCCCCATGAGGCCTTGGTAGCTTCCTGTGAAGTCCACCATAGCGACAGTGAAACGGTCATATGAATGGAAATCCATTTCACTGTTGGCCAGCACATAGCAGTTCTACCTCAATTACTCCCCGAACCATTTCACACTAATTGTTGAGCAGGCCTGGTAATGAAGACAGGGCTGGGCACAGTGATTTTTCTGCTGCCCACTTGTCCCCACGCAGAAGTCACGCTCACACAGACCTGTGTGCCACCTGTCCTGTCACTGATCTTTTCTCTTGGCCAAAGCTCCCAGATAGAACAAAGTCACAGTAAAACTAATATCCTTCATTAAAGGTGGAGAGACTTTCAATAAATGGGACTTGCTCTGATCTTCAGAGGACAAGCAGAAACCTTTGAAGGATTTTCTCATCTGATGAGTTTCCAGGAGGGAAAGGATCTGATTTAGTCAGCGCCTCAGCTAAGCTCATTAATTCAGGTAACTTGTTTCTAAAAAAGGGAATTTTCCTCTCAAATGCTGCCGTGGCAAACCTTGTGTGGTTTTTCTTTTCCATATCACAACTTGGAGCCCTGAGACAAACTGCTACGGTTAATTAGTTGAGTGAGTTGTACAATTGTACATTATCATTTGTTAAAATGGTGTTACTGAGTCCCAAATTGTAATTTAAACAAAAGCAGTTGAGGATTGTTTTTCCCTAAGCAATGTTTTGGGTGTTTTGTTTTTTTTAATGTAAATAGATAACCCAGGCGTTTCTTAAAACTGTTCTTTGTTATTCTCTGTGATATACTGTCAGGAACGTGTATGTCTACATTATAGGTCACAAAATTGGGAAGGAGAAAACAAGTGTTCAGGTTTCCCTCCTTTTTCAGGCTTTTTCCTCATATTACCCCACCCTTCAGGGTGCCAACTTCAATAGGTTACTTATGATATTAATAATCTATATTCTTTATATAACATTAACATGAACATCTTCTAATGTCAATAACATACTGACATTAATATTGATATAGTCTATTAATTATAATAATATAATACTATATACTATTATAAATACACTGCTATTATTAGTAGTAAGAGTATTACTATTAGAATTTGTAGGCAACCTTTAATTCTCCTGGATTGAGTGACAGTGGGTGGTTAACGATACAAACTTTCAGTTACAAGATTAGTAAGTTTTTGGGATGCCATGTACCACATTGTTGTGCGGGGTCTCCTGCGGGGTCTCTGCTCCAGCTCCCCACATAGGAACGCAGGATGTGGCTAGGCCAAAAGAGAGCACCCACAGAGCCATAAGTAGGGAAGTCATACCACTATGGTCTCACTGGAGACTGGGTTTACACGACATGCGACCTGCTGTCTGCTTTGCTGCCAATAGACTGACTCTCCTTCACTCTCCTTCAGTCTCCTCCTTCACTCTCCTCAGACTGAGCTTTCATACGCACAAACTGCTCCACTGCCCTTCAGAAAGCTTTGACCAGCACCGTATCCTGCCCACTACGCCATGTGTCGTGCGGGGCGGCCTGCGGGGTCTCTGCTCCCGCTCCCCACAGAAGAACGCAGGACATGGCGAGGCCAAAAAGGAACACCCACGGAGCCATAAGTAGGGGAGTCATACCACTATATTCTCGCCGGCGGCATCCGCCTCTCTGCAATCCGCTCTTGCTAGCCCCCATTCTTTCTGCTAGCGTAGCCACAGCAGTTATATTAGTGGCCAATGGCTCACTGGTTACAGCTGATGGCCAACTAGCCACAGCTGATGGCCATCTGATCACAGTTGATGGCCATTTACTACCCGAGCCAGCACCTTTCTATGTGAGGCCGAGAGCCTGGAAACTGCGTTTTGGGGCTTTGTCCCCACACGCATGGTGACAATAGTTAACTAAACTGTGTTGCATACTTGCTAAGAGAGTAGATTTTAGAAGTTCTGACCACACACTCAAAAGGAAATATATGAAGTGCTGGATGTGTTAACTAGCCTTCTGTTGTAATCATTTCACAATACTATACACGTCATCTTGTATACCTTAAACTCACACAAAATTATGTCATTTATATCTCAAGAAAGCTGGGGGGGGAAGGAAAAAGTCTAATTAAAATAGTTAATCCCCCTGTCTTTCTTTTCTCACGAAAAAGACAACGCAAGAGAGTCTTTCCTTAATTCTCAGTGATCCAATGTCTTCTTAGATAAATACACTTCCTGCTAAAAACTATCACATTTTCTAGATCGAGGCCTTTCTATAAGGTGGCAGGGCTTAGGTAACAATAAGGTTATGCAAACATAATCACTTATCCATTGCAGAGTCTACATGTTTTGGAGCAAAAATTGTTTCTAATTCCTAGGAATTGTTGCAATACTTTCCCCAGAAACTATTTCCCCAGGCAAGAGTGGAAGACAAGCAGTGCCACAGTCCACAGTGCAGGGCATTGCATGCTGACTGCAATTAGAACAAGCAAGAGAATTCACCTGGGGGCTAGAAACACAGCCCTTTCACAGCCCGTTAGAAACAACCCAATCTCTCTCAAAAGTGGGATTCATCAAACAGCTCACACTCGGCAATTCCCTGAAGACGTTGTTGGAGTGAAAACAAATTTGTTTTTAGTGTGGTGTCCTCAGGAAAGAAACCTTATACAATCATGTGCCTGGTTGGCCTGCCCACCTCCCATAATAACTGTTGATTCCACAGGCTAATTTCGCCCAACTTTGATGGAAGGGCAAAGGGTCTACAGCCGGACAGAGGGTCATAAATTTCTTGTGGTTTCTTCCGATCCCTTCAGAAGGGTTGTTTAATGCCATCATTTCGAAGAGTATAAAAAAAGCAAACCAAGTTTCTGCTGTGCAGTTGTCACTGTAATGGAAGATGATTACATCAGAAGGAGTTCAAATGGAAACGAATGTTTGGAGTTGCCTTGTAGTTCCGCTGTTAACAAGCAAGGTGAGTATCATCTATAACTCCACCGACTGTAGGCATCTTGGTTTCTGAGAGTGGCATCCTGAAACTTTATAACAAATTCCACTCTGGGGTGTTGCACATCCAAGCGTCTGACTTCTTGTATGTTGCCGCTGAACGGAACCAGTTCCCAGAAGTGTATTGCCATAACGAAAGGCTTTCTAAGAGGTGTCGGTGAGTCACATTGTGGGTGGAACAAAGAAGAATCAAGGAAAAGGTCAGGAAGGAAGCAGTAGAGCCTCCCACAGTAACACATACCAGTGCAACGGGCCAAGTTCAAGTCTTGGATAGATAAGGTCAGTATCCAAGAGGGTCCAGGACTGTGTGTGTTGGGGGACCTGCTCCCAGACTTCGTGGCTGAGATGTAGACATCCTGGGGCAAAGGCACATTTTATTCTAAGGAATGTATTCAAGGAGCTACGAGCAATTAGGGATGGGGCCAGTGGCGGGCTTTCAAGGTTGGTACAGGATCTGGCGTCCTGTGGTACCCGAATCCCAGGGACAGCAACTCAAGAAGCCCGGTTGCTCCCTATCACATGCAGCTAGGGGTGCTGGATGCTGTGGCTACCACCGGAGGGCTGTCTGCTCTTCCTCTCTGCCACAGTTCTAATTTATCTCTCTGACAGTACAAAACCCCCAAACTACATACACACAGTTATGTAGAGATATGCCTTTTAATTTAAATTTCACATTAAATATATTTTTGATTTTTATATTTTAATATATATTACATGGATAGAATTTTCCCATTTGCAAGTGAGGTAAACTGCTGCTCATATGTTGCTCTAGCTAAGGTCTCGGATTGCGTAGCTGGATGAGAAACTGGCAGGTTACCAGGATGGTAACTAGAGAGCCAGAATGAGGCTTGGGCTGGATAGGAACTGACGCTGCAAAGACAGCTCAAATAATTTGCTTCCATAATTTCCATATTTCAACCCTTTCCTCTTGAACACACTCTGAGAAGTAAAGAAATAGATCACATAGAAAATATTCTAAATGATGTACTTAGCACAGTGTAAAAATGATACCAACTTGAAAGTGTGTATTTAATTATTTTGGAAACTCGTCCAAATGAAAACAAATACATTTCACAGTGATAGCTGCAATGTTAGCTACTCACAGGTATAATAATTATTTCTTCTGGTATTATTACTGGATTTTCATTTTCCAAACTCTGCTAGCAATATTGTGGAAAGCCAAGATAGGACCCAAGAATGAAAGGGGACAGGGAAATGGGATGAATTGTTTCCTGAAACTACTGCTTCATAAAACATGGAACATAAAACAACGGTACTCTAAAGCCTCACTTAAATGAATCAATATGACGACAAGAGGCTTGTAATAAAATATAATGTAAAAAAATACTATGGATCAAGTATAAGATGTGCAACTGGATAGAAATTGGACAGATCTTCAGTGGACCAGGGAAGTTGCCCTCTCCAGGAAATTAAGTCCTATTGGAAATGACAATGTGCAACTGCAGCTTTGGGAATTTCATTTTGTGGGGCTGCCACCAGAGAAGCCCAGTAGGAATCAGGTTACAAATGCAGGTAGCCTTTGAACTTGGCACCTGGTGAAATAACACCCAAGAAGAAGATACTGTGCCCTGGGGAAAATAATATGCATATATAAATGCATATACTGTGTACTATCATCCAAACATACACTGGATAATTAAATCGAGTATCTCTATTCCAAAATAAATGTAATGAGGGCTGTACGTCAAATTAAGCAAACTTGTCTTCATAGAGTTAAAACACAGATTAGAAAATAGATTAAAATTCAAAAGCGCACACAGAAGAGACATAGGAATGAACACAAGACAAAAAGAGCATTACTTCCTCAATGTTTTATCGTCCTTTCTAGAAGTAGTCGTGGGAACCAATATAAACTATGTTTCTTAACACTAGGTTTGCTGCTGCTAAGTTAATAGCTTTAGGATCCCAAGCTCTTCGATGTGCTAGGTGAAAACCCCACAAGTAAAGAACAAGGAGCTTAGCTGCAGCTCCACCAGAGAACGGGTGGCCAGACTTGCTCAGTAGCTAATGTCTGCAGTGAAACAGCTGGGCTGTTTTCAATTTTCCTTTGTAAATCTAGACGAATGCACCAGGTACCCTCAGCACGACTAATTGCTTTAAAAGTGGTCATTTATTCAAAGGATAAAAATTCATTATTTAAGAGGTGAAACCAATAGGGAAAAAATACTATTATTTTACTAAAAAAGGTCTAAGGATTTAAAGGATTTAAGTAACCAAACTCTTACTGAGAAAGTGTTGCCCAAATAGTTCAGACTGTTGCTATAGATCATATTTCACCCAGTGGAATTCAAAATGTTTGGGCTATGACATATTATTCCAATCATAGAACTTTATAAACTCGACCTCCATTCACAAGAATGGAATTTTTAGGAAGATTAAGTCACATTGGTCTGTTCTTTTCTTTTTTTCCAAACTGCTTACTCTACAAAACGTGTTTAAATAAGCACTGGGAAAACAGAATAAAGATAGGTGAATATATAGTAATAAAAGGTGCTTCTGTTGAAATTTTTTTCTTTCGAAACTACAAGAATGGTTTCAAGATCAATTTTAAAATCTTACTACATATAAACAGTGTTTAGGCATCCATTTTGAAAATTCCCATAAAATTTATGAAATTTTGGGTGGTATTATATATATATGTATATATACATATATACACGTATATACATATATATGTATATATAATAGGTATGATATACATATATGTGTATGTGATATGTATATATGTATATCATACCTATTATAAAAGTGCTTATTTTACACTAAGAAAATAAATTATAGTTATATATTAATTCATATAATTATGTTATAATTTATAAAAAATTCTAGTACCATTAACCTTCAATTTGCTTTTTTGCTATTCCCTTTTAAAGAATCTTTCTTGATTTCTGTGTTATTAGAATCACTTTCAATGCAGGAACACTATTTCTGGTCAGTGACAGGACAAGCTGTCAGTCTCTATTTGTCCATTTCTATCTGGGAGGGAGTGTAAACCACTCACAGAAATCCTATTTCATGGCAGAAGAGCACAAATATTAGGGTGAGCTCAAATGAGATGGACATTTACAAGTCATATCTCCGTGTTTGTGCCTTGGTTAGTTCCTAAGGCAACTAAAGCAAAGACAAGATATGGAGGGAAATTCCTTGTTGCATACTTAATATATTCTGCTTATTTTATGAAGGACAGAGTGAGATTTAATCAGTTAATAAGCAGCATATGATACGATCCATGGTATAGTGGAGACTTCACGTTTTGCCCAATAGTAATTTCAAAGAAATATTTTGCTGGAGTAGTTCCAGACTGTGAACAAGAAACCTCCATCAACTTATTTGTTTGTTCTGAATGCCATTGTCATTGGTTAGGAACAGTTTAAAATGTCAACCCCAAACCAGGCTCCCCAAAATTATGCATTTTAAATGGGTAGATAAAATTTGTATCTAGGAGAGTTTTCTTTCCTTCAGAGTCTCTTGGGCTTTTTTTGGATAAAATATCCCTTTGAAAACTGGTTGAAATTTTAGACCATTTTGAGGTGAACTATTATCAAAATTACTTGTAAAAATGCAGATATCGGGACCTAATCCGGATTTACAGAATCAGAAGTTCTAGACATATATTTTAGGAATCTGTAATTTTTCAACACACATCCCCACTAAGCATTTCTAAAGCTACTAAAGAGTCACTAATGTAAATTCTCTCCCAGAAAAGATATGATAATGAAAAATCACAAAATGTGTGAATGCATGTTTGTTTTAATTTTGGAAACTTATGACAGTATTGGACACACTTCACCAACTATATACACATCACACTGTACTGCTGTATAGTACAGTTTACAATATACAGTAAACTGTACTGTATTGTATAAGTATACTAGAAAGTAAAGCTAGAAAGAGGCCTTTCTAGCTTTTCATAAGACACTTTCAAGTCATATAATGCAGTTAGAGTTACAGTCATTTGCCAAAAAATGACATTTTGGTCAACGACAGACTACACAGATGCAGTATTCCCATAAGATTATAACGGAACTGAAAAATTCCTATCACCTAGTGACGTCCTAGCTGTCGAAATGTTGTAGCTAAACGTATCATGTGTTTGTGGTGAGGCTGGTGTACAGGGTTTATAAAGTGTCCAGTGGTAGACGGTTGTGTCCCAGGCCTTCACGTCCACTCACCACTCACCCGCCGACTCACCAGTCCTGCAGGCTCCATTCATGCCAAGGACCCTGTATAGGTGTTCCAATTTTCATCATTTTTTACCATGTTCTTACGGTACCTTTTCTAGGTTTCGACGCACAAGTACTGACCAACGTTACAGTTGCCTACAGTACTCAGCACAGTAACTGCTGTGTAGGTTTGCAGCCCAGGCACAGCAGGTTGTAACCTATCGCCCAAGTGTGGGGTAGACCGCACCTCACACTATGACGACATTGCCCAATGACGCATTTTTCAGACATGTCCCTTGTGAAGTGGCGCCTAACTGTGGTCTAGATGGGTCCCCTACAGACGAGCCTGTGGTGTTGCAGGACAGTGCATGAGTGAGAGTTCTCAGGGAAGACATTCCATGGGGTAGAGACCAGGTAAGTGGACCCCTGAAAGGAAGCTGGGACTTTTGAATATGTGGGGAGAGGGAGAGGGCTTTGTACAGACTTGAATTTTTCTTCTACTAAAATGTTTCATCCAGACCATTTATGTAGTAGGCAATGGAACGTAATTCTGGGAGGATAAATAAAAGCCGAATTGGGAAGAGAGTGTAGACCCGAATGTCAAGTCTAATCAGGGCAATAATTTACCTTGACATTATTTTTGTGGCTGTACAGAACCAAAATATTAAGAAATTTGTGAGAAATGACCATCATCAGCACTGCTGAAGAATGCAAAGCCAGTTCTTACCATGGCAAAGGGAAGGCATAACGACACATCCAGCCCAATAGCAAGCCGATTTTCGTAATTCACCATAACTCTGTGCTTAATCACTCACTTTGACAAGAAGAGGGGGAAAAGGACTAAGCAAGAGCAGAGCCATTTCTGATGATTTACTGATCAGAGCCAATTAGGATAGTTCTGGCTGAACTGGATTGAGTTTCTCTGAAATTACTTTTCAAAGTAAAGACAACAAGAGTGAGCCTGTGCAATGCTGTATTTTCTCATTGTTAGTCCATAAAATAAGTAAAAATGACTTACCTAGATCCACTGAGCTTCAAAGGGTCACTTCTGAAGTGCAAAATCAAGTGAAATGTAGAACTGAAATGCAAAGCCTTTTTTTTTTTTAGCTATTTTTGTCTTTCATTTGAAGATTTCAGACTACTTTTCACACAATAGACTAAATCGAATCTTCTTCTAGGTTCCGAATTTTTTATTTGAGCTACCACATGGTTCTGAACAAATGTGAGGTCTACACAGTATGTGTATGTGTCTCTTGAATCATAACTTTAAAATGGTGTAATAATAAAGTAGGACAAAGGAATAAAAACTGGAGAGACAATCCCATGTGTTATGGTATTCACATACACAACCTTAATAAACAAAATAAATCTCCAATAGGAAGACCACATTTTCCCGCTACCATTAAGGTTGGGAGTGGCCCACACAAAAGAGCATTTAATGCAACATATCTTTATAATTCTTGTGGTAAATTGTTTTCATCATTTTGTGTGAAAATATTTCATTTTGCATGAAAATATTTCAGGTTAAGTTTAATGAAAGCCCCTGTGTGTTTTATTATACACTTGCTTGCTTTACTGGAAGAAATGCATTGAAGAAGGCATAAAAATGTTGCATGCAATTTTGTATTTAATCATTGACTTTTGTTATTAGTATAAGCTATGTCATGTCCTATGCTGTTTTTGCAATGAGGCCTTAAGATTTGCTCCTATTTTCAATATCTCCAAGCTGCTATACATTTTATATTATTTTATACCAGCTCATTATATTATTTTCCTTGGAGGCAGTACAAGTATGTTGTAGAAAAATGAGAAAAGGCTCACCTCAGGAGTTAGGCCGACTGGAGCACCAATCACCGCCTGGCTCAGTTTCATCAGCTGTTAAATAAAGATAGAAACACAAGTCTCGTCATTTATTGAAATGATGAAATCCTTAACACAGCACCTGGCACAGATTTGGGGCTCAATAAGCGTTAGTCCCATCTACTCATGTTACTGTGTAGCACTCAACTATCATTTCTCATTGCCGAAAATAAACATGGCAGCTCCTTACCCTATTCCTTTGCTAATTCTACTCCACTGCAAGCTGGGATACTTGATAATCAAGCTTATTTTGATTGCATGTAAAATAATAATAATAAATGGTGGACTAGGGCCTGAGGAAATAGTTACCAAACTTTTGCAATCTCCGTTTTTAAACACAGAAATTTTTGAATATATCTTTAGTCTGGGTTATGCTCTGGATAGTTGAGATCACCTTGGGAAAAGAGCAATTGAACTGTGGTGAATACAAAGAAAATTATGGGAAGCATGAAACCTAACTATCCTCTTAAGTGAATAAAAATGGAGGTAGGAACTATTGCAAGACTAGCGGCATTTCATATGCACCTACACGTAATCCTTACAGCAGCCCTCAAAGGAACTTTTTGCTTTCCCCTTTCTACATATTTTGAAAATTGTGATAAAGTTATAAAGGTGTTGGAGCTTATTACATTCAGCATATTCTCCACTTAGGAATTCCCTACTTGTATTATCTGCTTCTAAATGACTATTCTGCTCCAGCATTTATAGTTATATCATTGTGTTCACACGGAAATAACTGCTTAATAGGCTTTGTTATGTCCACTTTACCAAGAAACTTCAGCTTTAAGAAATTAGCTAATTGTCCATGTTTTCGTAGCTGAGTAAATGTCAAAGCTGGGATCTGAGAACCATATTTGTCTGAGTCCTAGCCCATGTTTATTCTACTTTATTATTCTGGCTACTTGAGGACTACTAGAAACTTCTCTCCAAGTGGATCTATTGATCAGAACTCCAAACATGTTACCTCTCCTCCCACCCCACCCTTCCCATCTGACCCCCATGGGGTAGCTTCTTCCTTCAGCCCAAAGCTCCCATCTGCCCAAATCCCCTTTACTCTAAGTTCAGCTACACCGGGGGCCCAGGGAGCAGGGCTGTGTCTAGTTTTGTTCGCCATCACATTCCAGTACTTACACACTGACAGGAAAGCAGGGCCTCGATAAGTCAGATTTAAAAGAGTGGATGAAGAATAAATGAATGAAGAAATACACTATTGCAGTGTCTCCTGCGTTATGTTTTTTCTGCCTCATCACCTGGTTTTCAACACAACGTACCTGACCTCAGTCCATATACGAGTCCATAATAAGGCACTAACGACTGTGCATGATACAGTCACCACCCCTTTCGGGTAACATTTTCATATTTTCTGGGCTTCCAAGAGACAAGGTCCTAACCTAAAGAAATGGCTCTAATGGCAAGAACGGTAGGCCCTGTGGTACTTCGGGGTCCCAGCGACCGCTCGGCCTGGGCTGTCCAGGCGAACCTCTACACGTCCTCAGGTCCCCCTCTCTGAAACTGTGAAAAAGGGTCACACTCCAGGTACACTTAGCACGTCCCACACATCACCGATTCCAATGGTCCTGGTGTATACAATCAAACACCGTTGTTTTTAAGACTAACAGAGCGTTGTTGTTCTCTGACAGAGGGTGGAATGTAAGTCTGAGAGCATCACACAGATACTCTTGCCCCAATCCAGGTTAAGTCTAATGAAAGCCCCTGTTATTTTCTTAATTTCTCATTTCCACCCCCTGCATAGATTTTCAATAGATTTGAAGTTATGAATTTAACTACAGCTCCAAAGCAAAACAGAAAAAAAATTAAAATGAAAAGCAGCATTTTGCCATGTTGTGAAGAAAATAGAACCAAGCTCTTATTTTCCATCATGGAAGTTACCTAAAATACCGATCGGTACTTAGGTTCTTCCCAAACTCATGTTTCCATGGTAATAGTGTCAATGTGCTGAGTGGGATCACTCACTAGTATGACTTAGAAAGGGGAGGTGCCGCATGGTAAGTGGGGAGAGGATCTAAGAATATAAGTCTGCCTGGTAAGCGGCACAGATGGGTCTCACAGTAAGCCCTGCTGATCCAGCTTGAGGGGAAATAAGTCAAACTAAGTCCTCACCCTCTACCTGGGACGAAGAGGTGACACTGAAGAGCCAGCCCACACTTTTGGAGATGGTACCAAATCAGCAGGGACTCACGCTGTCGGCCAAGTGGGTGTTTGGATGGGTATATTTTTATAGAAAAATGTTTGGAGCCAGGACACGTGTTTTTTTTTTCATTTTAATGGCAATACTCTCAGGTAACTCCCTCTTTTCTTATTACTTGTATAAGTTAATTGGTCACCTTGTTAGAGTTTTAAAGATGTTTATTTAGCAACTAATGTTAATGCTATAATAGATATTACTGTCAAATGAAAATTAGAACTTTTGAGTAAGAGAAAGTTATTCAAAGTAATGAGGAAAGGAAATACTTATGCATTGAGCCCTTGGTCTTTAATTTTTTCCTTGGATATCTATTTACTAAAATAAAACAACAAAGTCAATTAAAATAGAGAAAGACAAACTTATTAGTGTATGTTTTTGTAGAAATGATTTTCTATTAGATATTTCATTAATTATGACTTTAAATAAAGAATTATAGCAAAAGTCATTTTAATAGCCAATGACATTTATATTAAACATAAAGTCTATGTCATTTTTATCCATTAATATAATTTATTCTGATGAAAACATGGGATATACCAGATAGTAGAACTTTTCCATATCACGATTATTTTTGAAATACAATCTTATTATGGAAAAATATTTGCATATGAGTGGACCTGCACAGTTCAAACCCATGTTGTCCAAGGGTCAATTGTCCTACTAATATTATTAAGCCCATAAACTAAAAGAATGTTAGAAAAATAAAATGAAGTGGTAATTTTTAGTAAATTAAATAAGTTGACCTCACATAAACAAGATGACAGTAAGCTTCAACCAATCTACCTCATACTAAATACTTGGATATAAATAACCAATTCATTGTCAACTAAAATACCCAATAAAGAAGTGAGTGACACAGGTAACCCCATACACACTACCTAATCCTTTCATCTCCATGGACAGCAGCAGGTCTTATTTTTGCCAGAGCCAGTCAAATAGCCAATAAAAAAAAGTTTCAATTTTTCCCCCTACTTTTAGTTTCCCTGGGTTCATCAAATAAATATGTCTCACTTTAGTTGCCATTGGAGATGTCAATAGAGCTGATTTTAAACAAGGTGAAAACATAAATTACTGCATAAATTAGAGAATTAATCTCTAATTCTGTTTCTTTTCTTCAGATTATTGACCTTAATTCAGGCTTTCTCTCTTCTTTTTTTTCCATGACAGTAAAATTTAAAACTAGTTTTTCTGTTTAAAGGAAATACATAATCAAGTTATTGTTAATTATTTTGTAAAATATAAATGTGTAACTTTTAGAAATTATGAGACAAAATACAGTAAGCAATAATAAAGAAAGTACTATCATTGGCACGTATTTGCTGACAAGAAGAAATGACAGGGTACTGTAACTTCTAAGGACATAAATGTCCTATGCCAGACCCTAATAGTCTTAGGCATGGACAATTTTAATACCTGTCTAACTGGTTGTCCTACCCCTGGTCTCTGCTCACTTCTCTCTGTTACGTATCCCTGTGACACTGATCTGTTTGAAAAACATATTGGTCTTCCATTTTTTCCCACTGCCTTCAGAAAATAAACAAGCAAATAATAAACATTAAACAAATCATTAAAAACTGTAAATTCCCAGGCATTCTCCAATTTGGCTCTGCTGAATCTGTTTTACTTGATTATCCTACATAAATCCTCCATGCCAACCAGACTGACAAACTCACGGTCATCTCTAAGTGTCTTATGCTTTTCCATTGATGAGTTTTTAGGAATTCAGTTGTTTTCACATTCCTCTTTGTCAATCTGATCCATACTTGAAAATCTATATTAAATCTTCAAAAGCCTTCCCAGACCAGACCAGTCTAAAGAGACTGTCTGAAGAGACAATTTTTCAAATTGTTGCAATCCTCCAAAAATCTTTCTAATATATTTACTGAAAAATATTTGCATATGAGTGGACCCGCACAGTTCAAACCTGTGTTGTTCAAGGGTCAATTGTCCTACTAATATTATTAAGCCCATTTTGTAGATGAAGAAACAGACACAGAAAGTGAATGGACCTGCTCACAGCCCCGCTGAGATTCAGATCTATCGTTATCAATAGAGGAGCCTTTTGGATAAATTTCAAAACACATCAATTTAGGCATAGAGCTAAATGGGAAAATGAGACATACCTTATAATAACAATAAACAAGAAGGCACTAAAGTATCAAGTGAAACACAGAATGTCAGATTGAATTTTTAAAAACCTAGAAACCAGATTCTAGATGTGCTCTAGAGTTTAGACTTCAAATTTTCTAAGGCTCGATTTCTTTTGTGAAAGAGAACTAAGAATATCTGCCTTGAACAGACACATGATGTGGATGAAGGTGGGGGGAATCACAAAGTGCCCTACACATGCCCATTTTTGTAACACTATCTGTTCACTAGAACTTCATTGGAAAAATGATAACCATCACTCTTAAAAAGTGTAATATTCATTCTTGTTACTTTGATCAAATGAAGTTGAATAATTCTCTAATAAGATATCTTTCTTTGACTTGGAATCAGGACAAAGAGTAAAAGTGAAGAAACTATAAGCCAGAGCTTGTTATGGGGTAGATATCATGGTTTATCTGGGATCATGGAGAAGAGGAAATGGGATCTTCCATTCCCCTGAGAAGCGCTCCACAGTGAGAGTTGTCTAGACTATGTATGTCTAGAAAAACATTGGTTTTAGGGATTGTGGAGAGTTACAAACAAGGTAGATGGCAAAATCAGTGCTCCCACGTAGAATAGAGTGAAATCCGCAGCCCAGGACCAGATAAACAATATCTGAGAATGGAATCTCCAGGTAAACAATGTGTATCTATTAGGTTGGTGCAAAAGTAACTGAGTTTTAAAAGGTTAAACACAATTGCAAAAACCACAATTACTTTTGCACCAACCTAATAGCATTGCTACCAAGAGCAATCTTTTTCTCTTTTGTCATTTTTACGATATTCAGTGTCACACATATGTCTAACAATGGTAGTTTGAGGCAACCACTATATTGGGCAAGTAATCTATTTCTAGAAGAATTTGAGGTCTGCCATGACTGCGTTTCTCTACACAATACACGGAGATTGATAGACATTGGCTTCCTCAATAACTAGTCTCATTTTATTCCATTACGGTCCTAAACCTGAGTTAGTTCTGTACTTCCACAGGATTATACATGAAAATTATTATTTCTTATCTGAATAGATGTAATTTCAACTTACTCTTTATTGTTCAACAGGAATCCACTGTGAAGAAGACTTGGATAAATGTTCTTCAAGCCCTTGCCAAAATGGTAGTACTTTTGAGAACTTGCCTTGGAATTATACTTGCCATTGCCCATTTGATAATCGGTCTGGAACATTCTATGGAGGAAGGGACTGTTCTGAGATTCTCCTGGGTTGTACCCATCACCTGTGTCGAAATCATGGACTATGCATTCCTCACGTCCAAAATGGCCAGCATGGATTCAGTTGCTTCTGTCCATCTGGCTACACTGGGTCACTGTGGGAAACTGTTACCACACTGTCTTTTGAAAGTAGTGGCTTCCTGTGGGTACCAGTGGCTCAGTAACAGCCACGGGCTCAGTCTGTAATGTAGCTGTCAGGTCTCAGGCTGTTCAGGCAAGGGCACTTCTCCTTTTCCGAGGTCACAAGGATGCTTTTATAATGCTGGAGTTTCTAGGTGGCCACATTCTCTTAGAAATTCAAGTCCATAGTACGTCAAAGGTGCTGCTGTCTATTTCCCACAACACCAGTGATGGAGCGTGGCATTCAGTGGAGGTCATGTTTGCACAGAACGTGACCCTCATTTTACTGGACGATGCCTGTATGGACCCGTGAATCACGACAGTCCCTTCTCCATTTGAGAGTCAGCAGCAATCAATATGTGCTTACGAAACTCCTTTCTGGGTGGTTTACCTGTGGAAACGGCCAACAGCAGTGCTGCCCCGCTCATCTATAACCTACCATCCACAACTTCCTTCGTAGGCTGCCTCCAAGACCTTCATTCACATTGATGCGACTCTCATCACCCCGGAGAACATTTTATCTGGCTCATCGTTCAATGTCAGGGCAGGCTGTGTGCGAAAGGACTGGTGCGAAGGCCACCCTTGTCACAACCGAGGATGCTGCACCAACCTGTGGCTCAGCTACTGGTGTGACCACCACAGGCCCTATGGAGGCAGGAACTGCCTGAGAGGTGAGTGAGGGCTGCACCCCAGACCAGCCACCAAACTGGCCAGCCTGTCTCTGCCTGTTACCTGACAGATGACCCCTCAGGACATCTGCAGTGGCTGACTACTGATGGCAGAGACCAAGAGGCTCGTGATGGGCACTAATCGATGTTGAGTGGATTCGTAGGATACCAGGCTTTCACTCAGAGAAACAAAATAAAAAGCCGATAGCTCCTCTCCAAATGGGTTTTCATCTTGGTATTTACAAAATGCTATTACATTTTTACCATTTGCATGTATCAGAAATGTATTGGAAATCTTATTTGAAAGAGAAATAATCTTTTGGATTATTTAGAAACTAGTCATGGCAACTACTAGCACAATATCTATGGCACAGTAGATGTTTAGTAAAGGTTTACTTCCTTGCTCTCCTACCGTGTTTCCTCAAAAATAAGACCTAGTCAGACCATCAGCTCCCCAAAAATCAGACCTAGCTAGACCACCATCTTTTAGAGCAAAACTTAATATAAGACCGGGTCTTATTTTAATATAATATAAGACCCGGTAATATAATATAATATAATACAATACAATACAATATAATACAATATAATATAATACTGAGTCATATTAATTTTTGCTCCAAAAGATGCATTAGAGCTGATGGTCTGACTAGGTCTTATTTTTGGGGAAACACGGTATCTATGAAATTCTCACTTGCTCCAAAAGCAGGCTTAAGTTTAGCATTTTTATAAACCACCAGTTTATTCAAAGATATATTTTCCAGGGTTACACTGGAGACAACAGATATTGAACCTAGGTGTCTTAAGAGAACAAAAAGGAAGGAAAAAAAGAAAACATGGGAAGTAACAACAATAGCGAAACTTGGTAGATGCCATAAACTAATTGATCTCATTTCCCTAGCCAATCACAGCTTGAAATGTATTTCAAAATCCTTAACTTCCAACATCGTCCCAAAGATTGCTGTTGATAGTGATCAATACATACCTGTTCCTTTTTATTATTATTATCACGAATTGAAAATGTCTGAGAGGTAATTGCGACAGACGGCTTTGAAGTCCCGCTGTAATTTACCCCAAGATTTTAGAGTAACCTGAAATAGGACAACATCTGGTAAATAGTCTTCTCTGCTTTGTAAGAAGTAAAATTAAAACCAGTCTTAGCCTATAGCCAATTCCATGTCCGAATGGCTAAGAATTATTAGAAACGATTCTCGGGTCTCCCCACTGACCACAATATTCATTACAAATCAGGGACCTGGGTGACCATGAGGTATGGCATCTACCAGATCGATGTAATATTTTACATGGAGTGGCAAGTTGTTTGGTGATTTCTTTTTAAAGGAGAAAAGGGGAAATTACGTTGAGGCAATGTTCACTTTTTGAAGAAAAATGTAATTGACCCAAGGCAATACTTTCACTACATATTCAAAATAACAAACAGATGTTGACTCATTTTGACTGGCTTCCAAAGGCAGTGACCCACAAAGTTAATACTGACCATGGTGGTGCTGACTGTCCTGGTAATTAGAGTCAAAAGATGCCACTCCAGTGGGTTTCTGGTTTCCTTTAGTTTATTTTTTTCCAACTTGGAATCTCATGAAGGTTTAAACCAAGTTTTCAAATTGGTTACCCACCCCCACGTTCCCCAGTTTCTTTCCCCTCTCTATACCACTGGAAACAACAGTTTAACCCTCTGAAAACCTTCAGCTTCAAAAGATATGTCTGTAGGGAGGGAGTTCTGTGTGAGCTTCACTTTCTGAAAGTCTTCAGTATAAGGTTAAGGAAAATTATATTTTTCATATCGCCTCTTAGGCATAATATGAAAATATTCTGTATTTGCTGTTATCTATGAGGAATGTTTGCTGGGCGTTTATCCCCATTATATAAGATGCTTATGACCCCTAATGAAAACATGGCGTCTTTCTGTCATTGCATATTGTGCATGCAAGAGGGAAGAGACGTACTAGAAAGCTAACTCCACCCAGTCCAGATCTTGGCTCAGTGTTTCCTGACAGTGCAATGCACAAGCAGGCTGCAGAGAGGACAAGGTTGGTTGATTAAACATGGAAGACGTGGGGTCTTCCTCTATTTTAATGTTGACCTTCTTAAAATAATCAAGTGTCTCCATCAGGGGAGTTCTGAAAAGTGTTTCTCAAAGTTCAGTTCCCAGGACTGTCTGTCAGGGTATCTCAGCACACCTTGTGTTAGATGTATCTAAGAATATGGAGCTTCCAAAATAATGTTCAGAAAAAATGTGTCGCTGACCTCTTGCCTCTGGACAATATTTGATTTGTAGATGATTTATATCATTTTTATCTTCAGTCATACGTCTAGACTTTGAGAATCTTCTCCTCTTACAATTACAGTTTCTTAGATAGAAAAGAGGCTCACTCCATGACTGATTTATATATATATATATACCATCGTGCCTGCTAAGTGTAGTGGCCCAAACCTCTGCTTACACACCTTCAGGAATGGAGAACTCACTCACTCCATCTTGTCAGGAATTCTCCAACAGTTGTTTCCTCATATTGACATAAAATATGATTACCTATAGCTTTCATTCATTGGCAGCATTGTAACACTTGAAGACATGCTAATGTAAACCTTATATCTCTTCTTGAGAACACTTACATATTTAAATAAAAGTACCATCCAAGCCATCACTACAATCTTGCTGCACATGCCCAGTTTCTGCTAATGTTTTCCATGATGTAGTTTGCAGACACTTCCTCGGCTGCTTGCTCACTTTGGAATAAATTTGCTGACCTGGTTCCTAGATGTGACTGAGGATACAGTGACACAGGACTGTAACTGCCTTCATCCTAGATAATGTTCTTCTATTTTTCAGCCTAATGTTACGTTGACCTTTCAGCAGCCACCCTCCGTGATTGGCTGGCTCACTCTGAGTTGTTCTCACTCATGTGGCCAATGCCCTGCTTCTTCCATCCTAAACCAATGAGGTACTCGTACATTTAGATCTGAACGGCTCTCATTTATTTCTCATAAATTTCATCTTGTAGTTCATCGACCATTAACACATGTCCAAGTTATGTTTAATAATATTTGTCCTCCCTCTTCATGACTTATCAGTAACTCGGATGACAATCATCCCTGCCCCCGACAATCATCCCGTGTTCACAGCCAAGTCTGTGGCTTCAGGTGTCTCTCAAATCACGTAGCAAATCACCGCTCTGACTACTCGCTTGTGATTTCTGAAGACAAATGGGATTGCTGGAGAGCTGAGCTCCTGAGAAAAATGCAGACAGCTCTGCGTTCTGCCTGTATTTTAATAGGGCTTTGCAGAGTGACACTTCCAAGGATGACCAGCAGGGACCCCCTCCAGCCCTGACATTGGTAATTCTGTGCATATTGTCACACCTCAGCAGCTTCACAAGCTGCATTCTCTTCTGAAGTGTTTTATCTCAAGTACAAGTGCTGCCGTGTACTCAGCGATGCTAGCCTCTTCAAATGGGTTGTTGTATCTCACAGTGCACTCTGAAAGCTCCCTGGAGCGGTGGCCTCCACATGCAGACTCAGAATGCAGTGTTCCTCTATACAATCAAGTCGGAATTCTGAAAATGGCGCCTTTTGTGCAGGAAGCCCTCCTGTACACACAGTTGCTTAAGCAAATTTTATTGTAGTTCAGCTGAACTAAAATATGTCTTCCGTTTGCCCAAACTTCAGTTGGACCATGATGACATTTAAACATGATGCAATGTGCTCTTGTTTCTGGTTATGATTTCAGAGTGAAAACTTGAAGATAGCAGTCTCTTTAAGACAACACTTTTGTCAGGTTCATCAGTAATTTCTAGGTTGCAAAATCTGAGCACTTCTCACCGTCTTCACCATTACCACTGATCCAAGCCACCACCATTTCTCTCTGGAATTTCTACAGTATCTCCACCTTCTTTGGGGTTTTGCTCAAATATTACCACCTCAGAGTTCTTCCCTGATGACTCCATTTAAGATTACAACTCCACTCCTACCCCCAGCTCTCCCTATTCCCTTTCTCTAGACTGACGTTTATGGTGGATTCTTCAAAGGCTGCATCCAAGATATACGATTAAACAGCCAAAACCTGGAATTCTTCCCAAAAGAACCCAGAAAAATATAGTCTGAGCTCTCCAGAATTCCTTTTTAAATACTTTCATTTTGGATACTTCGTGAGAAACCTTGTAAAAACTGAAATAATAATAGTACGTCTGATTCAGAGGCAGAACAGCTGAGGAGGGCTGATGGCGGTTGCTGCACTGGGACCCACAGGAAGTAGGTACCAGGCTTCACTACGTGACTTTCTGGTAGCTTTTCTGGGCAACAAGATGGCCAGCAGTTTCCTCATTGGGGGAAACAGAAGTAAAAAATCTCTACTTCAGATGATCATTAGTGTAACTGAAAGTGTCTGGTAATTTGTAAATTACAGAGAATACTATTAAACCTTTCATAATCCTCCTTGTGTTGTCGGAGATCGATTTTATACATTTTCTTTTTCTCTCTCACTCCATATCTACTTCTAGTTCTCTCTCTACCCCTTTCTCTTAAAAAAAAAAAGTTGCCAATAGTAGCAGTTTTATTCTATTTGTTAATCTGTAGACATACGCACTTCAAACTATCAATACCTAGGAAATTAGCTTCTAAAAATTATAGACATAGCGCTTTCCTTCACTGTTTCCATACTTCGCTACCAGCTTTTTAATGCCATTGGTTTCTTTTCTGCTCGGTCCAGGCTGTGTCACAATGGAGGTGTTTGCCACGCGGTGTGGGATCACTTCTCGTGCTCCTGCCCTGTGAGCACAGCTGGGAACACCTGTGAGGAAGCACAGTGCTGTGAACCCAGACCATGTCCTCCCACGGCCCAAGTGCCAGTTGGTGCCTCAAGGATTTTAACGTAGGTGGAGTTCAAGCTTATCATCCAGCCAATTAAGCCAGGCATCTGTTGTTCCAGGAGGCAACCCAGAGGAAGAATACAGATAAAATCGGTTCAGTAAAGAAACCTGTGGCTGTTTCCTCTGACGTGAGCAGAAAAATACACCGAATGGGGGCTAGTTTAAGAACCCAGGTGGGCCTCATGGGTTTCTGGGGGAGAGATGGAGGTCAAAGCACCACCGAACCCTGATTCTTGATCATTTAAAGACAATTTCTGAGGAAAGAATTAACCAGGTGGTATTTGGCTTTTCATTTCTCCTAATTGGGAAGACAGAGTAAGGGTTAGCACATTGCCATTTGTTAGATCTGGGGCCCAGCAGCTCACACAGCCTCTATAGTCTGCAGCTTCCTTTGTAGAATAAGGATGAAATATCTGCTTTATAGGTAGAGAAAGTGTGTGTGTGTGTGTGTGTGTGTGTGCGCGCACAAGAGTGCAACTGACTTTTAACTGCCTACTGGTCAGCTTCATCAGAAGCCAGGTCCACTGTCAATTTACCGTGTCACCATAGCTCCATGTGTGATTTCTCCATGCTCAGTTTCTTCATGTCTGAAATGGATAATCAGTGCTTTATTTGTAGGAGCAAATGTAAAATCAATAGGGGCATGTACTGAGATATTGATGGAGAAGAAATGTATGGTATGGGTTTTGATACCGGACCATCCAGATCTGGCATTCTGGCTTGATTATCTGTTAGCCACACGACCAGAGAAAATTACTTAAGTACTGGAGTCTCCATTTCCTTTACAAAATGGGGATGATGAGGATAACAATAAGCCTGCATTTGGGAATTCTGTATCAGAAATCACATAAAGGCAATGAGCAGATTGCCCAGCCCACAGCACTCGGTGCATTTTGGCAGTGACACGATGGCACCTCGTATTACTCAAGTATTGCACACTTACTGACGGTGCTCTTGGTACTGCTCTCTCTCACCATGTTTTCCTGAAAATAAGACCGCGTCTTATATTAATTTTTGCTCCAAAAGACGCATTCGGGTTTACGTTCAGGGGATGTCATCCTGAAAAATCATGCTAGGGCTTATTTTCCGGTTAGGTCTTATTTTTGGGGAAACACGGTAGGTGCTGCTAATGCCGTTTTTAATGGACAATGCAGTGCGACGTTATTCAGGAGCAGTAGGAAAATCAGCAGAGAACTCACCAACATCATCACCTTCGGTGTCAGGACGCGGGGTGCTAACATGACCATACTGTACGCAGAGAAGGAGCCTGAGGTTCTTAACATTAGCATTCGCGATTCCAGATTGTTATTCCAACTGCAAAGCGGCAACAGTTTCCATAAGCTGAGTCTGACGAGTACGCAGTCAGTGGATGAGGGCATGTGGCACCATGTGACTCTTTCCATGACAGACCCACTGGCCCCGGCCTCCACGTGGCAGATGGAAGTGCACAACCAAACCCCTTCTGTGACCAGTGCAGTGGCCACTGGAAGCCTTGGCTTCTGGAAGGAGAAGACAGACATTCCACATGGGTGACCGAGCTGCTGACAACACGCAGGGCCTGCCAGGGTGTGTGAGCACAATAGAAACTGGTGGCATTTCTCTCTCTTACATTGAAAATGTTCATGGTTTCATGAACAAACCTCAGGAAGAGCAGTTTGTCAAAATCTCTGTGAATTCCAGGGTTTCTGGCTCTTTGCAGTTAGATGCCTGCAACTCCAATCCGTGTATGCATGGAGGAAACTGTGAAAACATCTACAGTTTTTATCACTGCGCCTGTCCCGTGGGATGGGCAGGGCCACACAGTGAACTCAACATTGACGAATGCTTTTCAAACCCCTGTACCCATGGCAACTGCTCTGACAGAGCTGCCACCTATCACTGTAGGTGCGAGCCTGGGCACACCGGTGTCAATGGTGACATGGGTATAGACAATTGCCAGAGTCACCAATGTGCAAATGGGGCCACCTGCATCAGTGACACCAGGAGCTATTCTTGCCTCTGTTTTGGAAATTTCACAGGAAAATTTTGCAGGTGAGCATAACGTGCATATAAAGCTTGGTTTTGGAGCTAAGCTCAGCATTCTACTTGCCAAACTGGAAAGCAGTCTCCTCAGGTAACATATAGGCCATGCTGAACAGGACTCACATTGGTCACGTGTACAGACAGGATCCCACAGGCTGGAATGTACTAGAAGGAAGTTGGCAGTATTTGACCAGATTTTAAGCAAAATGTTTTCTTTCTTTTTTTTTTTAAATTTTATTGGGGAAGGGGAACAGGACTTTATTGGGGAACAGTGTGTACTTTCAGGCCTTTTTTCCAAGTCAAGTTGTTGTCCTTTCAATCTTAGTTGTGGAGGGTGCCGTTCAACTTCAAGTTGTCCTTTCAGTCTTGGTTATGGAGGGCGCAGCTCATCTCTAGGTCCAGTTGCCGTTTTCTAGTTGCAGGGGGCACAGCCCACCATCCCTTGCGGGACTCAAGGAATTGAACCGTCAACCTTGTGGTTGAGAGCCTGTCTCCAACCAACTGAGCCATACGGGAGGCAGCTCAGCTTTTGATGCCGTGTTCAAACTTAGTTGCAGGGGGCGCTGTCCACCATCCCTTGTGGGACTCGAAGAGTCCAACCGGCAATCTTGTGGTTGAGAGCCCACTGGCCCATGTGGGAATCGAACCGGCAACCTTCGGAGTTAGGAGCATGGAGTTCTAACCACCTGAGCCACCTGGCCGGCCCAGCAAAATGTTTTCTTAGTCACCTTCGTTAGAATATGTCTTAGGACCTACAGCCCCAGAATCTGACAGCCTGAAGGCCTCAGGAAACAAATAGATTTATGATAAATGCAAATGCTGAATTTTAGTATTGTTGGAGGAAGCATGACTCCTATCCCTAAAACAGTGCCCTGGGTTATTTCAGGTAGGTAAATATTGTAAAACCCTGAAAAGACCGTTAAAGTATCATTTCAAAGAGAAATCGAAACTCTCAGACAAACAAATAAATATGTTTTGATGGTTTTATCGAACTCATTAATTAATGAGGGAACAAAATAGAAAAACCAGCTCAGAGGACAATCTTATCATATATATATATATGTATATTATCATGTATATTATATAGATAATATACATTATCTATATAAGTATAGTATATTATATATACTATATATAGTATATAATAATATATAGTATATTATATAAGTATAAATGTATAGATATAATAGGTATATAATTACATATATATCTAGTATATATTTATGCCATAAATATCTAATTATTATATTATTGCCCATTTCAAAGTATTCCACAACATTTTTTCTAAAACAACAGAAGCAGTATTTTTTCTCAAACTACAGAAAAAGTAATCACCTCCATTTCATGTTATATAAACAGAAATAAAAATGAATGTTTTCTTATTAAGTCACATTACTTCAATATTTCTATGTAATTAGAATTCATTATTGAATTCTTATAACTTGTGCTGCTTTTAAATTCACTAAACAATTGAGTCATGGGAGGCGAGAGGCTATTATTAACAAGTAATAATATACTCGAATTTTTGACAGAACACCTGGAGTCGTTGGCAACTTGTAGACATTACACTGATTCAGAGGTTGTACCTTGACTTGATGAATCTCCTGGCAGACGTAACATGCAGCCATAGCTATGAGAAGATGTGTTATCTCCATAACATTTATTGTTGTTCAGAGCATGTGAAGACAAGGTATGTGTTAGGGTCTAAGTGTTGATATTCCAGCAAGATGTCACTGCTCACGAGTTAACCAACTCATTTGCCAACTGGCAAACTACCTGTCTAAAAGCAAAAGACATTCAGGATCAAAATTAATAGTATTGCCACTGTGACTTTGGATAAGTAAAATAAACATATACACCCCAGTCACTAGTTCTCCAGTATTTTTTTCTGACTAATTCATCAAAGTCAAGTTCTCAAAGATTAAAGTTCTCAAAAATATCTTCTAACGAGATTCAAAATTTGTCTGTTGTCTATTAAACATAAGATGTATACAAACCTTCATTTTTGTATTGGTAATTGACCTCTTTCAAAATGGTTAACTTTTTTTGGCTCTTTTGGAAAGTCCTCATATTTTCTTATTAAAGTGGAATTGATTAGCTCTTATGAGAAAAGACACTCACCGTCATGTAGGCTAATTTCTCCATATTAGCTGCAGCACACACAACAGGACAAAATTCAATTCCTCTTCTATTTCCTGAATATTAATTAGGCATCAGACACCATGCACATGCACAGTGGATCAAAGGACCTGGATATCACCCTTCAAACCTTTTTAATCCGTCCCTTCAGACCACTGGATTTGTCTTGCAATAAAGTTCTGCTTAGCTTCTAACAATGTGTTCTGCCCCGCCATTTTTAAGGATCCCTTAATATATACAGCTTTGTTGTTATACAAAAGAGCCATGGTCTGAATTCACACGTAGTTACCACTGAGTGCTGCACACAAGCCTCCGAGACAGCATTTGGCTGGCATCCTACAAAGCTATAAATTGTTAGCAAGTGTTGGCAAGGCAACTGGAGTTCAGATCCAAAAGCCAACAGAGAAATCACATGAGTGTTTGGGTACCAGAGCTCTGTCCTTGCCCTCTTGGCCTTTAGAAGATGTGCAGTCTTCCTGCAGCCCGTGTTGATTTATCACCAAAGAAGCAACCATCTAGCTCCAGTAAACGTCTTTCAATCTTGACTTTACTGTCACCTATGGTGTAGATCTTATCTCACCAATGAAAACTATGCAGAGATGGAAGATATACAGCTATGCTTGTCACAGCGCCCTCTAGTGCTTTACTGAGGAAGTGACTCTTGCATAAGGCAGCACAATTAGCATCTGTAGTTCAGCCAGCCTGAGTGCTTAATTAGTTTGGCACTGACCACATCTATGAACTTTCTCAAAAAGTGTTCTTGAATGAGAGGAACAAGATGAACAGCTGTGGCTGTTACTTTTATCTCTTCAGAGACACCAGATTACCCCCAACAGTTTGTGGGAATGAGACAAATCTCACTTGTTACAACAGAGGAGACTACGCCGAGTTCCAGGGTGAACTCCAATGCATGTGCCGGCCAGGCTTCACTGGGGAATGGTGAGTCTCATTAGAGCTTTACAGGAGAGTTCCATGTGATTCTACGTTTCCCAAAGAAAGCTTTCAACTCTTCTTCACCAAATGCAGTCATTGTTGATGTGAAGTTGTCTGTGCCTTCAGACAATCTGTGACCTGCTAAAAATGCAGGCAAATTTGAGATGCATTTATCAGGCTGAAGGTGAGATCAAAGGTAGAAAGGCTGCGTACTCCGTAGCTTTTATCAGACTCTCAAAGGGATCAATGTCCCCAAAGTGAGTATAGACTGGGTCTCTATATGACATAGATACTATGTAAATGGATAATCAATGGCTAACCATTTTTTGAACAGCATACCATGCATGCTACACTTGTTATCTTCACTTGTCATTATTTCCGTTTTGCATTTGTGTAACCTGAGACTGAGAGGTCAAGTGACAGGTCCAATGTGAGTACAGATGTATGCTGCAGTCAGGCAGCACTGCCTTCAGAGACTCTGACCATCTACTGGACATGCTAGCTACATGCATGAATCAATCTTTGCTTGGAACAATGGAAAGAAAAGGGGAAAGTGCTCTTCCATCTCATATACCGTCACAGTCAGATATACGGATCTCTGATCAAACTTCCTACAGTGAACAAATTAGAGAAATTAAAGTCAAACACATTTCACAAAGAGATTGGGTCTGAATTAATTTATCCCGAAAGGGCAGTTAATAAAATAATGGGTGTATTTGCACTGTATGACAGTGTGGATTAATTTGAATATTCTGTGTTTTACCAGATTCTTTCGGTATCACAGAGATGCAGCTCTTTGGACATTTTTACAGAACAGCAGGAAATCTAGGATACCATACACCTGCATTTTACCCTTTAACATTCAATGATGAGTCTAGTCCTCACTTCCTGTGGTCATCTCGAAGTGGCCTGGACAGTCCAATCAAGTATGTGCATAGAAGGATATATCTGTAGTCATGTGCTACTTTCCACGGCACCAGTTTTCATCATGCAGCCAATTATTAACCCAGGACCATTCAGTGGCCTTTCAGTTCCATATATCACCAAAATATTGCAAATATTTCCTTGTCCTAAATTTCAAACACCTCTGTATTTACGTGCTGGTAACTTCCTACCTCGGTCTCCATTTCTGCTTAATGGCACAGTGCACACAACTCATCTAAAGCCTTGTATTATTTCTCTCTGTACTCACACATTGTCCCTATTTACAAAAAATACTTCCCTTTCCCCCAACGTTTATTCGTTAAAAGAAACATGTATCTGTCATTTAAAAATTATTGATTTGAAGCTCTGGAGGAAAACAAAGCTCGGAGTTTTCCTTGCTCCTCTAGGAGTCTTTCTATCCGGATAAATTTCTCTAAAGTAGTGAACACACAGTCAGTAGACTCTACTTTCAAAGTCTTTAACCATCATCATTAGTTAATTCACTGCATGCTAATGGATTTATTTATTTTGAATTTCCATCTATTAATTAACCTCTAATTGAAGCTCCAAAATGTTTCTGACGAATGTGTATATGTGTGTGCGCACTGTTTAGTTCAAAGAGATGTGGATAAGAAATGGAGAAAGAAGAGCTAGAGGAAGACTAGAAAATGCTGGGTTCTTACCCCAGACGCAGACCCATGTGACTTACATAAGGTCCACAAATATTGAAAAGCTGTCCTCTAACAAATTGCCTTCGCTTCTGTCTTGTTAAACCTGTAACTTCACGGTGTCATCCTGGCAAGTTGTGAATGATGGATGGTCTGAACACTCAGACCATGTCTGACCATGTAAAAGACATGGTTCTGACCATGTAAAAGAACATATATATCTTTTCTGTTTTCAGTGAGCTTTTCCCTTAGCTTAAGGCACCGATGGATCCAAATCCTGACAGCTTGAAGGTAGGTTAGCTATCCAGACTCCGGGGTGGAAGAATACAGCCTCACTCTCATGGCTCCTGTGTGCCCCCAAAAACTAAGCTGTTGGGGGAGAAACTGGTTTCTTCATGGCTCAGTTTTCTCTTGGCTTCTACATATTTATACCTGTTTTCTCGTGTGTGCGTGCATGCGAATTATTTCCGTTAAAACCAAAATTCATTAAAGTTATTTTAAGGAATATATCTCCCATTAAGTATATATAAATTTTACGGGTATTGGTACGTTACACTTAAATCATTCTGGGTAAATGAGGCCACTGTTTTCTTGCCCCATTTCACAGCCAATTTATTCAACAGGGAGTGGGTTTCCACTGTTTCTGTTTATTTTCAGGGTGTGAAAGGTACATTGATGAGTGCACCTCGGATCTGCGCTTCCACGGTGGCCTGTGCCAGGACCTGCTAGATGGATTCCAGTGTGTCAGTGAAATTCCCGGCATCAGTGAGCTCTGCGAGGCGGACCTAAGCGGCCTGTCTTCCCCTGTCTCTCTCAGCCTGTGCCAGAACCTCTTCCAGCTTCTCTCTTACCTCATTCTGCGTCTGAACGATGGGCCAGTGGTAGAGTGGGGCCAGCAGGAAGCTTCTTAACTTCCATGGGAATATCCCCAAACCTAAAAGCCATTGAATTTCAGGATAGGTCTTCACTCATTTCAGATCTCTAAAAAAAAAAAAAAAAGAACCAAAAAACAAAAGCTTGAAAACTAAAATAAATTCAAGGACGATTTTAAGCATATCACAAACACTTTATGAGTATATCCAATATTTACCTGTTCTAGTTTTAAATGTAAAAAAAAAAACTTTTTTCTTACTATAACAGAAACATCTCATTATTGACTGCATTTTGTAGAAATATACTATCGTACGTCACACTTCTGTAGTAGAATGACCATTGCAATAAGAAACCATTTTCTCCCCACTCCATTTCCCTGTGTTGTTTATAATGTGAGTTGTCCTTATTCACCTTAATTCCAAGTCATTCATGGTCTTTGATTCTCATTTATTCATCACATGACAATTTGAAAATTACAGATTAAACTATCTATGTATCCACCCATTTTTTAATACATAGCCTTCCATATGAAATGTTGCCAGTTCTCCGGTAAGCTATAAAAATATATAAAGAGAAAGCAGGGGATGACATGAAATGAAGTCTCTAAAAGTGCAAAAGACAATTTTCTGATATAATTGGTATCAATACTCAAATCACGCCTCATCAGTATAATTTGTGATCTCATAAAACCTTCTCTCCTCCCATAAAATGCCAGATAAACCCTTTCTCCATTTTGTCCTGTAATACTTTCTCTACAAATAGAATACCTTATGTTAATTGCTTATAAATGTATGAGCTTATTGACGTTCCCATCAAATGGACTAATTTCAATTGCTTTTCAATGCATAGTTGACACAAAGTAAGTGCTACTGTATATGGACACACCAAGAGATATATATTATAAAACACGAATTTCTTGGAGGCATAGTTTTCTAAAATTTGCAAGTAAATTCATCCACTTCAACTATCTTTCTGAAAAAAAAGCAACTCTATTATAATCGAAATATATTTGGCATTATAAAATTTTTAAATAAATACCTGAAATGATGAATCTACAGATAAATTAAAAATGCAAAAATTAATATACTCTTGCATAGCTTTAGTATATATAAAATAATAACTCGAAAGTAACTTTATTTGCTAATATTTCTATTGCTTCCACTGACGTTATCATTTATGCTAAATATCGCTGTGTGGATATCGCCTTCTAAAGAAGACATTATTTCTGTTCATTTGAAGGGAAAATAATTTGTTCCTATAATTTATTTTAGAAAGCAACTCCAATAACAACAGCCTGCCAAATATCATTTTGTAAATGTGTTTATATCCTTGGGATCTGTCTTGGTTTGAAAATGTGAGAGTAATTTATTTATTGGGTGATATCCAATACTCATTTAGTCCCAACTGTTTTTAAGAAAGTTGTTTTTCTTTGGAAATGACCAAGGCAAACCTAAAGATAACATTCAAACCCAAAGGACAAAATAGTGTCCTATAAAAGCAAAGGAAATATATTCATTTTTACTTTTCAAGAGTACTAGACAATTTTATGCAGTGGATTCATATCCTGTGGCATACTGGCAGTCATTTCCAACTGGGAGCGACTAATTTTGGCGTCTTTCCTTTACATTCCCCCACTTGCCTCACACTCTGGCAGATGTGCCATACTGCGATCTCAGATGTGCTGTTCCACAGTCAGATTTTGTGACAGAGACGTGGGGAAAACCTTCCCATCAATATGTGCATTCTCAAATACTTGAAGTAGGCGCAAACTGGACTCTAGCCAAAGAGCACACGTAGAGTTTCCACATTGACTCCCTTTTGGACATATCTGTAATTATACATTCACAAGCCATTCCACATGTGGTATGTTCCCTTCCTAGTACATAGAAGAGTCACTCACAGTCTCTTTCTCTGTAAAATGCTGATGCCTCTGTTGTCACTGTCATGGTCGATTGCTTTTCTGTTTTCCAAATGTCTGGCTCAAAACAAAAATGCTGTCCCTTTGTCTTTATTCTTCTGTATTTCCAATTGCACCGTGTGTGACTATGGCTTTTACACATTTGCACAGAAAAATAAAAACTTTGTTTCTATATCTCTAGACTTCTTATCTTTTGATAACTGTCTTCATTTGCCCTGTCTTGCATGGTAAGACATCTGCAAGCCAGCCATTCTCTCTCTCTCTCTCTCTCTCTCTCTGTCTCTCTCTGACACACACACACACACACACACACACACCACATCATGAACCAGAAGCACCAGTGCTCATCTTCCTGAATTGTGCCCTCTCCCCAGATGTGACACTAACTACGAGTCAACACTGTGGCCGTCAGGGTGCAGGCCCCCTGCCCTTTCCCTCTCTGGCAAACATTCCTCTAGCTGGCATTCTAGAATTGACCCTGTGCCTACATGTTCTTCCTGAGGTTTACATTGCCCCAGCCCAAGATAGCCATACTTCAACCTGACCCCAAGAAGGGCCATCTACCTAAATGACACAGAAATTCACACAAATGCCTCTAGACTGAGCTTCTGAAACATATCCTGTATTTAGTTGAATAAAAAAAAATCATTTTGTCCATTTTTAAGATTTAACATGTGAACTAAACTATATCTGTTATTGGCTATGTCTCTTCCCTGTGCAAGTATACCTAGAGAGTGGTTTTTATGGACTAGGACAGTGGAGAAAATACGGAGGTTTGGGGAAATGAGTGCTTTCAGCATAGAGACAAATTCCATTGACACTACTGAGATCGTACTCTGGGATAGGGGCTGTGATAAACCATTTTTTTAAATACATGACTTTGTCAACCTGAGGGCCACCTGAATCTCTCACCTTCTAAATTCTCCACTAAATTGTGTTTAAAAATTCTTTTGCCATTTCTAGGTTTTTAAATAAAAGTTATTCAACTTTAAGTTTGCAGAATTAAAATGGAGATTTTTCAGGGAATGGTGATACGTAAAATTTGAGTTTAGTGATTTAGGTAGGAAACCAGTGAAGAAAAGAAACCTGTTTTTCAACTACCAAAATTATTACTGATACGGACTATTTTACTTTTGTACTTCACTTTTTCTTATTTATTCTGCAAATGCTAAATGAATCCCTACTATGTGCCCTGCCCCTTACTAGATACTGGGAATACAATGATAAATTAGAGGGGCTCACTTACCATGAGGTGAGGGTCTCACAGAGGATGTAAGTGAATAGGACAGTTCCTGGGTCAGTGCCAGGATGGAACCAACACCTGCCAAGGAGCAGATTTTACTTCTGGGCACCACATTCCAAGGAAAATATTGATGGCTCCCGGGGCCTAGAGAAAGGCTTTGTGGAGACAATATGACGCTAAGGGGATGTTTGTTTTCTCTAGACAGAGAAGACTTAAGGAAAGCACGAAACTGCCTTCCCATGTTTGCAGGGTTACCACAAAAATGAAAAAGTAGATTTGTTCCATATTAATACAGAGAGCAGACATAAGACAAAGATGTCAAGTCAGCATAAAGGAAAACAATTGAACATTAGAACTATTTAATAATGTAATGCACCAATTTGCACCTAGGTGAACTGCCCATGAAAACATTCAGATGGAATCTACGTAATCATATGTCATGAATATTGAAAAAAATGTTTGTCACGGATTGAGAGATGCATGGACGTGACGATCTTAAGCATCTATGATTAAATGAAAAAGCACAACTAATGTACTCTGTATCCATAGAAATTATTTTATTTTATTTTATTTTATTAGTTTCAGGTGTACAAGATAGAAATTCTTGAGATCATTGCCTCTGTTACCATGATAGCAGAATTGTAGGCTAGGTTTGTAAATGACATTTGCATTTGTAAGCTGAGGAAAATGTGACGTGGAAGGCTAGATAATTGACCAAGCTCACCTGATAGTTGGAGAAAGTGAGGATTGGAAAGGACACCTCGGGGTGTTTTTAGTAACACATTGGGCCATGTTATAGGGAAGAAGCTTTTGAGAAGGAGGAATTTCCCTACGAATGTATTTTTACATACAATAATGTATTATGCTGCTGCCTTTGAAACTGAACACCAAACACCATCACCTCTGGCCCACTTACCCTCTGAGAGGTATCTTCATCTCCCAGAGCAAGGATGGGCTGGACCTAGATGCTTGTCGCTGCTTCACACGCAGACCCACGCTTTCCTGAGCAAATCTTCAGGTTGGCCTCACTCCAATCAGTCAGTTCCAGGAAAGGTCTGCAATTGAATGAAGGCAATCGCCATTAAAAAGTAAAAATAAAAAAATGGAGCAGTTGAGAAAGTGTGTATGAGTGGTGCTTTTCTTTCTTAAATCTTATGGTCAAATAATGATGTCAGAAATACATTACGTTGTAAAATGTAAATGCTAGTCATCATCAAGAATGGTTTGGAAAACCAAACAGGAACTTTTCCAATTCTGCCCTGAAACTTTGATGCCTATGGTTGGTTGCCACAGCTCTACAAGGAGGTGGCACTGCAGAGATGACATCAAGGGAGGTGACGAGAGTCACAGAACGTAGGGGAGTGGAGAAGTGGGCAGACACGTCTACTAACAAAGTCGCTCTTCGTCTAAATGAAGAGTCTGAACATATGTGTTGATTACCAGATGGCCTGATTGGCCTGTTGAGAAAGTTTCAGAATCCCAGGGTGGGAAGCATTCTGTGAGGCATAGTAAGTCTAGCAGGTGATGGGGAACTCGCCTTCATACTCATAAACGTGTAGAGTTCATTAAACCGAGAGAGTAAGGCATAAAATAAAAGTAAACACAGCAGAGATGTGGAGTCATTTGTGAATGACAGAGTCATAATCATTTCTGAGGGTCGCTCTGAATCCCAGAGGCTGATGGCAGGGCTGACACCCAGTGGCCCACATCTTCAGGCTCCTGTGAAGGACAGAGCACTGGCCAGTGGCACAGAAATCATCCTCCGGATGGCAAACTCTGTGTTCTCTCAAGTTGCCCTTCAGGAAAGTTGCCACTCAGAATGACAGTCTCTTTAAATCACAGTTTTAAAAAGCGCTGTCACTTATCACTGAGTTGCCACTAATTAGCATTCAAGGAGGAGTAAATATAGCACTGACATAAGAAACGGTTCTTAAATGTCATGCAGTCCCTGAAATCAGGTCTGATTGAGTTCACAAATCTGTTTTCCTTTCATCGTTTCACATATTATTAGGAATTCTGCTTCATCGAGTATAATTAATGCTTTTCATTTTTTTAATGTGAGGTCATTGCCACCAGCTTCACAGGAATCACGTAACGTAGACTTTTACCTTCAGAACCCTTTTCCTCCTGTGTCTAAAATAGAAGGGAAACAAGCAATTGGGGGGCAGCTCCTGGGTTGCAGGTGTTTCTGAATTTGGGTGACCCACAGACAACTGAGAAATAACCAAGTCGGAGTTTGTCACTGACTTAACTAGTTAATCAAATCAAACAGCTTTGTAGTTGTCATATTTCCCCCAAAATAAGACCTAGCCAGACAATCAGCTCTAATACGTTTTTTGGAGCAAAAATTAATATAAGACCCGGTCTTATTTTACTATAAGACTGGGCCTTTTATGATATAATGTAATGTAATGTAATATAATACCGGATCTTATATTAAGTTTTGGTCCAAAAGACACATTAGAACTGATTGTCCCAGTAGGTCTTATTTTGGGGGAAACACGGTACCTGTCAACTTAATCTCATCATCTTTCAAAATCTCCCTGAAGTGATCATTGCCTTGCTACAAGATTGGATTTACTGGAAAATGGTATTTCAATTTATTTATTTATCCATTTGTCTGACCATTTATTGAAGTTCTGCTCTAGGCAAGGCTCTGAGCCAAGCATGGTTGAGCGACTAAGATGTACACAGAGGATAAAGAGCTTGGGTAAGACAACTGGGTGACTCCATGTTTGCTTCCACCCACAGAGCTTCTCCAATTTTGTAAATCATGAGGATATTTGAAATGTGCGTATAATGACGTATGTCAGTTATGATAAGGATGACCCTATTATTTATTGCCCAATGGGAATATTTTGAGAGTGAAAGGGAGCACTGGAAATAGTTATGCTGGGACAACAGCCTAAACCGGGCAAACTGAGATAAATCCTAGTTACTAGCCCCGCCCCCTGGAGAATTCTTTATGTGTCGCTTGACACACTCCATTCTCTTCCAAATGAAGTTGAAGTCTATCACAGATCATTTCAGAAATTAGAAACAAACCAATGCGTTGACCAAATGACTCAAAGCAAACCAAGAAGTTGCTTGCATTTTGTTAATTACAATTTCCTTGAATTATTTTCCTTGTTTGTTTTTTTGTGTTTTTTTTTTTTTTTTACTCAAAAGCACTTTTGGCATCAATCCCTGCTAGTAAAAATAGAATTGTGGTCAACCAAACTGAAAATTGCTAGCATGCAATTGAATGTCATGCTGTTGTCTAGTTTAACATGACATGAATTTAATTTCTCCCATTTTTTGAAATTCCGGAGAAGAATGGAGTGTACAGAATTTTATAGAATATGGATTTTCTTCCTGAGGGACTGATACCTTTAGGAAATGAGGCTACAGCTCATTGAATCCATTGCGGATCTTTCTTGTGGGAGCAAATGGAATGACATGTAGAAAACAAAGTACACTGTAGGGAATTTAATATCTGAACCTTCATAAAAAATAAAAATAATTCTTTCTAAAAGACATAAACCATGGCTATTATCTTTTTCTCACAATTGAAATTACTGAATCGCGGATTATTTTATGTAAACTACAGAAATCTATTGGAGACTAATTGTATACAAGAAGGAAGCATATAAGTTAAAGCATATAATCACATAAGTTAAATATAACTCATCCAAAAATAATCACATAAGTTAAATATAACTCATCCAAAAATAAATAGGCCATTTACAGTGAACTGTACTTAGTCATTTGGAAAGTACATTTGGGATTAGTTCGTTATCTACCTGGGTTTAATTTAGTTCTACATATAGCTTTGAACATTTATTACTTCCATCCACTTTCCCTAATATTTCTTTGATTTATCCATTTGTCACCATTGCTCACCAGGCTTGGCTCAGTGTCTTGCCTGTGGGTGTCAGCAAAACTATATTATAAAAGGAAACTGAGGTACCACTATATTCATTGTTCAAAGTGGCAAAATACATGTTAATGCCTGACAAATGACTGAAATTACTCCAGCTGGTATCTAAAACTCAGGACAAAAGAACATTTAAAACTAATATGTTCCTTTGAATTTTTCAATAGCCAGCATTCTGCCCCATAGTTATCAAAATTAAGATGAAAATGATAGTACATGTTCAGTACGGAAAGTTAACATGTTTTCCTGACCAAATTTGCAGAATGAAAAGGCAAGGATTGGTCATTCATAAGGACTTTGGTGACGATAGTGTCTAAGGAGAAGTGAGCCCCACACTGTGTTTGGGGACCGTTGCCACCCAAGACCCAAATGCACAGAAACTCTATCATTCACGTTGCAGTGGAATTTGATAGAAATTGGCTCTTTCCTGAACCAATCCTGGAGGACGCGTCGATCCACAGGAAAACAGGCTGTCTGTCACCTGTACATGATCCTATGGACCCACAGGACACTCGGGGAGCAGCCCTCCAGGGTCGATCAAACCCCTCTTTACTTTTAGAAAAGCATTACCTTCTATCAGAGTGGGCAGGGCCCCTCAAAATATTATGTGGGAGCGGAGTGTAACTTACTCTCAAGGATGGTTGAATTGTTAAAACCCACGTCCTTTCAATCCATCGCCTCTAAAGTCAGTAAGAGCCGACCACTGTTGTATTTAAAAAAAACAACAACAAAAAACACCAACAAGACATTTTAAAGGCTACATTGCTCGTTGCTCTTTGGGCCTTAAATCTTCATTTTATTCTTCTTTGCTGGTCAAACACATGTTCTGAAAACTTGCCCATGAAGCCTTCCGTGCCCTTCTCCCTCACCAGTCAGCATGAGGCCTCTGCACGTGCCCACACCGCCCTCTATACACCGCCATCAGACATGTGCTGACAAGCACGCTAATGACGGTTAGTGTCTGTGGAGAGCTCACTCTCAGCCAGGCTGAGGTTGTCACACACGATATCTTATGTACAGTTCACAAAAGCCCCCACATTTAGGTAATATTATTGTCCCGTCTTACTGACAAGCACACAGAGAGAGGTCGTGGGCCTTTTCCAAGGGTATCGGCTCAGAGGCTGCTGTACCAGCCTCCAGGCCTTGGGGTGCATGCACCTTGGCCCCATAGGTGACCCTACGCAAGCTTTAGTCTTAGGGCTTCGTCCTGCAAGCCACGGCCGGTGACCATGCCCAGAAGAGCAGATGCCGCAGAATTTCATGAATGAATGAATGCTATATAGTGTGCACAGGGGACATTTTTCACAGAGGTGGGGAGTGGCCAGGAAAAGTTTCACAGGGACAACATTTGATCCAGGTCTTAAAGAAGGAACAGGAATTTTCTTAGCACAACAAAAAGCACATTTCTCCTGGCATGTTTTTTTGTTTTGCTTGATTGTTTGTTTGTTGCCAAAGTGTTAATTAAGCTGTTGTTCACTGAAGAAATTAGGTCACAAATAAAATGGGGTGCCTGTTGTTAAGAGAGCTCAGAAGGCCTTGGTTCTTACTCATGTAAGTGCTGCGTCAGCTTTATGAGTGTCTGTTGCCTGGTGGATGATTAGTTCTTCTTTGTGGAATATTGTATATTCGTGAGGCCTGGGAGGAAAACCTGGAGAACAAGGCTCAGAGCCCTGGGCTCAGAGCCCTGGGGATCACTGAACAGGCTTAAGGATATGAGAGGAGGAAGGGAATTTATGGCATGGCCCCAAGAGATAACAAACATTAGATGGAGGGTTGAAGAGGCCCCAAGCGCGAGAGAGGAGAAACAGGTGGTGCCAGAAGGAAAGGGAGATCCAGGAAAAAGCGAGAAGGGATCACAGTGGAAGGAAAGACCCTACAGCAGCCATGGGAGCTGAGGGTCATGGATGGAAATTTCTGTATGTGCCCCACGAGCACCGATAATAAGACCAAAGCTGATCATTTTTCATGAGACTGATTGTCAGAAAAGCCTTACAAAGAATTTCCAAATGTTCTCGGCTTTCCGAATTCAGCGGGGCCTGAGGGCATGTGCTGCCCACTGCCATCCCTCGCCGTCAGCTCATACCCCCTCTAAGCCACCTTTGTTAACAGTAACTGCTCCCGAGGGAAGAGCTCTCATTCTGGGCCTCTCAGCAGGAAATCGTGTTTTGGGGGTTTTGGTTTTTCATATGTTCACATGATAATGCAGATTACTGCCCATGCCCAGAACTGAGAGAATGACAGTATCTCCCCAAAGTAGCCATTCCGTCCACACTTTTGTTTCTACATGATGTCTGACAATGGGTAGGACAGAGGGAGAGAGGAAGGAGGTCAGGGAACCACTGCAGTATAATAATATACAATCCTACTATAATAACTTCAAGGAAACTACAACCTAGTTTCAGGTCCAAAAGAAAACAACAACAAAAACCTACAAGGCATCCTGCAAACAAATTACCCCTAATTTAGGGCACTGAGTTAAAGCACAGGATGAATTCAGAGAAGTTTGGTCACTGAGCTATGACAAGAGGGGCCGTTTTCACGGTAGAAATGGGAATTCCACGAGGCCAGGAAACATGAGAAGGATCATTTGGAGAACAGAAAGTGGGGGAACATGCAAGAGACAAAAACGGTCAGAAGTCAGGATGTAATAGTGGGGGGAAAAATTTGGAAGGCGTAGAGAAAGTGGATAGCCCTGACTGGAACAGGTAGAGAATGCTGGGAAATAAAGGGATATAACATTGGATAAGTTAAGGGTAGCCTAGATTATGGGTTACATTTCCCAAACTTCTGTTAAAATCCAGCCAGAGAAGAAAGAGTCGTTCTATAATCTATAATTCCATGATTTAGGCTTGTGCCCTGTTTTCCTCTCCACTATTTCCTGTAGGTTGTGACTATATGTGGGTTTCCACTCAGTTTCTGACTAGAAGGGAATTTGCACCAAAAACAATAGCATCTTTCTTTACTAATGGTTTTATTTCAGTAATGCAAATTCCCCCATAATCTTCTTAGATTTATTCTTTCCTATTGGAACCCAAACCAATACAAACTGTTCCTTTTCCTATAAATTCTTTTTCTTTTTATAATGCTGTGCAGGCAGGACAGTTTTGTTGAGATTTTTTTTGGGGGGGAGGTGGACTAATTTATTAAAGGCACGTATTCTTTAATCTGATTTTTGATTTCTGCTAATTAAAATTTTCTCTAGGCATAGTTTGTTACTACATCTTGCTCTCAGTACCTTTTTTCTCTTTCTTTCTTTCTTTCTTTTATTATTATTATTTTTTTTTACTTCATTTGAATCGTTTCAAAGTTCTTATTTATCAACTAAGGATTTTCAGGCCTGTGATACTCTCTCCTTTTTTCTCAAAGGACCAAAGACATGTTTTGGTTTGAGGAGATTCAAGGATAATCAGATTAAGTCTCCCTTCACCAAAACTTGAGCAGATTCCCTGGATTAGCACTTACACACACACACACACACACACACACACACACACACACAAACACACACAAGTCTTTGGGGCAACAGAATGATTTCTTCTTAGTTACTGTCCATCGTCTTAAAGTATATAAAATTAAGAAACACATTTTCTCCTTTAAAAACATATCCCAATTGTACAGATCAATAGAAAATGTACCCCACACCCAGCAGTAGGCGGTCTGAATATTATGTGGTTACTGCAATCTATGTTCAGTGCTAAGGAGCCAGAAGATTCTCCATTCACTGCCCCAAGAGAGTTATGGCTCAGAGCCCAGGCAACCCCATGGCTCAGGCCTCTTGTGACCAGGCTGTCAGCGTGCCTGTTCTGCCCAGAGCTGGGCCTTTTCTGAGATGGAGGGATTCCCAAAACCACAACTGCCCACCAAGCAATGATTCGGGTAGTATGTACTAACTGCCCATAGTACCACTGTTTCCACTTCGCAGATGCAAAATCTACGGCCCCAACAAGGTGAGTGACTTACTCCGTCATGCACTTCTTCCAACCTCAAGCCCCTCCAATGCACAATCTTGGGTTTCCGTTTCCTAATTTGCAAAATGCAACACTTGGAGATTGTCTTTAAACAGGCTGCCCTCCCTAAAAATTCAGAAAATTAGAAATGTGAACATCCCTTCATTGTAAAATGGTATATGAAACAGGTACCATTACACATAGGTTACAAAAACACAAGTTTTTCATGAAATAAACTATGCCCAGGGAACGCTGTGGAATTTCTTAAAGAAAAGCTCCAGGGAACAAATGAGAAAGAGATCGTAGAGTCCACTCTATGCCTCTAATGGGATCCAGGATGTATTCATTTTTCCTGTGAAGTCCTTTGAACGCTGAAGATACTCACAGCCGGCAGTATGTACGTCGCCCTGATTTCCAGATACTTGAGGGGAAAGGTTGGGTGCGTTTGGGCTGGCATAACTCCACTGCCACTTAATAACCAATATACATGCCCTTCAGTTATAGAAACCAATATAAGCACCTCGATTTAAGGACTGATTTGCAGAACCTTAAGTAGTGACACTGACCTTCATATTCACCTGTGGGTGAGCGGAAGAGGTACAGGTCCTGAGTAACTGCATGTAATTTGTCTTCTGCCTTGAAACATGAATGGTGCTGTATTTCACCGGAGTCCTGCTCTGGCTGGGGGGTACAAGCTGTCGCTCCTTTTGGGGGCAGACACGTAGCTTTGTAAAGAGGCATTCTGGGGTGCAAAGAGCCTGGCATGCATTGAGAGCCGTGACGGGACATGTGTGTCCAAATGGGCAAAGTTTGTGAGTGAGTGGCCACCTGTTCAGACGTTCTGTGAGGGAAGAGGGGGCTGTACCCTGGGTGCCAACTCACACAACACTGTTGGCTTGAGCGGGCACGACGAGGACACACGCTGGCTTCAATTCCGTTTTTGAGAATATGTGCTCGGATTTCTCATCCCGGGGAACACAGGTGGCAGTCACACACTCCCACCAGTTCTCTTGGGTGGAAGTGTGGTCCAGATGGGGCCAGGTGTCTGGACCAACAGTCTTCCTGTCGGCCGGTCAAATACAGCAGGTAACCCGGGATATATCGGAGCAGCTCCTCGTTTATGCTCAGCGTCTTCTTTGTACCTGGGTTCTGCAACCATCTCATTGAGCAATTTGGTCCAGCAGACTTTGAGCGCCTATGATATCTTATGAGCTCTGAAGTTAACGGAAGAGAGAAAGATGGCATACTCTGTTTGAATACAGCTTTCCAGAGATAGAAACGTATGGACCTTGAAATCCTACCTTGAGACAGAAGTCTAGTATGCCATGAATAGTAGGAGGCCATGGCCAGGAACATGCCAATTCGAATTTTTGCTACACAAGCTAGAAGTCTCTGTTCCTATAAATAAAAGGAGTTAGGCTTTGTCACCTCTGTACACCTGTGCTGTTGTCTTCCTTGATTTTCTATGTGGCAGTGTAGGGTAACCTTGTTTGCATGACTTTTTATAGGTAACCAGGTGCGTCTTGGAGACCTCTGTGTCACTATCCCCCCACTGGCAGTTATCAAATTCTGACACCGTAAGTACTACTCACATACTTTATCAGAGTGAACTATGTGTGCATGTTTCCACATAAACACTGTTGAGGCCACTTTTTTATATCTACAAGAAAATAGGAGCTCCTCCAGAATGGTTTTGAAATTCGATGTCTTAAAAGGAGTGTGCAAACAGCTCTGCAGTGCTCCGTGTTCGCGGAAACCTTAAATCCCTGGGTGGGGCTGAAACGTGGAAGTCCTTCTCAGTTTGCCCCTAAGCATTCCCCAGTGCCCTGAAACCATTACGGACGCCTTCCCTCAGGGACAGCAAAGGGCCACAGTGTCTGGGGACCACGTGTGCATGCAGGGTACCACCTTCCGAAGGATCAGTCCTCGTGCTTAGCAAGTGGGTGCACAACTTTTAGTTAGGCATCCATCTCAAACTTTACACCCAAGTCAGATTGTGCTGATGTTAGTCAAACCGATTCTAGGCACTGATTCAAGAACCTGCTGATGGAGTGAAAAATACCCAGGAACTTGTTAACAAGAAGTATGATTATCTGCATCTCAGCAGATCCTGTCAGGAATGTGCTGAGCTCAGGCAGCCTGCAGCCAATGAACGTCTTTCTTTGCTTCCCGTTCATATTTACAGTTGGAAGTGGTATGTGGCTGCTGTGCAAGTCTGCACCCAGGAAGGGTGCCGTTGTTTCCATACCCTGTTTCCTGACATGAAGCAGGAAGCAGCTTCTTAATCATCACCTGATAACATTGTGTTAAAAGCAGAGGGAGCTTGCAGCTGTATGCAAGCAACAACCCTGGGAGATACTCTGCATTGTTTCTTGATAGACCTGCTGGGGTGTTAAAACCATAGGACTGAAAGTTGTGAATCATGGGTCCTTTTCTTTGTTCTCAGGTGAACTGTTCAGGGTCTAGGCAGACATTGCTTATTGAGACAGCTTACCTGCCAGACATCTACTGTATGCAAGGCACCTTCCTGGAACTCACAACGCAAATCCTTGCACCCGTCAGCCTTCTTCATTAAATTGATGCTCAAATGGCCCTAAAAAAGAATGACCCACCTCAATAAGTAGGGAGCCATGGCTGGTTATAGAGGCAAGAGACGTGGGACACAAAGTAAACATTATTGCTCACCTCTCCATATGTAACCATGTCCAGTGAGGGTAATACATTTGAAATGGAGGGCCGGTTGGGATTACCCCCCACAGGGCAGTCTGCCTGGGACACTTCTGGGCATAGCGCAGCAGCAGTGACAATGTGGACTCCAGGTCTGCTGCTCACTAGCTGTGTGGCTTCAGAGAAATGGCTTACATCAGCTTTTTTTTTTTGTTTTCCTTTTCAAAGGAAATTTTATTTGAAACCACAGTATCTAAAACAGAGCCACGGGGCAGCCAGATGGCTCAGTTGGTTAGAGTGAGAGCTCTCAACAACAAGGTTGCCAGTTCGATTCCCACATGGGATGGTGGGCTGCGCCCCCTGCAACTAAGATTGAAAACAGCGACTGGACTTGCAGCTGAGCTGCGCCCTCCACCACTAGATTGAAGGACAACAACTGACGGGTCCTGGAAGACCACACTGTTCCCCAATATTTCCAAATTAAAAAAAAAAAAAAACACCAAAAATACTCAGAGCCACTGTTGGAATTCAAATCTCCCTTCCTTCTCCCCTGAAGATGTAATACATACATAACAGTGAAATATTACTCAGCAATAAAAAAGAATGAGATCCTGGATGGACCTGCAATATTAGGCTAAGTGAAGTAAGTCAGACAAAAAACAAATACTGAATGATGTCACTTATATGTGGGATCTTAAAAAACAACAACAAACCAACAGAAACACACTCATAGATACAGAGAACATACTTAAATCGTTTTTTTGATAAGGGCAATCAACTCTCCATCCCTAGACTGCTGTGGGGATTACAACGAGATGGCATACAAAAATGCCAGGAACATCGTAAATCCCCAGATTTTAATTACTTTTTCCCATTTCCCTTTGCACTACCTCTTAGATCCAAAATATTTTACAGACAACCTCATTGGAGAAAACAAACTCTATATTGACGTTTTATTGACTGGGGAGAACATACACATAATCTAAGACCTAGTTGTCATTTTTGTTGTAGAAACAATATATTTATCCCAGGTTCCTGAGACAAAGAAAAGATACATACATACATATATATATGCGAAGAAATTTTAATAAACAAGAAGAAGGAAACCACTGCCCAGAGGACCAAGTTCTAAGACCCACTTCAGAATGAAAATGCCTTTTCGCACGGAGGTGACGTGTCATCAGGCCTGCCACACACAGAGCTGTGCTGCTCTGAGCCGAGGCTGACGCCCTACTCTCTGCGTGGAGCTGCCCCCCTCAAAGTTAACTCGCAGCAGAGGGTTCCTTTTACACCCACACTGTCAGTGGAATGTAAATGCGTCCCCACCACACTGAAATGCTGGGGCCGTGTGTTTAATCCGTGCTGTGCAAACAGAGTGACCCTGAAAAGAACATGAGCGCCGAGCATGTCTGCAGAATTGGCATTGGTCCTTGTAAACAGAACTGGGGAGGATTTTTCAAGACTGGTGACTAATCACAGTTTTCTTCCTGAGGCTCTCAACACAGCTCTTTCCCCGAGGACATGTAATCGACATGGTGGTAGAATAGAAAAGTTATAGGCCCAAGGGACATGTTTTTTTTCTAAAGAGGGGCCAGGAGTGTTATTCTAGGGTGTGGGAAAGAGAAGGAGTTGTCCTCAACCACAGAATTGAAGAGGCTTAGTTTACAGTTGAAATTCTCAGTTCTAAGTCTCTTGGGCACTTAGGAAACAACATTCCCCTACGTTTCAGATGATTTAAGTTCATCAGGGGAATATCCTTTTGGCAATTACCTCAAAATTCAAGTTAAAAAAGAACATAAAATAGTTGACCCTTGATCAACACGGATTTGAACTACGTGGGTCCACTTATATGTGGATTGTTTTCAGTAAATACAGTAAATATATTTTCTCTTCCTTATGGCTGTCTTCATAACATTTTCTTTTCTCCAGCTGACTCTGCATAAGACTACAATAAAAATACGTAGAACAAAGAGAAGATGAGTCAATTCACTGTTAGGAGTCAACAGTAAGTTTTTTGTGGAGCCAAGTTTTGTGTAGATTTTCCACCGAGAGGGGTATTCAGTGCCCCTAACCCTCATGTTATTCAAGGGTCAGCAGTAATTCAAATATTGATATGGCAGAGCATAGGAGGACTTACAGTCATCCGCAAAGATTATCCAGAAAAAAACTGACGTTTTGAGACTGTCAGTAGCAAATTATAGAACTAAAATATAATCCTACACTTTAGCTGGATTATCTCATTTCTTCTTAAACAGTCTTTGAAGTGGGTTGGAAACAGAGATGCTGAGCTTCATTTTATTCGAGTAGTGGCAACAGGAGGTGCCTTCAGTGAGTTGTCCTGTGAGCCTTTTGTAGAGAAGGAGCAGAGTTCCAGGCGTCCCTGCGTCCCTTCCTGTCTTGGGCAAGGATTTCCAGAACCATTTCAGAAGATGATGCAGACATTTTGAATGCTATCAGTACTGCATGCTTAGACTTAGAGACCCAAAAGTCTCAAGTAACCATCTCAGCCATATTGTCTGTTAACTCTGGGCTAACCTTACACCTCGAGGTAGGGAGGGCAGCTTCCGTTCAGGAGTGGCTGTAAACTAATAGGAAAATGCTGTTAGCCTTGATTTTTGTCCCTGCAAGGAAGAGTACCTTACATTCCTTAAAACTAATGGGAACACATCCTTTCCCCCCCTTGTGTTTTTGGGCATTTAGGTGGATTGTTAGCCAAGTCAAACATAAGGTTTTTGTTTTTTAATCCTACCAATTTTAAAGCCTGTAGACTTTTACCAAATGGCTTTTGGAATTTGAAAACCTGACTTCTGAAAGAACCTGTTAGTTCTAAAACAAAAAGCTCTTTTTAATAAATCTTCACATGGGAAGGTGTCTGTCTTGGCCAGTTGTAAGGCACCTTGGTGTTTTAAGTTGCTATGGCTCCTGGATTTTAGTGATGTTCCCTTCGGAAATGACCAGCCTCATCTTCGCAGGATTCTTCTCTGTTTAGACCGTCCAAGTCTCAAACAATTTTGAAGAGAGTAGGCCGTGCAGGGAAAGGATTCCCATTAAACACGGTATGTGTCTTTCGTCTTCCACTAGGGCCGACTTTGCAACTGAAAGTCTGGTAATTTGAAGTAAACTGACAGTGACAACAGAAATAGTTACTTCTGAGGTTATTTAAGAGAAGGGGCAGAAGAGAGACATTCATCAATGAAACGCTGGAAGAAAAGGGTTTTTATTTCTCTGTTTGCTTTTTAAAATAAGAATAGAGTAAATGGCACAATAGATTCTATAAACAAGTTCTCCAATGACAAGCTGTCAAAGTTAAAGTGATAGATTTGACATGGGTGGCTAAATGCCACACTTTATCACCTACATGAGGGAAAGCCAATTTGAGTTTGGTCAATAAAATCCAACCTCTAGAGCTGGGGCGGGGGCACAGCTGGCGTCGTGTGGCAGGGCCCGGCGGTGTGGCATGCACTGCTGCTGGGACACCGCAGAGTTGGCACAGCTGCCCTGTGGGGGATGTCTAACATTTAAGCTTGATTTGATTAATAAAACGCATGTATGTCACAGGGGACAATGCCCTGGGCCCTTCGTGCTCGGGTAACGTAATGCAGGTCTGAGGTAGAAGTGGAATGGGTTGTTCAAAAGCTGGATTTACTGCAGTCCACAACTGTTGAAAATTAGACTGCATGTGCTGCAAGTTAGGGGTTGCCAGGGTATCTCATTATAGGAGGCTGTTTTTCTCAGAGGCTGGAATCTCTGCTGAATTACTGAGGGACTTGTTTGAATGGAGACTTGGACCAAATAATTTTCTGATAAGTTGGTCATAAATCCTCAGTAAAATAAGCTTGGTGTTCTCAGCATATCTGTTGGCTTTTTGATCATTTTTATGGCTTTCCTCTTGCTGGTCAAATTATCCTTCTATGCTCCGAAAGCTCTTCTGACGTGGATTAAGTCAACACAAACCGAGGGACCTTCATTACTTTGGCAACTGGTTTTGATTTGGGGGCGATAAATACAATGACACAGACTAGACTACGTGTGCCAAGGGGCTATGTGATAAGCCACAAGGGTGTCAGGGATTTGGCACTGTTTTTCTGACATAATGTGAGAATAAATTAATAGCAGCTTTGACCCACTGCAGACAGTCGGAAAGAAGAAAGAAATCTGAGTGTGAAAAGAGCCAAGGTATGGCGTTTGGGGTAAGAACGATGATGCCAGTAGGTCCTGAGAATGTCCATGTGTGGCCACTGTGTGCCTGGCACTGGGCTGGGCACAGGCAGGCGGGGTCAGGGCCAAACATCTGAGGAAACAACAGAGGATGTGACCCATGAGTATCTTAGTGTCCAGCAGGGATGATAAGACCATGAATGGAAACAAGATTGACAGGGCAATAAAAGCAGAGAGGGGAGAAGCGTCAGCAGTCTGGGATAGAGAGGAAGGGCTAGTAGAAGCGGCAAGACCTGCAAATTGGGGGGTTAGAGGAATTCTTTTCATTAAAATGATTATGTTTAACATTACTACTTTTCCAACTTTTAAAAAAAAAAATTGAAAACTAAAGAAAATCAGAAAAAAATAAATAGTACAATAAACACACATATAGCCTTCACCCAGCTTCTCCAAGTTTTTAACACTTTGCTACCTTGCTTATCTCTCTCTCTTTCTCTCTCTCTCTATATATATATGTGTGTGTGTGTGTGTGTGTGTGTGTGTGTATATATGTATATATGTATATGTATATATGTATATGTATATATGTATATATGTATACACACACACACACACACATACACACACACACACACACATTTTTTGCTGTGACTTTAGAAAGTAGGTTATAGACATTGTAACACTTTACCGCTAAATATTTCAGCAAGTATCTTCTAAGAGAAAGGACTTCCTTTTAAAATCACAATGCTGGTATCCAAAAATTTATCATCTCATATACTGTTTACGTTCAGATTTCCCAGTAATATCCTTTATCCCAATAATGTCCTTTATAGATATTTTTTTTTGGATCCAGGATCCAATCTGCATTTAGCTGCTAGCAGTCATGTGATTTTAGTATCATTAAATCTCAAAAGTCCCTCTGCCTTTTTAACTCATTTTCTGAAATTCTCTGCTTTTGAAATTATGTTTAAAATCAACTGACCGTCGCAATCGCCTTCTAAAAGTGATAGACCATGGTAGAGGTGAGATGTAAAGAACTCAAATCCTTTTGTGTCTTACAAAATCCAGGTTAGTTAGTGGAGGATGCTTGGCATGTAAATAGAAAGAGAACTAAAAAACAGGAAGCCGATGTGTTTCTAGGAAGGGTCATAGGTCATAAGAACAAGGGAAGGACCAGCAGAGAACACCCTCCTGTGACTCTGCCCCCCACCCCCACCCCCTTCACTAAAGGGAGGAAACAGAGCTTCCTGGAATGGCATCCAGGTGGGTTCACACCTGGGCTGGGGAAACACTTTCAGACGAGTGAGCTGCTGCTCCCCACTCTATGGCTCCATTCAGGACGCCAAGCACAGACCCCTCCAAAGAAACGTGCTCAGACAGACGGGAGATGGCCCGGCACCACAGCCACGCTCGTCCTTCCTACCACTGCATCATGGCGCCACCTTCTGCCTTAAACACCTTTCTTTACCTCATTCTCCCAGCAACTTCCGTGGAGAAAATTAAGGATGTCAGCAAGTCCCCCTTCCTTCTTGGCTTTCCCCCCTCCGTACTCACCTGTAACCTAACACCTCTGCCAGGGAGGATGGTTGTTTAATCTATCCGCTCCAACCCTCAGGCACCACCGCTACAGAGGAATTTTTTAAAAAAGACAATGACTATGCCTTGGAATTCCGAACGTCCAGGACCTAATACGCTGCCCGAAGCTTTGAAGGCACTCAGTGAAAATGTGCTGAGTGAGAGAATGAATTTCACCACCAATACACACAGCTCCTCTGAAGAGGGTGTAGTCATGCCTCAAACAGTGCTGAGCCGTAAAGGGCGTGAGTCAGTGACAATTGATCGGCCACTTTGTGCAAAACACTGCACTTTGGCCTACGGGAAAGTTCCAGCGAAAACAGACACCCACTCCCAAACGTCTGAGGGGAGGCGTAGAAAGTGGCTGAAGCCACGCAGAGCAATGGCAGCACATTCGAGCATATGCTACATGTGGGCAGGACATCTCAGCTCTTCTCAGGTGTGTGTGGAGCCCTGGGCATGGCTGTGTCAGAGACCCGGGCCGTCACAGGGACTTCCGTGGGGAGGCACTGCAGAGTGCAGGTAAAGTGGGAGAGGGGCCTAAAAGAGGAGATGCAGGACTCAGTAACTGGCCACGAGCTTGAGCTGATGTCTGGAAGAGGCTGATGGTTTTAGCCAGAGCTAGAATCCCGAAGATGTAGCCTCATGCCAGGTCCAGTTCCTTTTTCTCATCTACCTCCCATATATCCATCCCAAATTTCCACAGTCGCCATTTCAGCCCCTTTGATGGGGCCTGAATCCCATCGGAAGGTTCCCAGGACCCTACCTTGCAGGGCTGGGTCACCTGACCTGTCCCATCTCAGCCCGTTACTTCCACCCTCAGTCCATCTGAGGAATTGTAAGGACTTGGTGAGAATTAATGAGAAGGACTTCACGTCGCACCCCTCCTTTTCCACGTTCTGTTCTCAAGAGGCCCAGCAAGTGTCTTCTGGGAGCAGAAGGTGAAGTTGTGGGGAGGGGCCTGCTAGAGGAGGAGCCCGCACTCCCATGCCCCCCGGTTCTTCATTTCCATCCGTAAATGGAGCATCAGGCTGAAGGACCCCTCGCTGCTTGGAGCGTTCCTGAGTCTTCTTTTCAAGACCGTTTCCCCCTTACAACTGCAAAGTGGACAGTGTATTTATGGTCGAAAACTGGCTGCTGCAGCAATATGCATTTTAAAGACCGAATTCTGGCACATAGTGAGCATCACATGGAAACGGCTGTTTCTAGCAATTCACTGATCATCGGACAGCTCAAGGAACTCAGGTCTGTGAGGGAGGTTTTTACCATCCACCAAGCTGAAGGCCTACTGGTGACAACAGCCAATTGTTGGAGCAGCTCTCCTCCATCTCAAATATGGAATATTCCTCTCGCTTTCTCTTTCGTTTTGTAATTTGTGGGATGAAAGTTAAAGAGATGTCCTCACTTTGCTTTAGCTATACAGAAGGAAGATAAATGTTATGGCCAGTTTTTTAAAAAACACATCTTTAATTTTTGTATTAATTGCTAATTTCAAAATAGTACATCCTGGTCTTACTTACCGTATTTGCCGGCGTATAAGACGATTTTTTGGCCCCGAAAAATATGCCTCCAAGTGGGGGGGTCGTCTTATACGCCAGGTACACTTCAGATAGACTGCCCATAGTGCTTGCCCCGTGCCATAGTGGCCTCCCGATGCCCGCCCACTTCATTCCACACACCGTTCAGGCATCAGCCACGCTGCTGGGTGTATGCTCGGCTGTTATGCGATTTTGCTGTTATGCGATTTTACCACACTCGCAAAATCGCACACAGCCGAGCATACACCCAGTATGATAGCGCAAAATCGCAAATCGCGATACCATACTGGGTGTATGGTCGGCTGTGTGCGATTTTGCGAGTGTGGTAAATTCGGGTTACCGTATGTTTCTTTACATATGCATTGAAGATTCGCGATTTTGCACTATCATGGTGCCTGTTAGAATGTTGAAGAGCTCGCACTTGCGCACTAGTGAGGTCCCAGGGAGATGCTGATGCAAGGGTGGACCAGACTGCTATAGTGACAGGGCAGGCAAACAGGGAGCAGGGACCAATCAAATCAGGCTTTGTATACAGCCAACAGCCAACCACAATACTGCACCATTGTACAGTACAGCATAGAAAATGTCGACCAGTCAAACCCCTATCATCCCTATCATGGCACCAGTCAAAAGAAAGAAGTATGATGCAAATTTTAAACTGAAAGTTATTTGGTGTGTGGAAGGTGTGCGGAAGAGGGGGTAGTCTTATACGGCGAGTATATAACAAACTCTGTGTTTTGAGTGGAAATGTTAGGGGGTCGTCTTATACGCCCAGTCGTCTTATACGCCGGCAAATACGGTAGCTGCTCGTGTAACACACACACACACACACACACACACAAACTAATTTCAGACTCACAGTTCGGAAGTGGAATGTAAGCTGTAATCAAGTGGTATTGAGGCATCTAAACTTCCCACCTCCAACCCGCTCGATGACACTGCATGACATGTATTTATAATGTATTCTGGTTGTGTGTGTGTGTGTCCTCCTCTTTCCCCACCCCCAGAATCCGAGCTCCAGTTTCCAAACTTTGATTTATCCTTGCATTTTTATTTTCTAACACAGTGAAATGTTTATAGTAGATGGTCAATAAGTATTGTTGAATAAGTGAACAAAGGAACAAAAACATCTGAGCTCAGAGTGAGTGTTTCCAAGGCAAGATGATGAAGAGATAGAGTATCGTATTAATTACATAATGGTTTAAACCATTATATAGGGAACAAAAACTAAAAAGAGTGAAAATACTTACAATTTCCTAAGATGGTAAACAAATATCCCATTTGTCACAGCAGGTTGGTTAGGTAATGGGGGATACGTCACAGAGAAATCTAAATGAGACAATCAACGAGGTTACTCCTGCTTTTTCTCTGATGAAATATTTCTTTGAAAACCAGTTTAAAAATTCAAATAGAGACTGAGTCCTGTCTTTTACTATTTCTGGGCAACTAAGTCAGAGTTTCATGTCAGCCACTGCCAAAAGGTGCTTGGCAAACAAACACCGTGGGACCCACAACAAACAAATTGTGCAAGTAGCACCCTGATAGCCCCGGATGCAGCTCCTCCTGAGAGCACTCCACTGGCTTTGTTCTGTTTCCAGATGTTGGTTTAACATCAAACTCCTGTGTTTTTACAGCCACTCACTTGTCACCTCGAATCCACATCAAAGTGATGACAGAGGAGGGAGTCTCGAGCTCTTTCCCGCGAGACACCGCTCATTTAATTTGTTTCCTTTCCCCCAAAGGGCTGTAAAACCATCTTCTTTTAGTCCCAAGTTAGGACTTTTGGCAACGGAGGCACCAGGTTATGAAGAACATGTTTCTATGGAGGTAGAACCGTTCTACAAACACATGTGGGGTCGTCTCCTGCTCTTGATGTCACGTGGAAGATCTCCGTCCCTGAGAGTAGGGCACAGAGTACACACAGTAGGTAATTCATGCCACATGGTGTGACGCAGCACCATAAGTGCTGGGCAGTCGTTTCCTCGTGATCTGGGAGTGAGCAAGCCTGACTTCCCTTTAATACTTGCTCTTTGCTCAGGGCTGAGTGGCAGCAGTGTGGCTTGGTTGTCATGCCAGGGCAGCTCGGCTGTCCTGCACCTTTCCCTTTGCTCTGTCCATTCACACTATTCCATCTTGGTTTTCCTTTTATCCCACTGTCCAGCCCCTGTCAGTCTCGTTTGCTGGTTTCCCCTCATCTGCTTATTTTTTCCACACTGTTTATCACTACTTGACAAATCACATATTGTTTTTATTGCTCACCATTTCCCCCGACTAGAATTTAAGTTATGTGAGGACAAGGGCTTTGTTTCTTTCACTGCCATATCCCTCACCTAGAAAAGGCCTAACCCATAGTGAAAACACAATAAATATTTTCTGCATCGGTGAACAAATAATGAATGGATGTTGCTCAAATTTGTACCTGCCACCAACCAAATCCCAAAGTGCCCAAGACTTTGTGGGATGTCGTTGGAAGTTCTGGCTACTAAACTGTCCTTGTCCTGTCTCCTGGCTATAAGGTCCTCATCTCTGGCTTTCCTGCAATTTCTAATATTGCTTTGAGTGTTAGTTCAAAAACATGGTGTCTCTGATGTCTACACGTGGAGTCTGCTATGAGACATTTTCTTTACCTTTACATCCTGTTAGTTACAACTCCTTAACAGAGGTTCATGTGGGAAGGACAAAAAGAGCCATTCCTTAGAAGAAGAAAAAACAGCTGAGTTTGAAAAACAACAAATTGAGAGAGAGAGAGAGAGAGAGAGAGAGAGAGAGAGAGAGAGAGAGAGAGAGAGAAAGAAAGAAAGAAAGAAAGAAAGAAAGAAAGAAAGAAAGAAAGAAAGAAAGAAAGAAAGAAAGAAAGAAAGAAAGAAAGAAAGAAAGAAAAGTCACAGAGAAGTTGATTCTGATGGGATCAGCTCAGGTCTGAAGAAAAAGAGAGCTGTCCATGGTAGCACCTTAAGTTTAGAAAAGCTGTCTAATCAATCTGGCTGTTCACCCTCTCCCAGTGGCTATTTTAGGGCTTTGCAGAGGAATGTGGGTTCAGACTTATGCATGAATGAATACATGCAGGGGTGAATTCATGAATGATTCCCTGTGGACACTCCAAACACATAAGGAGTTCACTTAGAGTGAACATGTAAGACAGGAAGGAACAACCCAATCCAGCCACAGAATCGACGAGAAGTAACAATTCATTGTGTGACATCACTAAGGTTTAGGGCGTTTGTTATGCGGCAATGGGTAAGTGACACAATTATTCACACCGGCAAGGTAACCGAGAGATCGTGGCAACAGACAGCACCGCTCAGTTCTAATTTCTTTGTTACCAAAACTGTTGCTCTGGAAACCAGTGGACGATGCAGTATTCATCTGCATGGTGACAATAATTAGTACACTATTGATATGACAAATGCGTGCAGCTTCCATCAGCCCCTCCTTCCCTGTCGGCCCAACTCCCAAAGGCCACTGTTAGAGAAGGGTGTTGGAGACGCTCTCCTGCGTTCTACAAATGTCCTTCGGCCAGCAGTAGCCGCACAGATCGGCACTGTTCCCCCAAATGCAACCTAGAGCTGGGTTGTCTGGTAACAAGCAATTACAGGATAACAGCTCCTGCAACACCTGGCACTTTCCAGAACATTTCAGTCTCAAGTTCATTAGGCGTTAGGCCTGTCCCACTGTCACACTCACATCTCCTCAGGGTCCTTTGCTCTGTTCTAGACCCCTTTCCCAAGCACACGCAAAACTCTCCACCTGCTCGTAAGGGTGGCCCAATCCTAGCACACGCAGACACGAGCCTTGCTGCTCCTGGAGTCCCCATGACAGCTGGGCACATGTAGCTGACTAGTGACCTGGATAGGTGTGTGGATGGTGAAAATCTGTCCAGTGAGAAGCTGCCATGTTCTTGGACATAACCGTAGGCAGACTTAGCTAGTCCCCACCCCCTCAGTGTGTGTCCCCGTGAACTTTCCCGTGTGTCAGCATAATCGCCCTTGTGACCTGTGAAGAGGAAACATGATCGAATATTTACCTGCTCAGTACCACTCACTTGTCAGCACAGAGTTTTCCGTTCTGAGTCTAGAGTCTACTCCTTGATCTTTCTCTTGCTACCTGTTCCACCTGAAAAAAGGAAGCAAACGGAGCTAGCTCGGACTCCTGGCCATCTCCCCTAAATTCTGCAACTCGCACCTTCTCTGTATTGATCACTAAAGTTACATTAAATGCAGGCATCGTATGCTCTCTGACCAGTCTCCTCCTCCAGCCCCACCCCCACCACACCCCCACGTCATTCTTTGGCTGACAGTTCACACATGCTCAGACCTCCAAGGTTTTGGGCACTCCCCAAACCCCACGAGGCTGTTCAAAATGCATGTTCTTTTTTTAAAATCATTAAAACATAACTGGAACATACAAGTCTGATTTTAAAGCCAGTATATATGTTTCCCTTACATTCATTCTAAATAGCAGAATTATTCAGTTCACTTAATGAAAAAAAATCACCAAATGTCTTGCATTTGGTGCCAAGTACAACACACTTCATTGAAATCAAACGTGTCATCTGAAAGCTTACCTGGGAGGAGCAATGGTGCTGGTAGAGAAGATGCAGGGAACACGGAACACAGATGTTTCCAAGAGGAGATTGTGTGGCTGTCCAGGGAAAGACAGCAGAGCTCCAGAAAAAATGTTCTCGTGTGGAGGGAGGTAGCGATGGGTGGAGAAGGGAGGGAAGGGAGAAGCCAATTATATAAACACTGGTCTGCTGACATTTAAAATGCGACAGCATGAGAAAGGTTATAAAAAAAAAGTTCAGCCTGCAAGCAAGGGTACCCAGGACAAATCACAAAATAAGATGCAACTAATGAGGCTGAAATTCCAACATTGCTGGCTGGGCCATTCCAATTATCTGCAGTATCAAAATGAGACCATGACCTGCGTTGCAGTGGGCCAAGGGTCAAACTTGGCTGGGATTCTATCAAATAATTTCAACACAAATAAGCTTTAAATGACCTCGAAATTCCTTCCTGCTATGCTGACATATTTAACATCATTAAATAAATGTGTAATCACTGGGACAAAACAAATGTCAGTTGCTTGTATATAGTATTCAGTTTAAACCTTAAAATACCTAATGGTCTCTACAGTTAAAGCTGCACTTCACTAACAGACAACGTGTAAAGAAAGAGATCGTACTTGAATAAGTTTCACATTTACCCATCCAATAAATCAGGAGGGGCCAACTATTTAAATTATCCTTCTGTTGTGCATCTTTTAAATGTACATTGAATGCTACCTCGCTGTGCTCTAATTTGAGAAAGTTAAACCTAACTCGTGCAGACATGACCCAGGAGGAACTTCCTCCAGGGTTCTGATCTTGAGAAAGAAGCTCCTGGCCACCTGCTTGTGTATCTTTCCCTCCGTCATAATGTCAGAGTGACTTTGAGACATGTAATATTCCTGAACTCAACACCAACCTTTCACTTTCAGTTTTGCACCCCTAATGTGAACACTTAACAGTAAGGCATTTCCAAAGAAAGGGATGGTTTGCTTCTCAGACTCGCGCAAGAGTCAACAGAAACACCTGTAGGATCCTTTCGAAGTTCTGCCATCTTGAATTCGTTGTAGTCTGTCCATTTCACACAAGTTTTAAGCATCTACGGTCAGCCTGCTGTCTTGCTAAGAACTGGAGAGTCAACGATGAACAAAACAAATTTGTGCTTTCAAGGGCATGAGTCACAAGAGGGTAGCCTGGCCGTGTCAGTGTGGCAACAAAATTAATTCATACACGTGAAAATTAGTTTACTTAATTTCCCCCCTCTGATTCCTAATAGAACAGCCAGGGGCAAAGCACACAAATTAAATGGTTGTTAGAGCTGCTTATGAGACTGGGTCTAGGGAAGGTGTTATTTAAATGGATGGTCACAAAAGAAGGGGGTAACCATGACAATAGGAATTGTGCTGGGAAGCTATGGGACCTTTACTAAGAAGATAAAGGATAAAGTGAAGTTATAATTTCTAGGGCCAGAGCTTCATTCTACTCAGCATACCCAGGAAAACTTCGGCTCATCCTCACTGTCTCCTTGAAGTCTGCGTCATGCAAATAATGACAATTTTGTTCTTCAATCTTGAAACATGCTTATTTCAATAGGAATTTGACTTTTGCTCCAGGTGGAACCATCATCCCTCCCTGTCTCTGGGGCACTGTTCATAGACTTTACTGTATTTCCTCTCTGTCCTCAACTCTTGAAGGAAGGTCGATAAATACAGTTGTTTAACTTGGATAGCCCTGCTCTGATACACTTCTGACATCTACACACCTATCCTATGATTTCAGAGCTGGACATAAAGGAATGGGTACCTCTTGAGCAGACCTGTCAGGAACATGTAGGCTGCAGCAGCTGCAAAGCGGAGATGATCTGAGATGGCAGGGTCCCTGCATCGGTCACCTAGAAAGATGAACAGGATAACTGGCCAATTATAAAAGAGCCACCACCATGCCGAGCTTTGATGACTACCGATTTTATTTCGTAACTGCATTGTCGGGCACTTTATGGCAATGTGTAGTTCATCCAGTATTTATTTTTGCATATTTTTTTAAATTCCCCAAACAATACTTTTACACACAACATTCTCCCAGTAGTACTCAACTTTAGAGATGATTTATACTGTAGCCGCAAGGATGAAAAGATAAGGAAGCACGTCTCTGTGCTGGGTAGGTTTTTACAGATACCCGTCACCACGTCTAGCAAAAAGCTCAGTCCTTTTAAACAGTTACTCATTTAAAGCAAAAGAAACAAGCTTTGGAAAAGTTCAACGGTGAGCTTCTCATGGACCTTTACGGAAAACAGCGCTTATGCATTTTAAGCTGTAGGTTTCAAGCAGTTCGTACTTTTTTCCTATCTTGAGCATCGCTCTAATAAATCAGAGCAGACTCAGGAAATCTTGTCTTGGGTGTCTGGTTATTAAATGGTCCTCAAAACCACCCTATGGGAGCCATGTTACCTGAGGGATGGTGAGCTGACGTGTAACACCACGGAAACCACCAGACGGTGATTGGTTACTGTCCCCCACAAGGCTCTCATCTGAGCACTGCAATTACACAGAGACCAAGAGACTTAGAGGTTTCTCATATCAAAGAGGTAATCATTGGTGACTCTGTAACCTGTCAGGACCAACGATTGTATATGTTAAATTCCTTCACTAAAACAGGGTTTGCAAAAGCACTGCTTTCTGGATAGAAGGCATCCAGTTACCGCTACTGCTCAGGAAGTACCCTTGTTGTTTTGGTATATGTATTTGCATACTTCGTCCAGAGCTACAGATTTTCCACACGGCTTTTCTGCCTGATTCAAGTATAATAAAAGTAGAAATCTATAGGTGCTGTAAGATTAACCAAATTGTACATTATACAAAAATGAACCCAATTTACAGACAGTCAGGAAGCGTTGGCAATGCCCTTTATAAATTTTACCAAAGATTCATCCCAAAGAATGTTACAATCTATGTATGTGGTCATCGCCATACAAATGCTGTTTAGATGTATGTGGTACAGACAGGGTGTTTGCTAAATGCACACGTGTAGAATAAGCAAGTTGCAGTAGATACATGTCTTTTAAAGGAACAATACTGTCATACTAGGCTAAAGTTCAGGATTTTCTTATTGCATATTTATTGTTGCTGAGGCAGTTAGTTATGATATAATAATGCTATATCCATAATTATTTTAAATAAACAAAACCATTTCCTCTGCCAACAATATAAAGACTATTTTTTCTTCTAAACTCACATAGAACATTGCTACACACAGTTTTACACAAATACTGAAAAACATGACCTTAAGGCATCTGCTAGAAAAGCAGACGTGCTTATTTACATGAACTAAATTATGCAAGAAAAATATTGCACAAATCCTATTATTTTCAAAATAAAGCATGTGTCTTCCTAAATACACATAATTCCCTATCTTGACCAAATCAAAATATTAACTGGCTTGATGAGAACAATTCTGCCTCTTAAATAAGCTTTAAGAAACAGACACTAACAAATTGCGGGCCTGAGGAAGGTGAGAGATCACTACTGATTGGATTTGTAAAAACTCTTATGTTGAGAAGCGCTTTGGGGTGATGGGGGTGGGAGGAGAATTAGATTTGGGTATTCATTGGACATTCTTAAATTTATATTCTGATTTACAAATATCTACCCAGGGTCAAGGTCTTTTATGCTAAACAAAATGGAATTTGCATTAGAAATTTTATTCATGAAAACAACCTTTTCCTGAAAATCCAGGTTTTCTCGAAGAGAAGGAAGATCTCCTGATTCAGTTTCCTCTTGATAACTTTACTAAAGAAATAATGAATTCAGTAGCAATCCTGGGTCCTGTTATTAGGGCATTAGCAGAGAATGCCGTCAACCATGCAATTTTATCTAAAAAGGGAGGGACTGAGTCTAGAGAATAATGCCATCAAGATAAAGACCTCACAAGTGGATCCCCTCAACGTGCACCCACCCACTCACTGATCCTACACTGAGCCCAGGGGCCCTAAGTACTCAAAGGGGCGCCATCTGTCAGAGGGCCCTGGGCTGCCTGGCTCACAGAAGACGTGGCATCTCCAAGGGCCTCGGAGTCTGTTCTTTAAAAGGAGGCATATCCTCAGAGAGCAGCGTCATCATACACACTTCACGTAAAGACATACACAGTTAATGACGTCCGCGAATGGCACTGTGGTTCCAAACTCAGAACATGCTTTTGATGAAGCAGCTTTAAAAGATGGTACTTGGTGTTAGAATCTTGGGATGATAACATCTAAGCAAAACGTATTATTATTATTATTATTATTATTATTATTATTATTATTGAGATTTGCAATTCCTTTTCCTTTTAATTGGTTCCTTCATAGCAGGGACTGTGTCAATTATTTTAGTTCCCTACATCCCCAGTTAGTGTACCTTGCATATTTCATTTAGGAAATAAATACTTCCTAAATGAATGAGCTATTAATTTTTAATCAGAAAAACAACCATGGTATATTTTGATGCCTTTCTAAAATATGCTAACGTAGTAACCATTAAATATCCCACTTAACAACACTTGCACTTAATGAAACAACTCCTAAATTCACATACTACTCTTCTACCCCAGAAATACCACAGGTAACAACATCTAAGCGCAACAGGTGAACACTCGGGTGGGTTCGGGGAGAACCGTGGCTATTCAGAGACCACAGGAAAGACTCCGTACCAAAGCCAGAAGTCATCCTCATTTATACAATTCTGTTGTAGGAGTTTTCTTTGAAGAAGAAAAAAAAAGAAATTCAAACAGCAGGGGGCTTTAAAACTATTTGGTTTAGTTATTATAGGTAATATGAACAGAGCAGAGAATAGGTAACACTTGTGTTTCTTCCAGAACTCCCCTCACTTTCACTTCTTTCTCCCTTTCTCCACCAGAACACTGGGAGTCTAGCTCAAAGCACACTCTGCATACTCGACATTTTGATGGTTGGAAATACTAATTCTTGCTACCAGTAGTTTGGAGTTTTTCCAAGAATAACAGGTAGAGGTTTTGTTTTTGGTTTAGTTCTTAATGGGGAACATAACAGCTGTTTTCCATGTTCAATAAGGCACAAGTCCAGTTTTACACACCTGACAGAAATGCTACTTGCGACTGGTTGAATATCCTCAACGCAACACAGGATCACGGCCAAACATCTCGTGAGGTGACTGAAGGGCAGGGAACAACTTACTTTTCTAAGGCCGTGATGCTTCTTAAGCAAACGGACTAAAACCCAAATTTTGCTGATGCTACACTCACGATTATCTTATTCTTCAGACTATCAATTCTGGAGGGGGAAAAAAAACCACCTAATTCCAATATCTACATGTTAAAAGGCCGCTTGACATTCTTTTAACAAATTATGAAGGAATATTTGCCGAACAGGTGAACAACCAGAGTGACTGTTTTCCCTTCTCATTTAAAACAGCTCTTCTGATAAATGGACTCCTTTTATTATAAACCTCGATATAGCAAAATGGAATTTCGTAATGAGTATATAAAAACTAAATTAGATAAGAACCTTGAGTCTTACTTTTGTGTTTCAAAAATAAGAACCAAACACTTTTTTCCTTGTTATACACAGAGTCCATTCTTATGAGGAAAACAAGATTTGTCTTCCTTTATAAACATGAATGAATAATAGTCCCAAATGAAACGTATCCATTTAGATTTTAGAATGTAGTTCAAAAAGAAAAAAAATGTAGTCATTTTCTTTAAATTATTTATACTGACCTGAATCAATTATTTTTAAGCAACGTTTTTAACAATCCCCCCTCCAGAATTTGTTTTAAACTGAAAATTAAATTCCTTCAGTAAATATTTTAGGGTACAGTCCTGATGGGGTTCTTGAATGGTTTCTCAAACCCATTTTATAAAATGACAACTTTTAAAACTGAATCATGATTGGGGATGAATAGAGTTTACAGACTGAACAGACTAACAACAAATTATCCATAACATCCCTGTTTATTTTCTGACTACCCGTCAATCTAGCCTCCCCTGAAGCAATCAATGCGTGGTTTCTTCTCAGGTGAATTTCTGAGTTTCACAGTGAGTTTGAGGAAGAAGAGACAAGTCTCCTGTGCAGAATCCCAGCTAATGTATATAGGTCCCCTGCCTGAAAGGAGGGGAGCATAGCGCACAACCCTTAAGTGTGGGCTATGCACTGCTACTCCTCCCAAGACCACAGCACGGGAAGGAAGGCAAAGAGCAACCTGAAAGTGGAGAAACCTGGCGAACTTGACCTCAGCTTGGTTATCAAGGTCAGCATCAACACTCACACGTTATGTGGACAATGTGTACCCTCGAGAGGATGTGATGAAAGTGGCGCTTCTGTAATCGTCCTCCCCGAACCCATAATCCCACTGTAATCATGAGAAAAACATCAGATAAATTCTAACAGTGGGGCATCGTACCCTGTATTTGACAGGCACTCTGCAAAGTGTCATCAATAAGGCAAGTCTGAGCAACGCTCACAGCCGAGAGGCGCCTCAGGAGACGTGCCCAGTGATGCCATGAGGCCTCCTGGATGGGTCCCTGAACAGAAAAGGGCATTCGGGGAAGTCTAAGACTACCAGAGTGGCCGGTAACTGTGACAAATGCACCACACCCATGTAAGGCATCAGCAACGGGAAATTGTGGGCAGGGCCATTCGGCGAACTGTACGTGCCTCACAATGTTCCTATCAACCTCAAACTGGTAAAGGATAAAGTCAGTTCTTTTGAAAGGGAAATCTGAGCTAATATAAAGCATTTAGATTATTAGTTAAGGGAAAAAAGACTGGAACTTTTTTTTATCAGGACAGTTGGTGTGGCATGAGACTTTCTAGGGATGGCTTCCTAGAAAGCGAAGGCATACAGAGGGACTGTGAAAGGGACGTGTCCCGTTTGTAAACAGAAGTCACTAACTTCACATTGTCATTCAGCACTTCATATAGTTCACTGAGTGAAAGGTGAATGTGGACCTTTATACTTTTTGAAAAGCATGGCTGCAGTGTCCACAATGGGAGCTTTCTAACTGAAAAGAAAAAAAAAAGAATTTGTCTTTGATTCAATGAATAGAAAAAGCATTATTGCTCTACTGAACACTTAGAACTTATCTTGTAGAATTTACAAGTAATTCCATAAATTATTTAAGTATGTTTACCATAGGCATAAAATTAAGGCAATTAGTGGGTCAACAGTTTCAGCAGTTCAAGGGTAGTTCTGAGAAGTTTTGATATCTTAATCAGTTCATGCTCAACCAGATTAGTACAGCAGCTACTAGTTATGCGCCAGGGTTACAGAGGCATACTAGTTTAAATGAGTGGCACCAAGCACCAAACACTGGGAAATCATGTGCAATATATACTTTCAACAGACATACAAACTAGTACCTGGTTTAAGAGCACAGTAGAAGAATTAGCTTTATACTTAAAAATCAATGGGTCATATATACCAACGAGTGATGTTCCAAATGAAAAACAATGTTTAGACAGTAGCAAGAGTTGTCATTCCTACACTGATTGTTTACTATATCGATTACATGGAATCTTAAAATGTCTCCACAGAAGCTTGGATGCAAAGGACGAACTCTTAATTGTTGATTGGAGCTTGGTTTCCACTTGTGTTTTCTTCTGAAATGTTTAAGTCTCGTTGGAAGGCAGATGTCATGTGACACAATGACACTACCTCGTGGAGCAGTCCAACACCCTCTGAAGCCTCCTTGGCTTCTTTCCCTTCTTTCTCCCAAGGAACAGAAGAAGATGGACGTCGCCCGAGGCCGGAGATAAGCAGGTCATCTGAAACCGGGCTTAGTGTTTCCTTCTTTTCTGTTGTTCCTTTTTCGGTTTGGGAAACTTCAGTCAAAACTGGCTGGAAATCCAAGCCTGAAGTGGGAGCTGGCTTTTCCACTACTGTTGGCCCGCTCAGGTTGTCAGCACTGAGGGGTCTCTCATTGTTTTCCTCTTTCAGGATAAACAGGGAATCTGTTAAACCACTAGAGGAGACCCGCTTCCTGGGGGACGGAGGAAGGTGTCTGCCGTGGAGAGCACTGTCATCTTGCCCAAGATGCCACTCGGCTTGATCACCGGAACCGCTACCAAGGAGGACCAAGTTATTCTCACTAGGTGCATTGGACTTCTTCTGAAAGCGGAAACGACAAATTCAGAAAAATGTTAATGAAATGATAGCATTACTTTGGCAGTACTTTTCCCCCATTTTGAAATCAGGATCTTTTAATGCTGGGAACTTTAAATTCCTTCCAGAGGAAATACAGCATTGACAGTTAAGTGTGGATACATCCAAATGGCTCTATGTACAGTCTTGAATTGACATGGACGTTAGTTTCCATGTCCTGGCAACTGTCACCTCCAAAATTCAAATAGTTTATGAGTGTTGGCGAGGCTGTGGAGAAAGGGAAAACCTCATGCACTGTTGGTGGGAATGTAAATTGGTGTGGCCACTATGGAAAACAGTGTGGAGATTCCTCAAAAAATTAAAAGAGAATCATCGCGTGGCCCAGCCATCCCAGTCCTGGGTATTTCTCCAAAGGAAATGGAGTCAGTATGTTGAAGACACAGCTGTACCCTGTGTCCACTGCAGCCGAGTCACAACAGTGGAAACGACCTAAGTATCCACCGATGGATGAATGGATAAAGAAACTGTGGTGTTTTCACATGATGGAATATTATTCAGCCTGATAAAGATGAAACTTCTTCCAGTGGAGACAATATAGATAAACATGGAAGACCTGGTAAGGGAGATAAGCTACATGATCTCATTTCTATGTGGAATCTAAAATAGGCTCAACTGAAGAGTAGAATGGGGGTTGTCTGGGGCGGGTGGGGTGGTGGGGGAAATGGGGAGACATTGGTTAAAAGGTACAAAATTGCAGTTATGCAAGAAGAATAATTCTGGAGACCTAACATACAGCATGGAGACTACAGTTCCCAACACTGTACTGTGCACTTGAAATTGGCTAAGAGCGTGGGTCTTACGTGCTCTCACCTCAAAAAAAAAAAAAGAAAGGAGAAGAAAATGGTGGCTATGTGAGGTGATGGATATATTCACTGTTTGATTGTGATCAATTCACCTGTGTACAGATACGAAAACATCACGTTGTACAGCTTACGTATATACCACTTTTGTCATTAGACTTCAATAAAGCTGAAAATAAAGTAAAATAAAAAGGATTGGCCAAAAAAACCAAATAGGCATCTAGAGTATGTAACCAACGCAAGTTCTGGAATTCCCGGCAATTGGAACAGTATGGCCATCTCTCGTAGTTTTAAAGCACGCAGCTCAGTTTGTCTAAAATATTGTTCATCTTTGAGGCAATGCAATAAAAAGTTACTTCAATTAGTACATTTAGTAAAAAAATTTTTGAAGATTCAGGAAAAATAGAAAAAACAAGTGGGAGCATTTCACATTTAAAAAATTCTCCAGAAAAGACAACTATAAATTGGATTGTCAGAAAATATTACTGCTGAACAAAAGAATTTCAATTAATGACAATAACCATAAGAACTGGATAAATAAAAGGGAAAACATGAAAATTTTGTTGTTATAAATAATTCTTAATGATTAATTGTTATATTTTTGAAGTTTTGACACGTAGCTATTAGAGGTTAAAAGCTTCTACAGACTGAGATTACAACATCAGGCAATCGCAGCACAGGTAAGAATGTTCCATTTAACTTTATAATTGGAAAATCAGCTGACCGTAGGTTTGTAATCAATGTCGTCCATTGATCTAAAGAAATCCAAGCTCTTGGCTGCCGCCAGCTTTCCTTGATCTGAGCTGTGTGTGCTCAGTGTATCTAGAATCTCTCCGAGTAAGTCCATTCCCCCGGAGTAAGGAGCCTTTACTCTAGTTTCAACAGAATCGTCACTTTCGTAAAAATAAGCAGAGGCTTCTTCACCATCTTCAGATGACAACCTGCAGGAAAATAAAACATGTACCAGTGGTTACAGAACCACATATGCTGCCTGGAAAGCAACCTCTCTCCACTTCTATGAAAGTGACATTTCAGTGGAACAACAGGAAAATGAACAACTGGTTCATGGCCAAATTCTTTGTAGAGATGTGTGTGCCAATTCAAACACTGGAAATTCTGAGTCTGCATTAAGAACAGACAGAAAGTCTTTGGTAGTTGAGTCAACCTGGACATGGGGCAGGGCTGTCGCACGGTCTAATTTTGTGCGATGTGGGACATTAGTCCTAGAAATAGTAGGTTGAATACTTGGAAAGTTTGCAATAGTCCATGTTCACTGTTTCTATATGGTTTTCCTCTTATTCATTCACTTGTCTTACAGAAGAATGCATGTTTCTTTATACAGACTTAAGGAAGAAAAAGAGAATGTCCATTTGTCATCCCCATATATCTTAAAATTGTTGAGAAATTAAACACATGCTATTATTTCCCTTATTTTATGTTAGAATTAATTTTTAACACTTTGTATTATACTTCGCTCCTCTGCTATCACCGTAGACTTAAGTCCTTCCCCTCCCTGACTGAGTGGCGTCAGCTGGCTACTGCCCCTGTTCCTGCCACTCAACCTGCCTCCTCCCAGTAGGAGGGCAGCAGGTGGCCTGGCTGGGCTTCCATGCCCTCTGCAAGCTCCCTGACATTTCTGCAGACGTCACGGCTTTCCAAGAACAAGATATTTCAGGTCTGTCTGCTTTCCCACCTCAAGATTTATCTCCCATGAGACTCCAGAGAGAATTGGGTGCCTTTCGCTGAAGTACCAACAGTGTAAGCGGCAAAATCTGACCTCTAGGAGTGCACACTGAAAAATCTTTTGGAACCTAAAACTTCCGCCATGAAGCCACTTGCTCCGTAGGACGTCAAACCCATGACTGACCTGCTGGCTCTCTCCATGGCCTCGTCATCGTCATCATACACAGCACCATCGACGCTCTTCAGAGACCTCTGTAAGCGCGCCTACAGACAGGAGTTGACAATAAAGTGGCATTAGTAGTGAAAATGAGTCTCCTAAATTTTAAAGGAACAATTTTATTTGCTAAGGAACCCTTTAAAAGAATACGCCTTCAGGGTTTTCCAGTACCACCCGATAACGTGACAAGCTGGGCAGGACGAGGAGAGGGAATCAGACACGATTTATCGCCACACTTCCTCACACCTGAAAACTACCAAAAACCCAATCACTGGAGTGGACAGGTATGCACCTGGGCACAATCACCCAACCGGTCACTCCCTGTTCGGAATGCTTGACTTACAATCAGTTTGATCCACACTCAAGATAGAGAAAAGCAGCAGCTTATTTAACAAAAGCATCGCCAGCTTCCGAGTGCATAGCAGCCCAGATCCCCTCTGCGTCACTGCTTCTGGTAGACTGGGGCTTGGGGACAGTGCTTCCAGGGGGATAAAGGATCCTTGCCACCACATCCAGAACCCACAATACTGGGCAAAAGACTTGGTCACAGTCGTGTAAACAGAGTCTTTCTGGGTAACTGGTAGCAAAGAAGCTTAGACTGCAGACCACGTACAGTGAGTTCTTCAGAGAGCTGCCCACAGCCGATCAGAACACACCTTTATCTGGACTCACAGCCCACACATGAGCCAGGGCTGGAAACGTGTCACTAACCTAGACAGAAACTGACATGGAAATGACTAAGAACGAGAAAAGCAATCTCAACACCCACAATAAAGATAACAAATAATCACATGTTTAATCCAACTGACTAAGCTTTAGGGAGGGAGTGCACATCTTCCCGTCTTTCTAACTGAAACGAGAGTAAACAGGCCAGTGCTAGCAGAGTGCCTGGTGTGTATTGTACGCATTCGGAGAAAAGTGTCCTTCTGTCTCAGACCTGGATAGAAATCTCACAGTAAGAGGTGTACAATGGGAAAGTTTCTGAGGGTCAAGAAACGCTTTCATCATAAATTATTATCTACAACTCCCTGAAATAAGCACCAAGTGGGTCATAAACTGGCCTATATGTGGGAACGGATGCATTTTGTAAGAGAGAGATTATGAAATAAATTGAGAGATACAGCCACAAGCAGAAACATAGTAAAGAAATTGAGACAAAGGGGAAAATAAGGTGATTTCCAGGAAAAACAACTTTATACCTTTTCAAAGTTCTGCTAAACGATGTGGCATAGTGTGGACCTGAAAATCCGCTGACGTCACAGGTAAGCCTGCCTCCCGCCGCCTGTGTATTTGCTTTGTGCTGTTATTTAAGCTTTTCTTTTCTGTATTTTGAAATGCGTGTAGCTTTTCCCATATATTTTTGTGAAAAGGGAGGGGGGAAAGACTTTTTCTTTTCCTCCTGATCAGAGTACTAATAATAGCCAGCTTTCTTTAATTTACTCCCACCAGAAACAAAATTGTCACACTGTTTTTTTTTTGCTATCTCCACTATTTAGAAAGAGTGAACAGGCTGTAACGACATTTTCTGGGTGTCCATAAACTTAGCCAACAGCCTCTTCTAATTATAAAATTCAAGCTTTTCAAATTCTGATATTTTAAAACATGATTAACGTTTTAGGAAATAAGGTATCACAGTTAATAATTAACTCACAAGAAAAAAAGTTCCATATTTTAAATCCTTGGCATAACAACTGATTTTTACAATCTCAGGCAAAATCCTTTGGTCTGTGATTGGTTTGATGGATATTGACTAGCAATCCAATCCAACTTGGAGGTTAATAAATGCACTTAAGTAACACCATATTTCGGTAGATAAAACTCATAAAAATGCACATGTGCTGTTTCGGCCAAATGAAATACAAACATCTCAATCAACTATCAAAACATCTCACAATATACATGAAATAAAAAAACACAACTGAAATTCATCAAGAGGATGTCTCTCCATCTGTCAAATCATCATCACACCATTTGATTTTTAAAACCTAAATATGCATTTGTCAGAATATACCTCACTGTGTTACTTTTCTAAAAACCTCGTATCTGGTCATTTTATTGCTTTGATTAAAAGCATTGTTTTCCTTTAAGATAAAGGTCAGAGGTCTTGGCATTAAGGAGACTCCCACCCAAACCCGGGCAAGACCCAGCTTTTTGTTTTGACTTCCTGTTTTTCTCCGCACGTCCGACTGGCCACCCCCAGTCCTCTTGCCACAGTAAATGTCCTGTACGCCCTGAACACAGGCTCCCTCTTTCAGAATTTCCCTTCTCCTTCTCTTCTAGTGGAAAACTCCCACCTTCCCTTCAGTGTTTGATTCAAACGTCTCCTGTGTGAAGCTTCCAGAGGGTCCTCCTCTGCTGGTGAGCGTCTTCCATGTTTGGCAAACACTGTGGCCAGCACTGGCTGCTGTGCGCTGACCACACTGCATATTCGCCAAGGGCTCTGCCTATGCCCTTCCTGCCTGCGCTCTCTCCACATGTGGTCCACACCACGTGTGAAGCTAGAGGTCTGCACCGTGCAGAGCCCTGACGCTGACTTGTGGAGGACCAACAGCCTTGCAAACGCTTCTTGTCCACAGATGCACAAGTCGGTTCTGTCCCGTGGACATGCAGTGACTCTGGTGTGCGTACTGGTGGTTTGGGGACCTGTGAGCATGTACATTTCAGTGCTCCTGATGGTCAAGGTGTATGTTCTTTGGATTATCCTGTGTCAGTTTTTTATAATTCACTGGTTCCCTCATTGGCTGATGAGCCAAATAAAATAAGGGCGTTATAATCTTAGCCTTTTCTATAAAACTATGCTTTAAAGTAGGCAGCTAATGTTTGCGGAATAACTGAGAACCTCCACAGAAAGTAGGTAGTTTCTGTTGAGCATCTAAATGAATTGAAAACTCCTACGAGAATGCACGATGCAGATAATGCTAACGGCAGACCCTGCTGACTGACGCGTCATCAGTGTGCAAGAGCGGTCATTCATTCGGTCACTCAGCAGAGGTACAGAAATGCCTGCTGTGTGCCAGGCACTGAGCCACGTGTTCGGGGGGAACGATGACCGAGGACAGGGCCCTTTGCCCTCATGGAGGTGATGTTCTAGTAAATGAAACATGGATGAAATTGAATAATCATAAACTCAGCATACAGTTAGGATTGCAGCAACGTGCCCGAGACTCGGATTGCTCTGAGGAGTCTGACCTAATCCGAGGGGTCACGGGGAGGAAGCCCTTCCCTGAAGACGTGCAGGTGGCTCTGAAGGGTTAGTAGGTATTAAGTAGGTGATGGCAAGAAGGAACAAAACGTGCCGAGGCCCTGTGCTGGGGACGCTGGGGCAGAGCCCATGGAGTGACAGACGGCTGCGGGCGCACGTGGGTTAGAACCTGCATTGAGGCCCAGGGTTCCTGGAGTCCGCTCACCTTGCAGTTACTCCTTTGACCACTAGAGGGAAGGTGTACACTAAGGAGACGAAGGGCTGGAGGGTCCGAGGAAGTGGGGGAGGGTCGGAGACCAGCAGGCACGAGTGGAGATGAGACAGCGGTGGGAGCTGCAGGCCTGACAGTGGACAGCAACAGAAAGCCTTTTCTTCTTTCCTTCAACAAATATTTGAGCACCCACTGAAAAGTGTCTCTGCGTATTCCTTGAAAGTAAGGTAGCAGCCACATAAAAAGTCTGGTAGTCTCTTCATTCCACAAACATCCATTAAACAGCTCCTCTGTGCATGATGCATGCGAGCTGTGGGGCATCCGAAAGGAAATGATGAAAAAATACCCGGTGAAACTGACGACGGACTGGATACAATAAAGGAGCTATAAATGGACACTTACTCCTCATGACATGAAAGTACTTGAAGCCAAACTGTTTGATAATAGATGAAAACTTATGTAAATGACTATTGCTACCGATCCTGACTGATGCCCAATAGTAATATTCCTAAAAAGTAGGTTCCGGCACCAGACCAACAATATTAACAATGCAGAACTGCAATTCCATACCATAAATAATGGTAGTTCTGGGCTCGAATAAGGACGTTTAGAAGCTGCTGCAGCTACAGCATTACCGATGGTCACCTCGCTAGTAACCAGGTGCAAATTAGGAAATAACGATCAGCACTTGTAGCTCTCTTGGGAGCCAACACTACATACATGTACACACACACACACACACACACACACGACATCTTTTCGATGCAAAAGGCATCATAAGAAACAAAAGAAGCAGAGTTTTGTAGAGTTTTACATCCTTCTATATAAAGAACTAAAAGCAAGGCGGGAACTGGATGTCACACATCCTCCATCAGCCTCTACTAGACTCTAAACATATAATTGTGAAGTAAAGATTTGGAAATGTAAAGCACACATCTAGAACATGTGACAATTCACGTAATTTTGCAGGTAAGCGCTGTTTAGCCAGGGGTGCTTACTAAGCATCTGAAAGAAAACTAAATTAATACAAAGGAACGGTTATCAGTGTGGAACGAAATTTATTAAGAGAAGATACCCTATTAGAGAAGTTCAAGCTACAGCCAAACGTTGACTGAAACCAAGAAAATGGGCTGGTAAACACGAGAAGGAAAAGCATTTCATAGGAAGGAAAAACCATAGCGAACCTCACCAAGAGAGTGAAGAGGCAAAACCCGCGTCACAAACCATCGAACTCTATGTCTGAAGAGGCTGCAGGAAGTAAGTTTGGTTTAGCTACAACGAGCAAAGATAAATGTTTCCTTTCTTTTCACTGTGATGTTTGTAGAGAGCGTATCAGACGGTGGAACAGTGACAATGTTCCCCAGGCGCGAGGAGCCTGCTGTTCTAGCAGTCACCATTTTTGTCACTAGATGGCAGACAGATACTAAGATGGCAAAATGCTGGGTACTTTTAAATTCAAAAGGGGGTTGGGGGTGGGGAAAATAAGGGATACAAGCTGAGGAATGGGAAAATACAAGTTTTTAGAATTAATAAAATTAAGATGCAATAGATGAATGTTTTAAAAGTAGGTACTCTGTGCTACTGTGCCCATTTTCGAGTTGAAGTAACTGAGGCCCTCAGTAACTAAGGACTGTAGACTTTTGCTTACTCAAAGTCTACAGCAAATCCCTGAGCTTATAGCCTAGGACAACATATATATATATATATATATATATATATATAAATATATATACCTGCATGAACTATATGAGAATAAATTAAAGAAACGTGGCTATACAGAATCATAATGGCAATACCTTAAAAATACATGGCAGTTTACAATTTGGAAAAGAGCTTTAAAAGCACGTGTATTGTCGTTTTTATCAGTGGGAACTGAAGCACACGTTAGGTGACCAACTCATGAGTGATTTGGTTTAGTCTGTTGGAGATTTTATAGATAATACTTTATTTCAGTAAGTACCTACCACACATTTTGGTGAACAGTTTCCTTATTTTACATGTTAGGGAACCAAAACGTCAACAAAGTGAAGTGTCTGGGGCAACGCTAGACAATTAGTGACAGAGCTAGGGCACTAAGCCAGGCATTCCGACTCCCTGGCTAGGACTCTTCGTCACAATTACACTAAATAAGGAAGTCCCAAGAGACTCCCACAGAATAAATGTCTGAGAATTAACCTGAGAAAAATTTTCTTAGAACGGCCAGGTTTTATCCCATTTTTAAAGCAGGTGGAGGTTACGGACGGATCAAGAGTGCTCACGTGCCAAGGAGGTGGGACGGCAGGGTGAAGAGACCGGAGACGAAGGCACGTTTGCAGAGGTACCGAGAATAGGCCCCCCTGTCAGGGCAAACGAGGGCCTGGAGGATGAAGCACACCGTGTTCGCTGAAGTCTGATGGGCTCCACTGATGAAGGGTGTCATCAGGAGACCAGGAAAGGAGATTTTACAGAAGCATCAAAAGTCGACTTCTGAGCAGGACAGCGCTGGGTGGGGCTAGTTCAGGAGGGCAGGCTCTGGAGAGGGCCACACACGTCCATCCGAGGACCCTTTACCAACTCCCCCAGGGCACGGCGATCTCGTCGTATTGTCAGCGTTACTCAGTGTGTTCCCGCCACTCAGCTGTCACCCGACAGGGGCTCTCAGAAAGTCGTGTTTCATTGGAAGTGCACGCCTGTCTTACCGAGTCCTTGAGACCAAGGACTATCTTTTAATTCATTTGCTTCTAATTCCACTTCCATTGGGAATGCACAAAGCAGCAAAAGAATGGTAACTCCCATCCCAACAATGAGAAAAGGATGGATAATCTGAAAAACCAAACCATATTTTTTCTTGAGGCTATCAGACAGCCGAGTTGTGAGGCAACCAAGTCAACTGAATTCCATGGAGTTCCACGCCCCTCCAATAAGAGATAAGGGGCAGGATCTACTCGACCGTAGAAAGTAAGAGGAGCTAAGCACTGGCATAGAAGCCAGGGAGGCAATCTGCTCAAATGCAATCGTCTGGGAGACCAGTACGGACTGACATGTCCGTCTGCAGTAGCCGGCCATCTCAAAGACAAGGAGAGTTTGCACTCACAGGCTCTTTCCCACAGACACAAGCCTATCGTTTCATTCGCTGCATCAGGCAACTGCACCAGCCAGTGCTACAGAGAAAGACTGGGGACAAGATGGGGACTGAGAAGAGGGACAATATGCACAAGCAGATGAGATGACAGGCCTGCAGGAGGTGATGGCTGCTGCAGAAGACAGGCACAGAGCCCCACTTACTTTTTAAGAACGTTTATATACAACAAAAGCCTTAAGCTGCTGCCGATGGTCAGCAAACCCAATACCAAAAGGAGGAATGTGGAAGCAAAAATTCTCTAGTTTAGGGAGGAACAGGATCCTACCTTGACACTGAGCAGAAGTCTGCCACCACCGGGGAGGGGCAGGTGGCCATCCATGGGGAAGTGGGGGTGCGGGGGCGGTGTTGGGAAAGCTCTACCCTGCGATGACTGAAACCGGAGCAGAGCACAGAAATCCCGTAAGGCTACGACCAAGTAGCCAACAACAGAAGTGCCAGGGAAGCTGGGGGAGGGGCAACAACATTGAGAGAGACCCCCGCTGCAGCTCAGGGGTACAGGGCCTGCTGATGGCTGAGGGTGAAGGAGGAACACTGAGAAAGACCTTCTAGCACCTCCACTAGAAGCACTCCACTCTCACAACAAGATAATAGCGGTGCCCTGCAGGTGACGATATCAGTGACAAAACCCAAGCCAGTTCAGCCTGTGATAGGCTCAACCTCTTGTGCTAACAGCATTACAGAAGAAGAGCCGTGGGCTAAACTACTGTTTAACTTATTCTGTGCTGCTTTCCTACACATGGGGTCCAGCCCTCAAAGACTACCAGACATAAAGTCAGGTAAGAAAAAAAAAATCAAAAGATGGACAATATACATAAACAGAGAGGGAATCCATTCAAAAGAGTCAAGTTGAACAATAGAAATAAAAAGAAAACATGATATAAGAAAGGAAGAATTCTTTTGATGGGCTTATCAGCAGACTGAAGAAAAAACTGGTGAACTTCAAAACAGGTCAATAGGAATTATCCAAACTGGTGTTTCTATACACCACCAATGAACAATCAGGAAAAGGAGTAAAGAAAACAATCTCGTTTACAACAGCATCAAAAGCAATAAAATTCGTACTTAGAAATAAATTTAACCAAGGAAGTGCAAGACCTATACAACAAAAACTGTAGCACACTGATGAAAGAAATTGAAGAAGACACAAATAAATGGAAAGATATCTGTGTTCGTGGATTCAAAGACTTAAGATTGTGAAAATTTCTATCCTATCCAAAGCCATCAATTGATTCAATGCAATCCCTATTAATATTCCAATGGCATTTTTCACAGAACTAGGAAAAAAAGAAAAAGTAAAACAGAGCAGTGCATCCAAGAGCTGAAGGTACTACTGGCCTAATTCATTCTGCTCCCCAACACATGGGGCATTCATTCAATTTCTGTGGAGGTTGCTGTCGTAGCTGACAGGATAGAAATAATAACTAATATTTATTCAACTTCTAGTGAGTGTTGGAAGGACCGATTCTATCAGTACGTAACTAATCTCCACAACAACTCTGGGGATGGAGGACACAACTGTCATCGTTTTATAGATGTGCAGGCTGAGAGGTTTAGAGAGGAAAAGAAAGTTGCTCAAGTTCAAATACCATGCAAGTGGCCCAGCTGGTGATCCTGGCCCAGTTTGTTATATTCCAAAGTTTAAGACTGTTACACTCCCTCCTGCGGTCTTTCTATTTAATGGTGGGGGTGATGTTAGAATTGAAAAGAGTAAGTACAAAGGTCAATGAAGGAAAGTCTTTCTGAATTTGTAAATGATGGTCCTTAGAGAGGTACGAGGAGGTGAATAGTCTTGAAAGCAGATCTAGCACACAGTAGTGTTCAGAGGAGGTAAAGGACCTTGAAATTCGTAAAACAGCACACAGTAGATATCAGGTAGTTTGGGTTGACAGACTCTCCGTTTGGTCCACGTTGCAGCATTAACTTTATTGATGAAAGCTCATTTTCATTAACATTAAGGAGGGGACTATCCTAGAATTAAAGTACTCTCCTTATTAGATTTTAGAGACAGAATATTTGAAATCAGGACTGATCCCTTCATGGAGCCCTTTACTCATGTTGGGAAATTTCCTTTAGGTAGCTCAGACTTCCTTGAAGGAGTTTAGTTTGGCAAAATACTGTATCAAAATCACCCTAGAAACACAGGACTTTAGACTTCATTTCTCCACTGTGGAGCAGACTGTATGAAAACCTATCAAACGGCCATTCTCACAGACTCACTGCACGGAGTCGGCGGGTGGAAAGAAGGCCACGTACTTGCAGGTCTCGCTCTTCACCTATGTTTATATGCAATATAGCTGTGAATTGTGAATATGTTTGGGCCAACTTTTAATGACTGTTAATGAAATTACGTTAGATATAAACATTTAAGATATTAATACACTGTTTCATTATTTTCTCTCTTCTTTAATATTCGATAAAGCAAATTTTGACAAAGTGCTCACAGCAACTTTTCAGTGCTGAGATTATTGGTCAGCATTCATACAAGAAGTTGCGTAAGACCATTAAAATATTATTCTCAAAGCCAAATAAATAAATGAGTAATCCTTTGATAAATGGCAAACTACTTGCAATTTCACTTTTGCTGACAGGGTTTCGACATTTCAACATTTACAAAGATTTCTTACTATATAACGAGTCCACTGTATTTTCAGTAAATCATAGAATTTGGTTCTTTTCACTACTGATGTAATGATGACTTCCCCAGCTGGGATAAACAATTAAAAAGTCCGCACTGATTAACAGAACCATATTATTTCCAAACACGTTAATAAACTATGTTTGCAAAAGCTACATAACTTAGGAGGAAAATATCTGATTTGTAAAATAATTACAGCTGGGTTTTATTTTTCAGATAGCCATTTAATAAGCATAAATATGCGTGTACATGTGGCGAGAGTCTTAAATGGTTTCGGGTTGAATGCGGCAAGAATCTTTGAACAGAAATTGCAATTATATTTTGGTTTCCAAAGCGTTACCTTACAAATGTCAGAGGCACTGATAAAGGCAAGGAGGAAATCGACTTCTGTGAAATTACCAGTATTATACTCAAATGTTAGGAAAAAAACAGTAAAAGCACACGGGAGGGCTGCCCACAGAGCAGTCCTGTTCTGTAACTGGCATGGGATACCGCTGACTTCTGAGAGGTATTTACGTATTATTCTAATATCCTCTGTTCTTTATCAGGAAATACAATAATGTGTAGTAGATATAAATCCAGTTCAAATGATAATAAGATTCTATCACACTCTGGCAGTTAGGTATCAATCGGTATTCCTGGCAATTCCTCTCTTAAGGAACACTAATTGGCAGCAGCAGTAACCCTTGCAAAGAGAAGACGCTTTCCCTTCCATCAACACGGACACTGCTCTCTGACCAACCCTAAAAGCAGTTCTGTACATAAAACAGGAAGAAAAAAATTGTCATTTCTGTATCCCAGGATGCCTGCAAGAAAAATAAGAATTTATCTATAAAAATTGGGTACTATGGGAATAGAGAGAGCTGTTGTTAATTTCGCCCAAAGCCTCTGAAATAATTAAAGAGGTAACCGGGAAAAACTCTCACAAGGTCAAACAGAACAGTAACTAGTGAGGAAAAATATTAGTGACGTGATTACTGATGTAAAGTCTAGAATGGTAATATCCATTATATTTACTAAATGGAAAAACTGAGCATTTTTGTTTTTATTTCAAGACTTTGTAATAAATGACAATAAATTGTGGCATTAAATTTATTATTAATTTATTATTAAATTGTGGCAATAAATTTCAAGAGTAAAGTTATAACATTAAAAAGGTACATTTTAACCTAAAAATATCTCATAATATGTAGTGAACATGTTCACATAAGTGAGACTCTATCTTCCATTACGTCTTTTTAACATACTTGATATTATTCAGCAGAGCTAAACATTTTTAAACTGAAGTCAGTTACTGAAAGGAAGAGTTGGTTTGAATTATTTCTTTGAAAGAATACTATTCTTGAATAATTTATGATAATATAAATGTCTCAATGTGTATTCTATTGTGTTTCTAAAAAAGACTACTCTGAAAGGTAAATTTTATAATTATAAATTTTTTCTTGTGAAAGTTTTATATAATGCCCACTAGAGGGCATCCTTGTAACCCATAACTGAATTTTGGGGGTGGGGGGTTGCAGGGCACAGATTGAACTATAATCATATTTGACATGTTGGAAATTAATATTATTTCAACAGAAAAACAGAGAAAAAAACAACGTCCTTTAAAATTAACAATATGATACCCATATTTTTCAAACTGGGCTTAAGAGATCAACTTTAAAAATTAGTGAAATTGGGACAGAGAGTTAAAATGTGTTTTCATTTAGGCAGTATTTTTTGTGGGCGTCTTTTAATAGAAACATATTCGCCTAAAACATTTCCAAAAAATTTTTTTTCATTTGAAACTCTAATAGATTTCCTTATCACTTTAATTCAACATTTTAGCTTGATCATAATAACAGTATTTTCAATTCTGAGCCAAATTAAACAAAGTGCTAAATATAAAAAATGAAGCATTTTTTGCTTATCGTGATTTGGTTAAACTTATTTTTGTTTTTTTCTAAAATTTATATTAAGTATTCTTTCCTGTTATCGGGGCCTCTTCCTTCATACACACGTTTCTCCTGCCTCCCTCCAGGTCACAATGATCTTTCTCGAGATTTTCAATCACTTTTTTCTTTGTCAGAAAAAGCGAGTGGCTACTTCCCTCCGCAAACAAATGACTATTCCATTTCTTTCTTGGCCAATAAAGTAAAGCCATTCAATAGACTATTCTTCCAAAGATTCCCAACAAGTGTGCCATTTTCTGAAATCCATTATGTCACCTGAGCAAGAAACACTAGCCACTGAATTCCAATGAAGAAAAGTGGGTCATAAACACAATACTACAATCCATGCCCTACCAGGTGTGAACACACCACCACTCATTATGTTTAGGGACTGGGTCATTTATAGAACCTAAGTTTTTATCTTTCTTATACATTTCACAGAAAATTAATTTCATTGGCAGCATTTTAAAATATGGCATCTAGTATATGTAAAATGTAAACCATTTGATTGCTGATATGTTTTAAGACATGCTTATATACTGGGATTTAAGTCCCCATTCAACCACAATGTGGCTTTGAAATAACTTACTTGCAAGTCTCTACATGCCAAAAAAGCATATATAACTTCTAGGGATATCCTTTAAAGATGAAATTACATTACTCATCAATTACAAAATGAGCTCACTGCTCTTGTGCTGTATTCCACAAATCCATTAGGATGATTTATAACCAATAAATACATAAGGATTCAAAAATACAGCCAAGTTCCATTTGAAGTGTGCATATGATTACCTTACATAATGGATAAAAAATGGAAAATAACATAGACCATATTTTATGGTGTAAACATCTTCCTTACTTATGCATTCAAAAGAGACCTATACCTCAAACTACTAGTCTCTATGTGAATATACTTTAAAAATAGAAGAAATGACCGCGAATTTACTAGTCCTTGGTCTTATTAGTAGGAATTCTGCCTGTTAAACATATTTGTCTTTGTAAACACCGTATGTGGGCTCAAGCCTTGACTACATTCCAAGTGTGGGCATTCACCAACAGGGCACTGCTCCCTATCACGTCACAAGCGGAAAAATAACCTCCCATTCACATTTTCTCATGCGGCTTTCACATAATTAGATACACTGAAAAGAAGTCTGAGTGGGTTGCTATTGGTCCCAGACACGAAACAGTTAAGAGTGCTGTGTGCCAGGGTTTTAATAAGGCTCAGGGACGAAAAACTTCAGACTCCACCTCACTAGATTCTCCTGCTCAGGGCCATCCATCTGTTAACACTGACTGGTAATCCAGCTAAGCTCCCCCTGCAGGTTCCCAGCCTCAGGGGTGTGCGTGTGTGTGTGAGTGAGTGTGTGTGTGTGTGTGTGTGTGTGTGTGTGTGAGAGATGCAGACACCCAGGTACACACATTACAGTTATTACTAGAATAAGGATGGCTAATATGATTCCATACGGAGCAGTATCTTAGATTCCTATCAATTGTACCTGTTATTTAAAGGAATTTTTCATTCTTAGAACTTCCAGTAGATTTTCACAAGTACATCTTAGATGACAGACCTAGTCTAAACATGGTTCACCAAGTCTACAGTATTTTGTTCTAAAACAGAGCTGATGCAAGAAGGCAGGCACACCGCCAAGATGAAAACTGTGCTGCCCCGTGGCCAGCGGCATATTCCCCCTGGGCCCAAGCGGCCCTGTTTTCAATAAACCAGAGGAGGAGGCTTGCTTCCCTGGAGTCCTGTTAGGCTGGGCTGCTGCTGGAACTGTCATCTTCACATAAAAGGGAGAGGGGCTGGGTGTTACAAATGGGGAGCCTAATTGGGAGATCTTCATGGCTGTACCCTTGACATTTATTTAAGCCTCATCAACACAACAGGAAATAACCATACTAATTAGCAGACTGACACACAAATTGCTATTTGTTGGGGAATAGGTGTGGATTCACTAGTCCAAAGACAAGCTAAGTCATGGCACACAGGCTTAAAGCAACAGACATTTTGCTATTTGTTCTTTTTTATAGTACCCAGATTATGAAACTTTTGTTTCACTTTAAGGATTGTGTTCTAAGGTGATGTCTGCTGCTACTCTTTTTAATTTTTAAAAAACTACCTCACTCCCATGTAAAAGCAAAGGCAACAGCTAGGAAACCAGGCTGTCTTCAAGAGGGATTAAGAAACCTGAGTATTGCAAACAGTAGATCCGGCCAGTAAAGAAAACTGAATGTCTGCTCCTGACCCAGGAACCTCGTCTCCACCAGGCGCCTCCACCAGGTGTAAATTCTCCGAACACTGAATTCACCTGAGGCTCCACAATCCTGGCTGCATTTCCTGCCATGCTGTCACCTCCTGAACACCTGATTGTTTTAAATCTGTGTGTATGAATCATGGGAGCTGTGCTTTTCTCTTCTTGAAACTGCTAATCAAGGGAACAGGCCTTTGCTTCCTACACGCTTACTTTCTCTCTGCCTGAAATCTTAATCTAAATTAAATGACACTAATGTTTGATTTCTAAGATGACAATTTATTTTTGGAAATAGGTAGAATATAAACAAACAAACATTAGTCTCTGACGTATTTATTGCTATCTAGTTTCTGTCTTTAATCACATTTATTCCTAGAAATGCCTACATATTTAATAGAAAATCTTAATGTGCTCACACCCTAATATTATACTGGGAGAGACAGGAGTAAGAAGGCACATTTACTTCCCATGAAAACCTAGTCACCAGGGTAAATATAGCCAAAATGCTCCAATAGTAAGGCAGCAAGTAGCTGGCAAAAGTTTTTAAGATGTTAAAGCTTGAGACAGATAGGAATTGAACATTCTAGAAATAGGAGAAAAATTGAGAAATTGATCGCAAATCCATCAATAGTCTACCAGTTAATAAATGTTTTCCAGTTAACAGTGGTAGCCAGAAAAGGTTTCTGCACTTGTGGAATAATTATTTTACTGAAAGGCTTACTTCGGTTCAGACAGCCAGCATTCCCTGCCAATATGCTGCAATTCAGCAATACTGACATTTGAAAATGTAAGCTGAATAAATGGGTAAGCCATAGAGAAGGCATACAGTATGTTATAAAAGAGTCTCATGAAGGCAGAGATTTTCCCAGAATACCTAGAATAGCACCCAAGGCGGAGCAGGTGCCGGACGGCTGAATGACTGGCTTTCTCTGCATGGGCCGGGTTCCTGTGCAGTCTTGTGGCCCTGCCCATTCCCAAACACACCTGCAAGCACGTTAGGGCCACATCCCTGCAGACCCCGCAGCGTCTGCCCCTCCAGCAGCACTGAGCAGGACCCGTGGGCTCTCGTCCACTCTGTCACTAACTCGTCCTCAGACGTAGGTAAGTGATGTGACCATCTGGCCATCAGCTTCCTCATCTGGGAACTTTGTGACTGTAATAAACGAAGTTGTGCAACTGCTTCCAGTTCTATAATTTTGTAACTACAGTCCACTCACGAGATCTTTTTAAAAGTGAGTTTCCTTGGGCCATTTAAAACATGATTTGGCGTATACAAATGTTGCTTCATTAAAACCTTCAGACACATACTTATGATGCAAAATCAGAGACACATCTAGCTATAATTCTGAACACTCTCCTACTTTAGGACAATATTTTTAAACAACATCAGCAAATAAGCAGAGGTTTTAAATATTTATAGCAAATAAAATATCTAACTTTAGAAAAAGGGAGCATTTATTACTTCATATTTGAATTTCTACAGAGTATTTTGATGGTCAAAGTCCCATGTATGAGTTTCATTTTATTTTTGTCATCACCAAACTCTTCCGCACTCTATGGCAATCGCCTGTTTAATTCTCTCACCCCTCACTGGACTGTGAGCTCTGTGAGACATGACTTAAAAGCGTGTGGAGGTGATGTCTGGATATAACCTCAGTCCCTCAGAGGCCACCTACTCATCTCCTGGGCCAGAACTGTACATTTTCTTAATAGGTGATAAAAATTAATGGGAATAGGGATTACATAATGTTAGGATTTGGAGACACAAGGTGAATAAACAATCTTACCTGGGTGACCTTACGCTTCTCCAGGTTTCCTCCCTTTTCACTGTGTAATGTGTAAACGGGTGTATACTGGACGGAACCAGAACAGGCCCCGCAATCATCTTCATTTTCCTACACATGAAGAAATACACAATTTAATTATTTTTAAATACTCCTTTGATTACTGAAGTTATTTGATTTACCAACAAAATGTCTGGTTCAGATGCAAATAACAAAATAACACCAGGTATAAGCTTAAAAGAACCTACTTAGGAAAATAATGCTTAGAAAAATAATTTCTCTATGTTATGAATTAATAATTTCCAAAATAATCTTTCACCATTTTGAATAATTTGAATAAAATTTATATGAAGATCATTTACTATCCATCACCACAATGGAAGTTTTAAGTAGTATTTTTTTCTCCAAAGGTAGAAATTCAAAATATAATACTGCCAAGATGTAACATGTACTCAAATCAAAAACACATACACATAAATATTCATATACATGCAATATTCATAAATGCAAATATACATCCTCAAACACAAACTTTTGTAAGTTAATAACACACTTCAATTTAAGGGACCTACTATCGGAACCATCCTATAAAACCAAATGATGACATCTGTGGCTTAATTTTGCACCCAAAATCTTTTTTTTTAAAAGATTCTCCGCTTGAAGGAAGAATTTCAATTGTGATATCAAGGCAATTAACTTTATGAAAACATACATCCTGTTAAAGCATCTTTGAAGCTCTCTGTAGTTCTGTGATAAAATATGCAAACAACAAAGAGACTACTCAGTGGCTGCATGTAGAATGGCAAAGAGTTGCCAGAGGGCTTGTTATGAAAAATACATTCTTGAACGCAGAGCTAAGCATATTTCAAAAGTCATTAAAAACATAAATCTCGTGATCTGTAAAGTATAAGCTTCAAACTAATGCAAGAATCAAGGTAGAACGAAAAGGCGAACGAGACGTACCTTGTGTTTTAGCTTACTCTTCACTTCCTTTATTCCCTGCTTTGCGTGATTTTTTGCCTAGAAAATGATAATACAAGTGTCTGGCTCAGCATGCTTCTATTACCATTTAAAGAATAAGTACACGGGATCTCATTTCATGAAAATTGCTAACTGTTCATAATATTTAGAAATAGAACAAATTATAATCTAAAACTATTTTCAGGGACACCATACCACTTACTTTCAAACCTACATTAGTTGGTGAAATGCATGACGAGTCTCCACTTGTGTACAAATATCATACAGAGACTGATATTTAGCCTATCCTGCCTCCTAAACTACATAAAAATGCAAGAGCCAACCAGATTACTAAGGCCCAGTCTTACTGTGAAATAGTGACTAACAGGGGAAGGAAAAGAGAAGGCGCATCACAGCAGCAGGTCATTTGGGCGAATATCTGGACTTTAAGAAACACAGCAACTTTACAAACCTTCATCCAAGTGCTTCTCCAGGCAGACACCAGTTTTTATTAGCAGAGCTATGTTAATGTTGTGGTTATTTCATATATAGTTTTTCCGGCAAAGATTGAAAGTCTGACAATTTAAAGACTGTCACATGTTTCATCGTGAATCTGGCACCTGCATTTGAGCCTCTCGGGTCCAGCAGTGATTCCCGTGGGTACAACCTAACTAAAGACAACTGGGGGCTTTCATAAAAGCCTTAGCCTGTGTTCCACTGCCTATTCCTACTCAAGGTGGCCAGAGTGAAAAAGAAAAGAAATTTAGGTTCATTTTGTGTCTCCTCAGTATTTGTTGCTGGGCACCTAGCATGCATTATCCCATTTAATCATTCCAACCGCTCTATGAAGTTGGTACTGTTATTACTACATTTACAAATGAGGAAAGTGACTCAGAGGGTAAGTCTGCACAGCCTAGGTTCAAATCTGATCTAATTAATTCCTAAATCCAATTTCTTCCTGTCTCAAGGGAGAAGAAGGAACTAAAGTTTTTAAAATACATTCACTGAATCTAAGCCTCACAAAAGAAAAGGCTTTGAGCATCTCATTCTACAGCCATGGGAACTAAAGGATGCAGCCTCGAGACTTTCCAACTCCATAGGCCTTGCTTCTTCTACCAAAACATGCTGCTTTCCCAAGTTACTCCAAGGAATAGTAAATATATGTCTTCCCAAGTTCATTGAGGGGAAGGATTTTATTTCTTTCCTGTTGTTGAGAAGAGAGGAAGAGAGAGAGAGAGAGAGAGGAAGAGAGAGACAGACAGACAGACAGACAGACAGACAGACAGACAGACAGACAACAGGTCCAAAATGGAGTTACTTGTGCTAAACCAACTCAAGAATTAATACCTAACCTAACTGCAGTTTCAGCGTCTCTCAGGAATGGACTCTTAGACCAGTCAATCTGGAATTTCCTGGGCAGCAGTAACGAGGTAATTACCTGACAGACCCCCTTCCATGCCCCAAAGAAAGATGCAGTGATCTGTTCTTTTTCCCCATCCCCTTCTGCCTATAAAAACCTTCCATTTCGTCCAGCTCCCCAGAGCTTTCTATTTGTTACACAGAGTAGAAGATAACCTAAGAAGCCAGATAACACTATATTTGCATGGTTCTTTAGAATCAATAAAGCATTTTCATTCATTATTTTATTGGTAAAGCCACTGAATCTACTCAAAGCGTCCTATATTAATTCCTACACTCCCATTACGTAAACATGAATAATTTTTTAAAAATGTTCCTGTGCCCATCTCCTAGAATTTGCACCCATCTTTACTCACATTTGGACTACACTCTAGTTTACCTAAATACCCTCTATTCTTTCAAAATCCACCTGATGCACACTGGTCTTTCTCCGGGCTCCTTTGTGTATAGACTTGGACTGAGTATCGGTCACAGCTCTGTAATTCATGCGCTGACTCATTTAAACGTCTGGTTCCCTACTTCCTCCACTGGCCCCTTTCAGACTCCCTGGAAGATGGGGTTTAGCTTCTCTCGATCCTTTTCAATTTACCAAGTTGAAACTTACCAACAAACAAGTATTCTCTACAGAAAAGCACCAGCAAATGGCTTTGGCTAATAATTTCAAACGCAAAGACTTAACAAAGAAAGTTGACTTAGAAAAATCTTTTAGCAAAATCAAATATGTATTCACTTTGCTATTATTTTTAGATTTACAAGTGAGTAAGTGAGTATATTATGTCAACTCTAGTGTCCTTTATGGTCCTTATAAGCATAGAAAACAAGCATAGAACACACAGGAAAAAGGTTCTAAGTATAGGACTAGGTCATTATTTCCTTCAACAAACACACACTCAGTACTTGTCGAGTGTCCAAAGCACAGAGCAAGGTGATGACAATAAACATACAGTGACAGTGGCTGTGTGACCCACCATGCCTGGCGTGCTCACCGTTCTAACTCCAATAAATAGGACAAAGCCCAGTTCATGACAGGTACGCAAATAATTTGTTGAAGGAATGCAACAGCTGGAAACATGGTTCCCAGTTTTTAAAAATTTACTACCTAAAGAAAAACAAGGTAAATTAATTTTCTTTACTATCTAAAGAAAAATTGGGAGTTTTGTTCAGAGAAATTTGTGCACAAAGAAGGAATTTCAGAGTTCATATTTCAGAATATGAGCGGTCTGCAAAGATGAGTTTTAGGTAGAACTTGCCCCAACCCTCTTGACTCATCCATCATATAATCACAAAATAAACGATAAAAGTATGAAGTATATTCTGAAGACCTGAGTCTTCCTGAAATTAATTTAGAGGATAATCTTCCAAAGAACAGAACTTTTAAGTTGATAATATTTTGCTATTCTGCAGAAAAGGATTTAAAATAAAATATCTACTGATTAAAAGGATAAACATTTAAATAAACAATGGGGTGTTTGAACATGTTTGCTTTATCTCTGTGGTTTTATGGAAGATATGAGTGAAATTAAGGAGAAAAACATAAATTTAGCAAAATAATACAATACCGCTTCTCTAAGCCTGAAGAAAAACTTTGAATGTTCAGTCAAGGAATAAAATAAAGGCACTTGACTGTGAAAACTTTCTTAGGGTCTGAAACGCATGTGAGAAATGAGGTTCAACATTAGTTTGATTTTCATATGGCAGCTATGTGCTATTTTATTGTGAAAAATTAAAATAGCTTCAAAAATCAAACCACCAATATTACAGTGAGATAGTGATTGACTCGAAGACATTTCCTGAGTAGCAAAGCCACAGAACAGTCCAATGAAGACAGAGGCTGGATGTTTCCAAGGCAAACGATTACCTCCTCTTACTTTTATTTTATGATGAGGCTTCACATAGTTCAGATTTGGGGACTGTATGTTTTTTTATTTTTATATATCAAATTATTTCGTTTTTTAAATTTATTTTTCAATTACAGTTGACCTGCAATGTTATATTAGTTTCAGGTGTACAGCATAGTGATTAGACATTTATATAACTTATGAAGTGATCACCCCCATAAACCCAGTACCCATCTGACACCATACATAGTTATTACAATATTACTCTCTATATTCCCTATGTTCTACTTTACATCCCCGTGACTGTTTTGTAACTGCCATTTGTATTCCTTCATCCTTCACCTTTTTCACCCAGATCTCCAAACCCCCTCCCATCTGGCAACCATCAATTTGTTCTCTGTATCTGTGAATCTGTTTCTGTGTATTTTTGAATCCACTGTGTAGATTAGCTTCTCTACTATAAAATGTAATCTTTGAAACAGATTTTTAAAACCAGAAAGTATAATTACATATATATCAAATTATAAGTCAAGGGCTGGCCCGGTGGCTCAGGTGGTTAGAGCTCCATGCTCCTAACTCCGAAGGCTGCCGGTTTGATTCCCACATGGGCCAGTGGGCTCTCAACCACAAGATTGTTGGTTCAATTCCTCGAGTCCCGCAAGGGATGGTGGGCTGCGCCCCCTGCAACTAGCAACAGCAACTGGACCTGGAGCTGAGCTGCGCCCTCCCAACTAAGATTGAAAGGACAACAACTTTACTTGGACAAAAGTCCTGGAAGTACACACTGTTCCCCAATAAAGTCCTGTTCCCCTTCCCCAATAAAATCTTTAGAAAAAAAAATTGTAAGTCAAGAAAATAATTTAAGTTCTAAACTTATTAAAATATATTATTCTGTTATTAATTAAATCATATCATATGAATTTATTTATAAGAAAGCATTTGAAGGTAAATTCTCATAACATCAGAACTATTGCCCTGGATATTTTTAGAAACGTAAGATATATATGACCTACTGAGTTTAAAAAGAGCTTTACTGAATACCAACCCACTAGCTCCTCCCTCAAGAAGCCACTGGTCTACAATTAGAGACAAAGATGCACAGACCATCTGACACACAGGTATATCCACAGGTTCTGTGGAACACGGAAGAAGGTATAGAAACTCTTCTTCTGTGGGGACATTTTTCCAGGGGAACTAATGCCTAAACTGTCTTACAGGATGAATTGGTGTTTACTAGGTGGATAAAAGCTAAGACACGGGGGTTCCAATTAGTAGGACTGACTTGTGTACAGAACAGAGAAGCAGAAGAGGACATCATGAATTTATGAAGCGAGGAGCAGGATCTACAGGAATAAGGAAGGCTCAGGGGCGCGGGAAATGGAGCAGGATATTGGAGGAGATGTGTCCTGAAGGGCCTTGGTTATCATATTAAAGAGATTTAATTTTGTTACTTATTTATTGATTGCTGTTGCTGTTGGTCTTATTTTGGTTGTTCTACTATAAGCCATGTAGATTCAAGGAAGAATTTTAATTACAGAGAGTCAAAGCATCTTTGGGGGAAGAGAACGTACCATATTTTTCTATTTTTTTCTACCTGAGCCTCAAGCGCACAATGAGAATTGAAGATATGATGGTAAATTAAAGAACGAAATCTCAAAAAATGGCACTTCATCATGGACTGTTTCAATCTGAGTGCACAATCTGATGAATAGCTTTGAAATAAAATAAAGAACCATTTTTAGATTCTATAAAGAAAATATCCTGTCTATAGAATGGTATAATTTTAATACTTTGTTTGGGTCAGGATTAACTCTGAAATTTTAAAATCTTGTATAAAAGAAAAATAGAAAATATTCTAGACTTACATGTCTATCAGCTGGGAAAGTATAAAATTTTATCAATAGGATTTTTAAATATCAAAAGAAAACTTACAAATTTATATGCTGTCCGCACAGCGGGAGTTGCTCTGGTCATTGCTGAGTTGAACAACGCACCTCCTTTCTGAAAACGAAAAACAGAAATTCATTTCCAAAGAATTTTGGCCAGATCGTGCTGAAAACACAGCTTTATCAATAGACTAGAAAAAGAGCTTTACTCACAAGTTAAAAAAAGACCTACAAAAATAATTTCATGCTTAGTGTTTTCAAGCTCTTATATACTATGGTAATTTCACACAACAATAAACACTCCACTTGGTTTTATTGGTCAGTGTACTCATCATTTAAAAATCATTTCATCTTTGCAGTTAAGCCAGACTTGGGCAATATGACCAGTAATAGGCATATATTTGAAATTTAATAAAAAAGAAATATATTCAAATGTTTATCAATTGTTTTAATGTTGGACAATAAAGTCTCAATTTGTAGAAGAGAGTTTTATATTTTAAAAATCATATTAACAAGAACACATTACCAGAAGTGATAAAACTCCCATCAAATCCTACTTCACTTAATTCCATGTTCTTGAATATAATACAAAGTGACAGAAAAATCTTGCTTTTCAAAATAAGCAATTTGCCTCCAGATAAAAACTTTCCATTTTAAAATTATATTTATGAATATCAACAAACTATAAGCATAAAATAAAAAACGTTAAATGTGAGAAAATATACAAATGTTTCAAATATTGCCAGTAAATAGCATAAGTATAAATAGCATACTTTCACATACAAAGAAAAGAGGAAACTTTGAAGGGTTATCACTACCTTGACTGTATGTACCCATTGTTGATATGATCTCGAGTTCCCTGAAATACATAAAAATATGATGTCAGGAATACTTGATCAAAAATAAATCCATAAAATAAATGAATGGGACTATCCCAGACTAAAAAGCTTCTGCACAGCAAAAGAAACCATCAACAAAACAAAGAGGCAACAAAATGGGAGAAATTATTTGCAAACAACACTTCAGATAAGGGGCTAATATCCAAAAATACATAAAGAACTCATACAGCTCAACAACAACAACAAAAATATCCAATTAAAAAATGGGCCGAGGACCTGAAAAGACACTTCTCCCAAGAAAACAAACAGCCAACAGATATATAAAAAATGCTCGACTTCACTAGCTATTAGGGAAATGCAAATCAAAACCACAATAAGATTCCATCTCACACCTGTTAGAATAGCTATCATCAACAAGACAATAAGTCTTGGAGAGTCTGCAGAGAAAAGAGAACCCTTATACACTGCTGGTGGGAATGTAAACTGGTACAGCCACTAGGAAAAACAGTATGAATGTTCCTCAAAAAATTAAGAATAGAATTACCATATGACCTAGCAATCCCTCTTCTGGGTATCTACCCCAAAAAATCTGAAAACATTTACCGTAAAGATAATATGTACCCCTATATTCATTGCAGCATTATTCACGGTGGCTAAGACATGGAAACAACCGAAGCACCCTTTGATAAGATGATTGGATAAAGAAGATGTGCTGTATATACACAATGGAATAATACTCTGCCATAAAAAAACATGAAATACAGCCATTTGCGACAACATGGACGGATCTTGAGATTACAATGCTAAGCAAAATAAGTCAGACAGAAAAAGTCGAGAACCATATGCTTTCACTCATATGTGGGATAGAAAACTGAAAGCAACAAATGGACAAGACAAACAAATAAAGAAACAAAAACTCATAGACAACAGTTTAGTGATTACCAGAGGGAAAAGAGGCAGCGGGGAAGCAGAAAAGATAAAGGGGATCAAATATATGGTGACAAAAAGAGATTTGACTTTAGATGGTGAATACACAATGTAATATACAGATGACATATGATAGAATTTTATTAACCAACAGCACCTCAATAAATTTAATTTAGAAAAAGGAAAAATAAATCCATAAACCTAAATTCATCACGAAGTAGTCTTCCAGGATTCTAGTAAGCAAATTTTATTTATCTGCAATGTGAAAGAAGTATGGTATCATAAAAACTAATAAATTGTTCTAATTCTTAGGAACACAGTAATTACCATTTTTAAAAATACACTTTTTCCTTTCTCACATATGAAGCTAATATGTTAAAGTAATCTATCGTCTTTCATTTTAATATTATCTTCAGAGCGGAAAACACAACCTCTCTTTTGAAGTCAAAATTCCCATGTCTTTTAAACTGATTTTTCAATGTTTTATGTCTATGTCATTTTGTAAAAGCTTTGTCTCTTTTATGCAATTAGGTTCTTTTTAAAACAATATTTCAAGTGAATAGGGGAAAAATAACTAGAAGGGATTTAAAACTGCAAAGAACCTTGAGGACCGAAAAAAGATTATTCTATGGTTGTTAAATATTAACATTAATTGATAACAAACTTTATTTCAGTGCAATTAAACTGCAATTATAGTTTGAAAACATTCTATAGTTGGAAATACAAACTTGAAAGATATCACCCATGGAAATGTGAAACAGAAGCAGCTTTCAGGCTACAGAGCACCATGGTTATTAGAAAGCTCAAATGCTGACAAAACCAGTTCTAATAAAACTAGCAATCATATATTCAGCTCCAAAGAGGATAATTTAGTCAACAAGATGATATTAGAAGGCAAAATAAATAAGTAAAGCCACAACAACTAGTCTAGCGTGATGTTTTATACCAAGTGACCTTAGTTCAATTTCACCAAGTCCCAATGGCTGCTCAGAGGCTTTCCGGTACAAACAATCCCTAAAACAGACGGTCCTCTCTTCCTTTCTTGAGGTATAACTGACACATAGCATTACACGTAGCTCGTCTCCAGCTCTTTACAGCTCACAAAACGTTTTTACCGACAGCACGTTACTTGAGCTGTTTTTCTACTCTAAAATCACCAAAACAGGCGGCATCATGGTGGCACAGGGCCATGAGAAGGAAGTGGCTCTGGGGTCCACAGGGTCTGAGAGCGCAGGCCCACTGTGTTCTGCGAACCACGGGATGGGGGACCAGGTCTCTCAGCTGTCTGCAACAATGCTCAGCGCAGTACCCATTACATCACAGACACACCATCAGGGTTGGCTGCTATAATGCATAACTTGCCAATGAGGAAACTGAGGTTCTCAGCAGACCCCTTATTTGCTCAAGTTCCCAAGGAGAGCAAATCTAGGTATTTGAGTTCTTGGTTCATTAGTCTTTCCACTCTGAAACTCCACCTGAACAAAAGGCTGCTGGATAAAAGATGTTCAAACCTAAGTTATAGAGAGTGCCTCTGTATCACTTCAAAGCAATCATTAAAAAGGAAAAGGGGCCGCTCAAAGCTGATACCTTGAGAAGAAACAGCTGAGAGTGAGAATCGCCAATAAGAATCTGGGATTTGGTGGCACAGGGGCAAACAGGAAGTCCCTGGAGAAACTGCTTCAGATGGTAGGGAAACATGTGGTACAATTTAGGTAGATTCCTGTTAAAAACAGTTTAAGGATACTTGTCTCTTTAATTTAGTGCTTTTAAGATTGAAGGCTCCTATTCCACAAAATTTATGAGACAAGCACATTATCCTTTGACAAAAAAAATTTTGTTAAGGCTGTTTTTCTTCTTAAAAGTGAATCTGAATGCCAAAAAAATCCCCGAGTTGTTCTATTAAAGTCCTGTGTTATGGGAATAATAAGCATTATAGAGGAAATTCTTGACATTGTTCTTGTTAATCAAACAAGCACTTTTCTCACATCCAAGGACAAAATATCTCTCTCACTTGCACGAAGACTTTCTCTTCCAATGTATTTGTTTAAATTCCAGTAACTTGTAGTTACTTATCAAAAAAAAGTAAATTATTCTAAATTGTTCAGCGAGGCCAGAAATGCCACTAAAACTGATGATTCCCTACTACCCCTTCAAATTCCTTTGCTAACCTTAGTCAGTAACAAAAATAAATAGAATTAAATGAATGTAACAGTGAGGAGATCACACAGAAAACTAACGAAGAAACAAATGCTATTCGCGGAGAGTCCCCGTGCACGCTACACACCAACCTGAAAACCTTTCTCCGTATTAAAGCTTAGATCATTGGAAACAGATTTAAGAACTAGTTTTATTGGAAATGAAGACAACATATAGAAATGTTCTTACTCCATATTCCTTAGCTGCTTTTAGAGACCAATATTTGTGTTTATCTAATTGCATCCTTTGTTCTACTTGTGTCTTCTTCTATCACCTTTTCAGCTCAGTGGTGACTCTCCCCTTTCTTTCCACGTTTCCTGACCAGGATGAACATTCTACCCAGCTCTCCTGAAAGGAATCAGTAGTGGCACGGGTTTCTTTGACAGTCCTGACCCCGGGACTCGCAGGGCGGAACACAGCTTTTGAAGCCTGCACTCACAATCATCGACCAGGGTTCCAGGCTCAGAGTGACTTTTCGTGTTATGTGGATGACTGTCCTGTATGGTACAGTTTTCATCAGCGCCACAGTAATTATAAATTCATTTTCTCATAATGCACAAATGACAAATTCACTTGATCATAACTGTGCATGTTAGTAACAAAGACAGTGGTCTACGCTGCCACTGCAATGGTCCAGAAAGGGGAGATACGAGATGCTTTTCTGAAATTTCCTAACTATTTTTGCTTAAAGGAATCTTTTCTTTCACCTTAGTGAATGTTGATTTCTCCTAGAGTGATTCAACAGATATTCAGAAGAGACAGGAATTTCACTTTTACCCAGAGTCAAGAAGGCTTGGGCACTGCTCTTGTTTACTGAATGTCTTCTAATTAAGAAGATCTCTTATCATCAGAAAGCAATATATTACAGTTATTAAAGCGAGAGCTTTGAAGCCAAGTTAGTTCAGAGTCTGGCACGACTAGTTTGTGACCTTGACTGAATGACTAAGATTGGCACCCTCATAAAAATGAGGGTGATCAAAGTGCCTCTTAGCGAGCTGAGGGTGAAATGAGATGATATTTGCAGAGCTCTTATAAGAGCTTCTGCCACACGTTAATACTCAGTAAGTATGAACATTGACTGTAATTGTTACCACAACTATGAAAGAAATGACAAAGTTATAACAGTTTGCTTCTTTGAAGAACAAACAGTTCAATATCATCACACAGACATATTCTTCTTTCTCATGAATGTCGTCTAGATGACAAGTGTTCAGAGCTGACCTCTAGGAACTATTTTGGAACTATATATATAAATCCTCATTATAAGAACATTATTAATTTTTATTAGATTATTCATCTCTGTTTTAAATCCTAATGAATTTTGCTTTATTTTCTTCTAAGAATAATCTCTGCATACCTCTAGGATAATAATAACCTAAAACATAATTATTAAAAAATAACACTTGATAGCCAGGTATAATTTTTTAATGTACTTTCTTGTTGTACCTACTGAAATTAATACTTGTTGAGCTATGCTTGCCTTTTGGATCAGTATGGCTCCCCTAAATTAAGATAAGAATTCAAAGCCTTTTTTGTTTTTAGAAAGAACAACAAAGTGGCTGGCATTGAGTTGTACTGAAATGCAGCAGTTTCTAAGTCGCATGTCAACTGGTGATCAATATTCTCCGATTCTTTTTTAAACAATAAGACCTACAGTGAAAATTGTTCGTGACCCCCCATCCCCACCAGAAAAGCCACCTACCCTCCTCTCTAGTACAGAGGAATCTGGACCCATTGTTAATGAATCTTAACCAATGGTTAAGACTACAGAATTTATACAAAAAGATCATAGTTCTACCCCATCATTGTCACAAGATGTCATTTTCAATTCCATAGAAGATACTAACCCCACGGGTCATAAAGATAATGAGACAGCAGTTATGTAAATACTGAATAGATGCCTCAAGCAATTTGTCTATGAGCTGACAATATTTTGCTTGTCTGAGTTGAAAAGTAAAAAAAAAAAAGTCTTATTTTAACACAAAAGTTCCATTGAAGCTAAATTTTGACCTATCAGCTGAGGAAAGACAGGAGCTGAATGATTTCACGTTCAGCTTACTTGCTGAGTCAAGTAAACTAAGTTTTTCCCAAAGCTAAATGCTTTCAATGAAATGCTATACTCATATCAGATGAAGGTCTACAACGCTCAGCTCATTTGGACCTCATTTAGTGCACAAGTTACCTCAACGGCTTTTATATTTTATTCTACAAAAATAAATCTTATTTATGCATAAAATTAAATATGGGGAAATCTGTAGATGAGTACTTATTACTATCTGTCTTTTCACATTTTATTTCTCAGTTCTAGCAACTGTTTATTCACACAGAGACTAATTTTTTTTCCGAATTAAACCTACAAGTAAGTGGAAAAATGACCATTATACCTAAATGAACACACCAGGATTTTGTTTCTTTAGTTCACCCCGTATCTAGAACAGTGTCTCGTACATAATAAACACTCAGCAAATACTGGCTGAATGAATGAATGAATGAATGAATGAATGAATGAACGAACGAACGAATGAATAGGACACAAGCACAGGTCTCTACCAGAGGCAGGACTCTATACCGGGCGGTCTTACAAACTATCAGTTCATAATTTGTTAATTGTCTAGATAATTATAACATTGTTTGAATATTTACATTTGAAACAATGGAACTGTTTAAGATTAATTATATTAAATAAAAGTGGGGTATCACCTACAGGGTGCTTTGCACAAACGAAATAGTATGACTCCTTCCACTGCTTTAAGTGACTGCTTTCACAATGACAAATGGGGGCGTGGGATGGAAAACTGGAAAGTCTCTTCCTGCTGCTGCAGTGGTCAGCAAGGCGAAAAAGGTAAAGATTTCTGTAACAACACACTTCTAACAATGTAGAAGCAGCTGTAGGTTCAAACCTTTCTTTCTGAAACAGCAGATTATATTACCATCTACTTTTCCAACTATAATCATAGTTCTTCCATTCTTGCTCAGTAGACACCATCACGAGTCATTTTTCTAGCCGAGAATACTGGTCAGGAGGAAAAGCAGGACGATAGAAACTAACTGCATTGCTGTGATATTTATGTCCAGGAAGAGGAAGAGATTATCCCTCCAGGCAAACACCTACCAATCCATGAGGCCATCTACAGCCTTGAGTAACAGATAGCAGACAAAACAAGGTAGTACCGTAGCTGTTATGACATGAGAACATGTACCTAAGACATTGTATGTTTAGGAGAAAATAGCTGTCGCAGACAGTAGCTTATATCAGACACAAGTGGATTGTTATTCATAGGAATTGTTATTCAGAAAATCAACAATCCTCCTGGAACCAGTCTTTACCTCCACAAAAGCCACCTGAAGTGATCTCTTCTTCAAAGACGTCAGAGAAGCCCCTTCCTGCATTTAGTTTTGCCAGTCGACCGTCGATGAACTGAAATTAAAAAGTGTCAAATATGTTCATTTTCATTAACTGCTTAAGATTACATTTTTACTTATAGCAAAGACAGTAACAGCAGCCACCCATCCAAGTATAAATGACACATATACAAGTGTACACACAAGAAAATTCTCCAACAACGGAAATAGCAGCTACTCAGTAAACACAGCTAATTACTTAAAACACCAGTGTACACAGTGCAGACTAACTTCATTAACAGGAAAGGGAGAGTGCGGAAGTGAAGATCACAGGCCCTGGAAGGCCGGCCCTGCCCGAGGCTGTGTCCTTCCCCACCAGGCCTCCGTCTCCGTGCTGTCAGTGTCTGCCCCATGGCATCGCTGCTAGCCTTCAATTAAATTAACCTCGGTGTGTGTTTAGCACAGTCTCTGCACAGCAGGAGTCTGGGGAATGTTAGGCATTGCTGGTTTTGAGATTAACTTCATCCAGTAAAACAGAAGACCCCTCATCTAAACTATTACGTCCTGAAGCATAAAGGAGCACCAGATGATTCTAACCATTTAACAGTAAAATGAGTACGACCCCCAGAATTCCCAGCATGCGGATTGACTGAATGATCAGAAGTATGATTATGAACTCAAGGATATTTTGGGTAAACACATACTGACTAGACTGTCGAAGGTTATTTTAAACAACATTTTTCAGCATTCAGAAAAAAGAGATTGGAGTGGGAAACAGATGTTCTCAAAAGTACCTGCTGATCTTTCAAACTGAGGAGGCCCTGGAGAGTACGTCCCATCATCATGGGCCCCACCCCACCCTATTCCTACACACACAGCCCAGCAGAGTCCTGGGGGAACTGGTGCTGCACTGCGAAAAATACCCCCAAGTGTCAACCAATGGTAGATTTTACACACATATAGATTACTGGTACAGTAGTACCTTGGTTTTCGAACATCTCCGTTGATGAACATTTCAGTTTACGAACGCCATAAATTTTATGGATCTATGGTATCATTAGATAGCAAAATTCATGCTAAATTTGAAGTTTTAGGGGTTGATTTTAAAGATCTGGAACAGATTAATCCATTTTGCATTACTTTCTATGGGGAAACTGTGCCTCGGTTTTCAAATGTTTCAGAACTCAAACGGTCTTCTGGAACGTATTATGTTCGAAAACCGAGGTACCACTGTATTCAGTTACTTTTTGTTTTGTCCATCTGTGTCATCTGAAATTTGTAGCTCTAGGATTATGAAAAATCATACATGTTTTGAGATTTATCCATGCATAACGAATGTGACATTTCGTTAAAGCCCCCTTGCGTAAGAGGCAGAAGATAACTTGAAAAGACTTAAAAGATGAGTGAAGCGTAGATGTGAAGATGTGGGGTTAACACAAAATGTCCATTTTCATCCCGGAACGAATTAATCCTAGTCACAATTTTTTCACCCTGGAAATTTAAAATTTAGCTGAATTAAAATAAAGCAGCTTAACTTAAAAAAAAAAAAAAAAAAAAAAAAACCTCTCACTCTTCCCTCTATTTAAATGGTTAACAGACAAAACTGATTGAGAGGGGGTACAGGGAAGCAATTTAAGATAATTAGCAGTAAGTTACATCAGTTGTACGACTTTGAGACCGAAATCTCTTACAGATCGAAACTAAGGAAGAATGAACAGCAAATGAATCAACAGAGTCCTGTTCAAAAGGTGGTTGAGCTACCTTTGTATTATCATAGAATGGTTTTGACCCAAAATGCGGCAAGACGAGTTCAACTAGGCATAGCCCAACAGGAGACAGCGCTGGCTGTTTTTTTAAGAGTATGAGTGTTCTAATAAAAGTTAGAACTCTTTGAGGGCAGAGAGCACATTTTATATTCTCATTATGTGGGGCACGCAAGAAGTTCCCAACAGTACAAATGAAAATGAACATGGAGTCGACTATGACAGGCCCGGGTCACAACTCTGCCACCTATGAGCTTTGTGACCTGGGTGACTTGGCATGTCTGAGACTGTCTCCCCTCGGTGCAATGGGAATAATAATAAACACCTTGTGGGGTTTTGTGAGAACTAATTAAAGTACTCTGAATTGCTTTAATTCCCATTGGGAATTACCGAGGGGCAATTCCCATTGCGATGGGAATTGTTCAAAAGTTGGTTGAGCTCAAAGTAGTACCTGGTAGTACCTGGTAGCTCAACCAGGTACTCTGTAGTGCCTGTATCGTAGGCAGAGAATAACTGTTAAACTGTTCCCACTGCCACCACCTTTTCCACCTCTATGAGTTTCTGAGCCCCATAGGGAAGGAACACTTGCTCTTGTGTGCGTCTTCAATAGGTAGAAAAATCCTGAAATGGATCAATGTTTGCTGAAAGACTGAAGGATACTGAAACAAAGCTAATGGTCATTTACCTTCCACGGGTTTAAAGTTAAATAATTATAATGTATAGATGTATTAATTTAATTCTATTGTAGATAAAAGGTGTAACATAATGTTGGCATCTGCTACACATAATAAATGGTTAATTGCTAAGTAAAGCGGTTTAATATGTTTTTAAAATTTGACTTGCACACATTTTCAACATAGCATTATAAATCAAACTAAAGTTATCTAATTTGATAGACTAAGTATCATTTTGAAAAGAAAATAAGGTGAAGCAGGATGATAAATTTAAAGTAATACATTATGGACAGTGGAACAAATTAAGACATCCTTTTAAAGGACTTAATTTGCTTTAAAAGATTAAGACTACAAAACTTTTTAAAAGGTTTTCAATTTTGTGTTTATTGGAAATAATCCATCCATTTTAGTTTGAGTGGAACGGTGCAAGTCTAAAAAGAGATAAATCTCAAAGTATTTACTGATGATGCGTTTTTGAGGATGAGTAACTACTTTGTGTTACTAAACTAGTGATTTGAGCCAATAGAAATTAATCACTTGGTTAAATGCCACGTGTTATCACTGCTTTGACAAACAATTCTGTCAGTGACAGCCACACGCTTATCAGCATACATACTTAATGAAAATGTTTGGTCTTAAAGATGGATTTTGTGTGCACACAGACATTATACACACACACACAAATACAGACACACAGGAAGAAACGGAGAAGTGGTATTACTGTAAAGGAATGCTGATGGTAAGAGTTCTCTCAACTCCCTTTTTCTAGTTTTGACTCAATAACAGCGCTTTTTCCCCCCCAAATGGAGTTGGTTCATGGTCACACATCACTCTAATAACTCTGGAGCATTTCATAATACGCAGAAAAGATCAGAAAATTTTTAGCTACTGTTGCATAGAAATAATTTTGAACTAAAAAATATTATCTGTTGGAAAAGCTATGACTTTATAATGTCCTGGAACATGTGACTTGATTAATAGCTCCCCACATCATTTAGTAAACACGTAACTTTAGGTAATTGAAAGACAGAACTTTTGGAAGAATTACTTTGGTATTGTAAGTAATGACAAGTAACACTGCTAAAAACAATAGAAATGCTACAGATATAAAATTAGGTTGCAAGTAGATTTTTAAAGGAATTTAAGAGTGCTTTAAGGTGATGCTTTCTACATCGATTTTAATATTTTCCTTTTTAGTCCAAAAGTGAAAATTAAAACTTGGAACAAAATGTGTAAAATAATCACATTAAAACATAAATAATTGGAAATCTCAAAAAAATTCACAGACTTGAAATCTATGTAACTTTACTAACAATTGTCACCCCAGTAACTTTAATTAAAAAAAAAATCACAGACATAATTGCATATTATGGATTCCATCATTCTATTTTAAATTATAAATAGATGAAATTGATTTAAATTAAATATACATAATCCTGAAGATTATTCCCTTTAAATCAACAGTTACAAGGACTGGATTTTGTCAATCCTTGTGACATGACCTTAGAGTGGTGTGACAGATTATGGGGCAAATATTTTTTAAGCAGCAAAAGTGCTTCCTCTTACTCTTTTTGATACTGATGTCACCAAGGTTTCTCAAAGTGTTTTTACCGGAAAATAACCATCCTAATAGGACTAAAGAAATTACCTGTTGTTTTAAATGTACTTCAGTCAGCAATATTGTTAAATGAATACTCATTACTTCAATCTTTAAAATACAATTAAATATAAATGCTTTACACATGCAATAAAATATAAAGAATAGACTTAATGGCTAACTTCTTTACAAAAAATACAAAGAAACTGTTCTGATCAGATTCACAGATTAAACTTGAATATATGGCCAGTAGACCAATAGGAGCGTAGTTTTCCTCTAACAGATAAATTGTAGGCTTTTCACAGTTCTTTAATTCTTCACCAGTCAGTGCACCTGGCATTTAACCTAAAACCCCCAAACAAGCTAAGCTATTAATCAGTGTTCCAATGTCTTCAGGGGTCTCAACATATGTTATATAAATACTTAATTGCAATCAATCCATCAAAACTCTGCGGATGATAATAATTAAATTTCAAGATTCTTATATCATTTTTAAAGAAATACTTGATTCTTTAAAGAAATACTTGATCCTTTAAAAAAAAAAAAACCTCAAAAATGATTGTTCTGGGAGAGAAGCTCAGTGGTGCAATTCTTTGCCACGCTGGGGCAGAGGAAGACGGGGAGCTATTTTCGTGGTGACAGGACAGCCTTGGGAAGGCAGTGAAGCCTCAAAGGCATGAGAGCCAATCAACACACCTACATCCCCCAGATGCCTCCTTCAGCCTGGAGGAGCAACTGCCATATTGAAAACATTTATTTCATATAAGAAACACTTCTTGGGCACAAAGACAACTAATCTAACAAAATGGAATTCCTGAGAGCTAGAGAAAAATACATTTTTTAAATGAGTCAGAAAGGTTTAGCAATTTAAAGAAAAAAAACTCAACATGGTTAAAATTTATTTATAAAATATATTAATGTCTTGTGGATCTTTACCATTTCCTTTCTATATGATACGTTGGGCTAAAAAAAATAAGTAGTCTGATTTAAATATTTCATCTTATAAATGCGCAATAAACTTGGGCAGGTAAGTGAAAAGTACACTAAATTGTTACAATAAATTAAGTCACCAGATATGTATGGACACCTGCTAAAAGTAAAGTGCTCAATTGGTAGCTATATATAAATACGAACTGCTGTAACAAGCGGGAATAAGGTAAGTCGCTTTAGAGCTTAAATCAAGAGAATTAAGTACGTGAAGGACTAGAAATAAATTATTTTTATTGCATCTCAAAGATGAAATAATCATATGACTGTTACATATACTAAATGAGATCACGATGGTATAATGACCAGGAGAACACTTTGAAGAGTATAAGAAGACCATTCAGTGCAATTTATGATTAGAACTAATAATTTCAAACAACATTAATGGGACAATAGAACCTTCCAGGTATATCAACAGACAAACATTAAACAATTTGCTCCAGAATTTAGTCTGTTGAACGTCATGACCACAGGACTAAAGAATTAATGAATTGAATCATTTAATAAATATGTAATTGAATGTTTATGCTGGGTACTTCTCTAGATAACTGAAATACAAAAATGAATGAAACAGACAAAAATTCAAGCTGTCGTGATGCTTGAACATCTAGTGGGGAGGAATAAACACATGAAATAAGAAATGTAATACATTATTTAGTATGTGAGAAGGTGGTGAGTGTCGGAAAATAAAACAGAATTGCGGTAGGGAGGTTGGGGAGTGTGGGCAACTCTCATGAAAATTTTCCGTTTTACGAGTGCAGTTGGGGTGTAGACCAGGATGGAGATGACGTTTGAGCCCAGACTTCAGAGTGGGAGGAAGGTGGGTTTTGGGGAAAGAGAACCGCAGCATAAGGAATGCGGAAGAGCAGGAGCAGGCATGTCCCCAGCAGGCCTCCAGGTGTCTAGGGACAAACCCACGGCCACGACGACACTCGTCATCTGCAATCTCAGATGCGCTCTGGGCAATGTCAAACAATTCTGTTTCTTCTCCAGTCCATTCACCTACCATCTATTTCCTACCTTCTCTATCTTTAAATGTCCAATTCCCACCCCATTCTCTCTCAGCTGATGAACTAGCTTCCTAATTTCACTGGGGGAAAAAACAACCCCAAACTGAAGCAATTACATGAGAAATCCCGCAAGTTCTAAGCATCCCACCTCCCGTCCTACCCCATGGCCTCCTCCAGAGACTCTGCCTCCTCCCTGTCACACATGAAGGTCTGTGCTCTCACAAAGACCAACTCCAACAACAACTTCCCTCCTTTCTCCTCAACACAGTTTTCCTTCTCCACTAGAGCTTCCCAAGGGCCCACGAACGTGCGTCATTTCTCCTCTTCGCCCCACTTACTTCTCCAGCCATGTCTATTTCCAAGTTCCTCTTTATAGTAAGACTCAAAGAGCTGTCAGTGCTCTTCACATCACTAAATCCAGTGGTCAAGTCCAAGTCCTCATTTTAATTAACTGTCAGGAGCATTTGACAGTGTTGCTCCCTTCCTCTTGGGTTTTCTTTCTCCACTTGGCGGCAAAGGTAACTTACTGTTCTGAATTCTCTCCTCCCCACTGGTCACTCATGCCCGTGGCCTCCTCTGCTGTTGGCCCTGCCCCTTTTCCAGTTCCTGGACCCCTTGTCATTTCTATTGAGACACACTCCTTGGGGAATCTCACTTGGTCTCCAGTCCAATGGCTTAAATACGATCCATATTCCAATGACTTCCAAATCTGTATCTCCAGTGTCACAGTGTCCCTGCCTCATTTATCCATTTGCCGAACCAATACCCTACTTGGAGGCCTAACAGACATCTCAAACGTAACACGTCCAAAACAGAACTCTTACTCTCCTCACCAGCATCTCTCCTGCCTACAGTCTTCCCCATTTCAATAAAATGACAACTATATCCTACCAGTTTCTTGATGAGAAACTGTGGGATAATGTGGGACTCCTCTTTCTCTCACTTCTTATTAAATATTTCAGAACAAACATAGACTCTATCTTCAGAATAGATCCATCATCTGACCAGTTCTTGTCATATCTTCCATGAACCAGTTCCAAACTGCCATCACCTTTCACCTAGATTACAGCAATCACCTACTAAGTTTTCTTTCTCTCTGCTTCCATCTTTGATCACCCTATAAAGTTGCTCAAATGTCACATTTTCCGTGAAATCTATGCTGATTGTGCCATTCTAAGTGGCAATTCCACCCTGTCCCCTGATAGTCCCCCTTTCCTGGTCTATTTGTTTTTCCAAGGTACTTATCTTTGAACATGCCAGACAATTTATTTAATTTAGTTTGCCCCCTCCCACTAGATTCAGAGTCAGTAATTCTTTTCTGCTTTCTTCTCCAATGTACCCCAGCCCACAGAACACTGCCTAGTGTATATAGTGGACACTCAGATTCTACTATTGAATGAGAGAATGAACAAAGAATACCTAGACGAGTGTTTCTAAAACTTCAGTGTGCATATTTTTTACGATATTTCATAAATAACATAGATTCCTGGGTTTTAATCCAGGCCTGAATCAGAAATGCTGAAGTTGAGAATCGAGGACATGTGTCTTCAAAAGACTTTCTAGATAAACCTGTGGTTTGAGACCACACTTAGAGAAACACTACTTAGGATACTACTTGAAATTACTTAACAGGGATGCTTTAAAAAATGTCTCCTTGTTCTGGTAAGCTACATGCCCTTGTGCACTCCTTCCTAGGGCCAGTACGTCTCCATAGCTTCCCAATGTCACATTTCATTTTTATTCTTTTTTTCACGTTATGAAATGTGTGCTCGATACAATTACTATCTCCCATCCATTCATATGTCAAATGCTTCCTCATACTCCAAAACTGTTGTATCTTTAGTCCTACTAATGCATGAGTTGATCTTAGCTATAAATTAAACACCATAAATAAGTAACCATCTTGTTTCTTTTTTAAAAGATTAATAGGAAAATGTAGAAATTTATATGAATTTATTGTTTACATTAAAAGCTTTCTAAGATCTTCCAAAATCTCTAGCTAACATAAAAGGGAAACATTTGGCTTTTCACCCACTCCTTTTATCCAGTAGCCTATTAAGTCAGAGAAAGTGGGTCACAGCACCAAACATAAAGTACTCGGGATCTCAGGGAATTTTCACTTCTACACAATACCCCATTATGTGATTCCAGGTTTAAAATTATAGACACCATTCAATTTAAAACACAGTAACATCTGACTCCTACAATTTTGGATTATTCCTAAATAAGTTCCATTATATTCAGTTTTATAAGCTTTTCATCTACCAAAATTGTCCAAACATTTTCATGCCTCTTCCTTAGAATAGGGAGTCACTCACCAGTTTCTATTTGATTTCTTTATTTTTTTTTAAGAATATTAAGTGCCTATTGCATATTAGACATGAGGAAACAAAAACACTTTAAAAATGATCCTTGTCTTTACAAAACTTACAACTCAAGAAAAAGCCAAACCAACCAATGAATATCATATGGGGCAAATCCAAAATGCTAAAAGAAATGTATAGAAGATTGGGAGATCGAGAGCCTAGAAAAGGGACATCTGCACTGAATCTTAAAGAATCATTGAGTTGGGCAAGGTAAAATGGAGACAGAGTATTCAAACCAGAGGCAATGAGAAGGAAACAGGCAAAAAATTCATTTATTCCCGGAGGGACAGGAAACCGTAACGGCTCTCTGGACCCAAACCTGCCTGTACCACAGACTAGCAACTGTGTAAATTCTCGGTAAGTCATTTAAGTTCCCTATAATTTTGGTTTATAACCTGCAAAATGGCAGTAATAAAGTATGTATGTGGTTATTGTGAAGATTCAGTGGGATTAGATAAAGCATTCACAATACCGAGCATAAGTCAGCAAGCAATAAATGTCCTTATTTACTCATAATTACTGTCGTTCATTCTCTCACTATTTAATAAGCACCTGTTACAATCCAAATTCGGAAGCATAAAGACACGAAACCATTTTCAGAGAGCAAATTGTTCAGAATGGCTATAAGCAAGGGTACTAGAGAACTATTAGAGAAAAAATTAGAGTGCTAGGCGCCAGAAGATGAAGGATTTTATGTGCCAGGCTAGAGGGCTGAACTTCCTCTTAAATTTAATGGGAAAGATATAGGATTTGCTTTTCAGGAAGAACACTGTCAAAACAGAATGAAGGATGGCGTCAAAGGGGACTAAATGAAAGAACAGACACGTAAAACCAGTGTACTGAAATTAGACAGAATAAAATATGTAGATCTAAGTAATGTTTGGAAAGCAGAATCAATAGAACATAGTAAGTAACTGGAAACTGGATGCAAGAAAGGTCGGCGGAGACGGCATGAGAAGAAGCTGGTCGTGAGGTGCTGGTTTAGGCACCAGGGGAGCTCTGGCTCCCGGAAGAAGGGATGCAGGAGTGTCCGGTGTGTGTGACTGTGCAGATATATACTTGGGTGATGTGTGTACATGTGTGGGGGTGGGTACGGATATGTCTGTAAGTACACACACACATAGAGACATATACACGTTTACATTTATATGGGTCTGGGTAAAGAGATATTTGGGACTCGTCATATATAAGTCATTCATGCAGTTATGGTCTCACATAAGCAAACCCAGTGAGATGGTATGAGTTAGAGAAATAAAGGTCTGAGGATAAAGCTGAGAAGACTGTAGAGACCAGGCAGAAGGCACGAGTAGCTATAAAGAACACTAAGGGAACTGCCTGGAGAAACAGATCACAGATAAAAAGAAATGAGAGGATCTTAAGAAGTATTAGTAGTCAACATGCCAATAAGTAAACAGACAAGAAAGGCACATTTACGAAGAATCGAAGAAGGATTTTGCCCCGTTCACTATAAAACCATCCTCTGAGGAGAACCCAGGGCGCAAAGGATAATGATGGTGGCATGAAAGGGACTCGATTTAAAAGACATGAAGATGCCTTAACGTGAATGTTCTATTGGTGGTGTTCTGGCAATTTGCTTATTTGTTCTGAAATAATTTCAGATTTACAGAGATGTTACAAAAAAAGAAGAAAGTTCCCACACAACCTTCATCCAACTTCCCCCAATGCTAACACCTTCCATCACCATGGTACACTTACCAAAACCAAGAAATCAACACAGGTAGAATGCTACTAAGTAATCGTCAGACTACACCCAGGTTCCAGGTAAGAGATCTAAAAATAACGGCTTAAACCTTTGCAAAACTGTGAGCTAAAGAACGATGGTGCTGTCAGAGCTGTGGACTAAAGAAGCAGTTTCTGGGATCCCTTCCAAAGCCATTATCTACAGAGGAGTTTACCCAAATGGAACCTGCCATCATCCGTCTAAGCTGTGTTTATTTCATGGCATCGTGGAATGTTAGAGCCGAAAGGTAGCCCATCTCGGTGACCTTCTAGTCTAACTCATGTTACAGATGCAGAAACTGAGGCCTGAGGCGGTTAGGCAGTCAGTTGTCAGTGAAGACAGCCCACGACTGCCTAATCCAGAGACAGTAACAGATATTATCTTTATACAATGCTTAAATAATTTACATAATAACAACTTTGGTAATTAATCATGTAAATAATGACGATAAAGCAAACTACCAGAATGTTCATTTCAGAAGGTCCCTCCCTGTGCGCCCCTCCCTCTCCACAGAAAAGACCACAGTCCTTTCAGCTTATCCTGTCTTTCTAGTTTTATCACATAAACGTTTCCCTAAATACTAAATTATTTAACTTTTCTTGCCATTGAACATTGCATGAAGGACTCATCATACTAATTCTTCAGCCATTTGTTCCTTTCGTTTGATTCATTCATATTCAGTTGGGGACAGCTCGTTCATTTACCTGCTATGTAGTGATCTCATGAATAAATACAACAATTTCTTCATTTCAATACTGAGGAATAACTAAGATTAGTAACACTATTTTGCTATTATGAGCAGTTTTGGCAAATGATTTTCAGTACATAGAGTGAATTTACTGGGTCTTAAGAAATTTGCATGTTTAACTTTAAGTGGTAGTGCCAAAGTGTTTTTTTCTAAACAACTTGGGCAAATTTACACTCTCAAAATCAGTTGAAACTTGGTGCCTGGCCGGCTCCAGGCCTTTACCAAAATTTGAGATTTTCTGATTTTTTTTTTAATTTATTGGGGTGACAATTGTTAATGAAATTACGTAATTTCAGGTGTACAATTCTGTATTACATCATCTATAAATCCCATTGTGTATTCACCACCCAGAGTCAGTTCTCCTTCCATCACCATATATTTGATCCCCCTTACCCTCATCTCCCTCCCCCCACCCCCTTACCCTCTGGGAACCACTAATGGGCCAATCTCGTGAGTATGAGGTGACATTTCATTGTTTTTACAAATGAGGTTTAGTATTTTGCATATCTTTATTAACCATTCAGAGTTCCTCATTCGAATGTGCTTATTCAAGTGTTTTGCACAAGTATATTGGATTTTTTTTTTTTTTTACTGACATGTGGAAATTTGTTTTCTTAATTCTAGATTCTAAACCCTGGTGGTTCATATGTATTGAAAATCAGGTGTCTTTTGATGACCCAAAGTTGTTAATTTCAATGAAGTCAAATTTATAAAGCTATTTTTTTATGTCTTAAATAACATGTCTCTATCCTCCAAGTAATAAAAACAATGTCAGTTTGGTGTCTTCCTTTCTAAATCTTCATTTTTATTTATTTATTTTGGCTAAACGGTGTATGTATGTGCTAGGAGTTCTAACGGAATAGGTGGCACCTTTCTTAGAGGAAAACGTCTAGTGTTCCAATAGTAAGGAAGATATTTGTCGAAAATATCTCTATTCATGACTTTTCTTTCTTTCTCTCTCTCTCTTTCTGTCTTTCTTTCTTTTTCTTTCTCTCTCTCTCTCTCTTTCTTTCTTTTTAATTTTTAATCGTGAATTTTATGAAAATGTTTTGCATCTGTTGAGATGATCTAATAATTTTTCTCCTATGATCATCTAATGTAGTGAATTACATTCATGGATTTCCTAATGGGCAACTGCCATTTAATTTCTGTCATTTAATTTATTAATAATAAATGCAACTTACTCATGAAGTAGTATCCTTTTTACATATTACTAGAATTCGTTGCAAATATTTTATTTAAATTTTTGCATCTGTGGTCATGAATGAGACTGGCCTATAATGGTCTCTTCTCATGCTGTATTAGGTTTTGGAAAACTCTGGCAACAAGAAATCTTTTAAATCCTTCCAGGTCTAGCTTCAAGTATCACTTTCTTAAGGGTCATAAAGTGACAACAAGTTCAAGAACATGGTCAATTGATGAATGTAAAACTATTCAAGTTGTCTGTATAATGGGTTCTACTTCGACCATTTTCATATTCTACCTTTAGCCTTTTTGGCAAGTTATACTCTAAAAACTGCTGCATAGATTTGTATTTTGCCAATGTAATTGCTCTAAAAATGAGGCAGACACTTTAAATTTAGAATTTCTACAAAGTGTTATGTACTGTGCTAACAGTGTACATGTATTAATTCATAAACCTTATCACATCTGTGTGAGGTAGGTGGTGATATATCTATTTTAAAGAAAAAGAAACAGATATTTATGAACAGCTCTTACGTGATAAAGCTAAGATCTAACCCAACTAAAAAATATGTGCTTTTTGTAACTACATAAAAACAATTTACTGTATCTAAACTTTTTCCAATGAGAAGACTCTCGCTGCAGAGTCTTATGGTCAAAGTGAAGCAATAAGTTACATATTCTATCCATTCATTCAATCCTTGACCCCCCTATAACTTGATCTGCACAACTCATTTTTGACAACGGGAGGTAGTACTATCTCTTCCTGTCAGATGAAAATACAAAAAGGTATTAATACTGAATTCAACAAGCATGACCAGCTTGGAGGACTCGTTCAGGACCGCACGTCAGCATTTGTAAACACTATCACTTGATCCTCCTTGAATCCTGGGAAAGAACTTAGTCCAGAGTGGAGTCTGCTAGGGAAATAGGGAATAGAGGTCTAAGACTAACTAACCTACTCCATCTTTGGAAATTTACAAGACATCTTTGATCCTGAAACTCATCACACCTGGTCTGCTCCTAAGGCTGTGTATTGGATAATGTAACCCTTTCTTGAAGGTGAATCTTTCCATATTGGGAGACAGTTATATCCCCCACAGATTATTTCTAAAACTTCTCCAGAATACAGATAATAGTATGCATTTGTCATCATCCGATTAAAATTACTTATGTAATCTGAAGGTAATCTTTCTCCTAACAGTTCAAAGAAATTTCTATTATAATAGACTGTCTCCTTCTCAAGGGCATTACTGATGTTTTATTCCTGTTTGTATCCTGGCCCTGGGCACAGTTAGTGACACACTATAGCTCTTCATTAAGTACTGAATTCACATAGCTAACTTTACACTTACAATCGTCATGTGGAATAAGAAAAGCAAGTGCTAAGAACTTAAGTTGCATAAACAGAGACTAGACAAGCCCGAATTAAGAGACTCGCTGTCATCACACAATGGGATGAGATCTAAACTTTCTGAATTCTGATGTTCAGCTACTGCTTTCTGAAAGAGCAATTGCATTTTCTAAGCCCACAATCAAGACACACAGTATGATTATGAATCTTTTCTGAATTTTGATTTATGATTATGAAAAGTGTTGCAAAGCTTAAAAAGTTGAATATTTAGGAATGATTTTAATAAAGTGGATTACATTGGGACTGTCCTATAAAATATGTAGCTTGTTTACTGTACCAATGTACCATACCAACATAAGTCCTTGGACTGAGATGCCTCACATGAAACTAGCCATGCTGCTTTTTCTACTGTGCGGGATGGGTCTTCCTCAGAGAGACCATCAGCTTCGCACTTTCCATGAGGAATGCTTTAATAGCAAAGTTATTATTACATAATATTTCTGCAAGGCCATGCCATAGATAGCTATCGAGCAACAAAAGAAAGAAAAAGTTCTTGAAATTCTAGAAAAGATATTACTCAGGGTTTAGACATAATTTAACAGTGCTAAAAATGTGTTAGGCATTTCTGTTTCATTCCTATCATCTTCCATTACGGAAGGAAACACAGAAGTCTGCTCTTACCTGCTTGAAAAGTTGGAGGTTAACTGCCGTTTCCAAGAACTGTTTCATCAGACTTGAGCGGTGCTTCACAAAACTGTCCTCACAGAAAGTGATGGGCTCACCCTGGACAGAAATAAAGAATTTCACGGGGTCAGGAGAAAGTCAGTCAGAGAGAACCAGTCGCTCCAAAGAGGCACATGGACAGTCCAGAGAAGGTGTAAGACACAGAATCACCTTCAACGTGCACAGGTCTACAGGAGTCAAACAGACCCTTGTACAAAACACATGGATTTCGGGCTAGCAGCATCCCCTCTCCTGACGAGTCTCTACTGTGGCTTCCTAATCAAAGTTTCCTCGCGCTCTTAAAATTGTTCAGTTTCGTTCCCTCAAAGTCAGACTAAATCCCTTCAAACAAAGGTGTAATATCATCAGATTGAACGATGAGTATTAAAAATAGCGTGCATATCTGAAAAAGTCCAACAATTGAAAGTACCTTCGTGCTTATGCCACGGTTTTTCTTTGGGGACAGCAGAGAAGAGTTCTTTATTTTAGTTATGTTAATGGGATTTCCTTACCAACTTTACTACTTCTAAAACGTCAATTTTCATCATAATAGGTAAATCACAGAGCACTACCTATATACCAGGGCACTGAGCTTTATTTGCTCAAAGTCATGTAACTAGTCAGTCACAGGATAAGGATTGGGACCTAACCCCGTCTGGTGCTAGAGTCTATGATCTCATCCTCTAATTTAGTTAGCACATTAGTGTGATCTCACATTTTTGAATTCTTAAAAGTAGCTAACTTGCTGCTGGCTAAAACTGTACTAGTAAACTTGAAATCAATCGCTCTTTTAAAAAAATTGACAACTAAAATTAATCACTAATTGTGTTTTTCAAATTCATTTTTGTTTTCATTGATGTTCAGTGATTTGAAAATGAATGTGCCCTATTGTGGTCTGGATGACTGCTTTCCAGTCTTTTAAAGAATGAGACCCTGTAACTCTAGAATCTTGAAAGACTCCGCCATGTGAGATACACATAGTGTGTACAGAACTATGAGCTCCATAATGCTGTAAGGTACATGCGTATTTCAAGGAGATAAGCATGCAACTTAGACATCTAGTCACCCTGAGACAGCAGCTGACCTGCCTGTACACTGCAGGACTCCTGCCAACAAGTCAGTGACTCCTCGGAATGGAAGAGCCACTGAGTGGGAACGAAGTCGGAAGTCAGTTTACAAAAAATATAACCCATTCACATTTGTTTCATGTTTCCTAGTTGATGACAGGGTTTACACACCAATCCTGAAAGGTAGACAGAAAAGGTATAGAAATTCGCGTTTTACAAATAAGAAGCCTAGAGAGACTCAGGAAGTGGGTCATGGTCACACAATTGGAAAATGATAGAATTCCTACTAGATAGCAGGTCTTACCATCATCTCCGTTTTTTTTGTTGTTGTTTTTTTTACCCATTAAGCTTATTTATCTGGTCATGGAAAAGCAGTGTAACATACTTAACTAATAATTCAGATAGCGAAACAAATGCATTTTGATTTCTATCTTTTAGGACCATCTAATAACTTGGCAACAATTCTATTTAATAATCATTGTTAAGGCATTAAAACAAGAAATGGCAAAATGAGCTGGGATATGCTAAACAGATGAGCCCACTTAGAAAAGTTATGAATTAGGAGGACAGTAAATCTCCAAAGAGAGCAAAATTTTCAAGTTCTAATATTTTTAAACTTTCATTTTGTACTTGCCCTTTCTAAACCCATTAATCTAACAAACCCAATTGTCTGGTTAATTTATTAATGACCTTAAGAAGATCGAGTAGTTACTTTAAAATACATTAACAGAATTAATTCATTAGTTAAAAGGTAAGTACTCCAATTATAGAAAAAGTAAATAAGGTGATATGCAAAAGAATGGGGGAAATATTAACTAAACGTTACCAAAAGAACTAAGACGAAAAAGTCAAGAAATCGGAGATTGAACACAATGTTTTAAAGCATATTCTTCTGGACTTTAAAAGAACTTTGTGATACTTTTTTAAGGTGTACTATTAAAAGGTTGCATTTTTCGTTCTGCTTTGTTTTTGCCTCATTCCAAAGAACTAAAAAGAAGCAGAGGAAAACAGTGCTGAAATGACGCTTACAGGTTTGTATCTCAGTGCATCTCTGTAGGATCCGAACAAAGCAGCCTGTGCCCTAAGAAACGCCCGGGCCACCCCATCTCCCGTCGCAGTGGACTGCTTCTTCAGCTTATTTTTCAGGGCCGAGACCTGCGTGACAGAGAGGAACAGTTAAATTAACACCTCAGAAATTGGTACAGCGAGGTACGAACCCAATCAGCAGGCAGACCACAGTGTCTGCAGGTCAGCCCCAAACTCATCCTCCTCCCCGGTAGCTTATCTTTTTAACTGCAGAGAGCACCTGCTGGTCTGTTAATTGAAAGGAAAGCAGGAGCCGATGGTAATGTGCTAATGCAAATTGCTCTATGCTCTCTTTTTTTCCCAAGGCCTCTTGACATAAATAAGCTTTAATTATTTTATGGTAAACTGCTTGTGAGCCACTTTTCTGCAGATTTTTAGCAATTACAACATGTGTCTACTTGTTTTAAGCTGAAGCTGGTTGGGTATCGCTCATCTCTGCTATATAAGGCTGTTTGTTACAGGTCCTCCAGGATCACTCACCATTTAATTTTATTTTTGGAAGCCGCATTTGCACATGCAATTTTCCAGTCACTTATTGAATAGTTTTCACCATTATTAGATAAAAAGCGGGGAGAGAAGTGAAAGTTGCTGAGAACCTACCATGAGTAGAGAATTACATTATGCAAAATGTTATACTGTCTCATTTAATTTTCACAGTCTTCTACGAAAGGCATTCATATTACCATTTATGAGTGAAGAAAGAAATAAGGGCTCAAAGATGTGAACCAATTCGCCCTCACTACATAGCTAATAAGTGGCAAAACTGAGATTTAAACGCAGTTCTGTCCAATTTTTTTCACCACCACACGCTGCGTTTGAGTTCAATGCCAGCGCCTTATGAACCAGCAACCAGATTAAGATATTAATGTGTTTAAAGCAAAGAAAAACTCATTATCTAGGAACTGGAATAATTTCAAAAGGCACCCAAATTTGTTATCATTTTTCCTACTGTCTATAAGTTCTGTGTATTTTTAAAAATGCATGTTATTTATGAACGGCCCTGACTTAGAGGATTATTTTGTAAGTGTGGCCGTGCCCCTGATGTGGACTCTTAGTTTTAAGGGGCAAGTGATGCGATGTGCTCCTGTGCTTCCCACCCCATTTACTTGGTCAGTTCCTTTCTCACAGAATAGAAAATGACTCCGCACACCTGAAAAGTAGAGATGCTCATGTATGTGGGGACATCAAGCCCCGTTGAAATGTCTGTTTTCTCAAGAAAAGGGTCTTATGCGACCAAGTCTGGTTGGACTGTTCCCTTCACAGAGCATGCTTTATCCTTATGAAACGACCGGATAACAAAATAATGTCATCTCTCCTTTACAGGTCTAGATGCAAAGAAAGAATGGTTTTCTTTATGCAAGCGGTCCTGACTAATCTTGTAGATGATGATTGTAATTGAAGTGTCAACCTAATTAACAACCAAACTTTGAATAATGCTAATGAGAAATGAACACAGCATCAGAGGAACGACCAGCTCTACAGGTGATAAACCTTCACAGGAGTGACATTTTCCAGTGTAAAGTCACACTTACTCTGATCTGATCAAAGGAAGAGAACCCCATTGGGTCCAATTATAGCCATAGTTTTGAGAAAATTATTGAGTTATCACGTTCATAATCTATGCAGAAAGGCCTTTGCAGGATAGGTCTTCTCCCCACAGCTATGATCTTTTCAATTTATATCCAAGCTCCATAGATTCAGTTAAAAGTTTAGAGCCTAATTCATTTAGCTCACAAAGTGCATAGACCAGGACTCACTGAAGAGGAAGTTTTCACTATTAAAATCAAACTCAATAAATGCACATTTTTAGGTAACCCACACATTCAAACAATAAATACGGCTGAAGTATGCAAATACAAATCTTCTGACTTAACGACCTTCATTCTAATGTTTGTAATAACATTAATTTTTTTTTTAAGTTTCAAGTGCCTTTTAAGAAAAATCAATGGGAATGAACATCAATATATGTACGTATTTAATTATTGCCTCCCCCAAAAAAGCTTATGATAGAAGGAGTATGATTCCAGTCTTTCAAAGTAGTATAAAAAGTAAATGGTTGGGTAATTTTTAAATCTTACTTTAGGAAATAAAAAACACATTTTAAAATGTCATGACTTCTGCCTTTACAAAAGAAAATGCCCCGAAGTATATTTTCCTACGAAATATGAAATGAGAAGTTCAGTTCTCCACAAATCAAGTGTTGTTAGGACGATCGTAACACATGCGCTCACAGAGAATGAGGCAAGGTGAACCCTTCCTACACCTCTATCTCCCCAACTCCATAATTGCTTAGTTGCTGCTCACATTACCCTGTTCAGGCTTTTAATCACATTGCCAGAAGCCCTCCCTAACCAAATCATCCATATGTGCTCTTCACTCCCAAAAGCAGTCATTCAGGAACTCTGTAGAAACAGGAAAAGAAGGAAATCCTTGTTCTAGAACTTGCTATCCAATACAGTAACCACTAGACACACAAGCACTTGAAATGTGACTAGTGCAAACTGAGATCAGCTGTCAGTGTAAAATACACACGGCATTTTGAAGACTCAGTATCAAATATAAAAGGTAAAATTGTCTCATTAATACATTGTATTTTGATGAAATGATAATATTTGGAATGTATTGGGTTAACCAAAAATATATTAAGACAATTAATTTTACCCAGTTCTTTTTACTTTTTAATGTGGCTGCTAGAAAATTTCAGATTGCGTCTGTGACTCATTCGGTTTCTGGCAGACGGTGCTGTTCTACAGACATGCATGTGAGATGAAAGCAGCTGCCTAGCAAGACACACCGTTCCATCTTTCCTTCGCCTATTTTTACATGATTTCAACTACACAACTGCGCAGAGAGCTCCTTCTTGGCCTCTCTTGGTGGGCTTCCCCGTCAGTAGACCTGCGGGTGTTGCTGTTTTGCCGAGACCAAAAAGGTGGCCGAGGTAAGTGTTTCTGTGTGCACAAAGAATGTCAAACATCGCCTGAGAAAATGAAATTGTTTTCTAAAGTCCGTTTTAGCTATAAGGCTATTGCTCTCATATAAAATGCCTGTCAGCCCTGCTGCCCGCTGTCCATTAGGCCGCTGGGGTCAATTATCACCAGTTACTGCTGCCCTTTGCAGTGCTAATTAGCTTTTAGCAGTTTTTACCTCTAGAAGCGGGGATGTCTCCTGTGTACTTTTTCAATACTTGGTCTGGGAAATAGCATTTTCTGCTTTAAGTTACAAACTTGTAGGTTTAGTTACGAAATGAATATACATCTGCCCATGGAATCCTGAAGTTTACACTCACATGTAACTCTGAATTCAGAAAAGCAGCTGGGACCTTAGTCACGTGGCTATTATGGGATACTGAGGAAGTGTCAGTCTTTTTGCTTTTTATTCTCAATTGCCAAGGGCTCCAGATTGTTTTTAAATTGACATTTCATTTTATCATATATTTCAGTCTGTAAATATTTTTCAAGTCTAATTAAGTATTACAGTGGACCAAACAAAAAGTGAAACAGTGAAAAGAATTTCAGAAATAAAGATCAATTGACTGCTCTTAGAAATATTTAAACGCCTTTCATACACTGAGAATTCAGGCCTCTAGGCAGCCATCGTGGGAGAAGTGATAACACGAGTAACATCACCACCAATTCTCCACTCTTACCGTCTCAGCACCGAAGTGACGAGGAATTAGATGAGGAGATTACATGAGCAATCATAGCACACAGGTATAAATTAAAAGAATGCCAGCCATATGCTCACGTCTGAGTAATAGCTCAGTTAATGCAAAGGGGAGTCAGGGAAAGAATGAGCTGAGTTTTTCAGGGAAGTGACACATTTTTTTCTTACTTCACTTTTAGATGCATTCCTTCAGGAAAATTAAATTAACCACCATATAGCCAAAAATTTTAATTTCACTTTTAAGGATCACAAAGAGAAACACCAAAGAACAGAAGGTGAAAATAAATGTTCAGAACTATTATTTAGATAACCTACACAACTTAAAACACGCTAAGGATGTTTTCCAACGTCTCCTTTTACACAACTGAACTGTACTCTAGAAACTACACACATTTAGAAAAACAGTTAAAGCTTCAAATAATCACCTGCTTTAGAAAAACCGTTCAAGTCTTTTATTCTCCTAGGAAACATGATATGGTTCTCATTTGAATCAGACATTAAATTCCTACACTTCTTTAATCCTTTGAATGTTCAGTTTATAAGAAACAAAATTAACCTTTCCCTCTTAATATAATTTTTTAACAAGCTTCTATTGAAGGATTAAAACAGTAACCTTTAACATTTATTAAATGAAAAGCATATGACCTCCTTGCTGGGTATCATTTCCTTGCTTCTTTGTATGTTTAATTACCTATCAAAACCTAACTAATATGGTGTCATCTACAACTATTTTCCTTCCAGAGGCATCCTAAAATTTAAGACAACCAAAACTGCTCCTATGTCCACCTCAAGCGCAATGCCTCGCCATTGTCTCTAAAAGCGACGTCACTTCCATTCATCCAGTTGATCAAAAGGAATCATGCAGGTCCTCTTCGAACTTCACCCCTTGTCATCTCCCACGGGCACTGTGTCACCAAGGCCTGTCAAGCTGACCTCTGACAGAGATTTCAAAGCTGCCGCCTCTTCCCTAAATTCCTACCACGACTGAGTTGCCCCTGCCACCTCTTACCTAGACAACCGCACGTGGTCTCTCACCTGACTGTCCCTTCATTTCCTCTACCCAGCGACCTGCGGGACCCAGAACCCAACATGATATTATCAGAAGGAACCGTGGGTCACACTCCTCCTCTCCCAGTAATTTCTGATAAAACCCACAGTCCTTAACAAGAACGACAAGTCTCTTAGGGCCTCACTCCTGCTTACCGTCCAACCTCATTTTGCAGAGCCCTCTCTTTTGTTCTACTCACTCCAGCTAACCAGGACTTCTTTCCACTTCCTGAATTTGCCAACCTCGTCCCCGGAGCAGAACCCGTGTATGTGCTAGTCCCCTCCTCCCACGTTCCTTGGCTTATTCATACTCATCATTCAAGCCAATTCTGCACAGATGTTGTGACACCTTGAGGTGGCTGGGCCACCAAATGCTGATCTGAGTTTGTAGACTAGCAGAAATGGCACGTCGGCGGGGCTAAAATTATTTTCCCTTCAGCTTCCTATGGCAGAGATGCTGTCAGTCCACCAACAGCCACTCTCCCTTTCTTTGCTAACGGAAATCCTCAAGTTTTGACTGGTGCTGGGTTAACCCCGTTATTTCCCAGCATCCCTTGGGGCTTGGTGTGGCCATGGGCTGGGCTCAGTCAAGTGGAACATTCAGTCTTCCTGTTCACTCAGCTCCTCGCACAGCATAGGCTTATAGGAAGTGCTCAGTAAATGCTTTTTGCATGAATGAATGAACCATCTGGCCCAGGCAAGCTTCCACATGAATTTTTCTCGTTAAGTGGATCAGGGTATCTGTGATGTGGCCCAGAAACACCATTCATTTAAATGTTCACTATCTCATTATGATATCAGCAAAATTTGGGAACTCCTATTGTGACAGTACTCACAATATTACGCAATATGAAGAAGTCAAGAACTTAGAGGGCTAGAAACAAAACTGGAAATAATTTTTAAAGCCAAAACCAAGGTCTTTATATTTTTAAATACGTATATAAACACATATATGCATGTATGTATACCTATACGTTAGCAGTAAGAAGGGAGAACTATGCTATTGAAATGATACCAAAAAAAAGACATTAGCAGAAAAGCCAGGAATTTAGTTGAAAATGAAAAGCCCTGAGAAAGTCAAAGGACTTCATGAACATTTAAACCACTAAGAGCAACAAACTATAAATCAACTTTAAAATGGCCAAAGTACATAGATACAAAAGGGAAAATCCCTAAAGCCTGGGTCCCTGCCGTGGGGGAAACTGATTCAATTCAAAGAAAATAACAAAGATCTTTTAAATGGTGGGAAGCCCAGTTATTTAAGGTTTTTGAATTTTTGTTTTGCTTTTCTATTTAAAGCTTATATTTAAGAAATGCACACCAAGAAGAAAATAGAAGGGAAATGAGCACAATCTGTAATAGCTTACTTACAAACAACAAAAAGACCTTTTTATAAACAACCACGTGTCTCACAATCATGATTTGCGAGAACGGTGCATTTCCACAGATACCCAAGGTGGTGCAGAAGGATACCATGGTCTCGGGATGTTTTAAAAAGTACGTGTTAAACATGCTTCCAGGTTTCTTTCTTTCATGACTATGAGAGTCAGATGGAAATATCCTTAGAAAATGTTCTGGGACGGAACACTAGACAGGGAATTTACAAAGCAACTTCTATTACAGATGATAAAAGAAATGCAATCCGACGTGCCCTCACCAAGCGTTCACCGCCTGCCAGCTAGTCACAAAGGCCAGCGCCCGGCGGGCGGCCGGGGCAAGGCGCATCCAGAGGCCTGATCTCCAACAGCTGGACAGTGAAAGGAGGGCGTGACTGCAGTTCCAGAGGCTAAACCAAAGCAGCAACTGTCTCCCCAGATCCACTCCACTAAACTGAAACGATGTTCTCCAAATCACTCTAGAACCCCAACGAAAACATCCTGTTCTCTTACTAACCTGGCCACTCGAGACATTTCTAGAGACTCCATTTTTACTGTTAAACACAGTAAGGACTACAGCTCTGCTGTGGAAAACCTGAAACTAGTAGAACATTCTCTGGGGCCTTTGTCTTTATAACGTGCCTATGACAATTTAACACACTAAACCTTCGTGTTAGATTAAATAGCCAACGAATAAACAAACCTACTGACCATCTGCTTAGTTGGGAGTTAAATTTGTTTATATACTTAATTTTTTAAAGCTAATTTTTAACATTATCTGAAAAAGCCAATTCTTTTCCAAATCTATTTCCAAATTAACTCACTTGAATGCAAATATCTAAAATTTTATTTAAAGTCAGAGTTTGGGTTTTTTTTTCTCTAGTTCCTTAGGCATTGAATGGTTTTTAGTAATTCAAAGCAATCTGTGTCTTTCCTTTTCCTATCACAATAAATACCCATTCCTTCCTTGAAAGCCTCATTACAAGATGCATGGTATTTTAAATGACTCCATTTTATAGTCAGGTCTCTTCAGTATTGCAGAAATTCTATATGCTTGATACCAAATGTAACACATTCCTATATATAATACACTGTGGTTTACAGTGAATTGTATAATATCTCTTTAAGCGTACTATATTTTCTACATACCCTCATAGCAGAAAACAGAAAAGCATTTTCCAATAGTATTAGATGTAAGATGAAAATGAATGTTTAAAACAGTGCTGAAAATCCCAATTTAAATGAAAGAGGTCATACTGATATTCTTTAACAAGATTAGAATGGACAGTGAGCTTCTGTAAGAATCTGAAAAGAGTTATTAATCACACTGTATACCATGCTTCTTGGAGACGGTCCGTGGCCTGGTGGCTGGGGCATAAGTGTAAGGATCAAAATCTGTATGAACTAAAACTCTAGAAACACTGCTAACAGTGTATTTTCTCTGCCTTCCTCTTATCTAAAATAGTGGTAACTATATTGGCCTGTCTCAGAGTATATTATTTTTTAAAATCTAGAAAAATTATTTAAAGACAGTTAAGCAACGTAGGTCAAATTCATGTTCCTAGTAATGAATATTCTAATGCATGCAACTTTTTCAGATGCCAATTCTAACCTGTTTCAACTAGGTTAGTTTATAATTGTTTTAACTTAACAGTCACATGAAGACAGATTTCCTAAATCTCATTATAATTCTAATTAACTTAATTTTCCAACAAGTGGGTTGCCTTATTTATTTCTGAAATAGTAACAATTTTCCAAATTACTTTCAAAATGTTAATGATCATAAAAATTAAAATGAGCAGTAATAGCTTAGAAATACAACATTTTAAATTAGTGTGTAATTGAAACCAAATTTGTGTATATATTTGGAATGGGGGGCCTCAATAGTGCATTTTCTTAAATTAAAATGAACTCAATTGAGATTTCAAATATTACATTTAATCAAACTGGTTCTTTTATTCTCACACTTAAAAACATACCACAACAACTTTAACTTCAATTGATACTGTTACATAGTCCTAAAATGTACTTTTTTATTTTAAAAGACTCAAAGCACATATGTTTGAAGGTATCCGTATTTGGCTAAGTCAATAAAAAATAAAATCGCAGTGTGTTCATAGGCAAAAAACTACAAAAGTGTATTTTAATGGATCTACTGCTTTTAAAAGTTATTCCATGTAATAATCAATATAGTTAACATCACTTCCAATAAAATTTGTGTTTTTTTCTTTTAATGATCCAAATCTACAGTGAAATGATGAAATCGAAAAACAAGTGTTCTTGTCAGAAGACAGGAAGAGAGTTTTTTCCCCTCCCTTAAGGAAAACAAAGGATTCCTGAAAGCTTTGCCCTGATTTATTTTTCCAATTTTAAATACCTTAAGAGTAGCGGAACTGCTACTGGCATGGTAGTATTTCTAACAGTCAATAAATCTAAAATATTATGTGTGAATATTGGAATGAAGCCATTAAGAAGATTACAGCATGCAACACAGCAGAGGGTCCACAGGAAAAAAGACTAGTAATGCAGGACAAGTGTGACCGCTGACCTTTGAACAGCCAAGACCACTGGTCAAGCTGACACCATAATCGAGTGCACATGACAGAGAGGCATCTAGCCTGGGAGTATAATTTAAACGTTTTGGGGAAATGATTTAAAAAACCCCTCATTTAAATATCAGTTAATTTATTAAATAATCGAACAATACCAGTAGGACTATTTTTCAGCCTTCAAGTATTTTTTATTGATTCAAATCACACACGCAAAAAAAATCAGTAAGAGCATGTGCGATTTTAACATGCCTCATTTAAAACATTTATATTAATAATTGTAGAAAGTATGACATTGATACTTTATCATATTTCCTACAGAATTATAAGAGATCACTTTTGGAAAACTGATGATAAAGCTACATTTATCAGAGATAGTTAAACCAACACCTAAAGTATTTTTCAGAATATCTCTATAACTTAAAACATCCTCTACTGCATTCCAGAAAACAGTGCAAGCTCTACTCCATAGCTATTTCAGTTTATTCTTTCTTCAATTTTGTCTGTAAGTCTATGGCCCTTAACTTCAAGCATACATATAAAATAGTATATTTATAGCACTTTGTTGCGACCCTTTTTATGCATATACTTTACTATTTCAGTTATGTCTAATTAATTGTTGCTTATAAGATGGTCCCTCTTGTCATTTTATATATTTAAGCTTTTACATTTTGTGAATATTGTTTAACTTCTTAATATATTTAAATAAATGTTTTAATATCAAATTAATGTTACTAGAAAGGTAGTACTTATTAATTGAAAAAGAATCACCAATCAAAACAACTACTATTACAGATTTTCTCAAAGAAAGAATGAGCTATCATTAAAGCTGACTATAAAAATTTTAATGACACAGAAAAGCTGATTTCTTTCTCTTTTTTATCCCTTTCTTCTTTTTCTTTCTTTTTTTTAAATAAACAATCTTTTCTCCTTAGGGTATTAACAATAGAAAATACATGCAGATAAGAAAAATATTTTAAAAAGTTGGGCCTTTATTTTCATAATTACTTCTCTATCCAATGAAGGACACTTTGATGGATTTCTAAACGAATAACTCTAACCATTTCTAGCAGCTTCTGCAAAATTTTTATAATGAGGCAATCTACTTATAATGAACCAAAAAGATAATATAATTCCTCACTGGCCTGGGTTTGGATTTGTTCGTACATCGCATTAATTCTACAATAGTAAGATAAAGTAGTTCAATTTAATTTGCTTCAAGGTCAGCAGGTCTTTTAGGTTATTTATGGGCATATATGCATGCCCTGATTTTGACTTTAAAATAATAGTTTTCCTATCACTAGCCATAAAAACAATCAAAGTTAGTAATACTGTATTTTTTGTTTAAGATTTTTAAATTCAATTTTTCAACCTCTCTAATAATGATTTCAAAATATTTGCACTATTACAGAAAATATATTCTGAAGGAATTTTTATTCCTAAATTTTAATATCCCTGAAACAATTGATATTTAAAGGAGTTATTTTAACTTAGAACTGTGTTATAAAGATATTTTTAAACAGCCATTGAAATATATACAGAAGCAATATTAGTGTGCATTTTTGCCCGGTTCTAAGGAATATGAAGGCCAAAAATGTACTTTTGGAGTCTATTTAACATGAAATACAGAATATATCCTATTATAAGCTGCAGACACACACATGCATACACACACAAACCCTCGGCGAGATCAAAGACCAGGAGAGAACTGGCACTTAATTTATCAGCCTTTACAGACAAAAGACAGTTTTCGTCATTTCAAAAGGATCAGATGTCTTTTATGACAAACTGGGTTTGCAGTTTAATTTACAAATAGAATTATAAGTAAGCAGTCTTTGCTCTGCCAAAGCAAATGACAAACCATGTAGGTTTTCATTCTCGCGGCCCTCAGCAGGATAGAAAAGATTAAAAATAAAACTGAAATAATTTAGAGAAAACAAATAAATGTTTCAGAAAGTTGAGGGAGATCAAAGCCAGAATTTTCTGACCCCAACTGTACAAGCATTTCTTATTATATTGACCAGTGCCATCAGATCATTAATTAAAAGGAATGGCGCTGGCAGGTGGCAAGGAAGCAAAGCCGATAATTGGCCCCCTTCTTCTTCTTCCTTCAAAAACTCTCATTCTTTTGCAAGACATGCCACTAGGCAGACAGAAATGCCTACTTTGTAAGATAATGATTAAGATGAGATGAAGAGACGTACATTTAAAGAACCTCTGCCTAATGAATGCACCGAGCTTTTTAATTATGATCCTACTTTTACAATGAGAAGTATGATGTTCCATTCAGCATCTCCTCAACTGCCAAAAGGTAAAAATATTCAATGCAGAATCTACATTGATTCCTCTCACACCCCCTGCACACACTCAACCCCTGTATTTCAGAATTTTAAAAAGTGGGGAAAATAACTCTTGGTAATTCAAGGGCCCAGGAGAAAACAGACATATACATATATCCATATATTCACCACAAAATAGCCTTCAGACTTACCACGTCACTTGGGAGATTGTTCAAGTCATTAAATGGTGATTCTAACGTGTTTGTGTCCACATTTAACATAACCACATCCTCCAATGATTTATTTTTCACTCTCTGTTTGAAAAACACAATCATGAATAAACATCTTAGTATATTTTCCTTCCAAAATCTAATGAGCTTAGAAATGTAGAGAAAATTATCTTAATGTGTTAGCCTTGGGGAAAGAAGAAAGGAAAATCCGACATTATGAAAGAATATAAACAACTTTGCCTTACGAGAAAAACAGTTTGGATACAACCATTCAAAAAGACTGGGTAAAAATGCTTAAAATAGAATGTGTGTTCATCGAGACATATTGATTTAGTTTGAAGATATACAATATAATTTAACTACCAAAGAGATAATTACAACAAAGACTTACAAAATTGGCACAGCTACATTAAACCGTAAAAATTTCTATCCATTAAATTTTATCAATTGAATGTCAATCTTATGATACAGGAACTTGTGTCTAGTTATATACCTATTTTTAGCACAAATCATATTGCAGGGCTAACATAAACTGACTGAAGTTTAAATTAATAAATATGTTCTCTATATTTCCATTTCTGTTTGGTGTAAGTTTATGGTGAGGACTGAAATATGAAAACAATGACAGAGAGGGCAGTAATGTGGAATTTATTGTGAGTAATATTTATCACCTGAATTTCAATAGAAAAGATCAAATTTAATAGCCTATCAGATTAACTATTTGACTTATTTGTCTTATTTGTTTGACAGCTTAGACAACTGGTCAAATTATCTCAAGATGTGGACAAATGATAGTGAATTACAATTTCATGAAATATTTCATCCTTAAAGAAAGGAAACAGTTACTGTTTATTTTTCTTATTTAAATAATACGTATACTTAAATCATATTAATTCAATTAGTCTTATTTAAATAATAGCAAATAGTGTTACTCCTTCATGTAAAAAAGGTGCTCATTAATGAATGTATCTACCCACTCAGAATTCCATAATTGCATAGGTCAACTAGCAATAGGTCAATTAATTTCAGAAATATTTTTAAATTGACATTCTAGAATAGCCATTTTTTGAGAATTGTTCCTTAAATACCATAAATTTTAAGGTATTTAAATTTTTAATTTAAATTTAAGGTATTTAAATTTTAAATTGGCCAAACAAATTATTTTTGTTTTAAGTTGGTCAAGATTGAAATTTCTCTGATTCATTTAGAATTTCAAATCTCTGTATATTAAGTAGAATTTTAAATTTGCTGAGGAAATGGTAGTTTTCAGTAGGAAATGTGTGTGTTAACAAATCTATAATGTCTATGTAGAATATGGATTCTCAGGGAGACAGATGATTCTAAAAATCTGTCTTGTAAAAGACATAATTCTAAAGTAAGACTCAGAGTATGGTCGTTTCTAAGAAACTAACAGAATCACTTATAATAGTGATGTTATTGTAAAAACATTTATAAATAAATTCATTTCACTTCCTTTTCATGTATATACACATATAAATAAACAAGATTTACATACATAAATATGTGGTTATCTAGAAATTATAGCATAATGACAAAAACAACATATTTTATAAGCAAGATATATTTATACTAATGGCATTTGTGTGGGAAAACTATGTCATAATTTTGATTTCCATCTTCATTTCTAAGTTGTCCTTTTAACAGAAATTGTAAAGTTAATCCAGAAACCTGATGTATTCTTTGAAGAGATGAAATAAGTTCGCCTAAATAGCTTAGAATTATGGCTATGTGACCCCAAAAGGTTTTGTAATGACACTAACAAAAACTCTGAATAAAGGAAATCAGTATTAATATAAAATGTATACTTTTTTCAAATTGCTCTTCGTTTCAAAAGGTCTGAGAGCTGAAAGTTAAATTTTGTTCAAGGAACCACTCAGGAATGGAAAAGGTGTTCATTTCAATAAATCAATACACTGAGACCACCAAAATGAGAAGAATTTTATATTTTTTTAAAAAGAAAGAAGACACTATGTCCAATAATTTAAATCTTTTTTTTTTCATTTGGATTAATGTCAGTATTTTATCTATGTTTGCCATCCAAATTAGGCTCTAGCTTTTTTTTTTTTTTAATAAATAGAAGTGGAAAGTCACATGGCATACAAAATGCTCTCTCTCTCTTTCACATTTTTATATCATAAAATTCATAAATTTGATTAAATGAGGAAAGAGTAAGAAAATGTGAAAAGAGAATTTGCCTTTTTCTTTGAAAATAAGAAAAAATATTAGGACAGTCTTATTAAGAACAGCAGGAAGGTGGGAAAGGTGGTGTTTCCGACACCCTCTGCCTAGAGGCCTCCCATGCAGTGCAGGGCTACAGACGTGCCTCACGCACATTAATGCAAAGCAAGTGGATGTGCATTATCCACTGTCACGTGATCTTATGGAATTGGGTCAATATTTTATTTAGAATCCATTGTACGTTAAACAATATAACCCTCACATTTGTAGCCCCTACTAATTTATTCCTAATCAAATACAGGCCGTAGTCAGCTCTGAGTTCATCCCTAATGTCTAGCTTGCAGGGAGAACAAAATGCCCTTATCCTTATTTTAGAAGCAAATTTGCATTTTCAAGAGAGATTTCTAGCCACCTTTTACTCATGATTACATAAAAACAATTAAAAGAAAAATTTTAAAGAGTATTAATTTCACGTCTTCAAATAATTATGTTTAGAAGTCTCCGTGAACTGATGAAATGTGTTGAAGCTCTCTTCACTGAGAGAGAATAAAAGAATATTTTGATTTTTCCTAAAAGAAAAAAATTAGTTGTAATTGTAGCTAAACAAAATGTACACAATTACTCAGTTCAGTCTCACATATAAAAATATGTAAATAGCTAATCTACATTATAATGATAATACCATTTATATAAAATAAAAAAGCACAAAAGATCAAGATTTTAGTGTAAAATAATATCTGACATAATGACATACTCATCGTAAGAATGGATGTATATCATCTTGTAACAGATTAAGGAGAAAGTTACTAACTGGTACCCAGCTACTTGAAAGACATTCCTGAAGTTCCTATTATACTTCCTCATTCACTATTAAACCAAATAAAGCTGACTATTAGAACAGTTTGGTTAGCCCAGTGTATGTAGGTACAGAGATTTCAGCCAATCTAATCATGGTTCTAAACATTCTCATTCAGTGACAGGAGACAATTTAAGGTTAGAATGGACTATTTCCCCAAGACAAGATTCCTTGCTTTAAGGAATAAATAATTCTGAAATTTGCTCCTTAACCATAAGTACTGATTTTTTTCTATAGGTGTCCAATAAATACGTGATAAATTTAATTGAATATGTAGAACATACACACCCCTTCTTACAATAAGTTGGAAAAGCTGAAACATTAGTTTCAAAAGTTGATATAGAATCATTATAGAAAAAGATAATATAACAACAGGTACAATCAACAATTTTAAATATTTTCCATCTGTGTAACTATATGGTAAAATTTACGTATTCTATTAGGTACCTTAAATAAGCAAAGACATATGCGCTAATATCAAAACCAAATTTGATGACTTTTTTGAAACCATACCAACCAACCTGTTATGAGATTGTGGAATACGTTAGATTTTGCACAAAGTCAAACTACTGAGGATTAAAATACCAGTCACATATTCCATAACCTAATAACAGATTAAATACCTATTCATTCATGTTGTATTTTACAGTTTGTCCTTTCACTGTAAGTACATTGACATGTAAGAACAAGTTTTCGAAAAGCTAACACAATGTAAACAGTTATAATAGTATCCAACCCAGACTTCAATATTAAAATGAAATTAAACCTCCTAAAGAAACTCATTGAAATGTCTTCATGTTTAAAGGTTAGATAAATAAAAACGTTGCCCTAGCATTTTGCAAAAAGAAAGAAAAATGACCAAAAGCAGAGCACATGTACAAGTCTGTAAGTCAGGGTTCCTAGAGGACCATGGCTCTCCATAAGGGATCCTCAGTTTGAAAAGTATCAGCAGGATCGCCCTTGATCAACAAAGTGAGGACCGATGGCAGATACAGTGACAGCAACTGAGAAGAAAACCAAATCTAACGCACGTAGGTTGCTCATTAGAAAGTACGTGAAGGTACAAAAATGTACCACCAGCAAAAACAGAATTGTACTTGAATAAAACTGAAATCGGCCAGCATAATGATACCACTCACCAGACCTGTGTCTGTTGGTTTGATCCTAGTCTTTTGTTTATTTTATTAGATGCTATCCTTACAAGAAAGTCCTCTCCGGAAATCTCACTGATTTCAAATTCAAGATGTTGAAAGTTCAAGGTTTGTTACTACAGTGATGATTCCAGTGACAAAAAAAAATCATTTTGGAAGGAAGTGATGACAGTGCAGAAAAATCACTGTATTTTAAGTCCCTAACAGGACTGAAAATTTTTTTAAAAAATTGAAGTTATATTCTAATTAAAAATTACACAGTTGGTGCATTAAAACTATATTTTGAGAAAGCACATTGATAAATTGGATCATAGTAAGTTTGCAAAATAAAAGCATTTTCCCTCTATGACTCATAATTACATAAATTCTGACTTTCAAACTACAGATCTGAAAAAGAAATAAGATATGAAAGATCCCAAGTACCTCAAAGTGGTTCATCAAGGACTTAAGTTTTTAGTCTTTAAAACTTACCATGTGACTCTACCAAATCTAACCTATTTTAATAGGCGTCATGCCATTGAAGGAGGTCATTTAGTATATGAATTAAAATGAAATTATTTCCATGTTACCTTTTTGAAAATTATCATGTAAGTATAATATGAAACTAGTCACTGCTTTCTACTAGTCAACTATTATTCTTTCAAAGCACAGCTGTTTTAACTATTAGTTTTATGAATTAATTTATCACTGTCACGTCTGGCAGACAGATACTCACCTCTATGAGGCTGGAATGTACTCCAATCAGGTATGGCATTGGGGCACTAGATTAAAAGATATATATTCATATAGTTCATTAGAACTGAAACAACAATAGAAGCAATTCAGTATGCTTAAAAAATTAAATTTATTAAATGCACAGTTCTAACAGAGCTTATAATAGATGTTTTAAATTATTCTATACATAAAATTCAAATTTAATCGTAGAGGCTATTAATAGATTCAAATTAAGATTGATTTACATAAAAATCACAAAGCCATTTCTAATTAAAACAAGAGATGTGGATACCTAAAACAACTTTTTTATTTATTAAGAATCTTAGGGTCTAGACCATAACCTGAGGTAAATCTTTCCCACATACTTCGTATCAAATATATCCTAAATAATGATCAAATTTATTCACATTTCTTTTGCACACCTTTTATTATTCAATTAGATTCTTATTTCTATGATGTTCTTAATATATCATCGTTTCATACCTGCTATGTCACCCAAATTTTTTGAGTCAGTCAGGACCAAACCTTTACTGAGAGCTACTGTGTGCCGGGCATTGTTTGGGAACTAGAGGTACAAACACAAACAAATTCCTCCCCTACGGTTATTATTTTGCTTCCGTGCTATCTTTCCGCCTATGTGCCTTGCCTTTTATGTCAAATTTATGCATTCATATTTATCCCACTTCCACTTCTGTTAAAATTCTTTTCCAAAAATTAAAAAAATATTCAAGTAAATTTAAGAATGGTATTAAATTAATTAAGTCAACACAAAATATCTACGACACACCGTGTGCCAAGACCTGGTCTAGGGCCTTAGGTACAATAACACAATAAAAAACAATATAGACAGAATATACGGATTGTCAATCTCAGACTCTAGCAGAAAATACAGACATTAAGCAACTTCTGTAACATCAAGTCAGACTCAATAGTAACTTCAAAAATATTTCTCATTAAATCCGAGAAGGAAATTATTCAACGTGACATTTCAAAATTAACATACTATTTAACAAGAAAACATGGGCAGATGTCTACAAAGGTGATAGAAGATACACAAATAGTTTTTTAAAAATAAAACATTTTTGACATTCCTTTTGTAGACATCTTTGTGTTATATTTAATGCAAACCTTTTCTGTTAATGAAAACAGATCATCTTCTTTCTCAAAGGATTTGCATAATTTTCCAAACGTCACTGTCATTATTGGGACAGAGCTGTCCAAACTCCTGTGATTCCACTTGGCTACCGAGACCAGCAATGCCTGAAACTTAACAGGCACCTTGACACATTCAGTGTTCAAAGCGACCTCAAACACTTCCAGATACGTAAGGATGGCTTTAACTTACATCCAGAATTCACACAAAAAGACAACGGTGTAAGTTCTTAAGTTACTTCTCATTAGCCTGTCCATTACCTCTTATTAGTCTAGATTCTAATTCTCAGTTGTCTGCCCTTTGTAACTGTGTGCCTTCCCGTTTCTATTTTATTTTTTTATGCAACAGACCATCTAGAACTGATCTAATATTCTGGATACTTCGTTTGACTGAGAGGTTGAGAACTACTTATAGGCTTTGATAACCTTAAGACCTAACCGATTTTTCTGCCTTGGAAAAGAAGCAAGAGGAATAAATGGGCCCTGCTCCACTTGCGCTTAAATAAGCGAAGGCTGGTTACTTCCCTAACTCAAGTTCTCATCTCTGGAACCCCTTCTGGGAGTCAGTGGAAGAAATAAAACACATGTCACTAACTATTCTGGGCTCTCACAAATGGGTTCAGGCAACTCACAAAACAGGGTAGGCGACTCCCACAATCTGAAATATGTCAAGCCTTCCCCACACTGAAAATGGTGTAAAATTATTATAGCTACCCGTGCCAACTTCTGGTTTGTAAATCTACACAAAAAATTTATAATAGAGAGAGCCCATGCTATCTCAAATCACAAAGCACATGTTAATAAAATGAGTGCTAATCAAACTATTTAAGCCTTCTAAAAATAATAATTATTACGTCCATTTTACAGATGTTGGAGAACACTGAGTGGATCAGAACCAAAAGTCTGAAGTCCTGTGGAATATATCTAAGATAACACAATATAGAAATTATTAAATTAGAAATTATTAAACTAGACTAAAAATTCAGTGACGATCTCCCGTGCCTGAACCTAATGATGAAGAAACGAAACTTTTTCTGTGGGATCAATGGGTATCTCTACGTGTTTTTATCTCACCAATTTCTAACAAAATCCCAAACATACAGGTGTTAGAACTGCAAACATTATTAACCGAGAGCATAATTTCCTAAAATAATTATGATGTTTTGTAGAATATCGATTTAATTAAGTAGTTGTTTCTTTCTCATGAAAACTGTGTTGTGTACATCCTAATATTAAATCAGCCAAATCTCATGAAAAATAATTTTGCAAACCTAGCTGAAATCTCCTAATTAGATCAGGGCGTTAAATAAGTCAGGAAGACCTCCTTGGCGACACAGATGTTTTATCATCCATGTGCAAAACTGTCCTAGATCTTTCTGTCAATGAAGTTATTTTGCAAAGATAGGATGCAGAAAGTTCCACTATGATTGCTTCTTTTTTTGATAGCAATTAATCTTCATTCAAAAATAATTACTATGTAATAGCCTTTTTTTTTTTAGGTTTCCTTACAGAGACCATCCAGGAGTTTGATTAACAGCAGTCTATTAACTTAAGGTAGTCTAAATAACTTAATTTCCCCTTTAGTTTTAAAAAATCTATTCTCTTAGAAGCTAAATCTTCTCCTTTCATGGAAAGAATCAAATATACAGCCTAAAACCAAAAAGTGAATCAACCGTTCTGGAACAAGTAATGAACGATTCTAATTTTACTGGTACTAGAGTCACACCACCTCCCATGTGTTGGAAGACTCACAGCGGTTAACAGCGTCTGACAACACCACAGACTCGCCACATTAAAGAACCTTTTGTTTGGCAGTAAGAATGCCTAACGGGAGATCTGCCTCCGTAACAAGATTGCAAGTCTCCAATACAGTATTGCTACCTACAGGCGCAAGTTTGTACAGCAGATCTCTAGAACTGTCATCTTGTCTAACTGAAACCCGGTAAACGAGAACTCCCTATTTTCCAGTGATACTGGTAGAGGAAGGGAAGACGGCAGATGATGTCACTTCGTCCCAGTAGCCACCTTCCTCAGTGTCCCCGTCCATGTTCCTTTTATACCCCCCCGATATAAACCTCACAGTATTACTCTGTGCTGTGTGCTTGCACGTGTGTGCACATGTGGAGTGTGTGTGTGTGTGTGTGTGTGTGTGTGTTTGTGTGTGTATGTGAATTTCTTCCTATCTTTGGATCCTGCAAGGGCAGAAACAAAGTCTTATTTTTTACATCACATACTCGCGGCCTGGCAAACAATGTGGAGTTCACCAAATGTTTGATGTACGAATGGATTGATGAATGAATGAAGGAATGAGCTAGCAAATTAGCAAGGCTCTATCAGTGGGCCAAGATGCAATGTCTGCCCACGGTCACCAGATGGCATCGCGGCTCTCCACGATTGCGCCACAGCAGACACCAGGTACAGAAGCAGCGATCCTTCCAGGAGCTCAGAGGACCTCAGAACTGGGCAAGTTCCCGTCGCCGGGAAAAGTCGGCAAATGTCCGTCCACCAACACCAGCCATTCCTGGTGCTCGACTGAAAGGGAATCCCACATCTTCTTTATTCCAAAACCATGCGAGTGAAAGGATGACTCTAGTATTTTTCTCCCTTTTGCATGTTTTGATTCTAGAATCATTTGCAAGGATGCAAACAAAGGGAAGAAAACCATTTTCCCCAGGAAATGGTTTACTGCATAGGATTTTCTGACAATGGAAGAGAGCTAGAGTCTTGGCTATTTCAAAAAAAAAAAAAGTGATATTCTCCTGCCCAATTCCTTCGACAGAAGCTGAGCCTGTCATTGTGACCTGAAGGTTCTGGAAATTTTGATGATCAAGCTGTGCTCTCTGGACCCGAGAAGTGTCTGGCATAGAGGCTGTTTGTTAGCACTTGTCCTAAAGGCTACTGCAGAGGTTGGGGACTAGGAAGAAAATTCCAGGGACTGAGATAGGAAATGAGCTTCCTTCATCGCAGTGAAAGGAGCAGAAGGATTTGATGGCAGGCTCGGAGAATATCAGGAAGAACTCTCTGGAAAGAGTTAGCACAGAACTGTGTAGTCATAGAATAGTTTCGAAATGACATGTTTCCTCAAAAAGTCTTGTACGTGTAATCATGACAGAGAATGGAGCCTTTTTAAAGGAACGCTATCTAAGAGGTCAGAATATTTTAATAGGAAAGTAAAAATGGTATTAACATGATATATGATAAAATATCATTCCAGGCCTCATAATTACAAGTGTTAATTCAGGACATATATTTTTTAAAGCCATATGCCAATATATTTTCAAATACTTTTGTAAAACCTTTGTTTAAATAAGTGAGGTTTTAATTACTGAACACTAGGCAAATATCTGCATGGGCAAGTGAATAAATGGCTCACATATTCTGGGTAGGTTGGTCGGAGAAGGTACCTCTACAATGATTACCAATGGGGCCTCCTTACAGATCCAGCTTTACTCTCGGGCTTGTGACATGACACCTCGGTCACAAATATACTTCAACTGCAGACCTGGAGTCTCCTGCCGCACTGCTTCTCCGCCCAGAACTCAGAGGGCACAAGCAGTGGGAGGTCCCTGGGACCTCCGAACGGCACCATCAACACCAATACTGGTACGGAGCCGTGGGAATGCACGACGCAGCGGTACCGCCAACCTGTGGCCCAGCACACGTGCTGTCCTTACAATCCATTGCTCCGAAGGGGCTAGTCCTAAAAACTTAACAGAAAAGCCCAATGTATGAACACTAATCATTTGAATCCTGACATACTTTAAGGGATCTGGTTTTCATGACATAAGCAAGTTAAATACTCTGACTCTAACAGAGCTTTGTTTTTTAATAACATTAGTTGTGATATAAAGAAAGGCGCTATGCTAGAAATTTTGTCCTTCTGTGTGTGTCTGTGCACTGGCATGGTTCAGAGGGGAAGTCTCATGAGATTTGCGGAGAACTGAGCTAGGGCTGCGGAAGGCGGCCATGCAGTGAGTGAAGGGGACATTCCAGCCCAGGGTGGGGAGCCAGGCCGCGCTGCCCTCTGGGAGTCCGGCCTCTGTCCGCCTGGCTCGCAGTGCAGACTCTCCCGGGAGGAGCACGCAGCCAGCTCCAGAGGCGGAGTCAAATTCAGATCCGATGAGATCCCTGGGAGCTGTCCTGATGCCAGAAATTGCATCTTTCCCGAATTGCTCCCCAAACTCTGCAGCATTGCTTCGCAGGTGGCTCCAGGATGGGCCTTTGATGGGAACCAGAGATGCAGGGAACCCCTGTACAAGAGGCGACCCCTTTGCTGCTTTCTGGTGTGGGGTGTGCCACTGAGGGAAGAGGGCAAAGGGAAGTTGTCCTGATGGACAGCGGCTCCCGACTGATGGCAGACAGATGCTGACAGCTGGGCTTCCGAGGTCTCTCCCTGTCACTGACTCCCACACGACTGCCCGAAGCACAACGCAGATTGCCTCAGTGTCCACCTAGCGTGCGATTGTCCCCTGCCTGCAGGAAGGACTCACAGCCTCCGAAGATCTTCCTGTTTGCCGGGGGATAAGTGTGTGCTGCCTTTGGAAAGAACTATCCGGCCCTTCCTCGAAGCCCCGTGCAGCACTTGTCGCGAAGGCGGAGGCCACGTGGCAGAGGCCGCCGGCCCGCATGCAGGCGCCAGCCTGCAGCCCCGGGCCCTCCCCCGACCCGCGCGTGGAGCCCCGCTTACCAACAGTAGTCCAGCAGGTGTGCGGGGAGCACGGGGATGTACACGTGCTGCCAGTACATGGGGTACAGCAGGGCGACCGATCCATGCACACAGGCCGTCAGCTGCAGTTTGAGAGAGGACAACAACAGTGAGTGGCCGCCGGCCCTCCAGGCACAGCGGCAGGATCCTACCAAACACCAACGATGATCAGAAAGCAATTCATTTAGTGACCTCCATCACATTGCCTTCGCCGATTCTGCATGAAACAAGTCTTACGTTATAGGAGCCCCTCGGAAAAGAATACATAAACGGCTAAAGGAGTTTCCTGGGCATCTTATGTGGACAGTTATCTGAAAATGCAGTGTTTAGGGTCAAGACTTAGAACAGAAATAAAAGTGCAACTGAAAAATTAGGTGAGCGTGGTGGAAGGAATCAGAGCACATCCCGGTTTGCGCAGCCTGAGCTGCTCATCCCTCAGATTAATACACCGCGATTAAATATGGAGAGGAAGAGAGGCTGAGAGCTCCTGAGGGATATCATTAGGGCAAATTGCCAAAGAATGAAACATGAGCCAGTCAGGAGAGTCTGGAAGCCTCACTGATACCAGGGGACTTGGCTGCTCGACAGTTGGAGCTTCTGTAATGTGTGAACTGCAGGTTACGGTATCAGGAGACTCTGCTCGCTGACACAGAGAATGTCACCATTGACCAGCGAACTGCCCAAGCTTGGCAGCTGTACTGCAGGAAGCCAACTATATCATAATTCCGTATTTAAACTGTTCATTTCAGATTAACATTTCGTCTCCGAGCTTTAGATCACAACAGCTGCCATTAGATAGTTGCTATTTTAAAGGTAACTGCCATTTTAATTGTATTGTGTTTTTTTGGCAAGCAGTTAATTAAATATTTTTCATGCTTAACAAAGGGATATCATTCTTTTTCCTCCCTCCTACAGACCGTCGTCCGAATGCTTTCTGTGTGACTTTCTGTGCATTTTAAACTATATTTCTAAAAGTGTAGTCATTTTTCAGTGTTTAAAGCAGGTGTGTCCAAACTTTTTTCAACCGTTTTCACCAAGGGCCGTATGCGGTAAAATACACAAACAGCCGGGGCCAGTCACTCGAGGTGAAGTACTATTGCCTCACCTGGTTTATTTAAGTAAACTAAATATATTTTTGGAATTTGCTGTGGGCCAATTAACAATGGATCGAGGGCCGCAGTTTGAACACCCCTGGTTTAAAGCAATAATTGAAGCAGAATCCATCACTTTAAAGTTTTGTTATAGCCTGCATTTCAAGGTTACTGATTAAATCATTTTATCAACTTGAAAATCAGAATTTAAAAATAAAACCATCTGAAAATGAACCACAGACTTTCTATAAACTATCATTTCTATTTTATTGTATAAAGAAATGAAGACAAAGATAGGAATTAATTTTTAAAAATAAATGTATACAATGCAATTCAATCTTAATAGCAACATTTCTCTAAATTTAAGTGCATATTTTCTACTAAATAAAAAAATTATTTAAATTAATCTAATCTGAACCAAAAACATAAAATTTTGATTAAAAGTATATTCATGCTGATCATGTGTATTATGTATTTCCCAGCTAGATTTTTTTAATCGGCTTTATATGGCAAGCAATGTATTTTGATTCCATTTATGGTACTAGCATGAAAGGGTTTTAGAACCTCACACTTACAAGCTTTAACAGTTTATCTACAGTATTCCTTCAACAAATATTATTTTTAAACCCCTTAATTAGAACATACACTATACCGCGAGGAGGCATTCAACTATTTCAATGTAACAATTACAGACACGGATTTATTTTTATTACATATCTGAAATAGAAGGACGTGTGTCAAGTTCTCGGGGAGCTTTTCAGGTGCTCCCTGGTTTTAATCTGAGCTTCTTTAAAGCTGCATGAGCGCTTCCCATCCCTTCAGTGTAACCTGATGCACTAAGAGCAATTGTGTAGCTCTGAAAGGCAACTAACTGACTCAATTTCTCCATCTCTACATAGATGATTTTTAAAACAGCTTATTTAAAACCTTAAAAAAAAAAAGAAAGTGTTCCTTTTTGACTGTTGAGAAAAATAACAGTGTAACAAGAAGAGAATACATTGTCAAGATGAGGAATTACAATAAGGGTAATTTAGTTACCAGGCATACCCAGAGTCCAAAGCATTCTGTGACAGGCGGTAGAGATCCTTTCCCCGAGCCCTCAGCGGTCATCCTTAAAGGAAGCTATGACTTATTTGCTAATTAGGTACACTATAAACTGATCCATTAGATTGCTTTCTTGGAAGATGATTTCACCATGATAGCAGAGTCACAGATTGCGACAATGGCTAGCATTGGGCAAGTGTTACCTCTGCTCATCAAGACCAAGCAGGGAAAACGAAGTGCTCCAAGATTTGGCAGCTTTCTGGATACAGGTGAGGGTTGACAGGGAGAGGTGAAAATACTATCCCCACTCCACAACCACAGTTTCTGACCTTAGCAACTAGAAAGAATTATTAAAAGTAGCCAAGATGTCAAGTTCAGGTGGAGCTCCAAGGAATTTGCTTTGGCAAACACTCACTCTGTTAGCTGTGGGCATTTGCAAAGAAGCATGCCAAAGGAGCTCTCCCCCACCTACCGAGCAGCACGTGGCCACTGTGTGGTCACAGCACAGGGAAAATGCTTTTATAGCATATGCTTTGAACAGGAGATAGCGAAGTCGTACATAAAAAATACAAGGAATAAAAATAAATGTACTAGAACTGAAACACAATTACACAGAAGTTGCACCCGAAAACAATGAACACAGTGGAGATGAAGTTAGGGCTCTGCCACCCAGAAGCCACATGACCTCTGGCACATCTGCTAATATAAGCAGGTCTCAGGTCCCTGAGATGATGAATTATAAAAGGGTAACAATCTTGGGAACATTTAGTGTAGGATTGACGGTCTGTAAGCATCGTCTCAGAGATCTAACATTCTGGATTCTTAGATCTGATCAATTCTAACATTTGATATTCTTCGTTATAGTTAGATATAGTTTTCCCATTCAGTTGGTTAACAGAACATGTCAACTGGACTATAATTCAGACCCACCTTCAAAATTACCTAGAGATCACCTCTGAAAGCATTAAAGCACATTAGGTAACTGTGCAACTGGAAATACTGTAATAATTTACTTGCGTGAATCAACTATAACTTTAAGCGCCTGCCATGTGCCACCACAACTCTCTACTAAGCCGCAGGGACGCAGAGCTGAACATGACAACATCCCTGTTTTCACAGAGCGTACATTTTAGTGGGGCAAGCAAACAATAAGCAAGTAAAATATATTTCTTACTCAGAGCTAAGTTCTGGGAAGAAACCCAAAGCAGGGTGAGAGGCTAGAGAGCGCCAGCGGGGCTGTGTCAGAGGGGACTAGGGATGAACTCCGCTGTGGTGACATCTGAACTGAGACTCAACTAACACGAGGCAGCCGACTACTGGGGATTTGGGGAGCACAGCATCCCAGGCCGATGAAACTGTGGGTTCAAAGGTCCAGGGGGGGAGGCTTGACATCCCCACCGAGAGACACAGAGGTCGGCGCAAACGAGGTCAGAGAGGTGAGCATGATCAGATTTGGAGGCCTTCCGAGCCTGGCAAGGCAGGGCTCTCAACTTTGCCCTGGATGAGACCTGCTCCCACCTGGGAGACAATGCTCTCACTACAAATCCTCTTCCTCAGGCATTCTGAGAACTACGCAAGTGAAGGAAAATTAAACTCCACATGTTAGAAGTTTGTATCCAGGATAAAGTACTAGAAAGAAATGAGACCAATGTATAAGCAAGTCAGAAGAATCTTCTGACTTTTAAGTTGTTAATGATATTAATATATTGAGTCTTAAAGCTTAAAGGGAAGTGCCAATCATATTTTTGGACTAGATTTGCTCAAAGTTCTGTGTGTGGTTTGCGACGGGGCGAGGGCCCCACATCGCTTTTGGGACGGGCAGTCAGCTGCTTCTTTACACCACGGCTGTTCCTCATGAAAGCAAGGCGGGTGGGAGAAGGGGTGCCAAGGTCTGAATCAGAGCACGGCCCAGGCCTCTACCCTAAAAACTAAAGGAATAATACGTGGCTATAAATTCCAAAGAAAAACAAATTGATCAAATAAAGATTTAAAAAACAAATTCCTTACCATCTTTGTCAAATGGCATATGCATATTTAAATGGACCTGTCATTTCACAAAGCATACTTAGTATATTGACCTGACACAGTCCCGGAGTGCTAACAAATGCAAACTAAAATTACTGGGGTCATTTATTTCCCACACACGACAATCATAAATATGTGTGGAAACCGTGTGACGAAACGAGAACTGGGGCCTGTGAAATCAGAGCGAGAAACGTGACGAAGATGGTTGGTCACCACGAATGTAGTCACAGAATAAAGGTCTTTGGAACGTGCGGTCCCGGGCCACCAGCTCTAACGACAGCAAGCATGTGCCCAGTGCTTTCATGTGCCAGGCACGTTTCTCAAGACTCGGCACACTCACACGGGAACCCTCACAGCCCCCTGAGGAAATAGGCCTGTCGTCATTGTTCCCACTGGCAGATCAGAACACAGCAGCAAAGTGAAACCAGTTGCCCGAGATCACACACCAGTAAGTGGCAAAGCCAAGATGCCAACCTGGGCAGGCTCCAGCATACACTAGCCTTTTGAGCTGCACACATTCAAAATTGCATCATTCTGAGGCTTTGAATACTACCTACTGGCTGAAAATATTTTCTCCTACGTAAGGAATGGAGAATGAGTCTTTGGGACGAACAGACAAACGGACACGCAGACCTTTACATGAGAGATTTAGGGTCTGTCACACAGATCCAATTTGCAAAATTTCTCTCAGTGTTACCATCTGGGACACCAGCAGGAAGCCAATAGAACAGATTTTACCAGGGAATGTTGAAAAGATGAGACAATTGATAAAAATTCTACAGGTGAGCACCCCAGTCTACACCCGCAGGTACATTTACGTGGAAGCCAAACCAAGGACCTCTCCCCTTGCGATGTGAAACTTAGTTATTCATGTTCTTAAAGTGAAACTGCATTTACTAGAAGAAATTAGCCTACTAATGAAACTAAGTGATGTTTTAAGCAATTAAATAGACATGCATTTTGAAGGGAAAAAAATGCGTATCAGAGTCTCAAGGAGACAGCAGAAAAAGCGTCCATCTAATATGACAACCACAATGAAACACAGCACAATTCTAACTGACACACCTTACAAGCAAAGCTCTCAGATCAACAGGTCGTCACTCCCTTCATCCCAGTCTCTCTGTCTCTTAGCTACATGGTGCCGGGTCCTTAGGCAGAAGTCCTACTCACTTCAACTAGAGTTCGACATGAATTACTGATGGGCAGATTTATGTCCCCTAGCAATGTATTCATGCACAAAATCCAAGAAATCTATATCTGATTCTTAACTGAGACTTCATTTGATTCTTAACTGAATCGATAGTTAATTCAGAAAATCAAGCACTATAAATAACTAGGTATACAGAATAAATTGCTGCAGATGGGAATGCAATAAATTCTTCTTGGAATGAAAAAAAATTAGTGGAAAGCATAAAGAAACCATCTGTTCAAACACGTTTAATTTACATTCACATGTAAAAGTTCAGGCCAAAATGGTAGCAGCAGTGTATTTGAAACTACAAAGTTCTCCCAATTATGGAATATTCTTATTTGAGCAAAATTCTATTACTCAAATTAAGTGACAGTTTAAAGGAAATGTTTGGAGGAATAGCAATTTTATACAATGAAAAAAGAGTACTAGGTTATGTTTTTTTTTTTTAACTGCTTTTTCTACTAAAATATTTTATATTTCATTCTCTTTCTACATTGTACTAGGATGGTAAATCCTGCTACTGCATTCCTAAAAACTCATCTAACCTCTTTCCATCACACCCAAGTCCCTTGGAAACTTGCAGTCATCTCACCATTTCTTGCTTGCTTGCTTCTGTCATGAATTCATTCTTCCATTCATTTTACAGATGGGGAAACTAAGGTAAAGTTAAACCAGTTGCCCAAGGTCACAGTTAGTAAGTGGGGCACCAAATATGTCAGGCATTATTACTGGGACTGGGGATATAGAAACGAACAGAAGAGACAAAAACCTCTGCCCCCAAGGAGCTCACCGTCTAGTTACTCTCTACACATCTCCATTATCGTCACGCTAGCCTCTCCTCAACTCGGCATTTCTGTAGCTGTCCCGTCATCACACATCAGCGCCAATGACTTCAAACGCTTGTCCTCCCCTCCGGGACCTTTCCCCATTCCTAAAGGTACTTCTTTCTAGTCCTCACTCTCAAATGCCATAGTGGTTTTGCCTTTCCGGGGAAGGCCCACCTACCGGTCCACCAAATGTGAGGAATCTAATGCTACAGCATTGCTCAAGTCTATCTGCCCATTTCCCCTTGTCACTAACTTCTACACTCCGGATTCTAGAGGGCTGGCTGTGGGTTAGGGTGTTCATGGGAATTCTAGAAAGTCCACCTAACTTAGGCAATAAACAGTGCAATTGAAGAATCACTGCATGCGACAATTGGAATGGACCTTCCAGATCATTCTTGTTCAATTATTTTAGGTTTTAGGCAAGAAACATCAGAGTAGAAGAAATCAAATGGTTTACGTGAAGTCATCCAATTTTTTGGCTGAGTAATCAGGATTGAAACACAAATCTCTAATTTTAAAAGATATTATTAATATAATCACACTGCTACCATATTGGGAACATTATTTCAAATAACCAATAAATAAAATCCAACTTGCTGAAACGAGTTTTGATTTTCATCTTTGACAATCAAAATATCTCTCACCAGGAACAAAATAAAATTCATCACAATCCATTAGCGATTGGAGGAGAGACAATAACAGTTGCAAAGCAACTGCATAGTAATTTCTGAATCTTTAATAAGTGGAGTTAAACATTCTAATAATGTTAAATTACATATGATTAAATGAGAATAAATAATTATACACAGATATTATACATTATAATGTTAAAATTGTATATATTTTCTTATATATACTTAACATATATGTATATTTAGCATGCATATCAAATATATATAAATACATACACAGATAAACATATATAAGCACCTGCATGTATGTGTATGTATGTACACACACACACACTTATAAAGTTACAATTTACTGGTATAAATGACATCAAGCCCTTGAGATTTGTCCTTTGTGTGTCATTTCTGTACTTCTCCCTCTCTCTTACCTACTTTCAAGCATATCCAACCGACATTTCTTTGGAAACATTTCTAAAAGCCAACTTTATCTACCTTTTATGGTCATTGTCTTAGTTCTTTCTTGCTAGCCCATCCCTAGTTACTCTGACCCCACGTTATAGTTGTAAACTCTTTACATTAAACTTTCCAGGTTGAAATGACCGTGCAGGTTCTCTCCCCATTTGGACCCACACTGACACAGAGGCTGTGACCTCGCTGTCCTCCCTGGAGCAGTAGCCCCTACCTGAGTCAAGGGCTCCGTCGCTGAGGACTGAGTCCAGATGAACACTGCTCATGGGGAGAGAGCAGGCTGTTTTCTAGGGGGGCCACAAGGTACCAAACCGAGTTCCCGAGCAGGCCAAACAAGAAGCAATACAATTCACGGCGCTAGAAACAGCTCAAGATGTACTGATACCTTTTCCCCAAAGAATGCGAGTTGTGGCATAGACTTTTTTAAAAATTGAAATTCTCTAGTAGAAAATGGCTAAACACAAATCTTTCTTTCTTTTTAAAGACAATGCCTACACGGAAATTAGCCTCTAACTTATAAACTTCAGAATCTTTTGAAGAAAGCTTTATTATTATTTAAAAAGACACGTTTTTACTTGTCAAAGACCCAAGGTTCTAGTCTGGCCTGTCCGTAGCAGATGAACGCTTCTGATTTCATACTGTAACGTTAATTACAGTAAAAGTAATCAAAATTACAGTAAAAGTAATCAAAATTTTATTTTAAAACTTTTCTCTGCTATCCACAATTTCAAAGATTAAATTTATCTGTGAACACCACACACACACACACACACACACACACACACACACACTTCTACACTTAAAGAGATTACAATCTGATACAAAAGCGCAACAAATTCACTAGTAATTACAACTGGAGAGAAAGGGTACATGGTAAATTCTATAGTAAGCAGTTCCAAGAAGAAAGATATAAAGGGAGTTACTGGAAGAGACTAGGCCCCTGAATAGCAATCCAGATTTTGGGAAATTCAAAACACATTTGAAGAAGGGCAAAAAGTACAATCTCATGCATTGACATTATTGCTAAAAGCGTCGTATGTACCTGCACTGTCCTAAGAGGTCGGTTTCCTGCAGAGACTGAAACATACAGGATCTCTGCCCCGAGGAGTTCAGTGTCTAGAAACCTCAGCAGAGAAGTACATTGTGGGAAAACTTAGGAAGAAAAGTTGGGGGCCAGATAATGGACAGCTTGTAATGCTGGATTAAGGAATTCTAGAGGCAATGAGTAATCCTCAGTAGATCTTTCTGACTCTGAAGGACTGAGTAATTATATACAGAATGAATAGAAAGGATAAGAAAATGGGAGGTCCAAAGAGAAGATATGTGTCAGCACTGATAGCATTAAAAATGGGAACAGGGACAAGTGACAGATTACGAGGGACAGCTGACTAGACTCACAGAGACAAAGGAATAAGGCCACTGCAGCATGGAGATTAGAAGCTCTTCACTGGAAAGGGCAGCGTGCAAAGACATGCTGGTTTCCTGCGATGGTCACTGTGAAGGGCAAAACTGCATAGACCCTGAAAGCATGTCCTTTGGAGTCAGATGGAGCTGGTTAAGCCACTTCCTAGCTCTGTGGCCTTGGACTACTTACTCCATCTGAGTCTCAAAAGCTCATCGTCATCTGTCCTTGCTGCAGAGTAAGTGATGATTAAATTAACTTAAAGAAATCGCTCAGAAGGGTGACTATGCACTATATAATTCTGGGCTATAATTACTATCATCAGCATTTTGTGTAAACGGAGATAATGCTAGTATTCAGCGTACATGATCCAACATTATTGTGGGAAGTGATACCTCCCTGAAGTAAGACAGAGGGCAGCTGGGGTGGAGAACAGGGGTCAGAGGAGAAGGAATTAAGGCAGGAGGGCCTACAGGACTTAGGTGGGGAAGACAAGTGAGAGGGAGGAGCCAATCACCAAACTAGCCCCATGGTAGGATAAGAAGACTATGGAGGGAAGATGTTGAGTTCCAGTTAGGAAATGTACAGCGTGTTATCTACAATGAGTAAAACTGTAGCATGCAACCTAGGGAAGCTCATCAAAAGAGAAAAACTTGCCTAGCTGAAAAAGAAAAAAAGAAAAATTGTACTGTATGAAAACATACAAATATCAAAGGTCCACTTTTTTAAAAAAAAACATACTGTTCTCAATAGTACTTTTACTAAAGAAACAATACAATTTTTCTTAAATTTAACACTGAAAATCACTAACAGCAAAGAAGTAAGTCATGCTATATAGAAAATACTACAATAAACCAAAATCTTCTGAGGTCGTTTTTGCGGGGATCAGAATAGGTGTGGGAACAAAGCTTCTAGAACCTAGTGAATGACAACTTAGTAGACCGCTTACATAATTCCATAATTGTTACATTAAAATTTTTTCTTTTTAAATTAAAAGCCAATTGTTTACTTTTAGAAGACAAATGGACTAAACAATAAAGCAGAAGTACGTGCTCACTTCTATGAAAAACAGCTCTTATCACCAGGGGCTGGAACACGCAAGCACCTCCAGTTTCCTCTCTTACAAGTCTCCCCATGCGGTGCCACGTGACAACCTCAGAAGCCCCACTTCCACAGCTCAGCCCCTTCCTTAGCACTGAATGGAAACACGACATTCAGAATAGCAGTGTACATGTCAGATTATACACGGCTAAGTAGAATCATTATCTACAGTTTCAGCGGACACAATTGGTTGCTATGGCCTTTGGGAAGAATTAAGAAGTCTAAAAATTGTTCCTAGAAAACCTCTCCCTCAGAGGTCTTGATAATAATTTTAAACTGCACCTCTGCAGTTAAAACACAAGGAGGAAAACACACTTCAAGGAGCTCAACTAGGAAGCAGACCTGGGTAATCTTTGTTTTCTCACCAACTGTTCAATTCGTAACCTCAGAAACATGCTATGGGCTTCAGGTTTCAGGTGAGACGCTGATACAGGTGGCACCATTAAGAGACAAACCAAGAACATGTAAAACCCAGATGGAGAGGTTAAAATCCTCTGAATTCCCCTTCAGTCTAACTAAACCTATACAATCTACATTTTAATAGCTGATTTTCCGGGGATCACAAAGATTTCTTTTTGCATATGCCCTTGATGGAATTAATGAGAGGAGGAGAGAAAGGCATATGCTTCCATGCCTGGGGGCAGCTATAACAAAGGAAGAAATTACAGTTTATTAACACAGTTCCCACCCTCAGAGCATACTGCTTGCTCTAAATATTCCAGAAAGAACATGCGTTACACAATCCAATCTCTGTAACTAATGTGCTCATGGATTTCAAGAGGGTGATATTTACCAACTACATGCTGGTCAAAATAGTAGCTAACAGTTAGACATCTGCTTTAAAGAGAAGCATCTCTCCCACCTGCTTCTCCAGGCCACAAAGATACACTCTAGTTAACATATTACTGACAGGATGAGAAGCTCCTGTCACACGCTGGCCAGCCGGGTGTTCGAGACAGAACGCGCAGCCCCCGCTGACTAGTTAGAGAAAGTCTGGTGAGCTACAATTACAGAGGCGTATGACAAGCCTTCATGCCTGACTGGTTTGAGAACCGATGACATGACTTAAACAGCAATCCTCCCTACCTCTGGTCACAAAACAGCAATAAGTCAACTGATAGAGTCGTGTAGTATCATGATGTATTCCTTTGCTGGGAGTACACACGGCTCTGGGAGAATGCCCCCCGAGTCCCCCGCGAGGCACTTGGGGCTGACACACCCAGGACCTGCCTCCAGCAGGGGTGACATCAGCGGTCTTCTTCAGCACTGTCAGCACCCTCCCGCGTGTGCTTGGTACGTATGTACCAACAGAATAACACAAAACTGCTTATGTCCCAGTTCATTAAACTCAAACCCATAAAAATGTAATAGGTCCTCACAAAACACCACACTTTGATATGAGGCCAGAAAACGCATTAAAAATTTAAAAACATAACAACACTCTTAATAGTCTTGCTAACATATCTCAAAATTAATTACTTTTATTTTAAAGTTTATCTCTATAAAGATAATCACAAATTATAACAGCAAAGAGCACCTAAAACAACAGTCACTAAGCAAGCGGATTCTCTACGGTGTGTCACCACTAACCCTCAGCCAGTTACAAGGCTGACCAACACGATTCCAATGAAATGGTGAATGCCAAAGAGTCAAACCAAACAAAATCCCTAACACTGCCATAACATAACGAATGTGAATGCACCTTCATTTATAAGTGTTCTTCCAGTAATTAAATTTAAAATTTTGGCTATAGATTTTTTAAAAATGGGTAAAACACAATTTCTTACATTAGTGTAAAGTATATTGTCACCTTTATGGCATATAAAATAATAGAAGAACGTAAAAAGCTTAAACGCAAGTCAGTTCGTTCATACCCTAACTACTCCTTCCTTGGAGGTTTCAGAGGTTTCCCTGAAGTCTTTCTAAAAAGCAGCTGACCTCTAATTTATGTTGTGGTACTAGTCGCTGACCTTACACGTTACTATGCATGGGATTTACAACAGATAAATACAAATGAATTTATGAATTTTTCAAAACGGATTCAAGTAAAGCCGCTTCCCCCACATAAGAAAGTTGAAGAGGTCATGAGAATGCATGTGATTTATGCCTCTGCTGTCAGTCCTGCCGCTCCAGAGAGGGGACCAAGACAAAGCTGGGACTTAGAGGTGACATCACCAGCCAGTTTCCATGAAGTGTCATAAACAATTGGTCTTGGGTTTGTCTCAAACATAGGAAACAACTCTCTACATAGTTCCACGCCACTATTCAAACTATTCCTTTTTAATTCAAATCAAGTTAGAGGGTAGCCGTGTTCATCTTTACTCTAGATTGCAGATCTAGTCCAGTATAAAATTAGAGCTAATAACCACGGATAACCACCGGGTCTCAGTAGACGCACTGTAAGCACTTCGTACACATGGATATTACACGTGCGTACATGTGTACACCTGTATGTGTGTGTCTATTACATGAATACATCCTTAATCTTCAAGCAACTCCCGGAGACTGAGACTACTAGTACCCCTTCTCTCAGTTTACATGTGAAGAAACTGAGTCAAAGGGAGGTTGCCCAGCCGTTAAGGGGTGTTTACAAATTACAACAATGAGAAACACCAATATTTTACAAAAACACGCCCTCAGGTTTATTTCTAATGTCTTCCTAACGTCATCCACAGAGCTCACTGCCACGTCTTTTTCAGATCTCTGCGCAAATGCTGTCTTCATGGGGAGACCGCCCATGTCTGCTCTACGTAACAGTGAAAGCTACCCCTCACTTCTTATCCCGCACACATGCTCACTTTGTCCCTTATCCCTTCACCACATATCCCATCACCACATTATATGAAAGTTACTTAGTCATTCATTTCTTTACCTCTTTTATCAGTTAAATCTAAGCTCCCAGAGTGTTTATGTTTTGTTTTGCTTACTATTGAATCCTTAGTGCCTGGAAATTGCCAACCACATAAGTGTATAATAAATACATGTCACATAAATTAATCTTGATAGGAATTTAGTTCTTAGGCCCCTAAGACAGTTTGTACAAGCTTTTTAATCTTCAGGACAATATCCATATACAAATACTCTTTATAATTGTGAAAAAAAATCATGTTTAAAAAATGATGAGGAGGAAGAAGACGGAGGAGAAAGAATGGTATTACTTCAACAGTAAGAGAAAAACAGCAGAAAAGCACATTCATAAAAAGTATCCAATGATTCAGATTGAATTTCTCAATATCGCTTTAAGAAAATGCGAATAATTACCTGTGTCGCTGACTAGTTTTGTCTGAAAGTATGACATCATTTCTCCACACTTACTCCTTTAAATGCATAGACTGTGTTTTCAAATATGTAAAACAATACAGTCTGAGGGTTGTGGTTTTTTTTGGAAAAGTGAGCATTCCAATATTGCAATTCAGAATCTCAAATTTGTATTTTTTCAACGTAATGAAATACCCCGAAATCAGAAACAGGAGACCCAGCCTCACATTACCCATCTCCAATGAGCTCTTGAACCTTAAATTAAGGTGGCCATTTAACCTCTGAAAATGCCTTCCTCATCATGAAGTACTAAATAGCATAGATATCCTAGAGAAATCCTGGAACTCCTTCCACTCTAAACTACTAAAATTTTATACATTGAAATTTTTATTTCTGCTATAGAACAAAACATAAATCTATTATCTCATTTTTATCAGTTAACCAAATTTGTAAGAAACTAAATTCACGTGATATCAACTAATGGTTTTTAATAAATATCTCATACATTACTCTCAGCTACATTCAAATTTATATTTAAAAATTTGAAGTCAAAAATGTTAAAAATGTTAATGCTTAAAGTAGAAAAAAATTAGGACATCTAGCAGAATACGTTTGAATATTTTCTATGACTCAAGAAAACTCCTATTCTCACTGTCTTCACTGTGGCAATGAAGACTTTCCAAAAGAACGTTTTAGTGAGCGGTACAAAACCTGTGATTAATAAAAAAACGCTACTTTGACTTTTAAGTTATTATCGGTCTGAAGAGCTCCTTCAGAGCAGAAGCACTATAGAGCCGACTCCCAAACCACTACTTGGCAACAAAATGAATCTACCTATTACCAGGTTAGGTGCTCGCTATTATCATGGCCCTTGATTTCTTTCAAGTAGCTCCAATGGAAAAAGCCACAAGTGAATAATAAAGATCCTATAATAGCTCTAAAGAAGTCTTTATACGGGAGAAGGCAGTAAAATGAACTCTGGAGAGTTAAAAAGAAAAAAAAAAAACAACTCTCATCTCGTGATAAGAAAAAATAATTAACCTGCCTTAATGCATCTGCGAAGGCCTCCCATAAATCAGACTTTTGTACTTCAAGAGCCCAAGGAAAACCATCTACCAAAAATGTGGACATTGTCTCCTAAGTACACACAGACCATTTCTGAGTCCGTAGAGGTTTGCAGGCTTTGTGAGCGGCGTTCAATGCAGTCCCCGCGAGGAGGGAGGAGGGCGTGAAGCACTCACCGTGCTGAGTTTGCTGCAGGTGACAATGATACGTCTCTCGTGCAGCATGCTGGCATACAGCTGCAGCATGCAGGTCACGTCCACGGCCACAAAGTACTCCGTCAGGTTCCTCTGTGCGGGGGGAGATGCGGGGTCAGTTACAGCGCACGGTGGGTACCAGGGAGGACACTTCATACACTTACCAGCGAGACAAGAGTTCAAAGGCTGTTCTTAGAACAAATGGTACTCATTCAAATCATTAAATTTCATATTGTTCTGCAGCCACACGGAGCACCTAACATTCTATGATTATCTGCAACATAACCCTTCTCAGGAAGATGTTTCGATGGGGGGGGTTGGGGGGGCAGTCAGAGGGTCGGACATTTACCACCCGCCCTCCCCGAGTGCTTGTAAAAGAAGCCAGCTTCCGGGGCTGCAACCTCAACCTGCTTGGGGCCATCTGCAGACGATGGCCCCAAGAATCTGTCTTTTAAACAAACAGCCCTCGTGAGTCTTTGACACACTGAAGCGCTCCGCATAATACAGTTGGGTCTTTTCATATTTGCCAGTCACTCAGTAGGCAATATCATTGTCTGGTCCTAGGTGGACCTACAGGCACCCAGGGATGAGATGGATGGAAAGCAAGTCTTTGCTTCTTTGTGAAGGAAAACCCTCCCTGGTTTATGTCCCAAGGCAGGCCTGCTTTACTACCACAACCAAAGGAAATCTCGTGTGGTCTAATGTGATCCCTTGACTTAAAACTTGAAATGATTTTCCCCACAAAAGAACAAAATTGAGACAAGTTATATTAACTAGGACTTTCAGATCTTCTCCTTTTTAAAATTTTTTCTGTATTCAAGCATATCAGAAAGCAATAAAGTAATACAAAGAGTGAATAAAATCTGATGATAAACTGAAATATAGTACCTGTAGGGAAAGGATGACCTAGAACCCTAAGGCTTTTCGTTGGGAAAGAAAACTAGAAATCCAATGATTTCTTCCATTTCTGAAAGGTAGAAATTTCACCAGGACAAACTGGTGATCATGGCAGTGCATATAAACAGAACCAGTAACTACCAGTGAATGCTGTGGAACTTTGTGGGGAGAGATCCCTTTCCTGCTTTCTCTCTTTGAAACCCACCTCACCTTTCAATTCAACTCTTCAGACACAAAATTACTTTTGTGCATCTGACATGAATATTTTTCCTGTCATCTCAAAGAAAGATAATTTCTAGATGTGGATTATTTCTCAACACAGAATGCTGGCTTATGTTTACGCCCTTGCTTTTTTTTTTTCTTTTTTCTTTTTTTTCTTTTCCCTAAAACAGGACTTTTGGGAAATGAAATATCTTCATGGAGATGTAAAAATGTATATTCTCAGTGGTAGTTTTGCTTTGGAATGGTTCTTTAAAACTATCAAAGTAACAGCCTTTAACAAATGTGAGGTTTGTTAAATCAAGCTATTAGCCGTTTATTAGCAAATGTAAGAAAAGGTAAACAGAGGGAAAAGTACAAGGAAGTAACTTTGACTGGGTAGTGAAAAGGGATGGGGGGGGGTTCAGTCATAGAGGTCAAGGCCTGGCAGAGGGCCTCAGGGAGCAGGTGACAGGGGCACCTGGCCCGCAGGACACAGCACACAGGCGGCAGGGCCTGTGGAGTGAAGTGACCTTAGCAAACATTCTGGTGGGTCCTCTGGGGCCCACAATAAGAGCAGTGCAATGGGGTCTTTTCACAGGAATTGTTTGGTCTCGGCCGTACTAGAAACACCACTGACAGTCTTGGTTTGATGCTAGAAAGTTCCCAATTGTCTTCTTGGACTTCTCATGCATAGCCCACGTGCTTTTGGAAACCAAACACTCCGAGGGTTTGAAAACATTTTTGGAAGACTAGTAGAGTTCTGAGGGAAATAATACCAGTATTCCTGGAAATATTTTTTCCCCCTGTTGATGTTGCCTTCGTTTTGATTGAATTATTTCTAATGATTCATTTTACCTTTCCAAGGGAAGTGGAAAATATATTACATAAGGGAATATTTCCTTTTCACATAGTATCCAAAAGTATATTTTTGTCACTTCCACTTATTCAAGTAAACTTTTCTACAGAGTATTAATTTGTAATAATTACAACACTGAAATTATTTCTAGTGGGGCTAAAATTACTAAATTTTAGCAACTCTTGTACTTTCTTATAATACCCCTCAATCCTTACAAAACATGTACTACTTAAATGAGAATCCAGAAATCAAGTACAGGACACTTAAGATTTGAACAGAGAGATACAGAGGAATCTGTACTACTATGGTGAATTCACTAAAGTAACTATTTGTGTGAAAATGCTTCCCACTGCCAGTATTCACTCTCCACCAACAGAAATCATGTCTGTCTGACTCGGGAGTTCCGGTCCTGACAGATAGGATCCCAATGAACCATCTTCAATGATAGAAATAATTTTTCTCATATAATTTTCCTTATTTGCAACCAGATACTAACAAGGGGGCAGAGTAGCAGATACACTAAGAAGAAAAAGAAGTAACACCATTATTCCTTATTTCTTCACCATTTCTCACAAACACAGATAGTTACAACATATTCTATTTCTCTATACAGGAATCCTTAAACAGTGAGACCAAAATAAATACAACTCGTAACATGAACAGAATAAAAACTCAGAAACAGAAAACTTACACTCTCAGGTATTGTTGGGAGTCCAGAAACATCAGGGGCAATGAAGTAGGAATGCTGAGCCATGGAAAGAAATCACGTAAGAAAAGGAGAATTAAAATTTGATAGTGTCATATAAAACGTAAGATAAAAAAAGAAAAACACATATCAGCTAAGTTAACAAATATCAAGGACTGACCGATGCTCAGGATGTGTTTTTTAAATGACATGGAAGGTTTACATGAGATTTAACAACTTTCTCATACAAAGAATTAAATGTTGGTTAAAAATATTTAATTTCAAAACTGAAATAAAAGTCCTGGAAAAGGTGTAAGACAAAAAAGTATATTACTGCCATATGTGTGTATATATATATATATATATATATATATATATATATATATACTATTTTTAATGAAATATATGAAATATACATATATTTTAAACACATTTAGTTTAAGGAGACTGGAAAAATAAGGCTTGTTTACCCAAGAATATATAAAAATCTATTTCCTGAGTTTCTGTGGTAAGCCACACTAAATTGCTGTTGTACATATCAGCCACCTTATTATTTAGAAAACAGCAATAAAACATAAATGTTAAGGACTTCAAACTTCTTAAAAATACGATTACTCATCTCAAAATATGACCTTCATACATCCACTAAGCAAACGTTAGCTTCTGTAATGTTCAGAGTGACCCAACAGTTCACAGGCATATTTGTATAAAAGCTTATTGTGCCTTCCTGTGGCCCAATAATGTCCCCAGATTTTACCGCCCAGAATCAGAGTACAATTAAATCACCAAAATTGTTCTATTTTCTGTTCATATTGATCTCCAAAATTATTGATCTATCTTAATCACATAAAAACATATTTAATACTATCTTATAATTGAAGGGTGAGAAAGAAACATTCTAGCCAATACTGAGCACAGCTGAAGTGGTCCGAAGAACAAGGCTGGTTCACACAGTCATAATGGATCATTTTCCAGGGCGGAGGAACAAGATGAGATAAATCACCAGGTCTCCTGGGACCTTGTGACAAAAATGTGACAGAAATCTCAAGCTGCAGCTGCACGTTAACATACTACTTCTAACAATGGAGAAGATGCATAGATTTGGTCTGTATTAGCCACTTCATTTGGAGGGTTTTTTAATACTACTGTGTTTCATAAAACTATGCTTAAAAATACAGTATAAACAGAAAATATACCCCAAATGATTAGTTTTCTTCAAAGAGGCACACTGACCATTTCCCAAAGGACTGGAGTGAATCTTAAAGACATACGGAAAGAAGTAATTATTTTCCCAGTTGAACCGTGATTTTCAGGAACCCATGTCCTTTTAACTCACCGGCACTAGGGAGGGCTGATCTTTCAGAACTCGCTCACTGGCAATAAAAACCTCTTGGTTCTTATAACACATGAGAGAAAAAATGAATATTTTACTTTCATGGGGGAAGTTTACACCACAATTTGCTGTGTGTTCAAGACAAACCCACACAGCCACATTCTCCACTGAAAATATCTGAATAATATTAACTCTCAATGTTATTTTAAACGCTGATCTGCTAACCTAAACCAAAATATGCTAGTCTTAGGTATTAAGACGCCTAAAAGTCTTTGATTTATGCTTCTTCTTAATGACGTTGAAATGTTTCAATATCCTGTATTTTTGAAACGGGTTTTTGTAAGATACTTATTTAGACCTGAACAAACATGATACTCAAATTTAAAAAGAGAATGCATTTTTATTTCTCGTTAGCACTCTACAATAGTAGAGTGCCTCTATGATCTTGGTACCTATATTTCTTTAACCCTTTAACCTTTTAACAAAGTGTTAGAATCACTTTATAAATACCACTCTTTCAAAGAAAGACACTTATTTTCGAAAAATCCAGAGCTTTGCTTCATCTTTCTTGACATTTTTCCTTGGACTTTCTACTTCATCCCCACAAACCATGAACCTTGCATTCTCTCGGCTTCAACAACCTACGAATCTGAATTTCTCTTTAACTGCTCCTTCCTCTAATTCTTCCTATAATTCAATCTGCTTTATTCTTCCATACAGTGTATTTGGGCAATTAGATATTCACCTCTGCTCTATCCTCTCTATATTCTGCCCTTTAAACAGCTCAGTTATTCCTACAAGTATGTCTGTAGATGACACCCATAGCTGGGTAAAACCTTCTAGGTTATCCTTAGCTTTCCAGCCCCTAATCTCCAAATGACTACCAAACATTTCCATTTTGGCAGTGTGCAACAAAAGAAGACTCACGCTTAAAGGAGCAGAGATCACAGGGAAAAAAAAGGAACAATTTAAGTTGTTATGACAAGTTTCACAAAGATGGGAATTGAGCTAGTTCTAGACAAAGAGGCTTTATTTAACAAGGAACCTGTACAAGTGAGAAAGTACGATATTCATTCAAGAAGACAAACAGGGTGACCAGAATAGAGAATCAATTTAGGAAACAAAAGTGAGCCAGAAAAAAGAAAAGTTGGATTGAGGCTAAGAAGTAGATGGTCCTGAAAGCTTGGCCAAAAGTTTAAACAAATTCTATGGAAAATGAGGAGCTACTAAAGGTTTTCAGCAGGGAACTTTATAGAACTTAAGGAAGTTTAATCTGACAGCCTTTTGTAGAAAGGACGGAATGAGACTACACTAAGGACTATTTGAAGTGCTAAGTATCTGAATTAGGGTGCTGACAGTGGGACTATAAAGAAGGGAATAATCCAAGAGATTATTAAAAATTATGGGGGAAATAAAAATTACAAGGCAAAACTTAGGCAAATAAAGTTGTAACCTAGGACAAAATACAGTAAGGATAACAGTCTCCTTATTTTGCAAAAAAGCAAAAGATCTATTAATATTATTACATCCATTTAAAGTTACTTTTTCTTTCTATTTCTCCTGCATTATTATATATTTTTCTTCCTTATTGGGACAGTTTATTATTCTTTTGGAAGAACCAAAATCAATATAAATAAATTTTAACATTCTATTTGTTAGGCCAAATTAATGAAGAACATTAATGAAAACATCTATATTTTGTGATCATTAATTTTGAACATTTACAAAACCTCCCAAAACATTAGTTTGTTTTTAGATATAGATGGCACAGCCCATGAAAAATGGCAAGAGTAAATAATCTATAGCACCACAGGCTTACTGTTTTGACCAACTTCAATCAGATTTCCAGTATTTGGTGATTAAACCAGAAGATATACTGAAGTATGCAGAAAGAAGAAACTTTTCACCCAGGATATTTATCATATATAGTTAGTTATATGTTGTATGCTGTATTTTTAATTCTTATTATGCACTGTTCTCATTTCATGAAGAGTATTTTGTGCTTTGGCGGGGAGAGAAGGGGTGTATATGTGTGTGTGTGTGTGTGTGCGTGTGTGTATTTCCTTATTATGGACAGATTTCACCTGAAAGTCAATGTTCCTCATAATCAGAATAGTCTCACAGATTTGGTTACTTTTGGTGTATAATTTACAAAGTCTGCAAATTAACAACAACCACAATACACATCCAACATATCATGTTATGCTGGTGAAAGCACATCACGCAGTCTCAGTATCGTCACCTAGTGATGTCAACTCTAGCATTGAGGTTTTCCTATGCAGGAGCCCAGGTGACGTAGCAGAGCTTCCTGAAGACGCACGTGTTTCTAAATGAGAAACTGCTAGGACAGACTCCAAAGCATCAACTACTGACTGAATACTCACCACAGTCAGACTGACAGGCGTGTTACCCTTGGGAACTGGGTGGTTGTAGAGCGCCGTGAGAGTTACATTCAAATCACTGTCCTACAGCAAACAACAAGAGCCAGGGGAGTTTTATAAGTGAAATTTATATTAAGCAGATACAATACAACTTTTTGATAAAATCATATCAGACGTGTTTTATATAACCCTTTCCAAAGGAATGTTTCAAACACCTACAATTGCAATACTTAAATCTAATCAATGGAGAAAATATATTCAAATCTCTTTATCTGGAAAGAATAATAGCAACATTTATATTTAGCATAAATATGTAACTAACAAAACGTAATTATTAGAAAATACACTGATGCTATCTATAGAAGGAAATCATTTAAATCATTAAATCTGAGAACAACGGGATTGAGTAAAAAGAGTAACACATCTCTTTACCAGATCACTGAAAGCTTCCAAATTCCATTTTAATTTTAAAATCTCAAACCTAATTTTTAAGGAACAGATACAATTTAAGTAAGATTACTGTACTAAGATGTAACACAGAGGTTATTCTAAATATTTATTTCCTAAGGAGCGACTGGTCACTATTTGACCCAGAATTACAACTTATCATAATTTTTCTTCTAATAAAGAACACACATATAGTCTTCTTTCCTCTTCTCAGGAAACCAAAATTACATGGATTTTCTCATATTTCCTTTTTTATGTTCCAGTATTACTGATGGTCTCGGGGAGAATAGGACATATAATAGGACATGTATAATAGGTACATACATATTAATTTATCAATAAGAGTTTCTAAAGGTAAAGTATTCAAAATTTGGACAACTGATACAATTAATGTTAGTTCCAATGTACACTTAACAAAAACAAAGAACAAGAAACCATCATGAAGTAAAATTCTGGTTTTGAGTTTTCCTTTAAATAATTAAGTACTTTTCTCTCCAGTTATTAGGATAATGAATGTATAATTTCAATATAAAATTATTCAAGGGTGGAAGGAGGGAGATGAGGGTAAGGGGGATCAATTATATGGTGATGGAAGGAGAACTGACTCTGGGTGGTGAACACACAGTGGGATTTATAGATGATGTAATACAGAATTGTACACCTGAAATCTATGTATTTTCACTAACAATTGTCACCCCAATAAATTTTAAAAAATTGGAAAAAGAATTATTCAAGTGTAAAGTGACCTTTTAATGAATATTTCACAGAATTAAGCCCAATTATAGAGAGGAAAATGTTTACACATCCTTGCACACAACCTTAGACTTCTGACAAACACTACAAACTTGCTATTACATTATAACAATGAAATTTGATTGCCAAATTAGGAGATTGCTCACCAGAAGAGTAAAAGGTGAGTCTTAAGTTCTTAATAGTACATTTAAGTTCTATTTAATAAAAAGTATCTGTAGTGGTATTTGTGCTGAATTTAGGTTTGTTGTGAGATATATTTACACTGAATTTTAAAAGATGAGTGTTCTACCAGTAATTATGAGTAAGTGACCTATAATCTTGAAAAGTCTACTATGTAGAGTTGTGTTCCCGGAAATTTAAGTAGCACAGAATGATTGAATAGTTCATTACGTGTACGAAAGTGGGAGCAGGTTCTTCAGGAAAGAATGTCACAAGCCAGATCATGAAGGGTTGATGGTTGCAGAATAATGTGAATGTACTTAAATGACACAACACTGTACACTTAAAGATTGTTTAAAATGGTAAATTTTATGTTATGTTTATTTTACCACAATAAAAAAAGGAGAAAAGAACATAACTTACCAGTTCCTTAGCCAAGTAATCTGCCAGAGTATTTAGAAGCTTATAATATACTTCAAACCATGGTAGATAACTGTAAAATAATAATAATAACTTTAAAATAAGTATATATATAATTTAGATTCAAGAAACAAAATAAACATTAAACTGATGTTTTTTCCAACACGTTGATCATGGAAAGCAGAAAAGAACGGATGTGTTCTCTTTATTGTTACAGTGAAACTTTATATATTATTATCTATTACTCGTTTTCATAACATAATCAGAATTCAAACGTGTACTACAAAGCTTATTCATTACACACTTCTATTTTATATCAGAAGAGTCTAAAATTACTTAATCCTACTGCATGGTATTCATAATAGGAATGTATCAAAAGCACTCATAGGATAAAAATTAACCACTGTAATAAGATTATAACATGACAGAAAAGTAAATTTTAAAAGCATTTAAAATAAAGATACAAACATTTTTTAAAATATTACTGAACTTAGCATGTAGTACAATAGAATCATGTGCTTAATTAATCAGTTATTCAGAAATTGATGTTTAAATAAGATGATCAATTTCAAAATAAGTATTAATGCAAATAACAGAAAGCCTATTTTGAAAATTATAAATACTGTAAAGAGCCAAAAACAAATACAGGAATTTAAAATTTATTTTGATTCATTTTGCTGGCTACAAATAGAATTAATTTTTATGAAAGCAAAGTACTAAATCCAAAATTCAATTGTACAAAATAAAATCTTTACTGCTTATTAACAAATTAAGGTATTAGTATAAATCGACCTAATTTATACTAATACCTTAATTTGCTTGGGTAAACTAATTTTTAATTAGTAAAAATCTACCCAAAGTTTTTAATCATGTATTAAAATGTGTGCTTTTCATATGGAAGAATAGTCAATCACAAAACATACCAGTGTAGTTAATTATCAATTAACAAATACTCATTTTTTCTTCAAAGAATTAATACAAGGCTTTTTTTAAAAGAAAATAGTGTGATACTTTTACTACATAATTGTATATTGACAAGAGTACATATACATAAAACATTTAAAAAAATTTAAATCAAGCAACTTTAAATTTAGAAAAACAGCATTCTATCTGCACTTTTTCATATGATTTCTGATTTATTAATGACTATGAATGATGAGTTTTGAATCAGGAGTAACTTAAAGTCATAATAGAAGAATAGTTAGATAAACTATAGTAATTTTTATACAGCAGAATGTTACAGGTTTCTTTAAAATGATTACAAATACTAAATACTGATATAAAAGATGCCTACAATATTTAAAAATATCTATCAACTTCTGGTTAAATCTTACATATTGAATACATGCATTAATCTCTGCCCTTAGGAAATGCCACTAAAATAACAGTAAATGAATAAAAAGGGTATAAATTAATGAGCACAAGAGAAATGGGGGAAAAAAGAGCAAAAGAGAGCAACATGGGCGAATGGTTCTACAAAGATGGAAAGCAAACAAAGAATGATCACTGACTTAGCAGAAGAGAGGAAACCAAAACCTGAGTGTCAACAGAAGGGAAAATGACCAGTAGCCAGTAGATTTGCCCCCATCGAATCCTGAAACATTGATCTGGGAATCTCTCAAAGGAAAAAATATACCTCAAAGCTTTATTTTCTTGGACTGAAACCCACCACCGCACATAAATGTTCCTAATTCAGTTTAGTGCCTGTATCTTAAATATAAATTAACAGTCCAACAACCAGGTATCTGAGGACATATAGACATCAATTCAAATGCAGAAAGAAATTTAAGCAAACATAGACAATACAAACAACAGATGAGAACTGCAAAAGTTATCATTACTGTCCTAAGGAGTTGAATAAAGAACAGGATGCTATTCAAGAAAATGAAACCTAAAAAAGAAATGGGAAAAAAAAATTAGTAGACAACAAGAAAGAACTCACAGAAATTCAAAACATATAAGCCAAAAAAAATTAAAATCAATAGGAAGGTTAGAAACTAAATCAGGAATATTTCCTAGGAACTAGAATAAAGAGGCAAACTGATGGATAATAAGAGAGTAAATATTAAAATATCAGGGCTTCAATCTCAACTTTCACGTTGACTAATAGTAGTTCCAAAAAGAAAGAAAAGAGGGAAAAAAGAATAAAAATTTCTTTTTAAAAATGCCTGGAAAATTTCCCAGAATTTTAGACACAAGGCTCCAGATTGAAAGTGCACACTGGGTGAACTGTACAACACATGAGCCACATCAGTGTATCACAGCGAAATTCCAGCGCAGGGCACAGAAAGGCAACTTAGAATTTCCAAAGGGACAAAACAAGTAACATACAAAGTAATCAAATTCAAAATGTCACTGAACCTCTCAACAGCAATCCCAGGAAGTGAAAAGATAATGTCTTCAAAGTGCAAAGGTGAAATCCTTTGCAATCTAGAATTCTTTGTCTAGAGAAACTATCAAGTGTGGAGATAGACAAATAGCATTTGCAGTCAGGTTAGGACTCAAAAATTCACCTCCTCTGTACTATTTTTGAAAAGCCACTAACAAATATATGGTGATGGAAGGAGAACTGACTCTGGATGGTGAACGCACAATGGGATTTATAGATGATGTAATACAGAATTGTACACCTGAAATCTATGTAATTTCACTAACAATTGTCACTCCAATAAATTAAAAAAAAAAGCTACTAAAAGATGGCTTCAACAAAATAATCGCCAACACTGCTTTTAATGATTAGCTCTATGTCGTGCAAATTACCATTGTAGTTTCTATACTCACTATCACTCAATGAAATAATTTTCACGGAGAATGTTCTTCTATGAAGACACTCTGTTGTTCCTTGGTTAGAGTACAATTTCATTTGTAGTCATTTCATATTCACATTTCAACTTTTAATGGCCTGAAGAAATTGCTACTCCAAGAAAATTTCAATGTGATGTGTGTTCAGAGCTATATATTCAAATAAGATGAGATGTAATCCACAAAAGGAACAGGCTGGTCTGTTTCTATCCTGCTCTCAAACTTGTTTACATAAAGCAAAATTTATTGATTTTAGGTTGTTGCTGTCTACCTACGTATTAATCCTTACATTGTCATTTTCATCTTACTCAAATAATGTAAAACCTTATTTAACAGTAATTCTTTCTTGATTCACTATTAAAAATATAATAAATATCATAATCACAGGTTATTACAAAGTGAGATAATCTTTTTTTCCTAGACCAAATACCTTAAACGGTCTTTTAAATGCCCTGGTTTTCTCATCTTTACATTCTTATTTGCCACTGGTCATCTTCCCCTTTCAATTTCCTTTCAAATTGTGAAGATGAACTAAAATCCAATTTTTCATTAAGAAGCTAATTTATACAGATAAGTGCAATTTATTTGTAAGATTTGCCTGTTTTTCGAAAATGAAACAAATTTAATTAATAAAAATTGATTAATATTTAGGTTTGAAAATACTGAAAAATACTGTTCAAAATTTAACAGTTATTTGTGCTAGGTATTTTGGTTTCTACATAACCATTACTATTCTTTATAATCTAGAATACTAACTTACTGACTTCTGTCCTGGTACGGAGCTGTGTTGTGCTTCACATGGGGTATGCTGCATTTTATTCTCATGCTCATCCTCCTGATTATGAAATCCGACGCGTGATTCTGTTAGGTTTAGAATGCTGCTAGACACTGTGATGTTTTACAGCCCCCTCGAATGTGACTTCATCCATAAATCAGACTAACATAGTTTTTTTAAAAATCTACTACAACAAGGTTTTCACTTCTGGGCTCTCTCTTAGAGTTGTCTCTAAGGCTCCATCTTGCTTTGTTATCTCTGTTTGGGCAGTATGACTCTGTGCCCATCTAGGGAGTAGAGGGTCCAGGCTAAGAATCAGACACTCTACATGTTAAAATAATTGGAAGGATGGGGAATAAAAGTTCTTAAGCACAAATTTTATGTATGAAAATGTGCTAGGAACTTTCTAAGTGTTATCTCATTTAATTCTTATAACAACAGTATGATGTATGTTTGACTAAACTAACGTAAAGCAACTTATCCAGAGTCATAAAACTACCAAACGACAAGCCTGGGATTAGAACTGATGGAGTGGATTGAACAATCCAATGTTCAGGGGTCCATGCAGACAGCCCATCATCCAAACAGGCAAATTTCTATAATATCCAGCCTTTTCATAAACGTGTCCAATAATCAGACACTTTTCAGGCAGCGAAATCAACGGTGACAAAACTTATTCTTGGTTTAATCTGAAATCATCCTACCCGTAATTTCTATCCACTGAAGCAAATTCTATCTTCCAATAGCACGATCTTGATGCATTTTGAATTACATTTTGTTCATATGAGCAAATTTCTTAGCAGATGAAGATCTGTTTAATTTGACTCTTTCATCTAAAATATTGGTAATTCCTTGTGATTGTAGATTTTAGTACTGCTTCTATGTTCATCACTGGATAAAAATTTTGAAGAGGACATGGCCTGCAACATGGTATAAGATCCCTCCCAAAATAACAGAAATCTGTTTATCAACAATCTAAGTGTGGTATTTCAGCCAATAAGAAGACTGCATTATCTGTTATGTAGCCAACATTTTTCTCCGTACATAATTTGTTCCTGAGAGGTAGTGGGACAAATCCAATGTCCACAACACCTGACACAGCTGGAAGTACAAAGGACTGAGTTCAAGGACACGCAGTGTGGGCTCTGTGAACGTGTCCCGTTCTTGGTGGCAGCTGGCTCCTTTTTAAGAGTACATATCATTCACGTTTTTAATAAAAACATCACTTACCTCAAGCGGAACTACTCTGTCACCCAGTCACGCTCCTAAAACTGTCCAGGATGCCGGGCCATTTCCTGTTGCAGATAACCAGCAGCACCCAGAACAGAGGGTGCAAACTGGCTATGTGCGGACTGTAGCTATTAATAGCCGACAAACGGATTTTGTTCCATCAACTCACCACTGTGGTGAATTAAACTCGTCGCCAACTTCTAAATCTGAGATACTTCACTTGAAAATTTGTTTTTTAAAACATTAAAAGAACTGGCCAGACTGGTCACACATGGTCCATTTTGCAACAGATACCTGGTGCTGTGCAATCAGTGGCTTCCGTCTTTGAATGCTGCACATATACCGGGATCGCCATACTCACCCCAACTTTCTACTGTCCGACACCTACCCTGCTCACCTCACTGCGGTCCCCTACCTGGTCCCTGTAGGTAACTGAATTCATAAGTCCTGACATGGAGCAACTACTCAACAGGAAGTCCTGCTCACTTTTTATATGACACAAAATGGCCTGCGGTACACAGAGTAGTCAATAATTCAAATACTTGAACAGATTCTATTGCAAACTTTAAACACAAAATGTGTACCCCAAACGACGTACATATATATACATACATACATATATATATATATATATATATATATATATATAATTTGCACACACACATATATATATATAATACATATTATAAACTATACAAGCTCACCTTGCTCAGGTGAAAATGTTATTCTCATGGTTTTATTTTTGTGGTTTCTTAGATAATTTTCAAACAATATATGTGCAATGTAATTAATTTTTAACTAATGTATAAACTCAAACTTATGGATACATAAGTTAAAGTATTTTTTCAATAAATTTTACAGTCCCAAAGACAGTCAAAATCTGTATTAAACAACCAACCACAAAAATCCTAAGAAGTTTAAAATATATATATTCAACATATTACATTGACTGAATAAGGTTATTTTACTTGAATTTTATAAAATTGAAAACCTAATTTCTTTAACAAAGAATAACTGACTCTCATAGTCTTATAAACATTTATAAATACATTAGGACCGATTATTTTAAAACAAAAGGCAGGAGATCCTTCAAAAGTTAGTTACAAGATTATTTCCTTACTTTTTCATAAAGACATTAAGGCAAAAGACAGATGTATACATAAAGCCATGAGCCATTCTGTGGTAGTAAGAAGACTTCCCCCACACTTGTGCTTCCACTCAGAGCTGATAAAACTTTTACATTCAAAAGTCAAAGGTTAAATAAAGGAAAGGAAATGTTTTTTGTCAAATAGTCAGGTAACCACTAACAGTCTGAGTGATCAGCAGGAACCTAACTTATAGTAATCAAATAAAACGAAGGAAACTGCCTTTCCGTAGCAAAATGTCTAATGTCTAGAGGCTGTTTTTCTGTCTGGAAAATTGACACAAAATGTGTAAAATTGAAACATTCTGCTTCTAAGGGATTTGCCCAAAGGAAGAGTGTGAAAGCTTCAAGTGTGGTATGAGTTAAAGGGGCCAGGCTGGGGGCACTACAAAGGCCTCAAACATCAATCTGTCTCCCTTATGAGAGGATTTCATTTTGAACCCTTGGCGACAATTTTATAGTTGTAAAATGATGTTAATCAAATTAGGAAAAGAATTTATTCCTTGCATTTCTGCTAGCTTTGGAAAGCAATTTGAAATATAAACAATGGCAAATTTTAAACTAGTAATACCACAGGGTACTTTTGAAATCTCATTAAATTAGGATAGACCTGTAAGAGAGCTAAAACATACAAAAACAGAGGCTGAAAATTCAAAATTAAATATCGATATTTATAGTCAATAAAGCTAAATTCTAATATTTCTTCTAAAAAGTGAGCAAAGCAAATAGAAATCAAATATACTAACTTTTAACTTTTGTAAGAGCACAAATCCAGGAGAAAAAGGACACCTGGTTTTTACAGCGTTTTGTGCAAATTTTTTACTTACGAACTCTAAGGTAAACATAAATTACTTTCAAGTGTTATAATAGCATCATCCAGGAATGGAGAGAAGCAGCTTTAAAACACTGTATGCACATTTTCTAGCTCAGAGCTCTAAGGAATAGAGTACTGTATGTTTGTGTGTACATGAGAGAGCAGGAGGGGAGGGAGAGAGAGGAGTATGTTAACATCTGTGAACCTGGGTAATGTGTGTATGAGTTCCTTGTACTATTCTTGAAACTTTTCGGTAAATTTGATTTTTTTTAATGAAAAGATTTAAAAATTCAGAGAAAAATTAGAAAGCACACAGAGCGCTGGTCTTTTCTATTAGGGCAAACCTATCTATCTTGGGCAGACTGCATAAGGTTAGATTCCCCTTTAAACTCTAGTTTTTAAATTTCCAGCATGAACCACAACGATAATGGAGCTCTCCCTACCCACTCCACACACTGTCATTCTCAGCACCCCCTGCCCAACCAATTGGTGTCAAATTAGAAAAACCCAGCTACAGTTTGAAGCACAATCCTCTTCTGGGAAAAACATATGTGTTTGAAACACAATTGTTTATCCAGATGAAAAAGTTGTGTCTAAGACAGAATGGAGACACAGCACATTCTATTACTTACAAAACAGTTAAAGTGTATTTTTGACTAAAGATTGAAAAAACTTTCTCCAACTCGAACAAACATCTGAGTCAATGTCCAACCTAACCTCAGAGAATGATGAATGCAGTCAGAGTAAGCGAATAGAGCAGAAAGCGGCGATTCCATAGCCAAGTTTTCTGTGCAATGTTTCAATTATTCAACGCTATTTCTTTTCCTATAAATATTTCCATAGAGTGCAGCTTGACTAACATCCACATTATAACCTCAGTGTAGATGAATATTTTATAGAGAACGCTTTATAGACTCTGGGTTTCTACTTCATCGGGACATAGAAAAGGGGAGCTAGCCTTTAGGACTCTTCCTTCTCGCCAGCTTGCAATGCACATCCTAGATGTACGGACAGGAAACACATGTGTAACTACCTACAGCGCCAGCTGACGTGTGTGAAGTGGGGCAGGTAGGACTTGGTGGGAAACTGCAGACTCGTGACCCCACTAACTCCCTGCTGCTTACATCCACCTGCTTCTGCGCAGCGCAAGACGCAAATTAGCAAACATTCCCATTTGGCAAAAGGAATCAGAAACGGGAATTGTATGCAAAATTTTACTAAAATGTATAAGGTTAAGAACATCTTCTAAAATTTTTAAAACACCATGTGGACACATAAACACTTCTGAACACTTCTGCCCAGAGGCATGAGTCGGCAACTTTTGCCTTGAAGCAGCCATTCCCTTCCAGGACCCAAGTTTTGGGTCCGTGGCAGAAAAGAGCACATATTAATTTAAGATTTTTGTATCCTAGTCAACCTGTGAAACACACATTATTTGAACTCCTATCTTAATATTTAAGTTTTCAAAACTAAACCCACAAAAATTAATATTTAAAAAAGCCATCTCTTTCAAGAAAAACTCTACTGTGGCTGGTAAATCTTTAAACCTAATCGATGCTGTATGTAGCAAGTAAACAAAATTATTTTTCAACTTACTTGAATGTGGAGAAAACAAGTTAGAAAACAATTCTAAGCCTATTTTTAAGCATCCAAACATAACAAAGCACAAAGAAACACAGCTGCTCTCTTGGGTATCCAATTATCTGGTGGGACAAATACTCACCTCAGGATACATAAGCAAATTTGGCCTCCGGACGTGAGTCTGCAGAATCCAAACCTCTGTTTACTTTCCATATCTGTCAGCACAAAGGTAAAGTGCTGTCCGACTTGATTTTGAGACACCCTAAAATACAGTAATGTTAAAAAACGTAAAGCAGTGTGTAAGAATTTTCGTAACGAAAAGCAAAAGCAAGAATATATTTATATGTGGTATTGGTTTCTCCTTGCCAATCAGTTGGGTCTTAAAGTTAGACCTTTGCTCTCAAACTGAGTGTGAAATGTGTGAACTAAATCATGAGTCAAATATCAAAATACGTTGGAACACCTTACAGGCCAAGCAATTCAGCGCAAACTAATCCCTTACTAGGGAATCATACGGTATTTTACCATACTTTTTCACATGCCTAAAGTACTTGTAAATATTTTATAAATTCTGAAAAAAAGCTATTAAACTGTGGAAGTGAGAAGTTCGATGTGATGACTGAGTCTGCTTAATGCTGGCCTCTCTTCCTGATGCTTCTCAGGCAGCTCAGAGAGCAAACCAAGTTGCTTTGGAATCTAATGGAAGCCACCACCAACTCCGTTTAATCGCTTCTTCCGTTGACATTCTCACCCAATAAAGTACCATACAAATTACTAGTGGTATTTCTTTAGCATTCTCTTCTAGAGCTGCCTATATACTGAGGCTATATTTCCAAGTAGAAAAAAAGAATATGGTTTCTACAACAAAAGCTTATTCCCAAGAATCTTAGCTAATTTTGAACTAAGTGTACGTCACCATAACAGGTGTCACTGCAGTGCAAGGTGCAATACAAATCATTACACTGAATCTTTATTACTATTTAAAATATTTAAATATATTTCCTGTCACTGGCTAGATCTGGCCGGTAGACAACCGTAAGTAAACATCTGCTTCCTTGTCCTGAAATAAAATATCCATGACACCTGAATTTTGGGTTTGAAATAGCCATAGGAATTATGTAAAAGGAAAAAAGTTTCTTTACTAGTATGGGGCCAATACTACAAATTGTTTTTAATTACCAAGAAATATTGCATTTCAAATGCTGAACATTTAACATGTACACTGTTTTTAACAAGTAGGCAGTTTTTAAAAAATTTTTACAAACATCTAAAGCAAACTTTAGTGCCTAATGTACCCTCTGGTGCCCGGTGTTCACAATATGCTTTGCTAGCTTGTCTTCCTTTATTTCATCTTTGCTGTTACTTAAACTGCAACTTTAGCAGGCTCAACCCATTCCCCTGAAAGGTGGTAGAACCAGGGGGATCGCTCACCAGCTATACTTATTCATATCAATTAGCCCATCACTCAGAATATTACCTTTAATATTGTAAAATTTAGATTTTTAGTAATCTTCACTTTAGCAAAATATTTTCCTAAAATAAATTTTCTTTAAAAATCCCCTCATACCATCCTCTTAAAAAAAAAACTGATAATAGGGTGTGAAAATCACATGGAAAAGAATAAATGATCTGCTCTATGTTCAAAGAGCTGGATATTCTGTGACATTCCAGCCGCACACAGGTAGTACTCTATTCATTCAGTATTTATTCAGTAAAATAGAAGCATAATGAGATTTTCAAAATTGCCAGGAGAGTTTCCCGGTAACCTTCCATAATATTACACCATTTCTATAAAGCTATTCTTGGGAGACAACCAGCCGTCAGTTTTACAATATCACACAGATGGTCTTTTCAATTAGGGTGAAGTGAGATGGAAAGCAGGATGTAGACACGTAATTCTACAAGATACAATTCTAAGGTTCTGATCAAGGATGTAGTTGTGTTTTCTTCTGCCAGTGCTTACAATGTGTACCTGAAGAACAAAGGGAAGAAATGGAGCCTTAAGACTTCCGACTGGCCGCAGTGGACAAAACAAAAGATCTAATGATCCCAAAGGCTCCTTCATCCCCAATACTATTTAACTTTGAGCCTCCAGTCTTTTTTGTTGGAAGCAGTGAACAAAAGTACATTTCACGTTATTAAAGAAACGAAACACGGAACAGTTTTCAAGGCTCAGTAAGGTGGGTGAAGTGGTGTTAAGGTTGACTTGTACTGTACCTTTGAACGTCAAAAGGGAAACAGAACTTGGGCACGCTCTGGAGGACTTCCTGCGAAGGCAAATGTTTACAAAAGCTTTAGCACATTGAGAAAGATGCTGTTAGAACTCTTTTTCTCCTAAGGAGAAAAAAAAAAAAAAAGGTTTTTTTCTAAAGAAAAATAGCAGAGGTTCTGAGACTGAAATAATTGATTATTAAAAGGGAATTAAGTGTGTGCTTTGGCAGATTGCACTGACAATACCAGGGACACCCCCTGAGGGGGAGGCCTGGCCTGAAGGGTGTCAACGCCCTTCACATCCCCGCGGGGACCCCTTCAACAGGGCCATATGGATTTTACAGAAGCACCGCACCATATGGGGAAGCTACGTCTGCTGCTACTGGTACCAGAGACCAGCCACAGGGACTTCTGACAGATTCTGGCTCAAAAATATAAATGTTGTTTCAATTAAAGTGCAGGCAGAGAAAGGGGAATGAAGCTGGCAACAGAAGGAATTACTGAGAGGTATAAGAACTCCACGAGCCCCCTAGCAAACCGGTTTAAAGAGACTTTCTGTTGCTCAAGAAACACATTTATGTGGCGCAGCTCTTGGTAAATTCAACAAGAGGGACACTAAGGTACATCTCGCATAAAACTCTCAACTGTGTACCTAACATTAAGCCTTTAAATGTAAAACAACACAGCTTCTATTCTGTAAACTTTCATTCAAAAATTGCCTAATATTAAAAAAAAAAATCAATGTTTTCATTAAGCATAGAAAATAACCTTATTGATTTTGAAACCTGCGGTGATTTTAGTCATTATAAAATAATTTTCAAAGCTTTCAGAAATCATACACATTAACAATTATAACAAAATGCAAATAATTGTCAGCCACTTAACAAAAAAATAGAAAAAGATCTATTTTATGAAAAACAATTTAAGATTAACTCTGATCCTAATCTTAAATGTTAGAGTTGAAGATAACATCACGCAAAGCCACGTTATTTTACAAGACAAAGCAGAGATTTATGAGGATGTTTTCTATTAAAAAGAGAGTCAATAACTTCATGCGGAGCCCCCCCCCCAAGAAAAATACCTTACTACTATCTCTTTACCAGTAAATCTTACATCCAGAGAAATCACCAATATCTAAATATTTAAACTGTATACAGAAACAGCATTGTTTTAAAGCAGAATGTCTCACGTTCTTTTAAAATATAGGCTGCAGTAAGGTATTGATTAAAAAGCAAACATTGTAAAATTCTAATGCTTACACTGAAGAAAGCTTCAAGAGCCATAAGTCACTGACGCAGAAAGAAGCGCCCTGTAAAAAGTCACCTCTGTCTCTAGGGCAGGGCTCCCTGATTTGCTTGTGAACAGGTACCTTTACAAGTATGAGCACAGTCCCCTGATTTAGAAAAGGCTCTTTTACTGCTCACCATATTTTGCTAAAGGTAATCAGAAGACCTGCTCAACTTGAAATCATTTCAGTTCCTTACACGGAAAACAGTTCATGACAACGGAGAACAGTTCATTTGACCATTGCTAATCCCTGTCTTGTGCTGAAAAACGTGAAGCCCTGGTTTCCACACTTCCTACCGGTAGGAACACTGTTTAGATAACCCCATCCCACAAAGGTGTTCACGCAAGGTCTGGGACAATACCTATATATATATTCAAAATCCAGTGCCTGTTTCTAAATATACCCTAGCTGGCAGTGTATTTCCCATCAATTTTAAGACTTGAATCAAGAAGGTTTCCCATGTGGCTCCATCCTCACACCCTCCACCTCCCTCTTTCCACAAGCAATACACAAGCACACACTTCTGCGAATCAGCCTCAGCTCGCTTCCCAACTGGCAGGAGCGCCCCTCAGGGGACAAGTCTTTAAACCTCCGCGCTCTTTAAAATTCAACCAGCCAGCAGGTCTATAGACTGGTGTATAAACAGTATAGACAAAAAAAAATCCTCTCTCAGCTTCTGTCAGTGACAAAGCAGCTCAGCAGTTGACTGCCTCTCCCCTGACAGTATAAGCTGGCTTTACACAGATCAATAGCCGAAGTCCTACCTAGCTCCCAGGGCTCCGGTTTCTTCCTTAATTACAGGTGCTATTCAAACTGAAGTTAAAACAGAAAACAGACACGTTGGAGGCAGGAATAAGATGCGTGCAATTAGGTTGTTTGGGGATCCTGTTAGCAATAACGTTAATTGGAAGTCGTACTTTTATATATATTGATAAAGTCTTGTATTTCCACCACATAGTGTTTTTGATATCTCTCTCTCTCTCTCTCTCTCTCTCTCTCTCTCTCTCTCTCTCTCTCTCTCACACACACACACACACACACACACACACACACACACACACACACACTTCCAGGCGGGCATCCATAGCTTATGGAAAAGGTTTATAATAATACTCTTCAAAAGTTGTTTCCCTGTGTTCTACAGGCTTTTGTTTTTACAAAATACCTAATTTCCTTAGCCAAGAAAAATTATTTGGGTTTTCACAATCCTCTTAATTCTCTAAAATATTTCATTTTTATACACAAAGAACACATGGACAAGTGTGTCAAATATTAAAAATAAAAATAACAAAAACAATGAAATAGAATACAAAACTGAGTCACCAGATACAAGGCACAATGACACATCTATCTTGTATATCCCACAAACTTGGCAAACCTTTAGCTAGACTCTCCAAGAAAAAAAAAAGAAAGATGACTCAATATCAGAAATGAAAGAAGTTAAAACTGATAACACAGAAATACAAAGCATTGTAAGATACTACTATGAACAATTATACTCCAACAAATTGTACCTAGAAAAAAACGGATAAATTCCTAGGACCATACAACCCTCTAAGACTGAATTATGAAAAAATAGAAAATCTAAATAGATCGATTACTAGTAAGGAGATTGAATCAGTTATCAAAAAACTCCCAACAAACAAAAGCCTAGGACCAGATGGCTTCACTAGTGAATTCTACCAAACATTCAAAGATTTTATATCTACTCTTCTTAAACTCTTCCAAAAAAACCCGAAGGGAAGGGAATACGTCCAAACTCATTTTATGAGGCCAGCATTACTCTAATGCCACAACTAGACAAGTACCCCACTAGAAATGGAAATTACAGGCCAATATCCCTGATAAAAGTAGATGCAAAAATCCTAAAGAAAATATTAGCGAACTTAATTCAATAATATCATACCTTAATTCAAAGGATCATACACCATAATCAAGTAGGATTTATTCCAAGGATGCAAGAATGGTTCAATATCCACAAATCAATCAACGTTATAATTTACTGTAATAGAACTCAGAATAGGGGTAGTCTGGGGCTGTGGGCGTGGGGAGGGGCGTACAGGACGTATGCAGGAAGCATCAAGAGGGAACTTCCTGGAATAAGAGAAATGGTTTACATCTTTAAAGGAATGTGGGTCGCACAGGTGTATGTACCGGTCAAAACTCATTTCATTGTGTACTTGGTATCTTAATGTGCATTGTGCCATATATAAATTACCGGTCTAAAATAGTTGGATAAATAAGTACCTCAGCTTGGATATTACATCGTGGTCACCCTACGTAAGAGAAATAGGGAAGCTCTCACGGGTTTAATGTAAGGGAGGAACGTGATTGAGCTTGAATTTCAAAAGATCACTTTGGCTATAATGCATAGCGTGGATTTTAAAAGGATAAGACTAAAGATGGGGAAATCAGATGGGAGACTTTTGCAATCATCGAGGTGAGTGGTGGTTGCCTGAAGTAAGACAGTTGTGGCAGGGATGTGCAAAAGGGCACACAATTAAGCTCTATGCAGGAGTAAAAATGGAGACATCCCGAAGGTAGTTGGATAAAATGTCTGGTGCTCTAGAGAGAGACTCTAGCCTAGGTAAAGACAATGAAAGAGAATGGCACTGATCAAAAGATATGGAAGAGATAAGATATATGACTGTTCATTGTTATAGAAGATCAATATTATTCTTTATATTTTTATATTCTCCTCAACAGGCAACTTTAATAGTGCCAAGTTATAAAGTCACCAAATTTTCTCATACAGTGATGAAAACATATCTTTATTCTCCTAATGATGTGTATCAAGATGGAAGTTATATTCAGCCACTTCTGGTGTTATCATCGCAATATGTCATTAGTTGGTAAGCCGAGATCAACGACATTAGCCAACCAGAAGGTCCTGGTCATTACAACTGGCATGTTCAGTTAGAACAAATGAATCTCCCAAATCCTTGAGGGCTTGTTCAGCTTTGGAGCTCCCCTAATGCCTAACCAGTGCCTGGCACAGTGATCGGCTCTGAAAACATTGTTGACCTCATGTGAAATGGCACGGTGTTATCACCATCAGAATCAATTTGTCTTGGTAGACAGTTCAAGCCATTGTGTTTTAAGAGTCTAAATGTTTTCTTTTTTATTATCTTCCTCAATAAAGATATGATAATTGCTTACTCTGAGACCTAAGAATTTTATAGATATTTCTCATTTAATTCCTACCCATGTTTTATTCCCTTTTTATATGTGGAAGATGCGGGGGAATAGAAGTCAAAGAAACTAAGTAACTCATTCAAAGTCACACAGCTAGCAAATGTTAAGAGTCAGGATTTAAACTCAGGCTGACGATTCTAACCATTATTTTCCACCCTATGTATTTTTTTCACTTTGTTTCCATGTGGGTTCCAATATATCATCAGCAGATGCCTAAATCTGATGCCTACTTGTCCTCTATAAGGCAGACACTGTCTACATACTTATATATGAAGAGTTACGATTATTCAACGAACACTTCAGGACCAACGTTAAACATGGCGTATGGGAAAATAAAGGAGTCCAGGATGTAAAGGAATCAGAGGGAAAAAGGTGAGATAATATGGAATCAACGATGTAAGTCTTACTTGCCCTAAGTTGTTCTATTCCATTGAAATTAAGTCCTGAGGCAAAATTAAAAACAAAAACAAAAACAAAGCACTGCTTATGTCTATGCTTGTCTATTACTACTGAGAATATTAGATTTAAAGTAATAACATCCATGTAAGTTCTTTCAGATAACAGACTTAAAAATGAGGGCTTAAGTTGATTCTTTCTCATAGATGAGGAAAACACCAAGTAATTAAATCTGAAGCATATTATTTAAAATCTGAAACAAAATTATGTGTCACATGTCATAACAAGGGTCATACCAGAACAAGTAACTAATACTAGAGTAACACAGGCAGAGTGAGCTTAAACAAGGTCAATAATAAGAGAGACTTAGGCTGAGAGAGTATTTAATGACCTTAGGCTCTGCAGATAGGCCCAGGTTGTGTATTTATGGTGCTCAGAAGGTAAACACCATTAGGTCAGCTTCACCTTTAGCAATTCTAGTCAATGAAGTTCGCTAGCATTTTTATCCCCTTCAATTTAAAGAAGGAACTAAGTACTTAGAAATTAAAACTTTATTTAGATGCAGTCTGCAAGCAGAACTAAAACGTCAAGAATCCAGGAGCCCTGATTTTTTTATTGGTTATCTCAAATGACACAAGACCTCTCTTTTATAGAAAATGTACATGCCCGTTATTTTTAATATTTCAAACTACAATTAAATTTTTAAGTCATAAATGTTTTTTAATGAGTGTTTCTTGAAATTCTAACTAGAAATATTGTGAGCTATTATTTTGCAAACATATTCTGCCCCACCCACTAAAGACCATCCACCCCTTGGAATAAAAATTTAGTTCACACTCCCTGCTGACGTAATCTTTGGCGTCTTGCTGAGATTATAAATAAAAGTGCCAATTTTGGTCTTAGTTCTTGTAATGCAGAACTCTTTCTATGAGAAAGTGAACCACAAACACTGGTTCTTTTCACAGAAAGCCACCAAACAAGTCTCACCAAATAGCAATGAGTTTTGATCATTCCTAGTCTCCTCCACCTTGGCATAAATGAACTCAAAGAGAAAACACAATTTCCTGAGTCTCTTGCAAAGGATTTTACTCAATAAACCACACACTATATACATATGTATTTGATAAACTTTCTCAGTTAAGAATAATTCTCTTGAATAAATTATCTCATACCTTCTGTGTATTCTTTATAGTATATTCTTGTATTGGGACATAGGGAAAATAAGGAGTGATTAAAAAAATAGAAGTGACTTATTTGTAAGAGCAGACTAAAGTAAATTCTGAGTTAGATTCAACCTTCAGGTCAGCTAAAAAGCAGAACTAAACAAATTCTTCCTTTCTCTGAAAATTGTCTTGCAAGTGTGATGGACCTACAGCAATTCTCTGTCGCTTCTTGCTGAGTCTTCTCAGTCTGCTGCCACCGGTGATCTCTAACATCTACATTAATAGCCCTCTCCAGCCTGTATCACACTGGACTTTTCGACAACATGTAACCCTTCATTCATTCGCTCATTGAACATGTGTTCATTCAGTATCTATCATGTCTGAAACACTTGGGATCTGCCCCTTTATCTGAGGAAGACAAGGTCTCTGACTAGTGTCCCCTACCACCAACACCCTTCCTACATGTCGGTAGCCACGTCCAGCCCTCCCCCTCCCTTTGTCGTTTCTCTTCGGGGCTACTTCACAACTCCTGCTCCAAAGCCCGCTCCACTGCTGTTCTCCAGGGGGGATCTCATATCACTGCTACACACAGTGTGGGGTAGAAGCCAGGGCTATGCAGACAGACCCGAGTTGAGACCCAGGCCAGTTACGTACTGACTGTGTGAAACTACCTCATCCTCCTGAACTCGACAAAGGCTTCCTACTTCCTGACAGACATCCCACAGAACAGGCGGGACATCCAACTTGGAAACATTTCCCACCCTCCAAGTACGCTCCTCCTCCAAATGTTTTATTTCCACGCTGACAGGCTAACTCTTTCCCAGTCTACCTTTTCCCAAACTCTAGAATCAGGCAACAACTTTTCTTCCGCTGTACACAGCACATCAGAAACGAGTTAAAGCCACATGGCCTTGCATCTGCGTTGGCAAATATGATCACTAGACCGCACTGCTGTCTTCTCTGGGCAGACAGGCCAAGGATAACGGTACATGTCACCACTTAGTACGAGCTTACCAAGATAAGCTGCCATGTTCTCACTTGTCTAGAGAAAATACATATGAATAAACATGTGACTTTGTATTTGAACTAAATTATAAAAGGAACAGAAAACAATTCATATTTCAAATATAATATTCACCATCACAATTAGTTAAAATTGCATATAACAACCACAAAGTTAATTTTTGAAATTATGTCTATTTGTTATGTTATTAAATCATTGGGGTGACCTTGGTTAATAAAATTATATGCTTCAAGAGTACAACTCTAGACTACGTCATCTGAAATCATATCTATTTAAAGGCCAAACATTATTCAAATGTTGTGTACTGCTTGAAATATTTCTATAGAATGTCGTACCTAACATTACGTCTTTAAGATTTTAAAAGTCTCACATATGCAAAGTCTATTAAAATGCACATATTTTATCTCACTCAAAATGAAAATATATCTAATAAATAATACTATTAATCTGGCCTTTTTTAACTCTCCCTTAACATACAAATGCACTCCTTTTCTCCAAAACACAGCAGCTGGGAATGAAAGGAAAGATTTCAAATGATCATTTTCACATCATATTCCATCATCTTTTCATCAGTTTTCCTAGCTTTTCTTTGAGCCCTGTCCTTTTACAAGGGGTCTCTTTTTAGATCAATCCATATTTCCATAATCCACACTGCTGTTCCCCCCTCTCCTCCCCAGGGTGGCCCAACCCCCACATCCAGAACTATGGCTTACAACTGCCATTAAGCCTTATAACAATAACAAGATAACAAAAGAACGGGTGGGGATGAGGCGAGCTGGCACCATATGTTGATCAAGTTAAACATTTCCAGCGCATAGACAATATTTTTTAAACTTCAAAATTTTGATAGTGAAGTGCCTACGTATCTACTTATTCTCCCCAATTGCATTTAAGGCTTAAATGTTAAACATCAGTAAACAACCAGGCAATATTATTTTAAAAGACCAAATCCATTAATAATGTACTGAAAGGGGGAGGGAAAATGGAAATAACCCAACCAAAAGGTAAGCTGGCGATTTATTGTTACTTACTGATTCTTGTAACCCACAAACAAGCCTCACTAAACTTACACCTATTCCTAAAATGAATTTTTCCTAAAAGGCATTTTTAAAAAGTGGTTTACAGTTATAATAAGCAAGATTATTTTGAATCAACATATTTCATGTGAATTAATTTTGACTTTATGCCAATTTTGAAAGATTTTAATCTGTCCATCAAGTAACATCTGAAAATGTTGTTCCTCTTGTTTCCATCCTTTGTTTCATAATTAATTTTAGCTTCTTTTTAAGTAAAAATAAAGAAAAAATTTTAAATGTCACATTCTGACCTTGCAGAGACTCTCATGCCCCTACACTAGATTTAATTTTTTTTCTCCCAACTTCAGAAGAATTGCTTCTGATTCAGCAGCCTATGTCGTGTCACCTTGAAAAAATTATTTGTCAACTGTTTCTCTCAAAGATTCAGAACCCTTTACAGGACTAAATTCCAAATTGACTTTGGTCAAATGTTTACTGATCAAGAAAAAGTAAGTTTTTGTGAAACCATATTTGTCTCTTTCAATCTGCAGCATATTATTATTTAATTTCTGTAAGTTGCTGAATAATGCCAGACCTTCCAGGATTGATGTGAATCATTTGCATAGTTGTACTAATTTCACTGCCATAAAAATAAATAAAAACCTCATCTCTAAGAGCTCATTAACGTAAAATCTGTTCATCCCTCAGCAGAAAAATAAGGTCATTTTTTTCAGATGCTTTTAAATTTACTATCTAAAATGTATGCAAAAATATTCTTTTCAATAGGAGTTTGCTAGATAGCATGGGTCTAGGTCTGTTTTCTAATAAATACCTCAGCTATAAAGCAAAATTTCTAAAATATCACTGTTTTTCCAAATTAGTTTCCCCATTTGCAATAAAATTTTTAAATTTTAGAAACAGAAAATATAAAGCAAGCATACAGGCAAACAAGAACGTAATAATACTACATCTACAAAAGAAATCTGGTCTATATAAAGATGGATAGAGAGAAAAGTGTAATTATGATGAAAATCTTAACTTTAAGCACTTTCCCTCATGCTGTCACTTACAATGTTTTATTTTATTTAATTCTTCATTTTTAGACACAAGAACATACAAAAAAGATAACACTACGTGTATCTACAAAGTATTGCTTGATAGAAATAATTGATATTTTAGGGTTAAGATAAACCACTGAATAAGTGTTTGGGATATGAAACAAAGTATTCATATCCCAAAAATTGTGTCAGTGATGACACAATTACTATTCTGTTAGCTTTACAAAACTTTATATCATTAAATATTTAAAATTCAATTTGTCTTAGAAATATGTGTTCTTATATGATGTATATACTCACAGGGGTAATGAAATAAAAATTTAACCATCGCAATTCAAAAACAAGTTCAACACATTTAATTCTTTCCAGTTGTAAAAACAAGAGTTGGTATAGAATGCAATTAAATTTTTTTCTGTGTCTGATGTGACCAACTGGTAGTTAAAAATGATAACTGAGTTTAAACAAAAATAAACAGTTTTTTAAAATATATAACCACAATCATTTAAATATTTATTTTGAAAGTATTACAATTTAATAAATTATTTTCAAATAATTTAGATCTTCTTTATGACTGATACGAGAAGCAAAATTTTAAAATGCACAGCTACCAATCTACCTCAATTTCAAATCAGAAAGACTTTATTCTGAGCAAATCTCTTTAAAAATCATTAAAAGAAAAACTACTTTTTGAAATGATGGATATGTAAGAAAATTGTTTAAAATAAAGAACAGGCATGCTTCCTAACCCATGCAAAGCAATAAGACATCATTGAACACGAAAAGAACATTGTATATAGTACTAAGTATATTCGTTTTGGGATCAGCTAAGTAGCTGGCTCTGAAGGGTAAGATTTAAATTTTCTTCTATTATTGTACAATACACTGTTTCTTACTGCTATTCCTCTCAGGATTGTAATTCAAACTGTTTCCTGATCATTTCTACCAACATAAGCTTAATTCATTGAATTTGTATTGTTTAATTAAAAATGATTATGTGACATGTGCACTTTTCTCAAAGCATTTCTAAACGCACTTTTCTCATCTAGCACGGGAACACATGCTAGGCTGTCAATATATATTGAATCGTAACTTGGCTACCCTTTTAAAGAAATGTGAGAAAGAGAGAAGGAACACACAAGACAGGTGGTCGTCAGGAACAGACATGACCCACTCAGTCTTCAGGCTGCCTAACCCTCTGCTGGAATTCAACTGCGTTCATTAATGTACAAGCGTTGGGCACCCAGATAATTTCGAAGACAGAATCCTAAAATACTGACTACGAAGCATAATTTAAGTCTATGCACCTCTTATCTTTGTATGCTATAAAAAAGATCTACCTCTGTGTCACCTCAATGAATGTGTACATTTTCTCTATTTTAGGAAGATGTAAACGGGATGGGTGGCTTTAGAAAGTCGTATTATGGGTGCTCACGAGGTCTGGTAGTCTGTTAAAATGCTTGAAGGTCTGTTATCCACCCCTCAGGGTTTGTGTGCTTTTTCCTCTTCTGTGAAGCAGAAGTTAGTTACTCAGTTTAAAAGTTATAACTAATGTGAGTGGTTAAGACTACATTAGAAACAATGTGTAAGGTAAATCTGTGTAAATGCTTTTGTTTTCAAATAGTTTTGTACTAAAACAGCAATTCTTGGGGGTTTTTCTGTGTTTTTTTTTCAACCACGATATTCCTGGGACTTATCGAGGAAGATGAAAAGCTATTACTGTTGTATTAACAATATGAATGGTTATTCTTACCGTGCGCCTCCTAGAAGCCAAAATTCTGTATCTTAACAGAATAATTGTCTGCTTACTCCTAACTGCATTATATCTTTTATTATTTAAGGGGGGGGTACAAAAGTTCCTCATTTATGGAAGAACTCTTCAATCATGTTATTGTCTATATTTACTTTTAAAGATTTTATTGTCACTTTGATTAAACACATGACCAAATTGTTGCTTCTTAGGCATGCATATATTTCATCTTCATCAAACATCCAAACTTTCTTTTTTTTTTTTTTTTTTTTAATTAATTTTATTGGGGTGACAATTGTTAGTAAATTTACATAGATTTCAGGTGTACAATTCTGTATTACATCGTCTATAAATCCCATTGTGTGTTCACCACCCAGAGTCAGTTCTCCTTCCATCACCATATATTTGATCCCAAACTTTCCATTAACTTTTTAAATTTTGCTTTCCCAAACTCAGACTCTGAATATAGAAAAAAATCAAACACTTCCAGGATATGTTTTATATCTAAAACTATCTTGGGGATGTCCTAAAGATTCCCCCCTTGAAATAATTTTTAAAAAACATAAAAATCAGAGGGATGTATTCTCTTACCTTATAAAATGAGACGTTAGAAATAATTTGGTTTGTTTAATGTTATTATTATAAGAGTTACATACAAAAAGCTTGCAAATCACCAGAGATTCTCAGCCTGCCCTTGGTTAATGTGTCTATGTAAATTTTATGAATATGAATGTTTCAGAAATCATACGCTGTATGGGAAGTTCTTGCTATCCAAAATATGTTTTACTTTCCAGGAAAACAATGATCACAACTCTTATGAAACTGTTCTGTTGAGTTTTCCCATACTTTTCAGAGTCCCAGCAGTGCTTTGCCTGATGATATTAGCAACAATAATATAACATTGCGAGCTGTAATTTCCGTTATTATTGAATATGTTTCCTTAGCCATAAGCTTACTTCTCTATTTTAAATTCCTGGCATCTTCCAGGCCAGTGGTTCTCAGCTGGCTACGCACACTGGCTGGCTATGAACTACAAAAATACATTTGTTCAGGCCTTAGTCCAGACTCACTAAACCTCTTTATTTGATATTCTTGGTATATTCTTGCTATTATATAGTATGTCTCAAGATTATTGTATGTTATACCTCTATGGAAATTTTGTTCCCCTGTTTTTATAGTTTAGATATAACTTTAACTGACTCCTTTGAAAAGAGGCTTACCTGTCGTTCATAGAGACATTTTATCTAAAATTGAACGGCTTTATTATCTTCATTTTTCATACAACAGAAAACAACCAAATTTCCTTTTCCATTTTTTATTTGTATTGTGAACCCTCACCAGACCTTTCACATTTGAAAATCATCAGTACTAAATTAACCATGGCCATTAAGTTTGTCATCTACAGATAGCTGGGTTTTGTTTCTCTGATACTTGCCCGAAGGCTCTGCTATAAGCTACAGCACACAGAGTGTGTTTCCAGAAAAGTAGGTCATTCTCAGAGCCTTGTGGAAAGGGCTGTTTCAGGTGTTCCAAACTACTGACACTTCAAAGACACAACTCTTGGGTACAAGGCTATCACCTAACGCCACTCAGGCAACTTTCAGGTCATGCCAGTGCCTGGGTCAGGATTTCCAAGACTCTTTTTAGTCAAAAAGCAGAACGTTTCATGACACTGTTAGGCCAAGGTCCAACAGAACAATAAACAATCGCATCATATTGAATAAACTGCTGGGGGAAATTTCATTGTTTGAAATATTGTTGATGCTGTTTTAATGATCTGTTTTCTGGACAGGTAAGAAAACTTTTTCTTCTCTTCCTAAGCTGTCTGTAACCCACGACAATTTAAACTCTGCTTCTACAAACTGAAATATAATTTTTAAGTTACATCTGATTCTCATTGATTCCCACCCTCCCTAAATTCAGAAACTCTTAACTAAGTCCCTTTACTTTTCACAGCAATACTGTATTTGCATCAGTTCAATGTAAAAAAAAAAAAAATCTATCTTTCATTTTACCAAGATATAACTAAAAAAAGTACATACACAATCAATGCCTAACTTAAAGGGTCATATTTGAGAAAGACCCTTGTTTAAGCAGCCACCTCAAGGCACTTTTAAGGAACAAGTACCTATGGAACCTACGAAGCCTTGCCAGGAAAACTGGCCTGATGACTGGCAGACAGAGTCCAGCCTTAGCGACGTTAAAGACTAGGAACCTTAGTCAACATTGTGACCCTGAGAAGAGAAGAATTCACTAAAGTTATCGGGAGTACATATACAGTCTGGGACAGATATTTTCTTGGACTTGGTTTCCACTTTAGGATAGCAAATAACAGGGGCTTTTTAAAAATCCAGTCTGAAATTCTTTATGAAAACTTCCAAAAAGAAGGTAAATTTGTAGACATAGTTTTTGCTCTACACTGCATGGCTCCAGATATGTAAAGTAAATTCATGGAGGCTTGTAGGCTAAATGAACACTCTTGGTGCACCTATATAAATAATCAGGCCAACCCTAATGGGACTCATCTAATATTTTTTTATCTAGAATAAACTTTCTTTGATATTATTATGGTTGCAAGACGTAGAGGAAGTCTATAGGGAAAAAATTGTGAAAGACTGAAATGGACCAAACGATCACGGGTTGTCTTCCATGGAGAACAAGCCATCGCCTGACACACTCTTCTAAGGGCTCTGTGCCTTTCATCGTCTTTACGCTATTTCACGACTGTAAGTTGAAGATAAATGACAGCAGTGCAAATGATATCTGTCCACAGACAAGTCTGATGGAGGGACAACTGATTTCCCTCCTCTCTCACCTCCCTTCACCCCCATGTAAAGAAGCCACTTTTACATCTATTTGTCAATTTATCACAGCATTCCTGATTATCTATATAATTGTGGTACTCTGAACTCTACTTTGAACAGGTTGTAATAATTTACTAGTACCTTCATTAACTAATGAGCTAAAAAAAAAAAACCTTCAGAATAAAAGTCTATGCATATTTGTATTAGAGTCATAATTATATCTTCTTTTAAAAATTATTCTTTAATACTAGTCTCAGAGACATTTCGTCTAATGGGGTAAACAAAGTAAAGAGATGATAGATCTAATAAATGCCAGAATGGGGAAAACATAAAATGCTGAAGGAACTCCCAGGAGGTCCATTCAATCCAGACGTGGGACATAAAAACAGCTTCTTGGAGGAAACGACCTCTAAGCTAAGACAGAAAGATAGGCAAAGGTGGGGTGCAAGCAGGAGCTTAGCATTTCAGACAGAATGTAAATGAAAGGTACATAATGAAACTACTGTTCACTATGAAATGCAGACAATTTTTTAATAGAGAAAGGAAAGGGAGACAGAGAAATATGAGGCTAAAGCAATAAACAAAAGACGTGAAACAAGGGACTCGATCTTGTTGAGAAGGCTGAGCTCTTCTTGAAGCTGTCGGTGGGGCACCCTGAGCTGGAGGCAGTCCTTACGACTGGAGTCTGGCTGGGAACACAGCTCTGCTGCTAACTAGTGTGGCTTCAGCTGTGTACCTGAAAACTCTGCAGTTGTTTCTTCATCTGTAAAATGGGAATGACTGTAGAGTCCCGTACCTCACAGGGGTGCTGTGAGAGTCCAAGGGGCTAATGCCAGTATTTAGAAAACTGCCCAGCACACTGTAAGGAATGGTGACGGTAGCATTTGCAGTATTTGACTCTACAGAGATCATCCTGTTGTCTTTCAGTTTGTTCTAGCTACACCGTGGAGAATAAATCAAGTCGGGGTGACTGACACTATTTCTTTGGGTTAAATAACATGCTGCTTTCAAATTATAAAGCTACTGAGAAAAAAACTATGATAAACATTTTAAAACAAGCACAGATAAGCAAGTAGGATTTAGATCAGCATCCCAAGCAGCAAAAACGAGACAGCTTAATTATTAATAGCTCATGCTTTTGATTTGGACAGAGTTGCCTTCAATTCTCAGTGCTGCCTGCTACAAGCAGTGTGATCCCAGGCAAGTTTCTTACTCAGCTCAGGGAGGACGGTTTCTGCCAGCAGTGAAGGGAGAGTTTCGAGGTAAAATGAATTATGCACATAAAGTACCTCGTACAGTACCCAGGACATCGTCAGAGCTAAATAAAGAGCTTTATGAGAATTATTATCACTGAAGCAGTCTCAGATCCAGTGAACAGGCTATTTAGGAAGGAGCAGACAGTTAGTATTGGAAAGTAGTAAAAGGTAAGAAGCATGGGAAACAGAGTGACTTGTGTCATCTGTAGTGCTCAGAATGGTCAGCAGGAAGCATACAGCAAAACCATTCTTCAAGGCCCTGCCTAGATCCCCACCTAAAGTTTGGTTTCTTTAGATTCAAAGTCAAGTCGTCAGACAAAACAGAACGGCTATGAGCTGGGCCCCTGGGGTTATGGAGGCTCATCACAGGATATGGTTAATTGCTTTCATGTTTTACTAAGTATGCGAGGGCTTATTCATGTTCCAGTGACCTCACAAATATGGAAAACAAAGCAACAATTCAGCCCCAGCTCAAAAATTCCTATCAGCCGCTTATCAGTCACAAAGAGGAACAGCGGTAGTTGGTCTCACGGAAAAGTTCACTGCAGCGGAATGTGCCCACTATAACCACGCCATGTGAACCCCAAGTTAGGAGTCTTCAGATGCCCTAGGGATTCTCAGGGGCCGTTGCACAGGTAGAAACCACACACAAAGGAAGAACCTGGCCAGGAGGTTGGTTCTTGGGTCCGTGGACAAGGGAATACTGAGAAAACCGAGAAGAGCAGCATTCCAAAACTGTAAAGGGCGTCTGTATGGCTCTAACCGATGTACACAGGCCCTGAGAACAAACCCAACCAAACTTCAGATGTCCAGACCATGTCTTCACTGCAAAGCCGTCTTTCATATACTTAAGACACTTATGAATCGATTCTTCCTCTAAAGGGCTGAAAACAAATTAGGAATGCATACCCTCTTCTTATGTGAAACAACAGTCACGAATTTCACTAGATCTAGTAAATTTTTAACATGCCCATTTAACGGCATTTTCAGGGTAATTGCCTAGTCTTATATATTGATTTTCACATGTAGAAAATTATTCTTCCACGATCTTGAAATCTGTATAATTATATCTGAATGAACTATTTTAAACGAAGACCTGTATCAGTTTTCATTTTTGTAAATTATGGGAATTATGAAAATCATGCCTGTGAATTTAACTTATGGTTAAGCTTGTATAACTTTATAATTTTAACAGGGACAAGATTGTTTTATCCCATTTCTTTGTAGACAAAAAGAAACCAGCTCATCATTTTCCAGAAAAAAGTGCTTATTTGTATCAAAATTTAAATTTGCATTTTTAACAATATATTATATAATTCACTTTAAAATGATAAATCTATAATGTAAATTTTGAAAGATTTTTTTCTACTCACATACATCATATCAAAATAATTCATCATTTTGGTCATACTAAATATTTAAGGACTATAAAAGACTATAATTTACAATGCTGATGAATAAATTCACTCCAAAGTCTCCCATTTTCTTTCAAAAAACTAAAGTTATAGATAAGAATTATTTTAAAATATGAAAATATTGTCAATTCAATTTATAAATGTAAATGATTCAGATATTACTGTAAGAAGAAGAGAACTGACCGTTTATTCACAGCAGTTACTACTCATTTCTAAATAGACAGAAACAATAGGAGTGTATTCGACAAAGTATGTTATTGTCAAGATTTTTTGACAGGAAATTTTTAAGTGTTTCCAAATATATATTACACAGATTAAAAAGAGTGTAAAAATATGCTGAAACTGAAAATATTCAGTTCCTATTAGTTTCAACATAAGGGCTTCTTCGTCACCCATCTACTTGGCAACTTTAAAAGATTTGTCACATGGGGGAGGCAAAAAATATATACACGTGACTTGTATATCTTTTATTATCGGTATATATTATTACAATTTTAATACAGTTTTTTCCTTTCTTAAAATGTGTGTACATTGTTTTGGCCCCTCTGTATACTCTGCACACATGGCTTTTTCTCTCTGAGTTGATCAAGAGGAAACACTTATAGCAACACATGTGGCAGTACCTCTAGTAATAGTAACACTAGTAATAATCACAACACTCCAACTTTAAATGTTCTTTAAAAATTATGTGGTTCCAACCTGGTCTCCAAAGTCCTCTGGGAATTTCCACAAGACCACCGGATCTGTAAATAATTGATACATGGCATTACACAGAGGCAAAAGAACACATTTACAGCAACAGGCTTGTTAAAACACTCTTAAAATTGTCAAAGCTACTTTTTTAATAATTTTAAAATTTTTCTTTAAACATTTAGTTGATGAGGTTCAAAATTAAATATTTTGATATTTTAAGGCTTTTAATGACCTTTGGAATAGGAACAAATAAAATTAATAACTTGCCCAGATTATTAAAAAATCATTATTTCTTTTATCAACTTACTTTTTTATTTAAATACTTTAGGTTTTAAAATTCTCAAATATAACTTTTCAGTTTTAACTGCATTAACATACTGGTTTTAGTTTGAAAATAAAAAAACATAAATGTGGTAAATATGTAATCAAATGTATTATAGCCCTCAGAGACTGGACCAAAAAAAAATCACCTTAAATTTCCATTTAAAATCCTAACAGTGCAATAATGCTTGCTTTATAGCAAAGTTCATATTTGAAATCCCATACGTGCAACTTCAAGTTGCCCTTAAGTGAGGCATCAAGCTTATTTAAAATATAATTAATATTTGCAGGGCATTTAGGGAATTTTTTCTAATATATTATGTCTAGTTATTCATAATAAAAATAAATGTTGTTTTATAAATATTCCCACTGGTTTTTCATTTTCATTATTTCTCACAATATTTCTCTTCCACTGTAATAAAAAGAAGTCCTTTTAATTAGCATTAATAAATATTTTTGTCATGTACTTATTTTTTAATTCTGTCAAAAAAAAACTTCTGAGTACACAAATGTGCTTTAAAAAGGTTAGTACACAATAAATCATATAACTTCTAAAACAGCCTTGGAACGCCCAAGATAAGTAACAAGTACCCCACATGACAGGATGTGAATTCCACTCCAAGGGAAAGGACTTGGTGAATCAAAGATCACTTCATGTACCCAGTCAGTGAAAAGTTATACCTCTATTCCATTATTTGCACTATTCCAGTTGCTTTTTAAAAATACAGTCCAAGGAAGCATAATTACAAGTTTTTAATTCCAAAACGGTATTACTTATTAAGTTCAAAAGAATTTACATCAAATATTTTAATTTATAAAGGAAAGAAAGCATGTTTTCTACAGTTAAATTTTCACCTATTAAAGAATAAAAAGTTTCTATATAAATTAACATAAATACAAAACATTTAAGACATCTTCCGTAAGAATCACACATGACAAATTTATAAAGATAATATTAAATGATTATGCCTTCACATAAAACAAAACACATACATTTCTGAAATGACCGGGATGTGCATTATCGCTCATCTAAACATACTCAGATATCAATGTCCTGTGGAAGGTTATGTTGAAAAAAATATGTGTGTGCGCACACGTGTGTGTTTATGTGGCAGTTTTACCAAAATGGTAACTATTGAGATTTGAATCTCAGAAAACAAAAGTGTATGATGAATTCTTCACGAAATTTTAAACAAAAGTTATTATCTTCAGAAATTAACACATAACTGATGGTCATATAAACAAATCATCATGCAGAAATGTAGAATAATCCTTTCTTATCAGGCATGGAGTTAAAGAGTTTCAATGTGAATATTTAAAATACCCTTTCAAACAACCTCCATTTTATAGTTACCATTTGAGAAAATGTTTGTGACAGATTTCTTACACTTCTATCTTAAAACAGGACATCTATGTCACTGCACAGCCCTACCGGTTGCCCTGTTTGCAGCATTCACCCAGAATGTTGTGCTCCCTCACTTTTCCTCACCCCTTACTATGCTGTTTAGAATTTCTATGTCGTCTGTTCTTTCAGAGGATGAACAAGTGAATACATGAAAATAGCACGTATTGGTTTAATCGCTTAGTGGAAAATATCCTATTTCTTTTCTTTTCATTAAATGAATTTTACACTTCAGCACCCCAAAATTTATTATAATCATGTGCATCCATATTTTGAAATGGATTAACTTAGTTACCGCCTATGTTATTGGATTTATACCACATCTGACACATCTTTGTAGCAACTTTTCACAAGCACTGCAAAGGAAGAAACAAAAGGACTCTGAGAAAAAAAATAATAATCCGATTCTCAAATTTATGCACAAAGACTGAATTTTCTGTTCCCTGAGGATTACTTTCCAGATACCAGATCTGATCTAGCAATGTTAGGTCAATCTGATGCTGATTTTCTGGGTGAAAGAATGAGAACTGCTGGCAGGAATTGTCATTGCCAGAGATGACTAATAAAGAGCTTCTGTCGGACGTCTGCTACTAATTCAAAAGACACCATATCTTACTTTAAAAGTAAGCTCTGCCACCAACAATCTAGAAACCAAATAAAGATGAAAGGAAAGACACAAACTTAAATTTTACATAAATATGGTCAATCTCTTATTTTAATGAGATAATGTCACAGTGTAGTAAAAAAAAATGTGCAAATTTTTATTAAATCAGTCAATTTGGAAGGAGAATATTTAACTTGTGCATCGCCACCAAAAGTACTTCAAATTCATGAGTAAGGCTTTTTGGAATATAAAGTGAGATAAATTCAGTAATATTTTATTTTCCTTTGCAAGCAAACCTTTCACATTTTCCTGGCCCTTAATTAAAAATTGAAATTAAAATAACTTAAAATACTAGTGTGATTCAACTACATTATTTTAAAAATGCAGAGAAAACTTGCTAATTTGCACAAATAATATTTACTTAATTCTGTAGGATTCATAGATGAGTATCTTTAAAATTATGCAACTGTGAAATCAGTTCAGAGACTGTATGCTTTTGAAAAGGTAGAATACATAATATTAGTAAGTATTTTGCTTGATTATAGCTTTCAGTGCTGATTCACCTATGTGGAAGAATCAGAATTTTATGAACGAAGAAATTAAGGCCAAAACAACGAGGAGTTTGTCTCAGTTATAATGTCAGACTAGAATTTTCTTAGTTGAAATCTAAAGAACAACTATTTTAAATAAGTTCCATAATCAATACACTTCTCAGTCCCATTTAACTTATGGTCAATTTTTTTCATTCCAAAATCTACGCAAAGCTAAAGACACAGGAAAAGCCTGTCGGATAGCATACAAAAAGAAAATGCCCAAGAGGTGCCTAGTTTTGGTGTAAAGCATTGTTTTAAACAAGGTATCCTGTTGCAATTCCTGAACTCAATTTGAAAATTCATTGGCTTAATATCAAAAAAAGTTCTTACTGAAAGAATGCTGACGTCTCTTGAATACAAATGAGCAAGAATCATTAAAGAAAATGTGGAATTTTTATTCTTTCACCTGTGAACTACACAAAGTAGGCTCTGTACAACTACACAAAAGAAGGGCATTTGAACTTACAATGCAATAAAATTTAATGAGTGTCACACTAAAAGGACAGGATACCACAGGACAATGTAAGGAAATCTCATCTAATTTAGAGAGTTACTAAATGACTTAGGAAGGAAAGCACACTTAAGTTACACCAGCAAATGATCTGGGCTGTAAAGTGGGCAGGGAGAACATTCCAGACTGGAGAAACAATATGCATGAAAGTCTTGGAGGTTTACAGGAAGCAGGATAATTTTATTTATTTATTTGTAATGTAACAATCTATCTACCAGGCATCAGGTACTGCGCTAGGTGCTGGGTATAAAGAACAAAACAGACACAAGGCCCTGCCCTCATGGAGCTGACATTCTAGGGAAGAGGAAGGTAAAACACTACATAAGTATGACGCATATAGCCTATTGGATGTTGATCAGTGCAAACGAGCAAAGCAGGATAATTTTAAAAACTGGAAAAAAAGAAAAAGTAACAGATTCAGAATGTAGAGTAGCAGACAATGTCAAGGGAGAAAGCTGGAGAGGCAGGGGCCAGACTAGAGTTTGAAATGTATCCTAGGTATCACAGGAAGCCACCAAAGCAGATGGTGAAAGAAGCCAAAAGAAAAAGAGCAATTAGACACACACGAAGAATGTAGCCAGAGCATGTGTGTGTGCGTGTGTGACCTTTTCTTTAACCATTCACCCATTGATGGACATCTAGGTTGTTTCCACATCTTGGCTCTTGTGAATAATGCTGCAATGAACACAGAGTGCAGATACCTTTTTGAGATAGTGATTTCATCTTCTTCCAATCTATACCCAGTAGTCGGATTGCTGGGTCATAAGGTAGTGCTAATTTTTTGAAGTACCTCCATATTGTTTTCCATAGTGGCTGCACCAATTTGCATCCGCACCAGCAGTGAAACCAAGGTTTGATTTAATCTTTAATCCATTAAATCAGAAATGGTATTGTTTAATTTCCACATATTTGTGAATTTTCCAGGTTTCCTCTTGTTACTAAATTTAGTTTCATACCACTGTGGTTGAAAAAGATACTTGGTATAATTTCAATCTTTTTAAACCTACTGAGATTCATTTGGTGACCTAACATATGATCTATCCTAGAGAACGTTCCAGATGTGCTTGAGAAGAATGTGTATTCTGCTGCTGTTGATTGGAATGCCCTGTATATGTCTGTTACCATCTGATGTAGAGTATGGTTCAAGTCTGACGTTTCCTTATTAATTTTTCTGTCTGGATGATTTATCCAGTGTTGAAAGCAGGGTACTGAATTCCTCTATTATCACATTGTTGTCTGTAACTCCCTTCAGATCTGTTATTTATTTGCTTGACATATTTAGGTGTTCTGATGCAGGATTAATACATAATTACAATTGTTATATCTTCTTGATGAATCAGCTGCTTTATCATTATATAACAACTTTCTTTGTCTCTTGTTACAGTTTTGACTTAGTCTATTTTGTCTGATCTAAATATAGAGACCTCTGCTTTCTTCTTTTGGTTTCCATTTCCATGGAATGTATTTTTCCATTGCTCCCTTTTGAGCCTGCATGTGCCTTTTAGCTGAAGTGAGTCTCTTGTAGGCAGCATATAGTTGGTTCTTGTTTTCTTATCCATTCAGCCACTGCATGCCTTTTCATTGGAGAATTTAGTCCATTTACAGTTAATTATTTGTAGGTAAGGACATACTACTGCTATCTTGCTAATTGTTTTCTGGCTGTTTTGTAATTCCCTTCTTCTTTTCTTGCTATTTTCCTTGGCGAATTGATGGTCTTCCATAGTATACTTTTATTCCTTCCTCTTTATCTTGTGTGAATCTACTATAGATTCTCGTTTGTGGTTACCCTGAGGCTTACTCGAAAACTCTTAGAAATATAACAGCCTATTTTAATCTGATAATAACTGAACTTTGATCACATACAAAACCTCTACCCTTTTATTCCCCTACACCCACACATTTTGTTTTTGATATCATGCTTTACCCCTTTTTATACTGTATATCCACTAACAAATTATTATAGGGATAGCTTTTTGGAGTACTTTTGTCCTTCAACCCTTATACTAGAATTAAGTAGTTAACAGATCACCATATTACAATATTTAAGCGTGCTGAATTTGACTGTATACAGGCCTTTCCTAGCGTGCTGTTTCTTTTCATGTATTCATAGTTAGCATCCTTTCATTTCAGCTTGAAAAAGTGCTTTCAACACTTATTGTAAGGAAGGTATAGAGTTGATGAACTAGCTCAGCTTTTATTCATTTGGAAAAGTCTTTGTCTTCATTTCTGAAGGACAGCTTTGCTGGGTAAAGAATTGCTTCCAGAGCGTTGAGTATATAATTCCATTCTCTCCTGGCCTGCAAGGTCACTGCTGAGAAACTTGCTTTGCGTGAGAGAATTTTTTTCTCTTGATGCTTTTAAAATTATTTGTCTTTAACTTTAGACAGTTTTATTATAATGTGTCCTGAAGAATCATTTTGGATTGAAATTTTGGGGTGACCTATTAATTTCAAGAGCTGGATGTCCAAATTTCTTCCCAGGTTTGGGAAGTTCTTAGCCATTATTTCCTTAAATTTAAGTTTTCAACCGCTTTCTCCCTCTCTTCTTCAGTGTTATATGGAATGTTTGTCTTAACGGTATCTCAGAAGGCCCATAGGCTTTCATCATTCCTTCTCATTCTTTTTCAGTTTTGCTCCTCTGAGTAGTTAATTTCAAATGATCTATCTTCAAGCTCTGATTCTTTTTTCGGTTTGATCTAGTCTACTACTGAAGCTCTGTATTGAATTTTGCAGTTCAGTCATCACATTCTTCAACTCCACAATTTCTATTTGATTCCTTTTTATGTTTGCTGTCTTTGTTGCACTTTTCATTTTGTTCTTGCATTGTTTTCCTGATATATTTAAGTTGTTTATCCAGATCTCTTGTAGCTCTTTATGCATCATTGGAATGATTATTTTGAATTCTTTGCCAGGCACTTCCTGGCTCTCCATTTCTTTGGGGCCAGTTTGTGGAGATTTACTGTCCTCCTCTTGCAGAGCTATGTTTCTCTGATACTTCATGATCCTTAAAGCCTTGCATAGGAGTCTGCACCATAAAGTGACTTCCACACGGGAAGACTTTCACATGCAGGTGGGAGCATAGTGAAGTGAGCTGTGGCCCCAGGTCTAGTGGTGCAGGGCACCAAGTCCAGGGGTGCGGAATGGCACCAGGTCTGGGGTAGTGTGGCAGCTCAGCAGCTCATGTCATTGGGTCCACAGAACTTACAATGGTGTATTCCTTGACAAGTGCTGCAGGGGATCTATTGAGGCTGCCAGGACTGAGCATTCCATTCCCTCAGCAGCGACTCCAGGGATGGCAGCTAGGGACCAGGGCACGCCGCAGTCGGAGCAGGAGCCAGCAGTGTCCTCTCGACTTGCAATACCATGCACTTTGCCAGGCTCTGGGTGGGGCCAAACTGAAGCAGGACCATTATGTAGTGCCCCAAAAGGCTGGGAAGGTTGGTCACTCACCCCAATATCCTTTCCCTGTCAGGGGCACTCTTTCTAGCTGGGGGGCTCCTTCTTGGCACCCACCAGTGCTGGCTTGGGGCTTGAGATGATGGCAAAATGAGGCTGTTCCTGCTTCCCCAGTCCCACTGTGTTGTTGAAGTTTCTTAACCGGACGCCAGAGCTCTCCCAGGGTAGTTGTTCAGAAAAGCTTCTAATTGTTGATCTTTGTGGGGTGTGGGGGAAAAGGCCGGAATCGTCTACTCTGCCACCTTGCTAACAACACACCACTAAAATTATAATTTTCACGGTTTGCCAAAATCATTTGCAAACACATCAATTATTGTAATTTTATATCTAGCCTAACTGAAAGAAAAATATTTGAGGAAACAACTCATTCCCTCATTTAGGGTCACCAATGACCTAGGTGAAGCCAAAGATCCAGAAAAATCATATCCTGCCATTTCCCCTTGGCATACACCCCAGCAAAACACAGGTTTACAGCACTGGTGGAAAGATGTCACTCATTCCAACAAGATAGTTGTAATAATCTCCACTGATCCACCCCCAAAAAAGTTATCATAGATTGTATAGCACTACAAACTTTAAGACTACCAGCAACAGTGAAAATAAAAAATTCACGGCTGAAAAGTGTTAAATTCAGACCATGTCTAATAATAATAAAGTATAGGTGTTTGCCCAAATCCTTTAAAGTTAACATATAGACGATAACACAGAATTTTAGCATATTCTTAAAGGCCTACTCCAGTAGTTCTCAGACTTTAGCTTGTAACAAAAGTGCCTGGAGAGCTTGTTAAAACACAGGTCTCTGGGTCCCATGTGCTGAACTTCTGAGTCAACAGGTCAAAGTCGGGTCTGAGAAACTGCTTCTCTAACAAGTTCCCAAGTGATACTGATGCAATTGATCTGAGGACCACACTTTGAGAACTAATAGCACAGACCATGTATCTCACAAGGGTTGGCATTATGTATCACATGTTAAAGAATTTAATATTGGTTGACTGAAAACATTCTTTAAAACATGGTAATGAGTAATTCAGAATTCCCTTTATTGTGTACATATTTTATTTGGCAGTAGCTCTATCTTCAGAGGGCTAGGAAGAAACTTCAACCATGACGATTATAGTGGGAGGTCACTATAGCAAGAAAAATGTTACCAAAATGTTTTGTAAACCATTTCTGTGCTCATAATTACTACTGATACTATAATTCTATGACTATATAACAATGTAAATAATTTTATTTCAAAATTAAGTGTCTTATGACATTGGAACTAGAAGATTTAAGGAACAATGATGGGGAACCATACCATACATGCAAAAAGACAGACTGTACTATTCCCTCTATATGCCATACACACACACTGGTAGCCTATCTCTAGGTAAGATGTATGTACCTTACCATCTAAGATAACTGTGAAAAAACGTGTTTTTTTTGTTGTGCTTTCTTTCACAGAATTTAAGCAATTACTTCAAATTTGAAGAACAGAAAGGACAGATGCCAATATCTGTGAATGCAAAAACTAATTTAAGGCCTCTGTGTTTTTTTTGTCTTTTGGAATTTTCAAAAAAAAAACAAAAGATTTGTTATGTATGGATAGAATCATAGAATTTTCTGAATGAGAGAGAACCTTAAAAGATTCTTTTTTACCCCCCATACTCAGGAAATTACACTGGAACCCATGTCTGTAGCCAAGACGAGAAAGAATGCAGATACCCTTGTTTGTAATACGACATCCTTTTTAAAACCTGCGGCGGCATAGAAAGGGCAGCACAAATAAGCCCCGTTTCCTTTACTTTGTTCACCTTGATGTTATTGTTCACTGAGTTTAAGGCATATTCACAAGTTCAGAAATCTTCCTTATTATCTGCAGGAGGATATTTTCAGCAAACCAAATACTTAAAACTTTTATAAATAATGGCATAATCCCATCAGACTTGCTCTGAATGATACCTGGAAATTTGTATGGGAAGAAACCTCGGAAGGATATGAATCACTAAAGGATTCAAATTAATACCCTCTCATTCTACAACTGAAATACTTCTTATAGGAGTTTGACTTACATATACAAAATCTTTAAGGAAATGAAATTGTTATTTCAAGATGTTTTATGAACAGCTGCAAAAATGTGAGGGATCACACTTTTACTTATTGCTTTACATAATATACGTATTTAAAATTAAAAGCACGCAATTTGGGAAATTTCTTTCACCTCTTAAAAATGTATATAAGCAGTGGTGCAAAAACATCTAGTGATCCTACTGAGATTATCTTCACTCTGAACAATCATTTGGATAATCAAAAAACTGGTACTGTAAAATTATTTTGGTGCTTTTGAAACTCAAACCATAAAAGCAACTTAATGGATAATTCTAGACTTTCTAAATGTTCTTCCCCAGAAATATATAAAATCATCATCACAACTCAAAACAATGAAGCTCTTTTTGTTCATATTAAGCAAATTCTAGCTAAGGTAATAAAAATGGAACTTCAAAGAACCTTAAGATATGTAATCCACAGCAGGTTAGATATATTATTTTCTGACTTCCATTCCTTTTAAACAAGACCTATTATAATAAAATGAAAACCTGCATCAATCACCTGATAGAGTAATTCCAAACTTAACCAAACAGGGCTAATGGGTGAGAATTGAATTGAAAACACCTTGACAAAGAAAGCAATTTCTTTTCTTCGCACTCCTCTGAAGCTGTGGGTGATCATGGTAATCGAACCATCAACAGTGAGGGGCCATCTGTCCCAAGGGCCCTTCATGAGGGTTTCTTAAAAAATCAACAACAAAAAAGGGAAAGAAATGCTCTACCACACATATGTTCAATCTTGATTAATCTATGACAAGAAACTTACAGCTGAGAATCAATGTTTTGACGTTTTTCAGATACCAATCACTAAAGCCAACACAAAAGTTTTTTTCCAAGAACACAGGGGAAAAAAGTTAATGGGTTGCTTACAAAAAGACGGTCTTTTATATAATATCTGAAAAACCTTTTAATCAACCGAGCTGATCATCATATTCTAAAGCAAGTGCTTTTATTACGATGATTGCCTTAAAGTGGGAGACAGGCAAAGGCCACACTCTAAGTTAGCACAGAGACTAGCTTTTCAGATTCTTGTTCTCATATATTCTTTCTACAAATATTTTATTCAATTAAAAAAAAGACACATTCATAGTCATGGCACTCATTCTATTTACCTCTTTGAACTAAAATAGATTTTCAAGCATTATATGAAACCTCAGAAACGTGACATTAATTGAACCTCCTAAAGCAGTTTTATTTTATTTGTAACATCTAAAATAATTTTCATATTACACCAAAAAAATAATTGCAAGCAGAAGTGCAAACCGAGGCACAGCTTTCCTTGTTTGATATACAGTTTGAAGTACAGTAACTGCTGGCACTCTTGCATATAGCAAATTCAGTTTCAATCATTTTGGAAAAAGCCAAAGTTGATAAATACAAGGTACTAGCTATAAAAGATGACTCAGAGTTTACTACAATGAACATCTGTGTGAGCGATATTAAAAATAACTATTAAAAACATTTAAAAACAAATTTTAAAATGAAAATACAATTACAAAACACAATATTAAAGAACCAAATTAAACCATGAATCCCATTTCTTTCTGAATCCTTTCAAGTTACAATCAAAATAAATGTAGATGAAATATAATTTAAGACTCAAACACATAAATTCACTGAGACTTACTATAAATAAAGTAATTCCTTAACTTACTTATCTTTGCATCTCTGGAGCGCAGGAATGGCTTCTGTGATCCCAGAAAGATAAGATAGATAGATCCCAGAAAGATAATCCTCAAGAAGGTGAGAGACGCAAGCACATCTGCCCTCGAGAAGGAGAAACACTCCACCCAGGTCTTACCAGACACGAGTTTGCAGTTCAAAATTACTATAGAAAATCCACAAGCCAACAGAAACAAAAAGAATTAGAACCCCTCATCAAAGCCAGAAGATATTAAAATGATATGAAATAGCGTATACAATGGAAGGTTTAAAATAGTTAAAGAATAAAATGAGGGTTCAAAACACGAGCAAATAATGAGACTACCAAAAGGCAAATTTTGAAAACTAGAACTTTAATGAAAAAAATATGTAATCTATGAAATTAAAAGCTCAGTAGATGAAATGAATAGCAGATTATATATGATTGAAGAAAGAAATAGTGAACTGAATTAGACACAAGAAATATTAAACAGAATCAGGCACTTAGACCAAAAAAAGAAATACAAAGGAGGTTAAAAATAATGGAGATTAGGGGGTCGGCCCAGTGGCTCAGGCGATTGATTAGAGCTCCATGTTCCTAACTCCAAAGGCTCCCGGTTCGATTCCCACATGGGCCAGTGGGCTCTCAACCACAAGGTTGCCAGTTCAATTCCTCGAGTCCCGCAAGGGATGGTGGGCAGCACCCCTGCAACTAAGATTGAACATGGCACCTTGAGCTGAGCTGCCGCTGAGCTCCCAAAGAGCTCAGTTTGTTAGAGCACCGGTTCTACTCCCGCAAGGGATGGTGGGCTGTGCCCCCTGCAACTAGCAATGGCAGCAACGGCAACTGGACCTGGAGCTGAGCTGCGCCCTCCACAACTAAGACTGAAAGGACAACAGCTTGAAGCTGAACGGCACCCTCCACAACTAAGATTGAAAGGACAACAACTTGACTTGGGAAAAAAAAAGTCCTGGAAGTACACACTTTTCCCCAATAAAGTCCTGTTCCCCTTCCCCCATAAAAATCTTTTCAAGAATAAATAATGGAGATTAGAATGATAATAGAAGCCTATTTTGAGTTCTGAAAGTCAGACCCAAGAGACTGAGATGTAGAAAACAAGGGAAGGATGGAGAAGAAATAATGACTGACTTTTCCAAAAATGGTGAAGGATATAAATCTTCAGATTTAGAAATCATAACAAACTCAAGCAAGATCTCAAGAAACACATCTAGATTCATTATAATGAAATTAAAGAGCACAAAAAGACATAGATAGTTCTAGAAGCACCCTACAGGAAAAGACAGAACTCTTAATCTCTAAATATATACAGATAAATATATATCATGTTTCCCCGAAAATAAGACCTAGCTGGACCATCAGCTCTAATGCGTCTTTTGGAGCAAAAATTACTATAAGACCCAGTCTTATTTTAATATAAGACCAGATTTTATATAATATAATACCCAGTCTTATATAAGACCGGGTCTTATGTAATATAATGTAATATAATATAATACCGGGTCTTATGTTAATTTTTGCTCCAAAACACGCAGTAGAACTGATGGTCCAGCTAGGTCTTATTTTCAGGGAAATATGGTAGATATAGATACAGATATAGATATTTAAATATATATATATATATATATATATATATATATATATATATATATATATATATATATATATATTTAGAGATTAAGAGTTACCTCTTTTCCTGTGGGATGCTTTTTATATACATATAAAATTACACTAACAACAGACTTGTCCATAGCAGCAATGGAATCCGAAGATAGTGAAATATATTTGAAACTTTTGAAAAAGTATTTTTGCCTTTTGAGAACTGTGTAAACAGGAACGTGGGAAAAAAGAAAGATATTTTTGGAAAGACAAAACTTGAGAGATTTATCAAAAACAAACCCTTGCTAAAGCAATGTCTAAATATTATAGAATCAATCAGAAAAAAAGAATAATTCTCCAAAAGAAAAGTGTGCACATAAGAAGTAATATATTTCATGTACCCAGATATTTATACAATATTTACTGAAGCATTGTTTGCAACTACCAAAGTCCTATAAATAACCTATATGTCCATTAGTATGGAAAAGGTTGTATCATCATCATCATCTTCATCATCATCATCATCCCATGAAATACTATACAGCTTTGAAAAAGAATAAAGCTTTGAAAAATTAATTTGTTCATATGAAAAGAAATCTCTGAAAGATACTGTTAAATAAAAACAAGGAGGCAAGACAAGCTCAGAGAGCTAAGGGAGGGCAGGCCCGACACGAGGACCTTGTAAATCATAAAAGGAACTGGGCTTGCACTCTAGGAGAGAGAACCACGTGACAACCGGGTCGGATGAAACTCAGTGTGCTGCCTAGAAGTGGGAAGGCCTCACAGCCCAGGTCCAGGGAAAGCAAAGCATTTGGAAAGAGGGAAAAGAGAAGATGGGATTTCAAGAAAGGGGTGTGGCGTGTGTTGGAGCATGAGTACATGCTTGGAATTGGGAATACACTTTATTTGTGTGAAAGACAGGAGGCCTGGATGGAGTAGAAAATCCATACTGGAGTGTGGTGGGAAATAGGATGGGGTCACATACAAAGCACAGAATTTTGCTGCACTGACGTGTCGTAGTCTGGAGTCGTGTTGTGTGAAAAGGGGAATATTTTATTTGAGGCATAAAATACCTCCATAGTTTGAAGCGTTGGGTTTTGTTAGTGTTATCAGTGGGGAGCCCCGGACATGCTTCTGTGAAGGGAGGCATGATGACTAAAAAACTATGCCAGGGAGAAAAGAGAAACTGGAAGAAAAACTACTAAGAAAGTAAAACAATAAACGGATTGGGGGTTTCTCGTTTGACATGTAAAACTTGAGGCAGGACGTAATTACACTGTCAGTGGACTTTTAAAGAAGCATAGCATAGTATTCAAGAGGCTGGGTGGCTAAGCTCTGAATCAGACCTCATGTAAACATGTCACGCACTGCCAACCACTAGCTACACATGACCTTTGTTGAGATAATTACTACTCTGTGCTTCAGTTTTCTCCTTGGAAAAGCAGGGATGCAGGAATAATAACAGCACCTACGTGTGGGATGTGGTTAGGATGAGTGGACATTCTACACACAATACATGCACACACCGCTTACAAGCGTGCCCAGCCCACAGTAAGCCTTACCGCAGAATTAGGTATCATTAGTAGTCACTGCTGTAAGGCAAGAGGGAAACACGCAGCGATAACACGCACAGATGCAGACATGTGGCCACGGTGAAGGAAGATAAATGCATCAGCCAAAAGGATAGGTTATTTTCAGCTATTTCTTTCTCTTCACATAAATCTACTTCCTCTCATCCTGGGCCTTCCTGGGTCAGGTTACCTGTTTTACAATGCCATCCTTTGATATTTTTGTCTTAAGGAATAATTCCTATCATTTTTTTTATATTTGGGGTCTTCAAGTATTTATTAGCTCAAAACTTAGAGCACTGTATGATAGTTGGCCACCCATTCCTACCTAACTTGTCCATTTAATGTGTTTCAGCCCCTTCCTTTAGCTCCGTCTCAGCTTCCACTTCCCATCCTTCTCTCCTCTCCCTGACCCCACAATCACTGTCGAACCAGCATACTCCCTCCCCCTCCCTTTGTCTCACCTTCCCTATCTCTTTTCTCCTTTTCTGTCAGGGTGAAGTGAAACGGGGTTACTGCAGGAGAGGTATTTATTGTTACCAAAGAACAGAGAAATATTAAGTTAGTTAAAAGAGGACGCCTTAGAATATGCCCCACGTAACACAACGTGAGCAGCTGTTGACCCCTACCTACACGTGGTTCTTTTCTGGAATAAGTTACACACTTTAGTGTAGCCAAGCAGGGAGCTTCAGTGCACGGCACTTTAGTTCTTACCCAAGGCTGCATCTGATTGACAGGAGAAGCAGAAGCAGAGTCCAGGCTGATAGATTCAAGGGGCTTGCTGATGAGTCAACACCTTAACGGCCATCCGTCCTACTTGGATTGGAACTAAATTCCCAGTATTGACAATATTGGGAGACAGACGTTGCCAGATGCTTTTTACACTAGGGTTGCAACTAGCTGCTCCCTGGAGCTGGAGAAAAACAGTGACCAACCAAAGACCTGTGCTTTAACCCAAAAGTTACCAAAATGCCACAGATCAAATGGAAGGCAGTCTTAATATGTGAACAAATGTGCACTACCCGACCTCTGCAAGTCTGTAAAAATGCACATTCACATTAAATAAGGGAACTGGGGGAAGACAATAACCACAGATCCTCATATAGTAAGAAAACAAATATTCAGAATTTGGCAGAAATCTGTAATGGGGCTTCTTAATTTAGGGATAAAGAGCCAAAAAAAAATTTACACTTCTAATGTTACCTGCATTTATATTGGGGTCAGCAAGATTCAATCTTCAAATACACAAGTTAAACACCTACGTTTCAGAATAATAAGTCAAAAGACACATTTGGAAGTATGGTGTACCATGAGAGCTCAGGTATCCTCTCTGCCAGTCACATGTTCCACCTGTTTATACAAACACAGCCAACAGACCTCGATGAATGTTTCTGCTCTCATTCTTCTACCTTAGCCTCCTCCCAACACTTTGCCCCACCCCGACTGGCTTTTTGATTTTAAGGTCAGAGGTTAAATTGCTAACCCCTTCACCTTGGAGGAAAGATTTTTTCCTCTCGAATAAAAGGTTTTCACAGTGTGCAGCGGTCAGATTAGCCCCTGTCCTGGACACCAAAAGCTCTGTCTTTGTCTTCGTGGCTTGGGCACGGAGCCCCTACATCAGAGGGGGTTGTGGGTGGGCAGCCAACACGCACGCTAAGAAGAGGGCCAGGCCCAGGAAGCCCGGCCTCTCAGAGTCCAGACTCCCGTCCAACCAGCTTGCCCAAGGGAAAATCCTGTCAGGCACTCAGCTGAACATTAACTAAGGTGTCCTGTTGAGAACCTGATGAAGATGTTATTTGGCCATACGGTACACTTTCCATTGTTTAACATAAAGATAAGAGAAAAACGTCCAGAACTCAGTGTTTTAACCATCTTGGTCACCAACGCACACCTGGGTCAGTAAATGCATTTTACTAACATACAACCCTTTGCTCTATATACGCTCTTAAATAATGCAGTTACTTATGACACTCTCATCTCTTGCATTTAAAAACTGGCCTAACTAAAGGATATATTCAAAAAATTACAATAGATTATTTTTTTATTTGCAATTGTTACATTAGCTATTTCTCATTAGAAATTTTACTCATGTATTTATCACTAAAGGCACTGGTCAAGATGCACAAGTCAACGCGAAACTCTTATCTTTTCACATTTCATAATATTTCTTTATCTTACAAGTTTTTTAATGTTGAACAAAGGAGAAATAGTAAACCATAAAGCACGTATTTGATTAAAATTTAGAAGTGGAAGTCTAATGGTACATGAACCAAACCATACTTATAAAAATCATTTGTAAATGTTTTTAAACCGTAAATACTAAACATATCAAACAAGTTTATATTTGGTCATCTCATGGCAATAAAAGAATTCTCTCAAGCATGGTAAGTTACAATTGAACTCATGAATATTTACAATGGCTTGGGGAGGACCACAGTTTATAAAATATACATAATCTCATAATTCACATCCAAGGCAACACCCAAGATTAAAAATTATTAAGTAAAAATGATATTACATATGATTACAACCACATTAAGTAGGCTCATATTGAAATCTGAAAGGGAATACACACATATAGATGTTTTATGCTATCGGAACGAAAAAGAATAATCTTCTTACTTTCTTCAAAATTGTCCACAACATACTACATTAATAATTTAAAAACTAGAGGAAACTGTAGAATAATCAGAAGAGTTCAAAAGACTACAAATGGCTAGCGAATAATGAGAAATAGGCATGCAACCACAATATAATGTATTCTAAATTAAGGAATAAATCATTTCTCTTAGATAGCTCCTATAGCAATAGTAACTGATTTCCAAAATGTTAGGAGAAATATAAATGTGCCTTTTAAAACAACCTATAAAGATGATTAGGCTGACAACGTCAAGAGGTCACGACCAATAAGCTTAACAAAAGAAATGTGTTTATTCTTGGGGGGTGGGGAGAATCAATGCTTATACATAACAGATGTCTGGCTGGAAGGCGATGTCCTTACTCTTTGAAACATCACATGAAAATCTAAGTTTGGCAGAGGAAAACATTGAAACTGAAGACTCTGGAACAAAGTGCATAAGCAATGACTGGCTGGAAATTTTAAACATTTTATTCGAACTTCTATAGCAAAAAAAAAATGCAAACAAAAAAATTTAACACAATTAAAAAGAACAATGTTTGATAATAACAGAAAAACACAACACTCAAGATAGAATAGGTCTGTCATGCCTACCATTAAATATCTTTTTTTTAATTTATGAATTATGCCACAGCAAAATGAAGAAAAAAGACACCCAATTGACAACCAACTGATTAAAAATCAACATCACATTAAAGATAAAAGGGAAATACCTAAAAATGTCAACAATGGTAATTTCTAGAATATGGCATTATGGGTGATTTATATTTCCTGATATATGCATTTCTTTATTTTCTAAATTACCATCAATGGCAGGAGGTTGTTACCACTCACAGTTTTGAAAGGTAATAAGAAGGATGAGAAGGGGATTATCTGACTGGATACATATGGATATATACCAATTAGAAAGAGAGGGAGCGAGCTCCTGAAATCATAAAAGACCCTGATGCAGTAGGGGTGCCAATAGCCCACTGCTCATTGACCTCCTTAAATCCTTTTTCTCCTCCTTCCTCAACACTTGACTGTAAAACTAGAGACTACATATTCCAACCTCGCTTACAGCCAAGTATTGCCATATGACTAAGTTTTTACCAAAGAAAGTAACAAACTTTCCCCTTCCTTGCCTGAGAGGAAATTTCTCACCTGAACTGTTTCTCTTGCCCATCTGCGGGCTTGAACTTGGACACAGAAGCGATCCAGCTTTGACTCTGCAGATGAGAATCACAGTAATAACTTTCTAGACTGTTACTCTAGAAAACAGCAGGACGCCTGAATAACTTCACAAAACAGTGCATCCAACCAGACCACCTGCTTCTAAACGTCCACGTTACTTAAGCCTCAGTATTCCAAGGTCTTTTTTTTAAAATCAGATTGACCTTTATTCTGTAAAAGAGAGCACTGAAAAACAGAATGGACAGTTTTGAAAGAGGAATAATAAATGATTTAGAGAACAGCTTTAAGGATTATGCCAGAACTCACAGGAGAGAAAAAAAAAAAGACCAGGAAAAATAAATAAGAAAAGCAAAGGTTAATCTGGAATTTAGCGTAACTTTGATTCAAAAACTCATTATCTCTAAAACCTAGTACTGTGCTTAAAACAAAGTAGCCATCAGTTAATGTTTGTTGAATGGCTGAACAAATGAATGAATGAATGAACTAGTCCCAATAAGAAAAGGGACAGTTCTTTCAATAGGAGAGTAAATGGGCAAGATAGGTGCATATGGTTCTTTTTTGAATAGCATAAAAATACATATTGATTCAAAATGGATAAGTCACTTCTTTATACCAAAGCTGACATATTAAAGAAATTTCTTTCTTGTTTGTACTTGCTCAAAGTTCAAAATTCAAGGTGTACAGTCTTAAATTATTTCTACATGTCTGGGTCCTGATTTATTTCTCCTGATCACAGGATCAGTACATCCACCTAAATTATGGAGACAGTGGCTCTATTTCACTATGTCCTCTGCAAAACACACCTGCTTCCAGTGATCTGGATTGTTTGGGAATGCCCCTCAGCTCCTTAGGAAAGGTTTCATAAAATACCCTGGCTTTTGGCAAGAAGATGAAAATTGAAATTAAAAAATCCAGGCTGAGCATTAAGTAAAAAAGCATTACTCTGAGACTATTTCTCATGAGCTGATGGGTTCACGAGCACATTTCCTTTGCTAACCTGGAGTTCTGCTTCACAGTTTATGCTCCCTTTTGTGTGAGATATCCAACATTCCATTTATGACAGCTATTTAGACTTATTAATTTAAAAAGCTATTATTAGAAAAATAGTTTGGAATAACTGTAAAACAACACTCTCCCTAGAGTTCACCAGCTACATATTGAAACTTTTATTGAATTTGCATACTAGTAAAACTTTTAAGTTAGAGAGAACCAAAGATATTATCTAATCTAATGAACTCATTTTGAGACGCAAGATTAAATGGTTGTTCCAATTCTTATGTTTTAAATTGAAGTGATGAGTTCTACGTATGCCACAGAAATCATCCTGAAGTTACTGGTGAAAAGGCTGTTCCTGCAATCGTTTTCTACAAAGCCCATACTCCATGCCTTGTTCCTGGAATGGCTCTCATACCATACTGATCTTGTTTGTGTTCTTTTCTCTTCTGTTTTCCACATTTTTATTGTACCACTCATCCCGAAAACAGCTTCCTCTCTTTTGTGACTGCTGAGAACACACCCAAGCCTCTAATGCTTTGAATGTCTCTCTGAAACTTATTTCACAAATGAGATGTCTCAATACTAGCATTCATGCAAGACATCAAAAATCTGTACCACCTCTTGAAAATCGCCCAAGACCGCTCACTTACACATTCAAAGGTCTGTATCAGTTCCCATCATCCTCAGTCTCTTTTGCAACATACTATTAGTCACTAAGCCTTGCCCATCCCAACACTAACCCAGTTGTTCCACTTGGTACACAGGAGACAGTATAAGGGACACTGCCCTCTCCTGCAACCAGCTATCAGGCCAAAGCCCAATGCACCCGAAACCTCTCCCAGAGCAGTGGGATTCGGATCTGGTCATCAGCCCTGCGTCCAAGTAGCTGAGCTACACAACGCCATTGTCCTACTTTAGACAATGACTTCGAACTTTCAGATGCCTAACAATCAGCTAGGAAACTTTTCCCGAAAATCAGATTCCACTCGTACCTCCCTCCGCCCTTAAAAATAATCTAAAGTGTGCCCAAGGAGCCTGATTTCTCAGTCAACAAATCAACAGCTCCAAAACACATATTGACAAACACTGAATAGCAGCTCTTCCTAAAAATCTATGGACACCCATCTCTAGCAACATTCCCCCAGGAGGCTCGACAGAACTCCCAAGGCTCCTCCAAATACAGAGATGCTTGGATTCTCTTGTTAGATTTGTTTGCCTCTATCTACTACCAAGTATTATGGGAGATTCTACTGCATCATTACAATGAGTGCAGCCATGACTTATTACTGTAGTTCACAGGCCTTTCCTTAGCCCCATAAGACAGACATTCACAGAGATGATAAGAATCCAATTTACTGAAGGTTGTAAAGCCTCAAAATTCCAATTAAGTAAGTATTGGTAAATTTCAAGATAAGTATTTAGAATTCAGCTTCAGGAAGAAAAAGAGGTCTGGCCTCCTTCCTTCATTCATTATACATCTCCCTTTACTAGGTGTAGGTGGAGCTGTGTTTTCCAATCACCTATCTTTAAAGAAAGAAGGCATTCCTGAGTTCGCATGGCAAAATTCCCAGCATTGTGCTGAATGGCATAAGAAACAGATGATGTATGGATTCTCCCCTAGACAGCTGCACCTAGTCCAGCTCATTCCCTTCTAGCAGGACCTCATTACTTCCCTAGTCTGCCATATTTTACATTCCCCTTCAACTGCCTTTACACTAATTTCTCTGATTCCTGTTTATTACATTTCCTCTTTTCTCTCATCCCCTATGAATTAGCAGGCACGACTACCCATTGTTACCTAAAAGGCAAAGGAGTATCTAATATAATTACAATTGGAGGTGGAGCTTTCATGACAAATTATGTTGGAACAATGGCGACTTTTTAGTTTAAGGTTCTATTTTTTTCATTTGCACTTTTCTTTTTCAAAACCAAAATAACATCAATCCACAAAGGGAGTGACAGCTCAGGTCACAATCCCCACTTTCCTGGGAGGTGCAGCCTCTTCCTGGGTGGGGTCCCAGTAGCCACATCCATACTTGGTAAATCTGACCCCATGCAGAGCCAAAAAAGCCAAACCCATGACCTAATCTGGGCCAAGTTCTCTCACACAGAAGAATCTGGACTGTAACGTGAGAAACAAAAACAGGAGATGCTGAGGCAGAATCACTGTTTTGGCAGAAAGATGACACAAATTCCTTAGAGCTACCATGGTAACTATATTACAAAAGTATCCCAAATACTAGCTCTAATATGTGTTTTCATTCTTCCCTACAAGCAAACCCAGTGGTCTCCCTGACACGAGGCCATGGGTCTCGGAGACGGGGAGGCCAGAGAAGCCAGAGTGCACAGAACAGAGCTGGAGGTGAGAGCGCTGCAGACACAGAGCTCTGGAGACATACAGAGGGGCCCCACCATCCCCCCACTCCCCCACTCTGCCCAAGTCTTCAGTGGACACATGTGAGAACACTACCCAAGGGTGGGGAAAGGACCACCCAACAGAAGCAGAAGGCAAACTCCCAGGACCAGACCATCCAGCATGGACAAACCCCATAATGAAGGTATGCGTAGTGCTCAGAGGGCAGCACTTCCACAGTGGGGCAAACTCAGCACAAGACGGAAGGCAGCTCTGGTCTCACCTAGCAAGGCTTCAAAGCCAACCTCAAAGGATCGAGCTTTCTCTAAGTAACTTAATTGTGTCCTAAAACAAAAACTCACCTGCACACAGGACATGTAAGAAGAGAGACCATATTCTGAGTCATAAAGCAAGTCTCAATAATATTTTTTTAATTTAAATCATACAACATATTCTCTGGATTACATAATCAAAATATAACAGAAAGATCTTTGGGAAAGCCCCAATTATTGGAACCTAAATGACATATTATACTTCTAAGTAACCCATAGGTCAAAGATGAAATCAAAGAGCAAACTGGACATATATTTAACAAAATGAAAATAGAAATTGATAAAAGCTAAGAACTCTTCTCTGTGAAAGACACTTGTAAATTAAAAGAATGAAAAGACAAGATAGACAGGGGAAAATAATTGCAAATCCAACAAAGAAGTATCACGTATATAAAAAATAAAACTTAAAATTCACCAAAGAAGATATAAGCACATGAATTCATTCTAGTAGAACATGACTGAGTCAACAAAATGCTTCCATCAATTTCTAAGAAATCAAAACTTTACTTGCAAATGAGACTGTGTAATGTACACTAAGATATTGTGAATCATTCCATTCAATTACTCTAAGGAGTGCACAAATGATAATTTTGGACTATCAAATTTTATTTTACATCGGCAACTCAAGGAAGAATATGAATATATATGTATGAGTACACACACATACACCCTAATTTGGCATTTATCAGGTAAATAGCATCTCAAATTTAATATCAACTTCATGACTGAAAAAGCATACCTTAACTGTCATGCCTATGTGGATATATGAGGACATATCTAGTTCCTTCACCAGACTATGTAACACCCTTTCCAAAGGCCCCTGATTTCCATTTGGGACCATGCGGTCCCAAGGACATTAAATGTCACTCCTGACTACAGGAATGGAGTCCATTTCAACAAGATATAATTGAGTCTACAAAAGCTTCCATCAATTTCTAGAAAAATTAGACCTTTACTTCTAAATTAGAATGTGTAATGTGCTAAAATATTGTTAATAGTTCCATTCAATAGCTCTAGAGAGAGTTTGTACTATCAAATTTCATTTGATAATCAGCAAAGCCAATCACTATAGCCCTGAACTTGTGTTTGATTCAGGGCTGGACACCTAACTTAATCATGAGTGCCAGAGAAAGAAGTATGCAATTTTCATTAAGTTGAACAAAGTGGGTCTCACTGAGAATGAGCAAAAAGTTGAAGAAGGTAAAGTGATTAATCACAGATCTTGGGGAAGAGCATTAGAATAAACAAAAAGTGTACAGACTTGAATGAGCATTTTTGATGTGTTCCTGGTATGGCAATGAGGCCAGTCTGGCCACAGCTGAGGAAGCAATAGGAAAGAATGGTAGATGACGCACATAGAAAGGTAAAAAGGAGAGGAAATGAACCAGATTATATGGACCATGGTAGGTCCCTGGAAAGCTTTTAGTTTTTTATTCGAACGATTTGAAAAGGCAGAGGGATGGGGGAAAGAGAACTATAAGCAGGACACCCCTACATAGGAAAACTGATTCTTCAAAAGTGGAGTTTTGAGAATTGAGGTTGTGAGTAGATTTCTAGTATGATGTCCCATGTGCCATGTTATATATTGCAAGCACTAGCAAAAATAAGATACAATCCTGGTTGAAGAACAAAAACACAAACACACTTACTAGAATGTTAAAACTGTCAGGAGCTTTAGGATAGTCAGTCTATAGCTTTTGTTTAACCAAAAGAGTTTGAGCCAAGAAAGGTGAAATGATTGATGCCAGGTTGTACAACTAGTTACTGGTGCAAGTGGAACTAGAAGTAAGTTCTCTTAAATTCGAAGTCCAGCAGAGCAAAGGTATAAAGGATGAACAGAAGAAAAGACCACATTTACAAAGCACTTTTGCAAAACAGATAAGCATTTGTCACATTCGCTTGCTGTTATTACTTCCAAAGAAAGTTGCTCAGCCTGCCCCAAAGATCTGCCCTGTAATTCTGAGGGAAGCGGTGAGAAGCAAAGCTGATACCTACACCGTAAGTAAATCCAATGGATCAAAAGATAAAGAGCCTTCTGTATTTTGATAAGAAACGCATTCAAAGCTCTTCATATAAAGACTGCATTTTCTCCCTAACAAAGAGACTCTTGTTTTCTGGAATTTCTCAAGGCTACAGAGAAAAAGGATAAGGCAAGTAAATCATTATCCTACGTGTTGATAGAGCTAGCCTCTCTCCAATCAAGTACACACAACACTGGCTGGTGGAAAATAACATCTCCTGCCAAAAAGTCCTCCAGAGTTACTTCTAGACTACAGAAGCAGCAGTACTTCTGAGATACTCTGAGCAGAGTAACCAATATAACTCAAGCATATATTCCAAATAGTCAACATTTCCAACTCAACCCAACTGAGGATATATTACCCAAATGAGTATATGAGGTGATTGCAGTGATCCTTATTTATATATATTAATAAAGTGAATAATCATTAAAGTAGTTTTAAACTATTAATATGATTTAAAGTGAATTCTTATGTTAGAATATTGTTACCTACACTAGAATAAGACTAATATGAGAATGTGTTAATATGCAATCCTTAACAAGTTTTTACACAACAGTTGGAACCTAAATATATCAATTGTATCTCAATAAAGCTGTTTTGTAAAAAAAAACAAAAAAAAAAAAACTAAACATATCAAAATTACATTTAATGTAAATATACTAAACACTCTGATGAAAGGCAACAATTATCAGACTGGATAGAAAAGGAAATCCCAAATATAACGACATTAGATATAAATATAGCTCTAAATTCTTGTATTAGATGGTTTAGAAGAAAAAAATAGGAAAAATTTCATGCAAACACCAATTTTGAGAAAGGTAGAGCACCTTTATTCCTCAAAATAAACTTAAAGACAAAAAGCATTACCAGAGACAAAAAAAGAAATTTCATGTTAAAAGGATTAGTTCATAAAGAAGACATAATCAAAAATGTGTATGTATCTCATAGAGCTTCAAAGTACATGAAGCAAAAATTGACCACACCAAAAGAGCAAAATCAATAAATCCATAATTATAGTTGGAGGTATAAACACTCCTCTTCCAGTAACTGAAAGCTATAGACCCTGAAAAAATCAGTAAAGTTGTATAAGAATTGAAAAACATTATCAATCAACTTTACCTAATTGTCATTTATACAACAATACATCTAACAACTGCAGAATATTTACTCTGTTTAATCACACACTGAATATTCACCAAGATAGACCACATATGGGTCATAAAACAAACCTTACATTTTCAAGTACTGAAGTCATAGAGTATGTTCTCTGACCTAAAATACTTTCCAAATGATGAATATTAGTTATGGGAGTATACGGCAAAACAAGAAAAAAACTAAGTGAAAAAAATATATATATACACATATATATTTTTATTTTTATTATATATATTATATATTTTATTTTTTATTATATATTTTTTATTTTTTATTATATATATGTGCGTGTGTGTATACACACACACACACACACACACACCCATAAAATGGTACAGGACACCAAAACAATGAAAAGAAAAGAAAATAGATTTTTAAAAATGGGAAGAAAATTAGTACAGGGGAAATGTATGAATAAATATATGTAGATACTGAGGGTGTAAAACGAACCTAAACTAGTAAGAATTTCCAATTAAAAAACTGACAGTTGATTAGACTGCCTCAACGAAAAAAGTAAGTTATACTTAGCCAAATAGAGAATGAAAATTCAATCATTGTCCATCACATGTTGAGAACTAAAGTATCTGAAAGATAAGCTCTCTATAAATCTCTTTCACACTTTTAATGAATAAGATGAATATGATACTGGGCCCCTCCCATCAAAGGAACTTACTGCTACTCTACAAAATATAAATAAGCATTATCATCACTCATTAGCATACATTCATTTAAATGCCTACTAAACACAGAGCACTCTGATAGGCATATGGATTTCAAAGGTATAGTAACATTATTTCTTGCTTTTGAAAAACTTATAATTTATTTGAGAAAGGAACTGGTACAAACATAAACCCAATACAAGAACTGGGACACACATTGCAAAGGGTAGAAGGACGGAATTATAACCCAGGAATTATAACCCAGGAATAAGTTCAGATACAGGTGTGAATAATCACACCTGTATCTGAACTGTATCAGCAGCAAGTAAATGATGCTAAACACAGACTGGAAATGGGGCTGAGAACTTCATTCTTCTGACCATGCCTGGCCAGGGAGCTGGAATTATTTAGTTACTAGATATGACTTCACTGGCAAGGACGCACTACACATTAAATAAGTTGTCATTCGGTACACCACCTGGTCAATGTTGGAGTCCTGCTGAAATGCTGCCAAAACTGACAGGAAAAGGAAGCCATCAGGAAATAATGGCTGTCTCTATTAGGTTGATACCGAGTCCACCCATGCAGGAAGTTAAAAAAGAAAAAAAGGCTGAAAGGGTAATTTTTTAAGGACCTGGAGAGCTTCCCAAAAATGGTAAATAATAATAATAAATTAAAAAACCCCAAAAAGCTTAGTAAAACCAAAGACCAGCTGTGATCCAATTTTTTCATCCTCATTACCCCGTTATTAATAAACAAGTCTTCAAATTAGAAGTGCTCACATTTAGAGAGGATAGCAACACAGGCACTTCCATAAGTTAAAAACAGAATTAAAACTTCATCATATCTGGTTATAATTACTGGATTCTCAAGCATTTAATCTTTTACTGAGAATAGCATCTACAGATGGGGCTTGGAAAGAATCCAAAAGCCAACAAATGTAATAAACTCTCTCTCTCTCTCTCTCTCTCTCTCTCTCTCTATATATATATATATATATATATATATATATATATATGTTTTCTCTCTATATATATATATATAATTTGTAATTTAGTGAAAGAGGATCATATATATATATGATCCTCTTTCACTAAATTACAAATTCCTTGATGGCTGGGGCCAGTGTCATCCTTGCATTCCTTTTAGTATCAAGAACGACATTTTATACATTTGGATGGATAAAGGGATGGGTGAACAAACAAGTTGTGGATCAAATACACGTGTGACAGAAACTGAAAACTGAACAAAATACTTTGAATGTTTGGGAAACTAACTAACTGGTTATTAAAGACGGGTTCTGGGGACGCAGAAATGACATGGACTGTGACGGAGACCGGAAGGGAGAAAGAAGAGGTGATCGCTACAACGTAGCATCCGCTGCAAAAAGAAGGAAGGAAAAGGAGAGATGATACAAAGAGCAGGTGAAAGAGCTAAGAAAAGCAAAATGAATTCGTGGGACCTGTGGTAGTTAAGAAGAGTGAGACTATACAACGGCCACCCAGGCCAGTTACTGCCTTACCATTGCGTGAAGTCCATTTGCCCAGATGTGCATACAAATACTGTCATTTTCTACATGGGCCATACCATGTGAATCAAGTTGAAAAACACTGCTATTAAGAACGTAGGGACATACAGAATGAATTTAAATAAATGAAATTTGTTTGAAAATATAAACTTTATAAAATTACCTATTAAAAAGAGATTTCTATCAATGGTAGAATCGGCTTCGAGGTTAATTGCTGGACCAAACTTTGTAATATAGTGGTTCTCAAACTTTATCCCTCACCACTTATAAAAGACAGTGTTCATGGTCACAGTCCACTCTTATGCACATAATCCAGATTTGATCAAAGCCTACATATATTTTTCAACTAATTAACACGAGTAATTTTTAATCAACAGTTGTGTATCCTATCAGTGGCTCATTCTATTCTTTAGCACGGATAAGATAGCCCATGGTTTGCATGCAATTTCTAGTGCTAACCATAGCTACACTATTCCTTTAGTTATTCACTCAAGAATGTTATATAGTAATGCAAATAATTAAGAGTGGTGTCATTACTAGGATGGCCTTAATTTTGCTATAACTTTTCATCATTCACACATTGCAATAGTATCCGTTTACACAGAACTCATAATCAATTGCACCATACCTCAAACTGGTAACACTTCCACTGAGAACCCTACACTTGTGTAATATTTTCCTTAATCTCACCTCATCATCATTCCTTCAGAAACATAAACTCTTAGTTTATTCCCATTCTAATGACCTTCTAGTTTGTCAATATTAACTGTTAGAAATTTAAAAATTTACTCACATATGGAATTCCTGTTGAATTTTGTGCACACGAAAAATTGGGAAGAAAGGAGTGCAAAGGAAAGTCACATTTTAACTTCCTGCTCAGTCTTTCTAGATGCCACCAAGACCTTAAACGAGTACCATTAGAAGTACTGCTACAAATTTTTATTCTCTGCCAAACATCCTTTCAAAGTGAAACCATCTCAGCCTCAGATATATTAGCTTCTTGTGCCCTCAGTTCTGACACTTCTGCAATATTAAATCGGGGGCTTGGAAGTTACTGTGTGACCCCCAGGAAAGTCTTCATTTCATCAAACCCATTTACCTCTGTTCACCTCAACAGATTTCACAACCTATTCACATTCAACCAGAGTAAGCATTAATGTTATTTAGAGTGCCTCTGTCTGCTCTGAGAGTTTCTACCACGTTACTTTTCATAATATTCACTGCCCTCCAATAGCTTTCCTTGTCTCTTCATTACAAAAACAACAAAAGATGTGAAGGGCATTCTCTGTCAGAACAAGAAAGAACAGAACTTTTTCCAAACCAAGGACAGGATTTCATTAAATGATTTTTTAAACAATAAAAAGCTTTTCAGAAATCAAAAAAATTAATATAAAAATAGTAAGGAAAAAAGGAAGTGAAGCACAATTAAAAGTAAAATTAAAACTAAAGAATTAAGCTAAAACAATTCAAAGAAATATAAAAATATTAAATGCTAATGAATGAAAGAATAAGTACCATTTACACTACAAAGTACAAGTGAAACCGGCAAAAATACAAATTCCAAAATTGAACACCCCCATGCAGATGGCCTAAGGTAGGGCATAGCTAGCAGGCCTCCATTGGACTGAGTTGCTGGTTACCGATCCCAGAAATAGAAAACAGGGCCTTTGGTCTTTCCCTTAGTTGCAGAAGATTCGAGCCTCCTGTTGTGTGTGAGAGGAAGACGTCTGTCTTTCAGAGAGCGCTGAGGTCTTGGTCTAGCTTAGTCATCTCCGCCAACCCATAAGTCAAGCAAAAGTACCCATCTACTCTGCTCAACCCTAGCTTTTAAGAGCTTTAACTCAGAATAAGTATTGACAAGTCCCTTAAAACAATACTTACATAATTTTTGTGTTTTGACCAAATCAAAGTCAGCCGTATCTAAAATAGGTAAATTCTAGTCATACGTCAAATTATGCTTTAAATATAAATTGTGTTACATCTGTCATACATATTAAATGTAATAGAAATCATACATTTTCAAAGCATGAAAACATAATTTAGTTTTAGTAAGATGATTTAGAAGGCAATTTAGAAGTGAATCAGTGACTTCATTTCAATACTTTAGCCACCATTTTGAACACATCACAAGTAAGAAAGTAGCTAGTATGTGATACAAGGTTCAAAATAGAAAATTTGGAAATTCTTTCCATATCCATCTACAAGCAAAATGGGCATTGCCAATCTGAATAACACCTGAGGGAAATGAGTCAAACAAATTACCAAAAGATTTTCTAAATTCCCAAATTGAGTAAAATATCAGTAAATGGATTTTATAATGGCTTTATAAAGAACTTTGGAGAGCTACATAAATCCCAAAGGCCAAATGCAGGCCAATGGCATATGTACACATACATGTGTATTATATCATAGATTGATCAGTCTTCAACTAGTAAGCTAAAAATGAAGCAAATATTTACAAATTAAATCTTTGACTTTCAACTAATATTTCATTTTAATATTTTTACTTTTTAGAGTAAACACTGTCACTAATAAACACAACAGTGACCACTAAGAACCTGCAAACTAGTACCCTGTATGTAATTCTCAGCACCACTTCTTCTATCACAAGTTGAAACGTGTATGCAGTGAACACGACCCACACACCATCCGGAAGTGCTGCCCCTTGATGCCTACAATTATTCTGCAGATATTCATCCCCAAGTCACACCTTTCATAGCAAAACTGTAACTCCACGACTTAGGTCTTGGAGTAACAAGAACAAAATAAAAAGAGGTTCACACAACATTTTCTAAAAATCAAATCAATTAACCTCATTAGTTTCTTATCATTATGAAACAGAAAATGCTATTTTAATTTATATAACAGTAACAATGACCAAAACCTTGAAACAAATTTCCCAGCTATTACACAGGCTTCCTCTTCCAAACGCCACATCTGAAATACACTGGAAGCCACTTAAGAATCTTTTCTGAACCAATTCCACACACGTTTATTTAAGAGTGGTTGTACTTCTAATGCAGACCCTGAGGACGTACGCTGTTCCAGTGTATTAAGACAATCTGAACTTATTTGGGTTTCACTGCAACCAATGTTTTCGGCACAAATTCCTAAGTTACTTCAAGTAATCTTTTATCAAATTATTAAGGAGTCTAAATTTTACAACTACCCAAGTGACAAAATTTTAAAGAACTGCTTAACTCTAATTAAAGTCAAATTTGAATACTCAACACATCTGTATGCTGGTGCATTTCTGCTACCGAACCAAAACCAAGTTGTTTTTGAAATGACTAATTTCTGGACACTTATACATTTGCAGAAGACCATCAGATGCACTAAACTGATAATTTTAGGCTTTATTTTCAGATTCAAATGATAAATAAGAAGGAACTGAAAGAGGAAAAGGCTCTATCTGATCTTTACCAGCTTCGCCTATGAAGTTACAGAGTCTGCGGTTTATCAACAGCTCTTTAAAAGAAAAAATTTAAATAAAGCACCTATTGCTTGCAATGATAAAAATCTACAGCCTCTTAACATTCTTTATATTACAGTTTTTTTAACAGATTTAAGAAATCTAAAATAGGTATTGGAAACATAGCACAACCTTTTCTTAATTTCACTTTAATAACAGAGCATAATTTGACAAGTAATTATTGAACATTGTTCATAAGGAAGGCACCTTCCAAAAATCTACAAGAGATCCAAAGAGGTGCTTGTCCTCAAAAATCTAAAATCGGATTCTTAGCACAAGTCAGGGTGATAAACAGCAAGTTCAAGACACATGGTAACTTCACAAGGCAGGTAGCACAAGGATTATTACTCAGCAACTCCTTTTTATATCTTTTACTTCTGTGGCTTCACTTGCACAAATTTCATCCTGTTCAATAAAGTTCTTATACGTCTAAAGAAAAAAAGAACTTAATAACATTACTAAACTCTCAATATCCTTTATAAATTCCATTCCTTTTCTCTAAATGTTCTCCCAGTACCTTAAAAATGGTGCCTCAACAATTCAGCAAATACTCACTGAACACAGACTTTGAGTCAGACACTGTTTTAGGCTCACAGTAAACAAAACTAACCGGACCCTCCCTCCCCCAAAGGCAGATGACACATGACACAGAGACTGCTTCTTTGTCATCTTCCTTAGATACGAATATTTACACCAAAAGCAGTATATCCTTCTCCCTTTATTGTTCACACAAGATTTTGAATATGAAGTAAATAAAACCCCACACAGCTTTAGAACAAGATAAGCACCTGGTACCCAACTGAGAACTGGCAGGATGTCTACTTGTGTCTCCCTCCATTGTGTCTCCCTCCATCACTTCGGGACTCTCCCTGCCTCTCCCCTGTCTGTGCCCTTGGGCCCCAAACCCCACTCACAGAGCTGAGCCCGGGGCCCTCTTCATACTCAGTGCTATACCCTGGGACAGGGCAACCTCTGTCCCAGCCCTCGACACTCGACACTCGACGCGGTACAATCACTGATTTGAAACTGACACTCCCTCTCCCAGAATGTCACCTTCTTAACTGCTTTTCATCTGTCTGACACATAACCGGCACTCAGAAACATGCACTGAATGAATGAAAGAGGGCTGAATATTTCCTATAGTGTTTTTACTCTCCCTCCCATTGTCAGTCATCTTTTGATGTTTGTTAAAAATCACTATAATCTCACAACAACGCTGGTCGAGCCTAGAATTTGGGATTTTCTAAAAGGGTGGCTTTCTAAAACTGCTGCGAAATATTTCAATGCTATTAGAAAACGATGATTATTTTAAAGGCAGCACAGCAAAATGGTTAAGGGTTCTGGCTCTAGAATCAGCAAAAAAAATAGGTTCAAATCCCTTCCCACTTCTTACAGCTAAGTGATTAAATTATTTAATGTTTCTGAGCTTCGTGGCCTCGTCTTTACGAAAAGGATAACAGGCCCTACTTTCTATGATTGAAGATAAATAGGACATGGAGGCTTTTACCTCGCTTACTGACATTGTAAATACTAAATAGTTGTTGTTACTATTTCTGTAAAACATCCACCTAGAAGCCTAATCAGAGAAAATAATCACTAAGACTACAACAATGTTGTTACAGCTCAATTCATTAGCTTATAATCAAAGAAATGCCTTAATGAAATTCAATACTCTAAATATACTTACACCCTTATTAAAGCTAGTAATCACAAATTGCAAACGGAGTATCAATATAGATGGGGGGAAATGATAAAACCTAACTCGCAATTGGCAGAGGTCCATTTGACCCTTAGCTCAGAGACCTTTCCACCGTGGCAAATGGTATCTCCTTAATTAATTCAAGTTTACAAGGCTTTCTTTAAAATTAAAATGCCCCATTGAGGGCTGGCTTTCAAGTGTTCACATCTCACTGTGAATTACTTTAATCAAAGAAGGACATTAAGTGACTTAAGAACAGGTATGGTGCAAAGAGGGCTTGTTTTCAAACCAGCAGGAGCGGGCCTGTGTGACACTTCCTGTCAGAATCTGCCTGCAGTCACGTCACAGGGCTGATGACGGTGGCAGCTGCAGGGTGAGGGCAGCGGGGCTTGGGACATATCAAAGGGGAACGCAATCCCCCTCTCACGGGCTGTACCAGGTGCTCTCTCAGGAAACTTGCATTTGTTACTCCACCATTCTCCTCTGCAGTGTGTCCCAGGACCCCCCTGGCACTAACCTCCTACAAACCTCGGTATAAACACTTTCCATCAAGATTACTCTGTTATCCTAGCACACGTGGACGAAGAGGGACAGAGTTCTTTGTAATGAACATAAAGCTACAGCAAAACATGGTAACCACATTTTACCCGCAGCCCTTTTCCACGATGGCCGCTGTAACGTCTCCTAAACCACATCACTGTGTGTATGACTTACCAAAGTTCTACTTCCTATATGTTAGGGTTTTGCCAGGTTTGGGTACAGGAGGCTGGGTGTAAATGGGTTTGAAGGCAGCTCCACAAACGTATGTATATGTAGCAGCTGTCCCAGTAAATCTCGTGGATTCTAAGGGGAAGAGCTTGAGTGAAGGGTTTCCCTCAGCAGCCCCTCCAAGGCCCCTGCCACGGTCACACCGGCACACACTAGACCACACTTCCACAGCAAGTGGCTCTCTGTGAAATAATGTGGTCATCGTTCACTGGCTCAATGGCCAGCCTCTATGCTAGGTCCAATTTCTTTTATTCATTCTGCAAATACGTACTACGCATGTCAGCTACTGTGCTGAGCTTTTCCTTAAGGATACAAATTAATAAGCCATGGCCCGGTTCTTAAAAGCGCTTACTTTAAGTGGGGCAATGAGACAGACAGACATATCCATCTGGCCACACACTACCATGTTTGTCACACCTGTAAGAACACAGTAAGTGCTAAATACAGGCAGACTCTGCATAAATAGTATCTCTCCGGGAGAGAGCTATCAAGTGCAAAAGTGAGCTTAGAAATACCTTTTTTGTGCAGGGCATGAGGGATACTGACTAACTTAGGATACTTTGGCATAACGTTCTGATCTAAGAAAAGAGTTAAGAGGCAGTTAAACTGTTAACATAAGCTAGAGATCAGAGAGATGGATAGTCTTTCTGAGACCATGTTGGATGGGCTGATAAAAGTAGAAAGCCCGTAGCAGAGAGGGATTTGTTCCTAAGAGAAATTGCTGTCACTAAAGAAAAAGGAATAAAGAAAACAAGATTTGCTAAAGATGTGCGACAACTACTAATAAATAACTAGAATTTTCAGATCAAAGATTCACTAAACATGGAGATATAAATCCTACAAAAGAGGAGTGGTGAGGGATGGTGATCTCCTACGCCGGAGAAAAGAACCTCAAGGAAAAAAGCTCAGTCATTATTTTATGTGGAGTTGTACTCGATTCACTAATTGAAGGAAGATACTGTACCCTGTTTTAAAAAGAAATACCTGTACCTCATACAGTTTATACTCTAATTTCCTCATGATGATAAAGCAGCCTGTACTGAGCTTATGCAAAATTACAACACAAGGAAAGGAAACAGAGCAGCGGATTTGTAAAAAAATAGATTAAATGGGCCTTTCAAAAGGCAATAGATTAAAACACAGACTCGGGAGCCAGACCACTTGGGTGAGTTCCTTCCTTCTCTGTGCTTGAGTGTCTTCACGTGCAAAAGGAAGATAAACATCTCCTATCGGTTAAAGAGCCGTGTGGACGTGCTCCAGCTGCAGCTACTTCCTGGGGGAAGAAGCTGTGACACAGCACAGAACAGGAAGCTGCTGGAGCACCGAGGCCACTGCCTGGGACAAAAACCCTAAGAGGAGGCATCTCCAGTATCCTGCCGAGGAAAAGTCACTTCTCATTTCTCTGAAGTCCTGAGTCTCTTTGGGGAAAGTAGGGGCAGTATGAGAACAGGAAGTCCTGCTATCAGAGCTGAGGAGAGGCCAGCACTGCTGGCTGTACTTCCCTGACTGCTGGGAAGCAAGACAGACAGCAAAGAGCAGAGTGACAACAGCCATTAGCTTGGAAATCTGCCAGGAAGAGCATTAGGAGCTCAATATTGGCATTTCACTCTGGAACGGTTGGAACAGAAGTGACATCGTCCACGAAACGATGCCCAGTCAGCATGTGGGACATCACCAGGACAAATTCGACCAACCCACCGGGGACACGAGGGGAACTACCAACACCCCTCACGACTATTTTTAAATTTGTGGGTGGTCCTATGTGAAACTATTTCCCATGTTGTAAAATGTGTTGTTTGCAAAAACAAACAAACAAACAAAAGCAACGTAATGCCTTTGAAATGAGTCCAAACAGCAATAGATCAGACAAAGGCGGTCACCTTGCCAGAGCTAGTTATGTCCTTCTATTTCAACAACGAATGTCATTTCGAATCACTAACTAAAACTTAATCATCATTTGTCTCTGAAGATGTCTACAATTCCCATTGTCCAGGATAAATGAAAAAACGTCAACATGAGAAACACACCAAGACCTTCGTGCGATATTCCCAATCTTAGCATCCTATTTTCTACTGGGCCAGAGAGTCACCAAAACTTAAACCAAAATTCTGAGAAAGGCAAAGAGCTCTTTAGTTGATTTCCCAACATCTATTCCTTGCCCGTTGTTTAGTAAATCAACTGTGACCATCTTGCCACTCACCCCTCTACCTCGACCCCACCAATGATTGTTTTAGGAATGACCAGGCCCAGCCCAACTTGGGCCCCTGAGAGCCAATGTGCCGGGGGATTCTGGGAAAGAAACGTTCTGGTTCTCAAGGCAGGGCCATGAAAAGCCAGTGTCTGTCACCCCCACGGTCACCAATAAACCAGAGGGCAGAGTTCCGACTTCCCTGACAGCCATCCCATAACCACAGGGCTCTAAGCCCTCCAACAGCATGTCGCCGTGGTTAGCAGAACGCGGAAGCAGAAAGAACCTGGGTCTTTGATGACCCTACTTCTAGACTTCCTCTTCTGTGAAGTAGCAAGTTTCCTTATTATTTAAACTAATTTTGTATCTGCACCCTAAAGCATCCTAATTTGCACATTTTGGTTTTCAGGTCTACTACTACATAAGAACATCATCCATTTTCCTTTAAATGTTAGCAAAAAAAAAAAAGTATCCCACTTTAAACAAACTGCTGCATATATCAGGCTCTCATTAATACAAACAGGTTTTATTGACAGTTAAACAGGAATGTTCTAATAAATTTCTTCAACAATATCTGGACATTTTTCCCTTAAATATTTATCAACAAAGTAGAAAATTAATTAAAAACACTGAGAAACATCAAACTCTCAATTTGATATAAAATTTTAGTTATACAGCTTTTTCTTCTTAGAGCACAAAAAAATATAACTTGTTATATCCTAAAATGTTAGTCAGTTCATTCTGTTTAAGTCGGAATGTGCAATCAAAACAAGAAAAGTTGTTCATGCTTTTTATGTGGCTGAGTTTAGCTTTTAAAAAATCTTGGGGCCGGCCCAGTGGCTCAGGAGGTTAGAACTCCATGCTCCTAACTCCGAAGGCTGCCAGTTCGATTCCCACATGGGCCAGTGGGCTCTTAACTACAAGGTTGCCGGTTCAACTCCTCTAGTCCCGCAAGGGATGGTGGGCTCCGCCCCCTGCAACTAAGATTGAAAGGACAACAACTTGACTTGGAAAAAAAGTCCTGGAAGTACACACTGTTCCCCAAGAAAGTCCTGTTCCCCTTCCCCAATAAAATCTTAACATAAATAAATAAATAAATAAATAAATAAATAAATAAATAATACATAAGTGAATGGGTGTGGCTGTGTTCCAATAAAATTTAAAAAAAAAAAACCTTTAGCATTTGCTGCCAATCAGCCATGTTAGTGGCATACGTGGGTAGCATAATTCCCTGCAACCTTTCCAGGGGCTGAAAGTATTTCTTTTGACCATTTATTGTATTTCCCACTTCAACACGCTGGATAAACTGTTAAAAGACAAATGAAGGTGTTTCTAAGGAGTAGTGATTTAAACAATAGTAGCAGAAGGGCAAGAAGGTAATAAAAGAAGGCCAGGAGTAGGAAAAACAAACTGGAATAACTAGTTCCTAAAAAAATGGCAAAGGGAGGAAGGAGTAAAGCACTCCAAAGGAAAGTCTTTCTGGAAAGGTCACCAGCTCTGACACAGGCACGCATCGATGGATCCTTTTGTCAAGGTCACTTCGACATGCACTGAAGTTACCGAGGCTGTGCCGGATCCTCTGCTCTGCTCCCCAGCACCGCTCCCAGGGTCCCCGGCCCCGCGTGACCCCTGCCCCGACAGAGGCTCCGCCCAGGCCTATCATTCTGGAGCCTCCATGTCATCTGACTCCGAAGGCCACAAGTATGACTTCCTGGGGGTCACTACACAGATCACCAGCAAGACCACGAGGGCCCCCACGACTCCCAGCTGGGACGTATGCTAGAAGCCAGGATCTCTGCATATACTGCCACCCCACTCACCTCCGGAAAGAGGTTTCTGAGTCCGAGTGAGAAGCCCAGAGGAGAAAAGCAAGGCAACATGTGCCACCCAGCTGGCCGCCTCAGAGAGCTCGGAGCTCGCTGAGAGAGTGGCCTCAGCCTCACCCCTTCCTGAGCTGTTGCCTCCACTCCTCTCTCCAGTGCCCAAGAGCACCTGATTTTTGTTGTCATTGCTGTTGAGGACCACTGCCTTTGACGTTAGCCCCAGAACTTCAGAAGGTCAGGGTGTGTGGCTCGTTAGACTTTTGTAATAGTTTCAGCAGTAGAAACATTTTTGTTTGGGCTAATTGCTTTTGTATCAAAAGTAGCAAAGTAGCAAAGTCACCCCTGGGTGCAAAATTGCAAACATTGTTTCCAAGAAAACAGTTTTGTTACAATTTTTTTCTTGTCTTTATTAAATTTTAATGTAACCATTCTTGCCACATAGAAGAAAACATCCCAAGTAAGGATCTTGACTCACCTTGCTATAATATAACGCAAGGTCCAAACACAGCGCCTGCAGAACTGAAAGGAGACTGACTGCCTGGGAACCCTTACTGCGTTGGATGACTGAATATCAGCAATCCTTAAAAATGCACTGTTTCCCCCGCTAATAATCACTTGTGTTTGCTCCCCTTATAGTCTGTTTCTAATTGATAAACAGAAAACGATAAAAAATAGATCTGTGTAGTTATGAATTTCAGGTGTATGTCTGGGAGCTAACAGAAATTAATACGTACAACCAAAGCAAAACAGTCTGATTAAAAGTAATTATAATCTCTTTCTTCGGGAATCATTAGTGGTCGACCCAGAGGAGATGAACTATAATTTACTTCAATTAAGAAGGTTAAAAACTGGAGCAAACTTTTCAGCCAAAGCAGTTTATTCTCCAACATTTGAACTCATTTAAATCAAAGTAGAATAAGACTGATTTAATTCACTTCACTCTCTGATGTGCAGGTACAAAGTATTAAAGTCACTTCCAAAGATAATAGAAGAGATCGAATATTTTTAAACTTTATTTTAGAAAAGAGAAATATGATCACTGTGATATGTTTTAAACAATAAAAAGATTTGGCTCTGAGGAGAAAAAATAAAATTATAGAAATGTTGTGTTTTCCCAAGGAATTTAGCCTGTTTTACAAACACATCAAGTGAGCATTACTTCCTACACCTTAACTAATGTTATGGTAGATATTTTGAAGATTGATTTATATCATAAATACACTACAGAGTAGATTTAAATTGGAGCTGAAAAACATGTATGGATTTGAATCTTCAAAGAGAACTTGGTTGGGTCTGAAAAGTATATAAATGGACAAAGTTTAGTACACCTGGGACACAAAAGATAACCTTTTGAATCGGAAAAAGCTCCGTGCAACCTGTGATCACTCCCTGCCCTTGCCCAGCACACACCTGAGCACTGCTGCTGTTCAAAAGGCCAGAAGCACAGCCCACAGGGCTGCAGAGCCAGGAGTGTGCGACTTCCTCCCTAAAATTAGCCAGGCCTATTCACCACAGCTGGGTGGGGCCCCTCTATTTTAAGGTGTGCGGCTCCAAATTGCCCAAGAGGATATAATTGCTGGCCAGTTCTAGAGCTAAGAGTGTCAGCATTCCACCAAGTCTTTCGAACGGACAACTAGTGGCCACCGATTTCCACGCTTACTCAGCCTGTTATCTAGGATCTAAGTACACTGCCAGTAAAATCAACCATGGAGACAGAGCCATGACAACATATCACACAGGACGCACTGACAAGGAAAGATGAAGGAAGGATATTCTTTTCTACCACCCCTCCACACAAACACACGGACAAAAGTGGAAAAACTGACAAAAATCATGGTACCAAAATGTTCTCATCTTTTGAGGAAGTTACACAGAACTGACAGCTGAAACCCTTCCAAGTAATGTCACACTGTTGTTTACCTTCCTCTGAAAGTGTTATTCTACTGGAGTAAATCCAACAGAAGACGCTATTCCATAAACATCAGAAGGGAATTGGGCGGTTCCCATTGCAGCGGCAGAATTTTCACTGGTGTTCCAAAAAGGAGCTAAATTTTCGAAGACGGATGAAAGACAATGAAAAGGCAATGCCCTTCCACCAAAACTTGATCGATGAATGGTAAAGTTGAGTTGTAAATTATATGTGTAATATACACCTGAAATTTAAGCTGCACAGGTAACACTCATGATTTCTACAAGCTCAAGCCAAAGACCTAGTGTCTCTTTTATTACCAGCAGTTTGAGACGCTAGATGCAGAATATACATTTAGAATTATCCCAAAACTATCACGTTCCAGTAGTCTGCAACACAAACACTTGCGCTGACAGATTCAATCATTTTAAGAATGAACAAAACACACATACCTTCATTTTCCGAAGCATGACATTTCACTTTCAATACCAAATCAAAGGTTCTTTCTGGATTTTCCCTAAACGAGAAAGAACTGTGTCACATTTATTTCCTATGACAAACAGATAAGCAACTCTATAAAGTCGATACCTTCTTTACTCTCAAAACTAATCTTGTTCTTGTGTCAACATAAGCCGTGTAACTATATGACCAGGAGTAGCAGAAATAGCGAACTTTTTCCCCAGTTCAGCAACTTGAGAGCTGAAGATTAGGAGTTCTGAGACTAGGGCCAAGCATCTAACCTCTGAACCTGTTTGTGTGTGTGTCTGTGTGTGTGTGTGTGTGTGTGTGTGTGTGTGTGTGTTTACCTACCAAGTGCTTTGCTCAGGTCAGAATAATTGTGAGGATTACAAATGAAATAACACCTGTGAGAGTAACTCACACGGTACTAAGTGCTGTTTAAAGGTAAAGCGTTGCCTTTATCTTATTGAATCAAAATTGGAAGGCCAGGATGCTCGTAAGCATCCCTTCAGTCCCCTGCCTGCAGAGTGAGGCAGCAGGCTCTCAGGCTTTCTTGAATGTCAGTGGGAATGAGAGATACCTGGTTCCACCTGCCACGTGCCAGACCTCCGGGAAACACTTATAATACGTCCTCCTTAAATGTGATGCTTGCAAATCCTTTCCTTGAGATGTAATCCCTCTGCTCACGCATGTTTCAAGGAGCAGACTACACACAGACTCCAAGGCGAACACAGAAAGTCTGGCTTTATGTCCGTTATTCGGGGGAAATTAGACTTCTGCCTCAATGTTACATTTCCCCACTAGGAACAGTCAGGTTGCTTTGCTTCATTCAGAAATTATGTGCCTCTTTACTAACGTCTCATACAATCAACGTATTCACTGGTTTAATTTCAAAGACAAAAAAAAAAAGGCAGATTAAAATCTATCGAGACACTTTTTTTCTCCCCCATCTCTTGCTGCCAGAAGATAAAAGATTCAAGTCTGGTACCACAAAGTCCACGTGACCCAAGTGTTAATATGTTTCGGTTTTTCCTGGTAAGACCTGCGTGTCTGTCTGCGCCGGCTGTTTTCAACACACGCTTCCTTCCAGACCCCCCTGCCAGTTTTGGCTTCGAAATAAGCATTGTTTTTTTATTATTATTTATTTTATTACAAGAACCTAGAGACACAGGAAGTGTCACGTCCTCTAAGTTCATGTGCAAATAAACACGCCTTTCCCCAGCGCTCCCCTTGTTACCTTGTTTCCACGGGAACCCTCGGGACTCACGAATCCTCCCCCCGGACCCCCCACCCCCACGGCAACCCCGGCGGAAAATCCTTCTAAACTAGAGTTTCCCCGGCGTCCCGCTCAGGTGTGGATTCCGTGTGGCTCCCGCCGCCTGGGCCCTTCGCACGGACCCCCGTGGAGATGCTTCTCGGGGGGTGGGGGTGGGGGGGGGGGCGCTTCCCCGCCGAGGAAGTTCGGCTGCAGGGCGGCGACCTGGGGACAAAGATGCCGGCCTGCTCCCACCGGCGTCTGACGTCACGGGTGGCCCCGCGGGGACAATGTCCGCGGCCGTGCCCTTCGGCGAGCACCGCACGGCGCGGGCGCTCGGGGGCCGCGGGGCCTCGTCCCAGCCGGGGACACGCGGGAGCAGCCCCGCCACCCGGGGACACGCGGGAGCAGCCCCGCCACCCGGGGACACGCGGGAGCAGCCCCGCCACCCGGCGCCGCCGCGCCCACGCTCCGCGCCCGGCAGGCCTCGCGGCCTAGGCGCCCCCCACGCCGCGCGGACGGCGCCGCACTCACCGCGTCCTGCGGTCCATGCTGGCATGGCGCGCGGCCCGTCCCCGCGCGGCCTCCGTGACAGCGCCGCCGCCCCCGCCCGCGCCCCGCCGCCCCCCCCCCCCGCTCCTGCGCCGCCCGCGGCCGCGCCGCCAACCAGGAAGTGGGCGGGAGGGGCAGGGCCGGCGCCTCACCTGGCCGCGCGGGGACGCGGGGGCGCGGGGGCGCGGGGGCGCGGGGGCGCGGGGGCGCGGGGGCGCGGGGGCGCGGGGGCGCGGGGGCGCGGGGGCGCGGGGACGCGGGGGCGCGGGGACGCCCCGACCGGCCGCCGCCCCTGGGCGTCCAGAGCGGGCGCCGCGCCCACGCCCCGCGTCCCCGGGGAAGCACCGCCACCCGCGGCGTTTTCCACGCGGCACCGCGTCCCGGACGCCCACGCGCGCGTGTCCCCGCAGCTGCACCTGCTGCAGGCCCGTGGGCGGCCACAGGCGGGACTGCACCTGCCCGCACACGTGGGCACGCAGCTCCCCACGCGCGCAGCGCGGGCAGCGCCGAGCGTGGGGCGCGAGCAGCGCGGCAGGTCCCATGGAAGGGCCTCCGGGGGCGCCGGGCCTGCAGCCGCTGGGCCGGGGGCCGCGGGAAACAGCCGGAAGCCGGGGCTCCCAGGCCCCTGCCGCGCAGGCCGGGGACCTTGTCTGGGACTTGTCATCGCGCCACTTGGGCAGCGTTTCACAGACGAAGCGCCGGGCCGAGCCAGCCCGCGGGGGTGATGGCAAAGCTGCGTGACAGCAGGTCCACCCGCGGCTGCTCAGTGACCTCGGCCTGACCGCTGCCTCCCCCCGTCCTGCCCCGTGTCCAGGATGGACGGAGAAGACGTGGAGGGAAGGTCTCCCGGTGGCCCTGCCAGGGACCGTCCGTCCGGGACTGGGCGCACATCTGGGGACAGGGTCACCGCCCTTGGCACAGGGCCACGGCGGTTTTCTTCATCCAAACAGGTCCCTTCAGCCTGGATTCGGTGGAAAGGTAACAGGATGAGAGGAAACCCTATGTGGTATGAATAGAGGGTGAGTCATGACACATCCAAGTCCAAGGAGGAGACTTAGGAATTAAATACAGAATTAGAGTCAAGAGCCTAAAATTAAACTCAGTTCTACCCGTCTTACGCGTTCTTGCCAAGGAGGGTGTTGCTTGGTCATCACAACAACATATGGTGCATAGCCACAGACCTAAGAGTCAAAATGAGGACAGGACATAATGGGAAAACAACAACAAAATACACTTTGGCATACAATGTGGTCATGACTTGAAGTGAGACACTCAGTTTCTCGGTTCCTCCATTTGTAAAATGGGAATTACTGTCTATCACATGAACAACGTGATGTTCAACTTTAAAAGTACTACAAATTCGTGTTACCGTTTGAGAAATTCTGTGGATTTCAGTTTCACAATTAGGCAAAACGATACCACATACATCCCCCCCCCCCAAATAAAACTTTTCTACCTAAGAAGTTACCATACTACAAAGCTTTGAAACAACCACTTCTGCTCCAAATGTTACTAAGTTTCTCTAACTTCTCCTTTCATTATAGTTAATTTTTCTCCAAAGAAAGGAACCCTACTGGGATGCTGACATCAGGAGTTTTTAATTTGTGGTGAGGAAACATTAATACATGCTTTTCCCCCTCCATTTATTGGGATGTGACAGTCGTAGCTCTTCATAATATAAAACTTATTTTTTTCAACTTACTGTAAGTATATGAAGGGAAAATACTATACATGCACACACCAAGCTAATGTTATTAAACCAGTTTTTAAGGTGACCATAATCAAGAGATTCATTTCCCTATTCTGTTATTACTGAGGTAAAAGGGCGAGAAACACATGTGGACACAATTTGCATGATTTGTTCAAAATTACTGAGAAAAGAGAATTTTGTGTACTCTTATCTTGGCGATATGTTTGTTTGAACCAGTGGTATAATTTTTACTTCTGACGTGACTAATGAGAAGTCTACAAAGGGCAAACCTTCAAACTGGTATTAGATCTTCCTAAGATCGTATTTGGCAATAATATTTCCTACTTGACAATTGATAATAATGATTTTCAGGACCGCTGTAGTCAAAGGACATGGTCTATATTGTTGTCCAAGTCTATAAACTATAAATCTTTTAGAACATTTTGAGCTTCTTTTCAAGACAGGTTTGCGTGTGTTTGTAAAGATTATGTATTCTGCGGCTCGTGGGTAAAGTGTCCTAAAAGTCTGTCCTGGATCAAGTGTTAATCTTGTGTTAGCGACATCTTTCTATTACTCGCTTTCCATCTGCTTGACAGGATTCAATTAGTGGGAGAGATGAGTTAAAATCTCCTACTCCAATGGTGTATTATTCACTTAACTTATAATTCTGTCAATTCTTGTTTTATATAGTCTGGGGCTGTGTTATAATGTGCAAACCAATTTATGATTGTTCTGTCTGCCTGGTAAATTTGTCCTTATTGTGTTGTGATTTTTAACTCCAGTAATTCTTTTGCCATAGCATTTAAACAGCTCTCTTCTGATTGATATTTGCCTAGTATTCACATATCTCTTTTTGTCCTATTACATTAAAACTTTCTGAGTCATTATGTTTCAGAATTATCTGACAAACGTTAAGTTTAACTCTTAACCTAGTCTGGTAATCACTGAATCAAGCATTTAGACCATTGCATGTATGAGAATTGCTGATATATTTGAATTTATTTCTGCTGTCTAATACTATGCTTCCGATTGTTTTCTCCTGGTCTGTGGGGTTTTTTCTTTCATCAGTGCCTTCTTTAGGATTCATTGATTTTTATTTTTTTGTGCTTCCACTTCTCCCCCTTTGTAGTTCAGAATGATGTACTCTGTTCCTATTCATTTGGTGATTATCCTAGAAATTTTAACAGGCAAATTTGAACCGATTAAATCCAGAGTTTAGCAATACATCAGCCTTCTCCCAAATACAAGGGCCTTAAAACATGCTTCAAAACTACAATACGTTATTAATGTTGTTTTATACAGTCAGTGTTTGTTTAGATTTACTCAATAGTTTACCACTGATTTTGCTCTCTTTTATTTTCATTGTAGGTCTTCTACCGATGATCGCTCTCCTTTTCCCTAAAATGATGCTAGACATATTCTCTCACTTTTTGAGTGGGAACGTACATATTTTACTCTTTTTTTGAAAAATATTTTCGCTGATAAAGAATTCTAAGTTGACAATGATTTCCTTCTATATACTTTCAATATCATTACATTGTCTTCTAGCTTGCCTAGTTACAATTTGAATTTTGAAAGTACTCTTGAAATGCAATCTGTCTTTTCTCTCTGTTGGCATTAAGATTTTTTATTTGTCTTTAGTTTTTTATGGTATCTGGATGAAGATTTTCTTTTTTAAATTCATCCTTGTTGGTATTTAGGTTTTCTTGACTCTAACTGGTGGCTTTTATTAGTTTTAGGAAATTCTGAACTCCATTCTTTCTCTTCTTTCCTTCTGGGACTCTGATTAGACACATATAAGGTGCGATCATAAAATACAGTATATGTTTAAAAAAAATTTACAGTAAAGACACATTGCTATTAATCCCCCTCAAAATATTCCTTCTCGCTTTGAACACACTTATCCCTTTGTCCTTGCCACTTTCTGAAGCAGTTCTGGAAGTCTTCTTTCATGAGTGTCTTTAGTTGTGCTGTCGTGGCTGCCTTGATGTCCCGAATCGGTTCAAAACGTTTACCGTTCATGGTCATTTTGACTTTGGGGAAGAGCCAGAAGTCTCACAGTGCCACATCCAGTGAATAAGGTGTAGGACACACTGTAATGTTTTTATTTGACAAAAATTGCCATACCAAAAGCGAGGTGTGACATGGAGCCTTTCTGTTTGATCAAAAAATATGGTGAATGCTGCTGCCAAGTGCCATCCAACAGAAAGGCAAGGATCCCCAGTAAGGGAAGTGACACGTCAAACCTTAGTAACAGTGTGTGACAAGTTTCATCTTGTTCGGTGCAGTCAGTCGGGTGTGAGCTACGGTTGAGAGAAGGTGTGTTTAAAGTGTGCCCTAAATCATCCTCCATCATGACAACGCTCAGTGTCACACATCGCTTCTGGTATACGGCAATTTCAAATACGAAAGAGAATTTCCAGAACTGCTTCAGAAAGTGGCAAGAACAATGGGATAAGTATGTTCGAAGCGAGGGGGAGTATTTTGAGGGGGTTTAACGGCAATATATCTTTTACTGTATTACATTTTAATTTTTATTTAAACATTCACTGTATTTTGTGATAACACCTCACATTCTCATTCTACCCCTGTGTATCTCTGAACATTTCTTTCATAGTTTCTGTTTCTTTATCTTTCTAGGCTGAATTCTAGATAATTTCACAAATATGTTCCTGTTAATTAATTCTTTCTCTGGCTTTGTCTCATTTTTTGTTAAAGCCATTCATTTAGTTTTTAATTATTTTTATTTCTAAAGTTCTGTTTGGTTATTTTTAAATCTGCTTTTCTTAACTCATATCTTAAGTCCTTAATTTCTTAAAATATATTCAAGGTATATTTTAAATTCTATTTCTGACCATTCCAATGTTTGAAACATTTGTGGATCTGATTGTACTCTCTCATGTGTTTGTTTGTTTTTATCCCTGCTGGCTCTTGCTTATGGTTCCTTGTTTTTTCCTTTGTTGCCAGCAAGTGGAACTCCATCAAATACTAGGTCAGGTAAAATTCCGCAGCAGAAGCCCTTGGAATGATACTCAGAGATCCAAAGTGTTTGGCCACTCCCCCCATCCCTTACTATTGCAGATAAGGAGGAGATAAAAATAATAAGTAAGGACTGACACTTCTGGACTTCCAAGCCATGCACTTCATGTGATCTCTGCCGTTGTTTCCGGGGTCACAGACCCAAGAAGTCAGCGAGTCTGGGGAGACAACCTCTGTCATCGTCTCTGGGGAGGAAGGAGCACAATGGCAGCCCCTTGAGAGTGACCCAGGTCTTAGTTTGGTGGGAAATTGCTTCGTTTGTGAAAAGGACTCAGCCTCACCTGCCGTCTTCCTTCTCTGTGCACAGTTCCACTGGTTTCCTCCTGGCCTTGTGAGGCGGCTAGTCCGAATAGCTGAACTTGGCTGGGGTGGGGAAAAGGCCTCTGGATCCGTGACTCAGCCTGACAGCCGGCTTGTGACTCAGTGGAAGCCCTGCCTCAGTGTGGACTGACTGCGCTTTGTGCCTGCTGCACAGCCACTGCCTGGGCCCTGCCCTCCCGTCCCCTCTGGGTTGGATTGTGCATCAGGGACATAGGCCCTAGTGTGTGCACTGTGCATGCTCATTACACCCTGTTCTCGCTGTCGGTACTCAAGAAAACGACCCGGTAGGGGCTGCTAGTTCCTGTTCTCTGGCGACATAAGGAAGGCCATTGGTCACCGTACCACCTGTTTATGTCCTTCTATGATTTTTAACACACACATGTTGTGCTTCCTCTTCAGATGAGCAGGTATGAATGAATTCTTAAGTAACGTGTGCATGAATCATAAGGAGAGGCCCACTATTAGAAGGAATGTTTCCAATCAAGTGGCCTACTACTGAGTTAGAAACAACGGGCTTCGGCGAGCCAGCTGCCCGAACAACTTCCAGTCTCAACATTTGAGTCACTGTATCATTTCATTCACAAAGCCTTCACGCACATACCAGAAAGACAAGCCTTACCACATTGGCGTGTATCCTTTTTATCGTCGTGATTTTGCCAAGTGCTTTCTGATCCCTTTTATGAGTTAGGTCTCCATAGTCCTGTGAGGCGTAGATTCGTAGGTAAAACGTACTGGATGTGGTGAGCAGGAAGCTAACTCTCCAGGGACATTTTATCCCAAGAATGCCTGTGTGGAGGAATGCACTTTCTCCTGCTTGCCAGAGGCACCAGGAAATGGAAGACGGCCTGCAAAATACTATTGAGACATTTTTAAAAGCCATTTTCTTCACAGTGCATATGTGTCTTCTCTCTCACTCACCCAGCAAATGTGAGCAGGACTCAAGTGGGTCTCTTTCAATTCAAAATTATGTATCATACGGCATCTCCTTCACTGATGTGTTTACGTATCCAAATTATGATGGTATTAAATATTTTTGTAGTCATGCCTTTCTTTAAAAGTCCTTTGTACAAACTGTACCATAAACAGACCCATTTATATAACAACAACAAAACACATAAAACTGAAAGACTTGTTATTACTCCCTCACTTTACAGAGAACGGAAAGGCAAAAGTTGAAAGAAACTTTCTGAATGTAATTAATCCATAGACATACTGCATCTGTAAGTCTTGGTCTAGAAGCTGGATTTCCTGGTTCTCAAAGATGAAAAAGAAAAACCAAAGTATAATTCTCTACGAACATTCATAAAAATTGAAAATAGACCTTGTATTATGCTTGTTATTTTATATTCATTTATTATATATTTATGGTATGAGTCTCCATTTAATATATAATTTTTAACCCATTACATTAAAATTACATATTGGGGGGATGTGGCAGGAAATTTTTTTTAGGCAAGGTAGGGGCATAGAGGGGGAAAAAAAGAGGCCAATCCATATAAGCTGTCTCCATAGTCAGGTTCATATTAGAAGAAACGGGTGCTAGAAACAGCTGCCCAGATAGATTTGAATAGGCCGTTATTCAATCGGCTCAGGCACTTGAGCCCTGAACTGGTGTTCAGATCTTGTACTGCACGTCCGTTGTGCTTTCTGCTTCTCTGACCTGCTTTCTCCTGTCCCCAGCTATGCGGTCTTCTGCTGTGCAGTTGCCATTGTCCGGTCTCAATCTTGCCCTCTTCCTTTGAGTGAACAAAGCCTCCAGAGATGCTGTCCCCTTGCTTTAAGCTATCTTGCCCCTTTTTTTGCATGCCCTCACCTCTCCCTGAGGGCTCTTTGTGTCTTGACTCCCAAACTGACTTAGTTGGAATACCTGCTTCCTGCTCTCTAACTGGTCATAGAGGTCAGTGCCCCTCTGGTGAAGTCAGCTCTTTGTCTACATGAATATCGTTTCTATCACTAGAGACCACATCGTTTCTGCCCTCCTGGAGTGTAGTCTACTAGTCTAGTTGATAGACCAACTATACATATACATAATATGTGGAAGTAGTACGCATGTGTTTCTATATATGATTTCTGATAGTAATGAGTGCTAAGAAGAAAACAGAATGATGAACTAGAGTGATGGGTAGAGGGGCGCGAGGATAGACGAGGCAGGCCTCTCTAAGGTAGAGACATTTGAACGGCAAGTGCAATGATGAGAAGAGTGCAGCAGTGTGAATGAAGATCTAGGGGAAGAGGATTCCTGGCCTGCGAACAGGTGAGGCACAGTCCCCGAGACTGGAACAAGCTTGGCCCATTTAAGGAAAGCCAGGCTGGTGGGTCAGAGCGGTAGGAGAGAGTCAGAGATATGGGCGAGGTCCAGATCAAGACGGGTTTCGCATACATGGCGCACACTATGCCTTTTGTTCTATTTGCTGTGGGGAGCTGCTACACAGACATAAGCATAGGAGCAAAGTAGGGGCTTAAAGAAGGACTTTCATGTTGCTGCTGCTATAATCCGGGAGACATGATAATGCTCCGGGTTCCAGCTGCACTGGAAATGATAAGTCATATTTCATGTACGTGTACTATTAGCATTTTGGCCATTTGGTGTGGGAACAGAGGGAAGGACACATATGAGGATATGGAGTGAGGCAGGAACCAAAAGTTCAGCTTTAGACATGAAAGGGGGAGTTGGGGTGCCCATTAGACAGCCAAGTGATGATAGGGCTCAAGGGGACCAGTGGCGTCACCTCCACCCTATGAAACTTAGTGACTACCGTCATGATGTGTAGGCAGACAATTAAAGTGTGGGGCTGTGCCTTCAGCCCCTCTATAAACAGATGGCTGGCTTACTGGGAGCCCAGCAATGGTTAAACTTTTCAGACTCAGGTTACCAGTTTCATTGTCTTCTCTGGGTTTCTTTAATGATTCATTGGCCTAGAAGATCCCATGCAAAAGTGGAAAATAGCATCCGGTTATTTTGGTAGTATGTCCCAGAAAGTCTAAAACACAGCAAGAAAAGCATCCATTCAGCAAGGGAAGAAGAGAGCCGTATCCTTGCACTCGCCTGGAAGGTGTTCCTCGAGATGAAATCTGGCCTCCTTACGTTCTGGGACCTTGATTCGGGGGCCTTACAGGAGGAGCCTGGCAGCTTAGTGAGGCCAGGACAGGATCTGTAGACCCAGTGGCGTGACTGGAAGGAACCCCCATCGATCCTGACGTCACACCTGGAGTCTTGCAAACATGGCAGAAGTCCCCTCACCACAGTGGGTTTCCCTGGTTCCGGTCTGCTCCTCCTGCAAGGAGCCCAGAGTAGGTCACGCTCAGTCTCTGCTGACTCACTCTGCCCTAGGCTGTCCCGTCAGACTCTTGCATGTGCTAATTAATGTGTTAGGACTGAAGCTTCCTGGGCTGACCTCCATTTAGTTTGTTTGGCAAGCGCAGAACCAAGTTTCAGTGGTCAGTGTACAAACACCGTGTTAAATGCTACCAAATATTAATGCAGGGATGAGGCTTAACGTCATCCACAAAAGAGAGCAACCTCACTGTAGCTCTGAAAGAATTCAAAGCCCAAAAATAAAATAATGGTGCACCGCCCGAAAGTCTCTAATGACAACTTTCACTACTCCCATCCATCTACACGTCCCATGATTCTCCAGTGCCCCCTGGAAGCCCCTCTCAGCAAAGGCTGCCACTTGGATCCAGTTGTACCCCCCAAAACTGAGACACTCTGGTATCTAGATACACACAAACCTGGCCCTGGTAGCCCTCAGTCACTGGTCTCCCTAATTTCCCAGAATCGTCCGAATGCATCAGCCAGAAAGTTTGAGAAGAAAGACCACGTCAGAGAAAGATGGGATTTTCACAAGACCAGGAGTGGCGGTTTGCATGTGCGCCACGCCTTCTGGTGACAGCCGTCAGGCACGTGGTGAGGTTCTGACTTGGAGATACGTGTAGGGAAACCCAGAGAACCCCTCCCATAATGCAAGCATGTTACTCAGTGATTTAGAGATTTGAATCTTGTGTCTTTCTTCTTCTCTTTTCATAAAGTCACATAGTAAGGGTCAGTCTCAACTGTGCCGCAGTCTAATTTTCAGCAATGCTCCAAAAAATGTCAACTGTGTATGGTTATTTGGTCATCTTGGGTATAGTTGCTTATGACTGAATAGAGAAAGAAAGAAGAGAAAAGAACAACCATGCCAAGAGTGTTGCTACATATTCTGCATATTTTTTGTTTCATTCTCATAATCGCAGTGAGGCCACGTTCTTCTCCCTTGCTGACAAGTTGGCCTCAGAAAGATAACTTCTCCAAAGTTATGCAAGTGGGCCTCAAGCCCAGATTTTTTTGGACCCTAAGCCACCAAAGCACAGGATTTTACTAGTTAGACTAAATAAGCAAAAGTGAAGAAATGAGGTCCATAAACGCCTAACACCTACCCAGCACTCTAAATGCCCTGCCATTTTTCAAACAGAGCGGCACCTCGGCCACCCTCCGCGAGCTCCCTTCACCAAAGTGGCCTCAGCACACTTGTTACAGGCACAGAACGTGGAGATGCAGATTAATTCCCCAATAGCAGTGCCACCTGGCCCTGTCCTGACAACGTTTCTCCTCCAGGAGTAGGAGCCCCGCACTGACAGCTGGGAGAGTCGCACCTGCCTTGGCCTCTAACCCAGGATGTGAGAGGAAGCAGTACCCTCTTCTTCCAGCTTTAATGCCTGTGTTCCTGCTTAGCCAGCTCACCTGGAAGACCCTTCACCCCCTCCTACTCGGCCTGTGAGGCCCAGCGCAAGTTGTCCTCCTCCACAAAAGCTCCTTCCACTGGGTTTGGTCCAGTGTCACTGCTTCGTGTTTCCATGGCGATTTTAACTGACTCCTGACTGCTCTCAGCTATTTTTATGTATAATAATTGAAGCACTTCCAACTGTAAATACCTTCAGGGCAGGAACTAGATACCGGCTTTTCCTATGTGAGTGTGTCCCTTCTGTAATACCCCACACAATTCAGGGGCCACTTGGTATTCAGTAAGTGTTTATTAATCACTTAATACAATGATGGGACCACCACCAGGTAAAGAAACAATGAATGATAAAGTGTCTGCTATTGTCATTCTAGAAGCCTTCAGTCTGTGGATTTTACTATTTTCAGCATAGATTTATGTGAGACTTTAGTGTTTCCATAAGATTTTGATACAAAAAACACCTTTGGCTCAATATATTAAATTATGCTTGAAAGAATGTAAAAGCTAAAAGAGGAAATGAAAAATGTAGCTGACCTTACTACTAACTGAATAAGAATTTTCTGTGAAAATGTTTAACGGGCTTAGAGCATGAGTGCCTAACAAATGACTCTATTACTCATATAATTTGAGGTGGGGGAGGGGAGGAAAAGAGAGGAACACCCTCAGCAAATAACAGATTTTCCCCCAAGAAATCAGGTTAACTAGCATTGTCTAAAAGAAGGCTCTGTCGCTCCCAGTCGCTTCTGCTTCTCCTCTCCCCAAACCTGCTGACTGTTTCTCTCATTCATCTCTTCAGCCAGCACTTTTCAGTGCTCCTTTTCCTAGTTTCCAGATATTCAAAGACTGCAGTGACTGAACTGCGTAGGCTCAGGATTTGTTTGGGGAGAACAGTTACATTCAGTTCCGAACTTCGTTTTCTGCCTTTCCGGGGGGGCCCTGAATGAGCCGTAAAGCTGTCACACGGCTGGTCCCGGTGTTGCTGTCCCCAGTTGCGCCTGCAGTGTTCTGCCTGATGAGTGATTTGGCAACAGATGTGGCCGGTGTGGAAGTGGGTGTGAGGAACACATTCTGTGTGAAGTGGTAGGGGTCCCCTGCGGTGCCCTCTGGCTGACTGGCTCCTCCGGGGGTGGGAGGGGGCCCTACTGGGATTCTGTCTCCTGTCACCTGTCACATGGTCTTCTGAGCCTTCTCCCTCCTGGTTTCTCGGGACACTCGTGAGTTTCTGGGTAGAGTAGCTGAACTCGGAGGGTTCAGACTTCAGTGAGCTGACTCATTCCTCCCCTGCACTTGAACCAACAGCAGTTTGGGCCTTGACATAGACGGTGCTTTGCTCTTTGGCCACACACACACACACACACACACACACACAGCCTGCCTTTGTCTTGCTAACTAGCTTCTCCAGCCTTTCACTGTGGGGTCTCCCCTTCCTTCTGCAGTTACACGGAGCCTGTACTCCCTCCGGCACAACAGGAGGTGGAGTGGGCCTCACCTCTCCCCAGGCACTTCCACTGGCAGGCCCATCAATTCACACGTTGCCAGCACACCTGTCACCTGCAATGCTTGCTCTCTCCCCTCAATGCCCTCACCCGTTGGGCAGCTTCTGTGTGACTAGTCTGTGGAGTTTAATGTTCACACATTGACAGGTTGAATACAATCTCTTGTTCCATCACCAGGCCGGGTAACCATGCACAAACAACATATCCGTCGCCGGCTGTAGAAGCCGTCAGTGCTTCTTTTAAAAAACCACCCCTGAAAAAGCAACACCGTTGTCAGTACCTGGACTCACAACTTCCAGAGTGAAAAGTACCAATTTGAAGGCTAACTTCTTTGTCTCCTAAGTGATTTGTTTGTTGTTACAGTTTAACAAGAACCAAATAGTTTTGTGGAAATTATTTACAAGTTAATACTTTTTTTAAAAAAAAACAGCTGTCATATTGTATCGCCTAGAAAGAGAATATAAAATAGTTCTAAGACACATGCTAACTTTGGAAATTGATTTAAATAATCTGTGAGTCCATAAAAATTTGACCATTGATCTCATTTAAATGGCCTTGAACCTGACCTTTCCATGGTCCTGTGCTATGTCTGGTACGTCTACCAAGCCTTTGCCTAAAGACCAATTGACAGATATATGTATTTGCTTCGTTATCATCATATCAAAAATCTCAGGCGACACGACATAATTTATGTGGATCAGTGTAGATTCCGCCTGCTCGCCAAGCCGCGAAGACAGTGGTGAACGTAGAAATAGGTGGAAAGGCTTCCTCGTTAGAACATGACACATCCTCAAGAATGGGGACTTCTTCTCTTAGTCCTGCGTCCATCAGTGTAACACTCTGCAAAGTAATAAGTATTCAGTCAGTGCCTGCAAACTGGGAGCATGTCCATTTAATTTTTTTTCTATGTAGGAGGATGTGAAAGAAGATTCATTAAAAGATACTAAATTCACACACTGACAGCTTGGATCCTTCAATCCTGGGGACAAGCACAGGAGGCACCAAAAGCCCCAGGAAGCCAAAGTCCTCCCCTCCCCACCCAGCTCTGCCCAAGGTGTGAAAGCTCCTCCAAGTTTCAACATGATGCCTCCTTTTGGAAGGTCAGGTGTAAGGAGAGCGTCCTCATCACTGAAATGGCAGAACCGGAGGGGATCCCCTGGTCAGGGCAGCAGGGAGTAAGTAGGTGGTGAGGAGACAGTCACGGAGAAGACCAGTCACCTCTGCTGAGAAAGCTGGAGAAAACATTGCAAGGAGGGAGTCAGGGGAGAAACACCCTGAGTTCACTCTCCTCCCTACCTTAGATCCCTTGGTGTGGCCTTCCATGGTTTGAGTCCAACAAAAAGCCAGGGGACGCAAAAGCTGAGTCTATGTAGCCTGTCCAGGTCAGTCTCCCAGGGCACAGAGCAGAGTGGAAAAGGGAGAAGTGACCTTGAAACCAGAGGGCAACTGAGTCTGGTTTACCTTGTGCTGCCTGCGCCTCTCAGCCAATAGACAGACACAGGCGTTGGGCCACAGAATAAGCATGTGTTGTCAGAGCACCGGTGGTCTGAGAAGACAGCAGGTTAACACCTCCAAAAGCTGCCTTAACATTGTCAGACCGGCTTAGGGTACTTCAGGGAACATCTGATGTTCCTCCAGGGGCTACGTGAGAGTGGGGGGGAGGGGTCTGCATGGAGAATTCCCTCTGGCCACATAGTTCTCCATTGGCGTCAGCAACCCTGGAACAATGACGGGAGTGGCCTGGAAAGAATGCTAGACCAAAGAGGCTGTGATCAATAACCCTAAGGGTATTAGAAGTTTCTGGGTCAGGTTCTAAAGCAGGGAACTGGGTTGGGGGGTGTGTGTGAATGATCTATCCTTAAGGAATAGGTCAAGGAAAGGTGAGGTCAGGACGTCGCAAGGCCTCTATTACAGCACCCCCCACCCCCACCCCCCGCCAGTCCCTGCTTCAAGCTGAGGGAGCAAACAGCGGACATTCAGCCATTGTCCATTTTGTATTTGTGAACAGATTAAACCACCTCTTATTCTTTAGAAGTAGACAAGCCATAAATCCTACAGTCATGATACTGCATGTTAAAATGGTCCTAGAACCCCACAGGGAAGATGAGATGGGGGAGCTGTGCCTGGGACAGATGAGAGGGGAGTGCAAGGGTCCTCACCTACCAGCAGGAAGTGCATGGGTAAGGCCCTCCCAGGTGGGGGTCACTGAGCTGGAAGTTTATTAGGGAATGTCCTTGAGGAGGGAGAGCCAAGAAGGAGGATTGGGCAGCAGCTGAGCTGTCCGGAGTCACAGAGAAGGCCTCAGCCACCCTTCCTCGAGCTCTGAAGCTGTTGGCCCCAAGTAGGGGCCGCTTACCCTGTGTCTGTCACTCACTGGCTGTGGCCCCTGTGGGAGGCTGTGGCCTTGGCGTTTCTCCTCAGTGGACACAATTCCGGAAGAAAGCTGACAGCTGAGGGCAGCCTGCCCCCCAGCCGCACGCCTAGGAGCCAGGGACCAAGTCTTCATTCACAGCACCCACAGGAGGAACAGCAAAGGAGGAAAAACCCAGACATTTCAGACAAGCCTAATTTGTAGAACTAGGTAATTATACAAGATGAAACAGCCAAAAACAAAACAAAACAAAACAAAAAAAGGTGCTTAAGGGGATGGAAAGAGGAAGTGGGGAGGAATGGGGCAGGTACTGCTGTTTTTCATTAGGAGGCTAGAAGTACTATGGGACTGAAATTAAAAGCTTCTAAGGTCAGCTTTGGGTGGAGGGGTGTAGCTAAGTAGCCATTAAGATGTATATCACTCTCTAAGGAGCTGGTCCTTAATCCTATTAGGACGAGAGGTCACAATGCAGAAAGGTACAGCGGTGGAGTTTGGGAAGGGGGAAGTGAGTAATCTAAAGCGTTCTGCATAATGTGGGAGGCGAATGGGAGGAGGCTGCCTGCACATCTTTGCAGAGGAGAGACTCTCCCTCTCCTGAAGGGTTAGGATACTCCACTCTGTCAATAACACCTGCCTTGAGGCAGATTTCCCTTTGTGGGGGCCCTTACCCATACTCAACATGGGAGCCCCGAATAGCACGGGGTGTGCTCTTCTCCATGCTGGCCTCCTGATGAGAGCCAAGGGCCACAGCCCCCCCTGGGCTGGCCTGTGGAGGTTATTCTGAAACTGAATGCCCAGGACAAAAGAGGCTGGATCAATCCCCATGATAACAAACTCTGATAATTACTGTAAGATTAGGAGTCCTCAAACAGTAAGTGGGGTTTTTACATAGAACGAAAAGCAAGGAATTTTCTGGCAGAGGTCACATGGACCTGAGACTCTTCAGTTAGGAACGGAGAGCATCCTCAAGGGGACTCTAAATTGGTCAACTTCTTTGGCGTTTGAACAGGGGAAGTAGTGTTTGAATATTTGGTCCCTTGAACAGGGGAAGAAATGGTATGCAAGGAATAGGTTTAAATTGTTTCCTTCCACACTTGTACACCTTTATTTTCCCTAATGTTACAGAGCAGAAAGGGTTCGCCCACCTGGTGCCCGCAGAGCCGGACACTAAACACTGAGAGTTGCAGTGGGGACTTACTGGCTATTTTATTATGAGTTGCACTGTCAGGAAAACGGGAAGCCAGTGCTCAAAGCCTGAACTCCTCCATGGCATGTGGGTTACAGACGCTATGGGGCAAAATCACAAGACTCCGTGGGTTGGGGGTTCAGGATCATGCTGGGAACTGGCTGGTCGGAGGTGAGGTGAGGGCAATGAATCACTTCTGCAAGTCTTGTGGACAGTTCTGAGGTGTGTTCCGAGTCCCTCTGTCCAGTCCCATGGGAAAGTAGCCAGGGGGGTCATTCCAGCCCAGGGCTCAGGAGCTGAAACATAACTTAGGTCAAGGTGTTATCTTTATCCTGCTAGAGGTCTGGACCTGTGACCGGTAGTCAGGTGTAGACACTGTCTTCTGCCGCCTCGGGTTGCTGATTATCAGGGGTAAAGGCTAGGTGTCTGAGGGAGATATATGCCATGTTTCCCCGAAAAGAAGACCGGGTCTTATGTGAATTTTTGCTCCAAAAGACGTGTTAGGGCTTATGTTCAGGGATGTCATCCTGAAAAATCATGCTAGAGCTTATTTTAGGTTAGGTCTTATTTTGGGGTAAACATTGTGTGTGGAAAGAGGGAGGGAGAAGGGAGGAGGATTTCTAGAGCTAGGATTTCAAGGTAAATTTCATCAAAGTCACAAGGACCCTCAGTTTCACCGATCTTCAGTCAAGTTTGACACGTCCATTTTGTGAGGAGGCCTTTTGTAGGCTGCCTGGCCCTCTTGTGGCAGCTCTACCATCACTGCAGAGTCTGTTGCGACACTCAAGGACACTTTGCAGCCTACCCACCACCGCAAGGCCTCCAGGAAACCTGCGTCTAACAGGTTTAGATAATTCTCCCACCTGCTTCATTCTGGTGTTGCAGTGGACAGGGGACTGGAAGAGCCATTCTGTTGACTATGGCTCTGGGCCTCTGGGCCTCTCTTCCCTGTTCACCATACGTGGATTGCTCCCAAACGTATTTGCTCCCAAACGTCTTTGGAGATATTCTCCTCAGGGGAATCTTTACATTGATCTCTAACTTGAGTATCAGTTGGGGTCTCATCAGGAAGCAGATGGCCCTCCCAAATGTCAATCAAGTTTAGGAGGGTTTATTTACAAAGGCGGCACTAGGGAGCTGCAGGATAGTGCAGGAACTGGGGTAAGAGCACAGAACTATCCACCTCTAGGGCCAAACGGCTGAAGACCAGGGTCATCAAAACCCAGGAGAGAAAGAGTGAAGAGAGCAATGACCTTCAGAAGAAGGACGCCGGCAACTCAAGTCAGCTTTGCAGGGGAAGAGTCAGGGTTATCAGTACCTCATGTGTGGGGACAAAACCCCAAAAAGCAGTTTCCAGGCTCTCGGCCTCACATAGAAAGGTGCTGGCTCGGGTAGTAAATGGCCATCAACTGTGATCAGATGGCCAGCAGCTGTGGCTAGTTGGCCGTCAGCTGTAACCCGTAAGCCATTGGCCACTAATATAACGGCTGTGGCTACGCTAGCAGAAAAAAGAATGGGGGCTAGCAAGAAGATGGTGGCTGGCAAGTGCGGACTGCTGTTAGGCAGATTATGCAGATCCTGCTTCCTGTGTCTCCAGCCAAGCCGCCAGCGAGAATATATTGGTTTGACTCCCCTACCTATGGCTCCATGGGTGTTCCTGTTTGGCCTCACCATGCCCTGCGTTCTTATGTGGGGAGCGGGACCAGAGACCCTGCAGGCCGCCCCACCGGACACCCTGCACGACACCATGCCATTCTCCAGTCTCCTGCAGGAGTCCCGGTGAGCAGACCGTGTGGGACCCTGAGGGCGGAAGGGCTTGTCCCCTTACTCCTTGAAGGGCGGCCTGGAGGAGCAGAGAGCAGGGTGAGAAGGGTGAGGAGTGGTGTGAAGGCACAGCTGGAAGGCATAACCGCCGAAGTTATAAGCACGGAGCTTCCACTGTGATCGCCACAAGTCTTCACAGAGTTTCTCTCCTTGAGCTGTGTGTGACCCTACGTGAACACTTCACAAAGGGTGTGCAAGCAGGCTGGTTGTAAGGGAATCCACTTCCAGAGTCAGTTCCCACTAAAGCTGGGAAAGCAAAGGGAAGTTTAATCTACTTGTTTATGACCCAAAAAAGAGTTGCTTTGCTACAAGTAGGAAGTGGGTTGTGCACGGATGTCATCCTCCCATCTGTGGTTGTTGAGCAGCAGCCAGCAGCCCGGCTCCTCGGGGTTCTGCTGGGGCCTTAGGGATCAGAACTCGGGAAGAAGCACCTGGGCCAGGGGACATTTAGACTCACTACTGAGACTAGTCAAGGGCTTCAGCTTAGGCAGGAGACTCTCCGCTAACCTGAAACCTCTCGGAAGACCCCTGGGGCGTCAGCTCCTGTCTGGGCCAGGGGACTCCTGGAGACAGTGATGAGAAACCAGGAAGAGGCCCCATGAAAGAGATCAGCCTGCCCCTCAACACTGGGTCTTCGTTCCCTAGCAACACACCCTAGCAACAGGGGACTTTTACTTCTGCTCGGACAGCTGGAAATCAGCTCTAGGTTGGTCACTGTCTCTCCCAAGTGCCTCCTCCTCTGAAAAGGTTGAATCTGGACTTTATTCCTCTCGTGTCCCCTTGCCAGGAACAACAGTGTGACTCATCTGTCATTTGTTTGGGGTGTGTTATTTCTTTATTTGGCCTAAGAGATATTATCCTGTATGCTATTGGCTGGTGGCATTATTATAATTCTCACGGTGAACCTGTGTTAAAGTGCTGGCAACGACAAAATCAGCCTCTGAGTGTAACTTTTGCTGCCTCCCACAAAACATGGCCAAAATGAGAGAGTAAGAATTGTGGTTCATAGCGAGGCTCCTGGACCAGGAGATACCTAAATTTAAATGAGAAATAAGGCACAGAGCTATGGACATTTGATGATAAGGCAGCTTAGGTGACTGCCCACTAGCTCAGGGAGGTGATTACGTTGTGATGACAATATGAAAAAATGCAGACGCATTTCTGTGTATTCATCAGTTACATAGTAAGAACAGTTGTCCTTACTGGATGTTTTCCGTGTGCCAGGCCTTGTTCTAAGTGCCTACTTGTGTTCATGTGTTACCACGTACATCACCCCTGCCCTGCACAGGATGGCACCTACACGAAGAAGGTTACCCCAGGCAGTTGGGCAGCAGGCAGTGGAGTTGGGATCGGACTCAGGCTCTTTGGCTCCCAAGTCTGGTGTTGACTGCAGTGCCGCCTACCTCATTTCACCTCCACGGCAGCCCTCTCAGTGAGGTACGCTGCTTATTCGCACTTTCTAGACCAGGGATCTGAAATTTAGAAAGGTGAAGGATTGTGTCAAGGTCGTACAGCAAGTGAAAGGTCAGGGTGCAAATCCTGGACTCAGAGAAAAGTTCTTTGAACAACCAAGCCCATAATCGCAACTGTTACGATGTGGCACCTCGTCCAGCACACGGACCTACGCTAATTCCAGGTGGTGATGGAGGGAGTTACGAATACACTGACAGGGCCAGCTTTCCCTGCCCTGGGTGTCGGGCAAGGAGTACACAGCCTGCGGGTGTCATCATATGAGCTCTGAGCGAAGCTCCAGCATATAGCGTCTGTCATTAGACTGAGAAGCTAGATGTGGATTTTCATTGATCATCTTTACCTTTCATATTCTTTGGACCCAATTTTCCAATCTGTAAAATTGTTGACTTTTGATTCTACTTTCTATCTTATTAAGTTATCCCTTCCAGATACTGATCTTCTGAACCTTTGATTCATCAGAATTTTCATTTTCATTCAAAAACTAAAACTAAAAAAAAAAAAAAAATTGAAGACGCTCCCGAAGATTTTATTTTCATTGAAATTTCTACAAAAGCATTGTCAGTCACACCAAATTAATATGGAAGAAGCACTCTTTTTAAAATTTCTCTCTTTCCGCTTTTTTTTCCCACTTCTCTCTACGAGGACTGCTTTTCCTTCCCATCCCCCCTCTTCATGTTGCCATATTTCCCCTCAATATACCACTGTCCCCGGAAGCCGCAGCCAGCCAGGGTGAGTCTGTATTTCTGCCCTTCCTTCTGACTAATAACATTTCCCTAAGGGGCTAACTCCCTCTTTTATTTTGTTCTGGTTTATTGATCTTAAAGATGGCCACTGTTGTGATATCCTAAATATCTCAATTACTGATGTGCATGAGAACAGCATTTTTCCTCACAGATTAGCGTTCATCAGGTGAGTCGTGTGAAGCTTTTCTGCGCTGCCTCTGGGGTCTAATATTCTTAGTTTGCCTTAGAGGAGAACAGTCATTGTATGTGATGAGCGGGATCAGAACAAGGCTCATTCACTTATCAGCCAGAGTCCTTGTATTTTTTTCCACATCAAAATGTGCACAAAATTGAATTAAATTCATTTCAATTAAATCCCTTACCCAATGATACTTGAATCCTTGCTTCGTGTTCTATGCCTCTTTCTTAAAAAAAAAAAAAATCACAGTCAAAGGACTTAAGTTTGAGTAACAAACAAAAGTATGCAAAAAAATAATTTACATTATTCATACTAAATTTGAGTCTTTGAAATATTTTTTCTCTCTCTTTACCTCAAGGTGAAGTATATGATGCATGAAATTCTTCCTTTTCTCTCTGCCAGCTCTCTGATAAGAAGGTTGCTGTCTGCTTCCTGGTAGGCAAAAGGACCAAAAGAGGCATCAGAAAACTTTGATCCTGTGTTTTGTGGATTTTTTTTGCCAGTTTCTCAATTAGCCAGACAGCGTGTTTTCAGATTCCACTATAGTTCATTGAAACTTCTGTGTACCTGCCACATTTTCTTCCTTAGGACCCACAAAAGCCACATTAGGGCCCTCCACCAGGTGGTGTGGGTCTGTACTGCGCCATGCTTTCTTAACACTTTAATGCATTGTTTTGTTGAATGCCTGCTTCCCTCTATCAGCTATCAGCTTGATGAGGGGAGTTTGTACAGTGTTCATTTCCGTGCCCACCACGCCTAGACCAGGGCTTAGCACAACAGTAGACACACAGTAAATACAAATTGAATAAGTGAGTTAAGAAAAAGAAATAAAAGAAAACCTTAGGCTCAGAGGTAAAGGTTGTCCAAAACCAGACAGTTAAATGGCAGAGCTGAGACTAGAACTCGGGGCTTTAACTCCAGGAGGAGTTCCCGCTCTTAAGTTATTTTCACTCATATTCACCACTTGCTTTTCAAAGGTCAATTGAGAGGATACAAGAATACACAAAGGCAAAAAAAAAAAAAAAATGAAATCCCTACATTGAAAAAATGTAAAATGGGTTTTTTATTCTGTCTGATTGCCCAAACTCCCGGTCACAAGCAAATCATTTCTAGACTTTTAATGAGGAACTACTAATTTTTGTAGGAGAAAGACCCTGGGACTGGCACAGTCTATTTAATATAGAAGAAGCTGGGATTATTCAGGTTCCTTACTGTACACACTGCAAGGGCATAAGTCAGCAAAATGCCCAAAGTATTTCTCTTATTACAGCATTTGCCTCTCTTTTCCACTCTGGGGGGTCTTAATTACAGAAGGGAATTAATTAGGCTCACTTGCTGTAGCAGTTGTACACTTGGAAATGGAAATGTTTAAACTGTAAGCATCAGTAGATTCTAAGTTTATTGTGTTTCTCATTTTTAAAACATGCCACAGAAATACATTTGTAATATTCTTTCTTCCAAAGAAAAATCTTCAGAGTAAGAAAAAAAGTTTCAATAAATAGTGTAAAGTCTGATACTGTTTTATGGCATAGATTCCTTCTAAGTTGTGTGGGAATAAACATTATTACAACTTTCCTGCAACTATGAGTCAGAAGGAACACCCAGCGTAAAACATTCTGTAGAAGAGTTTGGCAGGGGGGACAAAAAGTCCTGCTACTTTGTTCTGAGTTGAGATTCTGAAGTATTCTCATTCACCAGAATAACTGCCAAATACAGGGTCATTTTCCAAGAAATTTATGTTTCTTGGACTTTCTGCCCCAGCTGGTGTGTTGGTTTCACAGCGCTCTGTTCCAAATCTCGGTTCCACCTCGTTGCCGATTCTATCCTGCAGTGACTACAAGGAATGGTGATGCGGGGTCCTGAGGGGGTGGAGGGAGGTGACATCCATCTTACTTTGCAAAGCCCAGTGTTGGCCTGCGTTTTTCAGGGTGCTGTAGTCATCGAGACGTGCTGATTGACTGCAGGTCCTCCCTGCCTCCGATTTTTTTTCTCTGCGAGAGAAGACAGGCTGTTTTGCAATAACATCTCTCTCTTCTGCCTGCAGCGGTGGCTCCATTCCACGCTCTAAATCACCGTCTTCGTGGGGTTTGAGGAAACCTCCTTTCAAGCTCTTCATACTCAGTGACATATTGTAAATCACATATTTTACCCCAGGCATAATTTTGAAGGTCTTTGGCTATTTTCTTTTTAAAAGCAGCAGGTCTGTGGTAAAAAGCGTGGCCAAATTTTCTACACTGTTTGCCAGACTTTGGATTTTAACGGTAGAATTTCCATTCATCTCAGTTGTAGTTTCATGGATGTGCTGCGTCGTGTTCACTAAATAACCATTTCACTTCATTAATTATGATCCTGTCTCCGGGACGCTTCTTCGGGATTTCTAACGGCCTCCCATGAGCACCTAAGCAGGTTCAGACTTTATATGGTCTTTAGAGCAGAGCACGTGAAATGAAATGCTGGCCAGCTGAGCTCCCACTCCTGCAAAGTATCTTCACTCCTTTCAGGGCCCCTGTGGTCCGCGGCAGAGCAGGCTACTTCTCCTCTACTGCCTTTTCTCACGTTTTCTACAGCTTTGCCCACATGCCCTCTTTCTCCTCCAGGCCAGTCAAGTACCACAACTGGGGCCCATATTCTCTTCCAACTCCCACTTCCTTCTCATCCTACCCTTCCCTCTACCAACCACTGAAGTTTGGGCCACTCATTGTGTATTGGCCACAGACAGAGCCCCTCTGTCACTACTGCTGTGACTTTGTCCACAGCATTGTACATGTCTCACCGTCACTCAGCATCTTCACCTGTAAAACGAGAACAATAATAAATTGCTACAAGGATTATATGTAAAACAAGCAAAATGCTTAGCTTCTATTAAACACAAGATACGTTAGTTCCATTCCTTTCCACCCCATAATTAATTTTTTTAATGTGGCTAAGCTGTGATATTTCAGTGAAATCCCCTGAAGGAGGAGCATTGTATGCATTTCTTTCGCAGCCTCCAAAAAGCCTGCTCTATATTGAGGCAGGTAGGACCTAGGGAAACAATTATCTACTGCACTATAAATAGATCGCCTTCCTAAAAGAGATGAAGGAATTCTGCCCAAAGCCTGTGGACACTGGGCTGTGAGCTCTTATCGGGTCCCTAATGTTGGTATTAATCCTCGTGTGGGAAGAAGGTGGCTTAGTTACGACTCTGCGGCCATACTCTGCCACCAGCCAGCTGGTGGCTCTGGGCACTGCCTCTGTACATCAGCTACCTCTTCTCAGAAATGAGGAGAAAAGTGGTGAGCAGTACCTGCGTTATAGGGATGCTGTATTAACTGAGAATATACACACACACACACAGTACCTAAATGCCACAGAAGTGTTTGCTATTATCATTCTACCGCTGTGGTGGTGGTGGTGGTGGTGGTGATTATTATCAGAGCTGGATAAAAAGAGGCAGCTGTTACTATAAAGACAGGTAATGTAGCAGAGCAGAAAGTGAACAGAGTTTAGACTGAAACAGACCTGCATTCTGGAAGGTTCTACTTACAGGTTAAGGTCTCCCAGTCTGTTTTTTAATACGTAAAATGACGCTAATCTTCATACTCTTTTATAAAGGTTACGTTCAATAAAACACTAATTGTAAAGCACTTAACACAGTGAGGAGTACAAACAAGGTCCGCAAAAATGGAGCTGATATTATTACTATTATTGTGGTGGTTCACTTAATCTGTCATAAAATGGACCGTATGTCATTTATCACCAAGAAAGAAAGAAATACTGCCAATTACAGAATGATGTGCCATCCAGATAAGATATATTCAATTTTCAGAAACAGCTGTGAAAAAAAGTTTTCTTAAACTAGAAGAAAAAGGCTAAGTGAGGGATCACAAACTAGCTCATCTCCCATGGAGGCCCCTGGGGTGGGAGGTGGGGGGTGTGGAGAAGCGTGTAAGGGAAGCCCCGCCCCCTGGCAGGGCCTTCAAGCCCTGAATTGTGAGATCCGTAGCCTGGCAGTGAGAGCACATTATTTGAGTTCCCAGGAGCACTGCCGAAGCTACTGGGAACTCATGGCTTTGCATAGTTTCTTCTTTCTTCCCCAAATAGCTCTCCATAAGAGTTTCAACAAAATGCAACTAAACGGAGCTGTCTGGGAAGTAGTTTTATTATTGCCTCTTCTTGGGCCTCTCCCCTTTAACTTCAAATCTGGCCTAAACACACATTGCACAGAAGTTTTCTTGGCCTTCAAGGATTTTTCTTTTTAACTGCAGCTGCATAAGGTTTTCATCCCACTTCCCCGAAGTGACCATGAGAAAAGTGTCTCCTTTGTCTTTTTCTGGTTCTAGGAACCGAGAGAATAAATCGTGTTTCTGGGACATTGCCAGATGTGTGATAGGTCTGCAAGGAAAACAATAAGCGATCTTTTCTGTTTGGAAAGACTAAATTCAGAGACTCCTGCCCTGACAGGCTACACATAAAACCAGTCCTCTCTCCTCTCTCAGCACCTCTTCTGATTAGCTTTCCTTTGAAGGTTGACTGAGATGAGTTAGGTTGTCTTTTCTAATTCAAGTCCAGTGGATGTGGGGGTGTTGCAATTTACACACAGAGCTAAAAACTTTGCGAGTCCGGATTCTAAATCATCACTATCACTGAGTTTTGCCACTGGCCTCGTCAGACACATATTTCTCTCTGTCGTAAGGGATTTGGGGCCCGCTTGGAATTTCAGAGTCTTCGGACACAACTGTTTCCTTTTCATTCCTACACATTCTTCACCCAACATTAATCTAAATAGCTTTGTAAAAATTGTATCTTGTTTTATCACACGCAGTGGTCATCCCTGTGTCTCCTCCCCAACATACGGCGCACATCTTCCTGCCGCTGTGGAGAGGATGGCCGCCCAGCAGAGAGCAAGGAAGGAGTCTCGGGCAGGAGCAGGGTTAGTGGGAGAAGAAGCACTCCTCTCCACTCGCACTTGCACATTGGCCCCAGCTAAGGGGACATGGCTGGTGTACAAGGCCAAGTACTGAAGAGATGCCCTCATCACACAGCAGACACATCGTGCCATTTTCAAACAGGTGAGAAAGACCCTGTGTCACCCCAAAAGAATGGTTTCTCCCCTTCAGTAACCTAGAGGGTAATTTTCTAAATGTAATGATGCTATCACCTGAAACTGAAACATGGAAAGTTTCTCAACAAAGCTAATATGACCAAAACCCATTAAGGTGGAATACAGTCAATTGCCCGAAAACAGCCCTACAAAAGGTGTCACCTGCCTCGTTCTTGTTTGTACAATCCTGAGAGCAGGGACGCTCGGACTTGTATTGGAATTTCCTGCTGTTTCAGAATGATACCTGGAAACTTGTGTGTGGTCTCAGCAATGTTTGTTTCATTGAGTAGAGTTCATGATCACGCTCCCAGCCATTGCTACAAACACTCATAGTACAAATTATATATATTTTTACTTATATAGAAGTAGAGCAAGTTTGTTGTCAAATTGCAGATGAGCAAATAAGAAAAGTTCAGCCAATGTCCCGCCTCCCAAGGGCAGCCACTCTTAGCATGTCAGCAAATACATGCTTGTAGAGCATAGTCGGAATTCAGTGCCCAGAATTCCAGACTCACTGGCACTGTGCACAAGCCATCCCATGATACTCAGTCATTCCACCAGGAATAGGATGGACTCACATTGTAGAACTATAACTAGTGGAGGCGAACTCCTTTTCTAAGTTACAGTCATGAAGAGTGTCACGGGTGGGTTCCCCAAGAAGAAGCTGACCCCGAGATGAAGTCAGGTGACAAAAGTTTGATTGGGGTGGACCAGCTAAGAAAGGAAAACAGAGAAAGTGATTGGGCAGGGGCTTGTCGGACTGGGCAATGTCTCTGCCCGCCCGGTGGGGCTCCAGGGTGTGGAGTGCCCATCCAGAAAGTCCCTTGTCGGGTGGAAATGGCTTCAACCTTGACTTGGCACCTCACTGCTCAGCCAGTGGCTGCCGGCCTCCCCAAGAGCAGCATGACCTTGGGCGCACAGCCCAGGGGGATCCATTTGAAGCTAACAGCTGGAAGCTGACAGATGTTCACACTGCCTCTAGCTGACCAGACACCCTCCTTGAAAATGGATCTGGGTGGTGACTCCTCTCGTCACAAATATACGCTCTTACGTTTTCTTTCTAAAGGAAAAGGCTTTGTGTTTTGAGTTGTTTGGTCCGTGATGAATATATTTGTGAGTGTGGTCTGAGTTAGGCCCCTACACTGCTCCATTATTCACTGAATAGCCCATCACTTCCCAGTAATCTTCGCCTGACCATTTAATGTGACATGGGAGGTGTTCCTGGATAACAGTTTTTGAATATTGGAAGAATATTTCCTCCCTTGGTTGCTCATGTAAGGACCGTAGACATGATACACTTTTAAGATTAACCTGCATTGTTGACATTTCCCCTTACTTCCTTAAGTCAAACCCATCACAGAACAATAAATGAAACCCTGATTTGTAGTCGTGTCCAGTTGCTGCGGCGTGAGTACTCCCAGCGGGGCTGACTCAGGCTGCCCGTGTGGTGCCACTCGGTGCAGCGTTGGGAGGAGATAAGTGGTAACCTGCTGTTCTGTAGTATGTCCTCCATAGAGACAAAATAGATATAAATAACCTCAGAACATAGATAACTGTAGTGTGTGCAGTAAGAGCCTAGTAAATTATAGGAAAAGAATTAGTAAGGGATGAACTTTGGGCATTTATCACTTTTGTTTGTAATATAATTTATTGAATTGTAAGTTTATATAATTTAATTTTTAATAATGTCTGTGTCTAAAAACCAGTTTTCAGACAACATTCAAAAACAACATTTTTGAAGATGTGACAGTAGGCTCTCATGAGCCAGCATCAGCCTGCTCTCATGCCCGACTGCAAAGCAGAAGTCTCCCTTTTAGGTACATACCCCAGAGAAACTTGGGGACATGTGCACAAGGACACTCATGGCAGTGCTGTCTGTAGCAGGGACAATGACATGACGTAGCTGTCCCTAGTAGACACATTGGTAAATAAATGGGGGTTCATTCGTATAATGTGATATCAAGTTGTGGATAAAAATAGAATGAATTAGTCTTATGTATCAACACAGATCAGCCCCCACCGAAAGCTGCAATACATCCATGCCATTTGAATCTGTGTCAGGATTTAAAACATACAAACACATTTTAAGTCTAGTGTATAAAAATATGCATGTATGATTAAAGTGTCAGGTGAAAGTGAAACACACAAAAAGGTCAGGATGGTAGTGACCTCTGGGGGCGGGGTGGGGCTGGAGGATGAGGGGTCGGAGGGGACTTTGACTGTATCTGTAACATCTTTTCTTTAAAAAGAAGATAATCTGAACAGTAATCATGAAAGAGACAATCCAATATTGCATGCCCCTGATAGAAGAACACTGTAAAATATTGCTGTGATACCTGTGAAATATTCTTGCTAACAAAGAGAATTTGTATCTGCTTAAACTTCTACATCCAATTCCCAATTTATGGAAAATGAGAGAAATTAAGATGTTAAGTGTAGCCATTTGGATGCAGTCAGCGCAGTTTGGAGGGTGGGTTTCTTCAACAAGTAAACTGCAAAGAAGAATATAAAGAGGGATGAGGGCTCTCAGATTAAAAGAGTTAATGTGTAAACATTAACTACGCATTGCAATGTGTAGACATTACTTTCATCCTGATTCAAACAAATGAACTGTTAAAATTACTTTAAAACCATGAAAATTTGAATCCTGAATGGATATTCAAGAATCTTAAGATTCCTCAAGAATCTTATATAAATGAGTGTTTATATAAATAAACAGTTTATATAAATGAGTGTTTTTAGAGGAGGAGGAGAAGGAGGAAAAAAATGGAAGCAAACAAGAAAAACTTTACTGGGTGGTTTAACAATTATTATATCTAACTGGGCCTATCACTTTATTTGCTGTGTATTTTGGTCAGTTTAATATGCGGCATAAATTTTTAAAAGATTTAAGTTTGTATAAACACCTCCATAGGATTGCAAACATAAAATATTCTCTGACTGTATTTTAAATAGCATGACCCAGCTTCGGTGCAAGGGAAGAGATAAGTTATCAGCAGTGAGACTGGGGCTTCTCACAGCCTGCTGCTCATACTTGCCAGACACTTTGATTTACCCTCCTACCAGATTCCCACCCCTCCACAGATAGTGGACCACCTCTGTCTATGCCATAAGCCAGAAATTAACCCTTCATGCCTACTGAAACAACACAATTCCCTTAGTTCGACGGCTGCACACTGTCCCTTCCAGTAAAATTTCCTTTCCAGTTGTTTACATTTTGTGCCCTGGTGAATGTTAAAGTTACAGAATGAGTTCTTCAAGGCCAGTCGTTCCTCGAATCCAGCGTACCTTGTTCTTGTGTCTGAGCACAGGGCACGTTCATGTTCTTTTGTGTTTCCGGTGTTATCAGGCCATTTAAGTGTTGCCGAAGTTTCAGACTTTTGAGAGTAATTGAAACATTCTCCGTGCAAACTGTGTGTCCTCCCTAACGTACACACACTCACACATGCACACACTCTCGCGCACACACTCCTGCACACACACACACACACCCATATTCATTAGTACATGTTAAAGACTATGAAATTATAAAATGTTCATACTCTTATTGTATCCTATAGAAAAACCCTATGAAGTACACAAAGATATAGTATATAGAATTGCAGTTATTTGTAATAGTGAAAGTGGGGGGGGGAGTAAAGGGCCATCGGTAAAGGATTGAGTAAACAAATTAGGTACATCCGCAAAATGGGAAAAAAATATAGAAACCTGCCTAGCAAAGCATTTTTAATTTTCTCTCTTTCTTTTTTCATTTCCTTTCTGTCCTTAACTTTCTTTTTTCTCCCTTCTTTCAGTCCCTCCCTTTACTGGAGTGAAAGTTGCCTTGAGCCAACTTCACTTTTCTGATGTCTTTTGAGTGATACTTTTAGTTATGCAGATGTAAGACAAGAAGGCCTCTTTGCCTTAGGGGAGTAGAACAGCATCTTTTGTTTGATTAGCGAGGCTGCTCCTCCCCTTAGTAGATAAAAATAAACCTATTTGCATTAAACACCTCCAAGTAGGAGTGTACCCCATATGTCCAAGAGGGTAGAGAAAAGCATCATCTGAAGGAGAAGGAAATTTGAAGATTAAAAAGGATGATACTTGTTCTAGAGATGAAAAATATCTGAAATGAAAACTATGCTAAATTGGATTAACAGCAGATTAGAGATAGCGTAAGAAAAGATTACTGAATTTGAAAACATACCAATGGAAACATACAAATGAAACACAAAAATATAAAAGACAAAAAAAAAATGAGTGGAGTAGTAATGATGTGTGAGTCATATGAAATAGTCTAACATACCTGGAATTGAGGTCTCAGAAAGAAGGGCAAGGAGAATGGGGTGTGGGGAGGAGGAATGTGAAAAAACAATGGCCGAAATTTCCCCAAATTTGATGAAAATTTATTGAAATTTATTGAAAATTTTATACATATGAAAATTATCTACAAATCCAGAAAGTTCAGTGAACCCAAATGGGGGGGGGGGGAAGAAAAGAAAAAAAAAACAAAGCATGAAGAAAATCACACAAGGAATATCATAATTAAATTGCTGAAAGCTGGTGATAAGGAAAATCCTAACAGTAGCCAGAGGGAAAAAAGTCACATTACATAGACTGAAGATAGAATGAGCAAACTACAGTGAGATAACACTGCACACCCATTAGAATAGCAAAAACGTCAAAACTGTAAAAAACAAAACAAAACTGTTTTCAATAATTGTTGAAACCTGAGGATTTCAGCATGGCAAAGCATATATAAATACATGTAAAATACAAGAGCTACAGGTACAAGATAGCCCTGACTTTGAATTTATAATATAAATATGAACTTATGATATAATGATGTATTTTATCTGAAAAAAAGTTCCCTACTTTGTTCACTGAAAAACCCTAGAAGTAATGACCACCTCAGTAGAACCCACCAAAAGGAGCCATGGCTAATTTCAAGTCTGGGGTAGAAAACATGCAGATGAATGTGGCACAGCTTGTCATAACCAGACAGCAAAGAAATCGTCAGAGACTACCAGGGTCATGTCACAGGACTTGGACAATTTAGGAGGATGGTTTTGTAGAGCAGCAGTAAGAATAACAGCTGCAGTGTCTTCAAACATAGCCAATCTGATTAAACCCACGTGTTTGTAGTGAAACTAAACAAACCAAAAACCAAAAACCTAATTCATCACTGTTGGATGATGCTAAGGAACAAATTCATTATTTTGAAAACTGGGAAGTAAAAGGGTAGAATCAAACATTTATCCTGCTTTCCTATATGAACTGGGTAACACTGGGTTAGTAAAATGATAGTTAAGTATGATTTTCTATTTAGAGAAACCCTCTAGCAAGTAAAGAAGGAATGCTACAATTAGAATATCACTATTTTGCAACTTCTAATGCATTAATGGAGCTAGATATTAAGCATTAACAACTAACATCATGAAAAAAGAGACAATCAAACATGTTGTGCCTCCTTAATAGAGCTTAACAGTTACAATGAGGTGTCTTGGCAAGAAAAAAAAAATCTAATCTAAATCTGATCAAGACTCTAAAAATCCAATTTCCAATTTCCAAGAAGTAAAAACAACCCAGTTTCTTTAGTAAAACAATTTCAAATAGAAAAAAAATATATTGAGGAAGAACTGATAGATGAAAAGCCTTAAGAGAAAAGCAGGCCATTTAAGAGACAATTAGAAATTCTAATAGTAGCTGTATTTGCTGATATTAAGAAAATATCCCTTTTCTTGTAGCTGTGCTAATAGTATTGTGGTTATATTTGAAAGAGATCATGAGTACTAAAATATTTATGGTCTTTGTCATTCGTTACAAAATGTGATCAGAGGAAGTATGCTGTCGATTGAACAATAGTTGTCATAGTCACGTGAGTGTTGAAGCTGGGTGACAGGTTCATGGGGACTCATTACACTTTTTCTGTATTCTTTTGTATTTGTTTCATATATTCTGCAATAAAGATTTTAAGGTAATAAAAAGGATAAAAGTAAAACTCTAAGGAGATAAAAGTTAATGCAAGATGATAACAATCCTAAAAGAAGGTCAGCCAGAGCTCAAGTCCTTCACAAATAAAAATTTGTTCAACTCCACATTTCACAAATTCATTATGGACCATTTTAGGAAGACAAATTTCAAATAGTTTATCTGCACAAATGTTTATTCATAGCTAATCGTTACTGTTACGTGAGAAAAATCTTGGCTTTATGTGTCCCTTATTTTGACTAATTAATATATGTTATACTTTTTTGCTGCTTTTGTCCACATAAAGTCAGACTCAAAAATATCTGGCTTTTCTGTTAGAGCACTTGCCAGTCCTGTGTAGCATAAGAAGAAATGCTGCTGCTGGTTTTCTTTTATAAAAAGAGAAAACAACCGTGTTGATTTTGTGTTGTCTCTGAACAGCGTGCTCTTAGCAGTTCCCTCTTACCGGAAATGGAGAACCCCACGATGGCGGGGCAGGGCTGGTAGGACTCTATTATTCTACCTAAAAAGAATTTTTGCAATATACGTTTAGTGCTTGAGATAAAAAAAAAATAAATGAACTGTTTCTTTATACGCTTCCAGTCTAGTTAAACACTTGACTTGTAATATGTTCCCATTTCCACAAAAATACCTTTGTTTTTTGAGGGGAAGTGGACAATGACAAAGGACAGGAAGAAAGTGTGTGTGTGTGGGGGGGGACAGACAGAAGAAAAAAACAAATAATAATACAGATAGGAAGGGAGCGTAGGAGTATTTTTCTCAAGAAATTTGCATTGTGCCACAAGTAGGTACATTTTTGTAATTATTAAGTTCTTCTGTAATTAAAACTTTCTTTGTAGTTTCTTTCATTTCAAAAGCAATATGTGAAACAATACATTAACATTACTGAAGACACTGATTCCTTCCCAGGCCCCATCCTGAGATGACCAATGTCATCATCAGTCTGTCTTGTGACCATCCTCATCTCTCCCCTTATGTGTAAAACCACTGAAAGAGTATTTGAAAGTTGTTTGTTTGTTTCCTGTTCCAAATATTAGATGACATTGTAAATATTATGCTGGAACTTGCCTTACTCACTCAACAATACATCATGGACATCTCAAGTCAATAGACAGAAATCTAAATCATTCTTTTAAACACTCACATAATATTCCCTAGCAAAAGTGTACTACATGTAACTGTTATCTTGTTGATAGGCAATGAGATTATATCTATTTTTGGCCACCACAATCAGTGCTACAATAAAGATTTTTTAACGTGGCCTTAAAAAATGATGTTTATATTTGTACAGAAAAGCTGTTCAAAAGTAGAGTTGATAGGTCAAAGAGAATATTTTAGTTTATAAGACATTGCCAGGTTTCTTTTCGGAATGTTTGCAATGTATAATTCCACTAACAATATATCACAGTGTGCATTTTCCCACTTAAGTCTTACCAACAATGAATGTTATGATCCTTTTTAATTTTTGCCATCTAATAAGAAAGATTCTAAATTATCAGAAGAACTGTTCCTTAGTGTGTTCCCTGCACTGAATTCAGTCTATATGTTTAGGTCTCTGGCATCTACAGCTGGCTTGCTCCATGAGGTCAGCGAAGAGACTGAACTTCAGTGGTGGTGTCCTTTGCCCTACTCTGTGCTCTACAGGAGACTGTACTACTGGAATTGGACTACCAGGGAAAAAGCACGATACACAGATTAACACCACCACGGTCATCTATGAAAGGTACTTGGTATTCACTGGAAACAAAATGATAGAAACAGAAAATCTCAGGGGTTGAAATGTCTATCCAATGTTTAAATCTTATCTATAAAATCTCTACCAATTTATTATTCCACCTCCGCTTAAGTTCCTCTCGTGATGGGGAATCTACAGAAGCAGGCAGCCTATTCCATAATAAGAAAGCTAACTTTCATCGAACATTTATTCTGTCCCAGAAACAATTAAAAGTGCCCGGCAGGAAGCATCTCGTTTAATCCTTACAAAATCTCTATGGATGAGGTGTTACTATTATACCTGTTTCACAGAATAAACCAAGGCACACATCACATAGCCCACAAATGATTGTAGTTGATCTGAAGTCAACAGGAAGCTACATTCAACCCCTGCACCCTACTGCCTCCCAGAGGTGGGTTTGTAGACTGTGAATGCCAGCCGTGTTTCTGTACCCAGACTTCAACGTTTCCTCCTGCAGACTCCTTTCACTACTCCTCCTTCTACTCTTATTTCCACGAATTCTCCTAAAATTTTTTAAATATGAAAATACTACAAATATTTGAACGTAGCTATGAGGTTCTCTACTAGTCTTTAGTTCTAGAAACCGGAGTGTGTTTAATGGAAGTCTAAGAAAGATCAGAGAACTTTATCACAGAACTCACACAATGGCAAGAGTGAGAAAAATGGTCATGTCCATCTCTCTTATTACAGATCCCCAAGTCAAGCCAAATGAGAGTCTTTATAGGAAATGGAGCTAGAAATTTCCAGAGGAGGGACCAAGCCCACCATTAAAACACAAAACACGAATGGGAAAGATTAACATAACCATCAGTGAAATGCGTGCTCCTAGAAAGACTCCCACAGAATACCTCACATACCTAAGGATTACGTCTTTTAGGAGTAGAATGACCATGACAGTTTAATAATGTTCCAGTTATAGGAATCCAGATAGTGGAGGTACAATAGCAAGATTAGCATTCATTACAACCACTACAAATGTCCACACTTACCACAAAAGAGTGGATTCAGTGGAAACTTAATTAGAAAACAAATTGGGTGATACATGGCAGTAAAATATGCCCATGATGAGTATCTGGTGTGTCAGCAAAGGCTGAGTGAAGATACACTGATGTGAAGTCTTGCTCTCCTGAACTGTGTTCCTTTTACTGATAAAACACTGCGATTTTTTTTAATTAAATTTATTGGGGTGACAATTGTTAGTAAATTTACATAGATTTCAGGTGTACAATTCTGTATTACATCGTCTATAAATCCCATTGTGTGTTCACCACCCAGAGTCAGTTCTCCTTCCATCACCATATATTTGATCCCCTTTATCCTCATCACCCACCCCCCACCCCCTTACCCTCTGGTAACCACTAAATTATTGTCTGAAAACACTGCGATTTATGTTGTGTCTTCCATGTCTCCTATCAGAGGATTGTTTTTTCTTTGTCTCTATCCTTTGCACTTTCAGAAAGGAGAATAAAATTACTTATTCTCTTGAAATCCAGGCCATATTAACATGGAGCTCTTTTATTTTCCTAAATTATTTGCACTCATGTGAGGTCAAGAGCTCTGTTCCTGACAACACCCCACATTTTCTCTCTGCTCATTTCTCAGTGCTTTGCTTTATCACTTTGACCTCAGGATATGCCAACCCATGTATTGTCTTGCATTGAAATAATTCAGAACCCAACATTCAACACTCCACCAAACAGTAAAAATAAAAACTAATGAAGTTACTTCATTCACTAGGTGATTATGGGTTTTGTTTGTTTGTTTATTTTATCTCATATTTGCAAATTGTAAGTGATTTTCTATAACATTTATTTATATGAAATGTATTTTTACCTTTCTTTCAAAGTGCTGTGAACTGTTAAGATAATTGTTAAATCTGATTCCACCATCTCACATTGTTCTCTTTTGTGTGGTGAGAAAACTCAGATCCACTCTTAAAAAATTTCAAGTAAACAATACAGTATTATTAACTGTAGTCACCATGCTGTACATTAGATCCCCAGAACTTAGGCATCTTATAACTGGAAGTTTGTACCCTTTGGCAAGTATCCCCCCATTTCTCCCCTCCCCAACCCCTGGCAACTACCCTTCTACTCTCTGGTTCTATGAGTTCAACTTTTTTAGATTCCGCATATAAGCGAGAATATACAATATTTGTCTTTCTCTGTCTAACTTATTTAACTTAGCATAATGTCCTCCAGATCCATCAATGTTGTCAAAAATGGCAGAATTTATGTCCTTTTATGGCAGAATAATATTCCATAGTGTGTGTGTGTGTGTGTGTGTGTGTGTGTGTGTCACATTTTCTTTATCCATTTATCCATTGGCAGACACTTCAGTTGTTTCCATATCTTGGCTCTTGTGAACAACAAATATGGGGTGCAGCTACCTCTTCGAGATAGCGATTTTATTTCCTTTGGATATATACCCTAAAATAGGATTGCTGGGTCATGTGGTAGTTCCATGTTTAATTTCTTGAGGAACCTCCATACTGTTTTCCATAGTGGTTTCACCAGTTTACATTCCCACCAGCAGGACACAAGGGTTCCCTTTTCTCCACACCCTCCCCAATACTGTTATCTTGTCTTTGTGATAAGCAATCCTAATTGGTGTGAGGTGATATCTCATTGTGGTTTTGATTTGCATTTCCCTAACGATTAAGGATGTTGAGCCCCTTTCCATATGCCTGTTGGCCATTTTTATGTCTTCTTTGGAAAAATGTGTATTCAGATTCATTTCTTAGATGATTTGGGTTTTTGCTATTGAGTTATATGAGTTCCTTACATAGTTTGGATATTTAACTCTTTATTTAACTATTTATTTATTTAAATATTTGGATATTTAACTCTTTATCTGATATATGCTTTGCACGTCTTTTCTCCCATTCCATAGGTTGCCTTTTCATTTTGTTGATTATCTTCTTTGCTATACAGAAGGTTTTTGCCTTGATGTATGTTTTAAATTGAAAACTGTGTTTAATTGTGCACATATCTGGCAAGTTTTTGTCATTTACTAGTAGAAATTAGTAATCATTGAACCAAGCCAAACCTCATGCCGCAAAGGATTGGTGGTGAGCTTGGCAGCTGAACTAAGCAGCCGAGGGTTGCTGTACAGGAGTGGTTTCCTGTCAGATATTAACCCCGCTGACATTCACGGGCCTGGCGCCGTGCTGGATGTGCTGTACCCAGTCTGTCGTTTAGTGGTGGCAGTAGTTCAGCTCTGAGACATTACATCCTGCGGAGGAGGAAAGCGAGGCTCAGAGAACAGGAATCTCCGTGGCGTAGAGGGGAAGGTCATAGGCCAAGATTCAACTCCAGGCCTTTAAACACAGTGCTCTTTCCACATAGCCCGTGACCACCAAGAAGTCATTCATTCACTGACTTTGGGGGCAGACACTGCTCTTCACAGCAGAAATAAAATGTCAGGAGAGTCTGTATGTCCCTCCTGCCGTGGAGCTTAGACTGGCGGGGGAATTACCTGACAGTGTTCTAGACGTCCTGATATTTAAAAACCACAGTATGCGGAATCCAAAAAAAAGAATAAGTGAATGAACTAATCAGAAACAGTTTTGGGGACAAAAAGGAAAAAACCGAGAGTTGTTAGATGGGCCTGGGGGAGGGGTGGGGGGGAGATAAGGGGAAAGGTGAAGGGATTAGGAAGCAGCTGGTAACCACAAGATGGCCTCAGGGTTTTCTGAAAATTAATTTGGGGAACGTATTCAATAATGTTGTAAAGATTTTGTTGGGTATCGGATGGACATGTGTCCTATTTGGGAGACCACCTCAGGGATACTGTGGATGCCTGACCATGGCACTGTACACCAGAAGCTAAACATTAATGAATGCCAACTATAATTTTATATATATAATGTGATGGCTCAGTGTGAGGTCGGAGGGATAGTGGATGGGGAAGGGGGGTTCACAGTGTGAGGGATATAAATGATGAACGTCTAAGTATTACCTTGTCTTGTACACCTGAAACTAATAAAATAAATAAATAAATAAATAAATAAATAAATAAATAAATAAATAAATAAATAAAAATAAAAACATCAAAACCACAGTATGGACAGAGCACGGTTCCTGTGCGTGATCAGTCATGATGCTTTGATTCTTCTGTTATGATTGGTCCCTGGATGTGGTGAAAGCTGGCCTAGCTCACGACAATGCTACCTGAAGTGTGCCATCAGAAGTATCGCAGAGAGCGACTGGTGTTGAGGACGTCCTTCCAGAACTATACAAACGTGACAATGCGCACAGCAATCTGACAGTTTAACTGCTCGTAGACGGTTCACACTGCACAGGATTTAAAGATGCCTCAACTTTACACCTGAGGAAAGCCGAAGGGGGCGGTGTGCGCTGTGTTGCTCACTGAGGCGTATCAGTGGTGCCCACCTCGGGGAAGATATTAACATGCATCATACTCAGTAGACGAGTCAGACACCTCAATGTCATGGCTACTTGACCTGAAACTCAGTGTGCCTTTCATTCCAGTCATGGAACAGTGGACATGCTTTTCTCCCTCAGGCGGCAGCAGGAGTGCAGAGAACAACGCTCTGACTTGTATGTTGTATTTATGGTCTTAACAGAGGTCTCTTTACAACTGTGTTGTTATGTGGGAAATACACCAGCACAGTGACATCCCCTCTCATTTTAAAAGCACGATACAATCCCATCTGTTGCAACAAAGCACAAGTGGGATTCCGTTCTTGCTCTTTTCTAGTAATGTTCTCCCTGGGAATTACACTGTTAATATTGAATATACGTAAGAGTAGTTTTCATTTCAAATACTTGCATAACAAAAGGACGAGAAGTAATTAGTCTGGAGACTTTATGTGGCAGTGACCGTGTGCGTGTAGTTTGTAATTGGAATGATTGTTCAGGGTTAACAAGGCTACACGTCACTGTCAACACAAACTGAATTCATTTGAAATGCAGCCCATACACGGCACTTACCATTAATTCAATGACTGTTGGCGGGGGAACTTACTAAATAGGTTGGCCAAGTAAAATCAGTTACCTTGTTATCTTAATCTAGCATGTCTCAGAACAATAGCCTAGGAACAACCCATGTGTTGATAAAACCCAATACTGATTCTTAATCATAAAACATTAGGGGAAAATGCATTTGTGTCATTTCTTTACTAGGTAACGCAGATGTGGGGTTTTGCTGCCTTTATTCATTATTCATTTCAACAAGCATTTCTTTTTTAGCATTGTATACTATGCTACCACAAAGATAATTAAGACAGTCTTTACCCTTAAAGACCTCACAATCTGCCAGTAAAAGAGCCCTCATAAACATAAAACTAAGAAAGTGCAAATGCAGACATGCTGGGATACTGTGGGAGCGCTGAGGCGGCGCTGGGGAACAATGAGTAAAGCGAGCAGTCAGGGAAAGCTTAGAGGAGGGGACAGATGGGCTGAGGCTTTGAGGGGGGAAACGTCACCGCTCAGAGGAGAGGAACACTTTGGCCAGAATAGGTGGCATCACGAAGTCTAACCGGTCGTCTCCAGCACTTTGCAGAAGATCATCCGTGAGATGGAGAACGTGGGCATTATGTATTTACCTATCATTACCGTGTCAGTGAACGCTTTGTTCTGCTTGTAGTCCTGGGGACAGAATGATGACCAACTAAACTAGAACAATGACAGACGCCAAGGAGGGCTGGCCTGAGACCTAGATGGGTGACACTGGTCAGACTTGGCAATTATCTGGACGAGGAGGTGTGGAGTCAAGGATCTAAGAGCTGGGAATTAGCTGTGCCTTGAAAAGAGAAAGCAAACAGGGAAGTAAGGTTCAAAGGGAATGATGATTAAGTCCATTGTGGACGTGGTGGCTTGCGAGCGAGTATTGTTAAGCGCAGCTGTCCAGCAGGCAGATGGATACAGGCGTGTCGCTCTCACAAGCGCTGACCCCGGTGCTGAGATCTGGGAGTCATTAGCATGGAGGTAAACAGATTAAAACCATAAGCGTAGGTAAAAGCACCTGTCGAGTATTGTACAGTGAGCGGGCCAAGGATGGCCAAAGAAGGGGAGACGCGTGGGTCTTAGGCAAGTACAGGACGAGCACCCTGGACTTAGCCAGCAAGTGGCCCCTGGCGCTTTACGTTGGCATTGGGGGCAGAAGCCAGACTACTGTCCATCGATGCAGGAGAGGGTGGAAGAAAGCATGAAATGGCTCGATGACTTTACGTCATATAGCTCATCTGCAGCTCGTCCAAGAGAACAAGAACCAACTGGAAAGCTAGGAGCCAGATGCAGGAGTGCTCTGGGCGTGGGGCACTCCCTGGTAGCCACCGGAAATTCGGCTTGCGCCTTGAAACGTCGTAATTCCCAACAGAATGTTCCAAGGCCAGCTCTGGGAAACAAAGTGTGCTATTGGATAGCCGATGAAATGAAACAAAGATTCCCTACAGGCCACCTTAGGGGCATGTAACATTTGCTCTCAGTCATAAGAATTGATGGTGAAAATGCATTCTACGTGGAGAATATGTCATCACACACCATTCAGCTGTTTGACAAACATCAACTATATGAATCAGTGTCCAAACAGAACTGTGCGCAACAGGCAGGGTATGCACGAGAGAGACAGGGGTAGCCCTCTATTCCCGCACTCATTTCCCTACTAACAGTGCAATATGTTCATAATTCATTCAAAGGTAACACTTATTAGAGGCAGCATTTGCAGGCTTAGATAATTTGATAATGTATGCCTCTGTCCTGTTTGTCAGTAAAATGGCCCAACCGTATTTAATAAATACAATAACATTTCAGTTAGTATCTTTATCACCTAGTTTTCTTAAGTATTTATTTGCAACAATATATAGTAAATATTTTCAAATTTGCATTATATACAGAATGTAAATTTTAAGATTTCATATGAAATGTAGCTAATGTGTATCTGAGAACAAAGAATCACTGACTCATTTATCAATACAAAAATTCATTATTTATTACTAAGTGTCCCAGTTCTGTGAATAAAAGTACAAGGTGGGCAGTAGAGATACAAAGATGAAATGACATGTTCCCTTCTGGCTTGTGATCTAGTGGGAAAACAATGCGAAAAAATTTACAACATACATATAAGTAGCTAAAATGGAGCACATCATTATGGGAGATTAAAGGAACAACATCTAGAAGGACAAAGAAGGACCAGAGGGACAAAGATCATGTTTTAAATGATAAACAGTTCAATTGTAAATACTAAGAGGAGTTTCTTTTGCCTTTGAACGTCACTTGTTAACTGTGGCCCAGTATCAACACAGGCCATTGTCAGCCATAGGTTTGCACACAGGAACCGGCCCTGACTGGCTCAAGAGCCTGTGTGAGGAGAGGACACGGGAGAGAAGACTGTTAGGACTGGAGGGGAGCAAAACAGGGTTTCTTCTTGTCACAGAGCTTCATAACGTGACTCTTTTCAGCTGGACAAGGATGCGAAAGGATGACGCCCTAGGAGCTGCTTGCAGCCATCTTTCACCACCGAGAAAAGAGCCTGCCTGGAAAGGAGTTAGCACTGAAGAGAGACAGCTGAAAAGTGGGGAGAGCCCTGGTCCTGTCCATGAGCCCCCAGTCAACCAAGCTTCATGGCTGTGTGTGCAAATTCCTTTTATTGTAAGCAGATTAAGCTGTGTCTTGTGACCTAGAAAGGCCTAATATGACAACTTAAAAATTAATATCAATGAAACTTAGGGGAATGCATCTCTCCAAACTCCTCTCCTCCTCGCCCAGAGTAACAAACATATTCGTTATCAACATAAACATCTCAAATGATGGGAAGGATCACAAAACGTACCCCCCATCGTGTAACAGTACACAGTACACGGAGATGTGGCACAAAACAACTCTTTCTAGAGCTAGTCTACAGGTGAACGTGCTATAAATAAAAGTGAGGACTTAACCATTCTCAGGTGGAACTTTGTGCCCCACTTTCTTACTTTTGTCTACTCAGAGTGCAGAGAATCTGAGAAGAAATGAACACATACATGCTAGATAGAATAAGGTAAGGGTCAAGCCGTGAGGAGGCTTATAAAATGAGACAGTAAATCAGACATGTGATGTCAAGTGATACCTCAAGTATAAAGATAAATGGAATTCAAGGGGCAGGTAATTCAATGTCTAAATACTCTAATCAAATAGTTGGAATTTTTGAATACTAACATACTTGATCAACTCTTACTTTACATATTTCCAGCTGTGATAATATTTTGAAGATAGGTATCTATAAGAATGCCCACCCAGGTAACAAGTGAACAGTACAACACAGCCCAAATGCCCAGAGGCTGTAACTAAACAGGATGATTTTTAAACCTGGGAATGGAGGAAACAGGGAAAGGCTCTGGTTAATTCAGTCATCTGCCTTACCCAGAGATCTGAAACCTATTTTTACATCTTTTTTTTTTTAATTACAATTTTAAATTTTGAAATAATTATAGATTCACCAGAAGTTTCAAAGATGGTACAAAGATGTTCCTTCACCCAGTTTCCCCAATGGTTACAACTTACGTACTTATAGTACAACATCAGAACCAGGAGTTCAACTGTGGAACAAGGTATGTAAGTTCCGTACCTGGTCACACATATAGACTTGTGTAACCACCGTGACCAGAATACAGAACCGTTGTCACCACAAACGTCTCCCTTGCTCAGACCTCTACATTCCCACCCACCCTCTCATGCAGCAAAACAAGTTTCACGTAAAAGTGTTCTAAGTGACTTTAGTTTCTGTGTAAACCCGGCCTAGTCTGTTTCATTTTTGTATGTCCTCATACTGAATTTTAAAAACAATGCAATCAATCTCAACTTCCAGACTTATTCAAGATTTTGGTTTGGCAACACATGTATACATGCATGCGCACACACACACACACACACACACACACACACACACACACACCCGATTTATGGTGAGTTCCCTTTTCTAATCGCAGGTGCTGTGTCGGTGATCTCAAGTTTGTCCCCACCTTGCGTGGCTTTCCCCAGGGCCCCTCCTTGGACTTCCAGGTGCTAAACTCTTCTCGGATCACTGAGCCTCTGGATCCTGACAACCAACTCATTCCAACACGGAGGACACAGATGTGCCAAACGGGACCCACTAGGAGATTACGAACGGACCAACAGGATCGTTTCCGTCGGTCCCGACTGAGGAACTGCAAACGGGAGTCCGGGACCGCACGGCACGTGCGGACGCCCAGGACGGGGTGGCGATGGCCTCCGCTGGCCTTGTCATCCTTCTGCGCATCGACTCTTGCCCTCAGTTTTTCACAACGGCACCCACACAAAACGGCTCCTCTCCAACCCTGCTTTTCCGAAAACCCAGGCTGAGAATGGGGAGGGGGGTCCTGGGGGGGGCGGAAAAGTGTTAATTTACTTCTAACGCCTAGAGTCACCCGCTGGGCCTGTGCTCATTCCCTGAATCCGGTTTGGGGGCTGGCTGGCTCCCGGTCACCTTGCAGGCAGAACACGCCCCGCATTCGGCGCCCGGGTCCCGCGTGGCCCCGCGCACGTGGCCCCGCGCACGTGGCCCCGCGCACCTGTCACCTGCGGCGCTCGCAGCCCGGACGCGCCGCGGCCCCGTCGTGGTGCTCAGCGATCTCCAGTCTCGCTGGACGCGAGAAACCACGCGTCCGCTCTCCACCTCCGAAGAGGCTCCGGCCACCGAGCACCCGGTCGGCGGGTCGCAGGGACGCGTCCTCCCCGGTCCCCGCGCGGCGTCCGAGCGTCCTGGGCGGCCGGCGGGCGGGCGCTGGGGCCGCCTCGGTGCGCGCGCCCCTCCCCGCCCGGCCCCTCCCCGCCCGGCCCCTCCCCGCGGCCCGCGGCGGCCATGGCGGCCAGGCGGGTCCCCGCGCTGGCGGGCGCCGCGCTCGGGAGGCAGCTGCCCGCCGCCCCGCGGCCCCGGCCTGTGTGGGGCGGGCCAGGGTTCCGACAGCCCGTCGGCGTCCCCCTCTGCTCCGCTGCGGAAGGAACCCGCGGCGGCTCCGGGCCCCGCACGCGCGACAGGCCGGAGGCAGCGGCCAGGCGCCCGGCACGCGAGGAGTTAACGCCGGCGGCCCGACGGATCGCGGAGCTGCACGCGGCCGCCTGCGCGGTGAGGCCCCGCCCCCGCCCGGCCCCCCGCGCCCGTGCGCCTGCGCGCTCAGGCCCCTCCGCCCCGCCCCGCCCTGGCGGCCCAGCGGTCCGTGCGCCTGCGCGCTAAGAACCCGTCTGCCGGGCCCGCTGGGCTCCGGGGTCAGTGCGCCTGCGCGTGCCCGGCAGCTGGCGAGGTGATGGGGTCGTGCTGTCCGGCTCCGGCTTCTGCTGGCGCGTACGCTTCCCGCCCTGACCACTTCGTTTAAAAACTGGCCAGTTTCTTATTCCGGGCTAAGACTTAACGTTTGTGTGTCCTGAGTCTGAGTGGGACTCGTTTCTGAGCTAAACTCCAGTCGCGGCGTGGGACCCACGTGTCTGTGTGTGTGTGTGTGTGTGTGTGTGTGTGTCAGGTGTCTAGGAGTTGATTGAGCAGATAGAGGAGTTGAAAAGTTGCAGGGAAAGTTGTTGTTCATGTGCGTTATCGGTTACACACGTTGCCATCTATTGGTTGAACTAATGCAAAAGTACAACGTGCATTTCTTTTAAGTTTTGCTACCAAAAGCTTGATTTTTCTTTCGTCCTCCCCCTCCACTTCAACGGAGCATAATGGCAATGGACACTGGACGCAGGCGTTGGCATGCTGCCTGAGCAGACCTGAGCCGTGTTTTCTTCTGTTTGGGGGGAGTGGACAGTTGCCTGTTGGCACCAGCATCAGAACTTGCATGTCCCTCACCCTTTCTGCCAGCTCAGACGACAGGGGTGTAAAGGTAGCATGGCTATATTTTTATTATCTCGGGAGACCAAGTGAGTTTTATGACAAGACACAAAAACGACGTGCATGAAGGCCACCCATTTCATGCACCGTGTGCGACCCGTCGGTATAGGAATAGTGTTGTTATCTGCTGTGGATGGAGCCAAAAACGTAGAGGAAAACCTTGGAAGGTGACTTTTTTTTTTTCTCCCAAGTGTTAAGACTTCTGCATAAAGATTCATCCGGAAATGACTGGCAGCTTCTGATTGTTCTTGTTTATACTGTTTTTAAAATAACGTGTGATTTGTTCCCATACTTCACAGTATAAATATGGTAAATATGAACAAACAGTTTCATTCCTTTCAGAGCACACACCCGTGACATATAAAGACAGGTTCGGTCAGCCTTGGGAAGGAAAGAAGCTTTTTCTCACTCAGGACATCGTCACTGAGTGTCAGTGTCACAGGGTGACTCTCCAGGAGACCAGCTTGTTGTTTCCTCTTTCAACAAATCAGAACGCCCTCATGGTGCTTCTCCGGTCAACATCCACAGGTCAGGCGAAAGGGGTCCGCCCTTCCTCCCTGTGCCGTATGTATCTCCAGTCAAACTGTCAACACTCTTGTGGCAGCTTCATTATCACCGCTACCTGAGGCTCGTCTCCTGTAGACAAATTAAGTTTGTATGGGCAGCCAACAAGCCCGACGTCTCTCAGTCCACAAGGAGAGCAGAAGAGCGGGCGCAAACAGCGCAGGAGCAATCTTAGGCTTCCAGGTGGCCAGATAATAGCTCTCAGAAGACCCAGAAGCTATGAAAAGTGAAAAGAAAGCTGCTAACAGGGTTCCCTATGTGTGTGTGTGTTTTCCTAGTCTTCATACATGGGCTTTGTAAATAAAGACGTGAGGTCTTGACCGTCACTATTAACTATTGGAATCAAAATAGTGTTTCTACCCAGTTTCATGTAATCTGCTTCTGTTGTTCTTGACGGTTTGGGAGGCCCTTGGACTGGCCTTGGGACTCGCTCGCTGGCTTTCTGCTCCCCTGGTCTGGCTTTGCTGGAATGCCTTAGAATAAACTTAGATCTAAACTCCACTTGTCCTTTTGCGCCACCCTTGATTCATGAAGCATGGTTGGGTAAAACCTCAACCAGAATAAAATATTCGACCATGAAGGAAGACACCCTGAAGAAGTACTTTGTGGCACATCCAAAAATAGATGTCAGAAGACATCCAAGTTTCATGTGTGTCTGAATGAAAAGGTTCCGCACGCCAGTGATGGGGTTACTGCATGGTAAAAGGAGTCTATAAAAAACGCGGGACAAAGTGCCTCTAACTTCACCCACATGGCCGAAACCCAAAGAGCTCACATTAATTCTTTGCCTTCCCACAACACACTTGGGATAGTTTAAAACCACGTTTGAATGGAGGTGGAGTGTGCTTCCTAGACATTTGAGTGCTGTAGTCATGAAAGCGGAGTGTCAATATGTTAAAACAATGCTGTTTCTTTTTTTGCTGAAAAACAGAACTAACAACTGTCCAAAAAAAGAAACAAAATAGTGTAGAATGTTCAGTGTGGTCACACATCATGAAGGTAAAGAAAAGTGTTCAATAATAGAGAGGGTAATACTTTTCTACGAGGACTGTTGGTTTCTATTAGCACCTTCTCTGTAAGTTTAAATCATTATCCACATATTTTAAGCACTGAAATTGCGAGTGCACCTTCTGAGTGAAAGTTCATTTTCAGCCTCTTAAGCTCTTAAAATCACCAAAATCACCTGTTATTAACCGTGTTACCTGGAAACTGAATGAAACATACCTGAGTGACGGCTGCATACTTGTTGGGCATAGAGGAGTTCTTGTGTTTCCCTCAACTTCTCATTTTTCTCAAACTGTATATTTTCTCCTCCTGTCACATGAAGTTGGATTGCATGTAACGTTGGAATGCAATTAAAGCAAGGGCCACCAGAATTGCCAGGAAGCAGTGTCATGTTGTTTCACGCAAGTTCTGCAGGGCTCTGTGAGTAGAGCTTGCGGTGAGCAGACAGGATGAATACCGAAGCAAATGAATTATTTTATCCCCCTGTGTGTTAGGCCGGCCAGCTGAGCTATGTGGATCCAGCCACCGGCTACTTGGTGCTCACGCGGGTCGCCCACTTGCAGAGAGGGAAGTGCTGTGGCTCTGCCTGCAGACACGTGAGTAGCAAATTCTCGCATTAGAGCGGTAGTTTGCGGTGCTTCTGTGACTTCATAAATACCTATTATTTGAAAAACAAGTCAAATAAAACAGCTAAATAGACCTGGAGTGCACTTTTCACAAGCCACTCTAGCCAAGGGCAGTGAAGTCCTTAGGACCAACTCAGGGCTTTTAAAGTTAATGGAACTTGCTAGCATTTCACTGTGACCATCAGTTCCTTGAAATGCTGTGATTTGAAATCCATGGGAGTTTTTTATTACAAGGAAACTTTTCATGAGGTTTTAAATCAGTTGTGTTCAGTAGGCAAGGACAAAGAGGGCAGGAAAAGGAGCTAGAATATTGCAAACTAGATCCCAGGAAGTGTTTTTTTCTTCATTATTAGCTGAATCAACTGAAACTTGCCCAGCATTGAGAGGTGGGTAGCTTTCCTTTAAAGGACAATGATTTTCTTTCTTTGTTCTTTTTTCCCTCCCTCCTTCCGCGCTCCCTCCCTCCTTCCTTTCCTTCCTCCCTTCCTTCCTTCCTTCCTTCCTTCCTTCCTTCCTTCCTTCCTTCCTTCCTTCCTTCCTTCTCTCCTTCCTTCCTTCCTTCCTCCCTCCCTCCCTCCCTCCCTCCCTCCCTTCCTTCCACCCCATTCCTCCTCCTTCCTTTCCTCCTCCTCCTCCTCCTCCTCCTCCTCCTCCTCCTTTTTCTCTTTCTCCTTCTCCTTCTCCCTCTTTCTCTTTCTGTGCTGCACATTTCCTAAAATGGATATTTCAGTGACTATATATGTCTCTGCATTCACTGGTTCAGATGAGCTAACTCCTCCTTCTGTTTTGATTAAAAAGATGGAATGGGTTCTCCAGAACCACTAAGCACCCTAGTCAGGTCAATTGTTCTGGAGTTAAGATTCTAAACAGATACCAACAACCTCTGTCTACAAACTCCTTTGACTGTGTGTTTTGGGGCAAGAAGGTATTACTTCCTTTAACTGACCCACTTTATAATTAGGGTGTAGGACTCAATGCATGTATTAAATGTAGTCAGCGTTGAAACACTGAGCCTTCACTTTTTTGTATGCTCCTACCTGTGCCATTCGCTGTTTCTAATGAAATGCACGAGAGCTTTGCATAAATTGGGGAAGTGAGGATTTTCTTTTTTTTTGGTGTTATTTTTTTTAATTTATTGGGGTGAGAATTGTTAGTAAAATTACATAGATTTCAGGTGTACAATTCTGTATGACATTATCTATAAATCCCATTGTGTGTTCACCAGCCAGAGTCAGTTCTCCTTCCATCACCATATGTTTGATCAGTGAGGATTTTCTAAGAATGACTCTTTGACAGTAAAATTCTTAAAGCTGGAAAGATGCATCTAGGAAGTGATTCTTGGACCTTAATTAGGATTATTTACCAAAGGTTGCCATTATTCTCCTTTTAGCCTGTAGGACCTGGCAGGTCAAATGATCTTTATAACATGATTAGCAGTCTCTTTTTTCCATCATGAGAAGTGGTGTATTTTCCGAGATGATTGTTAAGTAATTCCGTAATAATTTGTTTTATTTCTTCTGCAGTGTCCATATGGTCAAGTCAATGTTAAAGATCCATCTAAAAAGAAGCAATTCAATTCCTATTTTTATGTTTGACAATTTCATCTCTGTTCTCCATCTAATTGAACCTTACTTAAAAAACAAACAAACACCCTAATTCAGGGTTTGCTCTCTGGGCTGTTGGTGTCTGAGCACTAGCTTGACCTTAAGTACATATATTAAAAGAAAATAAATAAAGTGAAAAAAGCTAGCAAATGTTTGTGTTTTTCTAAGGTGGCGCACTGATAGCTATTTTCCTCTTTTTTCTTTCTTTTTTTCTTTTTTGCTTCGTTATCAGACACATATGTTGAAGAAAGAAAATAATGACTGTTCCATTAAATAAATAGTAGCGACCGGGTGACATAAGTAGCTGTTGATTTTCTCATAGCCTCAGTACTCCTACTGTTTTCTTTTCGGTGTTAGCGACCCAACTGAAGTTGCTGGCAAATAGAAGAGTTTGAAGACGTTCTTCCTTTTATTTATATCTTGAGCTACAAGGAGGTTGACAGAATGCTATCCAGTGCAGCATCTGAGGGTCCAGGAAGTAGCACTCTGGGTCAAGAGCCACTCTCACCTTCCATCTGTTCTCTCAATGAAAACTTTAAATCATTCTGACTGGGGGTCAGGCCGTGTAAGACGCCTTGATTAAACCATTCTTCCCACCCCCACACACATTTCACTCCTCTGTTTGTTACGCCAGTTCCTGGGACCTCTCTTAGAACAGTTTGTTAGCTTTACACCCACAGCATTCGTTCTCTGCTATGAAAGCCCTGGGCATCAGTGCCTGCCCTGGGGATCAGTGTCCGACCTGGGCTAGGAGCCCACAGACTTTGTTTTTGTCTGCTCCCTCTGGGAACAGTAGCCCCCAGGAAGCCTTTTCTTGCCCATGGAAACTGTTCCGTACAACAAAGCTGCTGCCCACTTGGAAGCCTGTCTCTACCCAGAGTGGACTCTCAGCCTGTTCTCCCACCGGAACCTGAAAGATTCTTGAACATCCCAGGGGTCTGCTTTGGTCTCTGCTTGTGGCCCCAGGAAGTGTTTTAAAGATCATAAGCAATCGAAAGGCTCTGGTGCCTTCTCCCACATTCAATTCAAAACAAAAGCCCTTCTAAACTGTAAAATAAGTGGAAAGAAGCCCAGTGAGGTTCTAATAGTCCCATGGATGGTGACTTCTTTTGTTCATTTTAGGTCAAGTATTACATAGTATTACGTTGTTTCCCCAAGTTGGCGGTGCTCTAATTGTGATGCCCTAAGCAACACTGTCCTGGGATCCTGTGAGGTGTGGATAGCTCCTAGGATGTAAAAGAACATTCTCTGTGGCCAGGTGATTCCCTCTCCGGAAATTGTGTTGAGGAGAACTAGAGAAGGGTCAGCATTGTGATGGAGGAGGCAGTTGGTCTTTCTCAAAAGGCTTAGGAACTCCTGGGAGCTAATGTCCTTTCCATTCCTATGTCAAGGAGCTACCTGCTAGCTCCATGTTTTTCACGAGATGTGAAGATGACCAAGGCCATTTTCTGGGTGGGGGGCTGGATGGGGCTTCCTTCAGCAGTCCCAAGAGGGAGAAAAAAAGAAATGGAGTCTAAAAGGGCCATCTTTCTAGAGAAACGAGAGAAAGAAAAAAGGCATTCCTTTTGAAAATGAATGTGAGGCACTGTTTTGAGAAAGCCCCTTGGCTATGGAAATAACTTCCTGGAGTGCTCTTCTCTCCTATGACCATCCTGCAGTGGGGAATTGTCCCAAGAAGCAAAAACCCAATGTCCACCGCGGAGGACCTTATGTGGGACTTGTGACTCTTTCTGGCCACAACAGCAAAGGAAGAGTCACAAGTGGGGTGGGGTGGGATGGGGCAGCTCTCCCTCTTTCCTCCATCTGGAGCTGGGAGCCAAGGTCTGAAGTTCTCTGTGGTTCTGAGGAGATACTGGTGAACCGCACACACACACACACACAAAAACTTCAAGGGTGGTGGCACAGGTGGTGCTCCCACATTAAACACGACATGGCCACATAAATGGGCCTCACCGCAAGAGCTTCAAGCTACATTGTATTCCCACATTGTAAAGTACAATTTGGGTTTCTTACTGGCTGTGTGTATCCAAACACACACGTGGGTGCAGAGAAGTGGAGACTTCCCGGTCTAAATCTACTCTGGTGCTTCTCCACTTTCAAGGTTTCTGGGTACTCCTGCAGCAAGGAGCCATAAATCAAGGGACATTGATTCTACATTGTTTCTAACACGGAAAGGCCCAAAGGAAGCTGCAGAATCTTGTGAGGTTTACTGGGGTGGAGAGTAGGAATAGGTTTTAGCCACGGTGGCTCTTTCCTTCCTGTAGATTACGTGCACATTCCCTCTCTCCAGAAGCCACACTGGCCCCATCTGTTTTGCGGAGCAAGAAAGGGAAGGATTCCCTCCACCCCCATGAAACTTTGGGCTCCAAAATGGTTGTGTTTGGAACCCAAGGGTTCCCCAGAAGGGAAGATGCCCCTCGGCCCGGCTTGGGTCTTTGTTCCTCCGCAGGGCCCCTTATCCTAAGGCAGTCGCATGTGCGGTTCCACTGCCAGGCACCAGGGCGAGGCCAGTGCAGGGGGGGCTCACTGCCGGGCGAGCAGCAGTCTGCCTTCCTAGGAGCACTTAGAGCTGCACGGTCACTGGTGGCTCAGAAGTAACCACACACACACTCCATGCCAACACCTGCCATGCGGCAATCTTCACATTTGATCAAAGGCTTGGTGTGTGAACTGGACATCTGCCCACCATGGTGGAGGATTTAAGACTCCGTGCAGGTTTTCACTTCCTGGCAGCAATTAAACAGTACTTCTGCCCAAACTATCCCCTCCCCTCAGGAAAAAAAGAAAGGGGATATTGAAGTGTGTGTGTGGGGGTGTGGTTGTCAGCACCCTCTTGCGCGCCTCTGTGGAGACCTTGATTTCTAGAAAAGGCTGCAGAAGAACCCGCAGCAGTTCTCTTTGCCCAGGGACTGCGTGGTTCCTGGGACGCCCAGGCCCTCTGGATGCCCTGCTCTGTGCAGCAGCGCCCGGCGCTGGGCAGAACTCGTCCCCACTAAGGGTTTTATGGTTGGGCTCAAGACACAAAACCTCCAGACTCGCGGCCCCCCTTTCTGAGACTCTGGGTGTAAAAGAGAGAAAACTGGAACCATGGCTCTAGGGGATTGGGAGATTCCTGACGACCGCCTCTTCTCACCCAAAATTTGTATTCTAAAGTGTGAGGGGTGTGTGGTTCAGTGCGCGCGCCTCTGTGCGCGCGCGCGCGCGTCTGTAGAATGCATGTTTTTACCACAGACCAAAAACAGTTCGTCACCCAAAGAGGATAAAAACCGCTGCTTTGGACAGGGGTGCGTGAGAGCACCTAAGCGTTTTCGGGTGGGTGTTGCCGTCCATCCATCCATCCATCCATCCATCATCCATCCATCCATCCATCCATCCATCCATCCATCCATCCATCCATCCATCCAATGGCCTCGCCAGCGAACATAGAAGCTGAACCGGGAAGGCTTGTCCCCTTCCTGGCTGCGCAAACGGACGGAGATGGGGGGCTTCTTGGGGAGAGAAAAAGCTAAGGAGGCTGAGATGGGAAGGGAAAGGAGGGATGAGGGGAACTTAGAAGGTGAAGTAGTGGTCTAGGTGGCCGATGGGACTGGCTGGTGAAGCCAAGTGTGCGGGTAGAGAGAGGGGCTCTGTGCCGGGTGCTCCGAGCCTCATTCGGGATTTGGGATGGGCAAAGTCGGAGGGCTTGGATTAGGGGCTCTTGCGGGACCCGTTGCCACCCCTAAACTGTGTGGCGGCGGAGCTGGGACGCTCGGCGAAGAGGGGGACCCACCCCTGCCCAGCCGCACGTGCCCCCATCGCACACTGTTTTCGCAGGCGGCGGCCAGGCGCGCGGGCGCCCCCAGCCCACAGCGCCCTGGGCGCACGCACCGCCGAGGAGCCACCGGGGGGGACACCGAAGAGGGGCGGGTCCGGAGAGTGGCACTGTCATCCAGACCTGCTCCCGCAGCGGCCAATCTCGCTGCTCACGTCCCCTGCCCCAGCGGTGATTCCCCGCCACGCCCTTCTCTGGCTGCACCGGGCGCACCGGGTGGGCGAGTGGGTCAAGCATTGCCCAGAGGCCGGGCTTCCTGGTTCTCCGTCTGCTTCCCCGCGGCCTGATTGCTCCCGGGGCTGCTGGGGCGACCCCGGCCCTCAGGGACCTGAGACCAGGTAACAGGACCCTCACCTGTCCCGGGTCTGGGAGTCTGTCCTCGCGCCCGAAAGGCTGGTCTCCCAGGGCTACAGTCGGTTCTCCCCTGGAAGGTTAATCGCCATCCGCGCCTCCTTGCCGCGCCGGGCGGGAGAGAGACCTCCGGCAGGCGCCCTGACCCGCCGACAACGCCCCCCGGGAACGCCAAGCGCACCCCGAAGCGCCAGGTCCCCGCGCCCCGCCCCGGAGTGCCGGAGGGAGGAAGGACCGCGAGGGGCGGGCGGAGGTGCGGTGAGCAATGCGGGGCTGGGCCCAGCTCCCCGCACGAGCTGCCGCCCCTCGCCGTCCGTGCAACCGCCTCTTCTGGGTGGGAGGGAGCACGGGAGGGCCACGGCCGATGGGGACGCAGCCCAGGGCGCTCTGCGAGACTCCGGCCTCCCGCGGCGCCCAAGCCTCGAAATGCTGCGGCTTTATGAGGTTCAGTAAGAGTGAGGCCTCCATTAACACCTCCCCGGATTATTGAGAGGCTGCGGGGGCGGGACGGAGCGCGTCTCCCGGCACCGGCCCGGGATCCTCTCTGCGCTCCCCTCCTCCTCCTCCTCCCGCGCCGGGAGCTTATACAGAAAATAAAAGACAGGTGGAGGGGTCTGCGGGTCAGAGGTGAGGGATTCGGGAGAGAGGGGGGGGGAGAGAGAGAGAGAGAGAGAGAGAGAGAGAGAGAGAGAGAGAGAGAGAGAGAGGGGTTCCCATCCAATGGTTTATTTATTTGGATTAACAGAGGACCCTCGAGGCCTGAGGACCGGCCCGCACCTCCCGCTGCCACCTCGCGGGACACCAGAGTCTTAGGGGGACGCCTGGACCTCAAGGTAAGACCCGATGGGCTCTGCCTGGCCCGAGTAGGTTTCTGTCCTGGGCGCGCGCGGACCCGGGTGGGGGGCAGGGCGGACCCGCTGCTCGCACGGCCGCTGGCACCTGAGGTCGCAGCGGGGGAGCGGTTCCGACAACCCTCCGGTGGGAGGAGGCGCGCGGGGTCCCCGCCGCCACGCCCGCTGACGCGCAGCTCTTGTCTGCAGGACGGCCACCATCGCGGCGTGAGCCGCACCTTGGGCTCGGAGGATGCTGACCGGTGCCACGCTAGAGGCAGGTGAGTTAAGTGCCCGGGGCCTTCTCGTTTTAGCTGTCCTGTTCCTCGGGCCAGTGTGCATATCACGTATGTGAGTGTGTGTGTGCACACGCGTGTGCGCGCCGTCACGGGGAGGGAGGGAGAGGGGTGTGTATTTGTCTTAGAAATTACCCTGCGCTGCGTAGGCTCTAAAATACACAGTGTCCGCAAGAGCTTCCTGAAAGCCGTGTGTCCCTGCTTCAGCCTTTCTCTGGAGGGTCTGCCTTATCGCTGGATGGAGCTGGGGGGGGAGGTCACGGTGCCCCGGAGCCCCCAGTAGTGGTGGCGCGGAGGGCTGCGCGCGGGCCCTCGGTGGCGCTGCCGGGCATCCTCTGCTGGGAAGGGGTCAGGGACAGAGCGGACAGCGTTCTCACCCGCGCAGGGCTTCGCTGCAAAGCGGCTTCACCCGCGTCGCTTTTGTTCACTCCGCCGTTTCCGCGGACGCGGTGCGGGCCAGGTCGGTTATTCCTGGGGCGGCGCGGCACGTGTCAGGGAAAGGGCCTGCAGATTGCAGACGCGCGCTGCCCTGGCCTCGGCGGCCGCCCCCTTTGGAGAAGAACCGGGTCTGTGGAAGACAGCGGTGTGAAGGGAGCAGGCGGCCGGCGGAGGCTCTGTGCGCGCGGAGAGGGTGCGTGGTCAGGCGCTCCCGCAGCGCGGTCCGGGTCCCCTCCGCTCGTCCGAGCCTCCGGCCACTCCCGTTGGATTCCGAGGCCCCTAGTGGGACTGAATCCGGCGCGCCCGTGAGGCAGCGCCAGTCTTAACCTGCCACCCTCGCTGGTGGGGAAGTTTGGCACATTGAGATCCCTCTGTCCACCGACTGGAGAAAAGCCCGGCGCCTGCTGGCCATTGGCTCCCCGCTCGCTCGGCGTAGCCGGGCGCCCAGGGCTGGGTGGCGCCGCACTCGGGGAGCGGTTCCCACCCACCCGAAGGCACTGACTCCGGGCCCTAGGGTTCTCAGGACAGTGCCCGAAGCCGAATACTGCTGGAGCAGCTGCACCTTCGAGACCGAGGGGCTCCTTCACCAGCTGACTAGGGCCAGAAGGAAAGGTGACCGCTGCCCTTTGAAGGGCAAACCCGGGGGCACAGGATCTTGGCCTCCAACAGTCAGGTCTAAAGAGACCTCGAGCCGCTTCCGATCTTCGGAGACGCGGATCTGCTGTCTGGACCCCAGCGCCTCTGCTGTCCCTGGGGAAAGCCATGCAGGCTCTCTCCTTTCCCTCCCCTTCCCTCTGGGGAGTTGGGTCCCGCCCTCGCCCTGGAGGAGAACCCAGCAGTTGAACCCTCAGTCCGCCCCTGTGCCCCGCCAGAGTCCGGCCGACCGGCGACTGGTGGAGCAGAAAGAGGAGAGGGTGGCGTGTGCCCAGCTGTGCGGGAGGGCATCTCTGCACGGGTTCCGCCCCGTTGCTCCGAACGGAGCCCCGAGTTCAGAAAGGAGACTCCAGACGGTGTTCCGGGCTTCGGGCAGGGCGGATGGCTTTTAGGGCGCTCGCCGACCATTCTGCGGGCCGCCGGGCCCAGCCCCTCCACGTGAGAGGTGAAGGAAGGCAGAGCCACAAAGAGCGCTCCTTCAAGTGCGTACTGTCCTTTGGGAGGGAGGGGGCGCGAGGAGGGGCCCTCTTAGGTAAATTTCCAGAGCTCCGAGACGCCCCAGGTCACGCACCCAATTCTCCTGGCATCCTCTTCCACCCCACTCTTCCTCTTTGAGGAACTGTAGGAGGAAGCTGGGTTGCAATTTCCGCAGACCGAACAAGGACCTCCCAAACTCGGGCAGCCCCCCCTGCCCCACCCCCAGCGTTCGGCAAACTTCCTGCGTCGTCTGAGGAGGAGTCCTGCAGTTCGCTTCTTTATGGGAGTGGCCAATCCCACCGGGTGCAGGAACTTATAACCCGACGTTTATAGGAAAAAAGAGGCAACCCAGAAGGCGCCCTGCCCTACCGGTATCTGATAGTTAATACATACGCGTGGAACAGAGGAACGAATGCATGCATGCATGCATGCATGAATGAATGAATGAATGAATGAATGAATGAATGAATGAATGAATGGAGGGCCGGCAGGACTTCTGTCCTTGGCTGCCCTGGAGACTTTTCACAAAGTGCTGACTTTTTCCTGGAGTTGTCGGTTCAACTTTCACTTCATGGAATCTCCCAAGTTTCATCTCTTGCAAGCAAAGAATGGGTTCTTCGCTGTTTTCGCCCAGAAGGACCAAAATTCCAGCAACAGCCAAAGCGAATGCCAACCCCCATTGGGAAGGGGGGAGGCAAGAGTTTTGCTCAGAAACTAGAGAAAGCGGGTCCCTGGGTTGAGGTCCCATCTTTTCTTTCTCCTCGGAGTCTTCTTAGGTGAACGGATGCTCGTCTCTGAGACTCCTGCTTTCTCCTCCTGCTCGGGGATCTGTGTCCATTTAGCTGCTGATTTGTGGGAGGCGACTTGCTTTGGTGACAGGACCTGCTGTCTCAGGGAGGCGGCTGTCCCAGCCCCTCCTTGGGGCCCTTCGTCGTGCGCTTGGGTTTGCCCAGCTCATTGATTTCCATACAAAGGGGCTGATTACATTTACTTACAGTAAACAGCCTTCCAGTTGTCTGGTAGGGCTTCCAAAGTGAGGGGGGGGGCGGTCTCCAGCTTAGTCCACTTGATTGGCTTCATTTCTGTGTGAAATTGTGTTTTACGAGCTGCATTCTGGTACCCGGAGGACTGCAATAGCGCCCCGTCTGCAAATAACATCATTTTTGACCCTGAGAAAAGAGCAAGGGGAAGCATGGAGTCTTGGGTTTCATGCAAGAGGTGACTCCAGCAGCTTCAGAAAACGATGCTTTAGGACAGGAAGTCAGGCTGCTGCACCGCGGCGTTTTCCTCCCTCCCTCCACTCTTACCTGCTTGCCTGCCTTCCTCCTCGCTCATGTCCTTCCTTTCTTCTTCACCCCATTCTCATTCTTTCTTCTCTCTTCCCTCTTCTTCCTTCTTTCCTTCTTCCTTCCCTTCCTCCTCTCCCTCTCCCTGCTTCTTTCTAGATTTGAGTGCCGTTCCTTGTAGGTTTCCGAAGAGGAAAGCGAGTCTGCCACCAGGTGACTCCCTGAGGTACCAGGATGTGTCAGGACTTGACCCCGCTGTTGCCTGGAAAGTCGTGGGGAGCGGTGGGACAGGCAGGCGAGAGGCAGAAAAGGGGCACCGAGCAGCCTGGGCTTCCTCGAGTCGGGTTAAAGCTGGGTTGGTTCCTGCCACTCCTGCTTCAGGGGGCAGGAACTTGCCCTGGGGGACTTCTAGTAGTTTGAATGAATCAACAATCTCATAGTATTGTGGACACTTTTTTATAGGGCCGAGGAGAGGCTGCGCTAACGGGAACAGAGGGACACAGAACAGGCTGGCCTCTTGTGGGGTACAGCTCTGCTGCTCTGCATGTCGGCTCTCGCCTTCCCCTCCTCCACAGCGAGGAGCCCCTTTCACATCCTCCTAAATGTCCCGTTTTTCAAGTCCCCTGTCCTGCCAGGGCAGTGGGAACAGAGTGCAGTAAGTCATGGAATGAGCTCACGGAGTCCCCGAGGCGCTGCCCACATTGACAAGTTCTGAAAGGGACACTAGACTCACCAGCACGTCCCCTTCAGACCTGAACTTGGTAAGAGAATGCAGCACCCCAAGGCCACGCTCAGTTGCAGACTCCCGCCTGCAAGTAGGCCACGCCCCTGTTCTCTACACTCACCTTCCAAAGAAAATCATTTGGCCGAATGTAAACTCCAGAAACATAGGCTCTCCTAGCCCCTTCTCACTTTGGGGGACTCATTGGCCCCTGGCAAGGTCCGCACCCCTCTGGGGAGGTGAGGCGACCTGTTTTTAAAACATGAGCTGAGGAAGAGGGGTGGGAGAGGGAAGGCTTGTCTCTCCAATATTTAGTTATTTGGGGTCCCGGTAAGCTGGGGACCAAAAAGTCCACATAAGAGAAACCCAAAATTTGAAGCTGGCTGTTCTGTTTGCCTTGAGCCAGGTCTGATCCTGAACTTGGACCAAATAGGCCGGTTGGCTGCCTCCTGCTCCAGGGCGGGGGGACAATAAGGGCTCCTTTAAAACGGGATTGCTGGGAACTCTTGGAAGGGTGTGTGTGTGTGTGTGTGTGTGTGTGTGTGTGTGTGTGTGTGTGTGTGTACGCGCGCACGCGCGCGCTGTGGGGGGGAGGTAAATGCCCCCACCCACTACCTCCCCCAGCGCCCCCCCTTTGTAATGTTTGTCCCCGCTTGCCCATCACCAGGGGGTTGAGAGGAGTATGACAGGTCTTTGTTGTCTGAATAAAAATCGGTGGCAGCTCCTGGGAGAGAACTCCTCCTACTAAATTATCAAAAATGGGCTGGCTTTAGTCTCTTAACAAATTGGACACAGCTCCGGCAGGAGCAGTCCCCAACCCAACCTACAGGCGCTGGGAACTTGCAAGCAGCCAGGGACCGCCGAAAATAGCACTTCTTTTTCTTTCTTTGTGTTCAAAACTATTTTCTTTCCGCACAGATTTTGTCCGTCCCCCCCCCGCCCCACCTCCCGCCGCAGTTGTTTCTCATTAGTAACTCGATCTCTCGGAGCCGTAAGATTCGTCTTCTTCGTCTCCCTTCCGCTCCGCCCGTGTTTGTTTGTTTTCTGCACGTCTCTTTCAGGGAGCCGCTGGGGCGGTTGATCCCCCTTCTTTTTCTCCTGCTTTTCCAAGCAGACCACCTTCCACCCTGTCTGCCTCTTTCTTCTTCCCCGTCTCCCTCTTGCCCTGTGTCCCCGAGCGTCCCCGCGCTCCTGCACCGCGCAGCCTTTGCGGTCCCTTCTGCTCCTTCCCTCGGATGAGCTGAGAGCCCAGGGCGCGTGTATATGGAAATAGTGGGGTGCCGAGCAGAAGACGACGCGTGTCCTTTCCGCCCCCCAGCCATGCTCTTCCACGGGATCTCGGGAGGCCACATCCAAGGCATTATGGAGGAGATGGAGCGCAGATCCAAGACCGAGGCCCGCCTGGCCAAAGGCGCCCAGCTCAACGGCCGCGACGCGGTAAGGAGGGCCCCAGGCGGGGCCGGCGCCCCGCGCGCTCTGGAAGCCGCGTCGTGGGGATGGCGGGTCGTGGGGACGTCCGCTCCAGACTGGCGGGTGGGTTTTCTCCGGTCACCTTGTCTGTGGGGCTCAGAACCGGGCACCTCTCTGCCTTGAAACGTCTCCCCTACTGAGACCCCGCGCTCTCCACCCTCTGCCGCAGCTGTTCCCCGGAGAGAGGAGCGAGCCGGGAGCGAGAGGATGGGGACTCCTCTTCTGCAGACCTCAGACTCGGTTTGGGGTCCCCTGGGCTCCCGGGCGCCTCCCCGGCGGGTAGCGCGGCCCGAAGCGCGAGCTGGGCGCGGGCGGTGCGCGGGCTGCGCGGCGTCCGGGCCGAGCGGGAGCGCGGCGGCTTGGTCGTGGGTCTGACGACCGGACCTTTGGAGTGGACTGGAAATGTCTGAGCCACCTCCACTTCCCCGGACGCCCGGAGCTCGGCGCCCCCAAACCCAGCGATTTTCCGGGTCTCTGGCAGCCGGGCTCGGCCCGTCTAGCGAGTCAGGACTGCGCTCAGCGCCCGGGCCGGACGCGTGTCCTGTGCAGGGAAACCGAATAAAAAGCCGGAGGAGCGGGGTCCTTGGCCGAGCGCGAGAAAGTGCTAACCCTTAAACGATGTAATCCACTACCACCCTCACTACTATTCATAATAACAAGAGGCATGTCTGCTTCATAAAAACTCAATTAATAATCTACGAGCTCCCCACTTACGAGCAGGAGGGGAAAAAACTACAAAAGCCTCCGGAAATGATTTCAGCCCGACCGAGCTGTGGGGATCCTTAGGCACCCCGCCGGGAACTGTAGCTCAGCCCAACCCGGGGGACTGCTCTGGGCCCGCCTGCCGAGCTCTGGGCCCACCACGGAGCCGAGTTCGTGGGTGTTTCTACGTTTGAAACACGAATTCAGCGCACGTCCCTGGTCTGATCCGAGTCGAGGGCGATGCTTTCCCTTTCCAGGCCCGCCAAAGTTTCCTCCAACCCATTTCTGCTGGTTTGGAGGGAAATAAAAGTCCAGCGGTTAGCTTCTTTCCACCCCCCCGTTTTGTAGTCACCCTGTTTAAAAACAAAAAGCAGCACCCCGAATTTTGCGAAGGGGCTTGCTGGGCTTGTCCAGGTGAGATTTCCCGTTCCTGGACGCCTGGGTGGGGACGCAGGAGAAAAGCTGAATTTGGGCACCAAACAAATTTCCAGGACAAAGATCTCCAAGGTATGTGGAAGCCAGGGAAAGAGGCCCTGTCCAAAGAGGACGGGACAACGGACCCTCCCTGGAAACAGGCACTAAACACCCTGGCTAGAAGGAGAACCAGAATCCTTGAAAATTAGCGAAAGCAAGACCTGACAAATATATCCCGATCAAAACAATGGAGCCCTACCTCTGAGCTCAGGCATTAAAATCTAGCCATGTCGGTCCATGTCCAGGCTGTTCACAGGAATTTAGAGAAACAGAATTGTTATCGTGTTTGCTTAAAAACAACCGTGCTCGCCCAAACGTCCTTTCCATCCCCCAATAACAATTTCCCTTGTTTGATGTTGTATGCCTTGAAAGCCACACTTTTAAGCTTGTGATTTTTCGAGTTGGGAAACATGCGCCAAACTATCGTCCCTGCGCTCCCAGCCCTTCTAAAAAGAGGTTCGAGGTGGCCGGCCTGTCCTGGTCCTTAGGGGACCCGTCCCGGGAGGACGGAACGTGGGCTGCGGCGGACGGCGTGGAAAGGGAGTGAGCGCAAAGGGAACTTTGCAAACGCTTCCCGGTGTTGACCTTGGCGCGCGGGCCCCTGACCCCCGCGGTGCTCCGCGTCCTGCGGCCCCGCGTCGTCCTCAGCGTGCGGTGTGCTTGCCTTCCCTGCAGGGCATGCCTCCGCTGAGCCCGGAGAAGCCCGCCCTGTGCGCCGGCTGCGGGGGCAAGATCTCGGACAGGTACTATCTGCTGGCGGTGGACAAACAGTGGCACCTGAGATGCCTGAAGTGCTGTGAATGTAAGCTGGCCCTCGAGTCCGAGCTCACCTGCTTCGCCAAGGACGGCAGCATTTACTGCAAGGAGGATTACTACAGGTACCCCGCCGCTGCCCCTGGCGTCCCGCTGCACCTGGCAGGGCCGTCCGCGCGAGCCTCGCTCGGCCCCGGCTTTGGCCCCTTCGGGGAGCAGTCATCGGGCCCCAGACCAGGGAAATCCGGGGCACACGCCTTCAAGCTGCTGCCCCCCAGACGGCCGGTGAGGATGCGTGGGGCGACGCCAGGGTCCGGAGCGTTTTCGGTGAACCGCGCGCGCTCGCGGCCCCTCGCGACGCTCGGAGGGAACCGGGGGAATCGGGGAAGACTGAATGAGTGTGTTCCGGTCCTCCGAGACGAAAGCGCCTTTTTTTCCGTTTACTACGAACCGGGCAAGGTCCGCGCCTTGGTAGGGAACTAGCTGGTGGCCCGGGTAGCAGCCGCGGGGTGTTAGGTTTTCGCGAGGGGTGGCGGGAGACCATGGACAAGACCATGGAAGGAAAGGATGGCCGTTGCCGAAAGCCAAGCCGTTCAGCTCCGCGCCCCCTTGGCCGCCGCTGAGAAGGGGCCTGCCTGGCTCCACGGCGCCCGGCAGGCGCGTCTATTGACCTCCCGGCGGCGCTGCGCAGGGGACCGAGCTGTGCGCGCAGCCCGCGGGCCCGGCGGCCGGAAAAGAGTCCGCCTCCCGCTGCAAAACTGGGGCTGCCCGGGCTGTGCCTGCACGCGAGCTGCACGCACACTCCCACACCCGTAAATAACCCCACCCTTCCTTCACAGAACGTTTGCAATCGGTGAGATGTTTTCACTTGCGTCGCAGCCTTGGGAGTTAGCCAGTGCAGCTTTCCTGTATTTGTTGTTGTTGCCTTTGATTTCCATTTTACAGGGAAGGACACTGAGGAGTAGTGACTCAGTTGTTCCGATTGTAATGTAAGGGTTCTTTGTCCCGCTGCCTAGAGCAGGTCAATGAACAAGTGCAATGAATGCCCCACTCGGCCCTGTCCTCTCCTCCCCGAGCCCTTCCGTCCCTCTCAGGCGTGGGCCACCGCTGACCGAGCCCCAGGCGTGGCGGGAGGGAGCCGGCCCCGCCTTGCCTCAACCAGCGCCTGACTCCACTGTTTCCTTCCAGAAGGTTCTCTGTGCAGAGATGTGCCCGCTGCCATCTTGGCATCTCCGCCTCCGAGATGGTCATGCGCGCCCGAGACTCTGTCTACCACCTGAGCTGTTTCACCTGCTCCACCTGCAACAAGACCCTGACCACGGGCGACCATTTTGGCATGAAGGACAGCCTGGTGTACTGTCGCGCCCACTTCGAGACCCTCTTGCAAGGGGAGTACCCACCGCAGCTGAGCTACACCGAGCTGGCGGCCAAGAGCGGGGGCCTGGCCCTGCCCTACTTCAACGGCACGGGCACCGTGCAGAAGGGGCGGCCCCGGAAACGGAAGAGCCCGGCGCTGGGAGTGGACCTCGTCAGCTACAACTCAGGTGGGTGCCACCACCACCTGCTTCAGCCCCGGCCTCTGCTCCCTGGAGACATTCCACTTGAGCTCCTTCCGGCCCAAGATGGGGTTCCAAGAGGGCGCTTTGCTTAGTAGGCCCATCCTGCCACGACTAGTCCCTTTCACGCAGAAAGGAGGGAAAGATGGAGGAGGAGAAGAGGGGGAGAGGGGGAGGGGAGAGAAACGGGGGTGGGGGGCGAGAGAAGGACAGAGAGAGGGAGAAAGGGAGGGTGGAAAGGAGGGAGGGAGGGAGAGAGAGAGAGAAGGACAGAGACACAGAGAGAGACACACAGAGAGAGACCGAGACCTTTATTTAGGTTGTGGCGAGAAACACATTCATTACCATAGGCCTGAGATGACTTCCCCACCCGGCAGAGCCAAGTCCGCGGTGCCCCTTAGTTAACGAGCCCATTAGTTTCTGGCTCCCAGTTGGAGCAAAACAGCCCCAGGGCAATTCCTGTGTGGAAGCCACATTATAGATCCTGGAGAAGGTTTTCCTACTGAAAAAAGAAAAAGAAATCTTCAGAGCCCAAGCCCAGTCTGTCTAGAGGGGCACAGGCTGTGGCTAATCAGGAACACAGTTGGCAAGTGTTGAAAAACCAAACCCCTGATCTTGGCGAGAGGCAGCTGGCGGGGTGGCCATCAGTGTGCCCCGCTGAGCTGGCCTGCGCCTTCCCGGGGTCAGGGCACTGGGCTTGCCAGCTCCTTTCCCGGGTGGTGGACCAGCAGGCACCCAGCCGACGGAAGACACAGAACCTCCAGGTCAGGCGCCCCGAGGAGTTTTGTGGTGTCTCGGGCTGCCTTTCGGTCCTTGGCCTACCTTCTCTTTTCCTTAAAAACAATGCAGGGACCAGGCCACAGAGCACCCATGTGCTTTGGGCACATACCTATCATGGTCAGTGTCTCTCACCCACCCATTTCCTGTTGTCGGTAGCCTGCCCACACCCTCCACCCTCCAGGTGGGGACCTGATGGTGGGGACCACAATTCTGAGCAGGAAGGACGCTCTTCTTGTGAGCCTCAGCCCTGGGAAAGCGGTTCCCAAGCCCCAGGCCAACGTTGGGGAGCCTAAGGACTGGCTTTGCTGCTCTGACTTCCCTGGCCCTGGTGGGGACCCTCAATGGCGGGCAGAAGAGTCAGACTAGGGGAGTCCAGTCTGTTGGAAGGGACCTTGGGGAGCTCCTGGTGGCAATCCCACTCCCTTACCATGAGCACCCGACATCAGCCCAAGTGTGGACATCGCAGAGCAGGGATCTTGCTAGTTCTCCAGTGCCTACGTGCCTGGTAGGGCGCCTGAGCTTTGCTGGTTCTCAACACTGCCCCGCCAGATAAGTAATTTGCCCAAGGGAGTGACATTGCCAGTGGGAACTAGGAGTCCTGCTCCGAGCCCAGTGTTTTCAGGGGAGGCCCCGCTGGGTCAGCCTTCCAGCTCTCTGCTCCGCTCCCTCCTGGGGATGTCGGCTGATGTCACTGATGGGGACGAATCTGCTCCGGGTAAGAGCCGCGCTGTGCGTCCCAAGGAGAGTGCGGAGCGCGGAGCCCAGTGCGGCTCCACTTGTCCCTCGGGGTTCACGCCAGGGTCACTGGACGAAGAGAAAAGGGCTGGTCGGCTCGCCACGGCCCCCACCTGGATGGGTTTGTGTCTGGGCGGCGGGTGCATCACCAGGTTTTTCTAACCCTTGGCCTAGGGTCGCGGCCTCGCGCTGGCCCTGCTGCGCTCAGGCCAGAGCTCTGGCTCGGGCCACTTTGCACGGCGCGGTTACTGGGTCTCCTTTGATGCCTGGTTCCCGGAGGCAGGACAGACAGGGCAATAATTGTTCTTTATTAATAGAAGATGAGATCGGAGTCTGGACCCACTCACTAAGGCTCTAGTGCCCTAATGAGAGAGAGAGAGAGGGAGAGAGAGAGAGACATTACTAGTAAGTCCCTGGGAAAAGAGGGAACCCCTGAGATCCTGGGAAGGTCCGGAAGTGTGGAGGACATTTTTAGCCAAAAGATGACAAGCCTGGTTTCCCTTGTTTATTTAATCAAATCAGCTAAATTGGATTCCCCTTTGGATCTTACATTAGAAAGACCTAGAAACTTTGAGGACAGTAGAATTCTGTTTCTCCTACTGCCCCAGGAGAACTAGTGAGTACAAATTTATTTCTTAAAAGGAATGAAACTTTCCCTCCATGTAGGTCTTTAGTTTGCAAATTAGAGTTGCTGCGAGGTTCCTGAGAAAGTTGAGGCTGGAGAAGGATGCGGGACGTGCTGAGACCCCTCCCCCAAGGAGTTTGTGTGTCACTGGACCAGACGCCTCTTAATTAACACCCACCCCATCCTTTCTGGACTTTCCCCAGATTCGCCAGTAAATACTATATAAGTCTTTAAATTCAGGTGAACTGTAATCTGGAGAAATGGCGTTAAAGATGCCTGACCGGAAATCAACCCACCATTTAAAAAAGTGTTTATGAATCTAATGCCAGCTTGTTTCAAAACCAGCAACACAAACACTTCAGCGAATTAAAAACATTAAAAAAGTAGAAAATAAAATGGACTCAGTTTTAGCTCAGTTGTTTATTTTTTGAAAACTTTCTTTGGACCTTATATTGCCATCTATCTCTGCCTCAATGTAAACTAGTTTCAGAAAGAGTAATGTTGATACTAAACAAATAATTTATACATTGACATAATTTCAAAAACATGTACACGAAATATGTTTATAATTCGAAGACTTCCAGAGAAGATGTGAAACTTGGCAAAAATCAGTTAGAGCTTGCCATAAGGCACATGCCTTTGAATGAAAATATTCTGAATTTAGTTATTCCTTTGTGCACTATCAGGGAGATATTTTAGGAGACATGGCAAGTTGATTGGGAATGCTGGATTGAAATAAAACCTTCTAGGGGTGAGAAGAAGATTTAGTTTAGGATAGGCAGCTCTTGTTTGTTTGGGCAATTTAGCATCAATCGAGAGACAAAATTTTTGCATGTTCTCAAAATCTCCCTTAGGTTGGTTCTTGGCTTCCAAACTTCGGAAGCTCCTGGTAGCTGTTAAATTAGCCTGGCACTGACCCCTAGTGGTCTCCCAGGGATCAGTTAGTCTCAGAAGGTTACACACCTTCAGAAGAGAAAGTCACTTTATGTATAGGTGACCATTTCATAAGTGACTGGAAAATAACATTTAGATCTTCTCATTAACTTTATAATGCCAGATGTGTACTTATAGGTGTATGTTTAAGGCAGTTTTAAGAGTTATCATTTCATCTCATAAATCAGGGCAAAAAAACCCCTATAGCTTTAGAAGTACACCCAGGGGAAACACAATCACTTGTAAGTTTACATAATGCAATTGTAGTTACACAGAAGTAATTTAGGATAATGCACTGAGTTTCTCTGTAGAAGAAATAGATTGCTCTATTAAGTTGAATAATGTGAGAGGAAAATCATATACAGTCATATCTGTTCAATAAAGAGCTAACAAATTCCTTATACACCAAATTGTGTTCTATGTGAAAACAAGTCCCATCGTTGTGTATCATGCACTAAAATTCTCTGCTGAGTTTTTAATCAGCAACCATGAACATAGAATACATTCTCAGAGAAACGATTTTATCAAAACCTTCCCAGAGTTATTTTTCACAAACTTCATTTTAAAGGCTAATGAATATGTGGTTCTGTTAGAAATCATTCTCATTTCTTAAGAAATAGTGCTTCAGGGAGGGAGGATGGCTAAACACCAAGTTAAGTCTTCCATCCCAAGTGTAATAATATTCAATTTAATGTGCTGTTCAGGAAAAGTTACATGTTACATATGATAGGAATGAAATCTTATTTGGAGAAGCCTGCAGTGGCTAGATGTGCCTTGCTGACCATTTTGTTGTGGGTACATTTATAATCTGACTGTGAAACATAGCTCAGTTTACTGGAGATAAGTATAGTTTTATAGTAGGTGGTAAGATGCGATTTCATTCATCTGAGGATAGGGAGGTGCAATTCTGTAGGATATTTGAACTTGATGTATCCCCACTGGGCTGGAATAGGATCAAATGTAAAGTATATTCTCTCTCGTATCTCTGGGCATATATTACCCTGGCTGGGTAACATAACATTTGGGTGTATGTGTCAAACTGAAAGTCCATGTCAAGTTGATTTGATTTTGCCCTAATAGTCACTCACGATTTTATCGATGACCAAAGATGCAAAATCTTGATTGAGTGCCCATGGGACTCCCGTCCCGATGCTTGACCTGGGAGACTCGCAGGTGACTAGATTGTCCTCTTTCCCTCAGTGAATGGACCTGCTCTGTTGTCATATGTGCCCCCCCCACCTCTGTATCTTAATGGAATTATGAACAAAGGAGACCATCAGTTCTCCTTGTTACATGAGGGAGAATTTCTTGTAAAATGGATTTTGTGATGTGGCTGACCTCTTGATTAATGATTATAAAGCTACTGTGTTTCTGTATATATGCTGATTTACTGAAAATATTTTTTTAAAAAGGTGTTCTACCCAGAGCATAGCAGGCAAATAATATTTTACCAAGCAGAATGGAAGAGCTAATATTATGAGATACCTCACTTTCCTTTCTTCAAGAGTCAGGTTTCTTCCCTCTCCCTCGTACCTCCCCACCCCCACCGACGTTAAATATTATGTTAAAATGCACCCGAATGTGGGATGACCAGATCTGAATATACATCAGATAAATACTGATCTAAGATTTACAGAAAAAAAAATTGCCATGCCCTTTAAGTTGTGAAGTTGACCGAATCAGTAAATATTTAGCCAAATGTTTTCATTCTGTAATCATATTTACTATGCAGAGCCAGTATGGAAATGACCTTTTAAATGCACAGCTTTACATCCTGGGGATAATGACCTTCAAGCTGGTTTCAAAGGCTGGGCTGTGTTGCTCTCAGTGCTGAGGAGGGCTTTGCAAGGGGAGAGAAGGTGACACCTCCTTATAGCAGGCCAGCCAGGGGCGCAGTTCAAACCCCAGGCATGCACCTCCCAGCAAAAAGGGCCAGGATCTGAGTCTAAAAATAAGCGTCCTCAGTGTCTCTGAACTGTGAGCTGTGGGGAGCACTTCAGGCATGAACCGCGCGTGAAGGGAGTCTGAGCTCGTTCCGGTCCAGAAATACTTATTAAAATCACTCCAAGGAAAACTCTTCTCTTCCTGGTATAGCCCTATAGAATTAGCCCAGTTATAGCTAAAGCCCTCAGAAAGAATATTCGTATGATTACAGAAGAATCTACAGATTTTTATTGGGTAACTTTTTCCCCTTCCCCCGCCACTTTCTAATGTTTTTCCTGATCGAGAAGGCTTGAGGAATGTCAGAAAAGGCTATGCACTGGAATTGACGTAGATTTTTCTATACTTGGTGGGCTCTCAGAAACCCTCAGATTTGAGAGAACGGAAATGACTGGCTGGCATAGCCCTCATGACAGAAAGCAGTGCTTTTGGACAGTATGTCTGAATTCACAAATACACACAAAACGCGGAGTCTCTAAAACCTGCCTATGTGTGCAGGGGTGGAATGCTCATGCACATAAATTACATCTGAAAAGGAGTATTTCCTTTCACCTGTGGAGATTTCTCTCCCACACTTACTGGCTTATTCATCTCAGGTTTTTCTAGCAACCATTAAGCATCTAATGTTTTTCTCTGATGCACACTTTGGTTGTGTCCCCCTCCACAGGTTACTTTGGCTGACTTTGGCAACTGAGATCTTTCTCTTACCTGGGTACCTCTCCTAACTGCAGTGACAGCCTTTCCCCCCGTTGCTTTCTCATCAGAGCATCACCCGACAGCCTGCCATCATTTCAGCCAACGCAGAGTGCCCACTGAGCCCTTGTTTGTTCCCTGTTATCGCGACAGGTTGTAATGAGAACGAGGCCGACCACCTGGACCGGGACCAGCAGCCTTACCCGCCCTCCCAGAAGACCAAGCGTATGCGCACCTCCTTCAAACACCACCAGCTGCGGACCATGAAATCCTACTTTGCCATCAACCACAACCCGGATGCCAAGGATCTCAAGCAGCTTGCTCAGAAAACAGGCCTGACCAAAAGAGTTTTGCAGGTAAGAAGGCACCGTCATCGGCTGTGCGCACATCTCCCTTCCCAGTAAAAACAGTTCTCTTCCCTGTTTAGAGCGATGCAGGCATGTCCTCTACTGCTTATCATTAGTTTACCTGAGCTATCCTGCTAGAGGGTGTATGGAGGTTTTGCAGGGGCTTCCAGGAGGGTGTCCCAAGAGAGCCCCAGGTCTTTAAAGACACAGCCACGTTCCCCCTACGGATGGAGAGATGGGTCCATCAAAGCCAACACAGTTTGCCTCACTGCTCTGCAAAGGCCAGTGATGTCATTTGCACCAGCTGTGGCTTTAATGATTTCTGTCAGGGTAGGCATAGACTCGTGGGGGAACTTCCAGGGCTGTCTTATTAGCAACCTCTTGGCAGCTTCGCTCGCGTTTATGACCTTGGAAATTCAGGTCAGCCCCGATTTTTTAACCACTCCAGAACAGCCACAAGTATGAGTAGTGTCTCAGCAACCAGTTGGAGCAGATATAGTTCCCCATTCTAAGGAACCATATTTAAAAACTAAATACTGGGAGTTAGATCTGCCGTCCAGTTGTTTTCCTAAGCTCGGCATGGTAAGAACGTAGAACTAATGGAATTGTGGCGCGTGGCTGTGGGTCACCTGTGACCCGCTTCCATGTCTCCATGACAAATAGCGGGCATTTTAAATTCCGCCAACCAGTTTTGGGCTGCTTGGCATCTGGTGACCCTGGAGGTCTTATGCCAAATAGACCTGCCCTGTGTCAGACTCAAGAATAGCCTGAAATCTGTTTTCAATGATGTTCATTTCATATGAGTGAGGCCCACTCTGAGAAGCTTTCAATGACCCTCCCTCTCCTCATTCTCAAAGGAGTAGGTTGGATGGGTCTGGGGGTACTGTATGCCCTCTGTCTCTGTGCCTTCGTTTTCATGGTATCTCCACTTACCTATCAGTTGTCCCAAGTGGCACTTGTTAATGCTGGGGGGGAGGGGAATATGTGCAGTTGAGACAATATCTATATTGACTGACTTCGTTCTTTAAAAAAAAAAAAGCCAAAAAAAAGCAAGCCCTTCTCTCCCAAGAAAAAGACACAATTATATTTAAAAAGAGAAACACATATCCAACACAAAAAAAAGAAAGAAAAAAAAAAAGGAAAGAAAGAGGAAAAAAAAAAAGGACTCTAAAAATAAACATCGGTAAAGAAATCCATTGGGATTGGTTTGCAGGTTTGGTTCCAAAACGCCCGAGCCAAATTCAGAAGGAACCTTTTGCGGCAGGAGAATGGGGGTGTTGATAAAGCTGATGGCCCGTCGCTTCCGGCCCCGCCCTCAGCAGACAGCGGAGCTCTCAGCCCACCCGGCACAGCGACCACTTTAACAGAGCTGCCCAATCCCTCTATCACTGTAGTGACCTCCATCACCTCTAACACGGACAGCCACGAATCCGGGAGCCCCTCACAAACTACCTTAACGAACCTTTTCTAACATTGGTTGTTTTTTTCTTTTTTTAAATTCTTTCTCTTCTTTTGATTCTTATTCTAATTATTATTATTTTATTATTTACAAGACTTTTTTCCCCCCCCTCCTAACCCACCAGATATTTGGGAAATAAAAACAACAGCTTGGTGTGTAGCAGCTGCAGCCACTGGCACATGAGTTTACAATATTGTCTCCTTTACAAAGTGTTTTTCCTTTTTTTTTTTTTTTTTGTCTACAAAGTGTATTTGGAGGTTTTAAAAAATTAATTAGATCTTTCAGTCGGTAAGGGGAGTTTTTGAATCATTCTAAGTGCCTCTTAAAATTGTATGTTACTTATTTCCAGAATCTCACTCAAAGGAAAAAAAAAAAGGTTGATGTTTTTGATGGGTAAATAATCATATCCCGAGTTAAATGATTATGGTAATAAAGTATCAGATAATTAAACCATTATTTTTTAAATATTGCAATTGTATGGGTACTTACGGAATTCTGAAAACTTCACACTTTTTAATTTTAAAACTGAAAAACTGTTTTGATTACTCCTTCCTCTTACAAATGAGGAATATGGTTAAATAAAAGCACTAATTGTAGCAATTCAAAGTATGAAAGATTAATTAGGTAGGAAATCTATTATAGGAATGTGATTTTTCCTTCTCTTAAGGATGTATATCCCAACAAAATTTTTGTTAGTTATTTGCTTGTCAACATTTCGAAAATACTTGAACTCCCTATGTACCCTTGAAATTCCAAATAGAATTTGAAATTCTATGCTTTGAACCATCTAAAGCTAAAAATGATAGTTGTAAAACCATTCTTTCTAAATTAATTTTTTCCCCCAGGGAAAATGGAAATAAGTAAAATATAATTTTTTAAGAAGTCAAAAAAAATCAGTATAATTTAATGAAAAGCTCTATTAATTGGCGTAGCTGTACCATGATATTGTATCTGGCATTCTATATGAATAATGTTAAAAAAACAACAACTTAGTAGTCTCATACCAACAATGAGAATTCTTTGGTTTTGTTTTGCTTTTATTTTACTTTGGCACAGGTTGATATATTTGTCAGAAAAAAACTTTTCTGACACCAGAGATTTGAAGTTATTAGTCTTTTATTGTAGATAAACTCAGAAGCCTCGTGGATGCTGATCTGAATCTATTTCCTAGTTTACAGTAGCATTTTTTTTCTTTTAATTTAAGCTAAAATCTTAATTGGTCTGGGCAGTGGTGAATGTTCATCTATATGCTTCTGTTGTAGTTTAAATACCAATTAGATTGTGGATTTCCTAAAAAAATAAAATAAAATAAAATAAAAAAGAAGTCAAGATATATGTCTTGCTTTAGTGGATTGTTAAGAATAATTTTGCACATATTCCCCACTTTTTGGACCCCTTAAATTTCCTCTGGAGGTCAAAGTGGCTATTTAATAGATTTTAAAGGTGTCCTTCTGGCTGTAGAAATGTGTGGTCACATATGACACTTCACTGCCCACGTTAAAGTGCATTATTGTAACTTTTGCTCAGGGTCTTTAGAAAACTAGCACAGAAAGTAGCTTATTTTTTAAAAACAAAGATGATGGAAGATAAGTTAACACTGTAACAGAAGAAAGGTGTGATTGCCATTATATATTTAGCAAGTGTGGTTATCATCTTATATGGAGCTTAAATCTTGACTTTTCATATTTCTATTACATTTTGGGCATTTACCACTAACCAGACCAAACAACCTTGGTAAGGCTGAGATCTTATTAATACACTTTTACAGGTAAAATATTGATACTTATAAATTTTGTTCTTTGACAGAACAATATATGGTACTATAGGTCTACTTTATTAAGTAGACTGATTATAACTCAGTTTTCCTATGTGCCTTATGATAGAACTTGGAAGTAAGTTTGTGAAAATCAGGATATATGTGTTGTTTGTTAAATTAACTGTTTGAAGCCCTTTTGACACCTCACTAGTTTTGTACTGTTTTACCTCTTATTTCTGAAACTCTTTTTATGGTGTATCCTGTTAGAGGGGACAAACATGTCATAGAAAGCAGTTGTGCACCCTTTCCAATATAGTTGATAAATCCAATAATCTTATATATTGAGCTTCGTGTTTATAGTACAGTAAGTGGTCTAGCAAAATTGTCCATGTTTCTTTGTTTATTGATAAATGCATTGTATAGAAACTATTTCCCCTAAATATTTATGGACCAAACAATTGTGATATATCCTATTAAATTTGTGTGAATAAACCATTTTGAATCTAAGGAGTTTTATTTCCCATCAGTTTTATTTAAGGTTTAACTGGACTAGTGTGTTTCCAATATCTATATGTAAAATCTATTAAAATAGTAATACAACAAGATTTTAAATATTCAAACATACCAATAGTTTTGAGATTTCCAAACTTCTGATTCATTTTAAATGTACACACCAGTGCACATGCAATGTAATTCAGCTTAGAATTGCCTTTGAATATATTTTCTTATAATAAAAGTAATGCCCCAGTGATTTGACTCAGCCCAATTTTTAGAATTAAAAAAAAAAAAGATAACTAGCAGATAAAGTAATTGCATGAAAAGAAACCTTAAATATGCTTAAGATTTAGGTCTATTAAGCACCAATGGATATTTGTAAATCTAAATAGAAATTGCAGACCCCTAAAAGCCAAGTTGCTCTGTAGTTAATAAATTGTCACTATGATTTTTTTCAGGGAGAACAAATCTTGGGGCATTACAGCCAAACATCCCGACGTTTGAAAATTCCCTAAAGTATTAAAAGAAGGGGAAAAGTTTGATCGGAAATCCACTGCAGTGAAGACAAAGACAATATTAGGTTATGATAATCATACATTTTAAAATCTATTGAGCCAAAAAAAAAAAAAGCAAGCGAGAGAGAGAGACTTAAATGTCATTTACTGGATGTTAACAAAAATTCTGTTCTTTATGGGTGTCTAACACAAATGGGGACGTAAAGTGATGTGGTTTAAAACAAAATGAGATAAACCGTGTATAAACCAGAGCAACCTGGCAGTAATACGCCCACCCCATATTTGAAGCAAATTATTATTGAAATAAAAAAATTCCACACATTTGTCAAGCACAGTAGTTAGAAAGCCCAAAACCTTCATTTCACCTGCTTGCTAATGTGTATTAGTCTTATCTGTTAACGGCATTTTCCAATTGTAAATTCAGAGAAAGTGATCACTCACTTAAGAGTATAGGGATCAAACCCCCGTAATTTTAGTATTATTGTTTATTACTTCCTTTTTAAACAGAAATCTCTGCATGCACTTTTACATTTGTCACCTTTAGTGGACATCTCTGTATGATGACTTCTCTTTGCTGTTTCTTGTATGATAAATAGCTTTCATTAATAAACATTTTATTTGATGCAAACATAGTTAACTTTATGTTAAACACACACTGTTGAAATTAATGTTGAACACTGTCGTAAGAGGCAGCGTCACACCTTTCCGACTTGTTATACTTAGGAGAAAAGTCAAACAATAGCTTGAGGTTAAATTCTGGTAGTCTAGGATAAAAATACTTGGTTTTTAACTTTTCATGACTTCTTATTGTGTCAATTGACATGTGTATTAATAAAAACAAAGACAAAAAAAAACAAAGAAAACCCAAATTACAACAAAACTAAACCTCAGTATAAACTATCATGTAAAATTTCAGCAACTTTTTTAGATTATTAGGGTACAATTTATAGATCCTCTGTTAGTTTACATGTTTGCTATGCAAGGAGCAAATTTATTGAAGTATACAAGTATATTCTGAACTATGAGAAGATCCAGTCTTGGTATAGTTCTAATGACATATGATATTAAAAACAAAGGAGCAAGTGGAAAGAAAAATGTATGTAGGAATGAGGTTTTTTAATTGTTAAAGGGAATATTTGAAGAAAGAATTTTTTAATGGTTCCTATTTAGCTGTATATCCAAAGCATATGTTAAGCAAATTAACATATAACTTTCCAGAAAATTTTTCATTATGATGAAATTTTTATTATATACAAATAAACCCTATGTAAATGATGTAACTTTTATGAATGACAGACATTAAATATTTCGCTTACATGTATTCTCAGAATTTTGAATGTTTTCTTAAATGCTTTCACTTCCTGAATACTAAAAAGTGAGAAAAAAAAGTTAAAAAGAGAGAGCAACTCACTAATGAAAACAAACAATGCACCATGACAAGGAGACTATTTTGAGTGATCATGAAACGTGTTGGTTTTGTCAGTAAATCGAATGTTTATGCCTCATTGAAACCGCATCCAACTTAAGTAGATTTTCCAATACATTTCCAGCCACTTGATTCAAATCCTTATCCCCCAGCTTTGCCTCCTTTCCCATGCTGTTACCTGTGCCAGTTTTGTTTAGAAATATTTTGGAACCTCGCCTGGTTTGGCAGACCTTTAAATATTTGTCTGGTATGTGAAATGCGGGAAGAGACCAAAGTGGGAATGAACATAACTGAAATTAGACATTGAAAAAAAATGCTATGAATTTGAAAGAGGCACATTGTTAAAAAGCAAAAGGAGCGCTCGTTATGTGAGTGAAAGAGAAAAGAGGATGTGATGCAGGGTTGGAAGGTGTCAGGCTCCCCCATGATGCACTCTTATCCGGCATGGAAGAGAAGGGTGTGGACGTCTTAGTAGGAAGCAGGGCACTAAATTTTCATAGCTTCTACATCCCGGAGGCCCGTGTTAGTCTAGCTCCTGGCCAATTGATCTTGGGGAAAAAAAGCTTTCCTTCAATTTAGTATCTGTGAGCTTTGGTAGTGTAGCCACCTTAATGCTGACTTACAGAGCGGGTAGGCTTTTTTATACCTCAAATAAGGATCAAACCCCCTAATAAAGTACCCACAGTAAACACTTTGGAGACCTCGGTGATTTTTTCATCACCTAAAAAAAGATAGCTTTATTTAACAAAACACCGGGAGAATCCACTGTACATTCTTTTACAATAACCTTTCTTGGGAGTCAGAGCGTTTTATTAAGCCACGTATAAGTATGCTTTCATTCTCTGTTACAGTGTGCTTGCAAGAGGTATCATGGTGGAAAGCATTAGAATTGGGACGTACTGGAATGGAAATTTGCAGTAAAGCGTTCTAGGCTCTGAAGGAGAATACTAGGGACAACACTGTTAGAAAAGATGAATATAAACACCAAATTTTGCATGGAGTGTTGCTGTTTAATTTTCAACTATGTTATAAACAAAGCTAGCTTTACTTGCAGAGAGTTTGTGGACTTGAGGTGATTCAACACCTTTTATGTTTCATGGTCTCTAGATATCAGGGTTAAGTAAGGACATGGGGACTTAGTCCACATTGAAGAAACTGCTGTGCATTTTCTTTGAAACCATTCATACAGATAAACCCTGAGTTGGCCTTTGGATCTCTTTTGTGTTTTTAGTAATCGGGAACTGACTCTGAATATTCAATAAGTAAAAACCCTCCGGTGTAAAGCCACAGCCCTTTGCTTTACAGCCAGTGTCAAAAATAGGAAGTTATTTTCTTGATGGTGTACAATTGATTTTGGAACATTTTTTTTATCCTACCTGCTCTGCTCTTATAACCTTGTTTTTCAGAATAATATTGCCATTGACCTTATTTTCAAAATATATTCTAATTCTAAGTTAATAGGTTATTTTGAATGCCCTCTCGGGAGATTTCCATTTCATTTTACCTGTTTCCATTGCAAAAAAAAAAAGAAAAAGTTCAGAACTGCATGGTACTCAAGGAAAGTCTGATTATGATCTAAGTAGCAATATGATCACAACTACATTTCTTTTAACCTGTGTTAAAAATAGATATTTTTATATAACGTCACTCTCTACTTCGAACATTTCTTTGTGAGTATTAACGTAGTAAACCTTCCCTTATGCATCATACCAATACCTTTTTCTGCCCTTGGATTATTATTTTTGGCTTCTTTGCACTATGCTTATCTTGTGTCGAAATAACAAAAAGTGGGAAGGAGTAAATGTCCAGGTATTAGCCATATGTAGTGCATTTCTGTGTATTTTTCCCTCACATATTAGCACTGTCAGGGATGATTTCTTTTCCTTTGGAACTTCCTGTTTGCGTCTTGCATGATCTCATAAATTAATCTGAAGAGACACTGGGTACCTTTTATGGTTATTTGAAAATAAAATTTGCTACAGATGAGATGTTCCAGTCTCCATTGCCTCATATTATGTATGAATATCTTAATTATTTTTCTGTACTTTCCCACTGAACCAGAAAATATTAACCTCAAGGGATATTTAAATTGTTATTTATGACAAATACACAAAGATGAAGAAATTCAAAGGTGAGGTAGCTTTTACTTAATCACTCTCATTCTGCTGTTTTTCCTCTTTCGAAGCAGCACAAATCATGAAGGGCTCTCTGCTTTAACTTTGACATTCAAGCATTTTGACAGCTTGCATCACTTAAAGTTATGTTTATTATTCAGTAAACTTGAATTCTATAGAATAAATGCCCTTTATGAAATGTGATTTTTTGAAAAGCACAAAGGTATTTCACCGTTTCAAGAAGCCTAAGCTGTTTGACTTCCACAAACAGAGCAGTTTTTCAGAAAAGACATATAGTGGAAAATTACATTAAATATAATATTGGGAGCGTGTCACTGAATTGACGTAGATGTTCTATGGGAATTTTAAAGAGCTATGAAAACCTCCAAATGGTATGATGTAAATAATTAAACGGCGGTATTTTTCTGTGATAAAATTTGAGACAGCTTGTTTTATAAGTACAATTACATAGTTGTTTTATTATTTCAGCGCAAATCTCAGGTCTCCTGGCTATTTTAATGACGAAGGAGATCTTTATATTTCCAAGGGTTCAGAATAGTTCTTTATTCAGTTTCTTTCTGAAGCGTCATGAGCCAGTGTGTGGAGGCTCATCTCTTTTAAACCAATTTTTAACTAAAAGGAAAACAAAAAGGCAAAATAAAAGCACTCCCTTCAGTTGGAGAGATTGTAATAGGCCTGCTTTTTGTTAGCCTAACATGAAGCTATGTTCCCAGAACCTTCTCAGGCGTCTTTCGAGATTCTGCATAGGTTACGGTTTTCATGGGGCTTTACTCCTAACTTTGCATGTTACTGGAATCATGCTGCTGTTCTGAACGTTTCATAGACAACGTTTGACTAATGCTGCTTCCATTTCAGCACAAACCACCACCACCACAACAACAAAAAGGGCAAATTTTGTTGAAATGGATGGTTTCCGCATATGCCTTCTGTTACAGGAGGCACATTGGGGTGGGGGGGGGAGGTTCTTTTACAATGCAAAGAGGCTATTCCGGTTTCAGTTGAGTGTTATGATTAGAAGGTGTATGAACCTGCACGAGCTCAGGGGCACACATGAGGTATGAACGTATCCACCCACGAGTGCGTAACCTCCGCGTGCAAAGTGAGATGCAGGCTATGGAGCAGACAGCTGATTCTGGGGCTCCCGAGAGGAACCTTTCATCATTGTTGAACTTCAGGAGCCTGGATACCTACCTCCCATGTTTCCCTGAAAATAAGACGTAGCCGGACAATCGGCTCTAATGCGTCTTTGGGAGCAAAAAGACGCATTAGAGCTGATTGTCCGGTTAGGTCTTATTTTCGGGGAAACACGGTATTATGTATTGGCTTGTAAAGCTTTGGGTATCAGCTCTGCTTTTTCCATTTTTCTAGAGTGCCTTTCATTGGAACGTATCTCCATCAAAAATAATCACCAGGGACTTTGCTTTGGTTTTGACTCCAATGTGGACAAACTTATGGACACATTCCGTGTTCTGGAAAGAACCTTACTGGATTGTCTGGTTCAAAGGATTCAAGCCCCCCACCCCCACCACCCGCACCTTTATTTTTTGCAAGGGAAACAGAAAGCTCCCAGACAGATGTATATCGTTTCTAGTTCAGACACCACTGTGGATTCTCCTCAGAAAAATGTGGATAACGAGAGTTTCAGTTTAGTCTCTGCCGATTTTCTTTTTAAACCACTGCTGAAAGAATGTCATTGCACTAATACTGCCACGCTAAATGCCCCTTACTCATTGCTGCTGTCTTGTTAGTGCAACTTCCATTCCACTTAGAAAGATGACAATTACAAAACACCGATGGTTACTGCTTCCTGAAATTGTTGACAAACGCTCACAGCTGCTATTTTGCTCGTCGGTCACTCACCCCATCTCTCCAGAATCCTCTTTCATCTCAGTGCCATTCCCATCGCACGGTCCACACCACTGCCCTTCAAGTGAGCAGTGACCTTGTCGCTCCCCAGATCAGGGCATTGACTTTTCTGCCAGATCTGATACCCCTTCTTGCTCACTTCTCTTTAAAACGACTTCTTGGTGGGCACTTGCCACGCTCTCCACAGCTGTGGCCTCCCTCTCCAGCTTCTCTGGGAATGGGCATTCTTTCTTCAAGGTACAGCTTCTGAGTGGTGGCTCCAGACATATTTTTTTGGGGGTATTTCCACCTGACTGTTCCATTAGGTGAAGTACAGCATCAGAGAGATTGAACTCAGTTTTTTCCTTCCAGCAAACTTTACTTCTGGACTTTTTCCTTTCTGCTAATGATATTGCTTCTCCCAGTCACTAAGACGGGGAGTCATCAATTTCCCCGCTGCCTTCTCCTTAAAACAAATTATGGTGCGTCACTGTCACCAAACCCTGTTGATTCTTTCTGTATCCCATGTCTTTGATCAACTCTCTCGGTTCCCTTCTTTTGGGCCAGGCTTGCTATCGCTAGAACTAGAGCTAGGTTTTCGGAATGTGTGGGAAGATATTCTCTGTACGTAGGCATAAGAGTTGTTTCAGAGATTGTTTTGCTTTCCCCATCCCTGTGTCCTGATCCCCCGTAAGAGTAGAGCCAAGGGTCAGAAATCTCAAAACTATTATATTTAATCATATGAAATACCATTCTTACCCATGTAGAATCATGATCTAACAGACGGTGAACATGGTCTATGGGACTGAAATACAGCCTCGTTGTCATGTATTTGGAGATGGAGGGAGCTTTCTCAGTGCATGCATAATTGGAACAGAATAGACAGATGAGCCGCGCGCCCCATAAGCCGATCGTAATTTGAAAATACCATTAAGTCGAAAAATGCATCTAATATTACACTGTACAGTATCGGTCGTTAACCTGATGATCGTGTGGCTGCCTGGCAGCTGCTTGGAAAAGATCAAAATTCAAAATGCAGCGTAAGGTTTCTGTTGAATGCGTATTGCTTTCTCACCGCCATCAAGTTGAAAAACCGTTAAGTCGGGCACCGTTTGTGCTTTTGGTTAATTTTACTTCCAATTTTTACATACTAATTTCATATTAAAACAGTTGGGATACACAACAGAAGGAAATAAAAGCGCCGCTTGACTTGTGAAGATAAAATCTTCTCTTTCAAAGACAGTTTTGGTTTGCAGGTGGACACCCCCCACCCGGGCTGTGCCCCAGGTCCTTAGGAAGAGTTTTAGTGCAGGAGTCTGACAAGTCGGGGAGCAGGCGGCCTCCAACTACCTGTGACAGGTGTGGGAAGAAGGGGAAAAGTCCTGGGCTTTGGGCTCCCAGACCTGACTTCCTTCCTGTATGCCACCAGGGTAATCTTCGTAAATACGAGCTTTCAGCTCCATCTCTTCTTCAGGAGTGGTAAGGAGTCCCATTGTAGAGATGATTAGACATAAACTCCTCAGACAGTCAAGGTTCTTCACAATGTGACTTGTTCTTACTTTTCCAGTTTATTTTTCACTCCTTCCCAGAACTAACCCTTCACTGTCTGTCACACAGGTTGTATTCTCACTGTCGTGCTGTTTTGCACACAGTGCCATCTCTAATTATAAAAAAAATTTAGTACTTCTTGTCTGCCTAAATCTTATAAATTCTTTTTTCTTCATTACCTATTGCATATATAAAACTAATAAAGAAAAATTTTCAGGAGAAATAAACTCATCTATAATCCCCAAACCATCATATGGCGTCTATATGCATTATTTCCAAGTTCTTTTCCAGTCCTGGTATTCTTTTTTACAAAATTATAATAATTTTGTTAAAGCTTATAGTGTGGTACCGAGAAATAATAAGCATTCAATGAATGGTAATTGATTTAAATCTCTAAACTACCATTGCTTTGAATTATTCTAATTGTTTCTCCATGAAACTTGTCTTAGTTGATATGTTCCTTTTCAACCCCTTTGTAACTTTCCCCATATGTCCCAAACATTTGACATGAGTAATGTTAGGCCTTATTATATACGCATCACAGTCAGTTATTTCCTATATCTCCCTCAAATCTTACACCTTTTTTGAGAAAAGGGGTGGAGTCTTACCCTTTCCTTGTCTTTCTAAAGGTGCTAGGAAAATAGCAATTGTTCTGGAAGCATTTTAAAAAATTGACCTGTGAAGCAGTAACTCTCATAGATTAGTCAATAGGGTAGATGGAAGAAGACGTTTGGACCTGAACTGGAGGGGAAAGAGAAGCTTTCTGTACAAGAACATTACACTGCTGGCACTTAGAATTCTTCAGGATGTAAGTCAGGGAAAAGGTTAGAGGCGTGGGTCCCGTGGCACTCTGTTGTCTTTCTTTTCTTCTTTGAGACCAGAAAGGACTTCTCGGAGGTAACCTCTCCAGAATGGAGCCCACAGCACCCACCCCTCATCATTGCACATTTCCGATGTGGAGAGCGGCCGGGGGCGAGTCCTGGTGCCTTGATCTCCTCACCCTAAATCTTTTGGTTGTATCACCTTTGTGGTTCTCCCCATGTTGTTAAGGACCCACCCATACCAGTGTTCGGTTTTGGAGGCATATTTGAAAGGAATGAAAAATCTCAAAGGAGCCTGAGTCACTTGCCAGTGATGGTGGCACCATCACGGTGACCGAATCCTAATGACTTCCACGCGTGACGCAGGCACTTAGCAGTTTCCCGGCTCGCTTGTCTGTCCTTCAGTTCTCAGCCTTGGTTGGAGTGACATTGCGTCCTGCCCTGACCTGACTTGCTTGTATATTCATGAGGCAGACTGCACATTTAAATACACAGAAATAGTTCTCTGGTGCCAAATGAGTGTGAAGCTACACTTACCTCCTTCTGCTGACACCCCAGTGTGTCTAGCTCCACAGCATGACCTCCTCAGTATATAAAGGCAGAGCAAAAATAAATTTTACGTGCTGATCAAAATTTGGCATCACAGCTCTGCTGCTCCTGCAGGCCGTATTACCGTGGTGGAGAATGGCTGTGCTAGAGAAGGTGGCATGCTGCTGTCGCTCCAAGAGGCCACAGCGCTGGTGGTTAGAGAGTCTATTATTTTCCAAGCACAGTTGTTGATTTTGGTATTCTTCACAGGAGAAAACGGGTTTTGATTCCCTCCACCAAATCTATGCTCAGAGTAAGCATGAACTTCTGGAGATAAATGGTGACCAGTAATTGGCCATCTTTACATGAATAAAACAAATATGACCTTTACCTAAATACACATAGGTGTTCCTAGCAGCGAGAATTAATGACCGTTGAATGAACATGGAAGTAAGAGGCTCTGAAGCATTTCTTTTTTTGAGATAGGTGAACTTTTCAAGGATGATCAATCTGCAGATGAGAACGTTTTAGATCAGACGTGCTCCGATTCTTCTTTTAAATAACAACCCCTTGCTTGCTGAACTTTCCCACAGAACTGAGTCTAGAAAACATAAGAACCAGGCTGTTCTCTGTGGAGGAGCAAAGGCACGCAGAGAGCTGTGCAACCGCGATGGTGTCTCCACACCTTTCAGACACAGCCCGCTCCCCTCCACCTTTTCGTGGAGTCTGGAGGCTCCTAGGCACTGAGTTTGGGAACCACAATCTTAGATCTTGTCCTGAGATCCTGTTCAAGATTTTGATAAATGTGTAGAGCAGAACAAAAGTGATGGTCTCGTGGCAGTCAACCAGGGGGGAGACATAAGCATGACAACATGGAGGGGTGACCTTGAGTAAGGCACTATTACAGTGTCGTTCTGTTCCATCATCGGTGAAAAGAGAGGTGGCCTTAAATCATTGTTTCTAGAACTTACCTGATCCTTAGGTTCAGCTGGAGGGCTTGCTACAAAGGACCAAAGACCTTTCGTCATCGACCAAATGTGTCCATGGACATTTTAGACAGGACCATGTCCCACAGGGCTACTTTCATGCAGTTGCCTAATGAATTTTCAGATGATTCGTGGCCTGTTGAGTTCTCCATTCCTCCCCCTTATTTTCAAAAAAGCTTTTCCAGGGTCCTATCCCTCTTTGCCTCCTACTCAGAGTGAACATACATATCATCTAGGTGAGGTGGATGGGGCTTGGTTTTGACCCCCCGCTAGAGTGCGGGTAGCCCCGGAAGGGACACAGTGGCTTTCATGGATGCCACAGGCACCCCTCGGGCCCTTTCATTCCCAATCAGGTCACCAGTAATGAGATCCTGGAAACTTTCCCTGGGGTGGGCCCTGATGTTCAAGTTAAGCTCACTGCAGTTTGGGCTCATCAGATGGAACATGAAGAGAGGAGGTGACAGCCAAAATCCTAAGCAAATGCTGGAATAGTGAGATGGGAGCTGCCTTCAAGCGAGCTTAGAAGAACTAGTGAAAGGTGACCGTGATTCACAATCATATGTAAAATGGTCTGACTATGGTCATTTTCATACATGAACTTTCAAGGAACTAACTTTAAAATATTTATGGAATAGAATTCTTTCATCCCTATCATTCATTCATTTACTCATCTATACACTTCTGCTAATACTGTATGCTCTTTGTCTTTTCACCACATCTGAGTGACAAAAATGCAGCCCCAGATAGGCTTAACTGTGCCTTTTTGCCATGACTGCAATGAAACAGCTGAGCTCTGCTGGACAAATTTGCACAATTGCTTAGACTGATATTGTGATAAATTCCCAATATTTCCTGGCAATCCAAATATTTCTCGGATGAAATTAATCTGTCACCTTCTGCAACGACTCTTCCGATCTGCTTCATTCCTATCAGCTCTCTAACAGCATCTCCTCCACGACACCACCCAACTGCATGTCCCACTCTTTATAAACAGAAGAACTGGCTTCTTTCCCAGGAAATAGAATCCATTGCATGGGAACTACTATATCAGCTCCTGTTAAAACGTACCAACCTAGCTACGGCAAGTTTCCACCTCTCTTTCCTGTCACAATAAAGGGGGGTTACCTCTCCCATAGAAAATCCTTCCATCTGTGGAGCCATATTCTCTAGTGTTTTCAGAAGCTTTACACAGCAATCATTCACCTCTCTTGTTTGTTAACTGATCATTTGTTTGTTGGTTTGTTTGTTTAATTTTAGGGAATGGCACCGTCTTTTACCTGTGATGCAAAGCTGAAAGCCTGGAGTCATCCTTGACATTTAGTTTTCTTTTCCTTTAATATCCGATCCATCATCACATTCTGTCAATTTTTACCTCCCAAATATTTTTCAAACCCACCTACCCCCTCTGCCACCCATGTGGTCTATGCTTACACCTTTCCTTTTTTGGACGACAGCAACAGCTTTGAACTGGTCCTACCACAGCCACTCCTGCCCCCTTCAATTCATTTTTCCATACTGGGTGACCTGTTCCAAACATAATTCTAATCATCTCGTCACCCCAGCCCCACCCTAGACCTTCTGCTTTAACCCTTTTTAAAATGGCTTCCCACTGTTTTAGAAAAGAGAGACCCAGTTTTTCACTTGAGATGGGAGAGCACCTTGTACTGAGCTCCCACTCACCTCCTGCACTCCAGTCACCCTGGCCTCTTAGCACAGGCCTATGCACATGCTGTTCCAGAGCTGGAAGTGTTTTAGTCTCTGTGCTCTGCCCAACACAGACTTGTCCTTCATCTCCAGCTTAAGCGACACTTTCTCAGAAGCACACCTTAGACAAGATCAGCTCTCCACTCTAAACCTTCAGAGCATCATGCGCCTTTCCTTCACACAACCTATGACAGCTGCCATTTTGTATTTAGGGGGGAGGTTGCTTACTTACTTAACGTCTGTCTGCCTCACTAGCCTCCAAACTCACAGGGGAAGAGGCGTTTCTGCTCCTGCACTGTATCCTGAGTATAATGCCAGGCAGTCAGTAGGCACTCTGTAAATATTTATTGAATGACTGTGGATTGAATAAATAATAGTGTGTTCGGGCACCATGTTAGATGCTATAGGGCACAGGTTTGTAAACTTGAGAGTCAGAATAAGCTGCAGGCTTGTGGCAGCAGGGGCCACCAGACCTCGGCTCCAGAATTTCTCATTCGGGAGGTCGTTGGGGGTCATGTGGGAATTTACATTTCTAACAAGTTCCAAGGCAATGTGATGTGGAGGGTGCAGGGACCACAATTTGAGGACCATTGCTTGAGGGAACTGAATACATGATTGTAACATGGTCACTGTCGTTAAGAATTTACAATTTCACTCAGGTGCAAATAGCAGATAAGAAAACTTGAGTTAAGAAAAATACAGTATTTAAAAATCATGCAAGCCCAAACAGAAAAGATATGCCACGATCTTGTCTAATATTGTAGTAATTGATTGCTATGGCAATTTTATGGCCAATAATAATTGCTATTGGTGTTTATGAAAAAAAAGATCATTTCAGACTAAAATGATTATAGAAGTAATTCATAGGACTTAAAGTAAGCCTAAAATAAAATTTAAGAAGGATTGAGGGATAGAATTTTCAGGGTGGGATAGGATGAAAAAATTTACAAAAGACGGACAGCGAGAGCAATAGTCCAAAGGAGAGAAAGGAAACTGTTGACTGGAGATAGAGAATATGATGATTTAGCTGGAGCCCAGGAATCATATAAAGGAAGAATGTGACATCAGGCAGGAAGTGGACAGAAGACAGGAAAACTCTGAGCAGTGAGGGCAGCAGGGAGGGCTAGTAACATTTCTTTTGTGGGGAGCCAAATTCTATCAATATTGATTTTGGGTTCCCCATTCACTCACTACCTGCTGTGTTTATGGGGGAACAGTGGTGTTGGGAAAAGCCAGTGCGCCTTCTGAATGTAGCACTTATTCCAAATTAATATGTGCTCCATTGATGCCACTCCAATCTCTAGTACGATGTCAGTGGAGCCAAAATAGTCGGAACAAGATTTCTATGACACTTGGTTTTGGGGTGATAAAAGCAGGTCCAGGTACAAAATATCAGGGCCCATTAAGATTCTACTTTTTCATTACAGGTGCTGAAAACATCACTATTGTCTGAATCGGTTCTACAGCCATTCTAGCAAGCTATTTTCAGAGACAAATTTCTAAATACTCAGGGCTGCTATAGAACGTGAACTGCTCAGGACATCGGGACTTAAGTCATAAGGAGATGTTGTGGTTTGGAAGTGAGAAGTCACTCATACTCACACGAGGTGACAGAGTATGGAACCTGACACAGACCAGTGGTCATCAATATGTTTTAACCACCAGAAAACACATAGAAACACAGGCATTGGACTTACATGCAAAGGGAGATCTTAGTTTTAGGATATATTGCTTTATAAACATGATGTTTCTCAGTATGATGAAATATCATAAATTTTTTTTTAAGGGCGAAATATCATAAAATTTTGGATCACTTCCTTTATATAATGAACCCTCGAAAGACACATAATTGAATTAAGTCTAAGTCTAGTGGTCTTTTTGTGTGATTGATCATTTTAGCCATATTTTATTTCACATGTTTGCACAGGTTGCAAAGTAAACATTTTGCTATGAAATTTGCCAAATGTTTTTACATTTATTTCAGTAAGTTAGGTGGGAAAAAAAAATATTTTTTTTACCCTGAAAGACCTAAATATTCCATTGTCCATTCACAAGTGTGAAAGCAATATTTGAGGAAAAATTCTGCCCTCCCACACATCAGGATAACAGTTTGTCTCACGTGTGAATTCCGTCTGGTGACAGACACTGGTGTCCCAATTTACAAAGCAGTGGGTGTGCAATTAAAGGCAGTCCTTCTCACCAGTACTCAGCCCTAATCTTTTCTCCCATAAGTCCCACTAGAGTCCCCAGACTAGTTCCCTTTTCTTCCCCAGCTAACAGAAAGTAGTGTTGTGGGGTGTTTCTCTTCTCCGGATCAGGCTAGTTTTCCAGTTGTTTCTTTTAGAAATTCATTGGGATTGAAAATACCAACACTGTTTTCATACATAGAAATGCCACCAAGAGGCTTCATTTAGTTCCAATTGCACACGAAACTTCTGACATTCCACAGCACATTCCGTCTGGGATACCTTATTTGTCACTTCACCCTATCATGTCCTGTATTAGTTTTACTACCATGCTCTGTGTGAATCTTTTCTCCTGTCTAAGGTCATAAGCTTCTTGCACCCAGGGACAGTGTCACCTGTTTCTTTTGTGCTCTTTGGGGCCTGTACTTGGGTCTGAGCACAGCACATGCTGGTAGATGGGTTCACGGAGTAAGAAAGGTGTTGGTAAATTTTGGACCATTTATTTGTCAGTGAGGAATCAGATCGTGAGTAGAACCTTAGAATTCAATTACTACCATGTTTCCCCGAAAATAAGACCTAGCTGGACAATCAGCTCTAATGCGTCTTTTGAAGCAAGAATTAATATAAGACCGGGTATAATATAATATAATATAATACCGGGTCTAATATAGTATAATATAATATAATATAATACCAGGTCTAATATAGTATAATATAATACCAGGTATAATATAATATAATATAATATAATATAATATAATATAATATAATATAATATAATATAATACCAGGTCTTATATTAATTTTTGCTCCAAAAGAAGCATTGTCTAGTGAGATCTTATTTTCAGGGAAACAGGGTAGGTAGTGTTTTCAGTTGGTTTTTCTGAATGAGACATTGTGACAGATTTGAGCATAGAAGAGACCCCTAACAAGCATATAAGGAAGGAAAAGCATAACCATATACCAACCAAAGATAGTGTGTGAGAACAAACAAAAGGATAGCCCAGGAATTGGAACCCACGTGCGCCATGACTCATGAAGAAAAACAGAAGTTGGCTAAATCTGTGCTAGGCCTGATGCAAGACAATTCAATGGGACCATATCCACGGTCCATGAATATTTCTGTCCTCCCCAAATCATTTTTCGTGAAGCCCTAACCTCTGACCCCTGTGTGGCAATCTTTGGAGACGGGTCTCTAAGAAAGTAGTAAGGTTAAATAAGTTCATAAGGGTGGGGCCCTAATACAGTAGGATTGGTGTTCTTATATGAAGAGACACCAGAGCATTCTGTCTGTCTGTCTGTCTGTCTGTCTGTCTGTCTGTCTGACTCTCTCTCTCTCTCATCTTTTCCCACATGCACACACTAAGTAAAGGTCATGTGAGGACACAGCAAGAAGGCGGCCATCTGCAGAAAGAGCTCCCTCACCCAAAATCTACATCTAGAACCTTGATCATGGACCAGAACTGAGAAAATGAATTGTGTTGTCTAAGCTGCCCAGTTCATGGCATTCGTTGTGGCAGCCTGAGCAGAGACATACCCCCCATATGGGACCTCCACTAGCTTTCCTCTCATTCCTCCTGATGTTCATCAGTCAGCCGTCCCACCAGCTGGAGGGCAAGCGGGTGAGGGTGACTTTTCACTATTCCTGCTTGGGCACTGCTTTAAACATGGGTGCACTGCAAGCAAGGGTAGTTAGTGGCCTGGCAGGTGCCACTTCCATAATTCTTAATGCACTCAACAGACATGTTTTTGAGGACCTACCTTGGCAGGCTCAGTTCCAGGTGCTGGGCATGAAGCAGCAGGCAGGTAACCGCCACCTTCATGCAGCATGCCTTCTAATGTAGCGTGTTTTACCGTCCAAAAGAGCATAATACAAACTAAGTTCCATATAGCGGTGGGTAGTGACAGTGCTACCGAGATGCACACGGGAAAGAAGGGGCGTAGGGGAGTGCTGGAGGGTCCGGATTTCAAGTACAGAGCGTGCTGGGGAGTGGGGGGTGGGGGTGTTGTTGTGCGGGAAAGCCTTGGAGGAGAGGGGCTGGGCAGGAGCTAACTGGGGAAGGCCAGTCCTAGCCTGCGGTGGCCTGTGTGCTGGAGGAACAGACGAGAAGAGACGGCTGTGACAGCCCAGTGAGAAGTGAGGGAGGTTCAGCAGGCTGGGACACCAGAGGTAGCAAGAAGTACAACTGACCCTTGAACAAGCCGGGGTTAGGAACCATGACCCCCCCCCAACCACCTTGTGGAAAATCTGCGCAGACCTTTTGACTCTGCAGTGGGCCTTTCCCGTCTGTGGCTTTCGAGTTTTGTATTCCTGGAATCAGTTAAATGCAGCTGGAAAACAGTATTTTCCTTCTGTGGTTGGTTGAACCCACGGATACGAAGGGCCAACGGTATTTATTGAAAAAAAATTCGCATGTAGGTGGACCCACTCTCTTCAAATTCGTGTGGTTTGAGGGTGCGCTGTGATCAGATCTGGTTATGCTTCAAAGGTGAAGTTAAAAGGATTTGTCCGCAGATTGGATATGGGATGTGAAAGAAAGGAGTTAAAAATTATTCCAAATTTTAATGTCAGCAGCCGAGGTGGGGAAGGTGCGGGTGGTTGGCAGTAGGACTCCGGAACTCGAATTTAGACAAGTTAAGTTTGCAATACCTGTTAAATATTGGACTAAGAGACATTATTCAGCTAAGATGGAATAAGTGACATTATGTGTGTTTGCTGCTGGGAAAGCTATTTCAGAGACGCAAAAACTGACCGCGGTGAGAAAGGGGAGTGTTTGGAGGTGATGGTCTCACAGGTGGGGGGTATGGAAGCTGGTGCTCCATTTATTTCCAATAACAGGAAAAAGGCGAAGTTCGTAGCCTGGTTGCAGGGGTGGGTGAATGGGATGGTGAGGCCACTGGAAATCCCAACTGATTCCTTCAGTTTTCTCAGTAGAAAAGGAAGCAAGGCTCTGGGCTGAAAGAGAATATAGGTCAGGAGGTGTTGGAGGTTTGATGAAAAGAAGATATGAAACAGTGGTCTAGGAAATGGACAGAGTGCGGGCTAGAAAGTGATGGCAGAATGGGCTGCCAGCTGGAAGGGCCCCTTTAAGGTTACGGCTGTGAATTTAAACAGAGCCCAGCCTGTCTGTGGCCACAATCAGCTGAGCAGGTGCAGGCATGGATTAGGCAGGGGCTGGAATTTCGCCAAGGAAGGAAGACAAAGTGAGAGAGAGGGTCCTGGGAGGGAAGGGCCCAAGCAAGGGAGCAATTATCATGACGGGCTAGGAAAGCTGAGCTGTTACAGGACAAGAGTGGTGACACGAGTGGGCTCAGGGGCCGTGAAAAGGTGGCAGGCTCAACAGATTGAGGTTCCCTGGATGGACAAGGGATTGCTGGCGTCATGGTACCCCAAGAAGGGACCTGCTGTGAGAGGATGTGGAGGCCAGAGAGTGAGCTCCTTAAAATGGAGATTTGTCCTGGATTTTGTCCCAAATCCTCAAAATACAATTTACAGGAAGGCCTTTGGCTCACAGGTAAAATCCATTAGTTAAAATAAGGTTTCAATCAAGTCTACAAGTGCCCCATGGCTGGAATGGTTATTTGTGACTATTTCCACAAATAGAGGGCAGGTGAATGAAAACGGTCGTGTATTCAGGGAAGTTATTAATAATAAAACCAGATACCTGGAAGCAACCTCAGCAGGTCCTAGCTTTCAGATGACTGTGTCCTCTCACTGAGTCTAAACATCTTGGAGAAGAAAGCGCTACGCCTGAGCTACGTCAGTCGTTGGCTCTGGAACTCTTTATCAGGTGATAGTTTTTGTAAAGCACTTTGATTGCATTTAAAGCTTGTGTGCTTTTTATTACCCTTTAGGGGTGGGGAGAAGACAGGTCAAAATCATCTGCTTAATAACCCTCTAATGCCGAGAGCCAGTTCTAGTTGGAGTTTGCTGTGTACAAAGCGTCCCCTGGCAGAAGGCTTTCACCTGGCAGAGAGGTAAAGGAAGACCTCTCGTGGCTGAAGACCCACGAGAAAATTCATTGCAGCCCGCTGCCGTGGGAATGTCTCACTCCTCCCGTTTAAACCAAATCACCTTCATGACCTTCATGAGCATTTGTAACAATAGCATCAAACCTGACTCCGGAAAATAGCAATCCCCACGCCGAAGAAAAAAGGGAAGCTTCAGATTCCCAAAACGCCACTCTCAATATACTTAAAAAAAAAAATAATTGTGGGGACAAAACCCCAAAAAAACAGTTTCCAGGCTCTCGGCCTCACATAGAAAGGTGCTGGCTCGGGTAGTAAATGGCCATCAACTGTGATCAGATGCCAGCAGCTGTGGCTAGTTGGCCGTCAGCTGTAACCCGTAGGCCATTGGCCACTAATATAATGGCTGTGGCTACGCTAGCAGAAAAGGAATGGGGGCTAGCAAGAGGATGGTGGCTGGCAAGCGCAGACTGCTGTTAGGCAGATTATGTAGATCCTGCTTCCTGTGTCTCCAGCCTAGCCGCCAGCGAGAATATATTGGTTTGATTCCCCTATCTATGGCTCCGTGGGTGTTCCTTTTTGGCCTTACCGTGTCCTGCGTTCTTGGGCGGGGAGTGGGAGCTGAGACCCTGCACGACAAATGGCGCAGCGAGCAGGGTCCCCTGCGTGACACTTGGCGTAGTCGGCAGGATACGGTGCTGGCCAAAGCTTTCCGAAGGGCAGTGGAGCAGTTTGTGCGTATGAAAGCTCAGTCTGAGGAAGACCAGGAGGAGCAGCTGCCAGAGAGCTCGATTCCCGTGGAGGGGTGGAAAGACGTGGATGGTTCCCCAACCAGCAGAGGCCGGAGAAAGCGGAGAAAGCGAAGGTTGTTGCTGCCCTGTGGGCTGGGAACTGCTTGCTGAGGCAGCCCGGATGCAGGACTTTTAGTCCCAGGAGGAAACGCTTGCTGAGTCCTCCGTGGGAGATGAGAGTGAGGTCAAGGTCATCCCTCACCCCCAGGACAGCCCTGGCGAATGACTATGGACTATGGGGAATTGCCTTCTATCCCTAATTTAATGGACGCTTGACTGTTTGGGAACATACCATCATGTAGTGGGACTGGTTGATGTTTGCTTTTGTGTCTTGACTGGCCGCCATTGATTATATGTAAGCACCTTGATGTGAGCCACTGTTGTTCCAGCACAGTACCCCGAGAGGCCCAGAGAGAGATTGGCAGTGCCCTGGGAGCCCTGGCTGAGTCCAGGAAGTCTGGCTGTGTCCAGAGAGAGTGGCAGTGCCCTGAGAGCCCTGGCTGTGTCCAGGAAGTCTGGCTGTGTCCAGAGAGAGTGGCAGTGCCCTGAGAGGCCCTGGCTGTGTCCAGGAAGTCTGGCTGTGCCCAGAGAGAGTGGCAGTGCCCTGAGGCCCTGGCTGTGTCCAGGAAGTCTGGCTGTGCCCAGAGAGAGTGGCAGTGCCCTGAGAAACTCTGGCTGTGCCCGGGGAGACAGGTGGTACCCTAAGAATCCCAGGAAGTCTGGCTGTGACCAGAAGTACTGTGGTGGTCCCCTGAGAAACTCTGGCTGTGCCCGGGGAGACAGGTGGTACCCTAAGAAGCCCAGGAAGTCTGGCTGTGACCAGAAGTACTGTGGTGGTGCCCTGAGAAAAGCTGGCTGTGCCCGGGGAAACAGGTGGTACCCTAAGAAGCCCAGGAAGTCTGGCTGTGACCAGAAGTACTGTGGTGGTGCCCTGAGAAAAGCTGGCTGTGCCCAGGGAAACAGGTGGTACCCTAAGAAGCCCAGGATGTCTGGCTGTGCCCAGAAGTACTGGTGGTGCCCTGAGAAACCCTGGCTGTGCCCAGAGAGCCTGGCTGTGTTCAGGATAGTGCATTCACCTCCAGGCTCCTTGCACAGGGCCCCTCGCAGAAGACGCGTGTCGCGTAGATTGTGAGGCGAGACCCTGTAGGGGTGGAGTGTGGGGACAAAACCCCAAAAAAACAGTTTCCAGGCTCTCGGCCTCACATAGAAAGGTGCTGGCTCGGGTAGTAAATGGCCATCAACTGTGATCAGATGCCAGCAGCTGTGGCTAGTTGGCCGTCAGCTGTAACCCGTAGGCCATTGGCCACTAATATAATGGCTGTGGCTACGCTAGCAGAAAAGGAATGGGGGCTAGCAAGAGGATGGTGGCTGGCAAGCGCAGACTGCTGTTAGGCAGATTATGTAGATCCTGCTTCCTGTGTCTCCAGCCTAGCCGCCAGCGAGAATATATTGGTTTGATTCCCCTATCTATGGCTCCGTGGGTGTTCCTTTTTGGCCTTACCGTGTCCTGCGTTCTTGGGCGGGGAGTGGGAGCTGAGACCCTGCACGACAAATGGCGCAGCGAGCAGGGTCCCCTGCGTGACAATAATCCATGTGTGCTGAGGGTTAGAGCTGTCCCTCTGTTGATTCTTTGGTCGGCTTGAATTGTCCCTGGAATTCTGTGATGGCTGCTGGGGGACACAGCCCTCCTTTCTGGTTTTGTGGGGTCTTGTCCCACAGTGAGCCAGCTGACTTAGGTGCTCTGGGGGGAAGCTTGTTCTGGGGAGAAACTCCATTATTATACGCCCTTATTAGTGTTTTTTAGCCTTGGGCTTTTTGGCAGATCAATGTGCTAAGTCATTAAAAAACATGGAAAGTCAGATAGAAGGTCTTTTCTTTTTCTTTTTTAAAGGCTGGAAACAAGCACGCCAGGAGGACTAACCAGAAATCAAAGTGGATGGAAAGAACCGGATTCTTACTGCATCGTTGCCGCTGGGTTTGTTTGTTGCGGTCTGTTGGTTGTATGTTTCTGGTTTTGATTAAAGATAAGTGTATTTTAAAAGGAAATGCTTTTTCATAAAGGAGCCTGAAAGCCCCAAATTCAAGAGAGAAGTGAGAACAAAGATTGGTGATTTCAAATTTGCCTCATTTACTGCAGCAGGACACACCTGAACATTTTCAAATGTTCTAACTGCCAAGTGTGAGAAGGGGACAGTGCGGAAGGAGAAAGTGCTGCTTCAAGGTGGAATGCTTCCCTTGGAGGGAAAAAGATGGGAAGGATGACACGTCTCGAAGAGGAAGGTAGGAAGGGCTAGCATAAACAGTACGGAACTCACTCCAACGAGCGTGAGGAGACAAGGAATCAAAGGAAATCAAGGCAGATGAATCTGAGAATTGGAACCACATTGGGAACCCGCTTGTATCTCTCCCCATCCCCCTCCAGCCCTGTGTTCTCACGTGGTCTTTTGCCTCTACTTCTGGCTTCTCTCCCCACTCCTCCCCTCTTCCCCTTCCCCTCTCCTCCTCTTGCCCCTCCTTCTCCTCCTGTTCCCCCCTCTTCCCCTCTCTCCAGTTGGGGTTTTGCTGCTCTGCTGCTCACATGTGATCGGTAGGGCTGCACCATGGCTGTTGTGTGTGCACGTGCTGGGACCAGGGCCCAGCATGGCTGACTGGTTTACGTCTCTCACAATTCTAAACTCTCAGAGAGCCTTCTGATAGGCGGCATTGTGGTCAGGCCACGCCAGAGCGGCAGGGTCATATGGTGCCAACCACAAGGCCAGTGTGTAGGTGGGTGGGCAATGGGAATTCTCTGAGAAGGCTGTGGCCTGGGGCAACATCCCAGGAGTGACCAACATAGACTTTACCTCACGAGGTTGATTTAAAAGGGACCTGGGCAGGTGGCTAATTTGTGTAGTGGCTCAGTTTTTGCACAGCTGTGTTTCTGTTGACAGGTCGAGCAGTCTCTTTCCTGAGACTGGAGGGATTTGGGGAATATCGTCTATCAGTTAATTGCTGGTTCCGCCTGGTTCTCCTTGCCAATGCATCACTGCTGGGCCCTGTGCAAAAGCCTTTTGGGTGACATGGTGCAAATGCGTAGAGATCCCCGCTGACCATTGTGGGTCTGGACCCCTCTCTCTCCTTAGTGCTGAATGGGAATCATGGATGGCACTGAGGTGGAGATCGTTTTTCTTTTATCTCTGAGCACATTACATGCCAATTTAGTACATGTGTATCTGAACACATTGATTTCATTACATTTTTAAACATTAGAGGAAATTGCAGCACAAACTATTTTCAGTAAACTTGACCACGTTTAGTAATAATATATTTAGTAATTATGTAACATATTTAATCACACATTTCTGTGCTAGAAGCATGATAAACAAAAAGAGGATTTGCATTTTTAGGGAAGATTGCTGAATTTCATAATCTTCATAATCTGGGAACTCTTTGCTGAGCAGGTGGCTGTGTGTTTCTGCGTCTATTTGGACTAATCTAGTAACAAATGTGTGAACCCACGGAGTCTGTTGTGAGTCAAACATTGTTCTCTGGGGGCTGCAGCACTTCACATCCTCCTTTCTGAGAGTAAAATGGGGGAGGGGAGTCCCTCTCTCTTTTCTTAATAGAATATATGTTTTTATTTAGGAGGTTTTGGAAATAAAATTTAGGGCTTTTCTTTTTTCCCTCCAAGTTTTACATATCTTTTGGTTCCTAGATTTATTTATCTTGCTCAGAAGCTTTTAAAACCCAAATGATCCATGTTTTGAGAAACCATCCTCAACCAAGGAGTAAACTGTGAAATTCCCTGTAATTCTTTGATTTAAAACACTTTGGAGGCTTTTAGCTTGTATTTGGTGGTGTTCATAGGACTATTTAAAAAACAGAATGCCAGATTCCATGTTCCTTTAAATGACTTTTAAAAACATGTCTTGTGGTGAATTATCAGAAGCATCTCAGTGAGGACCAGCCTGGAAGGTTAAGGACAACCCTTCTTTTATCTTATTAACCAAGTTTGACCGCATTTCCCCGAAAATAAGACTTAGCTGGACAATCAGCTCTAATGTGTCTTTTGGAGCAAAAATTAATATGAGACCTGGTCTTTTTTTTTTTTTTTTTTTTTTTTAGTTTCAGGTGCACAAGACAAGGTGACCTGGTCTTATTTTACTATAAGACTCAGTCAATATAACATAACATAACATAAAATATCAGGTATAATGTAATATCAGGTATAATATAATATCAGGTATAATATAATGTGTAATATAATGTAATACTAGGTCATATAATATAATAATATAATACCAAGTCTTATATTACTTTTGACTCCAAAAGACACATCAGAGCTGATTGTCCAGCCAGGTCTTACTTTCGGGGAAACACGGTATGAACTGTGTAGATTAGTGCACCAAGATGAATATACCTACATAGACATTACTGATATCGTCTTTCCTACTACTGGCCTGTTAGCACCAGTGGGTCATATTTATATGGGAAAGTAACTAAATATGAGAGTGGATTTGAGATACCGTCAGAGTCTAAGATGGTATGAAGATTTTCATCCGTGCTGTTAACATTTGATGTACGGGCCTCAGCTAAGACACCTAATTCTGTTCCGAGATTCTCCTTGGGCTATGTATGAGAAAGAGAATGGCATCGAATGGCATCTTTTCAGGGCTGGGTCATTCATTCTCCTTTCTAATGGTTGGCATTAAAGACGCACTGTGAGGGTAGAGATATCAAAGAGGCAGGTAGGCTGGCGAGCCAGACAGGTTTTCACTGGGAAGCAGTCTTTTGATGGGATTTTCTTATCCTGGGACCTTTCTCCTGGTTTGAAAACAACACATCTTGAGTTTATGCCATGCCTTCAGACTTCATCAGGCTCTTCACGTTGGACTCATGTTAACTATTAACAGCAACAATAACAACCAGAACCTGATTTTATTAAAAGCGACAATTTGTTAATTTCCAGACACTATGCTTTTCCAATATCCAGGTATTGTTTCTGCCTTTTCGGGAGTCCACTCTCTGGAGTTAAGTTACTAGGAAGAACATAGTCTTGAATGGAGTATTGCACGGTGATAGTGGAATCAGAGCAACAGGTGCGGTTGGTTTGAATGGTATTTTCATGATCTCAAGGTAAATCCTGGTGTGATTTCTCTGTTCCTCACAGGGTGTATTTCTGTTTTGACTCATAGATGATTCCAGAGTCAGTGTCTCTTTTTCTCTTTTCTGCTTAGAGTTGCATAAACACTGTCAAAATCTGGATGGAACCTCGTGTTTCCATGTACTCTACATTCCACGCAGATTGCAGCCCTTCTGTTATCAGCTTCTTCTAGGAAGTTGTCTTTTGCAGTCAGTCTTGTTTTCCTATAGCTAAGTGTCCAATAGACCAATCAGCCTTGGAAGATCTAGATGCCATTCCACTTTTAGACCATATTTCCCGAAGGCTTTCACAGATGGTCGATCTCATGGTAATAATTACCATCCTTTTGCTTTGTTTTGAGCCTATAACATACGATCAAGCTCATGTCATGTCTTAGTTTGCAGACTGTGTATTGTAACGCCCATTTTAGTCGTCAGGAAACTGAAGCTCACACAGTTAAATGATTTGCCTACAGGCGCATAGCTTGATTCTAACTGACGTGGGATTCAAAACCAGTTCTGTCTGGCTCAAAGCTTTGGACTCTTCCCACTTTTACTTTCAGGGGCAACTACTATCTAAGTAAGAACCCTACTTTGCCCTTAAATCTTGATTATAGTGGGAGTCTTATATTTTGGAATAAAAATGTGTAATACCGAGTCACACATCAATATAAGTGTTACATAGCTAACATTTATTTAGCCCTTAGAATGTGCTAGATGACATTGGACATGCTTGGCGTGCATAATTTCACTTATTCCTAGGACCAATTCTGTGACGTTGGTAGTAGTATGATCAAGCATGTGTAGCTGAGGAGACTGAGTCACAGAAAGTTCAGGAACTCCTCCGAGTGACACAGCCATGACCTGAATCTATGCTGTCTGCCCAGGCCAGCATGCACTGCTTACCCGCCTTCCTGCCTCTTCGGTTGACAGATGCTTTAGAACTCGAGGTCCAAAGATCATTTTGCCTGAATTGTTTTTACATAGAAGTTTCATTCAACAAAATCTGTGTCTACTCTGTGCCAGGCTTAGTGCCAGGATACGATAATAAGTAAGTCCTTCCCTTTCAAAATTTTATTGACATGTAAGTGACATAACCATAACACAAAGTGATAAGTAAGGGAATATATGGAGCCCTGAGAATACAGATGAGGAGGAAATGAATTCTGCCTGAGGGAGGGGGATAGAGGGCACACCACGCAGGAAATGAGAAGTGATGATTAAGGCGAGTCCTCCAGTGGAAGTAGGGTTCAGGCAGGGGAGAGGGGATAGGAAAGACACATACCGGATTAGGCAGTGGCAGGAGGGCTGGAGGCTAGAGAACACAGGGCTTGTGACAGAAGAATGAACTGAGGGAAGCTGCTTGAGTAGCCAGGAGAGGGAGCTGGTGAATGACTGGAAAAGAAGACTAGACAGTCAGATGGGAACCAGGTGTCCGAAGAGCCTTTTGTGCATGGTGTTTGGATGTTGTAGGTGACAGAGAACCATGGAGGCTCTTAGGATCATAGTGACAAGATTAGGACAATGGTTGTTGAGGTGGAGGAAGGAAGCCATTCTTGCAGAGGGCTCTCCCTGTTCCTGACAAGTCTGCTGTAATTTCCTCACCCAGCAGTTCCCCAGCTTCCCTGATTACCATCAGGGTTCCTCGCAGGTTTCAGCAGCAGGGCCAGCCAGCGTGATGGGTTTGAAATCCTTGCAGTCACATTGTGCCTCATGTGACAAAGGGCTGTGCTATTGGCTTCATGATCTGCTACTCCCATCTTGAAGTTCTTAATTTTTGAGCAAGGGGTCTGCATTTTCATTTTTCTCTGGACCCGGCCAATGGTGTAGTTGGTCCCACTGAGCAAGGAGTCACCATGTGGCTCGTGCCCGAAAAGCAGACTTTGAAGGTTTCAGACACTTTGGCCTCAGCAGCCCCAGAAGCATTCCCTGGGTTCCTTGGGGCTTGGCCACTGGCACGCTGGGTACCATGTCTGCTGAGGTCTCCACCTCTCACCACTCCTCCCAGTTCCTTCTCAGGTTAATTTAACCAGTATTTGTTGATATTTATTGTCTCAGTTCTATGATGGCCATAATAAACATGAGAACATGAGAGACTAAAATCCCACTGAAAGAAATTAACTTACGGTTATGCGATAAAGTTAGAACTGTGTTTTTCAGCTGATGTTCCAAGGACTATTTGTGTCCCATAAGATGTTAGTAGGTGATGCACTAAAGACAAGTTATTACCAGTAAATAAGTTTGACAACCATCAGGCTAGTAGTTCTTCACTGTGCAACTTCATGAAAACTTTTGCATAATTATGTGCATTTTGAATCTATTCATATGTCTCCAAAGAAGCATCTTAAAAAACAAGGATCATTTATTGCTCGACTACTTTGTGTCATTGATCTTGTTGCTTCTCAAATGACGAAATTAAAGTGGAAATAATTTAATGGGTTAAGAACTTGCAAATCAAAGCCCGTTCTGATGCCTTCACATTTCTGGTTTTCAAGTGAAGTAATGAGTGAATAAATCTGGGTAAATTTCTTTGGCTTGATTGTTAGGGCACAGAAGTGGGTGTGGCATTACTGTATGAGCTTAAGAAAGAAAGACTATTTTTCAAATATCATGGTTCTCAGAAAATTCAAGAGGTTGACCAAGCAGCTCACATGGATTACATCTAAATTCATAGATAATTTAAATATCTCTGGGAAAACACATTTTTGCTGTGATTATTTCATTTTCAGATTTCTTTCTGTTACTTAAGAGCCAGGCCTTGTCCCTTAAGTATCTGTCTTGATGTTTCATGGGCTCTGTGGCACATTAATGGGAACTAGCTTTTGAAAAAATGTCTTTATCTGAATGATAACTTAAAAGATTCTTATCCTGGACATTACTTAAATGCCTGGGGACTTCTGGTTGGACCTGACCTCAGAAAGACTCTGGTTCAAGTTGTTATTTTGCAGTGAGCAAGCCGAAGCCGGAGAGGAGAAGAACCTTCCCATGACCATCTGGGAAATTACAGTAAAGCTAAGATTGGATCCCAGAACAATTCTTTTTCCTCTAGTCCCGGGTGATGAGAAATATCAGCTCTCTGTTAGGTAAATAGAAGACCTGTTAGTGTTAAAGAAACACCTTTTACCTCTCTCTGTACACGAGCATTCTGTAGAACAGTTTGGGAAAGGATGATTTACAGACTCATCCAAGCCCTCATTCGTTTAAAACCCAAAACATGTGGAACGGGTAACACCTGATAGTTTATAAGCAAGCAGAGTCTGTCTGGTATGAGGTGATCAAGGAACACATCACCTGATATCTCGTTATTGGAAGGGCCCTCGGTGCCAAGACGTGGACTGTTGAGACCGCAGTGACAGGCAGGGGAAGAAGAGAAAGACGGACAACCAGGGAGTGGTGAGGCCAAGAGAAATGATCAGGTGAGATGCTTGGTGCAGTCCTTTAGGAATTCGTCTAAGATGCCAGAGGAGTCTTGGTCCGAAATAGCATGTGTGCTCATCCTGGCTCAGTCTGGAGGGAGAGGCAGAAGCACAACTTTTTGGTAGAGTCGATCCTTGAAGCCAAGACAGTGGCAACAACATGGTTTCTAATGTGACATTTTGGAACATGATCCAAGGCGATGCCTGGGGCTGGCCTCAGGACATCCCTGTCTCCTGTTACTTCGTTAGCTCACAGATCTCTCATTGGAAGAACCAGCTCAGCCCACCTTCTCCTGCTCTCTGTTCCTGGTCTCAAGGACTGACCTCAGTGCTCTGCTGCTGGGTCTCAAACCTCCTGCTGATGTGCTGTGGCAGGTATGACAAGGAGATGAGCAAAAAGCACAGCGTGTGTGGTGCGGCCACATTGACACTGTGAATTTCTTCTAAGTCAAGTCAGAAACATGGGAGTTCATTAAGTTGGCAACTGGCTCCATACCTCTTACCGTGGAGGTGAGGTTTGGTCCCCATCTAGGCAGAGAGCCACTGACTTTAGATCAGGGATTCTTAATGGGAATCTGATTTGTTAATTAATTAAATTTACCAAAATTATTTTATACATAAATTACAGTTGATCTCTGAACAATGTGGGGGTTAGGGGCACCGACTTCCTGCACAGTCAAAAATACATGAATACTTTCTGACTCCCTCAAAACTTAACTTGTCCCTCGGTATTTGCGGGGGATTGGTTTCAGGATGCATGCAGACACCAAACTCCATGGTTGCTCATGTCCTGTATATAGAAAGGCGCAGATCCATGCGTACCGCCAGCCTCCACAACGCAATTGCCAACCATAGATTGAAAACAGTCCAGTATTTATTGAAAACCCATCCACGTATAAGTGGACCTGTGCAGTCCAAACGCTGTTGTTTAAGTGTCGACTGTGATTTAACTTGTCCCTTTTGGGAAGAATTACACACTATGGAATAAGGTTTTGTCCAGTGCAATTAAGCTTTGGGAGACCGGAGACTATGGTAATATCTAGATATTTTTTCACACCCACCCAGGAACAGATTTTTGTCCCCTCGGGATGTTATTTCCTGGTTGGGAACACAGACTAAGAGTATTTCAGGCTTTGACGCGTAACATCTGACTTAGGAAGAAATCAGGTTGTAGAATAATTTGAGAGATTGATTTTGGTATGTGAGTTTGCCATGGAGCAGCCCGAGTGACTGCCACTTTCTACGAATGGATCTGGTTTTTCATTCATTCGGTCAGTCAATCCACACTTGTCTTCCACGAGCACCTACCACATGCTGCTCTGTGTCAGTAGTAGGGACCCAAAGACGAATCAGGTAATGCAGCCTTCTGGGGAAGACGCACAGGCAAGCCAGAGCCAAGGAAAAGGTTATGGGAGTGCTGCAATGACCACCCAAAAAGCAGACGGGGTGAACAGGGTTGTTAAGGAGGCTTCCGGGAGATGGCGGCACCAAGAACACCAGCAGAAGAGCCCCAGGGACTAGTGGCCCTGAACTGACTGTCCCAGTTCTATCTCACGTGGCCCCGTCCCTGAGGTTGGAAGGGGAGAGTTGGGTTTTGGGGGCAGAAAGAATGAGCATGTTCCTGCTAACATATTTGACTCTTACCTGTTCATCTTTCTGGTGGTCCAGGGCGTGTGCAGAGCTCCCCCAACATTGTATTTCAAACGAATCATGTTTTCCCCTGTCAGCCTTCTTCACTGTCCAACTTTTGCTTGCTTAGTAGGGGACATTTCTGATAAGAGAAACTTGAATCCAGAAAGAAAGGGATTTCTGAGCGTGATCCATCTCTGCTGGGCAATGCCTGTAACACCACACGGCCAACAATAGATAAACTGTCAAGGAAGATTTACTGGGGTTTATTTATAAATTATGTATCTGTTCGATGAGTTCCTCAAATCATTCAACCTCTGTGGCGTGGCTTCAGGGTATTTAACCTGAAATCATAGTCCTCTCCGTGTGTCCTTGAGGAAACGTTGAAGCTTCATTTCTTCTTTCATAAGGTGGTGAAGTCCTAGGGATAAAGTTTCAGTGTTACAGGTGATACGTTACGGCGAAAACATTATTTAAAATACGTTGTCTTACCATAGCGCACTGTACCTTTGCTTTTTACGACATCGGTAAAGTTTATTTTGTTGGCTAACAAATGAATGCCACTACTAGCATTTAACTAAAAACGCATTATATTTATTTACTGCAGATTTAGGTAAAACGTTACTTACATAAACAAAATCTTAAAAGATGCATGTTTGAAGCATGCATGTTTCAACAGGTTTAAGGTAGGAGTAATGAAAGGTGGCTTATGAATTGATGTGCCAATATATGCTAGCCAAAGTTCTCTGATGAATGGTTTTCTTAATTATGATAACTTGAAAGAGAAAAACTAATGAAAACATCTACTCTCCCCTGGTTAAAAAAAAAAAGCAAAAAAAAAAAAAACCCAACCTTTTTTCCCTCAGTAAAAGTAGAGACACTTTAGATTTTAGGACCCTCTTGGCTCCTAAAACCTAAGTGCTGCTTGAAAAATGGCCTTTTCAGCCACAGTTTCAATCCACAAGAGAGATGCCTAACAACTCTGCTTTAAATGGCAGCCTGCCATTTTGGAAAATTGCAGCTTTTGAGAAAAGAAAAAAACCCAGCAAGCCATTTAATTCACCCCCTTTGGAACTAGATGTAAGTTAAGGAAAAAATAAGTAGGGTGAGCAAAAGAGATGCCTAATTCCTGTTTTAAAACTCTTCCAACGTTTGGTAGCAGTGGAGTCCATGCTTGTGACATCCAGAGCAGCTGTTCAAATCGAGTGATTTTCAAGAACTCAGCTCTTGTAAAGGGAAGAAGTATAAATATGGTTGTTCCTCTCAGACAAGGACACTCGGAGAGCCGGCAGACAGCTAAGGGATGGGCAGCCCCCAAACGGCATGACTTTTGCTGCATGCATATCTGGTCCTTGCGTCGATACTCTGTTTATATATAATTATATAATCTAGTCATCAAACTATGCTTCTAAAAGGGACAGCACACTGAGGACCTGCTGAATATTCATAAAAGGAAAAGTAAGTTCATTGACGATTCCATCCCAGGTCTAAGTTTACTATTGCCCACGTCACATCGTAAAATGTGATCAGAGACCCTGGTCAACACGTGTTTACTGAGACCTGCCCTGTGTGAGGTCATGTGCTTAGGCACTGGTGACACGAGATAAACCAGACACTGTCTCTGTTTTTAAGGCGTGGAAGTTGTTGCAATAAGCACACCAACAAATCTTGGCTTCCAAATTCCACTAGCTTCTTAAAGGAGTCAGGGCTTAAAGGACTCAGCTTGTGAGAAGGCCGATTCCATGCCTGGATTAGGGAAAAATACAAGGCAAGCCTGGAACATTCTGTGCTTTCACAAAGTGGGAACGTGCACAGAGTGATGGGCATACGTTGAAAGGACACAGGAACTGGCTTGAAGGGGAAACAATGAGCCAAACGTAGGACAATCTGAGTATCCAAGTAAAGAAAAGAGAATGTAGTATAACATGAATAAAAAAGATATACGAGTGCATAGGATGTTTTGGAAAGAGAGGGGATGGGAGGGGCTCTTTAGTACAGAAGAATGCCAGCTGTATGGGTAAAAGGAATCAGAATTAAAAAATCACTACTCTACAACCACATCATATATATATATATATATATAATATATATATATATATATATATATATATGTATATATATATAAATATATATATATACATCAAGTCATATATAATATATAATCACTTCAGGCAGGACTATGAATGGATATAAAACCCATCAGGCAAACGTTTCTGGGGGAACAGGATAGTCACACGGTTGTAAGTTGTTCACCACAGATTATGCATTAAATATGCACAGGAAAAGGATACCTTTACAATGGATAAATCTGGCGGATAGTGTGTTCGAGAAGAGATGAAACTTATGGTCACCAACGACAGGATGGTCCCACATTGTGGGTCTCCTGATGTGATGTGATGGAAAGCCCATACCATTACCCACCCGTGTAGCACTCTTTCAAAGAATGCTCACCCCGAGTGCACTCATGATGTCAGAATTGGGAAAATCCAGCTCAGGAAGCATTTTACATCTGCTAACACAGTTAGCTGGATCCTTCAAAAATATTCATGTTAGGAAACACAATAAAAGACAGGATGGTCCTCGGTTAAAGAAGGCTGAAAATACACATGGCACCCAAAAGTAGGCTGTCCTCCTTGACTGGATTCTGGAGCCACCGTCCCCACCCCAACACGATTATAAAGAACATTTTGGGGACAACTGGAGAAATTTGACCGTGGACTTATATTTGAAAATGTTTTTGTGTTACGTTTACATTTATTTAGTGTGGTAATTACATGGTAGCTATGAAGGCCGACAACCTTGCTCTTAGGCACATACTGAGGGATTTAGGGTGAATTATCATGTTTGCAACTTATTGTCAAATGGATGAGAAAAAACTGAAATGTGTATACATATCCATGTACAAATGTACATACACGCACCCACACACACACACATACATGCGCGCACGTGGCTGGAGGTATAGCAGAAGCTCAACCATGAAGGGCCTCGGAGAACATACTGTGTCTGGACAGTAGATGATGGGAGTGGCTGAAAATTCTCATATTTTGAGTATAGAAATGATCCGAGTTGCCGGTAGCTGCTGGGGCAGATGCCAGTGTAGAGGGGGAGGAGGTGACAAATGAGTGACATTCTGTGAAGGCAGAGTCCAGACGACCCAGTGATGGAAATATCATGAGGGGTGAGCTGCCGAGAGAGATTCCTAGGGGTGTGGCTTGGGTCACTGAGAGGAGAATTCAGTGAGCACAGGACACAGGATGAAAAGTAGAATTCAAAATGCTACTGTGTTAAATCTTAGGCACCAATGGATCAGCCAATAGATAGTTAGGTCCACAAGTCTTAAGTTTCGCCTGAAGACCTGGGGAGTCCTGGGTCATCAAAATATGACTACTTACAGTTGGAAGGGTAAGAGTGGATAAGATGACTTAAGGAGGGCACACAGAGCCAGAGATAAATACAGAAAACATAATTTTAAAGAGTGGGTGAAGGACCAAGGGTCATCAGAGAAGACCCTGAAACATGTGAGAACGCGGTCCACAGTCCCTTCTACAAGTGAACGTCATTGAGAGTCTTGAAGGGGTAAGACTGTTGCAGGGTCCAGAGAGTTGTCCCAAGTCTAACGGATATCGGGGGCCCTGGACTGGGGCCCATCTTACAGCTCTGTGGCATGTCCCCACTCGGACAGTTGATGTGTCACAGAAAACACTGGAATTAGCAAAGCTGGGACTGAGTGCCAATTCTCCCATTTGTTGTGTGCCCTTGTTGTGTGTCACTTACCTTCTGAGCCTCCGTTTTTCATCCATTCCATGGGGATTGGGGTAATACACAATGCCCGTCATTCCTATTCGTGCGGTGGCTGGCAGGCAGAGAACACGTTTGATAAACTGCAAAGTGCATTGGAATCGAAGGGCTCTCTCATCACCATTGGAGCTTGGAGTCTACACCTTGGCCTGTGTTCTCCGAGTGGAATGGCAATGGAGAGGGGCAAATGGGGGCCAGGGTGGATGCGGAGATTTTCATAATTTTCAGTCTTTTCTTTAAGGGAGGGCATTCTTGAAGGATTGCAAAGCAGGCAGCCAGAGAAAACATGCTAGTTTATTTTTTTATTTGACTTGTAAACAATTAATCTCCTGTATTTGCAAACAGGCTCCCTCGTGAGGCAGGGTCTGTTGGTACAACGTAGGATGTGTGACAGTCGCGCATGCAGTCTGTGTTGCACTCAGGTCCCTCTGTCCCAGGTCCCTCTGTCCTTCGTACTGTTGCTGAGCAGTCATCTCCCTGCTTTATCCTCCCCCAGCTCCCCTCACACCTCTGTGTGTTTTGTTTTGGGCTTTACGGCCCACCAGCTGGTTTCTCTGGATGATGATCTTTGGTCGGCTGGAACTGCTTTGTCCACTTGCTACAGAGTCTGAAGTGCCTGCAGTTGACACTCCCCGTTGGGGAGTTGACATTTCCGACCCCTAGGCCACAGCCCGTAGCCAAAGGCTGAAGGGTGCCCAGCCCCCTTACCTTGAGCGAGGCTAAAGGCAATCCTGGCACATAGTCAGGGGCCGGGAAGGGTGGGACTTGGCCCCAAGTGGCCCCTTCACTTCTTTCCCTTTGCTGTCCCCCCACCCCCGGTTTCCTCCTGGGAGCCATTTCCTAAGGACCCCCTTGTATGTGTGTCCTCATCTTTGTGAAGGGGTCACTTCTGGAGGACCCGCCAAAGCAGCGACACAACTCGAGTAACCGAAGAGATTTGTCTCCAGGTGATCCCTCCCGATGCCAAACCATTGTGACGTGAGGTGCTGCTTACACAGAGAGTTCTGCTTTTATCTTACGTAATTTTAACCTTAAAAATTATAATGGCAACCTAAAGAACTCTCTGACTAAGTTGATCGACCTAGCCCAGAGTCCTATAAGATTCTTCTCTTGGAAGTCCCTCTCACAATTCTGAAAGTCCTGATAATTCTGCGATGTTTTGATTGAAATCCGTGAGGCTAATTTGTGAGTGCATGCTACCAGTTGGGCACTGCTTTGCATACAGGGCCGGTCTTGTTATCTTCAACTTACAGATGAAGAAACTAAGGCTCCGGAGGTGAAATAACTTGTCCCAGGTAAAACAGCAAGAAACACTTCAATTCCGCTTCGTCTGTGTTCATTCGGGCTTCAGCAGGAAGGCGTTCCTTTGACGCATTCTTGATGTAAAGTTACTCATAACCCCATGAAAACTTTGGTACCATGTCAAGTATTAGGAGTTTGTCACGAGTACTCTCTTTCCTTAGCAGTGGTTTGGGAGAATGTTCTCTCCTAGTCATGAGAACCCCTCTGGAAGAACTGGACAGTGTGTCCAAATGAAGAAGCAATTCTTTGAAAAATGGTCATTTTGGTAGTTTAGGCCAGTTAAAAATATGACATCAGCTCCCTTTGGACATTTGACTGATGAGATGGTAGAAAATGATAAGTCAAGAAAGGCAGTCATGTGAGGAACGAGATTCTTTGCGTCTCCCGCTATCTGCACAATGGATTAAATACTGCTTTTCTTTTGAGGGTGTTTTCAGAATTGTTACACACGCTGTTTTTGTAATTTCTAACCAGTGTTCGTATGATTCCTGGGCCCCAGGAAAAGCTATTGATAGAATTCAAGCAGGCAGAGAAAGGGCCGTGGCACTTGCTTTGGGAATTGTTTGAAAACTCTCAGGGGACACGTGGCCAGCTCTGCTTTTGTGTGATGACAGATGGGCCATATATTTCTCTCCAAAGTTAGCCATTTGCTGTAGATGCTAAGTGATAGCAATGAAAACTGCAGAAGTTTATCAAGAGGAATGGTGTGTAACCTTACAGAATCCACGGCAACTAAATAAAAACAGTGTTGCAGGAAACACTCCAAAAATATCTGTGTGCCTATGGAGGGTAAGAGGAAAGCAAAGCAAAGCAAGTTCAGAGTCAGTCTGGCCCCAAAAGTCTGGCTTAGCCTCATGCCTGCGAGTTGAGTATATAAATGAAAGAGGCATGCTCTCCAATGGGCTGCGGGGAAAAGAATTAAGACCATCTGAGTTTCTGTGAGAGAAGAAACGGCCTTTCCAAACCCACTCATTTCTATGGGAAGTAGCTGCTCGAATGTTTTACCGTTCAATAAAAGTTAGCGAGCATGGGTTTGTGTCTGTTTTTAACATGCCGGAGGAATTCTGTACCTGAAATAGCTTTTGTGGACTGGTATCTGATACGTGCGTGTTTTAAATGGAAGCAGTTCTGACAGTGGGCAGCAGTGTGGGTGTTTGTGAGAACGGGGACACGACTGCGAGCCATTTAGAAAAACGATGTGTCCAGGCGAGCCAGAGAACAATAGGGTGGTGAGAAGGAGATGAAGGAACCCATAGAAAAGAAACGGGACCAGAATGCTGACAAGAAAGGAGAAAGGTATTGGAGAGATGTGCTGAAAATGTGAAATCATACTTGTGAAGAAAACCTCCGATTTCAAATCAGATCTTTTTCACTGGAAATTCATTCTTATGCAGTCAGCAGACCTCTTTGTGTTTATGTGTTGTCCCTGTTTTCGACCCTTTGGTCCATTCTAAACCTTTAGCCTTCCGCCTTCAAAAATTTACTTCAAATGGTTCAATTCAGGGAAAGGCATATCCAAATTCATGTGACACATTTGAAATCATGTTTATTTAAAGAGACACTCTATTTCAGGAGACTTCTCTGGACACTGGGGGGAAAAAAAGCTGCAGTAGCTCTCCTCATTAAAATATCTCTTCCTGTGTGTGCTATGTCAAATGGCCACTGGGTTTTCCTCCACGGACTTTATAATCAAGCCCAGGACCCAGTTAGATGAAAAAAAAAAAAAAGAGGCTTTTTTTAGTCTTAACAAAGTCATATTCTTTCTTCCACCAATCCTTGCCCTCTGTAAAAAATAAAATAAAAATTTTAAACCTGTTTATAAAAAAATGTTTCCACCTATTAGACCATAATAAGGAACAGGAGTTTTATTTAGTATGGAGGCAGAATAAAGTCATATTTTCACTCTGTCCCGCACACATGCCTAAGGAACTCTAAGAGGCACAGACTTCTTTTTCTGATAATCATTTTTTTCCCTCAGATATTAAGTGTTTGCCAAACCCATACAATGCTCAATGCCTAGCACTGTTTCAGACGTTAGAAAATGTGCAATCAGTAGGGGACATAGTCTACCCTTAGTCTGCAGTATAATAGAGAGACGGACAAACTTAAGGGGCAGTATGGCTATGTTTTTCCATAAAATTCAGGGGTGCAAATTCAAGTACCTAGAGGGACCAGACAGGTAATAAAAGGTGTGAATATCAGGCTATATAAGGCATCTGGGATTGGTGGGACCTACGTAAAACTGAAGACATTGAAATGAAAACCAAACCAAACCAACAATCCAACAAAATACTGAACGCTGCCCTGACCAAGAAGACATCAGCTTTGGCAGATGTGGCCGGCAGCTGAAGTTTGACAGGTCTGGCACAGATAAATGAATACTTATGTGATTCTAAGGAGACAGGAAAAAAAGGTATTAAAAATAGTGCTAGCAGCTTGGAGATTAACTAAGTGACCTTTCTCAGTGAAGGTTTTCTTGAAAGAAAACAAAAAACACAAACCATCAGCTGTGGTCTAGAATCAGGATGCATTTTACTGCATTGAAGACCCCAAGACTGCAGGAGAGCCCTACAGGCTGAATGAGTTGTGCAAAATGGCATCTCCCTTCTGAATACCCCTCTCTACTGTCATGTTCTTTTAGTTGGTTCTAACAAGTTTATTTTGAGTCTGGGAAAGCCAAAGAAGGGAGACGGGAAGAAGGGACAATGGGGCTGAGGCCAGAGGGAAAGGCCTTCCCATCCCTTTCTAGTCGTGCAGATAGAGGGTCTGGTTTTGGAGAAGAACAGCCCCGTTTTTCAACTCTTGCCCACGGGGGAGGGGGTTACCCATATCAGCTGTGTATCGCAGCAGAAGTAAGCTAGGAGCTGCATGCTTGTTCGTACGTCTCTGATGATGAATCACATGTATTTAGTTCAGTGTCAGAGAAAAATTTCCTGAGCACCTTCTGTGAGCATTAGGATGTCATTTATTTCCAGGGGAAGAAGTCTCCCGTATTTATCTCTCTGAAGGCATATTATTCTCCAGCACATTAATTGGCCACGTTAGACTGATTTTTGAAAAATGATGCCTACCGAGGAACAATTCGGATTTTCAGGTGCAATTATCTTTGGTGTACTTATGTTTCCAGTAACAGCTCTTCACCAAAAGCTCTTGAGTGCTAGTTCCAAAGGAAGTTTTTAAAACATGTTTTAAACAACAGCATTTTAAAGAAGAGGTAGACATGATTCTCTTGAGGATTTAAACTTTTCTTCAAAAGAATTTTTGGTTTTGGCCATGGTCTGGATACCAGAGACCTGAAATAAATGAGCAAAGACGCGTAGGAAGTCAGAGATGGGGTCTGCCAGGCTAGAACCTCAGTGTCTGGCGGCGCCTGACATGATGTACGGGGTCTGATTTTCCGTCCAGGCTGGACTTTCTTCTGTCTTCATTAGTAATCCAGCTTCTGCCTGACGTCATCTGGTGTTGAGGGAGCTTGCAGTCTTGTAATGAAACCCATCCCATTTTTCTTAACTTCTCAAGTCATTCATAAATTCTTCCCTTAAAGTGAAAAAGTATACCTTTCTGTTGCTTCCAGTTACTGTGGAGTACACTAAATCCGTTTGGATCTTGTAAACAGATTTCATGTATTTGAAGATAACTGTTGTTACCACACTCTAAATAGAATCATTAAATCCTCTTTCCCTTTCTGTCTCACGTCTAGTTCAGTTATAATATCGCTAGTCTAGAAGAGGTGAGGATGTTTTCTGTGGTCAGATGGCTGTTTTTTCTAGATTCAGGGAGGAGCAGGCTGGTGTGGACGTACATAGTATGTGTCTATGGAGCTCTCTCTCCTGGATTAGGAGTTTGGAGAAGAAATAAAATTAGTAACAGATGTGATTCCTGGGCTTGTGAATTCTGCAATCTGAAAGAGCTTCACAATGCTTCACAATACTGCTGAGGGCTGCTTCATGAGAGAGCACTGGAAGATGAGTGGCACATAAGCTCAGATGGGGTTAATCTGAGAAGACTTCCTGGAGGAAGCGAGAGATATGCAGGAGTTGGAACACCGTGAGATATATTGTTACAATAAACTCTGGATCACAAATAACAGGTCAAGAGTCACTCAAAGTAGTTGGCTTTCTTACCACTTGCTTAGGGCAGAGCCTGATAAAAATCAAAGCTCATTTAGGCCAAAGCTAAACATATTTTACTATTTGATAGCTAAGTTTTGTGTGCCTCCAAGCTCTTGAGAATTTGTCAGGTGGCTCTACATGTAGTTGGTACTCTTATTCTGGTTACATACCCACGTGGATTTTGATCTTAGAGTGAAATTAATTTCCTTCTTAGTATACACTAATTTGTGGAGAGACGTCAGCATAAATAGTTTAGATTATTTTAGATTAACTATGTAGTCTCAAAACAATTTCTTTATGATAAAATTAAAAACTGGTTTTTACTCTTCCTAAATCATTAGTCTTTGTTGAACGTTTTCTTCAACTCTCCATCACTGTCTCCCCTTTGGGCTGACACCAAGCATGGAAAATCTCACCTTAGCAGACAGGCATTTTTGGAAACCATACGCAGTGGTAAGGGAGCTTAAATTTATATTGAACTTCAAATGCATTCTACCACAAATGATCTAATATGGAGTACTGAGTAATCATTTTTTGGTATAATTGAGTTAGTTTGTTGGCCTGTTAGATTATTTATGAGCCACTTATAGATTTATTTAGGTATTTCAACATACTCTGACCTCCATCTCCCAGAATTGAACATCTACGACTTTTTTTTTCTTCCTTTTTGGGTACGTAAATGAGAGGATTTCATACCAGTAAAAAACATTTCCATGTTGCGAAACAATAAGGTGATTATGTATTATATGACGTTATGGGAAATGCCAGGACATAATGAACGTGGAAATGAAATGGCCAAGATCTAAATATGCTCGTACATTGATTTGATTAGAGACTGAATTAAAGAAAGGGGTAGGGGCCAAATTGGGAAGAGTAAGGCATTTGCTTCTTTTTTTATTTTCTCATTTATGGCTTGAAGAAATTTTCATGGTTTTAAGAAATGGAGGAAACAGGGATTTGAGAAGCTGGAAATGTGAAATCAAAAGTGACAAACTTACACTCAACGGAAGTACCAAGAATTAAACACTGAGACAATGGTCCTGAGTATTTATTTCTTCATTTATGTGTTTGTATTTATTTATCCATCACTTTAAGCCGTATAGGATAAACGCTAATGTAATAGAGGAATTAAAGCTTTCAGAATTGAAGGGGAGAAACAAGTGGCCAGAGGTAGAAAAAATTAAGAAGTAATAAAGGAAACTTGGTGAAAGTCTAGAATACTTGTTGTGAGCTTCAGGAGGCAGTGGGAAGTAATAATGTGGATTGCGGCTGCCTTTTTGTTGTAGGTGTCCTGGAATTCTTTGGGAAGGTGTAGACAGAGCAAGGTCACGGAAGTCATAAGTACTTGGAGTGAAATGGGAACAATGCTAGTGGAGCAATTGCCACTTACAACGGCTGGGAGGTGTGCCCTGAACCTGTCAGCAAGATTTCTGGTTGGGTTGAGTTGGATAAACAGCAGGGCAAGGAGAGCAAACCTAACTTATTTTTACTTCGGGTCTTCATCGGCCCCTGGAGAAAGTGACAACCTCACTTACGTTATTTTTCATTATGACTTTTTGGCCTTCATTCTGTTGAGTGTATTCCCTGCAAGTCTCGCTAGTGGGGATTTCAGGCCTCCTGTGGGATTAGCACTTTTTTACGCCTATCGTTTTCCCTGAGCTACCTACGGTGATCACAACATCAATGATAATGCAGTAATTTCAGAATTTTTGATCACGTCACTTACGGGATTTCACATTCGTTTACAGTTCAGCTCTGGTTACTTTGGATGAAGGACTCATTCACCGTAACTGTGAGGGGCTAATTCCCTCTACAGATTCCCTCTCCATACTCTGCCGAGGGAAGGCTCTCCTTGGAGGAACTTTAGAGTCAAGTAAAATCTAAAAAACAGTATAAACCTACCCCCCAAAGTGTCAAAATGGTAAGGCATATCCTGAACGACCTCTGAACAGTAGCAGAGTTATTTAAATCAAAGAGAGAGGGATCAGGTAACTGCCACACAACACAACAGTCACAGCAAGACGGGATTGAGGGAGAGACGTTTTTTCCCCCACAGTTTAGTGCAGGAATTTACAATACTAATGTGCATTATGAATCATCAAGAAAGAAGGGATACTGCGGTCCCTGGCCCCCAACTTATTTAAGTTAATGAAAATAAAAATAGTTGTTGGCAGAACATCTAATGGAGCCAATTTTTAGCATAACATGCTTTGAGACAGGTTGCCCTATATTAACTGATTAAAGCTTTCCACCTCAGAAAGGAGCATGGCTTTCAATATAAGAAAGTTCAGAACAAACTTCCAGTTATAAAACAAATCAATCATGGGGATGTGACTGTAGTTAATGACACTGTATTTGAAAGTTGCTAAGAGAGCAGACCTTGACAGTTCTCATCTCAATAAAAAGTGTATTTCTACGTGAGGTGATGGATGTGGAACTAGACTTACTGTGGTGATGACTTCGCGATGTAGACATACATTGAATCATGTTGTATACTTGAAACCCTTATGATATGTCAGTTATACCTCAATAAAAGGAAGGAAGGAAGGAAGGAAGGAGGGAGGAAAGAAGGAGGGAGTAGACATACATTGAATCATGTTGTATACTTGAAACCCTTATGATATGTCAGTTATACCTCAATAAAAGGAAGGAAGGAAGGAAGGAGGGAGGAAAGAAGGAGGGAAGAAAGAAAGGAAAAAAGGGAGGAAGGAAGAAAGGAAGAAGGAAAGAAGGAAGGAAAGAAGGAAAGAAAGAAGAAAGGAAGGAGGGAAGGCATGAAGAAAGGAAGGAAGGAAGAAAGGAAGGAAGGAAGGAAGGAAATCAAGTGCAGGAACTTGGCCATCATACCCAGACACAGGGTTTGCCAAGTCACTTTAGCTGACAATGGTTGGGTCTTCATTTTATCCCAAGGCCTGAGCTGGACAGAGGGCCCTTGGGGGGAGTCACGTGACTCTGGCCCTGGAGAGGCAGTTTATATCCCATGCATGGTTCTCCTGAGTCTCTCAAACTTGGAGGCAACGTAATTTGACTGATGACATTTCAACAAAAGCCAAATTTGCAAACACCCATTCACTGAAGAATCAATTCATCCAAGGACGAATTTTCTAAATTTACCGATTTCTAAACACTTGTTTCTTGTAAGGATAAGAAACATATTCACCAGCATTATAGATATCCATGTAGAATGACACATTTTAGAATGTTTTTCTGGAGAATCTTTTAAAAGTTCTAGTTGGTAGGTTTTCCTAACTGCATTTAAATGTTCAGCCTGCCTGGGGCTCAGCTTCCCACAGCTCCGTGTGTGTGGGGGTTGGTTGGGGGGGGATGGGGACACACATACAGTGGGGGCTGTGTGGTGCTGGGAATGGTGGCAGAGAGCTGGGGTGCAGCACAGCCCGAGCTGCCTGGCCGGGGACGAGGGGGACCAAGGAGCAGAGGCAGAGAAATGCAGTGTCTGCGAGAGAGGAGGCGACCGAGGGTCCGAGAGGAGCACTGAGGAGGAATGTTAGAGCAAAGATGGGAATTAAGGTGGAGACGGCCTTTCCGTCTCCGATTCTGGTCTTCCCACCTATTTCTTAGGCTGCGCCGACCTATCTGATATCCATGTCTGTGAACCTCACAAATATCCTAGTTTGACAGCGTAGTCAAGTAGTGACTCGGTCAATTTGATGAAGAAGGTCATGTGTGTCAACATCAGCCAGCTGGCTTGGTGACTGCCTAGAGCCCAAGGCTCGGGACCTACAGTATTCTTGCCCGATGTCAGTACTTTGGTCCTGATTATGTCCCTGGCACCTGCACAGGGCTTCACACAGAGGACAGGCAACAGATGTCCGAGAGAACAAAGGCAGGATCACACATGGGAAGGCGTGAAGTGCCTGGAGATGAGCCCTGTCCAGGTGACACTCCATTTGGCCTTCCCGTCGTGTAACCTACTGTGTGCAGGTGAACAAACTGACTTTGTTTGTACAGTTGGGGACACGTCCCAAGACCCCCAGTGGGTGCTGAAACCCATATATGCTTTGTTTTTTTCTTATGCAGACATACTTGTGATAAAGATTAATTTATAAATTAGGCACAGCAAGAAATTAACAAGAGTAACTAATAATCCAATAGAATGATTATAACAATGTAATGTAATAAAAGTTATGTGAAGGTGCTCTCTCTCTGTCTCCCAAAAATCTTACTGTACCAGACTCACCGTTTCCCTTAAAGGAACCACTTTCTGGCTTCTCTGGGGCATATCCAATTGCCAGCGTCACTGCCCCTGTGCTTTGGGGCCACTAGGAAGTAAAATCAGGGTGCCAAGCACGAGCTCATGGTATCTCAACAGTTGAGCTGATACCGTAGATGGCTCCTGAGTGACTAACGGGAGGGGAGCAGGGACATCTGGAGATACTGGGCACAGGAATGAGTCACGTCCCAGGTGCGATGGAGAGGGATTTCATCATGCTCTTCAGAACAACATGATTTAAAACTTATACATTGTTTATTTCTGGAATTCCCCTTTAATATTTTCAAGTGAGGTTGGCCGTGGGTAGTTGAAACCATGGAAAGCAAAGCCGCAGATAAGGGAGGGACCACTGTACTTACTCCGTGGTCTTCAGAAGGCATCTGAAATACTAAGCAGAAACAAAATGTGGATTACACGTAATTACCATTTAAGGAGCTAAAGCATGGCGTTTGCCAAGCTTTCCAATGATCTCTGAAATCAAATCGATTTCCTCATCTCTTCATCTTGCCCTTTTATTTATTTCACGTTGTCAATAGAATCCTTTCTACTTTGATGCTAACTGCTTTTATTTAATAGTACTTGTCCTTCACAAGGAACTTGATTTTTTAAAATCACTGTTTTCAGCAATTATCTCAATTCCGTTCAAATAGGTTGCTCCTTTCCTCTCCTCCCCCTTTTGGTGACAATCTCAGCTCTGGAATATTTAAGTCTGACTCACATTCAAAGTCCTATACTTTCATTGACTTTCATCTCAGTGGTTTCCACTCATTTAATTTTATGTTTTTTGATGGTTATTAAAACTTCCTTTGAAAGAACATAACACTCTTTCATGAAACAAATGCAGTTTTATGTATCGCCAAAAAAGCAAAGTTTTTTGTTTTTTTATAACTTTACCTTAGAGTGACTTCTTTCACCAAACTCCATGTAACACACAGTAATGCAGAATGATTAGCATATCGGAGCTCTTTTTGAAGCAAATAGTTTTTCAGAACACTTTTGGTGGACAATTTCACAAAAACAAAGAGAAGAGGGTAATGAACCAACATGGTCATCAACCTGCTTCCATAGTTAACACTTTGAGTCTGTCTTGTTTCATCTATAGCCCCCACCCCCACTATATTATTTCGAAGCAGATCCCAGATATCATATCATTATATCCCTGAATATTTCAAAATGTATCTCTTAAGGCTAAAGGCTCTTTAGAAAACTATAACCACAATACCATTATCAACTGTAAAAGTTAAACACTTTTTTCAAATGTCCAGTTTTTCACCTTTCCCTGATTTTGTCATTTTTAACAGTGTGTTCCAATTAGAACCCACATACACTTGAAGACACTTGAAATGTCAGACTTAATTCCTGCTTGGTTAACCCATTCCAGTTGAAACACTTAAATGTTAAACATTTAATGGGCTAACTGTTTAGGTCTATAGGACACAGAAGATTATCTGGCTTTCCAGGTGTTCCCACGTCTTTTGCTCTTATTGTTATTATGGCATTTTTAATTGTATTAATAATTGTTGTTGTAGTGGTTTTCACTAATTTCCTTAGTTCTGCTATTAGAATTAGGATTAATCTTTTGGGCTCCTCTGATTGTTCCCCAACCTTAATTCAGAATCCGTTTTAGTCATGTTTTTATCATGCCGTCTAATCGAGTACAACCAAAGCACCCATACAAGAGTGGGAAACATATTTATCTACAAGGAGGAGTATTTATATCAGTGATTCTGGGCCAAGCTTTTCAGAGTTTAATTACACCCAAGGGAAATCGTGGCACTCAGCAATATATCAAACGTTAGATGCCTCTGGAGTTCATCTCCATACAATAACCACATTATCTTTGCATTTTACGGCTTAATTCTTGCTTTTCAGAGTTCTTTATGTGCTGCATTCCTTGGTAGTAACAGAAAACACAAAAGGCTGCTGTAACTATAAGCCTAGTTCCTTATGGGGGTGGAGGACTGAAATTATGTGTGGGGAATAGTTCATTTTTTTTTTAACTCAAAAGATGCTTGTATTTTTAACCTAGACCTCACTCATAGAAAACAGGTTTGAACACACTGTCCTCAGCTAAGTAGACAAAAGTAATTAACTCTCTCTGCAAAAAACTCTAAATGTTCTCTACTGTGAAAGCAATAAATACTCATTATAGAAAAAAAGAGAAAATACAGGTAAGCACAAAGGAAAAAAAATCACTAGACATAGCAACTGTTAACCTTCTGGTAACTGGTTAGACCTTTTTCTAATAATATGGTGTAATATATAGTAATCATGTGTATTTTCATATTCCTTTTACAATAATTAAAACTCTACAGACTGTTATAAACATGCTTTTTTATTTCACTCAGCAATACATTATGAATATCACTTCATATGAACCCACTGCTGTTCAGTCATTCTTTGTTGCTGCGTAATATTCTACTGTTAGATTGACACGCTGTATATATTTACACTGCCTCTAGTTGTTTGATCTTATAAACAACTGTACGAGAAACATTCCGGTATCTATGGCTTGTCCAGTTAACTTTTTGTGATAAATTACTAAAAGGAGAATTGTTAAAAGTTGGCAACTTTAAAGGTTTTGAGTCCGCATAGAAAACTGGCTTCCACAGAGTTATACCCAAACAGTCCTCTTAGCTTTCTTGGGCATAAGGGATTCCAATTTCCCTACGCACTCACCAACTCTACTCTAGGCAGTGTTTTCACAACTTCTATGAAATCGTTGCACCCCCAAATGACTTCTTGAAGTCCTTGCTAATGGAACCTCTTCTCTGACAGGACCTGTGTGACTTGAAATGAACCCTTCTCTTCCCACCCACTCTGGGCGTTAGACTGCCTATCTCTCTGTAGATGAGTGAAACGGATAAGCGATATGGACTTCTGATTCCATCTCACAGTAATTGTCATAGATCAGTGGTCTCTCTCTTGACCTAGTGGCAAAGCCTACTCACCTTGTCTGAGTGCTGTAGCAGAAACACCTAACCGGTGGAGGTTTTGACCAGCTTGATCTTAGGCTCTCCTTAAGATGTGATGGTCCCCTGTGATGTAGAGTCTTTGATACTCACTGCAAATGCATTTGTCTGCAAGCAGCCTTATCACCTATTATTTTCCTGCTCACGTATTTCCAGTCCTCACTGTTGTATTTGAGTTCTGACATTTTTCTTCCATACCTAGAAGAAGGGCCAATTCATGACCATCTAACCTCTAGTTATGAATGGTCTATCCTCAAGATAGCTTTGTTAGAAATGCTTTTAGAAAACACAAACTTCATCTTCTTTATGGTGGGCCATAGCTTAACACTGAAATAGGAAAATGTCAGGCAGAATAGGCTGCAGTTTCTTACTTCTAGAAGATGACTTCTTGCCTCTGGTATGATGTGCCCAGATGGCAGAACTCAGCATGCACACCAGAGCTTGCGGTGAGCTAGAGACGAATAAATATGAATGTCAGAGACCCTTTCGGGGTGGCACATGATTTTGGAATGCTCTGGAACAAAAAGTCTTCCTGGCCTTATTAGGATCCCCAAATCAGAATGCTTAGCAAACTGAAGAACTTTGGAGTCTTAGAAAGCCTCCTACAGAGACCTCTGTGCTAAAAGTAAGTGCTCATAGAAAAGTAAGTGAGACTACAAGTAGGTGTGCATAGCATCGAGGCTAAAAAGGAAAAGAAAATGCCTTGGCTAATCATTAGAGCAGGCAGGTAGCCCCATTGTGAGCCTAACAAAATCTTTGGAGCTGTTCAAAGAGGCTGACGCAGGAAGCCTGAAGCCCGCAGCAGTCAGAAAATAGGTACTGGGAGAAATCTCGGGGAAGAGTGGGAATAAACCAGATAACCTTCTTCCTTTTCTGCTGTTTTAAAGCTACTCTTGCCTATCTTAGTTATAAAGCCAGTATTCTTAATGCTGCTTCTTGCATCCGTAATCATTCCTTAATATGAGCTCGGTACCATACTGCCATTGAAGAGTGAACAGACAGTGGGGTTTGTACACATTTTTACTCAGGAATATGTTAGTTTCCCAGGGCTGCCATAACAAATCCCTACCAACTAGGAGGCTCATAGCAAAAGAAATTTATTCTCCCACAGTTCTGGAGACCAGAAGTCCAAATGCAAGGTGTCAGCAGGTGTGTTCCTTCTGAGGGCTCTGAGGGAGAATCTGTTCCGTGCCCTTCTCCTGGTTCCTGCTGGTGACTGGCTTACAGAGGTGTCACTCCAGTCACTGCTTCCATGATCACATGGCATTTCCCTGTGTGTCTGTTCAATTCCCCTCTCCTTATAAGAACACGTCATTACCACATGATTTCACTGATACGTGGGATATACAACTGAAAACAACAAAAGAACAAGACAAACAAATGAAGGAACAAAAACTCATAGACACAGACAATAGTTTAGGGATTATCAGAAGATAAGGGAAGAGGGGGATTGTAGAAAAGGGTAAACGGGGTATAATATCTGGTGATGGAAGGAGAACTGACTCCAGGTGGTGAACACACAATGGGAGATATAGATGAAGTAATACAGAATTGTAAGCCTGAAATGTATGTAATTTTACTAACAGTTGTCACTCCAAACTTTAATTTAAAAAAACAACAACACGTCATTGAATTGGGGGACCACCCTTGTGCAGTATAATTTCATCTGATTACATCTTCAGAGACCCTTTTACAAATATGGTCACATTCACAGATTCCAGGTGGACAAGAATTTTTGGGGGGCACTATTCAACCCAGTACAGGGAGCTATCCAGCTTCCCTTGGTTCCAGTTCCTTGTAATCATCAGTTGGTTTCCTGGGTTGAGAATAAATTCAACCACTAGATGACTTTTCAGATGGAAAATGCCACTACAGGCCAAGTAAGCAGACCCACAAACTCCCTATTATGTTGTACCTGGAAAAGGAGGTTCCTAGCTCCACCTAAGAATATTCAGCAACCTTTTATGGAACCTAGCTTTTGGGATGAGATTTTTACAGCGATAGAAGATGAAAGGGGGCTAGAAAACACAGGGTGTATATTTGGAGAATATCTCACTTTCACAGATCTTGCTTGTCAGTGAAAGTATACACTTTTCATTTTTGAACTACCTGATGATCTCCACACTAAAAATTTCATTGTCTGACATCAAACTATTCTTGATAAGTGTTGCCAAAATATTACTGTACTATTTAACGATTCAATCGGCATATTTTGGCTACAAATGAATCACTGGGTGGTGTCTAATGACTGGTATTGGTATGGTTGTAACACAGTTGCTGTCTAGAGACTACCAGTAAGGTAGGCCATACCTGCGGTCCTGGGAGGTTCATGAAATTGGCAGGCGGTGGGTGGTACAGAATAGAGCCTCCTTACCATAGGGTCGGTCTTTCAAAGGATGAATGTGTGTTGCTTTAGGAGAAGAATGTTATACTTACCATCCCTGCAGATTGCTAAAAAGAGCTTGAAAACCACAACAGAATCAGAAAATTAGGTATTTTGGTTAATAACCCCATGTCTGGTTCTGGGGGCTCTTCAGATTGGAGATGCAATCTTTCCTCTTGATTCAATCTTGGAACTCTGAGCTCCTGGCTGAGAAGTGGACTAAAAAATCAGATCATTACCTTTCTCTTATTAGTTGTCAGTATTGTGGCGATTAGGTGTGTGATCTCCAGAATCTTAAATGCCTCTGTGCAGACACCAGCCCATGAAATGATCGATTGTTTAGAACACAGAGACGGAAAGCCTGACAATCTATGGAGGTTGAAACAACCACTCATTTTTGGGTCAAGTTGACTCACACAAAAATGTCATGTTGGAGTCTGAAAGCCCAGAGCCTCAGAATGGGAGCTTACTTGAAGATAGTGTCCTTACAGAGGTGAGCAAGTTAAAATGAGGTCATTAGTGTGGACCCTTATCCAGTATGAGTGATGTCCTTATAACAGGGACAGTTGGACACAGAGACAGATATGCATACAGGGAGAGTGTGCTACGTGAAGATGAGGGCAGAGATCATAGTGATGCTTCCACAGGCCAAGAAGTGCTCAAGGTTATCAGCCAACTACCAGAAACTAGGGGAGAGACATGACATAGATTCTTCTTTACAGCCTTCAGGAGGAAGCAACCCTGCCAACGCCTTGATTTTGGATGTCTAGTCTCCAGAACTATGAGACAATTCTATTGTTTAAGCCCCTCAGTTTGTGGTACTTGGTTATCTACCCCTAGCAAATGAATGCAACCGGAAATCTGAGAAGTGATTGCAATACTTAAAATAGCAGAGAAATTCTGCTATCGATTGATCACACACTGAGACATTAATGGTCGATCCTTCAGCTCAGGCTGAAGAAACTGATGCTATGCTTGGAACCACCTGTCCCTGCAGAGCTTACTATTTACTATTTACTATTTACTATTTACTATTTACTGTTCCATTGTCAGTGTAAACTGACTATTTTAGAAAACACCGGCCCAAGAAGATGAAAGTTGGAAATGCTTTTATTGTTTATTCCAGGAAGTTCCCCAAAGGACAATCAATGCTTCAACAAAAAGCATCGACCAAGGACAGTTCATGACCTAAGACTCTTTGAACCTGTGTCCTCAAAACTCCTGTCTTCCTAAACTACTCTAATCCTATTGCCAATCCTAAAATAGGACATTGGGACTCTTATCTGATCTTAAACAAGCCCCCACCCATATTGAAAGACCCGTCTTAATCTAGATGCAAATTCTCAATAAAATCTGACCTTCACCCTCCCTCTTTGAGACCCTACCAATGCCTCTGATGAGATGGCATTCTTCCGTTCCAAGTAAGCAATAAACTCAGCTCTGTTATGTCAGCAAGTTGTGTTGATGACATTTGGGAGCCAACATCTCAAAGAATGAAGTAGGTTTTTAAGCATTAGAACAAGTCACAGTTCTGAGGAAGAGAAGGGATAGTTGAGGGACAGTGACAAATGGTGAGTCTGAGTCATCCAGGAACCCTTGCCTAAAAAGAATGAAACCAAAGAAAACTAAAAGGTGGTTGTGGTTGGAGGGGAGGAGGTGATGATACATCCATCACAACAAAAATAAATATTCCCTCTTGATTGCAGTACTAATTACTTATTGTCTAAGTTTTGGCTGCTAGAACAAATTACTATAGGCTGGCTGGGCTTCAACAACTAATGTTTATTTCTCAGTTCTGGAGCTCGATGTCTGGGACCAGGGTTGCAACACGGTTGGTCTGGTGAGGACTCTTCCAGTTTGGAGACAGCTGACTTCTTGTATCCTCACATGGCAGAGAGAAGGCAGGCTAGCTCCCTGGCCCCTTTCTATGACAATCCCATTCACAAGAGCTCCACTCTCATGACCTAATTATCTCCAAAGACACCCATCTCTAAATACCATCACCTTGGGGATGAGATTTCAATGTATAAATTTTGGAGGGACTCAAACATTCAGTCTGTAACCCTCATGTTGCAATTAAAACATCCATGTAAGGGTCCTCTAGCCTTGCTACTCAAAGTCTAGTCCTGTGAAGGAGTAGCACGAGTGTCATCTGAGAGCTTGGTAGAAATTCAGCAACTCAGGCCACATTCAAGAACCAGTCAATTAGACTGCCTTTTAACAAGATGCCCAGGGCGACTTATATGCACATAAATGTTTGGGCAGCTCTGGAGTTCAGTGGATCTCCGACTGAGCTGAGCAACTGAATGGATAGATACTCAGGCCCTGTGATGGTTTTGGAATTTCTGTGTGGAAAGTCCCAGAAAATGGGGACCAATTTAGGTCACCCTTGGAAAAGTGAAGCACGTAAATGAACACGTTTTAGGTGGGATTTGTCATTGCTGAAAAGAGGGCAGCACAGTAGAACAAAATCAGAGCATTCAGAGTGTAAATTCTGTTTTTTCCATTCATCATCTGGTACCCACGAGCTAGTCCTTACTCAGAACTGAGTTTCAGTTTTATCTCAACACAAGAGAAGTAACAACATTTCCGTAAGGAAGGTCTCATAAGAGTTAAATGCAAATCTAGGTGAAAAGTGCTTTGCAAGCTATAAATTCTTATGCGTATGTAAATCAGAGAAATTGTTATTTGGCAAGTAATTTACCCTAGGGATGGTTTACACTATGTTCATGATGAAGGTCTGTTTTTAAATTATCCATCTGTGATCTTAAGGTGAGAAAATTACAACATGACTTGTATTTTCCAGGTATTTTCTAAAAATCAGTTATTTGCTTCAGTAGATTTTCTTACAGGAATAAAACTTAATGGACTGAATTTCTTTCTTCCTTTCTTTCCCTTTCCTTCTTTCCTTCCTTCCTTCCTTCCTTCATATCTTCCTTCCTTCCTTTCTTCTTTCCTTCCTTCCTTCCGGGTTGCTTCCTGGAAGCCAGAGGCTTTTTTCATGGATGCAGCAATTCTCAAATCCTCATTCCTTGTATTACCAGCTAAAAAAAGAGAGACGATTTCCTCTGGTAGATGGCTTAGGACATGGAGGGAGTAGAGAAGAAGAGAGGAAACATCTTTCTCAGAAATCCTAGTAGACTCATTCTTTGCCTTACCTCAAGCTCCTCAAGTTCCACTGGGTGGAATTCCATCATGGGCCCACTCCAGAATCAGCTCTGTGGCCAGCGAGATGAAGTATTCTCTTATTGGAGGAAACCCATCAAACCCATTCCTAGAGCTTGGGGGAGAGTCAATTTCACACCAACTGAATAGCATAGAATGGGGAAAAGGAGGAGTCTCTAAGGAAAACTCATAGTGTCTGGACAGAAAGGCAGGAAAGGTGATCCGTATCGGATGGACACCAAAAAATGAATACCAGACCAAGATGGGTCCAACAACAGCCCGTGGGCCAAATGCCACCTGCCACCTGTTTCGTAGGGCCCTTGAGCTAAGCATGGTTTTTACATTTTTAATTGATTGGAAAAAAATCAAATTTTATGGCACATGAAAATTATATAAAATTCAAAACTGGTGTCCACAATAAAAACTATTTTTGGAACACAGTTACGCTCGTTTGTTTATGTATTGTCTATAGCTGCCTGCATACTACACTGAGAGTAGCTGTAGTCAGTACAGGTTGACCATAAACCAACCTACGCTCTGGGTTTTTGGAGAAAAAGCTCGCCAGTTACAGCACTAAACCATCTAGGTTAACTTAAGCAAAAAAAAAAAAAAAAGAAAAGAAAAGAAAAAAAGAGTTGATGGCTAACATAACTGAAAATCGCAGGGATGGATATGATTTTAGGCCTGGCTGGAACTAGGGGCCTCCAGTTTTAACACCAAGAATTTTCTCTCTGTCTCTTTCTTATTCTCACCTTTATTCTTCCCTTTTCTTCCTCTTTTGCAACCCCCCACCTCCACTTTTTTCTGCGTGAACTTTGTTGTCAGGAATTCTCATCCCAAGTGGTAGCAGATACACCACTAGCAGCTCTCGACTTCCATTGTTGTTGCAGCTACTGAACCCAGGACAGGTATTTCCCAAGAGCGTTAGCAAAAGCCCAGGGGAAAGCCTGGCAGTTCTGCCTTGAAACGATAGCTCATTGAGAGAAGAGTGGCTGGGCCTGGAGAAAGAGGGGTTCTGGTTAGGCAGCGTGCGTGATGCGTTTACCCTTGTACCTGGGGTCCTGAGACCACAGGACAGGTAGCCCCACTCATGAGTAGTGGGACATTCCCCAAAGAAAAAGTTGCCACAAGACACAAAGCATTCAACGTTTACTCAAAGCCCACTCTTTGTATTTTTAAAATCTTACTTTTTGGTTTCGATAACTAGCAAATTACTGCATTTATTTCAGTACACTTGTTTTTAAAAGTGTTTCTTTCAGTGGGTGTGTCTGGTGAAAATATGTTGAGTGATGACCCCATTCAAATTTTATATAATTGTTTAGGGTCTATTCTGTGATAAGCAGTTGGCATCGTAAAGTAGATTTTCTTTTCCCCTCAAAGTGGGTTCCAGGGAATGTAGGTCTGTTTATCCAGTCGAAGCATGAAACCAAAGGGAATGTTTTCAGAGCAAACCGCCTTTCAGAAAGAACAGTTGCTTGGGCAGGTTTTGGGAGCAATGGGATTTCGATGTGGTGGAAAACGCACGAGGGCCCAAATACCTGATGCAACTTGTCAACACTTTTAACTCTACATCTGTTGTTGATCACACTGTGGGACTTGTTAATATGTTTATGATCATGTTGCCACAATGGAAAACACCCAGTTAAATTGTCATGTCTAGTCAGGTAGGGTAGCAGGTCCTTCATGTGTATTTGATGACAAACAATTGCACTAAAACGTCGCTGGGTTATTTCACTAGCGTAACTCACAGACCGCCTGTGTTTGGTTTTGTTATTCTTTGTGCCCCAGGCATAAGCAAGTAGAAGAATTCAGAGCATTTAAGCCAAGAAAGTGGTATGATAATTAGCTCCCCCATTAACAAAAACGTCAGTTTTGTGTGAGGTGCTAGTTAGGTTTTCAGGGTTGTCATCTCTCATATGGTTAACAGAAAAGCTGGCTCTTTGAAATGAATGTGCTAGAGTCCAGGGACTTGCTAAGCACCTCTAGTTTACAACTGAGAAATACTGGGGGCTTGTACTATCACAGTGCCATTAATGTTTCCTATCAACACTACAGCAAATGTTTTTAAACAACAAATTAAAATAGATTTTTTTCCCCCTAATCTGTAAGATGTCCGCCTTCCCCTTTCCTCCCACCATTTTCCCTTTGAATGAGTTATGAATGAGACGTCAAGTTACCATCCAATAAGGCTGCCGGGCTGGAACACACCACACAGGAAACCTTGCAGGATGTCTCACTTAAAATATTTCACTCTTTAACCAAATAACAAAGCAAGACTGATTTAAAGTAACCAAAGAAAATGGAATTTTGAGCTGCACAGCCAAGCGCTGTGGGTAAGCTTTCTGTGCTGGGCACCCAGGGACTTGAGCAATTTCAGACGTCTGAGGGACCGTGTCTGACCCCTCTTTGTACACCAACTACCCAGAACACAACAAACATGACATAGGTAAGCATGTGAGACCGTCTTTCACCATCATTGACTTCCATCTTGTTGTCATGGTTTCACACATAACTTCCTACTAAGCACCATGCTCCCTGAAGGCAGAATTTATCAGGAACCACAGCACAGTGCCTCCTGTGAAATATGTCTTTTGAAGTGAAAACATGACATTTATTACATCTGAAATATTTACCTACAGGAAGTAGAAAATGTGTCTGGGTAGTGGTATTTTAATTGCCTCTCAATAAGGGCTTATTTTCTCATGAGAACTTTTTAAAAATTGTCTTCATTAATGATCTGAACAAGGTAGAGGGATTTAAGCAGATGGTACCCATAGCTGGTCTTTAAGTCTCAAACATTTAAAATAAAATGAAGGGCAGGATAAAGTTGTAAAATAGGAAGGCATGGCATCCCATGTTGAAATACTTGTTGGTGTTTTCACTTGCGGGTTTATTTGGAGGTGAGCTTTACCCTAATGTCTACTGGCTAGAAGAATGATTGAGGAATACTCATAACTCTCTCAGAATGATATCTGGTTAGAAAATGTATATCCTGCTGAGACAAACACTAAGGCTGTATTCAGGAGCCTTGAGTAGGGGCAGAAAATCAGGAAATGAGAGGCTCTGGGGAAAAATGGAATGGACATCGATAAAAACAATCTAGATGGTGGATGGCATAGCCTAGCGAGGAAAAATCAAAACCCAAACTAAAGTTTCATAGAATTTTATGACAAAATGTGACATAGGAGGCCCATGACGTTTTGGGTTATACAACAAAGAGATTTTAGTTTCTTGAATGTAAACTCAATGAGATTGGGGCAGAGTCCATTTTTGCTCACCATAGTACCCCTATTACAATGGTGTACTTTTTCCTCGCTAGGCTGTGCCATCCACCTGGCACATGGTAGGTGCTTAATAAATACTTGGTGAATGAATAAATGATTATAGAGTCAGTAGCTCTAGTATCCAACTCTGCTTAGCCTTGATCTTGGATTCCTAAAAATATGAGGACAGAGAAGTGCCCAGAGTAACTAAGCATTGGGGGGAAGCTAGTTACTTTTTTTTGTATTCCTGTCCTTTTCAGGATTTGTCTCATGTGCAATCTTTTCCATCTTCTCAACCTTCTTACTCCTTTTTACGTAAAAAGTATCTGCAAATACTTGCAAAAATATGGCTACCTTCCTTTCAATATCCATATAGACTTTTGGTAGTATGAACATACACTTTGAATAATTATTATTTTATTATTTTTCAGATTTGTGTAACACCTTTCCACTAGAGAATATTGTTTTGGTTTGAGAATTTCTACATTTTCTATAAACAGAGAAAATTATTCTCCTTTGTGGCAAGAACTTGAAAAAAGAATAATTCCCAAACAGGTCTCATTAAGACAACAAACTCTGCTTCTGTCCCAAGAGCTTCTCCCTCTGAGCATCTTGCAACAAATCCCATCTGTTTTCGACTGTGGGTGTAACAGTTAAAGCAATCTTCTACGTTAATCCATAGCGACAAGCTAATTTAGCAGACATGTTAAAACAATATGCTTTTCTAAAAGTTGGCTTGTCAGAGTTGATGGGGTTTGACTAAGAAACATGGTAAAGGAAGATCTAGCCATTAAAACTAATGTTTACCTTTGTGATTAATATCTGTAAAAGTAAAGAAAGGAACCATCATAAACAGATGATTGAAAACGGGTAACATGCTCTTAAATGCTCATTTCACGTGAAATGGCCCAGCACTTAAATTTATCATCAATGAAATAACAGGATCAGGCTCACTTGTGCTCCTGGTACTATGCTGGATTCAAAGAAAAATGTCTTGAACTTCCTCCTCTTTCTCTGACCTCTTCCCATAAAACATAAGGGTGACTACGCACCCAGAAAGTCTATGGCCATTTTTCAAGCCAACTAAGCATTTCATATAAACAAACCTTGCAATTCTTTTCCCGTCTTTGGGTAAAACCTTGCTGGAGTGTGTTATATGGGATCCTGTTTGAACATCATCATTACTGCCTGCCTTCAAAATTGTCTGAGTGAACGCTATAAATTTAAGACATGCAGAGAACAGAGACTATCTGCAAAGCCAAGAGGAATATGACAAGTGTAATAAGATTTATTATTTGAGTCGTGTCTAGTGTCACAAAAGGATTCCAGGCAGAACGTTGGCTCACGTCATTTGAAACTGGAAGAAATAATGCCCACATTGCCTGTCTGGATCGAAAAACATGATTAAGTGTCATAAGCATGGTTGAAGTCTATGTGCCTGGCATTGTACAAATGTCAGGATGTTTTTATAATATCTGTAATTAAGTAAAACAGATCAAATAATGCTAAATGTTTTTAAAAGTCTTTTTAACTGGATTATTTTAACTCCTCGGTGCTAGAGCCAAAGTTTTGGTGTGTCCTGGGAATTTCGGAGTCTCGGGATATTAGCCAGGACTGTATTTAGGTTGGGTGATTTTAGCTCAAAGTGTGAGAAATGCGCAACTCAGCCTGACTTAAATAGCAGGGTATTTATCACAAAGCAATCAGTCCCGATGGCCGTTCCTTTCCTCTGCTTATTCTCAGATCCTCAGACATGATTCCATGCAAAGAGAGAAGGGGACAATCTCTTCCTGTGTCTTTATAGGAAGTGATGAAATCTTTCCTAGATGCCCCCTCAGCCAAGAACGATGTCACTCCCCCCAGTCAGCGCCCCTGAGAGTAGGGTTCCCGTGGCTGTTGTAGACAAACCAGGCTCTAACTCTGCGTTTGGGACAGGGCCCCGTAAACAGAATGGGGATTCTGCCAGAAAGAAAGGGGGTCGGTAGTGAACGCTGGGTGAAAAAACAGCAGAACCCACTGCACAGGAGTCTGGGTTCTTGGACCCCTTTTCATTAAATTTCAATTTACTTATTTTCTCATTGCCTTAATTACCTCGTGTGTCTATTATTTCTCGGAGAGTGACTCTTTCTTGGACTTGAGATTCCTATTGCCCAGGTTCTGCTTGATATGACACATTTGATTCCCCACTGCACACAGTGGATTCTGGATTCCTTATACGGCCTTCAGAACGCCGCCCAACTTTATGTTCAGCCAAAAGAGTCGTGGGGCTCTTCTCTACATGATAAGCCCTTACTCTGGGGCTCTGCCTCTCTAGTGTCCACTCCTCAAAGTGCAATTCCAATCCTGTGGCCTTCCAGTAAGTTCAGCAAGGCTTCCTCCATCTCCTATAGAGCGAAGTTGGTTCGTTTCCCCGGAAGCCTTCATTTGTAGCACTGATAAAGGATTGGTCACATCTGCCTCCCATTACAACGATCTGTGGAAATGTTCTGTCATCTCTCACTGTGTTTCAATCTCCTAAAGACAGGAATTATGTTTTATTCATCTTAAAACTTCCGGGACCAGCAAACAGTCATTAGTCAACAACATGTGCTAAAAGGAATGGAACCATTTATTTGTTCTCTCTGTTGTCCAGGGACTCCGTTATTATACATGGACCCTTCCATTAACTCCTTGTGTGAGTGTCCCCGGGGTGCCATAACAGATTGCCACCCAGGCGGTGGATAGCTTACAACAACAGGCATGTGTTCTCTCCCAGCTCTGCTGCCTGACTGTAAAATCGAGGTGTCGGCAGAGCTGCAGCCCCTGGGAGGTGCAGGGGGAGTTTCTTCCTCGCCTTTTCTGTCTTCTGGTGGCTGCCCGATGTTGCTTGGCTTGTGGCCACACCACTTCCGCCTCTGCCTGTCTTCACATCACGCCTCCTCTTTGGTGCTGGTGTCAGCTCCCAGTGGTGTAAAAGTGCAGCACACACAGTTATGTCCAGTGCATAATACTCGATAATGACCATAGACGACCATGCTACTGGAGTATTTACTGTTAGCGTTATTTTAGAACCTACTCTTCCTACTTATATATAAAAAGATGCTTGCTGTGACACACTAGGCCTGAGACACCGGCAGCAGCCTCACCATCGCATGTACCGTATCCCTTGATCGTGCTTGATTTGGTTTTTGTTTGTGCAGTAACGTGCTGTACAGGCTTGTAGCCTGTACAGGACCATGGGCTGCATCCTACAGCCTGGGTGTGCAGTAGGCTGCAGCGCCGAGGTTTGTGTACGTGCCTGATATTTGCACAAGGATGAAATCGCCTAACGACACAGTTCTCCAAAGTCTCCCTGTCTTCACGCCGGGCATGACTGCGTTGCTCGTTTACAGACAATTCCACTTCCTAGCACCCTCTCTCCATCGCACAAACCTCCCTTTCCACCCCATGCCATTGCTTATGTGGGTCGTTCCCTGTATGGACAACCCTGCCACCTACCTCGCACCCATTAGAAGCCTCTTTTTTTCACCAATCTAAGGCTAGCCTCTCTTCCTCCAAGATTTTCCTTACTTTGTCCTTCTTGGCATCATGGTTGCAAGTTACCACATTATCCACTCCCATTCTGTTGTGATTGCTATTATCACTTCTGTCCATTTTCTATCTCCTCTCCCCCACAACAGTCTCCATGTGTATCATGCTGCTTGACATTTAATGTTTGAAAATCTTTTTCTTGCGACATGAATGCCTGTGAAGTCCACCCCGAGTGAGGAGGTGAAAACAAAAGCGGGAAAAGTCAGTCTCACCACCCTGAGATCAGCGGAGCAGCTGAAGGGTTTCCAGTTGTGAGAGTCCCGCTCCCTGCAACCTGCCAACAGCAGGTACACCAGCAGGGACACTTGAAGCAGAGGGGAGTGGACAAGAGGGATAAAAAGCACTTCCCCATATAGTCTTAGGAAACATCAATTCCATCTTTTTATGACAGGCTGGGTCAAGGCCACCTCTTTTAGGGTGGTGCTCTACACTAGAACAATAAACTGCCATAGGTTTGTTTTTTTTTTTTTTCCCTTGGAGTAATGATCATATCTGCATAAAAAAAAAAAAAAAGAATGCTCCGCCCACGCACTGCCTGTTTGGCAAAGGAGGAGGTATGCTTATGCAGAGCAACGCCAGTGGACAGGGGAGAGTGCCCAGGGAGAGAGGGCTCAAAACACGTTTGTTTCTCAAGCCAAAAGATCAAGGTAGAAGGTGGTTGTGAAGTTGTAGTTCTCTAGCTCTGGGTACAGAAGAATCCTGTCTGGAGCTCATGCAAATAGTTCCTGAGCCTTGACCCAGACCTGCTCTGTGAGAATATGTGGGGAGGAGAGAGGGAGAGCAGGAATCTACATTTCAAATTTTTAAGAAAAATCAGGAAGTTTTTTATCCAGCAGGTCTGAAGACCATGTTTTAAGAAATAGCATGAGTTTTGGAGACAAATAAACCCAGTTTAGTCACATTCTAGCAGGCTGGACTTAATTACACTAAAGCCTCAGTTTTCTGTCAAAGGAAAGTAATAGCAACTCATCTCATGGGGCTGGTAGGAAGTTTACAGCGATGGAACCAGTGTGGTGTCTGGCACAGGGTACCTTTGGAAGGATTTACAGTTTTGGCATTTTAGAAAAGGTAATGAATGGATCTACCTAAAATAATCCTCCATTTGAAGTGACATCGGTTGGCGGAATCTCCCACAGACCTGCGTGTGCACTAAAAGGTCGAAACGTCTGTTTTTTATTTCTATATTTGTGGGGATGCAAAGAGCACCCTATGTGACAAAATTACCTGGGGGGACGATAATCTGCTTATTGGAAGCATCGCTGTCTACTGTTTTCTTCTCACTTTTCATGGAAATAATAGAGCTGACGATTAGTTTCAAGCTCGACAGTAACAATTTCTAGCATCATACTGGTTCAGGACTGTCGTTTCTTTAATAATATAGAATTAAGGTGATATCCTGGTAGAGCACAAATGTCTTCTAAGAAAGATAAATCCAAAAGTTAATAGAAAAATTGATCCCAAAGTACTCTTCTTCTTTAGAACCCATTAGGACCTCATTGTTACATGATTTTATGCAAACCATTAAAGCTGTAAGAATGCCTCATTATGAAACACTAATATACAAAACCCTACTCTTGGAAAATCAGTAATTTTGAGAAAGGTTGAAATTCTTTAGAAATGTAAGACAAGTTTAACTTCAGATAGTTCTCCCTAGTACGTTTAACATGACAATATTTCCCCAAATTCAATTTATAACATATTTTCATGCACATTGCTTTTATAAAATGTGGCATAGCTATATGTAATTTTTCAGTCTATACAGTCTCTTGAATAACAAAGTGGAATTTTACTCTCTGTCAGGTATAGTAGTATTTTCTTTTATTTGATATCTCTTGCTGTGGTCTTCAAGTTTCAATTATTTGCCTTACTTTTTTATTTTTTAATTCAGTCTTTGGCTTCATCGTTAGTCATCTAAGGCTCAGGGACCACAGTGTTTTCAACTCATCTTCACAGGAAGGAAGCAACTGAATCCCGTAGGCCATTTTAATTACTTTCCCGGATGCTTTCTATTTTGATTTTTTAAAATAAAGTGACAGAATGTGACACCTTCATTTTGCTTTGTAAGGAATTTTGACAAAATCTTTACCTGACAGATTATTTCTTAAATATTAAAAAAAAACCCAACTAATTATTAGGTTGATGGAAAAATAATTGTGGTTCTTGCAATTATTTTTAACCTGTTAACCCACAATTACTTTTGCACCAACCTAATACATTTATTTTACAAGTTAAAGTATAAACAGCAAGAATGAATTAATGCCATTCAATCACGTTTTCAGAACTTGCTTTCTTATAAGGATATTCAGCCTGCAAAACAAACTGAACTTGAATATAAATTCATAAACTCAGAATATTACAGTTGAAAAAGAACTTCTCAGTCATCTGAGCCCTATTTTTACAGGAAAAATAATTTTAAAGGGCCAGCATATCATTTTTGCCGTTTATTTTCTCAGCCTCACTGTTTATGGATATCTTCGTCAGCCCAACTATTAATAGTAAATCCCCATCAAGAGAGCTAAGACAGTTTTTGGCTATTTCCAAATTGTCACTTCCTTTGCATTGTTTCATATTACTAATCTTCAGAAATACATTTTTCTCTGTTTAGTTTGATCTGGTAGTTAGATATTCTGACAGCAGATGTCATTCACCTTCACCAGTATTTGTATATCTATTTAAATGAGTAAAATATTATTTAAATAACAAATATCAAGATAGCTTAAAGATGACAAATGAAACATAATTTAAAATGTCTTTAAAATAACCCTTTTTTTGATAATGAAAGTGGTATTTGTTCATTTTGGAAAGTTGGCATAATGCATAATAGCAAAAAGAAAATAAATTTCTAAGAATAATTACATAATCTTGAAAAAAACGAAACCTTTAATAGCCATATATATATATGGAAAGAGAGATGGAGATATAAAAATATATTTGTTCAATATTTTTGTGTGTTTATGCACACATTAAAAATATTTTCAACTTTAATAAGTTGATACATGTGTATCTTGAATTATTGACACTTTTTCTTTCAGTTACAATGGACCATAGTTTTAGATACTACCGTCTAAATCTAAATAATGGAAGTCATACCTGAATTTCCCCTGTTATAGTAGGGAATTAAATTCTTGACCAAGGGCCAGACGTCCATTTTGTTATATAAATAATTACAAGCATCATATTAAAACTAACCAGAAAAAATATATCCGTACATTGGTTATCATAAAATTTTCTACTGCATCTTTATTTAATGTAAGGAGACATTGTAGATTGATTTTGTTTAATAATACATCATCATCAACTAGTAGGTGAAAGTTTTATTTACGTACTTTTTTTTTTTTTATAGCCACAAATGAGTAGCTAAATGAAAATGAACACCTTCATTAAGCACATAGCATTCAAGAAGAAATGTTTAGGTTTTAAAAAGATGTCATGAGAATTAAAGATTTAGGGTCATTTGTTGTTTTTCATAAAAATCCTTATGTAAGTTGATTTTACTCACCGATTTTTCCCATTGAAATGTTTTTCATTAAAAATAAAGTTTTCCTGAAATATTCAAGATACGCTTTTGCCCCACATTGCTTGGACAATCGCATTGGTTTTGGTGCCAAGATGTTAGAAAAGCTTTGGAAGTGAGAATTGCAGGCCGTTTCCTTGTTCCTCTACTTGGTTCTTTACTTTCATCAGCAGTTTCTAGACACTTCCACCAGTTATCTTTTACCTTCTTCTCAGCATGAGGAAATCATTTTCCTCTCGGATGGTTTCTTGATCAGTCTCCAACTTGCTGTTTCATCCTTTCTGCTATTTCCCCAGCTTTCTTCTACTTCTTGGCTGAAAAAGTAATTTAGGAATAGGTTGGTTCTGGAGGCCTCTGAAGAGGCTTTTAGAATTTCATGGCAAGGTTAGACTGCTGTCATACCCACATCTGGCCACCTCGCCAACCCAAGCTGGTCATTAAATACCCAGGAGTGGGTAACTCAGGACTAGTGATTGGTGAATAACGATACCCAACTTCAGAGGGTTCTCAGTGCCGAGAGATGACAAGACCCTAGAGGCCATTTCTTTTTGCTCCGAGGTTTCTTTTCTTGAGAGCAAAAAGCAGCAGCATTTTGGGTAAGAAATTGCAAACTATCTGTAAAAACAAAGTGCCTGTAAGACAAAATTTTCAGCGTAATATAGAGCGGTGCTGGGGACTCCGAGTGTGCTGTTCAGAATAGAGTTCTATGTACAGACGTGGAAATGATGTTATAAATAAATTTAGGAAGTGAGGGATCTAGCGGACATCTGAGAAGAGTCTTATGTGCACATAAAAGGAATTTTGGGTCATATCTCTATAAACAGAACCCTATCGCACTGGTTGTATAATTAATCATAATCTTAGGTTTAGAGGAGAATTGAAGGCCATTTAATGAGGAGAGCCAGGCCTGTGAGCAGTGAAGCAATTGTCCTAATTCATGTTTAGTAGACACTTTTGCATGGTAGCACTGGCCTGAGAACCTGCGTCTCCTGTCTTTTAGTGTGTTGCTTTCCTCCATAGTAGTTTTATACATATAGAAAAGCACGTGCCCCATATTACTTTTCTTCAGTTTTTCCTTCTTGCACCTATCCAAATTCTCCAAAGGTTAATTTACTCCTGACTTGGCATTGTCCAAATTAATCTCTTCAGTGTCTACATAACATAGCCATTAAAAATGATGACTACCAAGTAAGACAGATTGGAGTTTAATTTCATCCGTGCCCCTTTTTAGTCAGGGGCCCTGAGGGAGTTAATTTTCATCTTCATACGTCGCTTTCCACATCTGGGAATGGTAGATAGTAAGAGCCACCTTATCTACCGGATGGCCTCACAGGTGTATGCATTCCGTGCTATAACCCTTACGACTCAATATTGTTGTTGTCTGTTGTTGCCACATTACAACACAAATGATTTCTTCAGTAGAAATTAAAAGCCAGAATAATCATGAAAAGAAAAAAGGTTTGATCAAGATCGAAAAATCTGCCGTGCAAACTTCAGTTACCAATGGAAATCTGTGGTGATGCCTTTGAGTGTGAAGGGGGCCACTGCTGAGGCAATTGGACCGAAAACCTCATGAAGACCCCTCAGCCCTCAAGGTACCCAAGGAGGCAAGCTCGGTCAGCCGCAGGTGCCCTGGACCCAGACTCCAGCAGCGAATCCCTGGATCATGTGAGGTTTCTACAACGTGGCACTCCACGCAGAGGATAGAGAATGTGATGGAAAGAACCCTCTGAGGTCCCTCCCCGGCAGCCCCTGAGCAAAGTGAGGTGAAAAACAAAACAGAGAGTCTGCGTGATAATCCTCAGCAACAAATGCTTCGTGAAAGGGCTATTTGCTTCCAACGTGGGAAACTGTGCCAAAAATGCGCCGAAGGCAGGCAGGCTGAGCCAAGTTAGAACAGAGTACAACATTTGTCATACCTTTGTAATTCACACAGCGGCACAGTCAGCGCGACCACAGGCTGTCCAGATGGTGGCCATCTGACTCTTTATAGCTGTGCTCTGTGTTTTCTTTAAAGCCCCCTTTCCTCTCTGTGTTCCCAGACACTTGGCATTCCTCTTGAAGTGGAACCCAAGCCGAAGAAAGAAAAACGAGTCTTCCTCTCCATTTTCAGGACAATGCTCTCTAAAGGAAATCTTTTGAAACATACAAAGTCCTTGATTAAATCTACATGGCAGCAATGAAGTTCAGCCAATTGATGGATGGCCTTGGTCTCGAGCCAGATCATGGGTCCGTCACTTATAGGGCCTATGAGCTCAGGCAAAAGATTTCATCTGTCTGTGCCTCAGTTTCTTCCATAGTACAATGGCAATAATAACAATACCTATGTCATAGGATTAAATGAGATTCACGTTTTTAAAGCATTAGCCCTTGTGCTTGGTGCCTAGGAAGCACTCAATAAATGTTAGTAGCTCGTGTGATGGTTATATTTTAAATTTTATTTCTGAGACTGTGACTTCCCATGAGTTCCATAGACAAAAGCTTCTAAGACAAAGAAGATAAAGGTAGAATAATTTTGTATCAATTTTTTGGTAACTCTGCCATTTGCCAAGTATTGACGAGGAGGCAGCTCTATGTGTGTGATCTAAGGAACATGTATGTGTGTACGGATATCCCCTGGCACTGGGACTGGGTGCTTGAGAATTCCTCTGTCACATGCGAGGTGAACACGCCCTCCTGTGTCACAAGCCAGTTGTCTCCAATACACTCATATGAGCCTTGTCCATTCTCCATGAAGAGGAAAGTGTAAGAAAAACCTGGCTCGAAACTCTCCCTCTTGATTGGAAGGGTGAGGTAAAAGCATAAAGTCAGAATCCAGTTGTGCACCATTTTATAGTTTTGAGTTTGTTTTCATTAAAAAAAATGATGCAAGTGAATCATAAAACTCAACTACCATTTCTAACGAACGTCTCCCTCACCCAAGAAAGTGGATCGCACCCTGAATGTCATGTGCCAATGGGTTGTTTTAGAGAAAGTGAGACAGGAAACAGGAGATGTTTTCTGTTGGGGGTGGTAAGTGTCAATACATTTCAGTGGGTAGCGTGAGGTCTGACAGCACAAAAGATGAGCTTAGCCAGTGACACGCGGGGCAAAACAACAGCTGGCATTGTTTTAGGGAGGGGAAAAATAATTAATGTAGAATAAAACGATGCTGAAAAACATTTGCATTTGCCACAAAAAAGTATAATAATGCTCCTCCCAGAGTTTTAAATATATGGGCAAAGAGAAAACAGGTGTTTTAACAGGATTATTTTGGCTGCCGTGTTGAGACTAGTCTGTAGTGGACAAGGACAGAAGTAGGGTCAGTTAGAAAGTTTTGAAAATAATGCAGATGAGTGATGGTGGTGGCTTGTGCCAGGGTGATGAGAAAGGTGGGATCCTGAACATGTTTGGAAGGATCAGCTAATGGATCATATATGGGGTCTGAGTGAAAGAGAAGTCAAGGATGACCCCACGATTATTGGCTGGAGAAACTGCAAGGATGGAATTGCTATTAACCGAGATGAGAAAGGCTGGTTTGGAGGAGACCAGGACCAAAGTTTTGGACATGTTAAATGTGAGAGGCTGATTATGCTGTTAAGAGGAAACCCAAGGGAGAAATGTGGCTAATGATATACATTTGGGGACCCCCAGCACGTGTATGGTGGTGAAGAGTAGGGGACTGATGCAATCCCCAAGCTCGGGAGTGTAGGTGATGAAGAAACCTGATGCAAGGCCTGAGCCCTGGGGCGTTCCGTGGTTGGAAGGTTGAGGGAAACTAGCCAGTGAGACTGAGAAGAGCGCGCTGGTGTGGTAGGAAGAAAAGCAAGAGTGGTGTCCAGCCAGACAAGTGGAGGGAAGGTTTCCAGAAGGAAGTGACAACTGTGCCAAGTGTATCTTGTAGGTGAAGTAAGATGAGAAGCTGCGTGGGATGACTGTGAAGGAGAATGGGGGGACATGATTGGAGAGATGGAAACTGACGGAACTTCTGAGAAACACCTTAAGTTGTTTCCATATCTAGGCTATTTTGAATAACACTGATGAAAATAGGAATGAGGATATCTCTTCCAAATCCTAATTTCAATTCCTGTGAACATATACCCAGAAGTGAGATTGCTGGATCACATCGACATTCTATTTTTAATTTTTTAAAAGAAACTCCATATTGTTTTCTATAGTGGAAATTGGTGGATTACATTGGCCTATGTTTGGATAGTAAACCAACCTTGCATCCCAGGGATAAATCACACTTGGTCATCATGTATTATCCATTTTATAAATTGTTGAATTATATTTATAAACTTCTCTTTAGATATTCTGCATCTGTATTCATGAGGGGTATTGGATATTTTCTCTTGTAATGTCTTAGTAGTACATAATCCAAAAATGTAAATACAACCCACTGACATTTTTTTCTGATAGCATTTTTAAAAATAGTGCTACCTATGTGTTATATACAACTTACATATTTTTTTACATATCTTGTCCACATTCCTTTATGGTTTTAAGACATATTTTTAAATGCTTGCCTCATATTCCATGGAGTGGGTATATTATAATTGTACATTTTCCCTAATGTTGGCATTTCCCTTAATATGTTGATATTATAAATATTATATGAAGAATGTCTGAGAGCACATCATTTTTCACATACATAGAACTAGAAGTATAGCACAAAATTTGTGAATTTTGAATTTTGTATAGTTTACCAAACACCCAAAACAAAAATGGTTGCAATGGAATTGTGGACACAAATCACTAGATGTGCCTTTTTCAGTGCATTGGGGAACTACGGCAAATTTCCTTTTGTTATGTGTGGAAGACTTGCTGAAAAATCTTTTTATTCTCTAGCTACTTTAAAAACGAAACTGAAAATAGATTACTCCTCACTAAGGGGTTGGGTAAGATGTTTTAATACAGTTACGAGTTTCCTCTTAAGGATGTATTCTAGGGATGTCACAAATTTCTATGGCATTTAAGGAAGTTTACCTTGCTTTTAGGTAAAACAAAATTCGTGAGTTTTCTGGGAAAGCAAATGAAATAAGGAAGGTCACTAACTAAAATAACAGATTTTAAAGAAAAGGATATGTAATTTCGATCCCATTGTATCACTTTACTTCTCTGCTTTTACAAAACCCTCTTCAATAATGTTTTAAATGTCTCTATCTCCGCCATATTGTTGAAAATCAAGACAGTTTTTGAAAAATCACCACATAAATGTTTGAAGTAACATATGTTGTTATTGTAGTATTTAATATCATAATTGATTGAATATAACACTTATGGATGAGCAATAAGCTCCTATTACAATCTTGAGAGATTTTTATAAATCTGACACCACATGTTTTTCCCTAATCAAAAAAATGTCACTTGGAAAGGCTGTTGTAATGGTAATTTTGCCAAAATCATGTATCTCCTCACTGTGGAAAAATATTTTTCCAAAGGTTTAATGGCAGGCAATTGTGACAGCTACGAGAACACATCTCACTGACCTCCCACTACGGGATGATAACTGACCAAGCCCCAGCTGCTGCCCTCTGGGATTCCCTGCCATGTTTGCACTGCTTAGCTGATGACGGGATATGACAGGGAAAGCATGCCTTCCAGGAACAGATATGGGGCTCCTCCGATGGCCAGCTTTGGCTCAAGACTTCCGACCGTTCTTGCCAAACTTTCATCAGATTGCATGGCAACCTCGGATGCTTTCAGGCAGTCAATCCTTCCTCCTTTCTCCTTCATTTCTTCACCTGGGATCAGGTTTCAGTCACTGTCTGTTAGCTCTTTTAGCTCCTCCCACTCTCTCTCATGCAGGCATTTTTCTTTATAAAACTCTTGCACTGTTAATCTCATCTTTCTATTGCTTCTCAGAAGATCCAGACTAGGACTTCAATATAGAAAAATCTGAATTAAAACCATAACCAAATGTAATTTATATTGTTTACTAAAAACCTGAAATTCTAGCCAGAATGTTAAATCTAGGTGTGAGCATATAGAGTGCACCATCCTAGGGCTTGTATCTGGTCTTAGTGTGACAGATAAATACATCCAATATTGTCTACCGATCGTGGTCTTGTGGTTCCGATTGAAAGCATACACTGAATGTCAGGATCAGCAGAAGGAATTAAAATAAAGTCTTTTTGAAGGGCCAAAAAATTAGCACAATCAATGAATTTTTTAAAAGCCTGTCTTCTCTCTCCTTAGATCAAAGAGCGTAGGGTGCAGATAGATGTGTTTAAATATTTTTCATGAAATAATCTTTGTTTTGTGATGCATTGAAACATCATGGGGATTGCATACAACATGATATGGCAAATTATTTAGGAAATAATAGCAATTATCACAAGAGGTGTGTTGCTTCTGACCGAGTGATGCCGTAAACTCAGTCAGCAGGACTGGTACCCAGTTCTTCTCTGATCCTGATGATGGTGTGCCCTGAGCCACTTGTATCCTCCTTCCTGGTTCTCTTTATAACCATTCACAGTGATTGACAAGATGGCTGAACGGGGTTGGGCAGCAGGGTGTGGCCATGGACCTTTTCTGTTGACATCTCTGTCTTGCCTTGTGAGTGCTCATGCTATGATTTCCTTGTCATTGATACTGTGCTCTAAGCAGCTAATTAAAAAGCTCACACGAAAGAACTATAACTCAGAGACTGATAATGTTTGTCTGGAAAGTGGGGCGCCTTATGGACCTTCTCTCTCGTCTTTGGCAGGACAGATTTCTCCTGCCGACCCATCAGAATTTCCTGGCTTTGCCGCTAGGCTAGGCAAGACTTTCAGAGAGGTAGTCCACACTGAGTATAAAATTAAACTAAATGTTTTTAAAAAGAACAAAGTGATTTTTGAGTATATAGATTATTCACATTTTCAGTTAGTTTCAAAGAAATTAATCTAACCATCAGGCTTTCACTGAAAGGTATAATACAATTTTATTTTGAATTTTAAGCAGTGTGTGGAAATACTCTTCAAAAGCAATGTTCGATTTTTACTTCAGAAGCTCACTTTTCATTAATAATTTTATTCTAGAATGACAATTAATATTACTGTTATTAATTGATTGTAGTGTTAATTAGCCATAAAGAAATGTCTGAAATTTTCCTTAATATGTCATAGAATAAAATGTAAAATGTGAGGTCTGTTAACCTAGAAGTGCCACAGAGATAGTTGTTTCTCATCTTTTGTACTCAAAATAAAGAAGAATGTTTTACAATTCTAGGGACAATTCTGAAAACAAAAGTCAATTAAGCATTAAAAACTTCTTTTGAGCACTCTGTTGGCTCCCCTCTCCATTTTCCAGTTATACCTGCCTCTTTTGGTGTCTTCTAATGGCCATGTATCTCCTTTCCTCTGGCCCCCAGCATTCAGAACTCACAGTGGCGTGGGAGGGGTCGCTGAAGCGTCAGGGTGGCTTGTGGGAAGCCCTGGTGCCCTCATGCCTGCACTGCCAGGCGCTTAATTGGCTCAGCTAGAATAACTCAAGGCGAAGTCCTCCAGAGCCGAGACTCAAGTTGCATTAGCCTCAGTGACACTTTTTAATGTTGATGCTATTTTTCTCCATGTTTCAAAAGTGCTCAGGGATTTGCAGAATGGTGCATAGAACTCAATTCCAACTGTGTACATAAGCTTATTTTAAAAAGGCAATGTAAAACAGTTAAAAGCACTGCACATTGCACTCTGTAATTTGTTTGCAAATTTATTTCTTCTTCTGAAATGTACATATTGCCTTCCTGGGATAAATCACACTCGGTCGTGATCTATTTTCTAAATTGTTGAATTCGATTTGTAAAATTCTGTTTAGACATTTTGCATCTGTGTTCATGAGGGATATTAATGAGAGTCATTTTCTCATGGGTGTATATATATATATTTGTATATTCATATATACATGATTAAAGAAATTACATTCTTTTCTAGAACAGAGTATCTTTTGAGCATTGCAGGGTTGTTTATAACTTAAACTATTTGACTTATAATTAAGCAGGCATTCAAAGAAACACGAAAGACCTTTATGTTTGTCCCAAGATGTACACTTGCTACCGTTCTAAACAAGGAATACCGGTTGTAGTCACCAACAAGTGTTTACGCTTTGCAGCTTCATATCATTTATTGCTCAATTGTTTATTGCCTGTGTCCCCAGTGTGCACGCTCATTCCAAGACTGGGGTTTCATTTCTCTTTTTATTACTATATTATTTCTTGGGAATCTGGAATGGTGCCTGGCTACTTTTGTTGAATGAATAAATAAAAGAACGAATTTTAAAAGTGTCACTTACCGTATTTTGTCACATAGAATGCTCACCCACGAGTTTGGCCCAAACTTTCAGGGAAAAAAATCTTTCATTTTAATTGTTTAATTCAAATTTTTATTTGTTTACATTTAAGTACTTGTTTTTTGTATTATATAGGAATTTTAGCATTTATTTTTTTAACATATTACGGGACAAGAAATTTTATGTAACAAATAATTACAAAACACAAGAACAGATACAAGGTACGAGAAATTTTATGTACCGGTAACAAATTTACAATATTTACATATCATAGAAGGCCAAGAAGTCTTCATCATTGCAAGTTCGCCATAAGTTCAACAAAACTGATGATCATATTCCATAGTATTATTTTGCATTTGGATATTGTTGTTGATTTCTAGAGTTACACTTTTAACTCATAAGTATAAGTAAAAGAATTAAAAACATTTAGTAAACACTGAATTAGTACTACCCATGCATAATGCACACCCTTATTTTTCCCTCACAAATTTGGGCAAAAAAGTGCACATTATACATGACAAAATATGGTATGTAATATCTCATTTTTCTCATCTTTGAAACAAGGAAAATAATATCTCCCTTATAAGATTGCTGTGAAGATTAGGTGATGAAGGACAGGTAAACTCTCAACCTAATTTTTAGAAAAATGTTGATTCCTTTTTCTCTCTTGGAAAGAGTGTTTCTTCAAGTAGGAGATATCAACCCAGTGGGGGACATTTTGGAAATTTGTTGGGGGAAGTTTTTGTTACCATAGGGAGAAGCTGTTGGCATTTGTTGGGCAGTCAGGAATGCTAGGTGTATTGTAATGCATGGGAAAACTCCACTCAGTAAAAACTTGCCGTGTATCATATGACTTTTGATTGTTCCACTGGACATCCATGTAGGTAAAAAAAACAATTTATAATATCCAAGCTAGAGTCTAATTCTATTTTACTTGTAAAAACAAAGTATTTCTACTGAAACCAGTATGGTCAGGAATGCAATGACTACCAGGAAAGTCAAGGGAAGAATAAATTTTTTTCAATAAAGATTTTCTTCTTTTCTTAATTTTTTATTGGTGAATATTGGGGAACAGTGTATTTTTCCAGGGCCCATCAGCTCCAAGTCGTTGTCCTTCAATCTAGTTGTGGAGGGCACAGCTCTGCTCCAAGTCCAGTCAGTCACCGTTTTCAATCTTAGTTGCAGGTGGCGCAGCCCACCATCCCATGTGGGAATTGAACCGGCAACCTTGTTGTTGAGAGCTCATGCTCTAACCAACTGAGTCATCCGGCCGCTGTCAATAAAGATTTTCAGGAGAACTCAATAATTGCTGTTGTGGAATTTTACTGGAATGCGGTTAAAAAAATTCTAATCATATGGAAGGATAAAAAATGAAAATCTAAAATCTCCCTTCTCCTATATCTGTCCTTAGCCTCACACCTAAAAGTAATTCTTTTTGAACAATTTCTGCCTTTTGGAATTTCTATAATTACCATTTAACATAAACTAAACTAAACTGAAATTTATACCAATATTTCTTGGTCCATCAACCTCAGACAATGTTTATTACTGTATTTCACAAGATGTTTTTTTCCTCTCCCTCTATTTTCTATTTTGGTAGACTTTATAATAGATATTCTACATTGTGTGACTCTTCTGTGCTTTTTTCCCGTAGGCTTATTCTTAAAATAAAAGCGTTTGAAGTGCATTTATATTGTGACATAAATATTATACAGTGGAGAAAAAAATAACTGATGTGATAGACACATGAAAAAAAGGAATGCAATTTTATATTACCAGTCCTCTAATATTTAAGGCTATTTACCCAATCTCACAGTCCAGTGGGATCCTTTATTTTTGTCAGCTTTCTAGCTGTTCTTTTTCCTTGTACCTCAGTCTTCCTTTGTGGTGTTTCCTTTATGTGGAGTATCTACTCACACATTTTTCTATCGATGCATGGAAGGTTGTTTTCTTTTAGTTTGCCTTGCATATCCCCAAATATCTTTATATCTTTCTCTCTTTCTGTCTTCTCTTACAATTGATAACTTCCAATAATTTCCTTTCAAAATGTGAGGAGGAAGTTATTTCATAGTGTTCGAGCACTCATTGATTCTAGAGAGAAGCCTTATGTCCACTTCTTCATAAAATACCAGACTTCCCACTCTGGAAGCTTTCTTGATGCTTCTTTTTATTTTCAGAATTGAGACCATTTACAAGCATGGCCATTCTCTTGTTTAGAATGTACATGTATTTTTAACTGAGATAATTTTTTTTGAGTTAAAAATGACAATGGTTATTATTCATTTCTTCCCGTCTATTGTCTCTGATTTTTGCTTCTGGAACTCGTATTCCTACATATTTGAATTTGGGGATCATTCTCCTATATTTCTGAAATTTTCTTTGCTATTTTGTCTTTTGGACACATTTCTTAGTTGTTCTGTGTGCAGTTTTCTCATCTATAAAATGGGGATGTATCTTAATACATCTTCAAAAGTCCATGATTACTCTCATAGTGTCTCTCTGTTGCTAATCTAAAAAGGATCCAAACATATTTTTAAAAATAATTAACTGAATAAATGTTGTTAGAAATAATGGAAATACTATGTAATGACAAAAATACAACTTATGAAGAAAAACGAAAAGAACCCAAACATAAATTACATTCATTTATACTCTATGGAATGTCACGCACATTTTTAATGGCCTTTATTCAAAATCTAGTGTTACCCTTTCTTCCCCACCCCTTATTACCTCTTTTCCTTCTTCCCTTCATTTCTTGTGTCTTTCCTTCCAAGATGAAAGAATTGCTAGTTTTTATCAATATGAGCTGGTTTATCTTCATTTGGAAGAATGAAGAAGAAAACCCTAAAGTGGCCTTAAAATGACTCTAGACACAAAGGGAGTTGAATGGAATCCAAGGACATAATTCATCCATAAGTCTTGATAATTTGTTGCTTTTGTGTGTATGATATCTGTGCAAGTTGTGTTAATTATATATGATGTTCAGAAAAACACTTTGTGTTGAACAGTATAAATGTCAGTCTCATTGGCCATCATCATTATCTGTCAGGAAGATGATGCTTTCAGTGAATGATAATCCCCCTTCCTAGTTCTGTGGATATGTACAAGTGTAAAAATAGGTTTTTGGGTAATCTTCTTTCAAGTGCCAGTAATTCTTCTTTCTCTCAAAATGTTTTCAAACCAACCTTTAAACTTGAAAATGAAAAAATTGCCCTGATTATAAACCACTAATTAGAATTAGTTCACACTGATTCATGGACAAAAGAGAGAGCAGACTCAGGGAAGGGCCACCCCTTTGGGCAATTAGATTCTAATAATGGTAACAAGGTCGTTTGAAAGGTGAGGGAGGGGGAAGTACAATTCCTGACAATATTTGTTATCTAAAATGTCCAATTGTATTGTGCCCAGTGCAAACGACTCCATCTTTACCCCTGGGTACCCCCCAATTCTTTATGGAGCTTTTGTATAAATGTACTTCTCTAATGGTTTTCCATGTTATGTTTTCTGATCTTCAGAATTTAAAAAATTAGAATTTTTTTTTAATATCTGGAAAAATATAATGGAATGATTAGTATTTTACTTCAAAATTTGTAACATTTTGAAATAATTATACACAATAAACTATTAAAATTTAGCAGCAGTTAAATTTTATATTGATGAATTTTCCATAATAAAAAATAACAACTGCTCTGCTTATTAGATTATTATATAATAATGCCCAATTTATGTCCAAATAATACTTTGTGAGTTATTATTAGTGACTATGGGGTATTACATGGAGATTTGAAGCATAATGACTAATTTAAATGCATTCTTAAATTGAAAACTCAGAAATACTATTCTAGCTTAGTAAACAACAGACGGATGACATAAATTGTAATTTGAAGCATATACATTTACTGGGTCCACTCATACCCTAACAAGAGACTTTTAAAAAAATTGAGATATTTACCAGCCAATACATTGGTCCAAGGAATGAAAAACTGCACTTTGTTCAGAAGCATGGGTTATTCTAGATGTCATTAGTCCAACTAAGGTTTTAATTATTTAGTTAATTCCATTTTTGTAAGTCAAAGCAGAATGACGTACGTTTACCATATTAGAACAAGACACTTTACTGCATTTGCCCCAAAGGTGTCATAATAAATAGAAAAATCACTCATCTGTAGAGTTAATAAAACTGTAACCATGGAAATACAGGAGTCTATGATGTGACTAATGTCCCTTTATATTATATTTGGTGCCCTTGTGCAGTGCAAAACCTGAACAACCATGCCTGACAGCCTTGTCCCAGCCCCACTGAGAAAACCTGTCAGCACCGGAGTTTCTCCAGAATCACCACAGGTAAGCGAAATTTGACCTCTTTGTTGAGACTCTCTTCACTGTGGCATGATTTTGTATGACTGTAAACGATGTATTTCTTTTGGGTATTATGCACCGGAAGCTGTGTCTGTGCAGTAAGACTTTGGAAACTCAAAATCCACAACCTGGCAAGTTTTACTTGAATCATTTTAGCCTGAAAGAGTTTGAAGTTTTTTGTCTGTTTCAAGGGAAATTCTTTCTTCTCTTTTTCTTCCCCATTTGTGAACAAATTGGAGGTGGTTTGGAGTTGGGAAAATGTCTGCTCTTAGCTTGGGTGTGTCACAGAGATCAGCATTCAGACAGTGGCCCTTCTACATGTGGCTGTTAGATGGACTTCACTGAAAGCCAGGTGTAAGCAGATGGAAGGATACTCAAGGGGATCCATCCTGGGTGACGGTCCTACTTCGGCAAAACCCAACTGATAGTGAAGGGAGAGCCACCCAAGTCAGTTTTCAATCAGTGTAACAATTTGTCAGTACATTTGTTGACTACAGTGTGTTGCCTATATATTGCTCGAATGAGATGATATGTTAACTATATGTGTATGTGTGTTAATATGCATGCAAATAATATGCATACACTTTGACAAACAGAAAGCAGGAAGGTGTCATTTGTAGCACACCGGGCTAGGAGAAGAGAGGTTAGGTACCAGACTAATGGTGCTTGTTCTCAGCAGCAGGTGAAAATCACCGGGAACCCACATTAAAGGTGGGAATTCGTAGGCCTCAGTGCAGAGATGTGGACTCAGGGGGCCTGATGTTGTGCCCAGGAACCTGTATATTTTGAAAACAACAGAGGTGATGCTGGTACCCATCCGGGTTACTGGATTTTCCTTTTCCTTTCCCAGTCTGATTGTGCCAACTCTCTTTTTATCTGTGTCACACGAGAGTCCTGCCTCTCACTGAAATGAACAAATGTGCACATAGCATCATCAGGAGCATGATAGGAAATACGAATTCAAAATATCCAGTTTTTCAGGAGGTCAGAATCTACGAGGGACCTAAATGATGCCCTGAAAACATAAAGCTGTGGGCAGAATCATCACACTACCTGTTCCGTTCACGAGAAACTCGAGGTGCGTCTCCAGATCTTGGTGGTTTGTCTCTGCGTTCAGTGGCCTTGGCAGGGCTTCCTGGCTGGAGTTCAGAGAGGCAGGAGCAAATGAGCTATCCTACGCGGCTTAAGGAATTCGAAAGCAGTGATTCTTTGTCTTACGGAAAAGGTGGGAAGAATTCCCACCTTGGCTTAATATGCACAGAGTGCTGTGTTTTAGGATTTGAGATTTCACCAAAGCTTCCCAGGTGCCCATCTCGTTACTGCTGTGGATATACTGTCTACGTTTATTTAAAAATATAAAAGTGCTATTGTCTGAATTGATCTATAATTTATAAGGAGCATGATTATAATGACAAACATGGCATTATCATTCTGCATCCATCGCGCGGGAAGAGCTTAATGCTCACGATGTTTCCTTCCCTGGTTCCCACCAACTGATTTATTACTTGTCTGACCCACCTTCCATGCTCACTGTCACTGTCATTCCTGGCTCTCCACACCCCACCCTCCAGAGGACGGTTAATCATGGAATATGTTATTCAGTTTTTTCGTTGACGTGCTTCTGAGATGCCAGGATTATAATTAATCACCATCACAAATATTCTCATGGAAATGCTTTATACAGCTACACTTTTACTGGGTCACTGAACTAGTAAAACAGCTTATTCTCAGCATCGTTGCAAACCAAAGCCTGTGGCTCCCGGGTAGGTAGTCAAATGCATCACGTAAGCATAGATTTGCAAGATATCTTCACTCAGGTGACCATGTTAGAAATCTTTTGTTTTTAATTAATGCGTCTCCTAACAGGATCAAAAGTAACCAGTATTGTTTTCATAACTTTTACATATTTATAAAGTAGTTTTAAAGTAAAATTGGAGGAAAGATGGGACTCACCTGGTGCCCTTTTCCTCCACATAACAAAGTTGTTAGCATACGTTACCTCGAAGCAGAAATTTTTGTCTGCCTGGTGTCTTTCACAGCGGTCAATAAACCAACCAGATACTAGCCCGTTGAAAAGATTTTAAATGAGGTGTCTTCTCTCCATGTGCGTGTCTCTTGATCGGCAGGACAGATAGATTTCTCATAAGGTATGGGTCACAACACGACACATTTGCTTAAACTTCGTTTGGGGAGAGTTGTATCTAGGGTACGACCCCAGAGAGGGCAACCCTCTCATCCTTGGCCCTGCCCGTCAGTTTCATGGCACTGACCACAACCTGGGAAATAGTTTATTTTCTTCCGCTTCAGAGGAAAGCACTATATGTATGATACTCAGGATCCAGCCCAGGTCCAAAAATGCCAGCGCTCAAGCAAGGATGTGGTCAGAAGTCAGGATCAGAGTAAAGCAGTCAGACCAATGTCAGAAACAGGGGAGTCAGAATTTCAGGAACTGATGTTAGAAACAGGGTGTTTGAGTGAGATTTTCTCACCCGTCCATTCACTCGCTCATCCACTCATTTATCCATTGATTGAGTCATTCATTCATTCAGCAAACATCTGTGGGTTACCTACTCTGTGCAAAGTCCTTCCTTTTATGGGACTTGACTTGAACTGAGGGGTGTAGAGGTGGGGGTGGAGGCAGACACCCAATCTCATACCTTTTCACTTGGGTAGAATTTTGATAGGAGTCCCAGATGGGACATGGTGCTGTACAAAGTGGGAAGTTGGGGGCTGAGGGAAGACTGTCTCTAAGAAGCTGAGACTGCGATGAGCTTAAAGGACAAGCAGGAATCATTAGAACAGAAAAGTGCACACAAGCAGGAAGGCTAGGCTAGACTTCCAAGCTGGCGTCGGTACATGTACTATGGGGGGCCAGACGGCCGGGGGCGGGGGCGGGCATGAATGCTAGGTCACAACAGTGCCACGTGGGGCTCCAAGGCTGGGAAACCAGACAGGCAAGGTTCAAATGCCAGGTTCGCCTTTTACGAGCTACAATATCTTGAATACATCAAGTTCTCTGAGCCTCAGTTTCTTTATCATAAATAAGTAATGCATAGTAAAATAAAGAATGGTTAATTATATCTACCTAGCAACAGCGTTGGGAGAACTAATTTTAAAATTTTGCTGTTATGAAGTTCATGACTTCATCCACATAACTAGCTACCAATAATTCAGGCCTCTTTTGGGTTATGCTTGGGAGTTCATTATGGCGTATGCTGAAGTGGTTATATTGATTTGCTATGTAATCAGGATTCCCATTAAAAATGTCTATGCATTCCACAGCGTTTTAACAAAGAATGTGGTCTAGGTTTCATGTTCTGGAACATACGTACCTCCTGTGCTTTCTGAAATAATCAAATACGAAAACAACAACCGTGTATCTCAGAAGAAATGAATTGACTTTGTCACTAGGGGGAGACCTAGCCAGGTTTTGCGACTTGCCCTACCTTTCACAGAGGAGAGCATTGTTCTTTCCTTGACGTTCTCAGGAGATAAGAGAAATGATGATGTTGGAAAAGGCATTGAGAAAACTCGGCAGCCCCGACGGGAGGATTGGAGAGGTTTTCTGTTTTCTTTTCTTTTCTTTTTGGTGTGTTCTACATGATAGATAATAAACCTTAAGGGATACCGAGGCAGCCAAGGTGATTGACAGGTGGTTTGAACTGAGTCCCCTTGGCTGAGTTCCTGGTGGTGTTGTATAAGGTCTGGAAACATGATGAGGGACGAAGACTTCTGAGGGGGTCAGGTAAAAGGGAGCGATTGTCCTGCTCTGGCAGCCACCTGAGAGGGTATGGACATTTATTAGACACCACGTTTTGTCACTAGAATTTTCAGTGACCTTAGTCTGTGTGCGTGCGTGCATACTTGTTTCTGTTATATATTTTCTCTTAATTACATTTCTCTCCATAATCTTGAATCATGAGAAGTGTGTGTGTGTGGGGGGGGGGGGGAGGAGGACATTCTCTGGACTATTCTGGAGAAGGAAAAAGCCAGGAAGTGATAGGAGAGGAAATGCCTCGCAGAGGTGATGTTTCATGAACTACTTACTTACAGGAGGAACTAACTCCTCGAAGGGTCTGCTGACACAGAGTTAGAATTACACTCAGTTATTCTTCTTTATCAAACAGACATTCAAGCTTAGAAATTGGTTCATGGCAAAGCGATTTCTCTTCTTAGTTCTTTTGAATCTAGCCGTGTATCTATTTTACTTTATAGAGGACACAGCATAGAGCCGTAGACTTCCACTTAAGAAAATTAAGAATATAAACATGAAATGTGATTGGTCATGAAGCGGTTTTAAAAAATAATTTCAAGGATACAGTGGATATTATGTGCTTCTAATTGTTTCGTTTATAAATGTCAAATTCGAAACCACTTACTTACCCAAGTGCTATTTTATATTTAACAACTTGGCTATTGCCTGGCTCAGCATCTTAAATCCATGTGAATTCTATTAACGTGAAGTTCAGAAAATTCAAATTGTATCATGTATGGTTGAATTAGGTGCCTCTAGAAAACTCATGGAAATATTTTAAAAGACTGTTTTTTTCTGATTATAAAAATGAATGTAGGGTAAAGAAATTTATCTGTAATTTCTTTCCTAAGTGATAACTACTGTTGACATGTTGGGTTATTTCCTTTTAGCTCTTACTCGGTGAATTTTTTTTTTAAAGCTGAGATCATGCTGTGAGTATGATTTTCTATTCATATTTCTTTTTCCCAGAGAACGCTTTGTTGTTACCATATCATTGCTTTACATAAATGGAGCACATTTCAGATTCCCCTTTTCAGCACAGAATCAGTATGTATTGTTTTTTAAACTATATATTTATTCAAACTTTTATCATTAAAAGTCTCTCTGAATATCATTTTAACAATTGCAAGATATTTCATCACATGGATATATCACAATTTATTCTACAAATTCCTTATTGTTAGATATTCAGTTATCTCTGATAAATCATCCTGTAATTAATGTCTCTGTTCAGGAAATTTTTGGCCCCATTTCACTCTATTTGATAAATATCTTTTGCATGGAAACCAAAAAGCTATCTTTAACTATAATGAGATTAGGTTGTTGTATTTTTTAAACAAGAACTATAAACCACTAAGAGTAGAACTATTAAAAGTATAAGAATTACTGTGACATATGATAAGTCTTAGGATATTAAGTATAAGAATTACTGTGACATATGATAAGTCTTAGGATATTAAGGAAAAAAAAGCCATCACCTCAGGAATTAAATATAAGCTTTAGATATCTCCCGCAATCCTACCACCTCAGTAATTTTCCTTGCAATTTGAGTTAAGATTTCCCAGAGTGTATAAAGAAATTATAATTTTTTTTCCTTTATGAGTTTGAGGTTTTGTGTACTTCTTAGAAATGCCAAACTTTTATATCACTCAGGACTCTGAAAAAAAAAATAATCACATCCTATGAGGCTTTTCCTAACTGCCTTCCTACCATAGGTTGTATTTCCCTCATTGGAATGATAAGGAAACTGAGGGTCAGAAAGAGTAGATAACTGGTCCAATGCCACACAGCAGGTAGGTAGTTGAAACCTGGAGCCAGAATTCAGGCAAAACATCATCTGACCCCAAAGCCAATATTACTGTATTATCTTGTCCCATCTGGGCCTTTTCCACACCCGCCCCCTCAGCCCTCCTCCAGGGGTGGGAATATAACATTTTTAAGATTGGAAGAGATTTTCCATGCAGGGTCCGAAAAGAATGATCAGTAAGGAGGTAGAGATTTCTGGTGGTAGATACTTCATGCTCATCAGTCTGACCAACATTTCCTTCTATGAGAGAAGTTCTTGGAATTATTTTACTGTGAGGTACAGAACCTGGTATTGACTATTTTCACATGCATTCTCATTTTCAGTACCTATCATAGATGTTAAACATGATTATGTGCAATTATTATTATGATTTGCCTGAGGAAGTCTGTGATTCCTAGCTGTATTTAATAATTAATACCCATCACGGCAGTATTTATTATTCAAAACTGTATGTTGTTGCAGAACGATGACTTTCAGTAATTAAGAGTTTCTATGAAACTCTTTTGGAATGAATTTTCAGATTTAGGAAAAACAAAAGGCTGATTGCTGGCGTAGTCCCGCTAAATGCCATGAAAACAAAACATACGTTCTCTGTCAATGCATCAAAATTCCTGGTTGTCCTAGAAGAATGCATAATTAGACGAGTAGATAATATAGTGTTGACTAATTGATTTTATTTGCGTCATTTCAGATGAATCATTAATCTTTACTGATCCTAGGAATTATATCATTTGAGTCGAAATGTTGGTTCTTCGGGGTTCTACTCAGCACATCTCATTTGTATTCCTGTAATTTAACAGTTAACTATTGATTATGGGAGAGCATGGCATAGCACATATCATCTCTTATTTTGAATAAAATCATATTAATGAGGATTCGCTTCGTTAGGAAAAGGCAAAATATATTGCTGTTAGTCATCACGTGGCAGTTCTAAATGACTTTCCTTTGAAATTATTAGGATACAATCTTTGGATTGACACATGTCAATTATCATGACACATACATTTACTATATTATTATTCAAGTCAACAAACATTTATTGAACCTCTATTCAGTGCAAGGCACTGGACTAAACGTTGAGGGGGTTGTGGGGTAATGGAGTCCATGGCTCTTAAAGGAGATGGGAGAGATCTTCACCCCGGTGTTAGCTGTCACCTGTCACCTGATCTTTTTCTTCCTGCACTCCTAAAATGTATCTGTCTTTGCCCCTCACTACCTGACTACAGAGCCCAGCATCTTTCTGAATTCTTTACACAGAACCAACTTTGCGAGAAGCCCTGTGAAAAATACACACTCGCTGGTACTTCCACCAGCAGGCAAGACAGAATAACAGTTAAGAGTGTGGTTTAAATCTGGCTTTGTAGCTTCCTAGCTGTGAGGTATGGGGCAAATCATTTAACTGCTCTGTGCCTTTGCGTCCTTGTCTATAAAACAGGGACGATAATAATTTTGACGTCGTAGGGCTGTGGTAAGTCTTAAATAAGTTCATGTGTGCAGCGTGCACTCGTAAGGAAGCATTTCAGAGGCAAACTGTAGCTCTTATTATTATAGGGGCGGCAGAGTTTTCATTACATACCACATAGAAAGGAAAACAGTCCTCTTAGATTTCAGTGAGATGTTTCTGTGCTCTCCAGAAGTAAGCTGTCTACCACCTGGTACCAGTGTTGGGTTTGGGATGGGGATGAGTCCCCGTAGAAATTCAGTACATTGATAATCTTACCCAAATCTACCCATTTTCTGCCCTCAGGGAAAGAAATTCCACTGACTTATTAGGAAAATTAGTAAAACAAAGAAAATAAAATGGAAACATGTAGGATATATTTAAAATGTATTAACCTGCTGAGCAATTCTAATTGCAATCATTGACTGTTTCTACTGTGATTATTTTAGACACGGGCCTGTATTTAGTTCATAAGATTTTACAGGAAGAGACAGATCATGATGTTTTTGTATTTTCCTCTGTTTTCTGACTACAAAATTGACAGTGACTCTTTATGACAGGCAGTGTTTGGCTATTACCCGTATGGCAGCCTGGTCAGGACAAGTGGAGGTGGGAGATTGGATGGTAATTATACTAGAAAATTCTGGCATATTTTCTCTATAACAAGAAAGGGTAATCTCAGAGATATTACCAGAGCTGCTGAAATGGGTTCAGGATCTGATGAAAATTGTTTTCAGGTCCCACAGTATTTGATTGAACCTCAGAACCCCTTCTGGCCCAGGTTGTGTGTCCTGGATCCCCCAACCTGTTCAGCCCTGAACATCCAAAGGAATCTAAGTATAGCCCAAAGAGAGACACCTGCCTCTTTAGAGAGCTTAAAAAATAAAGTGCAGAATTAAAAAAAAATAGTCGAGTGGGTTCTAGGTATAATGAGTGCTCACATGGTCTGCAAAACTTCGAGAAACCAAAGCGTTCTGAAAATATGCCTTTGGAAATCATGTCACCTCGCAATTCAGGCTCATGTCAATGTCACCGAGCACATCGTGTCACTGTAAGACAAGTGTCTGCTCTCTGTACCATATTCTTTCTGGTTGTAAGACATGATGACAGAAACTTCCAGGCATCTTTTCTAAGATAATGGCCTAAGTGACTCAGGACTTCAAGGCAAGTGACAGTCCTCCCTCTTCTTTCTCAAATGTGTCAAACCCATCCAAATAGCAGTCCCTGCATTAATTACAAAGGGAGCTAGGGGGCTCTTTGTATACTTGGTCTGGGGTGAGGTTGGCCTTCGTTCTTCCTCTTCCAAAGAGGTGACAAGAATCAGAGCCATCGCAGAGCCTGGGTTTCCTTCCCGCACTGAAGGAATCCCAAATGCAGGTACGCTGGTGGTTACCTACGGTAGGATTCAGTAGCTGAAGGACATCAACACTGTTCCATGAAAGAGGAAAGAAGGAAATCTAAGCCTGAGCAACTTAACATAGGGCCCGTGTTTGTGCAGTCTTAAGAGTAGTCACTCAGCCACTGTTTAATAAAGGCTTCAAGGGGAATTTGTGAATGCATTATTTGTGTCATTAGTATTGGCACATTTCTACATTTTTGAGACCTAGGTCATACGCCACTAGTCCAACCATCCTTGTGTCCCAGTTTCATGTTACAGTTTCAAAGCTGCATGCTAGACCTGTTAGTACAGACGATATCGTTAAAACTTTTTTTTTGAGCTGGAGGGGACTTATAATTTGATTCTAAAATCGAGCCTTTCTTGACTCATCGAGATATGATAAGCATCTGCAAATTCAGTGAGAGATCTCAAAGGAGCTTGAAAATATAGGCAAAGAAAAGGTTGAATAGCCTCTGAGCGCTGAAAATGAGTCATGTTGGTGAAATGCTGCTTTAAGCTTTGGGCAAAGGCTGTGTCTTCTCTTTCCTTTCTGATTCACCGACCATTTTAATGCTTCAGCTGAGAGCAGCCTCATCACACTGTTAACCACATTTCCAAACTCTTTACCTTCTGCTGCAACTTTCAATCCACTCCGAAGTCCAGTAAGGCGGGAGGTAGGGGGCAGTCTAATACACTAACTGTGGCACAGAAGTAAATAGCAAAAGAAAGATAACCAAGAAAACACTCGTGACGCATTTCAGCTAAGTGAAGTGCACAAACACTTCCTCTGGAAAGATAAAAAATGTGTTCAGTGCTTCCACTTATCAGTGATGAAATCCATAAGACAATCTCCAGTTCCAAATTCTGCTGCCGGGGGCATGGCTTTGCCCACAAGTAGTGTTCAAGCCAAACTGAACATTCTGTGGCCCTGGACATGCCGAGTTGGGATTGCTATGTGATGACACGGCAAGGCAACTGTGTCCCCACCGACCTCCTCACCCTCGAGGGCTCCCCTGACATCGTCTAAAGCCCACCCCCACCATTGAACATCTCCCACTCACCTAGGGGTGGCTTTTCTTTTCCTTTTAGAAGTTAGAAAGTTTGTTCAAGAAGAAAGGCTCTGGCAGAGAAGCTGGAAGCCTACGGGTGGCTTTTCTACTAAAATGATGTTTTTGCCCATTTCTCCTATAGTCAAGAGTTTTTGATTTGTGTAGTTTGAGGCCATGCCGTTTGTCCAACAAAAGCCTATGGTGTTGGTATGTGACTTGTGTTGGTATGAATTGTGTGGTTTAGATGATAAGCGCCTGCACCATGTAAAGATTACAGGGCAGGGATCCAAAGCAGTTCAGTAACCAGCACAGAATCGGAGAGGGAGTGATGGATGAAAAACTTGATCCAATCTTGGTTTCCTAGCTGTCACCGGGAGCTTTTTCATTCTAGTGCCACATCAATTTGTTTTGGTTTTACGTGGCCACTGTCTGAGACACAGCCTCAATGTGTGTCATTTTACTGCTTAGTACCATAATTCTGTAGATAATGAGAGGTGAATAGGGAGAATTTCTGAGTGCTCTCAGGTTCTGGGACTGACGGGATTAAGTTTCTTAGAAGGGAGAAGGCAAGCCTCACCTTGGTTTCCTAAGAATGGCATAAATGCTGGGCAACTAGATGATCCTAACAAAAATGCAATCATAGAAGAGACAAAGCAGAGCTTGACGTGAGGGGACCTGGGTTCCATTCCTGGCTCTGCCATTTTGCACAAGGCCACCACGGCAGTAGCCTGGCTAGACTATGTCAGATGCAATGACTATGTACACCCTAACAGAGAGCACCCCCTGATCAATGATTGTTAGTTTCTCATTGTCAATCAGAGTCCAGGGCTGGTGCTAAGGCACAGAGGACCAAATGTGATCTTGCTAACTGATCTTAGAAAAACCAGTGTCTCAGGCATCCTGCATGGCTTTCAAATTAGGAGTAGGCGGGATTCCTTCAAATAATCTGACCTTTGTTTCTGGCCTTCAGGCTCCAAAAGACTGTGATCTTTGTGCTTCATTCTATCCTGTAAAATCCTAATGAAAACACCCCCCCCACCTGTGCCGACTCCAAGCAGTGAAGCTTAATTAACGGGAGAGTAAGAGCGAGTCTATCACTTATTTTTCCAGTGACTCATTTTTCCAGTCGTTAAAAAAATACGCCATCTTATTTAAGCATCACAAAAATTGTTGGAGTTAAGAAATCACTTTGTCTATTGTACTGATGCAGAAATTAAAAAAATAAAAGAGAGATACAACAACTTGATAACAGTAAAGGCAGAATTCAAACCATTTCTGTTCGATTTCCAAAAGCTCGTCTCTTTTCACTGTATTGTACTGTATCACACCATCCCACTGAAACGGGTAGCTTCTTGGATCCTGCCAATGAAACCTACTGTGAGATATTTCATATTCTTGTGACTGAAGGCACCTACATTGGATTTTAGAAGTCTGAAGGATACATTCATACGTATTCACTAAGGAAAATAGCAATGATCATTCTGTTGGCTTTCAGTCAGAGTCTGTTTGGAAATGACTCATTAAGGCTAGGGAAATTATTTTCATTTTGCATAATGAAAAGAAAAAAAACTAAAATTTTATGGGTACAATTATTAAAGAAAAAAACACACAAACCTTAAAGATGGTCCAAAATAGTATTTTGCACTCAATATTCGTATTTTATTTTGCAATCTCAAAATAGAACACACTAACAGGTTTTTATGGTAGCCTTTAAATATGTAAATATGTGGCATTAAAATTCTTCCCATTTTATGGTTGGGAAATATGAGAGAAAGGAAAGGACTTCTATGAGGTCACCAGGTCAGAAACCTAGGTTCCCATTAAACTGTGGTTTTCGCTCAGGGCAGACAGATTATTAAAAAATAATTATTTTTAAGCAAGAAGAGAATTGAGTACATAGTACAGAAAGTTATAGTTAGTCTATCTATATAATATAGAAGGTGGTTTTTGTTATATAAGCAGACAGTCTTTGGTATGATCTCTTTTTCCTCTTTGCAAACTATCAGAAAGGAGCAAAAATAAATGTAAGAAAATGGAGCAGCAAGTGCTAATTTCCTCTGGCATTCTCTTGTTTCCCTTCTCTTCACTCATCAAATTCTCAGCTCCTTCTTTTTAACTTGTCCTTCCTTTTCAAAGATAGAATGATATTAGAGATGGGAATGCAGTGGGATTATTTTTAGATGGTGGCTCTTTTGACTTTGTCTCTCCTTGGATATTCTGGGACCATCATCATCGCTGGCTGGGACCTGGTGGAAGCTTCGGAGAGCTCTTTGTGGTCAATCAGTCACCCAGTTGGCCGGAGCATGTGACACACACAGCACCAAAGACCCCAGCAGCACTTTGCTCCCCACCAGGCTTAGAGATCATCCCTCAAAATAGGCTTCAGTCTTCACCTCCGTTAGAACACACCTCTGCTTTTAGTTTCAAAAAGAGACACTTCGCTTTTAGTCCTTGGGGCCCATGGCAACTTTCGAATGAACTGACAGATTGCACGAGAAACCATTCGAATGGCATGTGAAGAAATTAAGAGGAAACCAAGGAGAGCTGTAGATATTTAGAAGTCGTCCCACCCTCCAATCATCCCTGTCAGCTTCTGAAACCTTCCACAACCTGCTCTTGTGACTCTGCCACATAGTGGATGGTCCCCAAATGAGTAAACAAAATGCTTCATACCTGACCTGCATGTGGGAGTTAGGTTTTGCTTCAGGCCCTGGGACAAAATTGTCTAGGACACATTGATATCCTGTCTATGGATGACTTAGGTAGTCGCTGTTGGTGTGGCTCTGCTTCTGGGATCATCTATTTTGGAACCTGAGTCCCTTTCTCCAACGCGTGCCTCTAAAGCTGAAAGCCCGCTGGGCCTCCTGACGAAGTTCCCTGATATCAAACGCCCCCCTGTTTTCGGCCCTTGGACCACCTGTTACCATGGCACCCGTGTGTGGTGGGCAGAACAGCGGTCCCCAAAGATACCAGACTCTCAAACCTGTGACTATGCCGTTTCGTGACAAAGGAGATTAAGGTTACAGATGGAGTTAAGGTGGACAATTACTTGACCTTCAAATAGGGAGATTATCCTGGGTTATCCAGACAAGCCCAGCGTAATTGCAAGCATCCTTCCTTGTGGAAGAAGAAAGCAGAAATGTCATTGTCAGAGTAATATCAGAGGGACAAAGACGTGACTGGCCACTGCTGGCTTTGAAGAGGGAGGAAGGAGGTTATGAGTTAGGGAATTCAGGCAGCCTCTAAAGGGTGGCAAAGGCCAAGAAACAGATTCTTTCCTAAAGACTCCGGAAGGAACACACATCACGTTTTAGTTCAGTTGGACCCATTTCTGACTTTTGGCCTCTGGAAATGTAAGCTAATAAATCTGTATTGTTTTAAGCCACCAAATTTGTGGTGACTGGTGATAGCAGTGCTGCAAAACTGATAGATTGTGTATGCCCTTCCATCTCTCCAATTTGTTTACCCCCACTGAACTGGTTATGTTGCTGAAGCTTGTTGATCTGTTTTTTGTTACTGTTATTGAAATGATGTCTGTGAGTAAATCTGGGTCACAGAAGTTTTCTCTGTCCTTTTAAGATTGAGCTTTTCATGCCCATGCCACAATAGTTGATCCTCAGAAGTCCAGCAAATGGAGCCCACGATTCAAGAACCCTAAGGGAATCTAATCCTAAGGAAATATGATCAATAGAATTGGAATAACTCTGTATGCTGACAGATGGTTACCAGGCTTCTTGTGGTGATCATTTCATAAGTTATATAAATATCGGATCGCTGTGATGTATACCTGAAACTAATGTAATATTATATGTCAACTTCTTGAATAAAACAATAAAGAGGCGTAGTCTGTGGATATACCCCCTTGTCTAGGAACCTGATACCAATCCACTCACAGATGTGTCTCCTCAATAGGCATCTGTAAGTGGAAAAATAATGTATCGAACACGCATTGGCATGGCAGGCAATATTTACTTTAGAATATTACATGTATTTTGTGGTTCACTTCATCTCACCTAAGTCTTCGTGGTATAAGCCCATCCTCCCAGAGGTTTATGATCCTGAAGAAATTAATTATTAAATAAATTTAAGATGGAGTGAAGAATCAAATAAATGAACCATCCCGTGTCTTTGCCCAAACGTCATTTCTTCGTGATGTATTCATCTTGCTCCTTTCTCCAGCACAATTCAGCACTATTTGGTTAAGAGACGGGTCAGGGATTCCAGATGACACTGGGACCGGGTGACACAGAGCCTACGTGTGTGTCATGTGACAAAGGCTTGCAGGGGATGTGAGGATTCAGCTGTCAACCTAGAGTGCCTCATAGAAATGAGGAGCCTTGTCGCTCCCCCAACATCAGGGATCAATCATGAGAACCCCTCTTTGGGCCCCAGAGGGAGTTGTGTTGTAAGAATGGGAACTGTGATTTCCTGGCTCAGCTTCTGAGGTGTGTGAACCTTTCATTTATGGGGAGGAGAAAGTAGGCAGAGAAAATGTGCAGCGTAACTTCCCCTGGGACCTGCAGGCTGTAGTTCCCGACCAGTGTGCTGAGCTGGCGTCACGAAAGCCAGCCCACTGGTGGCTAGGAAAACTCAAATCTCTTTTGATACGTTCCAAGATGAAAATCTTATGTATGTACCTTAAAGGAGCTCATAAAACAGTGTCCTTATTTTGGCCTTATAATTAAGTAATAATAGACGGGCTGCACTGTTTTACAAGGCAATATCCTAGTTCCTAAGTGGGTAAGAGACACAGACGCTTGCCAAAAATTGTAATTTATTCTGACAAGTACCCACTCCCCCTACTCCCATCCCGTTCTTGAGAGAAGCAGGTCTAGGCATGCTCGGAAAGGGTTAAAATAAAGATACTTAAGCTCATGTGGGGTTAAAAACAGAAAAAGAGCAGCATGGGCTGTAGTCTAGAGCAAAGTTAAGCTGGAGTTGCCAGGAAGGCAGGCGTGCATTTTGATGATTTTGAAGAGGAGTTCAGGGCTAGGAAATGAAGGTTTTCTGGCTGTTGTCTTTTCATGTGTGTAGGAGACCAAGCAGAAGTTGTGTGATCCAGTTCTGGCAAACTGTGGGAGTCGTGGCACAAGGTGCACCGTCTCACATACGGAAAAGTGAAATGTGTTTTCATTTTTCCCCCATAAAAATAATTTTTAAAGTACGGTTAGGTTTCCAGACAGTTTTAAGAGCTAAAAGGCTTGGGGGTGGGGGCGGGGAGAGTCAGGAATGGTAGTAACATTTAAATGTGCAAAAAATTACCTTAATTTGGGTGACTTTCAGCGGTGGTATGTTTGATATCAATTTCTTTTCAGATCCATGGTTGAATTCTTAAAATATTAGTATTCTGCAGAGTCTGGATACAACTAAATGATAAAAGTAGATGTTTGAAAAGCATTTGTTTCCAGAAAACAGAGTCCCAAAGGCCCCCATTTTAGTAAACTTGACTTTAGAAGACCTGCCCCAGGCAATTAAACTATGTGACTTAACAGAACCCAGGAGTGAGGCTGCCTTTTGCTGCACCATGAGAAAAAAGGCTTCCTGAAAAGCTTGCTTTCTCTTATGTTAGTCTTGAAACTTATTCTTTGAATATTATTCTGCATTAGAGATATGTGAAATAAACTGATTCTCAAATGAGCTAAAATGCATGTAAAAGATAATGAACTCACTGTTATTTACATCCTGGAAGGAAGGAAAAGGTCACACAAAAATGGAAGATGTAGGGATCAGCTGGATTCATTCCTTGGCCCTTCAGAAAAGATGTCCATTTCCCAACAGCCTTTTCACTGCCAAAAAACCACAATCCTAAGTCATACGCATTTTTCCCATTTCGGAAAAAAAAAAGTACATAATTGAAATGTTTCCAAAAGCAAAATATTTGATTGCACCTTTGAAAGTGGCTTTCGGAAAAGAGCATTACTTCTAAAGAACCAATGATATGGAGAAAGAATCTAAAAATGTCACCTTATTTATGGTCTTCCAAATACCTGAAATGTCCCATTAGACTAAGGAAATGATGGACAGCTTATCAGATACCCAGACATCTCCCTAGAGTTCTTTATCAGTTACCTACTACGCATAACAGACACCCCCAAACATAGTCACTTAAAAGAGTAACCCTAGTTTCTCACAATGCTGTCGGTTAGCTGGTTTCACCTGGACTCATTCATTCTACTCCATCCATTTTCAGTTCTCAGTTGCCATACTTGGGTCTCTTTTCTGGAGTTGTCTCTTGTCTTGGAAATCTCTAAGCCATGGCAGCCTACAGGAGCATGCCAAGAGGCTCAAGGTAGAAACCGCAAGGCCTTTTAAGATCTAGACTCTAGAATTTGGCAACATCCCTTCTGCCACATTCTATTGGTCATAGCAAGTCACAGATATAGCCCAGATTCAAGGGGGTGGAGAAATAAACTCCACCCCTGGACAAGACAAAGTCACATGGCAAGGGGATGAGTATACTGGGATGGGAGGAATTTGTGTTCACCAGGTCAGGATGCTATAACAAAATACCACAGACCGGGTGGCTTATAACCATTTCTCTGGAGGCTGAAAAGTCTAAGATCCAGGCGCTGGCAGATTTGGTGTCGGGTGAAGGCTCGCCACCTAGATGCTGTTTTCCTGCTGTGTCCTCACACAGAGGCAGGGACAAGGAAACTTTCTCAGGCCTCTTTTCTTTTTTTCTTTTTCTTTTTATAACATTTTTTAATTAGTTTCAGGTGCACAAAACAATGTAATAGTTAGACATTTATCATTCACATCCCTCACACAGTGACAACCCCCTTCTCCCCATCCACTACCCCTCTGACATCGCACACAGCCATGACATTTCCACTGTCTCTATTCTTACTGCTCTACTCCGCTTCTTGTAACCATATATATATATATATATATATATATATATATATATATATATATTCTACTCCATCCATTTTCATCCATATATGTAAAATTGCAGTTGACATTCATTATTGGTCAGCTTCAGCTTCAGGTGTACAAGGCAGTGATCAGGCATCTACATCACGCTGAGGTGGTCTCCCTAACGAGACAAGTGTCCATGGATATCTTACAAAATCTTTACAACATTATTGATTACATTCCCCCAAATTGTCAGGCCTCTTTTCTGAGGGAACTGATCCCATTCATGAAGGCTCTGTCCTCATCACCTAATTATCTGCACAGGATCCACCTCCTAGCATCACATTGGGCATCGATTTTCAACACGTAAATTTTGGGGGGGGGTCACAGACAGTAAGCTTATAGCAACCATGTACCACAGGTGATTCATGAGATTTGGCCCTCAGGTCAGGCGTGATGAGTGGACATCTTTTTTGACTTGACAGTGCTAATGGACTAGGGAACACCTTCTCTGGGATTTTTCCACCAGTGCCCATTGATCTCATAGTTTTCTCGAAGACACAGAGGGGTGACGTGGAACTGCTTCCACACTAGCACTCATATCTGGATCCTCTCTGTCCCATTTTCCTGTCATAGCACAATTAAAAAGGGCCACTGTGGTGCATAATGGAAGCTGCCCCCTGCAGGTGTGAGTGTGGCGTGGGGCGCAGAGCCGTGGTCAGTTCTATTACCCGAGGGCTGTGGGGTCCTGCTGCTCAGTGTGCTCCTACTTGCAGAAAAACTAGGTTGAGAAGCTCTGAATTCCTGGATGTTGCTTGAGTCTCATCATTATCTCAAGAGTGATAAGATTCAAACCAATGCCCTCCCCTGCATCCTCACAGGTTATCAGAAGCATAAAATAACACTAGGGAGAATTTGGCTGGTGTTGCCTTTTACCTCCCGAAGTCTAGAGCTGGGACCAGCACTGGTGAAATACCATGCCTTTTCTCTCAAATGACCAAAACTGTTTGGGGAAAGAAAATTGTCATCTCTCCATCTTACACCAAAATATTTACTATGTTGTGGTTTGTAACCTCAAGGCCCATCTGCAAGATTGTGGGGGCTGATACAATAGATAGGTGTTCAACAATTATGGCCATGACCCCCGTGTTGCCTGGTACACACCCAACCCCAGAAAGAAGAAGCCAAGTACGTTGGAATGAAAGAGCAAAGAGCTGAGCATTAAGAAGACATGTGGCCAATGCAGTGGAGTCCCAGTAATAATTTCTGTGAACTAAATGGTTATGTGCCATGGCAAATAAAATCTCTTTTGTATGTTATTGTACCCATAGGACTTCTCTTTTCAGTTCTTGTTTTAATACATGTAAGAAGGTGGCCGGAAAAATATGTATGTTCACGGGTGAGTACGCCCTCCGAGAGAAGTTAAAGTTAGTCTGAGGAGCAATTCCAGAACCTTCCCCGTCATCCCAGGAATGCCATCCCCAGATGGCATTCCATGCTTTCACGTTCTTAGCACAACCTGGATTCTGCTGGCATTGACCCAGCTTGGAAACACAGTCCTTCACTAACACACATTAAAACAAAACAAAAACTACTCTTACCAATCATTTTTAAAGTTTAGTGATCTCACTAAAGTTGTGAAGATCACATAAAAAAGAATGCAGTCTTTTATTAGTCTGCCGTCTTCATTGTACTCTTCTTTCTCATTTTCTTCCTCTTCAAAAACCAAAAACAAACAAACAAAACTATTCTCCTTCTCTTCTGTGGATCAGCTCCATGCACTTGGGAGACACCAGAGGTCTTAGAATCCCAAGTGATTTTATTAATCATTTTCCCAACAAAGATTTCTCACTGAAGTAATACCCATGTGAGCCAGTAAGCGAATAATACCATCTGCATACTTAAGCATAATTTTATCCCAAGTTTCCACTGTACGAGCTGATGTCTGTGTTCTATTTTATTCATTGAGGTTTCTAATGGCCGTATATTAAAAGAAAATTATATTAAAAATATTAAAATTGGGAATTATGTCCTGTTACAATGTAATGTTATCATCCAACACAATGTGTGCGTGTGTTCAAACTCTGCCATTCTTGCACTGCTCCCCCAGCTAAACCTTCCTTCTCAGCCTCTGCACATGACCTGACTTCCGAAATCACAGATAAAACAGAGGTCAGGAGGCAGAAATTCTTAAACTTATTGCTCTTCCATCTACAATCTTACTCATGTTGTACTCAATCTTCTGTCCAGTCTCAGAGGAAGGGGTGTCCTTACTCCTGCCCGCCTCTGTGGTTTGTTTCACTGTTCCCCCTCCTGACATTGTCAGCCTCTCTGTGTCAGCTGTCTCTTTTTCCTAACACTCATGCTCAACCCCACGCTAACCGTAGTTTTCTCTTTCTCGGGCCAAACTTCCTAGATGTCAGTTCTTGATCACTAATTACTGACTGCTGCTTTTGGGGCTGGCACCCCTTCTTCCTTCTTCTGATACTCAGTACCCGATTTTCCTCCCAAGAACCACTGCCTCCTGCCTCTTTGTGATTTAAGCCTTATCTCACCAGTCCCTTGATGTCTGCAGGGAAATGCTGACGGAATCAGAGTTGGACACGTGACCCAAATCAGGCCCATTAAGACCAATTAGACTCAACATTGGGCATTTTCGTCGAGTTATTGAGAAAGTAGGTTTTCTTTTCCAAGGGTTTGGATTCTGGGAACACATTGCTGGAGCTACCACAGGCTGTCTGCCAACACCAGAGGAGAGGTCCCCAGGAGAAGGGAGCAAGCACGGAAGACGAGTGGAGAAATCGAGCAAAATAACATCCTGGTGACATCATTTGCGCTGCTCAGTGCAGCAGTGACTCAAGCCACAAAAACTCTTGGCTATTCGAGTTACATGAGCCGATAGATAGCGTTTTGCAGCAGTCATTTCAGTTGTATCATTTTGTCCATTATTTTCAAGCCCAAAAAAGTCTTTCGTGAGGCCCCTTACTGTTCGCAAGGTCTCACTTCTCATCCATTCCTCAGTTCGCTGTGATTGGTCTTCTAGCCTCCGCACGCCACTCAAGGCCTGTCACTAAGCACCCCTCCTCTTTGCCAGAAATTATGTCACTCGGCCTCTTTGGAGAATTTGAAAACATTGGCCAATCTCTCTTTTTTGTTGGAAACTGCCTTATCCCTTGAATTTCTTCATTTTGCTTTTTATTGGTTTTCCTCCTGCCTCTCTGTATTTTCTTCTTCTTTCCTCAAATCTTAAATCTTATCACCACCAGCGTATCACCCTCTTCTTCCTCTGTAAATCGACATCCTTTTCCTGTGTGATTTCATGAACAGTCAAAGTTTTAATTATCATTCATATTCCAGTAGTTTCCAAGTTTTTGTGATTCTTAGACAAGGTAAACTTTGAGATCTACCGTGCTAATCTTGGTTCTCATAAATAAACAAACCATCCTACAATTTAATTGGATAACTCACAAATCACATTCTCTAACCAGAATCTCCTGTCTTTCTGGGTAGTTTTCTCGCTCATTCCAACTACAACTGATCTTGATATCATGAGGCCTCTCCCTTTGCATTCTTTCTCTTCGTGGGCTGTCTCCTGATTTCATTTCCCTCTCTGCATTTACTATACAGCAGGCCCTGTTCTAAGTCCTTTGCTATATTAATGCACTTCATCCCTTCACCACAACTTAATGGGCTCATTTTTTTAAATTGCAGTATTTTGGGGTGACAATTGTTAGTAAAGTTACATAGGTTTCAGGTATACAATTTGGTAATACATCATCTATAAATCCCATTGTGTGTTCACCACCCAGAGTCAGTTCTCCTTCCATCACCATGTATTTGGATTCTTTTATCCTCATCTACCACCCTCCTCTCCCCTTACCCTCTGGTAATCACTAAACTATTGTCTGTGTCTATGAATTTTTGTTTGTTTATTTGTCTTGTTCCTTTGTTGTTCTCAGTTTTCTATCCCACATATCAGTGAAATCATATGGTTCTCGACTTTTTCTGTCTGACTTATTTTCCTCACTTTTTTCCTGTTTCAGTTTAGAGTTCCTTTCTCCCCTGTGGACATTCTTTGCTTCCATCTGGCAATTCCCCCAACCCAGGATCCTCCCTCCAACGTTTTCACCCTGATCCGTGATCACAGAGGAGGGATTAGTGCACTGTGAGTTCATGGTCACCTGCCCTAATGGGTCCTGAACACCACGTTTCTGGAGTGGCATACGCGCTCTCATCTTCTAACTGGCTAGTTTAGACCACCCACTCCAACCCCTTGCTTCCTGTCAGTGGAAAACTTGGACCTCCATGTTCCTATAAAATGGAAGCTCTCAGAAAAAGTCCACCTAAACTGCTCGCCACCAAACCTACGAAAACTTCTGCATCACACTCATGCTTCTTTCATTTACTCATATATGTAACAAGTGTTTATACTCCTTACCAGGTGACCGGTTTCTGGTATACCGTTTCATGAAAGAGCTGGTTTCTATGCCTATGCCTAGTATACAATGTGAAAACTAACCGAGAAGTTGCCAGGTTTCCCTAGTGACACATCTAGTTAGTGGTGGAGGTGCTAGCCAGACTCCGAGTCTGACCTCCTAACTGGTGGGTGGCCCCGCTGCCCCTCAGTGCCCCAGAAGTCCTGGGCAAGGGATGGGGACACCTGGCAGGTGAGATTCTGCCCAGAGCCCAGCCTCAACGAGAGCAGCTGCATTCTGATCTGTTTTATATATTGGATTGTGTCATAAGATTTCCTTCAAAGAGAAATAATAAAAGAAAAATATTTCATCTCCTTAACAAAGTGCGAGAAACCACTATCCCCCATTCCTCCTGGTCCCTTCATGAAAAGCCACATGCAGTCTATTTCTCCTGACGACAGAGCTGAATATTAGAGACAGATGTGTAGACTCTGGCGAATCCATTTACTTTCTTCTCTGGATGCTGAGAACCACATACCTGGTCCCAGGAAACTTGCTTTGTGACTCTGGGAGCTTTGGACCAGATTCCAGCTCAGTAAGGATCTGGTGGTGTATCGACCTGTATTCTTTCCTCTCTGGCCTTAACTACCCCTTCTATTTTTCCCCCTATATTGGTCCAGATGTTTTAATTTTGCATATGTTTTCAGTAAGTTGCTTCAGATCCTTTTTGGAGTTAGATTTAATGCAATCAGAGATGGTACGTGTGAAACGTTTTAAAAACTATAATAGTTAATGTACAAACATAAGGAGATAAATACAAGACTTTTCGTCTTCTCAGTAACTGCCTTACAGCCTTGCCATGTGTCTCAGATATGGTGAACTAAAGGTTTGGAGAATTAGACAGAATCCTGTAATTCCCCATCTGGACTTTTAGCAACACTCAAAGGCAGGACTTACATGAAGGAAGGGGTTCAAGAAAAATTGACATTCCTCATTCTTTTAGGTGTTTAGGATGCTTGTTATTTTAAAAGCTTATTTACTACTCTCATATGTAAAGAGCTTTATTTTGTGGATTCCCCTCCCCAAACTCTCAGCTTTATTTGATCTGCCTATAGTAAGTACTTCAGAGCAACCTGTACCTGTGTACAATTGACTACTTATAATTTTGAAAGGGCCATATACAGAATTATATGTTTACTTAAATCATACAGTCACACAGCTCCCTAAAAAAAGTATATAATAATATTTTAAAAACTAACACACATGCACACACAAATTTAAAGAGGCATTCAATCAACTATCAAATATTTATTTGATATAATAGGGTATTTAGTAATTTTAAACTAGGGACTAATGTGTCATCTTTAATTCTCTCTGCTGTTTCTAATGGAGAATTGTCACCCAAAACTGTATTCACATGGCTTAGTTTAGTTTCTTTTTTCTTTTTAAATAACAGTCAGTTGCTTTGAATAGCAAACAAACAAAAACCCTCCACATGATAATTTTGCTAAAATGATGAAAATGGTGGCTGATAGGTAGCCATGTTTATCAACCAACCAAAAGTATTCGAAATAGTCACATCCAATGCCAATGACAGATGCTTCCCATGTGGGTGTCAAGTGTTTGTCTGCAGAACAGGCACCGTTCTAGACACTCAGGACCCAGTGATAATAAACACAGGTAAGGTCTCTGCGACCCTATAAACTGGGCTAGGATTCTGCTCAACCCCAAAAGCAGTCCTGTTTTCAAAAGATG